>NW_026578121.1:0-1344825 GCF_029603195.1 Condylostylus longicornis | reverse complement strand
GTAAATGTATAGAAAATATTATAATTATGCATATACTAAGAAGAGTATTGTTAAATTTGAAAAAAAGGAGATAGAAGAATTTTAAATTATATGTAATTAAATTTAAATAGATAAAAGTTATTTTCAAACAAAAAAAATTGCATAAATCTAGGCGACAAAAGAATTTTTTTTTAAATGGTTTGTTCAACTTTATTTAATTATTTTGGTATATTGTCGAAAAATCTAGTTAATAATTTTAATAATAATTTGAAACTCTATTAATATCCAGTTGAAAATTAAAATTTTTGTTTTACATTTTCTTTTAAATATTTATTTTACATTGGGCTTACAAATTTAATGTATTGAATATTTTATTTCAGTTTGTGAAGAAACAAATACACAAAAATCATTTAGATTTCATATTGGATTATGGAATGGTAAAAAGTGGTCTTGTTGTCGAAGTATAAATCGAGCGACATTTGGTTGTCAAGCAGCAACACATTGGCGTGAAACAAACAACAATCCAAGTAAGTGTAATTTATTTTATTATTCAAAAATTTTATATTAACTACATTGAAACGAATATTAAGAATAATTTTACCATACTTAATTATAAAATTATATATGAAGGCAAGTTTAAGCGGTTGGAGTTGAAGTCAGTCATTAATTTAATTACAATTTAAATCAATTTGATAAAATCAATTATCGATTTTGTGTTTATTTCATTCATTTTTTCAAAACACAAAAAGTTTTTCATAAATTTTCATGAATAAGGTGAATTTTAACAAGAATTTAATTTCGTATGAATTCCATGTTAAAAAAATTTGTGAGGTCTATAATATTACAAACATAATTATGTCTTATGTAATCTTTTGCAAAAATTTATGCAAAATTCTGATTAGAAGTTGATATTAAGTAAATTTTTGTATGCATTAGTTGTTTACAAAAATTTGTGCACACAAAATAATTTTACTATTTTTCCATAATTTGTACCAATTTCTTTGAGCTTATTATAGTTTATAATGCATACTCGAACTATATTAATAAAATCTCACTAATAACAACGAATTACAGCCTTACTTTAGAATTTGCTCTTATTTATGCTGAAATCCCGAAGGGATGTCGTATAAGAAATTTATCAGATCGGAACATAACACATTCGTGTGAGACGCGGTGCATTATTAACCCAAAAACACAATATACAATCTAATAATAAATTATTATTTACGAATATTATATTTTAACGGTATCTTTAATTATTATAAACCTAATAACGGTATATACCTTATAATATTAATTAATGTCATTAATAGTCATTTTAGAATAATTTATTTGCCTATTTCATTCGCAATTTTAAATATGTATTATTAAATATTTTATTATTTGAATAAAATCTTGTCGACTACAATAATAGATGTAAGAATTTATAAAATAAATTCCAATCAATGGAAATCACTATATCACTTCTATATCAATTATCAATTATACATATGTACATATTTACTATTGTATATGTATATTAAAAAAGTAAAGTGTTAAGTTGCATTTATACATTTTATCACATACTTATACACAATTATTACATTTAAAAATTCATTTAATTGAAAATGGTTTTTTTCTTTATTAAACAAATTGAAAACAAATTTTTTTCATTATAAAGAATGAAAAATAATTTGTAATTCCCATATTTATTTTTTTTTTATCTAGTTTTTATTAAATATTAAATTACAAATGCACATACAATAATAATCATATGTAAATATTAATGTTAATAATAATGATAAAAACAAGAATAATAAAATTTTCAAAAGTGTTTTTTACTTGAAATATTGAGGCTAATAAATTATTATATAAAATAAACATTTAATAAAAGAAAAAGAAAAAAAAAATTGAAAACGAGGAATGAATATAAATTTGAACTATGCAAATATGTGTGCATATGTGAGTGTGTACATATTATATTACATACACCATAATATTTAAATTGTTTAAAACTATATTTAAAAATTTTATCCCATCTCTCTTCTCTTATACTTATAAGATCATTTTTATTCGATCCAAGATTTTTAAATTCGATTCGATTCTATTTTTGAAAAAATTTATTCTCTAACTTATTATTATTATTATTATTGTTATTATCATTTTATCTCTTTTACTCTCTCTTTTTCACTCCCTTCCTTTTCTTCTGTTTTATATGAAATTGTAAAATAATATTATAATGGAAATGAATTTTCCATCTATTAAATTCAAGACATTCGAATATGCATTCCTCCAATACTTACGTAAGTATGTATGTATGTATACATAATATAATTTGACTATGAAAATAGAAAATATTATAAAAATTAATAATAAAAAAAAAAAAGAGCCAATTTTTTTGAGTCAGTGTGGTTTAAAGAACGGTGTGTGGTGTGTGCCTCTCTAAATGAACTCATTTCTTAACAGCACTTTTCTGATGAAACCATCATTTTTTTTTCTTTTTTATCTTATGTATTTATTGTTTTTATTTTTGGGCTTTTTGTTGAATTTTTAATTTTGGTTTAGTTCAATTTTAGTTTTCTTTTTCTTTTTTTAATTTTTTTATAGTTTATTTTATTGTTAGCATCTTATATAAAGTATAGTGTTGAAGTGAATGCAATAACGACCAATTCACAAATTTTTTAAACAAGCAGGAACGACAAAGAAAGCAAGAAAAATAAAAAAATCTTTTGAAGTCACAAAATATAAACATACAAAAAGAAAAAATTTAAAGAAAAAAAAAAGTAAAGATTAAAATTTCGAATTTATATATTTTTACAAATACACTGATAAAAAATGATCAAGAGAAAATATAAAAACAAAAATTGAAAAATATTTGTTCTTGCAACTGTGGGGTTAAGCGTTTTTTTGATCAAAATAAACGCGTCCTATATTATTTAAAATTGAACTGTCAGATAACATATGCTTCAATACAATTGTTATTGTAAAGTACTCTTTACTACGAATTACATCGTATTGTTGTGTCTTGACTCTTCATATAAAATTACAATTTAAAATGTCTTTTGACGTTTTCATTTAAATTCAAGACATTTTATTCTTTGGATTGGAATTTTCAATGTACATGCCGACGTGTTAATTTTTGGTTACTACTTTTAGTTACTAAAACTTAATTCTGCTTAAGATATTTTAAATAATTCAAAATGAAAATTTTGACTTGGTTTTACGAAGACATAAGGACCTAAATAGTTTTGTCAATAATTGTTTAATAATTATATAAATGATTACTTTGATAATTTTACATAATGAAACTAATTATTTCTTTAATATTGTTAATGACATTAACATATTGAATTTTAAATTACAGAAATTTATAATTTACAGAAATTGTATTTTATTCGTAATTTATTAAATTGTGCGTGTATGGATATTGTATATTTATATAGAATAATTGTCATCCATTATTTATTTAAAAATATCAACATAATTTGTTATTTACGTGATATGATAAGAACATTATTTCTGCAGCAATAAGTTATAATCTCGTGAGAACAGCTCCTCAATTTATGAAATATTTGATGTATTTGGCTTGTTTAAGAAAATTTTGGTTCACATACTTAATGTGACCAAAATATATGGGTAAACTGAATGTAATCATCACGTGTTTTGGATGATTTTGTCAAAGCGTGTTTGAAATCGAGTGTTTGCGCGAGTGTAAAATTAAATTTACAAAATCTAGATTAAAATTTATATATGATATTTAATTATTGCAATTTTTTTTGATTAGTTTGGAAATTGGAAAATTTTTTATCGGTTTTTTCTATTTTACAAGTTCAACTAAATTTTGAAAATTTTAAAAAAAAAATTGTTTAAATTAAACTTTTAAGCCGCTTTAAGTGAATTATTTTATTCCGAATAATTTTTTTTTTTTTTAATTAAGTCAAATTTTTTTCGGATTTTACCATGGAAAACATAAAAAATTCAAATATTATACAATTTTGATTTTTTGTATTTAAGCAGTTTTGTCTAATTGTCATTCAATTATTACGAATTTTAAATTGAAAACGATATTCATAATACATTTTTAAATACATAATAAATTTTTGTAAATATATATACATACATAACATTAAAATAGTAGGTATAAAAAGAAAAAACCTGGAAAACAGGTCTTTATCCATATATTTATCATATGTGTACCTACATATATCTTTGTTTTTTTTTTTGTCTTTTGCTTTTTTTTTCAATTTTTGTGTGTTGTACTTAAACTTACACCGTTGACTGTATATAGTACATTTGAAACAATATTGACTGTATAACAAAAACTATACTAGCTTATCCACTTAAAAAATATTAAGAAAAACAAATCAAATAAAAACAATAATAAAAAAATTAATAAAGAAAACAGCAACAAAATACACATAAGTTGCATGAAATGAAAAAAAAATAATAATAATAAAAAAAAAAGCAAAAATTTCATATCTTTTTGAATATTTTTGTTTTAAATGAATTTCGTGTAGTATATAGATTTTAGATTTCAGTTCAGTACTGTATTGGCTTTCATTTCGATAGGTTCGTGTCTTTAAAAAGGAAAATAAGAATTTTTTTTTTTTTGTATTTAAAATCGTTTAATGCGGTTGTCGGTGTTTTATTTTTTTTCGTTTAAAAAAAAAATACTATGTTATGTACTTACATAAACTTACGTATATATATGTACATAAATATTTTAATATACAATTAAAATATAAATGAGAAAAAAGAAAAGAAAAAATGTAAAATTAACCTGAAATGTGAGAGAGAAATTTCAAGTTTTACAACTTAAAAATCAAAAAAATAAAGTAAAAAAAAATAACAAGTAAAACTCTTTTTTTTTGGTATTTTACATAAATAGTGTATTTATATACATATATATATATATATATACAAATATATATATATATATACAAATATATATATATATATGTTTAAGAAAATATTTTATATAATAAAGAAAAGAAGAAAAAAGAAAAGATACCAATTTTTTGGTAGTTTGAAAAAATAATATGGAAAATTTTCTAAAAAAAAAGCAAAACACAAAAAATTTGTAAATGAAAAACATAATTAATGATTTTAATTATAATTTTAAAATTTCTTACATACAAACATAATTAAATTCAAAAATATTAAACATCATAAATTTCTTAAAATTATTAAGATTTTAAATAAAAAAAATTTCTTCAAAACTCAATATTAATTATTGCTTGAATATCAATGTATGTGTATGTATATTAGTTCATATATATCATACATAAGTATACATGTATGAAATCGTTATGTCTATACACATACACCCATACAAATTGTATGAAATATAAAAATTATAATAAATGCTCATTTTGAATATTAAATTAAATAAATAAATAAAAAAAAAAAAATATTTTAGAATTTAAATTATATTGAGTGTTATACATAATCTATTTATAGTATAATACATCATTAATATCTATATATTATATAAAATTAGATATTTTTTTTAAAATAAAATAAGATATAAATTACGTTTTAAAATAAATGTTAGTAAAAACTCTTTATTATATATTAAATTATAATATTAATATTAATTATTTAAAAAAATATGTAATAATATAAAATAATAAAGGAAGTTATATAAAAAAAAAAATGTGAAAATTATATATTAATTATGAATTTCTTATAAATATGAATGTTATAATACTTACTTACGCGTTATAATCAATCATACTTACAATCAATCATACTAAAACATAATTATTTAAATTCGTTATTATTATATTAATTGCATAAGTTAATAATTTAGTTCTAAATATCAAATAACTTGCATATTTAATTATTAAATTCTTAAAACAATGTTGTGAGTAGGTCATACAAATATGTCATACAAAAAGTATGTCTACTATGTCATTTGTTTTAAATATTATTGTAGGTAATTAAATTATTTTTTTACGATAATAACACCGAAATGATAACAATAATAATTCTGAGTAATTATTAATAATAATAACGATTATAAAATGATAATAATTGAAGCAATCATGCAAGGGAGTCCTATGTATACATAATGGAAGTAATTCTATTTTATCATTCTTATAGTAAACAAAAACAGTGATTTGATTACGATGATAATGAATTTGATGTCAAAAACTCAAAAATTTTGTTTAATCATTTTAATATTCATACATATAATAGGTTTCTCTTTCAAATATGTAAATTGTTTGATGTATTTTTTTGGTTTGAATGATACGAATATATTCAAACTTCAATTATATTTTAATTGTTATCGAATTATGTTTGATTAAATATAAACATATTTAATATTTGATAGTATTTATAAGTATGTATTTTGTTTTTGTTTTAGAATAAAAATTTGATACTTTAAAAAAATAAATAAATTTATTCACTTTTATTAATCTACTTTATTTGTAAATAAACGAGATTTCTATTGTATTGTACACAGGTAGTAAACATTAATGAACAAACATGTATTACATACATGAAGAACATATGTATGTGTTTATGTATGCAATGCTTAACATGTTTAAACTTGATATTATCACAGATTACCTAAAAAATTGTTTTTTTTTTCTGATTTGTTATTATTTTCTTTAATATTCGATAAAAAATATTTTTAAGGTAGATGAAGGTATGCTTTTTATATATTTCAATAATAAAGTTGCTCAATTTCTCAATTCTGTCAATTTGTACATATGTGGTGCAGTTTGGATCATTTGAATTTGATACATTATTGTTCTCTTTCAAACATAAATATAAGTAGAATATTAGAGTATAACAATAAGAATAAATTTTTTTAGAATGATAAAAAATATTTTTACGTATTTTGTTTTGCTTTGTTTGTTTTATTCAATTTGAATCTTTTTTTTTTATTTTTGACAGACACCTGGAAATATTTTGGTTCTTTGTTTGAAGTTTTTTTTTGGTAGATTAGGTACCTAAATTATTATACATTTTATATATATATATATATGTATGTATGTATGTAGGTACATAGTTATTATGTATATTTTTGATGGTATCGAACAAAATTTGATATTCTTGTATTAAATTTTTTTTTATTTTATTTAGATTTTAATCAATAAATAATTTTATTCTTTTGTTCTTTTCTACATGTTTGAAATTTTAAATTATTTTTATTTATACCTATATTCATTATTATTATTATAACAAATTTTAAATGATTTATTTGATTAGATATATTATATATACATATTTGTCTTTAGATGTGTTCTGTATAACAATTTAGTTTTCAATAGATTGCAATAATTTTTCAATAAAAAAATTTATTAGGATATTTATTTATTCATATGTATGTGAATATATGTATATTATGAAACTTCTATTGAAATTTAAATCTAAGTAGCTGATGATAGTATTTATAGCTCATAAGTTACTTGGGTATAAATTGAAAAATGGCTAATTATAAAAATGATATTATAAAGTTGGCAGTATGCCTGCAAAATATAATGGTTTACGATTAAAAATGCATGCAGTATAATTCACATTTGTTTTATTTGTTTGTACTTAATTTTGTTTTTATTATTTTTCTTTTTGTTTTAGGAATATTTGTTCCAAACTTATAAGTTTAAAGTTTAAATCAATTTTTTTTTCTTTCATCTTTATTTTTAGTTATTCTTTTGAATACTTGACTTAAATGAGTTTTGTTTTATTATTGTAGGTTTATATAAGTTTTCTTTTATAATCTATATAGTGTATGTATAATAAATTATTATTTTTGTTATACGTACCTACATAATGCACTTACTTATGTAAGTTTGAGTACTCATATTTGTGTGTTAGTAAATTGTTTTTATAATAATATGATGAAAATAATTTATTTGGTTTTTTGTTTTATTTAAATTAAAAATTTTTGTTGCCAGCTAACATTTATTTGATATATACAGTATAAGTGGGATATGGGACGGCTGCAATAAGTCATGGCTGTTTGCGGTGGTCGGACTGAAGGATCTTCTTATCTCTCTCTTTAGTAATCGTCATTAATCGGGAATTTAAAAAAAAAAAAAAATTAATGATTTTTTCTAAGTGATAATGTGTAGGTCGTAATTTGATGCATTTTTAAGTTATTAAGTACATATTATGTTTGCTTTTGATGATTTTTAAATTAATTCTAATTTAAGATTTGAGACACTGATTAAAAGTATGATAAACCCTTTTAAAATGTCCGTTTTTAATTAAGTATGTATACCTATATGCAGTTTTTATAATGTATGACAAAGGTCGTTGCAGATAGACACACAAATAAGATGCTTTCGAAAAATTAACTTAATTTCTTTTCGAACTTGATTTTTTTAGGTTTAGTGAAAAATACACTGAATAGATTATTCAAATCTTAAAATTAAGTTTATATACTATATAAACTGGTATATGTTATATACCAGTTTAATTAAATTCAAATTTTAATTTCACTCACGTTTATCTGTCTTAATGATTTCGATGTCAAATTAATTTTGAGAGAATTATATAAATATCTGAATTTGCAAGGGGTATTTCGTTCCCTATTTTATTGGAAAAATACCTGAATTTGCAAGGGGTATTTTGACCATTCCATATTTTTGTAATCGTAAATTTATAATTAAGACTATTTATGTAATTACTATAATTTATTATATAATTCTCGGAAAATATGAATATCACGGAAAAAGCGATTATAAATTAAATAAAATTCGCACTTTTTTTTTATCTATTTCATGTTTGTCATAATTATTATGTGCATGTGGGGAAAATAATTATTTTTCCTCATTTGATATCATGCCGCAATTTTTTTTTGTTTTTTCAGTTCGCTTATTTCCTTAATAATTTTTTTAAAAGTATAATAAATTTTTTCAATACCTAATATTTAAGTATGTATATACTATATTATCCTATATTATGTGCATATATATATTTATATAAGTAAACTGTAAGTAACGTTGAAAACATTTAAAATTTTCCAATTAAATTTTTTTTTTTAATATTATATCGTAAAATATATATTTCACTTAAAGAGAAATACGTTATTGAAGTTAGATGTCCATTTTATTGGTTAAAATTGCAATGGTAATGGTGTAGACCACATGTAATTGAATTTTTCCTGTTTATGTAGATAGGTAAAGTAAAGTAGATGCATAGGTACCTAAATTACTTAAAATTTACTATGAATACCAATATACTTATTATTATTTTATTTTTCTCTCATTGAAAAAATTGTAATGTTCTCTTTTGCATAAAATTTATTTTTGTTTTAAACTTGTATTAACTTCGGAAAAATAATCGGTTGATTGGCAAATATAGTACCAATATTCAATTATGATTTATCTTCTCTGATTTTAAAAATATCCATAGATTTTTTTTTTGGCTTTTGTTTTTTTAGGTTAACAATGTTGGTCTCCTTCTCTCCATCTTATATCATTCCAATTTTTTATTGCAATGTTGTGTCCTGCAATTGTTATATTGTTATAGTACTTTTGATTAGAGTGTATGTTATTGAAAATCAAATACACAACCACACTAACTTGATTTTTCAAATTAGATTTAGACAGATATAGAAGAGTTTCATATTTTGCTTCATTTTTATGGCATATTTCTTTAAATGTATTACTTATAGAAAAAAAAACTGTGAGATGGTAGTCTTAAATATTTTATTTTTGTTGCCCTTCTTTTTCCCTGAAGGTAAAATAAATTTTAACCTCATGATTTCATGTAAATAATATAAATCACAGTTTTTTTTTAAACTTACAGTGCTGTAAGTAATAGTATTTTGATATCTTTTTCTTATAAATTTATCGTTTATGTCAATACATTTATTGCAAAAAAAAAAAAAAGTTTTGTTTTAAGAAACATTCATAAATGTGTCGCTCTTTATATTCGGATGTTGCATTAGATTTTTGACATAAATTATTTTGACATTCAATTGAGTGTTTTGGTTTATCGTTGAAATTCTTTCAATTAAAATTTTTTAGTTTAAATTTTAATAAATTGTGTAAAGTGCTGTTTGGTAGTTATTTTTCAAAAGTAAAATAAAAATTTAGGCTCTTTTAAGCCGTTTATTAGTGGAAAGACATTCTGTTCGAAAAAAAAAAAAACAGTTACAACAACCAAGCAGTAAGATCAAGCAAAGTGTTGTCATTCCTTATTTTCCTTTCCAATATATTCTTTAAGTACCTACATATTATATTGACCTATAATTATTTCTTCGAATAAATTTGATTAGTTTTATGTTTGATTAATTCTATGTTATTTATTATCTCAACTGTATGAAACTTACTTATACTTGTTTGGGCATGTATGATCATACAGGAAGTTCATTATTTTGTTTATAAATTTTAAAATATTCTCAATTTTTATTAAATAGCTAATTACACATAAATAAACAAAATAAAATAAGTATGTATATAAAAATATTATTAAAGTTCAGTTACCTTTTAAAACTAACATAGAAAAATGTTTGATTAATTACCGTTTATAATGTGCATGTTCTATCCCATCAATACTTCTATAATGTTTTACAATTGTTTTTTTAAAGAATTTATTTTAAACTTTTAATAGTATAATTACATAATTTATACATAAACTCATAAAGAATAATAAAAAAATAAAAAAAAAAATAATAAAAAATAAATTTAAAATTATTCTCACATCCGTCTATTTTTCAAGAAGTCATTAAAAAAAAAAAAAAATTTTCTTACTAATTTTCCTAATTAAAGAAAAAAAAAAAAACCTCATTTAATTGGAATTAACAAATATTATGTATTTCGTATAAATATATATGTATATATGTGTACATAATATTCTAAAATTGTAAATATTTTCACTTAAATATATTTAAACTCGTACATTATACTTGTACATATATTTCATGTATTTCATTTAAATGCAACGGATACGATATAGAAAGTTATTGCATTTGATAACCATTTTTTTTTTCTTCTTATTCACATGACCTTATCACACGACCTTTATATTTTAACAGTTAAGTTTACATATATGTATATATATCTATGTATATACTTATGTATATATGAGTAGAGGTGAACATGGACATTGATATATTATTTTTTTATATAATATGTTTGTACATATTTGTAAATATGTAATTATTTAGCTATAATAGCCTGAATTTTTGGAGTTTAGTTGCTACTCATGGCATATATTTACCTATGTATATAAGTATGTAGGTGATATAAATTTAATATCACGGTATGCCTTAAAATTTCTTTGAAAAATTATGAAGAATTTTATAGATAGAAAACGTTTACAATTAAATAAGATAAAATTCCCTTTTTATTTTGTTTTTTATTTTAAATTTTCTTTTTTTAATTTTATATCTTTAGTTTTACGTTTACTACTTACTTTCACATTATCTAGTTATCTAAGAAGAAGAAAAAAAATTTTTATTTTTTATTTTTTTAGGTTAAAATTTCAACTTTCCATTCCTTCCAAACACAATTAATTCTTCAACATTTTTGTTGCACATAGTGTAGGTACGGTAAATTATGTTGAAAAAAAAAAATTTTTTTTTTGTTTTAATGGCAACAAAAAAAATTTTTTTATTTCATAGAAAATGTTTTTGTTTACAAGAAAGAAAGCAAAGCTTAGCTTTGAGTATTTGATTTTTCTTTTTATTAAATTTTACTTTCTAAGAATGTTAAAATTTTAAAATATGTGTTTTTAATCAGATAAAAAAATAACATTTGTACATTTGTTTGTGTGTACAGTTTAATTAATATGGAGTTAATTACAAAATTACGTTAATGTAGAAATATTTTTTTCCTAATATTTTTAAGATAATTTTAATGGTGGGTTGACACCACCTCTTCAACCATTCAACTTAATTATCTAATCACATTAAATTACATAAATATTTCTTTAATTTTTTTATATGACTTTCATTTATAATTAAAATAATGAAATTTATAAATATTTTAAGTGACTGGAAAGTGCCACCATCGTAATTTTTTCATATTTAAGTAAATCCTCTTAATTATTATACAAGTTTGAATTATGTTTGAAGTCTTAAATAAAGTATTCCTGGTCTGCTCAATATTTTTGTACTTAAGGTCGGCTTATTTGATCAAATTACTCATATAAAAAAATTTAGATAAAAAAAATTAAATAACAAAAAATTAGCATATATCAAATTAATGGCAATTATTGGTATTGTTGGAGAAAGAACGAAATTTGTGACAAGGTATTTTGTGTGATTAAGCACGTATAGTGTGTTTCACCTCAGCTTTAAGTTAGACGTACTTAACGTGAGAAACGTTCGCTCATGGAAACAATAACAGATTTTTTAATATGTTTTCAATTTTATTATTATGTCAACTCAGTTTAAAACTGTGGTGAACACTGCACGTGCTATACCATAGCCATTTGAATTATGATATTTCGAAAGAAATTCAATAGATGTCATGATGTCTTCAATCAGGTGTTAGTCGTATAATTAAATGTGATTTCAAATTTTTCGATTGTGACCCATGCAAAAAATAAATTTTTTTTCAACTTGCAAAAATTTTTTTCGAAAATTCAAATTTTCATAAAAAAAAATTTCATTATTTTAGGTTTTTAGGTTTCGATCGACTGAAATACATGTCGCGATCGACTTGTAGATTGCGATCATATGATTGGTCAGGCCTAGTCTATACCATTATTATATACTATATTTCAAAATTTATTTTTTTTTTGTTTTTTGGTTAAGGACGAAAAATAGCCGTAAAAGGTTTTAAAAACAAAAACCGGTTCCATTGTTTATACATAAAGTGCAACTTTTTTAATACTCTTTTAAAATAAATATAAAAATTGTCTTAGTTCAAACATGCTGTTCTAATCATTTATTCAACACTGTTTGATATTTTTATAAACTTAGAAATTATTAATTCAAGTTCAATTTTGATTAGTTTTTTTTTTTTTTTGTGTATACTTACGCTAAACCGTTATGTGAACTAAAAAACAAAACAAATAATTCAATAGATGACATTATAATATGAGGTAGGATGCCATTGATCAAAAAAATCTAAATTATCAAAAACAAAAAGAAATAAATTAATAAATATTTACAAATCAATCGATAAAAGGTGTTGTTTCAAAAAAAATTCCAATAAAAATAAAATCATTAAAAAATTTTATTAAAACATTTTCAACATCAAACAAAAAAAAAAAACAATATTAACACATTATCAACCGTTAGTTCTTAAAAGAAACGAATAACGAACGAAAACCAAAACAAAAAATGAGAAAAAATCTAATAAATTTATTAATGACAATCAAAAAATGCGGAAAACTAATTATGCTCCAATTATGCCTTCCAATACAATAACAATGAATTTTGTACATATGCCTATATAATCTAATAGATATTATAAGAAAACAAAAACTAAATTTAAAAATGAAAAAATAAAAATCACGAAATTTTTAATATTTTAAAAAAAAATTTCAATATTAGACCCTCGTCATCTTCATCAGTTGTAAGCCATGTATATGTTTAGGTCATAATATTGAATTTAAATTAAACTATGCAGAAGATATAAATCAACATCAATCATATCAATGTGATCTTGTGTATATTTTACCCAAATATACATACATACATTAATACGCATTCGAGTGTACATACATTTATTAATGATCATCATCAGTATTGGTATTGGAAGAGTTCACGATTTAAGTATACCCATAAGTAAAAAATGAAAACTAATCATTTCCAATTCGTTTTCTATTTCACAGACTTCCGATAGATTCTTTGAATATTTTTTTTTTTAATTTTTTCTAAGCTTTTATAATTATACACCTTATTTAAATTTTTTTAATAAAACATTTTGAGTATATAGGGATGACAATTATTCAATATATTTTTGTAGTAAATTTTTGTTTTTGAATTTACTACAACTATCCGACACTGCATGCAATTAATTTATACAAATGAGTAGATGAGAGGCATATTATTCAAATTTATTCCGATAGATGGCTTTAATTTTTTATGTCAAATTCTTTAACTTCTCTTACAGACATTCGAGTTTTTTGGGAGAAACAACAGTTTATGAGCTTCTTATTAAAATTCTTAAGCAATACTAATATACAAAATCTTATCATACACAATTATATTATATAATTTATCATTAATATTACCATTGTACTATATATATAAATGTAATATAATGTATCATTATTATTAATATACATAAGTATTATTTCCGCGTTACCGTCTTAATCAGTTTTTTTAATCGTATTTGAGAAGAGGCTGTATAAGTAAATTTGCATAAATGAACCTAAAATTAATATATGTAAATGTTAATTATAAGTGAAAATATTTATAATATTGATCTGCCATTTTGATTTTTTCCCTAGTTTATTTATTTGATAAATAAGCCGTAAATCAGTCGAAAAAATTATAATTATGAATAATCGCATAAGAATCGATTTGGAAAACGCAATTTAGAACCCCTTATACTGAATTATGAATACCAACATTTGATAAATAAGCCATAAATCAGTCTAAAAAATTATAATTATGAATAATCGCATAGGAATCGATTTAGAAAACGCAATTTAGAACCCCTTATACTGAATTATGAATACCAACATTTGATAAATAAGCCATAAATCAGTCTAAAAAATTATAATTATGAATAATCGCATAAGAATCGATTTGGAAAACGCAATTTAGAACCCCTTATACTGAATTATGAATACCAACATTTTCCAATAGAAATTTATAATTGCATTGTAGAGATTTTTAGACAATTGTTTGTAGAGATTTATTAAATCATAAAACGGGAAAGTGACTCTAATTGTAATTAAAACTAATTCATTTGCAATTGTAAATGAAGTAACGGTAAATATAGGGTAAATTGTAAATGTATATAGTTAAACAAATGGGAAAATAATATTTTTAATTTGTTAAAGCAGTAGTAGATCTCAAAATTAAAAACTTTTGCTACTTTTGCTGTAAAATGCATATGTAGTATGTATGTAGCAAATTTTTGGTACTTTAATCAACGTCATTAAAATCTTTTTTTTTAGGTATAATGTCAAAAAAGATATTTGTGTGTGTGTAAGTTGGTTGGAATCTATACTTACAAATTAAATTCTTCTTCTTAAAAAATTTTTCGTAATTTTTTTCTTTTTAATAATAAAAAATTTATCAAAGAAAAATTAATTTTTTTTTTTATTAAAAAAATTTTAATAACAATGGAAAAATTTTGAAAATTTTTTTTTTTTTTAATTTTGTGATATAAAATCGTGCGTTTATATTTTTTTTTTGTTTTTCTATAAGAGCTAATTAGAGAGTTTTGTTTCATTTTTTCTTTTTTGAATATTATTTTGATGTCTAGGTCACTGTGCTGTTGTTTGCCGTCATTTTATTTTTTATTTTTTCGTAAATGCAGTAGGTATTATTTTTTTCAAAACGTAAGTATTACGTATTTTGTGGTTTAGTTTCGTTATGTTGTTATTGTTGCAGTCAAAAAAGTTAAGTTATCGCCGTTGATATTTGTAATAAAAGAAGACAAACTTAGCCATAATTTTTGCTTGTTTTTCTGCTTGTCTTTTTTGTTTTTTGTTGTTGTTAGCTTTTTTATGTGTATGGTCGTTATTGTGGTTTTTCTATAACAGTTATTTAGTCAAGGTTCTTGTCAAAATATGAAACAGAAGAGAGCAATAAAAATAATTTATTTGGAATATTTATTATTACCAAAAAAAAAAGAAAATAAAAAAAAAATTTAGTAAGAAAAAAATTATACTAAAATTTTTAATCATTTAAAAAATCACAAATCTTATATACTATTTGAAGAAAGATGGCCAAGGAGACAATGAGGTCTTCTGTACTTACTCAACAAAAAAAAAATGGTTATTAAATGATTCCATTTGTGGTATTTTAATTTAAGTTTTTAAAATTATGTCATATTTAGTTTTCATTATTATTTTTCAATAAATAATAAATGTAAGCTTAAACTTGAAATTTCATTAAGATGTTAAATATTGTAGTTTACCTACATATAACAATTAACTGATTTTAAGTGCATTTAAAATAGATTTAGTTAAATTTCTTGTACTTGAATATTTGAAAATTTGTTTGAAAAGTGAACAAGAATGTTCCAATAATAATTGTTTTACAATGATTTCAATTAACCTTAAAAATTTTTTTTTAAAAGGAAAGTAATTATTTTCCTCTTGAAATATTTTTGCTATTTATAGGACGAATAATATATTAAATTTAGAAATTAATAAACCTAAGATAAAATTTACCTATTAAGTATACCATTTTCTATATATGGAATTCAAATAAAATTACACTTAAACCAATAAATTTAATCTAACATTTATTATGTTCCAAATTAATTTTTATGGAGCTCAGAAAAGCAAATTAAATTTGTATTTGTTTATATTGTATATAGTTGACCGGATTAAAATATGTATTTGGATTTTGTTTATATGCTTACCACATAAATGTGCAAAATTTCCTAATTTTAAATTCGCACAGAAAAAAATTTATTTTCAACAATTTTAAAATTTATGAAAGATAATTTTAATATATTTCAATGAAAATTTTTTAAAATTAATCTAAATATGCGCACATCCAAAAATATAAAAGTGTTTACGATATGTATACAGTAATACTCCGATATTATGTTGTTACGGTAATAAACAGGAATTAAATAAAATTTCGATTTATAAAAATTAATCCTAATCCAGAGGAACAAGGTATTCTGCGTATTATAGTGTTTTAGTTTTTTCTTTTTGATTCCAGCTGTGCTCCTGACTCGGTCTGTGTGTATAAATTTCAAAAAATAAAATTCTTTGTCTTCAATATGTCAAATGTATTAAGAATCCTTAATATTAAACTCCTTGACTTTTGCTTCTCACACCGTAGAGAAAATGTTTCTGAACAATGTGTATGAAAACGAAAGTATAGCTTTAATTGTGCATAATTTACATAGTTTAAGAAAAAATCATTTAAATTCATTAAAAATTATTATTAAATATGAGAATTTTTCTCTTACATGTGTATATGTATATAAAATTCTATAGTTTTTGATATTATATTGTATTTTTGTACATTTGAATGTAAATTGTGTTCTACAACTAGCTGAGAGTTTTATATAACGTGGTAAGCCTGTATATTACCATATATGAATAAAAAAAAATTTTATTTAAAAAAAAAACCGCAAGACATATTTCATTTCATTTATAAAAAAAAAAAAAATAGTGTTATGTAACAAAATGAAAAGAAAAAAAAAAATTAAATAAAACCATTTATCAGTTTACAACAATTTAAAACGTGAGAAATTGCAACATATTGTACAATTGAATAAAAATTAAATATACCTACATCTGTATGTATAAATTTGTGTAATGCACATATTTTAATATTTAACGACGTATAAAATTTATTGTGCCAGTTTTTAACTGTTTTTAAATGGTATTTTAAGAAATTTATTTTTATAAATAATTGTATATATACATATACGTATATATATGTATGTACATTATGCAAATATATATGTATTGTAGTAGCTATTAATAATTCAATAGAAATTATCATTTAATTATTTTAGCTATACAGAGTATATTTTTTTACTACTTCACTTTAAAAAATTAAGAGCTAGTAAAAAATTTGTTACAAGGACTTTATGGACACTAAATTATTTTTAGTAAAGCAACAAATTTTGGAGTTTTATCTCGAGCACAAAACGGATTTTTTTATAGAAAAACATTAAATTTAGAAAATATAGTAAATTTCCCTACGGTTATAAAACATGTCATTTGCAACATTGATTCAATTTCTCATTTCTTTCCGAAAAAGCTGTCAAAAATTTTATATTCACCACAAATTATATACCTACATTATTATTGTCTCTTTCATAATCATCTCTTTATTTTCATTTATAGTATTTAGTCTCGTCCCCATACATATTCACTCTGTATTCATCTATGAAAATTTCAAAAAAAAATATCAAATGATCAAATTTAATTTTCTGAAAATAGAAAAATTTCGAATTAAATTTATTAAATTACAATTAAATAAAATAGATTTTATTTCTTTTAAAAACACTTACCTATAATATTAAAAATATCTTTCTCATCATTATTTCAAAACAAAAAATATATTGAAATTTTAATAAGTATCTATACTTATATTTTATATATCGAGTATAATTGTTTTATTTTATACATATAACAGATTTTTAACCACTGATTATAAAAGGTGACCATAAAAATGGTTTCAAATTTCTTAAAATATTCGATATTTTGATTATGATATGTTCGAAATGTAAAATATTGTCGTAAATCAATTTTATAAAGACGAAATAAGTAGTAGAAGAAGAAGAAAAGCCACCCTTTTATTTTAATATATTCATTTTTATTTCCTATATATAATATATAGGATGCCAGTGTCGTAAAGATTAAAATCTTTGTTTTATTGTCAATAAATTTTTTATACACACTTACATATTGTACTTAAACATATTTTATTTTATATTGTACATGTTTTTATTGAAATTTTTTTCTTTTATTTCTTAAACAATATTGTATTTACATAAAGATGTAAAAAGAAGATTCATTTACGAAATATTTTTGAATAATTGTCAAAAATTTTTGAAAAAATTGCTTTTTTTCTTATTTAAAAATTTTTATGGAATTTTTTTTTTTTGAAATTTTCTTTATTCGTATTTTGATTTTTCCGAAATTATTGTGAATTTTCGTAATGAATTCATTACGTATGGTTTTCTTAAATTTCATTTAATGGATTTTATAATAATGCTTAAAGATGAAAGTGAAGATTAAAATTTTTAAATTTTTTATTTTGTAATTTTTCTTTTTTAAATGATAATATATTTTAAAATGATTATAATGACATTAGAAAATGTCATTATATTCGATTATTATAATTTATAAAGATATATGCGTACATAGTTAAATAAGAGACATTTCACCATATTTGTACAACTATGAGAGATCTATTAATTCACCATATTGATGACTGTAAGAAATATAATTAATTATGGGCTTGTGGCGAGCGTTATGTAAATATTATACAACACTATTGAAATTTTTTACTTACAGTGCAATGCTATTTAGTCATATAAAATTACAAAATATTAATCTGTAGCTCTACACAATTACTGTACATTTTGTCATAAGTATTTAAAATTTTTACCATTTTAAGGCTTTACTAACATTTCATATGACTTTATAACTTATAGAATAATTTACCTATTCTAATAATTAAAATTTGGAGCGTTATTCTAATTGTCGAGTGAGGTGAGTAGCAGTAATAATCGAAAATCGATCGGTTCAAGTAAAATTGACATAATTTTAATAAGAATTTGTGACGAGTTAAGTTCGAAATAAAAGTTTGCGATGCCTTTATTTATATATCAAAAATAAAATTATCTTCATTTGCCTTCTAGTTTACGGATTTATCAGTTCCGAATAGTAATGAATTCAAAAAAAAAAAATCTCTTCTGTAAGCTAGTGCCGCGTAGCGTCAAATTCGCAATTACTTATGCAACTATTTTTTGCAAATTTTAGACTTTTTTTTTTGTCATAAAATTTGGGATTCCTTCAAATTTTACAATTTCATTAAATTTTGTTTGCTTAGTTGTCACTTACTAAATCCTTTTCGACAAAAAACCATATGTCAAATCAGAACTGCAATCGGAATTTTGGAATTGACTGAAATGTTTCTCATTATTTCCCGAGAAGTGTCACTGAAATCGCCATTTGGAATATCAAATTCAAGTCAAAACAACATTTGTCGTTCTATGTCGACAACTAGAATAAGGCTCTTAATTTTTGATTTTAAACATCATTAATTGAAATTCATTATTTGTTTACCTGGCCGGGGATTTTTACATATGTATATAAATATGTGCGTGCTTTCACTTGTAAAATTCAATGGCGTTGTTAAATGACAATTAATAATTTTTTGATAAGAATTGATTGAGTGAAAAAAAAAATTTTTTTTGTTAATTTTTTTTTTAATTTCACATACATTTAAATGAATAGTAAAAAGTTTTTTCTTTTGCTCTAGATATTTTTTTATGAATTGAACTCATTTAAATTATATAAAGAGACAATTTATGTGTAGTTTGATATAATTTTAATTTTTCAATGCCGAATCTACAAAAAAAAAAAAAAAAAATTAAAGCAGAAAATGAAATTTCGTTTTTTATTTAATTTCTCACTATTTTAAATAGTAGATAAAAATTTTTTTGTTTTTTTTTGTAATTTTCGCTTTCGATTTTCAAAAAATTTTTTAAATACAAAAAATTAACATATTGAATAATTTATCATTTCAAATTTATTATGTAATATTAAAGCTGGAATGTAACAGAACATTTTCATAATTTTCATAAAATATAATTAACAATACTAACGATACGCAAATAACCGGTTAGGTTAAAGAATTCAAGCAATTGAAATAATGAACACATTTATATATTTTTTTTTAATCATAATATATTTTTCCGTTTTATAAATTACTTTAATATTTTGAGATTATTTAAAAAATATTAATCTTGGAAATTCAATTAAACTCATATTGCGTTTTATGTAATGAATTTATGTCTTGTATGTTGATAAAAATAAAGGTATTTAATCAATTAATATTACAGTGAAGTCATAGTATAACAACCAAAATTTATTTTATTGCGTTATATTACCTGTTTACATTAATAATCCTTAAAATAAAGATTAATAATATTCAAACAATTATATACATCATCGGATTGAAAAAAGTGAACTCATTTACAAAGCTAGTGAGGCAAATAAATTTTCTTCACAAACATAATTACCGTGTCAGAGAAATTTTGGACGGCTTTTATCAATTAATAAAAAAAAACTGTTTCAAATAATATGTCTTTGTTGTTCCCAGTCATAAACGAAGAATTTATGTTCTTTATCACCGCCAAGTTTCTCTTATCTAAGATATTATAGTGTCCTGTATAAATAACGTTCTTTTCCATTCTTTTTTTCTGCATGGTCAAAGCAGTGCAATGAGATATCCACTTGCGACTACATGTTCGACTCGTCCCTTTTTATATTCTCATTTATAGTATTTGTGAATTTCTATAATTTAGCGACAGGAGCGTATTGAACTATCCACTGGAGTTTGATATTCTATGCTAAATTTCTATTTAAATGGGAAATTATAAATGAAAACGACATTAAAATTTATTATTTCTTTTTAATTACTTACTATAGTTAAAATTTTTATATGAATAAGCTGCCATATGATTTTATTTATTTAAATAAAAATAAAATACATAAATAAAGTCTGTGTTATTTTTTACAAAATGCGTCATAAATATTGATGTCACAGTACTTATTGTTTTCTTAATTTTTTTTTTTTTTAATTAACCTATATTTAAACTCATTTTTAAAGATCATACAAATTGTATACACAAAAAATATTTGTTATTCTAAAAATAATATTTTTTTTTTTTTTCACAAGTAAATGACTATGTCATTGAATTTCATCAGGTTGTATAATTTTTTTTTTTTATTTAGGATTTAAATTTTATTTTGTTAATAAATTAAAAAGGGTTCTTTTATTCTCCTTTCTAAAATAAAATTTTATTTTAATTTTCTTAGTTCATTAATGTTTCCAATCTTAATACAGTTATTTGTACAAGTGTATAGTTTTTTGGATACTGAGATAATATGTAAATTGTGAACTTATTACGTATAAATTTTAATTTATAACTAATTTTTAAGAAAATATTTCGTTAAAATAACACAATTATGAATTATACTCTCATTAGTAGAATAACAAACTTAATAGGTATAACAATTTTTTTTTGATATTTTAAAATTTAATTAAGTACCTACATTACATTGATTTTTTCTCTGTGTATTTGAAAGAAATCAAAATAATAATATTGTCAAAAATTCAAAATCTATTGTGAATTGAAAAAATTGTCAAATTTTTGGCAAAAGTATTTCTTATGCAGTTTGTTGAAACTTATATTCTAATTATTACTAAAATGAAATCTAAATTTTTATTTAAATGGAATATATTTTCTTTAGATGGATGAAATTCTTTAAATTAAAAGTTTAAGTTGAAACTATTAATTATATTCAATGAAATGAATTGAGTAATTGACAACCAAATTTACCACATGTCGTTTTAACAATATTTAATAATATAATTAATAAAAAAATTTTTACATTTTAAATTAAAATTGATGTTATACTTACTTCTATATCATTATTTCAAAAATGTGTTTTGACATGCAGCTGTAATATTAAAAATTGCTACTCAAAATTTGTTCAATGAAATAAATGCTCAAAAATCTTTCAAATTATTGGTTCCCAATTAGCATGTCATCTGTAAATTTTTTATAATTGATTAATAAAAACCTCTTATTAGAAAATTTTGATAATTGAGACTTTAGTATTATCACACTAATAAAATTAATGTTTTTTGTTGAGTTTAAGAAGGTAGAGAAACGAAATTTATTATATAATGTTCGAACAATTAATTAAATGACAATAAATTTTGCGCATTCACTGTAATCTTTTTATTTTTTTTCTCGAAACTATTCTTAAATTTTAAAATTTATTAAGAAAAACAAAAAAAAAAAACCTTATCACTTTTGATGATCTCTCGGGTGTTGGATGAATGTTAATTTTTTTTTCTTTATAGAATTAATAAAAAACAGTTATTGCAGTTAGGCTCATATGGTATTTTTGTTTTTGCTGTTCTTTTGTAAATTTAATTGGTTAAAAGTTCATCCAACTAAAAAAATTTTTTTTTTTTTAAATTAACCAATTTTTTGTTTATTGTTTTATTTTTTCTCGTGAACATTTTTTACTTTTTAATTTTGATCCCCAAATATGAAAGATCTTAATGAAACAAAAAAAAAAATTTTTTTTTTTCATATTAAATTTGGACATTATTGCCACTCCTAAAAAAATGTCAGTGGTACCCTATCATTTCGATAAAAGATTTTCATGTTTTTTTTTTTTCGTTTGAACCTTTCATTACTTTTTAGACAGCAAAATTCATGCATACATACATGTACACGAATATGTCTTCAGCATGCGTTCAAGATGTCTTTTAAAAAAATCTTTAAAAGAAATAAAGGTTAATAAACGTTGTAGGCATTGTTAACAATAAAATTTCAACACAAAAAAAAAAAACTAAAGGAAAGAATCAAGGAGAAGAAGAACTAAAGCATAAAAATTATGCGTTTTCTTTTTTTTAATAATTTAATGCATTTTTTTTTTTTGAAGAATATTAAAAAGAAGAAGAAAAAAAGGAGAAATAAACTAACAAAAAAAAAAAACATTTACTAATTAACATGATTTTGATTGTCTGTCTTTCTAAAAAAAATAAAGTTGGGTCAAACCAATGGTTTGTATTGTAGCACTTTTCCTTTCAACAAGTGAAAATTCTGCTTTTAAATACAGTCTATGCATACCTATCACGCTATTAAAATTATTTTCATTCATATTTAGCTATTTCTAGGATTGCATATATTTAGGATGATGCATTCATGCAGTCTTTGAAATAAAGCAAAAATTAATATAAAGAGGAGTTAACATAATGCTCGATTTTAAGGGTTAATTGTGTGAGTTAAGAAAAATAAATATATTTTTTTAATGTCACGGAATTTACCGCTAACTTTTTATGTTTATAGAAATTTGAAAGCGTTTGCGGTTTTGGAAATATAAGGCGCCAAAAATTCAAATTTTACAAATTTCAAGAGGCGATAACTTGAGAGGGGGTGGAGATGGAAAAAAATTTTCTTCTAACGAAATGAACTATTTGTTAATGTCTATAAGCCCCTAAAACTTCTACTGGCTGGGGTCTAGAAGAAAAACGAAATCAAAAATTTGGAAAAAAAAGACTTTAGATAACGGTAAATTTGAACGGCCATTTTGTTTTTCTAAAGTTTAACTATAGTATATCGCGCTAGGGGAAGCAAGCCGCTACCTTTATGCGTTTGCAAAATTTCAAAAATGCTTATGGTTTCATTGCAGCAAATAGTTAAAAAAGGCCATTTTTAAGGTTTTGGGCGGGTATAACTTCTAAAGGGGGTGAGATAGGTAAAAATTTTGTTCTACGGAAATAAGTTTCTAGCAAAGATCTATGTACATACAAAATTTCAGCTTTCTGTCTTCAAGGGTGTAGAAGTTTTGTAAACAGACACACGGACAGACGGACGGACGGACGGTCGGACGGACGGACGGACAGAGTGAAACTAATAAGCACTTTTTTTCAAAAATTTTTTGTAAAAGAGCTAAAAACAAAAATTTTATATAAAAATTATTACGAACATGTGGTGTGTAGATAATTTGTGTAAAAAAAAAATTAAAATAATTTCATGTTAAAAAAATTTTTGATTTGATTCTAAATACCTTTTTTTCTTTTATTACACTTAACAGCTGTAGAAATTTTTTTTCTATATATTTTAATTTTATTAGAAAGAAACACGCGCATATTGATGGCATGCCATTTGCAGACTTTTGAAGACAATCACCATAATGGTGAATATTTAATAAAAATCAATAAGTGGAAACAATTAATTTGAAATGAGAGGATCTTCTTTAAAAGTAGATCGTTTCAATGCGACGCATACCAATTAATTCGTGTTTAATTCATAAATGCACAAGTTTTTATTTGAGTTATACAATAATATAAATTTCTCTACAACTATATTAATAATTGAATACAAATAGAGATGCCACTTGCGTCATGAAAATTGTAATTTGACCTATTCATTTTAATACTCGCGCGATTATACTAATTGATGAGTTCGTCCTTGAAATATTTCTAATTTATAATCTAATTCCGAAATCCGATAATAATAATGGAAGTCCAGTGTTCCCACTTGGTAAAAACAAAATGTATCCAATTTCGAGGAAAAAATGTATCCAAAATGTATCCAACCTCATAAAGCAAAATTTTTATACCAAGCCGTCCTATTGTTGGTTTTTTTATTTATAGTAAATTCTTTAAGAAATCACATACAACTTCTATTATATATTAAATGTGTTAAAAGTTAAGGTCAGAATATGCATATGTTTTGCATATATGTTGTTGAACTATGTGCTAAAGACAATTCACCATTAAAACGGAAAAATTTAAAAAAATATGTGCAGCCAATGCATTTTCTATTACAACTAGCTTACTCCAAAATATTTCTGGTACGTTTTTGTCTAAATGTTCTAGATTTGAATACAGGAAGAGGCAGCACTCATTTAATAAAGCAGATTTCTTACTTTCCTTTAGTAAACTCGGAAATCTGCTTAGAAATGCCAGGAAATAACACTTTTGAAAGATAAAGTAATTACGCATTTTAATATTAGCAGCATTTTAACAGTTTTGTAACATTTATTTAGTGTTTAGAGAATAAATGTATCCATATTTCAGCAAAATTTTGAAATGTAGCAAATTTCGGCATTTTAGCAGATTTGAGTATCTTTGTATCCAAGCTAAATTTAAAGCAAAAAATGTATCCAAATGGATACAATTGTATCCAAGTGGGAACGCTGGTCCGATGTACGTTACTCAGATTATAATTCGACAGTTCGTATTATACTCGTAGGTCGTTATCGAGAAAAGGTCATTTAAATATTTTTAGAATTAAAAATTTAAAATTTTAAACTTTGTTAATAAATTTATTTTCTAGAAATTATTATTTTATTAGAATATAAGTTTAAAGTACTAAAAGTAATATATTTATAATGTAACTGAGTAAAACTTTAAAAAAAATTAAATTTATTGTAAATAATATAAAATTTTCAATTTTTACAAGAATTTATTTCGATTAGAAAATTTGAAATAGTTTATTGGCTTTATACTTTTATTACTCTCTTAAATCTCAAGTTTAAGTACTAGAATATAAAAATTTTAACGATGCAATATTTCAGAAGATTTATGAAAGGCGTAAATTGAAATTTGAATTTTGTTTTTATTACTTTAAAATAGTTAGAAATTATTACTGAAATCATAAGTACTTTATTTTAAATAAATAAATTTCAATTTCATGTACAATAAATTTAAATTTTTTTTTTAATTTCTTTCTGTTCCAAGATCTTTTTCTTATAAGTTTTAAACAAAGAATAAATTTTATACTTAATAATTAAATGGAAATGATATAATAAATGTAATGAAATAAAATATGAGAACCATTTTTAAAACTTTTTGAATATTTTTGAAATTATTGTGGAATTTGAATTGTGTAGATGGTGTACATAGATTTGATTTAAAGTTCTTACTATTATGTGCATTTAATTGTATTGTTCTCTTATAGAAGAAACAAAATTTAAAATCACAGGAAAAAGAGTACCAATTTAATAAACAAAAATAGTCGTAGGAGTATAGATGCATGCATTCATGCACAATATATAATATAAAAAGAAACTGTAGGAAGATGAAAATGATTTTAATAATAAAACAAAAAAAGAAATAAATATTAATTCCAATAAAATTTAATGAAAAAATAATTTTTAGAAAAAAAAACAATCAAATATGATTTCAGAATTTTTTTTTTTATTATTGTGAATTAATTAGAACTTTAAATCTTTCTAATTGATTCAATATAAATTTTAATTATCGAATATTAAAAAAAAATTATTTGTTTATCATTAATGATTATTATTTGTATTTATAGTTGAATAATAATTAATATTTGTTTTTGCTTATTATTTGAAATTATTTGAGTGATAATAAATGTCTAGAAAAAGGTGGTTAAATAAATTCTGTTGACAACGTGTAGCATATTGTCATATAATCTTAAAAATTTTTACAAATTATTATTAATAATCTATAATTTTCTATAGATAAAGATTTAATTAATGCAAATGAAAGTGTTTATTTTAATTATGACTTGGCATTTTCATTAAATTCATTTCTAAAATTACTTAAAATATATTTTCTTCTTAATGACGTAATTATTAAAATTTGGCATCATTATCAAAATAATTTGACGTAATTTTCAAAAACAATAGAAAAATCCTATCAGTAACTTTATGCGATAAGGCAAATTATTTAAAAATAATAATTTCTATTTAAAATTTTATAATATTTATGCAAAGTTATTTATATAAAAAAATAATTAGTGTTGTATAACTTTACAGGGGCAAACAAAATATACGTAACAAATTGTTATAGGTGCATAAATTATGGGATGAAAGTAATAAATTTTTATTTTTACATTTATGGACCATTAAAAATATTCACAATAAGTTTTTAAGAAAATATTTTCAATACTTATTTTCAATTAAATCATAACCTATTGCTATGTATATGTAATTTTAATTATTTTAATCCATCCTTAGGGGATGTTTTTTCCGTTCTATTGTATAATTACTCCAAATTGATTAAGTAATCATAATGAATTTGGCAACTGATGATGTTGAGACTCTTAAATTCAGCTCCTAAAAAAATGTAATTTTAATTTGTAAGCGTGATTTTATGATAATTCATAACCATTACCAATACATTTTAGCATTTGCCGAACAATTACATATTTCTACTTCTCAATATGAATATTTTTTAAGTGCCCCAATTTTGTTATAATTATCTTCAATTTGTAAACGTAATTAAGCACAGGCTATTGTAATTTTGCAACAAAATTATTTATGTATGACAAATCTACAAGTACAAATTAATTCTATTTTTATTTAATTGAAACATCACGTTTTTTATGCAATGTGGCATCACAAACTATGTCAATTATTTAAGTATATAAAAAATTATTTAATATATTTTTGTTTATGATAATTATTATTAATTTTTTATGTAATAAGTAAATGACATTTTTTGTTTACTTGATTTAAACTTGGAGTATAAGAAATTTTTATTAATTAATCATTCAATTTATAATTATTTCATTAATTTTTACAAATGTCATAATTATATAACCTATATATTAATAGTGGAAGAAAAACAAAAAAATTATAACATTCTATTTTTTTAAGTAATTTTAAATTTTTCTAAATTTCATAATATTGCCACGTAATGTTGTTTAGGTTATGTGATTTTAAGAATATTTTTTTCTGTTACTATTTGTTTTTGTTGTTCGAAGAAAGTTTGGGTAATAAATCACGTCTTATTTAAATGAAATTTTTTTAAAATCATTATGACGTTCGTAAGTGATGTACATACATACATATATGTGCATATTACTTTATACAATAGTATTTAATTTTTATTATGATATTATATTTTATTATAGTATAATTAAAATTTTGTATTGAACATGATAAATCATTTATTTTTAGTAGTTATACTAAAATTATCAATATTAAGGTGGGGTATATTAAGTTACTTTGTACAGATATAGGTTTTATATAAATAATAATTTATTTTATGTTATAATGCTTTTGAAAATTTTGTAATTGAAAATCACATATAAAATTCATGCACGAGTTGTTTACATTGTACTCGCTTATTATGAATAACCAAGGTAAAATTATCTCGATAATATATTCTTATGTAAGGAATTTATTTTCATCATAAGGTAGAAACAAGGATCGCATAAAGTTCCGCACACTTTAAATGCGGAACTTATTTACTATTTAAGTATCTAAGTAACTATTTACTATTTAAGTATTTAAGTAACTAAAAAATTTTATATTCATACGTTTCATAATATCATGGTCACAAAAGGGTCCAAAGACAAGCCGTTATAATTCGAAACAAAACTTATAGTTTTAAGTAAAACTGTTATACCTATCTCAATAATTAAGTAAAACTGTTATACCTAAAACTGTTATACCTATATAATTTCTGTTAACCCTTACTATTTATAGGTCGGATAAAATACAAATATTTATTAATTTCATTCCCTTGAAATTCGTTACAATATATCGCAAGTTACGAATATACATATTTTTACGGTTTTTTAATATTTATTCAGGTAGACAGTCAAAAGTAAAAGTAGACTTTAACTTTCAATAATATTCATATATAATATGTTGATTAAATTATTAATTTTATACCTAAATATTATATAGAGCGTTAATTAAAATGAGCATTTATTATAAAAATTATTTAATAATATAATTATGAAATTTTGAATTTATTTTAAGTTAATTATGTTTTTTTTTTTGTGATAAAATAATAAAAATTTTTGCAAAGGTGTACTCATTAATATGCAATGAATTGCCAAATTCCTTTTATTAATTAATTTAAAAAATAAATATAAAACTCTTATGTAATAAATGGTGTTTTTATTTTTGAAAATAGCAAAAAATGATTAAATAATATTGTAAAAAGTTCAAAAAAAATTTTTAAATTTAAAATAAAAAAAAAATTATGAAATATTTTTAATAAATTAGAAATTTTTCGAATTAATTTCAAATTCAAAGGAACTTCTTGCAAACCAAAAAGAGAAATAAAGTTTCCCGCCTAAGTTTTTTGAACATACAATATGTATGTATATCCTTGCGTGTTAAATGGAAGTGAGCTAATGTGTCGATAAATATGTATAATTACTTCACTAAAAAGTATAAATTTCCAATAGCATCGGTAATCCCAATAGATTCATTGAAAAAATGTTATCGTAAATTTCGATTAAAATATACATATGTATATGTATGTATGTACATAAATTTTCCTTTTTTGCAATTTCAAAATTTTTTTAAATATTTTATGTTTGACATTGAAGGTTTTTACTAATCGATTTCAGTTCGTCAATATTATTTATTGACTTATATATCCGTACGATATTGACATTCATAACAATATTTTTAGATTACGATATCAATATTTATGTAAACAAAGCAAAATTACTTACTACTTACGGTATTTATACTGACGGTGTAAACATATATATTATTTATACTTACGGTATTAACTTTTACAATATTTATGCTTGCAATATTATCTTTTATGATATATATAGTTTCGGTATTAACATTTACGATATGTTGCGTGCGATAGTATTTACGATATTGTATTTACGGTATTAGCATTTACGATATCAATATATACGGTATACACATTTACGATATTAGCTTTTACGATAACACGAAAAATTTTCTTTTTTTTTTTTGTTTATAAAAATAATAATTATTAAGTATGCGGTATTTAATAAAAGACCGCTTATAAATTAAAAAAATTGAAAAAAAAGAAAATCAATTATCACGAAATGGATTTTTAATTAATCATATATTTTTTTGACTTTCTTTGTTTTTATACGTGGCGTACGCTTAAAAATACTTAATGTCTTCTTTTTTCTTCTTTTAATCAATAGTGGTATTAATTTTATTTGTTTTTATTTTTAAGGAAGGGGTTATAAAATTTGGAAAAGAAAACAAAAATTATTAAAGTAAATTAAAAGAAAAAATTTAAACATAAAAGAAAAAAAAAACAACACAAAAAGTGGAAAAAATATAAGGTGTGATCGTGTTGTACGTGTTAATTTTTATTATTAAATATTTTTATTATTATTTTTATTATTTTCCTATATTATTAAAATGAAAATTGTTCTTGGAAAAAATTTATTTTTCTTATAAATTAAAACGTCATTCATTTGTTTATAGAAAATAATTGTTTTCCGAAATTAGTTTTTTTTTATTTATTTCTGAAACTATGGTGAAAAATGTATGAAAATGATTTTCTGTTTTTTAACAATAAAGTGTGAAAATAAAAAATTTTTAAGCGATTTTTAATTTTCTAAATTATAATTTTTTTATATTTTTAAAATAATTTATTAAAAAAAAATAATACTCTTTTAATCAAAAGTACGTGAATGAAAAAAAGAGATAGAATAAAGTTAAACACAAAGAATTAAATAAAAAGCTATTAGTGCTTATACTAATTTAAATAATTTTTAATAGCTAGTTTATAATTAAAATAAAAAATTTGTGCTTACATACAAATATATATAAAAATATAATACGTATATATATACATATAAAAATAAATAACTAGTTTTAACTAGAGTAATAATAATGATTCCGTGTGTTAGTTTAACGGAAACAAGTGTTCTTAGTAATATGAAAGAACGTGTTAAAATATTTGGTTGCAGGTTAAGCTTTTGGAATAATATGGGTCACAGTTTAACTAGCACAAAAGGTCAGTTAATTAAGAAAAAAAAAATTTATATACTTATATATTTTTTGTCATTTAATTACAATATTTGATAATAAAAATTGAATTTTGGTTTTTGTATTTGTATAAATGGAAATATAATAAAATTTTTATTGTTTTCATATTGATATTTACATAATTTTGTCAATCTATTAAAAATAATAAAAAAAAAAAACGAGAATTAATTTATAAGTAATAAAATTGGAATAGAACAAAAGCCTGCTCTAAATTAATTAACTCAAATCGTATATAATTTTTTTTATCGTATTTTCAAGAATTTTCTTTATATTTTATGAATTCTTTGATATCGGAAATTATTTAATTTTGACGTTGTGTTAAAATTTTAAGTAATTTTATTAAAAAATTAAAAATAGATGGATAATCATTAGTAAAAAGATGCTTACTACAATGTACGAGCATGATAATTTATTATTCATAAGAGAGACCAATAACGGAGAGCGAATAACTATTTTCTCATTTAATGCTCTGTTCAATATGATAATTCTCATAACTGTAATGAAAATTATTTATTGCACAGTCTTTAAATAAGCACATTGCAGTCCTTCATGTTGACTGACGAAAACCAAGTTTATTGTATAATATCTACTTTACTTCTTATAAACTGCAATATACCAATAATTCTTAAGCTTCAATTTTTGAAATTATTTAGGTTTTAATTTGAAAAGATCATTTTATTGTAAAATTAATCGTTAATAATACAGAAATCACGTATGTTTTGAGGTTTTAATTTTTTTTAACTATTTTTGTTCTTTTTTTTTTATTTAAATGCATTTTACTTGATGATGATATTAAATTTTACATTTTTTTTTAGCAAAAAAGAAGTTGACCTAATTTTTTCTTTTATAAAAATTTCTTAAAATATTCCCTACGTAATGTATTTATAATCTGATGTGTATGTTTACAGCATAACCTTATTGACATCCTTAATTAACATAAAATATAAAACATGAAAATCAGTATGGGATTTTATTGTGAAATCCTAAATACTTTATTCAAGGCCATTAAAAAATTTATTTGCATATTATAATCTGTTCATATTTAATCATTTATGTACGTATATGTACATATTATATATTTAAATATAGTTGGTCAAAGTTAAATTTTTTAAGTATATAAAATAATAAAATACAAGTACGTGTCGGATATAAATACTTTGTATATAAATAAATACATATTTGTTGTATACATAAACACAATTATTGAAAATTACTGAAAAGGGCACTAACTATAAATACTGATTATATTTGGAATTCTTCAAAAACAATTTTGAATATTACGACATTTTTATAATATTTTTATCCATATTAAAATTAACAATAGTTTTAATGATTTAATAATCATGGAATTTTTAATTATAAACGTGACAAATTCATTGCAGTTTTTATATATATAAGTACGTTATTTATTATATGTTTTCACACAAAGAGACATAGTAAATTTGACATTGTGTTTATAATACTGTAAACAAAATTTTGCGGCGAATTAAGAACTGCGGTTTATGTCTTGGGTAGTAATTAGTATGCAACGCATATATATATATGTACTTCATGGATTGAAGAATTTCTGAAATGTTTTAAGACAATAATAACATTTGATAATAAAATTTTGTTGAACAAAATTAACCCTTTAATACATGATATATGACATACTACGTTTTTTTTAATTCCCTTTAATAAAGTCGTCAAATTTCTCTTTAAGAGTCCTACAAATTGCAATTCAAATTGTTCTTAGCCAAATGATAAGAAAAAAATCAATACATATTAGCTTAAATACATTTTAAATGCATTCGTGGAATTGTTTTTTAATTTTTCTTTTAGAAGTTTCAACATTTTTGTTTTCCTTTATTTTCTGCGGGTTTTTGAATCTCAATATGTATAAAGATCTGCACAGTTTGATAGTATATATGAAGATTTTCCCATAACTACAACTAAAAAAATTAATAAATTAGAAAGGAGTTCTGCAGTTAAGGGTTAATTTTCTTTTTATTTTTTAGTAAAATTTTTCAATGCGATCTTAGAAATATTAATTCCACATTTAATATCATACTTGCTCATGCTCGCAGTTAGACTTACATTAGGAAACAAAATAAAATAAAAATTTTTCGTAATTGCATAAGTACCTTAAGGTTGTCAGCACAAAAAATTGTTGTTATTTCCTTGGTATTTTTTTGTCCAAAATAATTTTTTTTTTTTTGAAATTACATTCAACTTATTGATTGGAAACGTGTAAAGTTAAAAATATAATCAGCGATCTTTTGTTTTATTAATTTAATAAATTGATTGTTTTTCTTGTGACTATTGAATTTATGGTTGAATTTTTTTTATACTTAAATATGAAACAAAAAACACAAACATTACAATGAGTTTTTATTTTCAAATGTAATTATAAAAAAAAATTTTTTTTTTACTTATAATGAAGTCTTCGTCTATTAAATATGTGAATATTTTAAATTTTAATGCTCAAAATAATTTTGTAATAATGGCTTTTTTTGTTGTTGTTGTGTATTCAACAGGGATTAAATACTTAATTCCAATTTAACAAATAATACCAGTTAATTAAGTTTATATAGAATCAATGAAATTTTTCGTTTAATAATTTTTATTTTGAAATCGTCTTTATCCGAATGAATCCGAATTATTATCCGAATTACTAAATGTATGAGGATTGTATTATGAAATTTTATTTCAGTCGTTTGAAATATGGTCATATATTGTTGCCATAATTTACTCAGGCTATCGTTTGAAATATTATTGTATTATAGGTGCGATATTTGTTCGTTACTAATAATATTTAAGTTTCTCAGAGAAATTTCTTGGAGTAAATTCGGAGTTAGCAATTAGCTGTACTATAATTGTACGATTATGATGCAGATATCAAATTTAATATAAATATAATTTTCAATTAACGTATATTTATTACTGTTTTTTCAAATTAATAAAGGGTATGTACAGGAAATAAATTTCAATATGTATAAATAACTCAAGTATTGCAATTCCATAAAAAAAATAATTCACAAAATTATTACTAATTGATTTAAAATTTAATTAAGTAGCATAACTATATAAACATGTACATACATTTGTAGCTGTTTAGTAATTTACAATCTGAATTATTATGAGTATTGTATTAGTAGAGTAACGCATAGCAAGTTAAAAACTTGCAAGCTTAGCATTTTTAATATTTTTTGTCTATTCACAAATACAGAAGCAATTTAATATTTTTTTAATATAATTTCTTTTATCGCTATTAGTTAATATCGTAATTTAATAAGGATTTCCAAATAAATATTTGAAATATTGCTAGTATAACTTTTACATAGTTAAAATAAACTAAAACACTTAAACAGGTTTGCAAAATTCCGTTCATAGAAAAAAAAATGCTATTTAAAATTTAGTTTCGATATTCAATTGATTTAAACCTATATTAAAAATATATAAATTTATAAATTTCTCAAAAAATTGTTGAGTAGGTAGCCGAATCATAAAATTTTTATCGTATTTAATGACCACATTAAACTCAATTTATGGATCAGGTCTATGATAATAGTTTACTTTTATATTTTGAAATTTTTCGGTTTTGTTTCTCGATATTTTCATTTCAATTGTTTTACTACAAATTTCTTCTTCTTTTTCAAAATTTTTATACAAAATTAAAATTTGTTGAAGAAAAAAAAAATAATAAAAATAAAAACAATAAAAAATTATAAAAATTAATTTTTCTTTGAATATAATTTTTCCCACCATTATTTGGCCATCATTGAACGCGAGTAATTTAAAAAAAAAAAAAATTATAATAAAAGAATTACAAATCTTTTTAGGTTCAAGAAATTTAGTTTTGTTTTTGTAAATAATTTTTTTTTTGTTTTCAGTTTTCTATTATTAGTTTCCCAATGCTATACAAAACTAAACTTGCTCCCCAATAATATAAAAACGAAATTTTTGAAGATATTAGACTTTTTTTAAATTTTTACAGTAATAGCAAAAAAAATTTTTGTATTTTTCCTGAAAATATTAGAAAATAAATGAATTCTTATTAATGAATTAATTAATTAATACCTACACATGTATACACACAAGTTGGTAATGAAAACAACAGTTTTTGCTACCAGTCGCAATCTTCGGAATCGAAATATTCACTGAAAAATCAATCTACTATCCCGAATAAGGGATGTCATTGGCTCTGATGCTTATTGTTTCTTGGTTCTTCCTAAAGTAATTTTGGTTATAAGATGATATAGAAAAGCGTGTAACAACTTCTCACTTTTTTTTTTTACCATAGAGTTAATGATTTCTCCTTTAAATTAAAGTATTTAATAAGTTTACTGATGATTTGCAAAACGCCGTCATAGAAATTATTGTTTTGATCTTGAATAGTATTTGCTCCCCTGTTTCATTTTCAAGATTCTACAACAAATCACTTAAAAATCAACATTATTTTTTTTTATTTAAATAAAGGATGAATTACTTAAAATTACACAAAATATTTATAAACATTTTTATGTTTATAAGTGTATCAGTCGAGTATGAAATAAAAAATTCTTCATAAAATAATGCTGCATGTACAGTAAAATATAGAGAGTAGAAGAAGCAAAGAAAAAAGAAACACACGACTACAATACCACTTATGTAGTAGAGGAGGTTATTTTTTGATGATGTTGATTATACTGATGATTATTATTATATTTTCTTATTGTTATTCTTATTATTGTTATTATGCTGAGTATTTTTTTTTTATTTTAGTTTTTAATAATACCATTGATATTGATGCTATTGATGATGATGAGATCGAAAAAACTGTTTTAGGAATATTTACATATATACATTCACTTATATTAGCGTGTATAATTTGTATATTTGTATATACCGAGTACATAAAAACATTCTATAGATATTTTACTCTAATATGGTATAAAATTTAAAGTATGGCGATGGTTGATGGCCCATAAAGTAAAGATAGAAAAAAAGGAAACAAAATGAAAAAAAAAAAAAACAGAAAAGAACAGAAGAAAAAAACAATGATGAAGCGCAAATCAAGAGGCCAGAGACGGCATGCGTTATAAGCTGTTTATAAAATGAATACAAGAAAAAAAAGGAAAAGACAAATAAAAAATATAGGTAGTATGGCAATTCGTTTACGGTGACCATATAGTTTTAAATTTAAATCAATATTAAAAGTGGTATGACACTAAAACAAAGTATCTGGTATGATCATTCGGGAAAATTTTGCTGTACACTAGGGTATAATATGTTCAGTCAAATTTTTCTGTTTAAGATTCATACATAGATGGTATTTTTAATGGTATAAGTAAAAAAAATTCAATACAGTTATCGATACTCAAAAGAAACAATTCTAGATAACACGATGTAAATAATTTTAGAGTAATCTTAGAAAACAATTTAAATTGCTGAATTCAATCACTTAGATTCAAATAATGCCGTTGCACAAAAAAGCAGATTATAAGGTTCTTCTTCATCTTTTCTTCATACTTATATGCAATTTATTTAATTTTAGATAATGTTTCCTCAAAATGAAAAAGTAAATATGGTTACCGTAATTACAAAATACTTTTTGTACAATAAATAAAATTGTACGTAGCGAGAAACTATTGCTACTTTGCTTATTTTACACAATAAATTTATATTTAAAATTACATACATGCAAAAAATATACGTAACTATTTACACAGTGCATCTGTGGTTTAAAGGAAAACCTTGCTAAACCGAAAACATGTTTCGGTTATATTAAATTGTTTTTTTTTATAAATTTAGAACTAAATAAGGTACATAAATAAATCAAATTTCGCCGGAATATAAAAAAGGAAAAGCAAAGAACTTAAATTTAACTGAAATTTTTTAAAAATTATCAAACAGGAGGGCAAAATTTTCAAAAAAATTCGTATTTTATCATATATTATTTTCAGAATTACTTGAAATACATTAACCAAATTTTCAAAAAAAAAAAAAATATAGATCGAACTAAGTATAAGGTATCGGGGTAAAGTAATAAGACCTAACTAATCAGTTAGTTATAATAAAAATTTTTGAACTCCGAAAAAGAAACTTACAGCTCTGATGTTCACCGACGATTATCTTCTATGCCCTTCCGATAATATTCAAGAAGACGAGACAATTCCTGGATTGCTGCTACTTCCTTTTCTGAATGTACATGCATACAAATGAGCTTGCATATTCATATTTAAAGCATGAAGTTGAATTCTTAGATGATATTTTAAGTTTCTAGCAAAGTGAGTGATTAAAAATTTAAATTGCCCTTTGAATTTCACTTAAATAGTTAATGAAGGTAATAAGGTCTTACTTATATAATCTAGAAAAAATTTTAATTTAAATTTTATAAAATTTTAAATTAATCTCAAATAATGTAAAAAGCTTAAAAAGTTGACTTTTTACTTTTAATTTTAAGAAACACCTAGCAAAAAAAAAAAATTGCGTCCTCATTCCCGCTCAGCCTTTTATTACCCACTAGGCCTTATTATCCCGAGGTAATTAATTCAATTTTTGTAATAAAATTGAATACTACTAATTTCGACTTAGCCATTGTTTTCTTCTAACCACCGGAGATGTTCATAATATGTACGTATTTATGTTAAATTCAATGTACGCTTTCATATTGAAAAATAAAAGAAAATCAAAAGCGTATACAGAATATATTTTTATACTCTTGATGGTTTTTTTTTTATACACACACTATGTGTGCATACTCGTAATTAATACAAGTATAAAATGTACATATATTTACTTACATATGTACATACATATATCCATGTACTTAAATAGTATAAAATACTAAAATCTTTTATAGCTAGTTACAATATTTTTTTTTCACTTTTTTTTTTTGACTTATACATACTTTATGTGTACAGCATTTTTACTTATTTATAATTTTAATTTTAATTTTTTTTGTATTCTGAAGATTTTTTCTTACTCAATAATATTGTATTAAAAATTTTAAAACTAAGTATGTATGTACATATGTATGTATAGATAGTAGTGTTGAATGTTGCCAATGTTAGCCATATTATCATTATTATTATTATTTTTATTATTATTGTTGTTATTACCATTATATTTATGTTTATATATATATATATGTATAGATATTGTAAGTAATAATAAAACAGAGAATAGTTAGTTAGTTTTTAAATTACGATTTTTATATTAGGTTCAGTCACTTTTAAGCAGCTGATAGATTCGCAAAGGGAAAACGAGAAAAATTTGTTTTGCTTTTTAATTTTTCCAATTTTTTTTTTTTTTTGTTTTTTATTTAATTTTTTTATTTTATTCATTTAAAATTTTTTTATTCCATTTTATATTGGTTTCTATTATATATGTATATATAGTATAACAGTTTTAAGTGGAAAATGCAACATTGCCGCGATTTCAAATTCAAATAAATTACTTTAAACTAGATTTAATTTTTTGTTTCATTATTATTTAAGTATAACAATATAGAGAAATGTTTGGTTTATATTGCAATAATAAATAAGTATTATATTAATATTAAAAGTGTATAATTTAGATACATATTTACATATATACAAAAAGATACGAAAAATAGTGTTTTAAATAAAATAAGAAAAGAAAAATAATATTAGAAAAAATAATTTAAAAATCAGGAAAATAACTTGAATTTTTATTCGCAATAAATTAAAATATTGTTTGGTTGTTTGTTATTATATTATTCTTGATTTCTTAAGCAGCCACCTCAATGGTTTACTTGTTTTACGACATTTTTTTTTATTAAAACATACACATGCAATCTCTATTTGTACACATTTTGCGTAAATTAAATGCGTTTTTAAATTATTTTCTCTATTAGTAGTAGTGAATTTAAATTAATTTTTCATACTTATAGAAAAAAACAAAACAATTAAAAATAAAGAAAGTCAAAACTAATTATAATATTTTGAATTGTGATCAAAACAGAATTTCTTAATTTAATTAACAATTTAAATATAAAAATGAAAAAAAGTAAAAGTAGAATGTTTATTTTTGAATTATTTTTATTTTTTCGAGAAAATAATTAATTAATATTAAGTATAACAAAACAAATAATAATATAAAAGTAATTATTTTATTTTCCTTAAAATTTTTTATTACAAAAAACCTGAATTATTAAAAAAAATTCATTTAACTATAAAAATACAATTAACCCTATGGATACCATACCGTAATATATTGGATTATATTTCATATGAAATAATTAGAGTAAATTTTAATGGTCTTATGAATATTTGTTTACAATTAAAATCAAAATAATTTTTAAAATAATTTATATGTGTACATATAAAGGGCTAAGAATAAAGAAAGAGTCTTTTATTTAATGGAAATTTAATTCTTATTTATTTTACAAGTAAGTTTTTCAATATTTTTTTTTATTAAATTTATTTATAATATTTTTATTTTTTTGTATGACCCAATTTAAGGTCTTATTAAGTAAAACAATTTTCCTTCCTTTCATTTAATTGAATTTTTTTTAGTAAATGGCGAATTTAGAAAAAAATTTTTTTACATTCTTTAACGCTTAAATTATTGATTTAATTATTGATGTTCTTTTAATAGGAAAAATTAATAAAATCTGAAGGCTCGTTCAGCTTTGACACAATTAAAATTTGATAGTTTGTACTCAAACTCTGTTACATATTAATTTTATCAAATTTTAATCATTGAATCTTTCTTTAGGCCTCTGTAAATAGACAAGTATATATCTATATATAAAATTAAGTTATTAGGAATACTTACTGCCGAAATTCCTCTTTGGAAGAAGTTCCGCCTTGAAAGAAATTTCTTTAATAAAAGTTGACAATATGTTGAAATTGCTATCATATATATATAATTACCATATGTATTGAAATATTGAAATAAACATAAGTGCTATATAATGATTTATATGGCTTATTGCTCTTCTTTCAACAATTTTTTTTCAATTTATCTAAAATAAAGTTTATAAAATTAAAATAATAATAATATAAAAACAAATTACTGTTAATAAAAATATTTTCTATTATTTCCAAAAAATAATTTTTTAACAAAAATCTAGTTATTAAAAATATTACCAAAAATTTATTAATTAATTTATTTATAAAGAATTCAAAGATTATGATCTTTATTTTACTTACTATAATTAGTAAAATCTATTGGGTATTCTGTCTTTTTTTATCTTTTCTATATACTTATACATATATATTTAATTATGCTTAAGTGAATAGATAAAAACCTATTCTTCCACGTAAGTTTTAATTGTATGTATAAGTGGTTTTCCTATTAGTAAGCAAATTAATTACTTATGATATCAAAACGTTATAACAAAAATAAAAAATTTTACATAATTTATGAATATTTTCAAAAATTAAAATATTGAATTGGTAAATTAGTCATAATTATTTTCATAATTAATTATTTATTAATAATTATAGTAATTAATTTTTATTATACTTTATATTTTATGATTGTTTTATGTTAAGAGGAATTCTATACGCTGTTAGGTTATCCTAGTCACATTTTTAAGTCAATGTTTGCTTTTAAGCGGATACACATTCCACTTAAAGTTCGCACATTTCAGTTATAGTGGGTAACAAGTTTGTGTTTTTTAAAATTTGTAATTTTAAATTATTCATAACGTTTGTCTAGGGTTAGACGAACGTATGAGGTAATTAAAAAATAACCAATCCTTAAATACAATAATTTGATAATCACTATTAAAAGGGTTAAACTTTTTGTAGAAATTTTGTATAGAATGATAAAATTTGATTATGAACATTTTTCAATTACCGTTGGTATAGAGGAGTTAATTTATTGTGAAAAATTTGAAATTCGATTGTGATTAAAGGGGTTAATGACTGAAGCAGTTTGGCGATATGACACATAGTTCGTAACATTCATTTCTTCGATTCATTTTTACCTTTTTAACTTGGTTGAAAAGGTAAATTTCTTGAATAAGTTTATAAATACGTAAACTGAAAGAGTGTCAGAATGTGTTAAAACAAGTTTTTCCCGCAAAATAAAACTATTGAAATTCTTATTTTTTTTTAACCCTTTAAATTATTTTGTTTATTTTATATAACTTTTCATAACCCTATTTCTAACTATTAAGGTTTGAAAGGCGTTGTTAAAAGTAATTCTTTTATTTTTTTAAATTTAGTATTGAGATTAAATGGTGAAACCTTTCAACATTTCGCAATATTCTTTGTTAAATATTACATAGGTGTTGCATTTACAAGAAAAAAAATATTGTATTTAAAAAATATATAAAGCTATTAATAAATAAAATATTTATTTAATTGCAATTTACCTTAAACGTTAAAACTTATTGAAAATAAATAAAATAATATAAGAAAAAAACTACAGCTTATACTTACATATACGATATAATATAACAGTTTGTTTCTTTTTTTGTATATTGAACACTTGATTGAATGACCATGAGAGAATAGATTAAAAATTTGTATGTTAATTATAATTGAATAGTGATAAACTAAGGTTATGGTTAACATGTCTTCAAAAGCAGAATAAAAAAAAAAATAAAATGAAATTAAAAAAAACAAAAACCATAAAAAGCCAACAATTTTTTAGTGTTTTATCAAAAAATAATATTTTTGCATTGTTGTGAAGAACATGATGCATATTATAGGTCACTGTAACCTGTCTGTCTAATACAAGAGTTAAACAATTTTTATTTGGTTTTTCAAAATTTTTTTGTTGTTGTTATTTGTTAACACGAAGACAATGGGGAAATCTTTTTTTTTTTACAATTTTTGTTGTTTATGTTTTTTGTTTTTTTTTTTTTCTATTAGATGGTTTGGATTCGCTTAATGATTTTATAGCACTTTTTAATAAGTTTTTGCTGCAAAACCATTGAATCTTTCATGAGTTTTTTTTTTGTGTTATTTATTTTTTATTTTGCTTTTTTGTTTTTTAAAGTAATTTCATATCTTTTCAATGTACTGAAGATTGAATTGTGTTTCTTTTTAAAAATATAATATAAAAAAAAAATTTAATAATATTAAAAAGAAGAAAAAAATATCCAAAACTTCGCAAAATGTTGTAAAGAAACAAAAAAAAAATTTACTAACACTTTTTTAAGTAATCAAAATCCTAAAATTTTGTGAGAAAAGACAAAAAAAAAAAGTTTATAAAATTTGTTTTGAAGTTTGAAAATTACATATAAAATTTTTATCTATTATAACAAATATGTTAGTAAGCGATAAACCTACTGAACCGATAAACTAAATTTTATATATAAATGTACATACGCAGGTGTTTTGAAAAATTTATGATAAAAAAAGTAAAATAGTTAGTAAATTTAAAACTTTTAGCAGTTATAAGAGCAAACTAATAAGAACTTACGTTACATCCCGTCAAAAAATACCTGTAATATGTATGCTTCTATTTTTACCCATAAGAAACAAACTTTCGGAGAGAATATTCATCATACTCTATTAGTTAGGTCGATCGTTCCCATTCTCTATATATTATACGTTGTTAATTTCGCATCTGTATATTCTCTATTAACAAAGCGTAACACTTTGCAAATGGGCTTCATTAATCGGCCGGTATAACACTTTATTAGTCGACGTGTATAACACTTTATTAGTTGATGCGTATAACACTTTACTCGTCAACGTGTATAACACTCTACTAGTGAATGAGTATAACACTTTACTAGTCAACGCGTATAAAACTTTATTAGTCGACGCGTATAACACTTTGATAGTCGATGCGTATAACACCTTTTTAGTCGACGTGTATACCACTTTACTAGTTGATGAGTATAACATTTTACTTATCGAAGCTTATAACATTTCACTAGTCGACGCGTATAACACTTTGTAAGTCGGCACTTATAACACTTTTGACGATGTGTATAACACTTATAAAAAAAATTGTTTCATTTACAAAATGCTTCCAATTTAACTAATCTCTTGAAGTAAATAGAATGCCGACCGTAATAAATAGCAAATTTCGATTGCTTGTGATAGTAAACAAGATAAACTTTTCAAATTGCCTACTTAAATAAACACTTGATATCTAACATCTATTCAAATAAAAAAATCATAAAAAAAAAAAAAATTATAAACTTGCTTACCACAAACAATTCTTAATTCTTTATAAATGTTGTGAAAATTAAAATTTAATCAATTCGTAATGATCGCGCTGTTAGTGGTTGTTGCTATTATTATTGTTGTGTCGTTGCTGTTGTTGCTATTTCTGTTTTTTTTTTTCTACTTCTTTCTGTTGATCATTGTTATTTAGTGTTTTTTTTTTTTCTGTTTTCAAGGTTATTTAGAACTTGAAGTATTTAGGCCAATTTTTATAAGTAAGTAGAAAAAAAAATTATATTTTTATATGATGATCGAAGACTTTTGTACATAATTAAAAGATGAAAAGAAAAACATACACAAGAGAGAAAAAAAAAAGACAAAAACATATTAAAGGGGGAAAAAAATTTAAAATTGCATGTTTTTTCTTTCTTTTTTTATAAAATTAATGTTGGAAAGTAAGAGAAGGACTGAGTGAGAAGGGAATATTATTTAGAAAGAAGGGGTAAAAAAAATAAATGTTTCCTGTTCCTAGTAAAAAAAAAAGTGATAATATAATTTTTTTTGTGTTATCTATGATTCTTAATAATTAGTTTGTTATTATTATTGTTTTTTATTTTTATTTATAGATATTAAAGAAAAAAACTAATTAATGTATTTAAAAATAAATGGAAAAATATTATTTTACAATAATTCTAGGTATACACATACATACATACTACAAACCGCATGTATGTATACACAAAATTTAATTATTTTTAAATTTTAAATTAAAAAAAAAAGAATTAAATTAAAAGTTAATTTTATATAATTAACTACTTTTATATAATACTTTTAATTATAAGCTAGTTAGTATTTAAAATTCTTATGATGTAACTTAAATTATAATTTAATTAAGTATATTATTGTTGTGTCAATATAATGTAGAAATGAGCAGCCATGCGGGTATTGGCAACTATATAATACACCAATTAGTCACTTGTGTACACAACTGTAATTAAAATTCATCTTTATTAAGCCAAAACTTTGGATAAATTATTTCTTTGTAGTCATAATAATGACGTTCTCTAAATTTATTTTTAATTTTAATTACAATAATAACAATTTGACTTCGAAAATCTGAAATGTGAAATTGCTCATACATAAGTCAAAATAAATATGGTATACCTGTTATGATCAATTGAAAGACAATATTTTTTTTCTTGTTTTTGGATAAATGAATAGTTGAAGCTATAAAAGCGAAGTAGACAAAATCGACGTTATCAAAAGATTTATGGTTTCTGCATGCCTACTAGCGAAATTTTAAAATTTAAAATTGCTGTTAAAGCCATAATTACCAAATTTTAGCAAAAGCGTTAAAAGTTTTTATAAAAATTTTGGCTTATACTTATCAAAGTTTTTTTTTCAACGTTTTTACTTAATTTTTCCACATTTTTTGATCACAAAAATTGATTGCCAAAATTTCTTTTCACCAATTACTAAAATAACAAGTAATTTTTTTAATACTTTCTAAGATTTTGAATTTCAATAATGAGCTATAAATATTTCTAATCCATTGAACAAAACAATTTCAAATAAATTTAATCAAATTATCAATAATATTCGAATTTCAATGAATAAAAAAAATTTTTGAGAGCTCTTTTACAAACAACATTTATAGGCACCTTAAGAAAAATCCTTATCAAAATTTTTATTTTAATTATGAAGCAATATTATATAACTAGCTATAGCATAAATTTTTATATTTCGAAAATATGTTCTAAAACATTAAATATAAGTAAAGCATTTAAAGTAGTACAAAGTAGTACTAGTACGTACTTAAGTATTGGTAGTTAACAATTTTTCTTTCACCTATATATAAAATAAATTTACATTGAAAAAATTTTACATTTTCATTTATTTATTGGGTTATTGCATTTTAAGTACCAAAGTATGTATATAAATGGTGCATATAAATAGCACCGTATAATAGCATTCATATACATACACACATGCTTATATTTTATAGTTTCTTTATACATAAATATGAATGTATTCATAGATTTATGAGGTAACTTTACTTTTGAGTGGATATCAATAAATTAAAAAACGTGCAACAAGTGAAACTTTTAATGAAAAATGAAAAAAAAAAAATCCACTTTTTGTTGCAAAAATATTGTTGTAAGTTAAAATGGAAAAAATGAAAAGAAAATAAAAATAAATAACAAGTTTTTTTTTTTTTAACTGTTTTTTTCATTTTATTTTGTTACTAGCTTTTTTTTTTCTTTCAATAAACAAATCATTTGCGTAATTGCTCTTGACTGCTCTACAAATACATGTACAAAGACGAAAAATATGATATTGTAAGTAATAAGAAGAAAAAAGACAACAACAAAATTAAATAAGTAAAGCATACAAAAAAAAAACAGAAAAGTGAAAACTAGAAAGTGAAAGAAAAAATAACAGCAAATATTGTAAAGTTTTTTTTGTTTTTTTTTTTGTTTTACTCACTCTTCTTATAACCGTTACTCTAGCAATCTATAGAAATTTAAAAAACAGCAAACAAAAAAATAAAACAAAAGTTTTCTTTAATAAAAATTGAAAAGCTCTTCAACTTTTTAACAAATTAAAGCAAAACAAAACAATCACATAATTATGAAATTTATGTACAACATACACACATACACAATACATGTTAGTATAAAACAAACGTCCTCAATAAAGTCAAGCCATTTACTTGCATGTAAAAAAAAAACCGTATGTACTTACAAACATTTTTGTTTTTGTACACAAAGTAAAAAAATAATAATAATAAAAAATTTATATTTACATTTTTAAAAACTAGAAAGTTAATTTTACATAAAAATGTAATATTTATTTTTATTTTGTAATTACTTTACATGTATTTTGTATAAACAAGTACGTACATACGTACATACGTAAATGTATTATAAATACTTGCATGGCACTGTAAATATTTTACATTATTATTCATGCTGTTGTATGTGTATACAGTAGAAATTTTTTATAACGAACATCAAAAATCTTATTTGTTTTGTTCGTAGTAGAGAAATTTCGATATCGAATTAAATAGAGTTATCGAAATCAAAATGTTTAAATTAATGATGTTGTCAAAGGAATCGTTCGTTTAATAAAAATTCTTCATTATAGTTATTAATTCTTCATTATAGTTTGATATATGTATGTATGTATATACATATAGAGATTCCACTGTAAATTATTATATGTATATTTTGCAACAATTCTTAATGAATATTAATCACCCAACATATTCTATTTGGAGTTATGAATTTAAGAAAGGTATTGTACTAGTAGGTAGTATCAAATAAATTTTTCATGATTTGAAAAATGGGGAACTGAACATAAAAAATTACCAGGTACTATTTTTGTGGGAAGATTTCAAAATATTTTCTTAAATTAACGCGGAGGAACAGGGAGAGAAGCAGGGTGGTATTGCTACCAAGGTCCGATTATTCGATAATTTACTGTAATTATATTTAATAAACATACTTACATACTTATATCTAATTTTTTAATATGTATTCACATAAAATGTTTATTTTGTTGCTTTATATTCAACTCTTCTTAAAGATGATGTTTGACTAGACTTTAAGCATAATTTTTAATATTATAAAAAGTAAAGTAGTGTAAGAACATTTATTCATTTACATTTCTATACTTCAATACTTACATACGTACGTACATATATAATTTAATTATAAACAAGTGAATGAGCATAATATTCACGTACTTATATATGTATGTGTGTATATTCAATATTATTTCTTATTTTATTGTTAATTAAGCAAATAAATACAAAAATTAATTTTTATAGGTAAAATACAGGTGGTATTTTTCACAATATTGTTAACAATAAGCTGTTGAAATTGTAGCATAACATAAATAATGTACCTTTTGATTTATACTTTATATATGTACATATATATGTATGTAAATACTTGTGTATATAAAGTGTATCGATATATTGAATTCATTTGCTATTTTCAATTGAAGGTGCAAAAATTCTATTTTTAAATTTTTTTTTTTAATTTTTTTTTTATTTGTTTTCTCATTTTCATTTATATTAAAAATTGGATGTTAAAAGCTGCAAAATGCAGTATGAATTGGTATATAGTAACTTTTATATAATATATAGATTGCAAATAATATATTTAACCCAAAACAAGTTGTTATTACTTCAATAAGGCACTTTTATTAATTTCAGAAAATAATTTAACTAAAATGTTAAGAAGTAGATAACACGATAACAGATAAATAAGACCTATAAGTGTACTCATAATTTTCTTGAAACAAATGTATGCAACTGAAATGTAATTATTGCTCTATATAAATTAAAGTACTCAACTCAAAATTCGAAACTCAAAAGCTCAAAAGTAAATAGAAATTCATAAAAAAATTACCCGATTTGGTTGAATAACTGGACCACTGCAGCAGATATACCGCTCCTTAATTAACACCGAATTCTTTTAATCGAATCGATTTTATTGACAAATTTATTGGTAAGAATAGGGTTAATACTCTTACACAAATTGTACATGCAGATATAAGTGTTCAAATATATAACAGAATCCTATACACCTTCAACTAAGTATTTTCTTAAAAAAAATGAAAACAAAATTCATAATTAAATCTTAACTGAGATCAGTAAATACTTGTATATATATTCGTAAAAAATTATGTGTATCTACATGTATATTGCTACTTGGATGTCATTTCGTGACAATGAATTTTAAATAAACTTTTATAATTGATTAATATCTTAGAATTTAAAAATCATGACTGATTTATAAAAATATATAGGTCAAAAAAGTGAAACATTAGAAAAATGTATAAGTTTTAAACACGATGTTATAAAAAAATTCAATTTTAACTTCTCCTTAATTAAAAATTTTATTTTATATTGATGTAAATGATCAAATACAATTATTGAATTTAGTTTTCAATTTCCCATGCAATCAAATAGTAGAAAGCTTTATTGAGCTCATAATATGCATGGTTTAAATTTTATATCTTAAATTCTAATAAACAAATTAAGTGAAATCAATACTTTAAAATAAGTTGATATTTTATTCTTAATATTAAATTGCATGAAATAGTGTCTTTTATTAGAAAAATCGTAATTTGAAATATTTTTTTTTTATACACAATTTGACCTCTGAGGTTTCTTATACTTTTTATCTTTTAATAGAATATTTTTTAACGAAATTATTTTTCGTTTTATTTAATAGAAATTTGCGCTATTTCAATAATTTTATTCTTTATAAATAATAAAAATTTTCATATTTATTCAATGATTTTTAAAATTTTGTTTTAAATTTAGATTTATAGCTTAAGATTTAAGGGAGCAAAATTGGTTGGAAACAATTGCATAAATGTAATTATGCAATTATGTATATGAGCAAGTAAATTTATTAGAGATCCAGAAAATTAAAAGCGAATCATTCCAGAAAAAATTTATGAAATGAAAATGTACAGGGTTTCATTGATTGAGTGTTTTTAAACCAGAATATTCTATATATGTATGTAATTGTTAGAATATTGTTGATATATTTTGCTGCATTGCTTCCTTTAAATTATTGAAGTACTTATATGAAATTCTACAACAAAAAATCGAATATAGTTAAAACATTTTCTTAAAATATTTTCAGTACAAGTGCTCGCACAACAGAATTACAAATATAAACAAAATTCTATTGAATTTTTAAGGTTTTATTGCTGGACAGATTTATTTTAAGTATATTTAGATATAAAATTTCAAGAAAATTGCAAAGAAAGTAAAATTAAGACAACCAACTATTTGAAAATTATATGCATTCGAAAAAATTCATTTCTATAATTAATAATTGTGAGATCACAACATTATGTATTTATGGTATATAATATGCAATGCAGTCAGTAAAAAATATTTATTATTTCCTGCAGATTTTTTTTTTATTCTGAGTATACATATATGTTTCGTATAAGTTTTCTCTCTACGGCAGGCTAGTCACCTACCTAGTTAAACCCTATGACGCTATGAAACTAATGCATGAGAAATCATGCACTAGCCCTATGTTCCTTCTAGGAGTGAACAAAGGAAAAAAAAAAAAATAAGTTTTCTCTAAGGTTTACGTTTTCCCTTAGGAAATTATATGAAAATAAAATTTTTTTTTACTTAAAACATACTAATATTATATGATAAATAACACACTATGTTTGCAATATTTAATAGAGGGTGACATTACATCTATACATTCATTCATTCTTTTTCGGAATTTTGATATTGTATTCTAGCCTGTTTGATAATTTTGAGAATCTAAGAGAATTTTTCGTGCAGCATAAATAAGTTTCTTAATTAATATTCTTATTTTTTAATTTGAAAACGGCAACTAAACCTGAAATTTAAAAAAAAATTAATTTTTACTCACTTAAGTATTGCATTTTGTTTTAAAATTCTTTTTATATAAAAATAAATTTCCTTGATAAATTTTCACTCAAGATTTTTCAATAATAAATGAATGATTTTCATTTAAAATTTAAAATATGGAACATTTCATTTTTTCAAACTCTTTAATTAATTGAAAATATTAGATTAAAATAATAATTAATGAATGCATACTATGAGTACATAACTGAAATGAAAGTCATTTTTTAATTGACAATCTCGATTTTTCTTATTCTCTAACTAAATACTTGGAATTGCAAATTTTAAATAATTATGAAAACATAAATTAAAAAAAAGAAAAAAATTTACATAAGATCCGCTTGAATGAATCTATGAATATCTAAAATAAATTAAATTTGTACTTCTAAACCAGTGCAAGCAATAAACAATCGCTATAACACAAAAGCAGCATATTTAATATTAGCATGATAATTACGAAAATATATACTCATAAGTAGATATACACACTTTTATCAACATATTTATTATATAAATTATTTGCAACTATTCAATAATAATATTCAAAAAACAAAAAAAAATATTACTCTCTTGCCATTAGAAAAAAAATGTATGTTAGAAAATCAAGTGGCATATAAGATTTATTCGTGCAAAATCAATTACTTACATTACAGTAAAGTCTACCCAATAATACAACAAGTGGAAATGAATAGTATGTTATGCACTATACATATACATGTATTGTTCATATATGCGAATGTATGTATATGTATTAGGGTAAGTTTTAAGAAAATTTCAAGATTTCTTAATCAATAATAAATATGTAAGTAACATATATACAAATGTATGTACATACATTTCGTGTACATTATCATTTATATTATTAATCAAATAAAAATACATAATATGCATCACACTATGAGGACATTTTTCAAAAAGGTTTTACAGGTTTACAAGATTAAATAATTAATTATATTAATTTTTGATTAATACATATACATATAATTACATACTTAGATACATACACGATAACTATTTTATTCATTAATTAAGATATAAATATTACCTATACGGTTAAATAAATTGCAGTTTTTCCATGTTAAAATCTAGAAAATTCGATAAACATTAAAATTTACATGTGCATTTTAAAAATGTACGGTATTTATTTTAATTACAGTAGATTAACTGTATTGGAAACTGTAATTTTTGTTAATAAACAAAATGCTCAATAATATGAAAAAAGTTTTTTATTTGTAAAAAAATTTTTAATTTTTAATTTGGAATTTTATATACAATACTTAAATATTATTTTATAAACGGTAATAAAAAAAAAACCAGTTTTAATCGAAAAATATTTTTATAATAGTTGCATGTGCGACAAACACCTACGCACAAATTTTTACTGTAAGTAAATATATTAAAGAGAATTAATTCTTAATTTAATTGTAAGCATGTGTATATTATTATTAATGATAAATTTTTACAAATAAGAACAGTTCAATATATTGTTCCATAGGAAGTCTTGTGGAATCTTGACATTTCTTAAAAAATTGAATATGTTTTGTTCTTTGCGCTTGTGTTTTGTGTCAGCTGTGTTTTGTGTTTTGTGGAAGCTGTTTTATTTGGAAATAATAAATTTTTTTTCTAATGTCGGTTTTTTTTTAAGCAAATCATTCAAATTATATAGCCCACTACCCCCTTAGCGTAATGAAAACCGGCCATTTAATTCCAATAATTGGCATACACACTCAAATTAATTAACATTTTCAACGTAAATAATTATTCACTGTAAGCGTCCATTATTTTCCATACACTTTCACGTTTTTTCTATAAATTTATTTTCGTTTTTTAATATAAATTTATTTACCACCAACAAGAGATATAGGTACAAACCTGTCATATGCACGTATTACGTTGTAAATGTTTATTAAATTAAATATAATGTGGAACAGTAACGAAGATTTATTATTTGATTATTTATGATTTCTTATTTACTCTGTCTCTTGCGATGGACGTTAATGATATCAGGTTGAAATACGGTTATATTTATCTCGTTAATAATTGTATTTATAAATTATTGTACAGACTCTTTATTGAAAAACAATCCTTTTTAATAATAGCTCTTAATTAAATTGAAAATTAATTCCTGTTTCCGAAATTCTAATAAGTACCTTCATAACTGAAAACTGAAAAAGAATTGGAATATAAAATAAACTGAAAAGAAAAGAAAACTGAAAAGATTGGAATATAAAATAAATGTGAGAAGAAATGCAGACTCATTTAACGTAACTAATACTGAACGGTTTATTTCCAGAAATCTATATCTAACTTAATATAAGTACTTATTTAAATTTTAAATTAACAAATTTTAAATAATAAATAAATAAATATTCAATCTACATAATATGCTATATAACAGTAAATCAAAAGAACAAAATAAGAAATAATAATTATTATACGCCTTTAATTTAAAAAAAAACTTTGATGAAAACCGCCTTCTAAATAACAAAATGTTAAATTGACATGGCAATACTAATTGCCAATTGAGGGCAAAGATTAAAATATTATGACTAAATACAATGTAGGAAATCTGTACACGTTTACAAAATATGTAAAAACTAATTTTGCAGACATTATAAATTTTGTTTAGCATATGGAAATATGTTTGTGTTGGAAAATATGCGTTTTTGAATGAAACATTGTACGTATGTAGGTCTGAACATGATTATAATCTTTTTGTTTTACTAACTTATATTAAATATATTATAATGAACATACATATGTGTACATATATGTATACAGGAATTGTAAAATTTTAAATGTCAACATTAATTAAAATTGCAGCTACATTTACTGACAACAATAAGTATATTTATTAAGAGGAGGACAAAGTCGTCTGTCTCCGTGTAAACACTAATTGTATGAATGCGAAACTGCATCTCGCCCACGTCTAAGGTACTTTTGAAGGTGCTAGCATTGCAGCCAGTGCTAATGTAGGTGTAATGTAGGTGTCGACTTAAGAAACTCCTAAGGGCCTCGATTCCTTTTACATATTTTATCAATTTATTTTAAAAATTGAAAAAAATTATTAAAACCACTTTATATATACAAAATGTCTTTCGTATTATTTTTTTTTTGTAATCACAACCTTGTTTGTATCAAAATGGCATTTAAATTAATAAAATGTGATTACATTGACTTCTACAATCTTTTTACTACAAACTTATAATTTATATAAATAAAATATTATTTCAACGTACAAATCTGTGCATATAAAAATATGAATTTAATTAAATATTAAAATTAATACTCGTACATGTATGCTTAAAATGTACAATTTATAACTATCCAAGTAAAGTTGTTATTAAATATTTGACTATTATTATTATTATGAAATTTTCATTTTATTTATTTTTCGTTTTTATTTAAAAAAATATATTGGCAATGTAAATTTTTTTTGTATATTTTTATTTTGTATTTTTCTTTAGTAAAAACAAGTGAATTGTCATAACAAATAATAACTAACCACATACCAATAATTACATTTTATGACAAAATATTTTTTCTTGAACTAACAAGGAAATTTATAAAACCTTACTTATGTAAGCAAAATTTTTGATTTCTTTTATACTTACTAAAAAAAAATATTTAAAAGAATATATGCGGTGGTATGAATGTGTTGTAAAGCATAAACATTTAATTTGTATTCATAAAGTACATATGTTTATAATAATTATATTGCCTTTGGTATTTGTTGTTAGAAGAAGCATACATACATAAGTAAATATTTCAGTACTACAATATTAATTTATGATTGCATAAAATATGATTTGGAAAATAATTGTGGAATAACTTAATCTGAAATACATAGGTAAATTCATAAATTTTTTAATCAATAATCTATATTTGTTTGATACGATAAAAATTACAAAATAGCAGTAAATTTCTTTTACTTAAAATTTTAAATTTTTCTAAGTTGCGGACTTTAAATTTTCACAAAATCAACAAACTACGAACATTTTTGACCTAAATTAGGATTTGATGTATAACTACGGTTTTCAATTTAGGGAAATTAGAATTTCGGAGTCACTCCGAAAAACTCCGAACTTGGGTATAATTCTTATTCCTACTCCGAATCGGTTGAAAATATAAATTTATAAATTTTTGAATTAAATCCGACTTCAAATTTGAAATTTTTTCTGGAACGTAAAATAGTTATCTTATTGTACATTTTCTTCCGCGGATATTGTTCGATTTAGCATACTTATTGTACTCGTATGTGTAAAAGAAAATGTTTGAAAACCACTGTCTAAATTACTTAGTACATTACCGTATCAAAAATTAATAATTATTCTTGAGTACAATTTTTAATGTGTACAATATTTGTAAGAACTCAAAATTTATATAATATGCGATTTATATGAGTATGTAGATATGAATGTGTGTACATATAAATATAAGAATTATAATGACATTCAGACTTTACTGAAGGCCATTTTAAACTGTTTTTTTGGTCGTATATTGTCTATGTATGCAAATTTATACATATAAAAAAGAATAAATTCAGAAAAAATTAAAAAAACGTAATGGTCAGTAAATTTTTTCTTTTTTTAATAACTTCAAGCACTTTTCAAAAGTATTTTTTTCGCAAATAAAAAATATTTATTCTTTACGTTTTTTTTTCTTCCTCTTACTTATTTTTCTTTTATTATTTTTATTAATGTACACACATACTTCCGTTAATTCGAAACTATTAAAATAACACATGTACATAAGTGTTATATTACTTACAATTTTTTACTTAATTTTTTGATATTTTTCAATTATAATTTTTTTTTACAAGAATACCGAAAAATTTTTGTTATATAACCTCACTATATTTATGAAAAAATTTGAAAAATCATTATATTGTCAAATAGGAAGAAGGTTTGTCTCATTCTAAACTTCAACAATTGCATCTATGTAATTACTTGACAATAATAGAAAAAACAACTAGTATTATGAAAAATATTCAAGGTTATATTTATTGATTAATAGGGTAATAAACATACATAATAATTAAATATGAGAATTTATGATGAATATGTTTTTTTTTTTAAAGAAAACACAAAAAAAGCATTAAGTTGTTGCGTGAAAAATTGAAAAAATTTTCAATTCTATTTCCATCAGCAAGAAGATGATATTGAAAAAAATTTGTTTCTTAAGTTATTTCGAATACAAAATTAGATCTAACTAAATAGGTTTAAGTAACAAGTTTAAAAGTACCTGAAATCATATTTTTATTACTTATATTAAATCCAAAAAATCGGAAATCAAAAATTCGGATTTATATTATAATTCCGAAATTATTCGGAGTTTATTCCGAAAATTTTATTTATTCGTGAGAACAATATTGCAATTTAAAAAAATGCAATTAACATAAAATTTTCATAAATTTTTAACTTCAGCAAAAAAAAAATTATATGCGCACTTAAAAAAACTAAGTTTCTTTTTGTTCAATTATGCCATTTTTGCCCCAAATTGGTGTTATATTTTATGCAAATGTTTTTTGTTTTCGTAAAACTGATATAAATTACAATGATTTGTCTATATACACAATTTGATACGGTTCAAGCTGATTAAACAATTTCTAATTAAAAAAAAAAAAAACAAAAAGAAAAATTAGTTTAAAAAATTTTATTTATATTAAGCGCCATACTACTACTTGTACATATTTAAAGGTACAGTGAAAGCCAGCAATCTACACAATTTTATGAATGTTTGTTTGTTATAAGTATGCTTTAATATTATAAATATTTATTGACGACACTTAATATTAATTTAAGTTTCAATTTATCAAATTGTAAAATTAGCTCACCTTTTATTGTTTATATGTATGTATGTAGTGTATATAGAAAGATGTGTGGCAATTTTTTGTAATCAAATTGTATTTTGTATTTGAAAAAGAAACACATTTTTTTCTTCTTTTTAACTTATAAATATTAATTAACATTAATTGGTGTGACATTATTATAACGACATTGACTTAAGTATAAAAATCGATTCTTCAATATAATAAAATCGGAAATGAAAGATGATTTTTCATGTATGTATGTATTATATTGTATAATATAACAGTTTATTTGGTTTATTTTCGGAATTGCAATAGCATTATTTTATAATTCTGTCAACGAAATTTTATATTACAAAATTGTATTTGATTTATTGGCAAAATTACAGCTATTTTGCTAATTAATATCTACATATGTATGAATGTGTGTAAACAAAAAAAAATTCCAATTATAATTAAACCTACATTATAAAAAAAAAAGAAATTAAAAGAAAAAAATATTTATTTTTTTTCAATTAATATTCATGAGAAAAACATTTTTATAAAAATAAAACTTTTAATTTGAATAAATTTTGTTTTTAATTTAACAACTTTATTTAGTTTAAAAATGTTAAAATTGTTAAGCGATAGAAATAAATAATTTTTGTTATTTACTAATGGTTGTTTGTCAATATGTGTTTATTGAATTATTTTAATTTTTTTCAAAAATGTAATTTCAATTCATTGTTTTTTTTAATTAGTACAAGAACTGACGCAATAATTGATTTATAATAAAACAAGAAATCGTAATTAATAAAGTAAATAATTTTAAAATCAAAATAATTGCAATTATTTTAAATAACTCGAATTAGCATTGTATATTTACATGCGACAAATATACTAACGTTTAATTACTTAATTACATAATAGAAAAAAAGTTTTGCAATTGAGAGAGCGCAAGTGATAGAAAATCGGACTCTCTTCGTATATTTCTCTCTCATATCTTATTCTCGAAATTATGAAACGTGGTAGACTTTTTCCGAATTTATCACTATTTTATTATTTATTAAGAATTTTTTTTATGTCTACCCCAGTCCTTGTCTATTCTAAATTTAACCTGAGCTCATCTATTTAAAAGCAATTGCATAAAATCAGTAAACTGCTCATAAATATAAATTTAATTGCTGCCACTTCAAACATAAATTTATTATCAGTAAAAACAATTCATAAAGTCAAATATTAGATATGTATAACCTCACTTTTTTTTTTCTCTTTAATAAAAATAGAAAATTAAAATTACAATATTAAGAAAAATTATAATTAAAATTCAAGATTACATATCTATCTATCTGGCAATATTAATCAGGTGTTAAAATATTTATCTTATTTATGTTTCTTACGTGTATGTATAACATTTCACCTATTTATAGCTTGTTTGTATTTCCATATAAAGATTTACTCAATATAAAAACGGAAAATAAAATGCAGTATACTTACATATAAAGTTCACTTATTCGTTGAATGACCTCCAAATTGTCGTTGTTTTTTTTTTTTTAAATCCAATGCCGCACTTAAATTGTGATATTATGACCATGTATGGAAAACATCTTTTAATACCAAAATAATCTGGTAAGCTTAATTTGTCTTTAGGTCATTTCATTCGTTATAATCATGTTTAAAACTACTACATATTTTGTTTTTATATAAGCACATATAAATAGTAGGTATATGTAATACAAGCGAATCAAAAAGGGCATTACATCATGATAAAAATAACCAGTGTTTCATTTCTAAAGTTTTATTTGTTTAACGCTATGTTTTTTACTTTTATATTTAAATTTTAAGTTGATTTATGTAAAAAAAAAAATAAATACCAATTGTTTATGAAAACTTTTACCTTTGAATATTTTAAAAAACTGGTATATACACAAGTAGAATTGTTTTTACCAAGATAGGTTTTGGAAAAAAAAATTATTTTTTGTTTTAATGAAAGAAAAGGTAGTAAAAAAATTTAAAAAGTGTTTAATGTAGACACTTAAAAATTTCTAAGAAGTGTTAAAGGAAAAAAAAATATTTCTTTTTTATAGATTTGCCAAAAGTTTATTATATGGTTAGTCGGTTACCAAAAAAAATAACTATGAAAGAAAACCTATTATTTTTACTTAGGGGTTTTTAAATGAATTCCTGTTTTTAACCCTCAAGTGAAAAATATCAACCGTTTTATTGTTGTTAACAGTTTACAAATTACATTTTTCTGGATCCAAAATACAAATAAATCAATATCTAGGTGATAATTTTCTATTTTATTAATTATATGTACATTAATTGCAACTGTAGCTGCAGAATATCGCACAATATGAAATCTCAATAAAAAACTAATACTTCTGATTATGTTAAGAAAATATTAAATTTTATGTGATTTGAAACGAGCGTTTTGAATCATATACTCAATAGGTTTTCTTTTAAGATTTATTGTGCCCTCACCCTCTTCCACTTATAATATCTGGAGTTGCCAATTAAGACCTATTTTTTTAACAAATTCGAGCATCTAGTGGGAATACAGTTCTCTTGCTGTGAGAACCAACCCGAGAAATCCTTCATATTCAATTTGTGGATCAACGCTTCACACTCACCAAGAAGGTCCATTGAAGTCTCCTTCATTTCCCCACAGAACCTGCAAGTGTACTCCTCTCCCAGACTCATATCAATTATGAATCATATCAATTATGTGATTTGTGAATCGTCATGGTCAGTGTACCGTGACCATTCGTATTATTTTCGTATACCGCTTCTGGTTATAATTGCCCCCTTCTCCAGGTGTGTTGGCTAGCTTCTCGCTAGTTGGTTAGCACGCTCGTTACAATGTAACCCGATTTCGCTTACCTGTATATCAAAACAGCCGTGTACCACCTTAGAGTTCACCGAGCACTATCTCTTGTCTTGAGGATATTTTTTTTCTGTTATATTTTTCAGAAATACTCGTCTCTTTTTTGAATACATTTAGATTAAGCCATTTTAAAATATTAATGTAATTGTTATTTAGTGACTTGAATATAATTTTTACAATACGAACAAAATTTCACTTTTCATGCTTAAGGGTTAAATATATTTTATTGTTTTTGCTTTGTTATTGTCCACTTTATTTCACTTTTATGTATGTATACGTATAAATAAGTACTTAACCATAATATTGTTAACCATAATTATTGCAAATATAATTTTTAAAAGTGAATAATAAAACAATATTTGGACGTGATTAGAAATTATTATTTGCTCTTATAAAAAAAAATAACGATTTTCAATTTCAGTTAATAATTTTAACGTATATCAGTGGCCTCAAACACAAACCGCCTAACTCGAGTTAAGACAAAAATGAGATATGTTTACCAGCGAATTCTCCGTTTTGAGTTTCATATGCTCACAAAATTTGGTGGTTCTACGACTGTTGTAGCCGGAGTTATTGTCGAATTCACACATGACCTAACTCGAAATGGTAGCTATGTGCACTTGCACTAACCGCCTATTTCGAGTTAAGAGCAGAAAACATCTTTTTTATGTTTTTGACAAACCACTTATTTCGAGATAGGCTATTGTTGCAAATCAATATTGGTGACATTTTTTTTTTCATATATGAATTTTTATAACCGCTTATCTCGAGTTAAGCTTTTGTTGCAAAATTAATTTTGAGTGTTTTTAAATATTAACTCGAGATAAGCGATTTGTGTAAAATAATAATTGTTGGTTGTTTAAACTCATCTCGAGTTAGGCGGTTATTGCAAATGCAATTATATTCCAAAAGAGTTCTTATGTTGAGTTAGGTTTTTATAACGCGTGCAAATAAGAATCAAAAACCAAAGTTAAGCGTTTAGTGTTCGAAATAATACATGATCAGTATAGAATATTTTTTAGTTTTTTATAATAAAAAATATTTTATAACGTATTAACATATTATTTTATGTGATATGTAGTGTAGGTATACTTTATGTCCATGGTTTAAAACTTGTTCACTATAGTTAAAATTAAATCTTACATTCAGCGACAAGTAAGATTGTTGTATTTTTTAACACAAAATATAAAACATCTGCAGAATTTACCAGCATTTTTATTGCTCTAATTACCCAAATATCCCATGTTTAAGATTTGAATTTTTTTATTTAACAAATAATCTTGTAGGTCATTTCGTGGTTTACCTGCGACAAATGTTTTTTTCAATTGACGGAGTTCCCACGTTAAAATGACACGTGGCTAGCTACCTGAGATTGTTTTGCGTTTGTGGTCTAACATAATTGTATTATTAAACAAAGTGTTGTTTTATTACGGCCTTGTAAAACACATGTTATTAGGAAGATCAAATTTTTGTGTTTAACAAGAGTTTTTATTTTAATTATTGTATTACAAAGCAACACTTTTATTATACACTAGTAAAACACATTTTGTTAGAAAATTCAAATTATTATAATATGCAAGGGTTTTCAATAAATAAAATTGGTACGTCTGGGAATAACAATATTTTGTTATACCTTTTATTACTCATTTCCGTAAGATTAAATTTCTTCGATTTTCAAATATTTATTATATTTTTGTTATTTCGAAGGAAGTATTTTTTACAAAGACAGTTATTTATTATTGTTTTTAAATGTGCTGATGTTGGAAATTGTTAAATAATGCAAAAATTATCCAATATAAACTTTATTCACGCTTAATAAATGTACGTTAAAAATTTTGGAACTTGCTAGGAGAGCTGAGATGATTGTGGCGGATGTTAGAGGTATTGCAATATATTTGAAACTAACATAACGGATTCAAAGTGTTTTAAAATATGGAAATTAGCGAAACTGGTCCTATAGTAAATAAACAAGTATTTACATAACAGATCTTACTTTGAAAACCGAAGTTAATACAGTTTTGAAAACCGCAATTGACTTTGGTCGTGGTGACTGTTTTAATGATCCTGATTTTAAAATTGACAACATTCAAAAGCAAGTTTTCGGGTCCTATTGGGCATGTGAAAATATCTGTAGAGATGAAAAAATATGAAAGGCTTTCTACTTTTATTGTTTTAAGAAAAATCCTTTTACAATTTGCCGAACGGTTAGAAAAATTCGCTTAATTTTTCGCGACCGGGCTTCCTAAATGCACTCAAGTACATGAACGCTCGAAACTGACTCGTGGTCCATTTGTATGGAGTCTTAATTGAAAAGTAAATGCTGACAGCTAAAATAAAAATGTCGAGCAAACTTACAATATTCTTTGTTTATTTGATAATCAAATACTTATATACTCTATGATAGCAGAGCAAATTCCGAACCAATTTACTTTGCTACAACTTTTTACGGAGATCTATATACTTTTTACGGCAGAACTTAGAGAAAAACTGACGAACAAACCATTTTCTATATGTAATTAACAATACGTCTCCAAGATTTAATTTTCACAAGTATCGAATTATTATTTTCTATACGAGTTCGAGTTCACTATCAAATTTGACTTTTCATTACAGTAGTTGTAATGACTCACACTCGATTTCATTTTGTTTTTGATTTAAAAATTTTAATTAATTCGCATTTAGTATCATTATGAACAAATAAGAAAGTCATATGGACTATAGTACATAAATAAAATAACAAACACCAAACTCATAAACTCATTTTAGAGATTACTTTATGTGCTCATTTTTACAATAATGTAACAACTTTATCAGATCCGTTGCACAATGAAGCCTTTTTATAATTGAGTTACTTTTTGAAATTCTCTTGAGTGGAAAGAGTCGCACCACAGATTTTAAAAAATTGACTTCCAAAAATATTTTACAAGAACAGTTTATACAAAGATTTTTTATATTTTAAGACGAGGTGTTAACTAGTTAGATTTTCAAGCTATGCTGCAAATTGAAGAAGAAGAGAAAATTAGTCATGCAAACTTAATGCAATTTTTTTATCTGTTGGTTTACAAATTTTACAAAACGATAAAGACTGGAGATTTAGCAGATACTCATCCATATTTAGTTGGAGAATTCGAGAGAGAATAAAAGATACTGTCACCTTTCTTAAATTTAATGAAAAAATTATTTTTAACTTTTAGAAATAATTTTTACTTGAAGCTTATTCATTTCTTACCTCAATTTATGTTTTTTATGACAATGATTTGGAAAAAGAGTGAAAAATCAAATAACGTAAAAATAATACATATATTTCTTCCCTTTTCAATATAACTTAAGTCACCTAAAACCATATTTTCAGTTTTGCAACAACAGCTTAAGTCGACTTAAGTTTAACGAAAATGCAAAAGTAATTTTTCACAAATCGCCTAAGTCGAGTTAAGCTTTGCAAAGTGCTTTTTATAAATTTTGTATAACCGCCTATCTCACTTTTTTCATAATTATGAGAATACTATTAGTTGTTTTACTTCAGATTATGAGTTAATCGCTTCCTTTTTTAATTATCTTTCGATCAAAAAAAAAATTGGCTCTAAAAACTTCATAACTTTTTTCAAAATTAAATTTAAAGTTTAAAATGCATTTATCTCGAAATCACTAAAACAGACTTAAGTCGTTTGTGCTTGAAGCCACTGATATACGTACATATATACATATTTGAACTGTAATATAAAAGTTCATTGCACTTTGTATATAAAAATATCCTTCAGTATCGAAAATTATTGTAAAGTATTTATAATTTTTTTTTATTTTTATAATATGTAAGGTGGAGGAAGTTATAAATCGCTTAAATCACGAGATATTTATGATTTTGTAATATAAAAAAAGAAATAAAAATTTATTTTCTATATGAGAGTAAAATTGTGTACATAAGTATGTAAGTAGTGGAAACTGATTCTGAATTTATAATTGATTTTATTTTGAAATTTTTGATTTTTATAATTAAATAGAAATTTTTAAATTACGACAATTGTTTGTTAGCTTATTGCTCATAAAAATTTAGTTTTCATCTGTTCTGAGAATATTTTTCATATTAATTTTAAATTTCATTATTGAGATATGTGATTTCCAATTATAGAATTTGAACAATATTTTAATAAATAAGCAGGAAAGTGCTAAATTCACTGTAAAATTTCCATATTTAAGAGCTTATACAAACATTGGGCAATTGTTTTTATCAAATTGCAAAAATTTCCCGCTATTCATCACGAATTCGCTCAAATTTTATATTAATTAATATTTTTGATGGATTTTCAATGAAATTTAAAATAATCATCAAAATTTTATGTGATATTAGACAAACGTGATTATCATATTAATTATCAAATATTTGTTACATTTTAATTTTTTCTTAAAAATTTAATAAAAAATTTTCACGAGAATTCAGAAATTCTAATTCTAAATTTAGAACGAATGATATTACACAACAAGTATGTAACAATAAAATGAATTACTTATATGACACTTATAAATTCATTACTGTTGTTAGTAATTATTAAGAGCAATATTATAAAATTAATTTGTTATGATTATTTCAAGTATAGAGAAAACGTTTGTGTTAATTATTTCACAGTAATTACTTACTTATATATGCATGCTTCTTAAGTTAAAATAAGTTGAGTTCTTTTCCAACTCCGAAGTTTTTAAGCCGAAATTAATAATTCATCCATTAACCATTAGATGGGGTAGTTTATTGTATTCTTATAGGGGTTTCATCCTCTGGCTTCCGTAGTTTTTAAATCGCTTTCAAACTTTTTCGATACTACATTTTTTTTTATTTAAATGCTGCAAAGTAAAAAGTTTGAAAAGTGTTGTTTTCATTATGAAACGAATTTGAAATTTAAAATGTCAAAGTCAAACGTTTTGGCATTTGCATATGATTTTAACAATTGACAATTTATTACAGTTTATTCGGAAAATATCAAAAAAAGTGAACAATACGTAATATAATAGCTGGAAAATATGGAATGAGTCAAATGAGCTACCAATTTGTAACACCGTATCGAAATTTTTTTTTGAAGCGCTCTCTATTTTTTCTTGCGTATTGAAAACGCTTTTTAAACAAAATGGAATAGAGTATTTCGCTCAAAATTTATGCATGAACATATATAGCACTTAATATTTTGACTAAATTAGGGCTGTCTTTCCAATATAGAAGCCAGGAATTTAATGACTGCCAATATTGTCGTATATGTGTCGTATATATATTGTAACGTATAAGATATGAATTACGTTCAAATTTTTTAAGTTTTGCGCTTTTGCGTCAAAATTTATCAATTTTCTTGGAATCCTCAAAATTTTAAAAATAAATTTTTTACAATGTATTTAAATTGAATCATTTCAAATAAAAACAAAAAAACCAATCAAGTTTTTTCGTCTACTTATATATAAATATTTATGTAATTAAATTTTTTAGTTAAAATAAGACGTCATTAATTAGTTTCGATTAACGATTAAGTTAAAAATGTTGTTTCCTTATAAACTTTCATATTAGCAAATATTCATTTAAGTATTGACACACAAAAACACTCCGTTTTTATGTACATACATATATATAATTTGCCAAATTTTAATTTTAATAGGAAAACAAAACCAAAAAAAAAACAAACATTTTATTCAGACATAAATCAAATATTATTGATTGTATATCGAAATTATCATTTTAAAAATATTTTTCGAATTTTTTACCTTTATTTTGTATAATATTTTTTTTATATTTTTATTATAAGGTGGTTACTGGTTACGTTGAAATAAAACACGATTTCATTTCATTTCCTTTTTTTTTATATTTGTATAATATGTTATAAATTTATTGTATGCATGTGTGTATAGTGCTATGTACATATATGAATTAAAGCGTTGTATTTGCGGTGATACTTATAAGTTATACTTATGCATATTTATGCTCACACTAAATTGACTAAATGAAATTTTCTGATTATAAGCGTGTGTATTGTTAGTAGATCTTATTAGCTAAATAATATTTTTTAAAAATTTTTTATTGTACCATGTGAATGTATGATTAATATTATACATAAGTGTATGAATATTCATATATATATAATATAAGAGTTGGTTAAAAATATAATAAAATTTAGATGATTTAGATTTAGATATGAGTATACAAAAATAAAAAGGAAAAAAAGAGCGACGACTTTCATTTTTTATAAATAACTATTATTTAATAATATTGTAGTAGTTAGTTTTGTTGGCGTGAATTGATTTTATCATCTACACACGTAATATTATTTAAAGTGTTTATCATTTAAGTATGATCACATACTTAATTATGTATACATATGTAACATATGTAGGTACATTAGTTTTTATCACTATTTTAAAATGGAGTAACAATGATATTAAGAAAACTTAAAACAAAAAAAAAAAACTTTTTCTGAATGCATTTTTTTCTGTTTTTTGTATTGTAACTTTGAAAATTCAATAAAAATTAAAAATAGGGAAAAAAATAAATAAACACCCCTGGTGATATATTTTTGCAACAATATTATTACATAAATCATCTTTTACCCAAAAGGTATCTGTCTACTAAAACGTCTTATTTTGCTAAATTAAATAAATAAATAATTTGGTTGTCAAATAATTTAAAAAAATAATTAGTGTTATAACACTCTTTGATTTTTTACTACATAATTATTGCATCATATTAATTTGTTAACTATTAGAGATTATTGATATATCACTCAGTTGCTGCAACAATGACATAACTTAAAAAAAATAATGGTCTCGTTTATAATAAATAAATTACAAATTAATAATGCTAGAATCAGAAGAAAATATTAATTCAAAAACTCAAATTCTTTCAAATGTATAAAAATTTTAAGTAATGTTAGGCGCGTAGGTTTCTGTTTTTAGAATAAAGATTTTCATAAACATACACAATACATACAGTAAAAAAAATTACATATACGTGATACATTTGCAATATTATTTCTGATAGTTTTGTAAAGAAAATTCGCAACATTTATTAATGAATATTAATAAAATGCAATTTTGATGTTATATCGTGATGTATGTACTTTGTTTATAAAAACTATACTAATAATATTTTATCTTAACAGGAATTTTTGTTCTAGTTTTTTGGGGTATAAAAAATCTTTTGCAAATTTTACAAAATTTAAATGTTTAATAAAATTAAACCTGATATTTGAACTTAGTAAAGCTGTCAATGTCAAATGAAAGATTCTTGTTATATAATTTATTTTTTCTTCAAAATATTGGTATTTTACGTATGTTATACTTATTGGATACTTTCAATTTATACATTTAATTTTATTCTTTAATTTTATTTTTTGATTTTTTTTATTTAAATTAATTTCTCCTACTTCCTAGTAGTTCCTATTTTTTTTTTTTCATTTTCCAAAAAATTAATTAATTAATTCCAAAAACTGAAGGTGAAAAATTAGCTGACAATTGAAATTTAAATAATTGAATCGAAAACTTTACTCGTATCGAGAGACGTAAATTGTGTTCAAAATAAGAGAACACGAAATTCATAAAAAATTTATTTAGGAAAATACCTTCATTTTTTAAAAAATACTTCAAATTTTTAATGATTAAATGAAAAATTATTTAGGTATCAGAAAAAAAAAATAAAAAATTGCAAAAATTCTTATCTTGCCACCATAATAAAAAATAATATTAAAATAATAATTTTTTAATTTTTGAAACGTAATAAAATAAAAAAATATTAATAATTAATTATTCATGAGTTGAAAATTATTTTAATCACAAATGTAGTGAAAATGCAAATTTAATATATGTATGTAGATATGTACTTATATGCACGTATTACTATTATAATTACCCTAATTATTGGTTAACCTTGGCAAAAAAAAAAATTCTTTAAAAGTTTTGCGATCTCTTTTAAGTTAAAAAATCTAAGTTGCAGCCCTCTTTTTATTATGCTGTTATCTATATTCCTGTATATATTAAAATACCCCTATATACATTTGTTTGCTATGCCTCTGAATACATTTTATACCAATTACCAACTCTTATCGATTTGTATAAGAATTTTTAATAATTATTCTTACATATTTTTATACATGCATATTTAAATTAAATTGAATGAGAGAATTTAATTCTTTTGTTTCTCAATTTTTGTTTTTCTTTTGTATTCAAATCAAAATAGTTTAGACTAGAGTGTAGAAGAGAAAATTCTCATAATTTTAATAAAAGGTCATTTTTTTTTTTTTTTTTCTGTTTTTATTTTTAATTTTTAATTTTTTAAATTATGTGTGTGTCTGACTGACTTCCTCCTTTAATGTATGTATGTACGTATAAACAAAACAATAAAAGATGAAATTACGAAAAGGATTATTAAAATTTTTGAGTAATAAAAAATAATAACAATAGTGATGACGTTGAATTGAAACAAAATTGAATTAATTTTGTGTTTTAAGTTGGGAATCCTTAATATTTTAGAATTGATGATGAAATTCATGGTTTGTTAAACAAAACGCATAAATTAAAATTAAATTCTGTTATACAGCTACATGTATGTATGTACATAATGTAGACATGCTCTTACATCAAAATCTACTACTATGGTTGTGATTTTCAATTGAAATTTTTGTATTTAAATATGAAAATATTTTTTATAATTGAAAAGTTTTGCTTCGATGATTTAAAAAAAAAATTGTTTTCGTTTCTGTCTTTTAAAGATTAATTTCTTTTAAATTTGCCTACTATAATTTTAAATACACACACGTCCTCTCTAAACTAATTGTTAGCTGATGACAAAGGCATATTTTTTTCTTTTATTTTTAACTTTAAAAGCCTACGTATAGCATAATTTAAGAATAGAATATAAAAAATTTTTTAATAATAAATTTTTTCGAATTTTTTTTTTAATTTTATTAAAATTTCCGTTTTTTCTTTTATGTTTTAGGTACCGAAAGTTCTCCTGCACAAAATTCAACACGTAGTATAAGTCCAAATAATTCAACATCAAATTCGAGCCCATTTGGTTTACATCATAATAATTCATCCGGTTCTGGTAGTTTAGGTAGTTCAACACCCACATCAGCCCATCCACAGGTAAATAAAATTCATTTTTTGTTTTTTTTTGTTTCTACTACTCTTAATATTTTTAACCTCGCCATATTTCTTTTATTTTTGCGTATTTTGAAATACAGAAAAAAAAGGTACAAAAATTCCTTAAAATTAAAATTTGAATGCATACGTAAATATGTACATATATACATATGTGTGTACATTTATGTTGATGATATGCTCCTCAAATGATTGTATTTTTAATGAATTTTAAATAGAATTTTAAGATTATCATATAAAATAAAAATACTTGGAAACCATCTGTTAAAATTTATTTTGTTGTTTCCATTCTCATATTCAATATGCTGGTTATGGTATATGTAATCAATTTTAAGACATCCTGTCTAATTCCTTTTTTTCTTTTGCGTTTTTTGATTTTCTCACGTTTAATTGCCTTTTGTTTTCATAAATTAAAAATTTTTATGTTATGTTTTTGTTTTTCCTTTAAAATTTTAATGTTGTCTACATCCTTCACATTTTAATTATTTTAATTATTGTTTGTCATATTGAAATTAATTTAAATGTAATTTTTATTTAAGAAATCATGAATTGTACTATGAGTACATATACTTAATTAAAATTTGTAATTAGAATCAATAAATTATTATACGAGTATAATTGAAGGTAATGACAGAAATAATTTATTCTCCGCCCTTCATACTCTATTGAGACTTAATTTTATTAACACTTATTTATTAAATAATGAATCTTATAGATAATATAATTAAAACTCAATGAATTTAATTAATAAATTAATTGATAATTTTTTTTTCTGGTTTAGGTTTACGTTTTTTATGCAAAAAATTTCACTCATTACATTTGAGATGATATTAATTACTTTATTTATTTTTTTTAAATTTACAGTCATCGGTTTCAACATTTAAAACCAGCACAATTGCAAACGGAAACAGTGTAATAAATTGTGATACCACAATGCCAGGTGGTATCCCAACACCAGGCACTCCAAATTCTAAAGCGAAAGTATGTGCAAGCAATTACTATTTAATAAAATATTTGCTTAATTTATTAATTTTTTTTTTTTATAATTTAGGACAATTCTCATTTTGTAAAAATTGTTGTAGCACTATATCCATTTAAGGCTATAGAAGGAGGAGATCTTTCCTTAGAAAAGGTAATATAATAATTTAATTTTATAAAAAAAAATTTCAATTACTTATTTTAAATTTTCTTGTTTTTTTTTTAGAATGCCGAATATGAAGTCATTGATGACTCTCAAGAGCATTGGTGGAAAGTCAAAGATCAGCATGGAAATATTGGATATATTCCAAGTAATTATGTTAAACCAAAAGCCCTTCTTGGACTTGAAAGATACGAGTAAGTTAGACTAATCTACGCTTATATTTTATTTTTTACGATTATATAAAGTAAAAAAAATTTAAAATAAATTATTAATTAATATTTTTAGATGGTATGTTGGAGATATGTCAAGACAACGTGCTGAATCATTACTTAAACAAGGTGACAAAGAAGGATGTTTTGTAGTTAGAAAATCTTCCACAAAAGGTTTATACACATTGTCATTGCATACCAAAGTGTAAGTGTTAAAAAAATATAATAATTTCTATTATTATTGAAATATGGCATAATGAAAGTGAAGTTTGAATTCTTTATAATTTTGTGCTTTCTTTCAAATTGATTTCTATTTAAGTTATTTTGCAAAATAAATAAAATTAATAAAAAAAATGTAGGAAGAGCGGAAATTGAAAAGCCTAAATGCATATTTTAAAAATTGAAATAACATAAATAAAAAGAAACATTGAAAAATTCACTTTCACCTTTATTTTTGATTATTATGTCAAAATTTAAATATTAATTGTATAAATTATAAATGAGTTTATTGAACTTTTTCGTTTTCCGCAAAATATTTTAGTTTTTTTTTTTTTTTTTGGTTATGCATACATACATAGTTGTTTTGTATTATAGAATAGGATTCATAAAGTATTTTCATTCTTGTTCCAAAATTATTCTTATTCAATTGTATGATCAAATTTTACTCGAAAATCCTAGCACCAAATCTGAAATATTGCATAGTTTATTAGGCAATATAACATATTCATTACTTATTTATTTAAAAATTATATATATTTTAAATTTCAGTCCACAATCTCATGTTAAACATTATCATATTAAACAAAATGCTCGGGGTGAATATTATTTATCTGAAAAGCATTGTTGTGAAACAATTCCTGATTTGATTAATTATCATCGTCATAATTCTGGTGGATTAGCATGTCGATTAAAATCTTCACCTTGTGATAGACCAGTACCACCGACAGCTGGATTGTCACATGGTAATAAAAATTTTTAAATTTTATTAAATTTTACTCGAATTTTTTAAATTCAATATTTTTTTTTATTAATATAGATAAATGGGAAATACATCCAATGGAATTAATGCTTTTAGAAGAGCTTGGATCTGGTCAATTTGGTGTTGTACGTCGTGGAAAATGGCGAGGTTCTATTGATACAGCAGTTAAAATGATGAAAGAGGGTACCATGTCTGAAGATGATTTTATTGAAGAAGCAAAAGTCATGACGTATGAAAATAATACATATATATAATTTTAATAGAATAGAATTATTTAATTTAAATTTTAAAATAATTAATTATTTTATTTATTGTTTTGTTTTACTTTCTTAATATTGTAGAAAATTACAACATCAAAATTTAGTTCAACTTTATGGTGTCTGTTCTAAACATCGACCTATTTATATTGTTACTGAATATATGAAACATGGTTCATTATTAAATTATTTGAGACGTCATGAAACATCTTTAATTGGTAATATGGGACTTTTATTGGATATGTGTATTCAAGTTAGTAAAGGAATGGCATATTTAGAACGACATAATTATATACATCGTGATTTAGCAGCAAGAAATTGTTTAGTTGGATCAGAAAATGTTGTAAAAGTTGCTGATTTTGGTTTAGCACGATATGTATTAGATGATCAATATACTAGTTCTGGTGGTACTAAATTTCCTATAAAATGGGCTCCACCAGAAGTACTAAATTATACAAGATTTTCATCTAAAAGTGATGTATGGGCATATGGTAAGATTTCCTTTTGCTATACTTAAATATTAAAAATATTAAAAAATTAATAAAAAATATACATTTGCTACATTTTATAATATAAATGCATTTTATTTTTAGGAGTGTTAATGTGGGAAGTATTTACTTGCGGTAAAATGCCTTATGGCCGTCTAAAAAATACAGAGGTTGTTGAACGTGTACAACGTGGAATAATATTAGAAAAACCAAAGTCCTGTGCCAAGGAAATTTATGATGTGAGTATAAATTGCAAATTGTAAAAATAAGAAAATTTAATTATCATTACAAACGAAATTAATGCATGGCCTCAAAATTCAATTATGAATATTTATTCTTATTTTTACAAATTCTTTATTTGAATATAAAAAAAATCATATAAATTTTTTGAAACAGGGAAAATGGTCATCATAATTTATTTTATATTTTAGGTAATGAGAAAATGTTGGTATCACAGTCCAGAAGAACGTCCCTCATTCCGTCTTCTTAAGGAACAGTTAGCATTAATAGCCCAAACTTTAACGGATTAAATTTTTTTTTATATGATATAACTTTTAAAATACTTTAGAAATTGTACAGCAAGATTGGAATCCCTATCCAAACCATAGTCCTCGAAAGTAGCTGGGCACAATGTAAACACTGTGAGATATTTCGGTTGTATTTCAATTTGCCTTACATCCTCAATGTATATTTCACCGAAATCTACGGTATCAGAACCCTTTAATGTTAATAATTGTTAAAGAGTCAAATGCGCGTAGAGTCTTTCAATTTTATTTTCTTCAAGCTCCTTTTACGGATTTCTAAAATATGTAGACAACAAAGTTCTGCATATACCTATTTATATATGTTATATAGATTATGTCTCAAGATTTAACTTACAAAAACACAAAATAACGCTGATATTCTCAAGGTTACTAGTAACGAGTAAAATTTCACTATATCATAGTATATCAAAATCGACCTGCGCTTCAACATTTCACAAATTCCCACTACATTCCATATACAGATGTAAACTCATTACTAAAATTAGAACTAAGATCATATATTACGACTATGACACCAACTTTAAATTTGACTGGTTTATAGGCACCTTTCGTAGTTTGAGGTTGTTTGCACACTCTAATAATCTTTTGTCAACTGTATCAGTCCTATCTACCTTTGTAAACAGGGAAGATAACCGTGACCCCTGGAAATCAAAATAAAAGACTGAAATATTCCATTTTTCTAAACATATCATTATTTGTTTTAAAGACAGGTCTCGATTTCGTGGCTTACCTTTTTTTTATTTACAACGAACGTTTCAGCAGTAACTGCAAAAATCTTGTTCTATAAATTATTGACATTTTAACATTTTTTCTGCTTTTTGACTTTCGTTCCATTATTGCTCCTCTCTTGAGTCCCAGTCGTTTTAAGCGTCCTGCAGCAACGTAATATCCTTTAAATAATTTTTTCACGTAGCCTCTGGATTTCTTGCCGCTACAAATGTCTGCTTTACTTTCTCGAAGAAAGTTTTCCAGCCTCCATCGCTCCATATATTTCTAGCAACTTACTCTCTTGGGACATCGGGCGGAGCCCAAGTACTACCAGCCTCTATATAATAGAAAATTCAAATGCAATCGGATAAACCCCAAAAAATACTGTTTTTTCACGAAATTGCCTAGCACATCATTCAATAGTCTGGCAAATTAGTGAGTAGGTAGATATTGTGCTCAGCTCCATAAATGAACGGGGATAATTTTGGTATACTTATCGTGCATATATGCTTTTAAAATAATTAACATTTTAATCATAATCATAATCATTATTACATTTATGACTATAAGAAGAAATCATAAATAATCACAATTTATTCCATATTAAAAAAAAAAAATTTCCTCTCCTATTTCTTTAATTATTAAAAGTTAAAAAATAAAAAAAAAAAATCAATTAATTTATATCAAATTTGTACGAAAAATAAAAAAATGATGAATGGAAAATTTAAAAACAAAAAAGAAAAATTTAAAAAAATTAATATAATGCAATGTTATGTATTTTTAAATAAAAGGAATTTACATTGAAAATATATTAAAAAAAAAAATATCCAATCAAAATGAATTTACAAAATTTAAAATAAAAATGGAAATAAAAAGAACTTTAACAAGGATAACAATAACATAATCTATGAGACACACTAGTATACATATATTAAAAAATGCAGTTTTTTTTTTTTTTTTTAGATATCTTTATACAAGTAGAAATGTTTAGATTAATTAAGTGATAGACACAACAAAGTAAAAGAAAAAAAAAAAATGTTAATAAATTTTTAAGCATCAGTTAAAATTTAAGTAAAATCAAACAAAAAAAAACCAATATAAATTAAATATTACTAGAACAATTCAGCTTGTCTTCTAAAATTTATTATCGTAAAAAATAATTACTCTCAATAAAATAAATTCAAATAATATAATATAAATTAAAATATATTATGAAAATTTCAAGATAAAATAAATAAAAAAGAATGATTTTAATTAGAAAGAAAAGGAAAAAAATCAATAACATTATCATATTTGTTTTCTGTTCATTATTTTTATGCTTTGTTAAAATAAATTAATAAAATAATTAAAATTTGTAAATTACAACAAGACAAACAATTAAAATCATTATTTATACTGTTCATCACTGAATTGCATAATAAAATATAAAAAAATATACAAATTTATTTCAATTATTTTTTGTAAATTTAGTAAAATTTTTTTTACAATTTTATTATTAACCATTCCCGGCTCTATAAACTGATCATAGAGATTAAGTTATATAAATCGATCATGTAAAACATGATATATTTAATAAATTTAATTAATTTAAATAAAATAATATTTAAATTCAATTAATTATTGAAAAAACGCTATACATATTATGTAGATGATTTATTTTGAAATTAGATCACTTTAAATTAAAACTCAAATATATTGCTCTGTTTAAGTTTAAAGAGTAACCAAAAATTCAGTTAACAGGTTATTTGCTTTATAGAATATTTATTTTACATTTACTTCATATTAAAAATAAATTAAAACTCATATTTACGGAAATATGAATTTTAATTCCAACTTTTGATATTATCATTAATCTTTGGAATTAAAAAAAGTTTTTTTTTTTTTTCAAATTACAAATTGATCCAGGTCATTTTCAAAATGCAAACCATCCATATTGTATGTATTCACTTTATTTTTTAAAATTTTGATAAACAAATTTTTGTTTAAATTAAAAATTTTTCTATTTTTATAGATTTAATTTATAAATTTTCTTGTTTTTTTTTTTTAAATTCCGTCTATTATTTACTATGTTATATTTCAATTTAATCATATCATTGTATATAAGAAATTCAAATTAAAATCTTATTTAATTAAGATTTCCAGATATTTTATTATATTAATTCAGTGACAGCAGTTGCAAGAAGAAAATTAAATAATTCTCATTTTAATAAGCTATAAAAATGAAAAATAGGAAACAAAAAAATAATAATAAATCATTGAAATATAAGTGTTAAACTTGTGTGAAGAGAGACTCAAGTTTCTGATATTAGTGCTATAATAATTTTTACTGACTAAAAAAATAAACTTAATTTTTTTTTTTTTGTTTAAATCCAACGATTTAGTTTATCGATATTATTTTAAAAAAAATTTTTTTTTATTATTGTATTATACTAGTAGTAAATATCTTAATTCTGATATATATATATATTTTTTTTTATATATTTACATTTTATTATACATATAGGGTATACAATATATTTTAAATTATATTAATAAATTATAATTTCAAGTATTTTTTTATTTTTAAAATTACATTTTTATATTATGTGTATTTACTATTATAATTTTTTTTGTGATCCAATTTGCTTTCAAATATTGTTTGAATTATTGATGTGTATTTTTTTTTTGTTATTTTTAAGTTAATAATAGTTATAATATTAGAAAAAACAATAAAACGAATAAAATAAATAAGATTTTATGTTTTTTAGTTTATCATTTTATCATTAATAAATCATTGTTTTATGTTCATATATAGCATATTTTTTATTAATTAATATTATAAATAAATATTTTATTTTTGATAATATTATCCTAATATACTTTTATCAGTAATAAATTAAAAAAAAAAATATGTACGGTTTTTCAGTTCCAAAATATAACTATTATCATGAATAGTCTTAACCATTTTCAAAAAGGCCCAAAGTAATGTATTTAATTGTATACTAGTATTTGATGACTTACAGAATTTTCAAATCATAAAAATATCACACTATAAATGGTACTTGTGAACAATCAAAACATATTGTTAATTTCAATTTATTGTTTATTTTAAATACATAATTTAAAAATTCATTGATTAATTTAAAACTTTCATTACGAATCGAAAATTATAAACAAAAATATTTTTTGGGCTTCTAAATTTCTTTTATGCTTTATATTAAGACTCAGTTTTTATAAAACCATTAATTCGAATATTACTTAAAATATAAAATATTTAATAGAATTTTAAAAATAACAATAAAAATAATGAATAATATTAATTTATAATTATATTCAGAAAAAAGAATGGAAAAAAGCTGCCTCAATTATGATAGATTTTAATTGAAAACATAAAAAAAAATAATAAAACAAATTTTGTTTGCAAAATAAATTTTAAAAGACAAATTAATTATTACGAATATATATATATATACATCAATAATTTTTTTTTTTTTTTTTGTAAATTAAGTTTAATTTAGGAAACTGCATTATATCTAAAATATAAGAATATTTTTTTATTTAATTGGGAATCCTAATTTGCTTTACTTTTAAAAATTAAATGCGTATATTATGTACTTTTTAATCTTTTATATTAAATAAATATTTTATAAATGTATGTAATATTAATATTTAAACTTATTTTGTTTAAATTATTTCTATAATTATTACAGTGTTTAGTTTGTAATTTTATTAATAATTTTTTTTTTTTTTAACTACGAATATATATATATATATAATATATAAGTATTGAAAAGTTTTCAAATCTCATTATTAATAAAGTGTAATTTATGAAATTTTTTTTTTTTCTTTTTTATATTTTTTTATTTTATTTTTCAGTTTTTTTACATTATTTATTTTTCGGTTGAATTGGAAAAATGTTCACCCATTTGTCACATGTCACATGAAAATATCGGATACAATCACGGATCAGTCTATTTTGGAAATCATAGATTTCTTATAATATTAAAAATTAGGACCAATTCGATATTCTTACAAAATATCGGATCAGTCCTATTTTGGTTATCGTAGCTGTGACAACTGAAGTGATATCAAACTTTGATTTCATAGCAAATGTATTAATAATTTTTTTATCATCTCAATATTTGCATTTAATGAGCCATCACGCTGAGATCCTTTAATTTAAATGTATAAATGAAATGAAGAAATCTAAGAAAAGACAGTAATTTTAAAAGTTATTTAATTAATTTCATACTAAAATTATGATGCCACAAATGTTTATATTAATAATTGGGATTTTGGAATTTTTCACAACAAAAAGAAGAACAATTATAAAGCAATTTAAACTTCATAACAAAAATTAATGAAACACAATCAATTCCAAATGTTTTCCAGAATATTTAAGCAAGTATTAGTAAGCTGCTTTTTATAACATCAACATGACTCAATTAACAGAATATGGTTGAATATTTTTCCTGTATTGAATGAAGAACATATTGATTTTTTTTACAATTTTTAAAAAATGTTTTAAAATATGAAAAAACAACGACCATTTTGAACAATAAATTATAAAAAAAGAAATCTATTATTATTTGAAAAAAGGCACAATAAATCAAACCGTACATAAAAATATGCAAAAATAATGAAAAATTCAAATATAAAATATTTTGAATATTGAATCCAAGAGGCCAGATCTAAGTAAAATTTGTAATTTCTAATATTAATAGAAAACTAATGGTCAAGATTTTAGATTACGGATCATACATTCAATACACCCAGCATATTTTTTGTTAATTCCTTTTTTTGTTTATCTTAATTTCAATAATTTTTGTATTTTATGAAATAATTTTTTTAATTTTTATAAAAATAAAATTAATTTTTATGCATGAAATTTAAAAAAAAATTTCATATTACTAAATATACAATTTGGGACTGATATTAAAAAACAAAAAATAAACAAAATGAGAACAACAAAATGAAAAAAAAAAAATGTCTTATGGAAGGTTTCTACAAATAAACAAAAAAAAAAAAAGAATGAATAATTTGTAAATTCTTTTAAAATTAAAGTAAATTTTTGTAAGAGATTTTATTTTTTTTTTTTTTTTATAAATAATTAGATAAGAAAATTTTTTAAAAATATTAAATAAATTTTATTTTTTAGTTTTTTCAAAAAAGAAATTTTTGTATAATGAAAAATTGAAAATTATTTTGATATATTTTATATATTTATATAATTATATAATTAATAGATTTTTTTTTTTAATATTTGTAATTTAAATAATTATTAATTAATAAGAATATTTTGTAAATTATTAATATACAGTAATACCCCGCACTTACGTACCCTTTGGGACCGGAGCGTGTACGTAAAACAAAAATGTACGTAGAATGAATCTACTACTTTATTGATGAATAATATGTTTGAAACAAACTAAAACAATAAATATATAAATAAAAAGAAAAAGAGGGATATTATGTATGCAGTTTTATACTTTTACGAGTATTTCATACGTTTTTATACTATGTTTAACACTTAACGTGTATTAAAAAAACAAAACAAAAAACAAATTCATATACATATATAAATATCAAACAAAACTGAAATATAAAACATAAACTTCAAAATTCATCAATACATAATTTAAATATAAATAATATTGTAATTGTTACGCGAGAGCTAAGAACACTGAAGCTTGGATTAGCCCCGGGAGAGGAATGTTTGAGAATGCCGCCAGACCAGTCCAAGTTACCTTCCTTTTGATAACGAAAAGTATTTAAAGAGAATAAAGAGGGGAAGGGACGACAGGAGGAAAAAGCTGAGCGAAGAAGATCTTTAATAAAACTATGACAAAAAAGAAGATAATTTTGAACAGCTTGTTGTTACAAGTGTACATTCTCAATTTGGTATACATAATTTTTTTTTCCATAAATTTCAAAAACCAGAAAAAATGTACTTGTACGTAAGTGTGAATCATTGTACGTATAATGGGCAATTGGGGACAAAAATGAGATGTACGTAAGTGCGAGGGTACGTAAAACGAGCGTACGTAACACGGGGTATTACTGTATTTTGTGGTTTTTTGATTTGTGCAATTTTCAAAAATTTTTTCAAAATAATTTTTTTTATTTAAAATTATCAAAAATGACTACCCATATTCTCTTAGAAATATCGTTTGAGTTAAAGCTATTATGATAATTCAAGTTTTCAGTATAGAATTTTAAATTACAAAATTACAAAATTAAATTCTGAAAATTTTGAAATTTATTAAATAAAATGTAAAATATCTCAAAAGATACGTCTAAGACTATTTGGGTAGAAAAAAAATTTCTTTTTCTATTAAAATTTAAATTTTCAACATTTTAAATAACTACAAAAGTATGTAAAAAAAAAAAAAATATTACATAAATACTTTTTACTTAATAATATTACAAATTTTTAATAGAAGATCATAATAATTAATATAATTTAATGGATCTAATGATGACTGATATATGCATATGCTATTCTAGAGAGTATCAAAAAAAAAAAGTAAAAAAAAAAAATGATTTACTACTATAATATATGATCTATTTCATATAAAATTATTGGACAAAAATAGCTAAAAAAAAAAAAATTATCTACAATTATTATAAAATTTTACCCATAAAATAATATTAAATATTATAAAACTATAAAACTGCACTCATTCAATTTAGAAATGATTTTAGTTCTTTCTTTTCTTGTTTAATTTTAAAAAAAATTTTAAATTTTTTTTAAAATTATTAAATTTTGAATTTATATTTTTTAATTTATAGGGGGTCATTTTAATATTTTGAGGCCTTATTCCAAAATTCGTGTCACATTATCTAATAATAGTGAAGTTGCATTCACTTATTCTAATAGTCACAAATAATGGCACATTAATTTTTTCACATTATGAAAAAAAAAGTCATATTTTTTCGATTTGACTTAAGTTTACTACACCACAACTTTCGAAATAACATAATTTTTACTAAATTGGTATATATAAATAATTACGGTCGGAGGAATCTTTGAAGCGACTTTTGAAATTGATGGTTTTTTTGGGATTTTATTACGTGTAGGTTGTAAGGTGTCAAATTGAGAGTTGCCGAGTGGTCTTCTTGTTGGCCGAATACATGAACTTCGCGAGGGTTGTCCTCCTATCTTCTCTATATTACTATATACTGCTACTATATACAACTATATACAAACTACTATTAAGAAACCTGTCATCATTGTTTTTAACACTAAATTTTTATTGTACCTAATATAATTTATATTTTTGATGTCATCATTAACAGTCGAAAATAATTGCCATTGTGAAGCATTGTAATTTTATATGGAAAAAATTCGATGTTATCATTGCAAAAAATTATGAATTCATTTTTTCATTGATGAAAGGAAGTTTTTGTCTTTCATTCACAATTTCTTTCATTAATTTTTTTTTTTTGTGTCCAACGCTGACAGGGGCTTAAATCTCATTACATAACAGTTAAGTTATTCGACTTTAAAAATAAAAAAAGTCATATGAACTTTAAGTGAGTTTTTTTTTTTTTTTTTTTGTCACAATTTAGGTGATTGCCAGAATAAAGGCCTAGGCCGTTTGCATGACTTTATAAAATATTTTATTTACATTAATTATAAATCTACTTTTAAATGAATATGACAATTTTTTCGAAATATAATTAAAAAATTGCTTTTTTTTTTATTAAATTCTAATTAATTAGCTTTAGTACAAAAATTATAAATATTTTATAATAATTAAAATTAATTTAAAATAATTTTTTTCTCTAAAATATTTTCTAATTTTTTACTTACTTATTTAATTTAATTGTGTGCACTTTAAAACAAAAAAAAAAAAATGGAGACTAAATTACTAATTATTAATAAACAATTACAGAAAATTTGAAAAGGATTAAAAGTAAAAAAAAAAAAAAACAAAAAAAAAAATAAAAGACCATTTATAAAACGAATGTAGAATTTTATAATTTTATATGAAACAAAAAAAAAAACAGAAAAACAAAATAAAAATAAAATAAATAAAAATAATTTAATTAAATAATTGATGTCAAATTTTTTTGCAATTTGAATAATAAACAGAAAACCAAAAAAACAAAAAAAAATACATTGAAAATGTGCAAAACTAAAATTTGTTGATTAAAATTTATATTAAAAAAAATATGTAATAATAATTATGGGAATTAAATTTCCTTTGAGAGTGAAATATAAAAGAAGAAATTAAAATATAAATTAAAACAGAAAAAAAAAAAACATACAAAAATAAAATAATTAATAAAAAAAAAAAAATTATTAGCGTACAACCATTTATACTGCTGTTTATATAAAATTATTATTATTATTATTTACTAAACAAAAAATCTTAATATAATAATTATTATATTGATTATAAATGTAATAAAACAAAATAAAAAATTAAAAAAAAAAAATATATAATAAAAGCGTAATTAATAAAATATTAATTTAAATTTAAATTTCTTTAATTTATTGTCAGAGTTTCTACTCATTGAGTGTAAAATTTCATTATCACTGAAATTTTCCAAAATGAAAAGAAGTACGAATGAGTTCAACTTGTTTTTTGCTATTATACTCCACAAGGAACCATTGTTCCTTTTAATTTATAGATCTTGCGAAAGTTTCACCACAGAATTTGTTACAAAAAGACTGGTACTATTTTACTGCAAATATAGTACACTTCTAAATTAAATTCTTAAAAAATCTACTCAAGCATAGGAGGTTTTCGTTTATGCACGCTGCGCTGAAAGTTCTACAATTAGAACTAAAATTTCTAAGCTGCAGCGTTAAACAGTATGCAAAAACTATTGCTAAGTTTTTTTTTTTTGTTTACGCAGTATACAAATTCTGAAACTTTTAAATAATTAGTCGTTCTAAAATAGACATTGTTTATGAAATAGTATCGCCATACTTTTTGCCCTCCAATTCACTGCAAAATATGGAAATATTAACAAAATTTGAAGACTTAAAGAAAATTTACTTTAATAATCCGTCAATATCTGTATCTGCCATTTTGAAATTTAAAATTTGAAAAAAAAAAAGAAGTTTCAGGAGGTAGCGACAAAATTTAAATTAGAAGTCTGTGTGCTACATTTCTGACATTTCTTAATTAAAGATTGAATTTTCGAACGCACTTTTATTGCAGCCAGTAATTTCCGAACAATCTATATTATTAGTGTATGTAGCGGGAATTTTCGAATGCGCTACAAGCTAGAACTATTTTGGAGCTGAATAAACGAAAACCCTCATACTTACAAATTTGCAAGAAACTGAATATTTTTATTTTGCATATACATATACGTAATATACTCAAGGAATTCTTCAATATTCAACATTTTTCTATTATACTCTTCTTCTAATTTATAATATTTTTGCAGTAGTAATAAAAAAGCTTAAAAATTTATCTTTGTAAATCGAACGTGCTTTTTATTAAAGAGACCTAAGTTAAAACTGAATTATTGAAAATCCCCATACTTGGCTAAATATCTGAAATGCTCATTTATTTCAATTCACTAATAAATTTGCAAAATAAACGCATAACTATAATTTAATTTAACATTTAAGGTTCAAATTTTAGTATAGTATGTTTTAACAAATCAAGATAAGGGAACCTCAATATCATATCTATTATATATACTCGTATATTGGGGTGCTATATCATCCTTCTCCAATTTGGTTCCATCAAAAATATATAATTTGTAATCTACAATTAGATAGCGTTGTAATTAATTACTAGCAGATAATGTAGTTGGCAAAATTATGGCAAATATCTTGACAAGCGCATTTCAATAACATTGAGCCCTGCAACAATTGAAAATTTTTAAAAATGAAAGAACATTTATTTTTTTTTTATTATTTTTTTTTCTTAATTAAATATTGTATTTTGTGATAATTATTGAATTAGTTACAGTTTTATTTTCCTTCCAATAATGTATTTAATTTCGAAAATAATTATTTAAATATTTTATTTTCATTAATTTGTAAAATCTTATTTTAAAAGCATTGATATTTTTGTTTGTTTTTTTTTTAACTTAACTTCTCTTTTGCTTAAACAAATACTCTTCTGATTTTTATTCTTTTTTTTTTGTTTTTTGCTTGTGTTAAAAAAAATTATACTGCATTTTGTGTATCATAATTGTATTGTTTACATACTAAAGTTATCCTTACGCTGCAATAAAGTGAAACAGAAAACAAAAAAATAAATTAATTTATTTGCAAAAATTTAAAAGAAATACAAAAACGTTAATTAGTACGAGGGATAAACTTAATAAGACTTAGAACTTTAAATGATGAAAATACTAAGGGTGTGTCGAACGAAATTCATGAATACGCCAATAAATTAGAAGGAGAACAACAAAGATATTCAACTTACTTGCTTATTTTTGCAAGCACAAATAAATTTTACATATTAAATTGAAAAAAAAAAAAACTACACAATTATTTGGTAATTTTATACAAAAAAAAAATCACTTTTGGGATGAAGGTTGTAAATTTTTAAACAAGTGTAAAGTTTAACAATCATACATGTATACATATATAAATTAAAGTATATATTTACTCAATATTTACAAAAAAAATATTAAATTGTATAAATCCACTTGCACAAGATAACAATTGACTTAATGTAATAGAAAATTCGGAGAAAATCTTGAAAATGCATTCTACGCTCGAATAATTTTTTGGTTTATAAGTTTTCTTTCTCTATAATGGGGAATTAGAAATATTTTAAACAAAACAATGAATCTCATTGGAAAAATTTGAATTAATATATGCGTTGCAATTTTCTCCAAGAATATGTAATTAGTTTTAATATAAAAGTTTGAATTCAATTCGAGTTATTCGATTATAGAAAATTGAAAAACTAAAAGAAAAACGAACAACAACTGATAATAAACATAAACAATGAATACAAAGGATAACCACAGAATTTCTTTCACGGTATATTTTATCTGACTAACTGGAATATACAAATAAATCTATTCCAACATCATCTTTGTTTAAATCTTTTGATGGACGTGATGCAAATCGATGAGCTTCGTAATCATAATCTCGAAAAATATCTAGCTCTAAATCTATTTTATATTAATTTTTTTTTTATGATTTAGAAAAAAAATAAATAAAAGAAATAATTTTAAAAATTATCATGGTACTTTTACGCAGAAAATAATAACATATTATTATAAAAAAAAAAAACAAATTTACCTGCTGCAATACCGGCAATTGCTTCTGATGCAAAGTGTTTAACGTCGACATCAGCATCAGCATTAAGTTTATCTAATGTTGGTTTTACTTGTGAATCTATAACACTTGTTTCCAAAAATGGTGAGATTTTTTGTAAAGTTTTCGCAACATTAAATCTAACATTAGCTACTGCATCTGTTGCTAATATTAAAACTGTTGGTAACAACAATCTGGTTGTAATATCAGTTCCACAAACTTCCGCTAAAACATTGATGCAGAATAAGCATGTCATTCCTACAATAATTTTTTTAATGTTAAGAATTGTCTTTATATATGTATATGATTAATTTTGAATTGAAAGATTTCATACTGTGAAGATAATTTTTATTTCTCGACATCACCAAAATCATTGGGATAATTGCTTGTTCTGCCCATGGAGCTCCAAATTGTTCAACCAATTTTTTCATATTTAGAGTGGCAGCTTCCCTAATGGCATAAACATGATCATTTAACCATCCCATACATAAACCTCTTAATTTTTGATCAAAGAATTCTTGTCCAAGTTGACCAGCCAACGCAGGCATATATTCAATTATAGCAAGACGAACTCTCCATTTAGAATCTTCAGCTAATTCAACTATAGCTGGCAGCAAAGACTGAAATTTTTATTTTATATATCAAATTTAAATATTTTTTAAGATATAATCTTAGTCAAATCTACTATAATTAAATTATTTACTATAATATAAGCAGTACCTGTGAGAGTTGTTGTATGCCAATAACATCATTAACGCAATCCAAATTTGAAATAATATTTAAACGCACTTCTGGACACTCATCTTTTAATTGTATTAAAAATAATGGTAAGAGATGTTCAACAGTGTTATAAGCTCCCAACATAGGACTTAAACCCATAATAACAGAAGCCAATGCAGATTTAACATGTTGATTTAGATCCGAAACAAGTTCTTTTACAGAAGGTAATATAGATGACATTATAATTTGCACCTGATTTGCTTTGTCAAGATTTGCACAGAAGTCTTTAACTTTTGTTGCTACTGCAGCTCTTACTTCCGCTTCTGCATCTTTAAGTAAGTTCTGCAAATATATTTGTGTTCATTTGTAAAAAGCGTATTAAGCCTATTTTTTTTATTGAATTTCACCTGGAATGCTGGAACTAAATCAGTTTTTGTAATTTCTGGTCCTACGGCCTTCTGTAACTCGACTATCTCATCAGCAACCATGTACCGAACGCGCCATGAAGAGTCTCCAGCACATTGGCGAAGGGTCGGCATTACAAACTTTAAATTAGAAAATTCAAATTATTTCCATTTAGATATTAAAATTTAATAATTACCTGTTCAACGTCTTCTTGAGGTAAAAGTTGTGCAATACTAACACACGCCTCAACAGCTAATAGCCGAACTGAATCCTAAATTAAAAAAATAATTAAAAATTACATTTTGTACTATTATAATTGAAAATTAAATACCTGATCATCCCCAGCTAGCAAAATAAAATTTGGAATCAAATCTGATGTCAAATATTGAGGCTCAACTACTTTGGCCAATTCTCCCAATTTACTTGCTGCGGCACGTCTTACCATTGGTGTTTCATCCTGGCACAACTTTTTAAAATTTAATCGTAATTCACTTTTAACTGCTGGTGAAACTCTTGGATAACAAACTGAGAAGAGACCACATGCAGATGTACGTGAAGTAAACCAATCACCAGATACAAGACGTTGCAAAGTTGGAACAACATGCATTTCTAAATCTTGTGCACTATGTTCAGCTGCAACTGTACGTAGTGATTCTACTGCTTTGTCACGGACAACAGTTTCTTCAACAGTAGCCAAACTTTCAAGCGGTGGAATCAGGTACATAGCATATTCTGGACCACCAACCAAACCTAAAATTCAAAAAGAAAATTTTGTAAAAAAATGCTATTAAAAATAATCACTAAGGATACTCACTTGTAAAATTCCCAAGCTGTTCTGCCAACGCCAATAAGACTTCATCTTCATCATATATAGTTTCTGTCAAAAAAGGAATCAATTCGGAACGTGTGCGTTCTTCACCAAGGGCTAATGCAATTGTTGACAATTTTTTAATTGAATTCAGACGCAACTAAATAAACAAAAAATTTTTTATTATTGTAAACCAAATTTTATTTTGAACTTTATTTAACTAAAATTGGTATTGTGCCTAGTAGGTGGATATTCTAATACTTTTAACAGTATTTTCTAACAATTTCTAATATTCTCTTAATTTCCAAACATTTCTAGAAAAAATTCAGTCAAAATGAGTAAAAAGGAACTCATTTTAATGGACGAAATTTAATTTACTTTTTTATAAATTGAAATTTATTTTTCTATACCTACATACCTCTAGAATTAAAAGGTCTATATTAAATGAAAATCACATATGCGTATACGTACAAATGTATGTATACAATTTAAAAATACTTATTTTTTTATATAAATTTATTTCCGCAAAGGACGATCTAAAAAAAAACCTAAAAAAACAACATAGGCTCATTATTGTGTGGGATGAAACGAGAAATCAAGATTTTTTTTATCAATCAAATAAAAATAAAATATCTACGTAATTGCGATTATACCCAATATAAGGATGACATTTTGCGTAAACTTGAATTAGATTTTTCGAAAACATTTTCATTACTTTTAAAAAAAAAAATTATTTATCACCTTGACTTTATACAATTTCAATAAAATTTATTGATCTTTTTTTTTTAACTATTTATAAATAAAAAAAATTCCATTACCTGTACATCTTCATTTTTTAATTCGTCAATTAAAACTGCAATCGGATAAAGAGAATCATCAAGAGCTTTGTCACTAGCTGCCATTTTGGGGCGCCGGATTTTTCTTCTAGTTTTTCACAAAAAAAAAATAAAAATCTGATTCTTTCTCTATAAATTTATGCTATTAAGCTATTCTTTTTAAAATTTATCATTTATTAATAAAAACATATAATTTGAGCTGTATTAATAAATTACAATTAATTTTATTAATATTATAAAAAAAAATTATTATGAAATTTTCCAATCACACTTTTGAAAAAGGTAATAATTAGGATATTTCAAAGAAATTTATGTAAAGTGATTGTCAAATTTTCGGAGTAAAATATGCTGCCATTTTAATTAAAAAATTGTTTGACATTTCTGTCGGCATATAAAATGTTACCGCAAGTACCTTCTTTTTAGCAGTTTTTTAAGTTTACATTCGTTAATATTACATTCGTTTATATTTAACATTACAGTACACAAAGCTAAAAATAAAATGAAAAACAGTTTTTGAAAAATATTATGTAAATACTTTTCTGGTATCTTGATTAATATTCTAGTATTGGCCTTTAATTACTGGGTGACATTTTAAAACATTAATTTACTAGGGTTTTAAAATGTCACCCAATAATTATAAATGTTATTTCTTTGGATATGTGAGCCTTTAGTACGATATGTCAAATTATTATTATAATAGAACTTTTTTGCTTTTCTAAATTTCTGCATACGTATTAATAATACGCATACGATTCCGCATACAGTATACAATATTCTTGTAAAATTGTACTTGCGTTATAAAAAAATTCAGTGTGAAAATAAGTAAGAATTCCATTTTTTTTTCAAAAAGCTGTTCTTAATGCTTGAATTTTTTAATATTTGAAGAAAAGTTAAATACATAAAGTGGAACTTCGGGTGATATAAGGAATAAAATACGTTATGTATGGCATTTCATTATGTAAAAAAATTTCTCTAAAATAAAAACTATTTTTATTAAAAGAAAAGTAGCCCAAATTAGACCTAAATTATATTTAAATACTTCTGAAGTTTTTTAATCCGAATTTCAGCATCTATTGGTTTAAAGCAAAAGTAATGTAATTTATGTATTTTATATATTTAGCCACATGAAAAAATTTGGCGTGTTTATAAAATAAAACAAAATTGTGAAAAATAATTTTTTTAACCCTAGTGGTGATATATGAAAACGAAATTTTGTAATTGAATTAGATTTCGAAACTCACCATGATGGATGGAAATTTTTTTTTTCAACAAATGTTATTTCAAAATATGACCGCAAGGTTTAAACAATTAGTGTAGTGTGTGTGTGGTAAATATTTTCACACAGTGTGGTGAGTGAATTCACCACGATGGTGAATTTTCTTCACCATTCCCATTAAATTTTTTTTTTCAAAATTACAAAATTTTGAGGTGAATTCAAAAAATACTTTCTTTTAAAACCGCGAATTCCGGGAGTTCAAATTTTTATTACGGGAATCAAAAAATATACACAACCAATTAAAATTTTTCGCTTCCGTTGCTTTTTCTAATTTACTATACGAATATATAATTAAAATCAAAAATATTATACAATACTCAAATATTAAAAATATTTGAATTTTTTATTGAAAATGTTTAATATTTGAATATTATATAACATTAGTAGATTATGTGCATGTAAACAATTTTTTACTTGCTGTCACGAATATTAAATAAAAATTATCCTCTTTTTTAATTACGTTTTATTATTCTTATACATATATATTTAAAAATTCAGGATTGAAGCTCATCTTTTTCTTAACTTATTTTTTTTTTTCAATTTTTGAGCATTACATTTTTCTTCTCTTTGAGTATTTGTGTGGTTTACCTGACTACCTGTCAATTTATAGTACCAAATATATTGTGTTTGGGTTTCGACAAGGAGATTTGTCAACTTTTAAATTTTAGCCGGATGTCCAGATTTATATTTTTACATGTATTTGTGGTGTACACTATATAGTACACGGTCAACCTTAAGAAAATGAGACTAATATTTTAAATTTTATTAAAACGAAATGTTTTTTCTTGTTATGTACCTACACAAATTCCCAAAACAAAGAAATTTTGAGTATGAGAACCATCGACTTAAAAAAATGAAGAAGGAAAATAAAATACATCTTCAGTTTATGAATGGATTTTTGATATACATATTTATAATCAGATCATAATGTTAAGATCCTTTAAGGTTTAAAAAGAGTACACACATACATAATGTGTATGTATGTATGTATTATAAAATATTTAGCTTTTCTTCCAATTACTTAATGAAAAGTCATCTTTTTCTGATTGAGTGTTTAGTTTTTTTTCTCTATTATTATTATTTTTATTGTTTTTAAAATTTTATAAACGAGCTTAGATCATACTATTTATGTTTGTGTATATATATTTATCAAATTTTTATTTAAATACCCTATTCAGGTACAACTGGAACAAAATAAATGTATGAAAGAATGTAGATACACACACTTATTTCTGTAGCACTAAAAACAAAAAAATGACAAAATGAAAGAATATTGTTTAATGATAAGCTCTATTTATATATGATCGGTGATTGTGACGTGAATTTATAGGATATTCGCAAAATATAATTGTAATTTTAATAATATGGTACGAAAACCCTATAATTTGCTTTTTGAAATGAGAATAAATTTACAAATAATGAAAAACATAAATCTTGTCAAATGCATAGGACTGAAATTAATTTTCTATATCTACAGTAATTTTTTTCTACAGTGACAGTTTTAACTAAAATTTTGCATAAATTTTAGTAGCTTTTAAAAAAAGCCCGTATAAAATTTAAAACTTCAATCAGCTGTTAAAATTAATGAAGTTGATTGCTAGTTGATTTACGATTAAAATTAGGCTGTATTTGTAATCCACCTCCAAATGACATTCTCAATTATGACAATTGAGAATGTCATTTGGAGGTTGAGAAATCCAAATATTTATATTGAATAAAGTTTTCTCTGAATTTCAACATTTAAAATGTCACAATTTTATCGATAACATAGTGTAGTACTGTACTGTGTGACATCACTATATATATACTAAATATAAAATGAAATTTATAATACACCTTTACGTTTTTAGTATATTGGATAAAATTTTTATATTTTATTTATTTTTTTAAATTAATAAAATGACTTTTTATATTTTTGTTAAGCTTGTTAACGATTTCAAGAAACTTTGACATATATACAAAATAATATATTAATGAAGTATGTATTCCTGATGTTTTAATTTTATGTTATGTGTTACAATTACATATGAAAAATTTATTCGTTAAAAATTCTGTATTATGATATACGAGTACATATATACGTAATGTACATACCTTTATTATCCATAAATGTAGGTAAAAATGCTGATGCAGTAAAATTTGTGTTTCTCTTCGCCTGTCAAATTAAATGATCTCCAGATTGTCTTTGGATGACATATTTGTTCTTTGGATTTTTATAAATTTCAATCTAAATTAAGTTGACAATTGACATTTTTTCGAGAATGAATTAAGCTGTTTATCCTCCACATCGCATCACTTGATTTTTTTTTTTTCATTTTTAGTTATGTACATACATAAATATTCTACTTGCATACATGATGTTGGATTACTACAGTTTTTATTCTTTTACAGGTTATATTGTATGTATAATGTAAGTATGTACAAGTTTGTGTGTAATAATTGTATCAAAAATGTGTTTAAATATATACAATAATTTTAGCTAGTTTATAGATGGCGTGATATATAGCCTAGAATTTAAATGAAAAAATTACAAATGTAGTGTATAAGTATGTACATACATACTCGTATTTGCATTTACATATGAAAATGGAATATATGTATATGTACAAATATATCACTATGTTACATTATGAATACAAATGTCAATAATAATGAGAAGAATAATTATTTTTATGTAATTGAAGGGTTCAGCAATAATAATACTTGCATGTATATATGTAAGTATTTGGTGAATTAAAAACTGCATCGATAGATATGGTTAATGATGTGCACGATTCAGCGTATTGTTGATTTGAGCTGAATCGTGCATTATAGCCGAATCCATATGCATTTTCGTATTTGTCAATAATTTTCCACATTTTTCTTATTAAAACAAAAGATTTTATTTTATTTTTTTTTTTTATTTTTTTTGAATGAATTTAATTTAAAAATTAAAGAAATTCTGAAAATAATTCAGAAAAAATTGAAAAAAAATTACTTTATTAACTTAACAATTTTGCAGTAAAGCGAAAATAAGAGTTTCATTCGATATTTCATTTTTTCGGTCGGTTTTTTTTCAATCATTTTCAAACCACTCGGCATGAATATGGGATTAAATTAAACTACAGTTTGGTTGGACTATATAGAGCATCTGTTCGTCCTATTACCCTCATATAATTTTAAATTAATGTCAAATTCTTACTTCCTAAAAGACCTAAGGTCCCACTTGAAGATGTTATACGTATGAATTATTTCCCTTCTGATGAATGCTTCGTAAAAGTACGACACATACTCAATCGTCTGCTTTTCATTATGACAAAATCTAAACACAAACTCTTTGGAAGACCTTTCTTTGCTTAGAATTGATAAGTTTTGACAGCCTAATTCTTGACACATTGTTTTTAGCACTCCTGTTGCAGTTATTCAATTTTTTTAGTATCGAGCTCCTTCATATTGGTGTTTTTACACAGTTCAAAGAAAAAAAATTGGGTCAAACAAATTCAATTGCCATTCCAAATATTGCCAATACAAGAATATCAGCCATATTATTAGGAATACATATAGGATATTTACTTTCTTCTCACTCCTTGTACTTAAATATTGATATGTTGGTTTAAAACAGAATTGTAGTGTTACCCTACTTACATTATTCCGCCTGTATTATAGACATACATACATACACATTATATTTTGATTATAATCAAAATTAATATTCAGGGGTGAAAATTATACTTTCAAAATTTTTTATTTAAATTTTATTATTATATATATATTTAAAAATAATTAATTAATAATTATAAATTTAATTATTTCAAGATTATACCGCATATATGTACATACATATTTTTTTAATAAATAAACAAAAATTTGAGGCAGTTAGTGTAAAACTTAAAATAATAAAAGAAAAGCTTTCGAAATAGCATATACGAATATGTCAAAGTTATATTCATATATGCATATATATACATATATAGTATAATCATATACATATATTATATACATATATTATTATTGCTATACCAATATGTATATATATGTACTCTTATTACATAAAATTATTATTATTACTATTATACTTTATTTAAAGTTTATAAACTTCGTTCTGTATACGAGTAGACATTTGTAAATGACACTCATGATACGTGAATAAAAAACCAATTCCAAAAAAGAGAATAATATTTCTGTATAATATTTTTGCGATTACTTTCTTATACTTGCGCCTTCTTATTAAATACACTGAAAAAAAAACAAATGAAAAGTCAAAAAAAAAAAAGGATTTTTCAATAAATGACTGAATAATAGAAAGGGATTAAGTGAATTACGTTTTTTTGTTACCGATTCGTTTAATTTTTTTTTTTTTATTTTTTTTATTTTTCTCTTAAATATTATTTTATTTAACTTTACTTGGGATTATAACGTACATACAATAATATAGTATAGATGTGATAGCCTTTTAATCCCGCGATATTTTATTTGAAGTAACACAGTAGCAATGGTTTTTTAACTTAAATATATCTTTTCTTTATTGAATTTAAAGGGAAAAAAACCAATATAGAATAATATACGAGTACATATATATATAGGGAAAGAGTATAGAAACTTCAAAGATGCCGATTAGATTGAAACAATGGCTTTTGTCCTTGTGATATTTGCCGCTACCAAATAAGTTGAAAGATTTTTTTTTTTTGGTTTTTTTTCTCCAGTATATGATATTTTTGCAAAAAAAAAAAAAAAAAATTGTAACTTGTGTAATCGACTTGCAAAATATGTAGAATTGTTTGTTTTCTATACTTTGTTTTTGCTTTTTTTTTTTTTTAATCGTAATATTTACTATTGTTATTGTTATTATTTTTTTTGTTACTGTTACTGCTCTCTTTCTTTCTCTTTCTCTTTTATAAATTGTAATAATATTGTCGAAGGTTAATTATGGTTCTCAACTACTTTTTCTATATTATTATTTTTTTTATTTTAATTTAATATAGTACAGGTATACTTTTGTTTTTTTTTTTTCATTTTTCTATTGTATTTGTATTCAACTCTTTCTACTTTGTATTAATTGTGTAATTATTATTGATTTAATTTTAATTTTCACTAAATTTTAGCATTTATTTAATTTTGCAGGGCTATAGTAGATTTTATATAGTAGCACTAGAACAATATTGGTAATATGCAATAAAACATCTTCTATATGTCTGGGGTCGGCAAATTTTGTCGGGCAGTGGGATACATTTGAATGCAACTGAAGTAGTACTTTTATTAAGAATTAATATAGGAATTTTTTTTTTTTTTTATTAAATTAAAAAATTTTTCTGGTCTTAATATACTAACAAGTAAATATAAAATAACAAGTAAATATAAAATATAAAAATATGAAATACATATGTATCTATAGATACATAAAATATGTACTTCAAAAGGTCTACCTTGCAATTGTTTCAGGTGGCAGTCGTGTGCAGCCTACCCAACGTAAGTTTTTTCTTATTACTTTTGCAATAGGCTCTTGGTATGTTAAAGTCCATAATACTTTATTAGTTATTCTTCTGGGGTAGAATACTCAGCGGATGATTCTTAGGCTTCTTACGAATTCCTGTATTTTGTTGTTGCATTGATTTTTCCTAATCATCTTTCCAAGCCATAAAGCAGGACTGATTTCCAATATGTGTTGAATATTCTTAATTTTGTATTACTATTAATTTTGTATTCGTTCAATTTTGCTTGCATGTATGTGTGTATGTGAACTATTAGTGTGATGTAATCAGAATAGTCTCAATTTACCATTATGGAGGATCGTAACTTCGGATTTTTTGTATAATAGTTGTATGAGATTAATTAGTTTTCGCGATATTTTTGTATTATTCAGTGTTCTCCATATGACTTCGCTTTTAATTGTGTCAAACACTCATTCAAAATCATCGAATGCTATGTACAGTGAGGATTTCCATTCAATCGACTGTTCCGCAATTAGTTTCAGAGAGTTCGAGTGGTTTAGGTGTTCTGTTTGTTTCCTGAATCCGGTTTGTTCTTCTATTTTTATTTCAATTCTGGACAGGATTGACTGACATGACTGCCAGTACTTTGCAGTGTTAGGGATGGTTAAACCTCTTTAGTTTAGTTTAATTATCTCCTCCTTATTCGGGGCGAGCCCCTTGAAAACTATGCCTTTTTTCCAGGATTCTGGAATTTTTTCACACTTCCATATTTGTTGTGCCAATATCTTCAAAGTTCTCTTTACATTGTTGCAGTTGTTCAGGTTCAGAAGTTAGTAAGTTAGCATTTTATTGCTTGGGTTTCAGAGAGAATGTTGTTGCAGTATTCTTTATAGTGATAGTATTCTATTGCGCTCTGAGTTCTCTCCCTTACTTAATCTTTGCCCATGTACCATCAGAGATCCCGACTTCTTTTTCTGGTTCCATAATTCTTAACACCTCCTCTTCTTATTCTCTTATACATGATTGTATATTTTCTGAGTTTGCTTGCCTCTCTAAATATTGGATTTTTCGATACAAAATTCCTGCTTTGTATCTTTCAATCATAGTCCTGTAATGCGTAATTTTTGTCTTGTGGCAGTAGCTGTATATCTCAAGTCTGATATTATGAGTATGTGATTGCTCTGTATATCTGCTCCTCTTCGTACATCTAATAGCAATTGTCTCTATTTGGTTCCAGTATATATATGGTATGTTCGATTTTTTGCGTGACCGCCTGACGACTCTCAAGTATATTTATGGCTGTTAGAAACAAAATATAATAGAGGCATTTGGTAAATTACTCATCGTTTAAAGGTAGACGATAGTTATAAGAGCAGGTTTATCTTCATCTACAGTTAAGTATTACTGATTATAACTACATTTCTTAGCGATTTTAGTATCAGATTATTTGTTAAGATTTGGTAAGATGTTATTGGTTTTTGAATTACTTACCTGTATTTTTTAATTTTGTTTTCTTCCTTTAGCGATAACTAAATTTTGAAAATTATTTGAACTGCAATATTATTTCTACAAGTTTTTCGATTTTGTATCTATACATACATATACGTAGGTACACAATAAATCACTTAAAATAACAACTTTAAATTCTAATAAATCACAAAACTACAAGTATACTTATATATTTTTCAAAAAGGGTTTCTCTAATTATCGATTTCATATAAAAAAAATATCAAAATCAATATATTTTGCAATATTTTGCAAATTTAATTAATAAAAGAATATGAGAATAAGAGGAAATATTCAAAAGAATATCTACATATGCCTACATACACGTACAACAACAAAATGCAATTATACTACTCGTATATACAAATGTTCATTCAAGTTTATACTTACTCGTATATAAGAAATTCTAGAATCCTTTACCATTATACTTATGAATTTTTTCTTTTATTCTTATATTTTGTTTTTTTTTGCTTTCTTTTAATTTAGGTTAATAAAATTTGTTGCAGCTTCCCTTTACTTAATTAAAACCATAAACTGCCATTATCATATCCCGTGTAATTTGCAATCTGTTCCTTCTGGTTATGAAAAGTTATTTTCATTCAGAAGATTGGTATTTTTCAACAGCACATATGTATAAGTATATAATATGTAAAGATCAATGCTCATATATTATATATTTATATATAAATAATTGTATATTTTTTTTTTTTTTTATTTTCATAAAAGATCATGATATAACGATTCAATCTGGCATAACATCACGAACACCGACATCATCTGAATCATTTATATATATATGCGAGATATACGACAGAATGAATTGATCGTATATAATGCCTATATATACACAACATCAAAAAAATAAGTGTAGTGAATATTTTTTTAAATAATTTTTAATAAAATAATGAAAAAATGGTGCTTATCAGTTTAAGTTTGTAAGTCTTAACATTATTCATATACCGGGTCATTCGTCTGAGCATTTTAATATACTGAGCTTCTTCATTTTTTAACGCTAGAATGCTTTCGGTATATCGGGTCCTAAGAAAATATTTACTTCTTTTGCAATCCCGTCTCCTTTAAATGTTAAAATCTTGAAAATATCAAAATTTTTACAATTTATTTGGTCGATATCATAACCATTAATGATCCCATATAGAAATAAAGCTCTATTCGTTTCCTCTATATACCATATAAAATATTTATAGGAAAGCAATGCAATGCCAAAGTTGCTATCGAAAATAACCCTTCTCTTTAAGCCATTATTTTTATTTTTAAATTTCTGACATAATTTTCCTGTTCCTGACTGTAAGTTGCAGCAGCCTAAAATTTATTTCTTACAACAAGTTTTTTTTTTACTTTTTTTCTATCTTCCCAATTTATTGCCTCCTGAAGACGGGTATTTTTCAAACTCAGCTAGCTTATTCTTTTCGAAACTGTTTTAAATTTCTATAAATGCAAAGAAGTAACGGTAAATGTTTTACTATCAAAACGTAAGATGGTTTCTCTCACCTCACGTAACTAGTTTTATTAATGTTCTTCTTGTAATTTATGTTCTCATCCTGAAGTTATGCAATCAGAGTAGGTATCAAATTTAAATTGTTTAAGGGAAATATGCTCCTCTGAAAAACCATTTCTTTGGTTTGAAATTTTGTTAATATTTTTCTCTTCTACATTATAGATTGCGTTACTCCTGTAAACACAGTTTGAGTGCACATTTTTTTTTGTATATTTGTAGGTATAAATTTGCTCCATCTCTGTTCGAACATATTTAAGTTGCCTCTCTCTCTGGTATTATATATTTTTATGTATATACTTTTGATAATATTTTCTGTTCAAGTTTAATCGAATACCATCGAATGATAATAATAATTATTCCATTATTTTTTCAGTCTTTAAACTAAAAGAAAAGAAAAAAAAAAAATAAGAGGATGCAAAACAGCAACCAGAAAACAAGAGAAAAATTAAAAAAAAAAAATTTGTGTTATGCTGCTGTTTGCTGCACTTTATAATTTGAAAATAAAAATTCAAAAAATAAAAAAAGCAAAAAATTAAAATAATAATAAAATTTTGGGGAGTTGTTCCTTCGTATAATATATAACATGCATTATTATGTGTATGAACGTGTGTTGCGTTCTTAATATATGAGAGTTTAAAGTTTAAAGAAAAATTACTTGGCAAGAGATTTTTATAACAATAACTCCTTTTTTAGTTTAGTTTTATAAATGAATATACTGAGTCCAGCAATATATATATATATACTATGCATATGTATATAAGAATTAAAATTTCAAACTTCCTGTGCTATATATATAATAGTATGTTAAAGTTATAATACTTGAGGGCTTTTTAATGTTGGAAACTGAAATTCTTTTTTAAATATAAATTTGTAAAAAAAAAGAAATATATATGTATATATGTTTGGATATATATAACATGTGGGATATTTATTTATTATATGGGAATATATATATATATATTATATACAGTTGAACTTGAAAAGCTCATCACATTTTAATGAAATTAAAATTAATTGAAAATTTCAAAATATTTATTAAATAATTGCGTTCCAAAATGTAGTAAAATAACTTTAAAATTTAAATTCGGCTTAAAAATGAATATTTTGTATTGAATTTTGAATTTGAATTAATTGTACTCTGGGAACTCAAGGCATTAAGCTTTGAAATTTTAGTAACAGAAGTGTCAATTGAGTATATACGAGTATATAGAGACTGGGAACTCATTATAGTTTTTTTTGTAGTTTTATTTAGTATAGTTTCTAATTGTATATACTTGTATAACAGTGGCATTTATTACTGTCATTATTTTGCAATGCATACATACTTTCTTCACTCTTGTAACTATATATACATATACAATTATGTATATAGAAATTTTTAACCATATAACAATTTTGGTGCGATAATTTTTTATTTTGTTATATTTATTTTATACGGATTTAAAAAAACTGCAAAAACTTTGAAATTTTTATATTATTGTTGTTCACAATAAAAGTAAGAGCTTACGTTTTTACGGACATTAAACATTTTTTTATGGGTATTATTTGATTTATTTAAAATTTCATGAAAATTTGATATACTTTAACACTGACAAATAGTTATACGCTTTAAATGTCCAGCATTCTAAAGTGGTAATAAGGCATTTCGAAGATTATATTTCTGCTTCCTAAATAAAAAATAATTTTGTTAATTAGTAATATTTTTATTTTAAAGTAGATATTATTTTAATCTTTATATATCATAAACATATTTCAATGTTTCTTATAGTCAAACGCGATAAAATTATTTTAATTATATAGATAAAATAAAACTCATGGGATATAATGAATTACTAATATAACGTGTAAATGTTTTAATTAATAAGTGTTGTGCCTATTACACTAATAATATTAACTCAATGGAAATTTCTTTATTCAAATAGAAGATTGCAATATTCAGTAATCGTGTGGATTGTAGTATAAAGAAATGTGAAGAACAATTTCCCAGTGATTTTCTTTATACCTCTATAATTTAGTTGGTAGGCGTCCGGTTAGAAATCGATAGGTCACTAATTCGAGTCAAGTTCAACGAGAAAATTTTTTGAATTTTTCTGCCTTTAAGTTGTTCCTTTGATTACGTTATCCATCTATTCTGCAGTTGTATGAAGAAATTTCCATTGAATTAATAAAAGTTATATAATATATAGCAATTTCGTAAATAATCCAATTTGCTTGTTCTCTTTAAAACAAAAAAATGCTTAATATAGATAAATTTTTTCTCAGTGTATGCTTAGCTGTTATTATATTACAAATGAATTACATTGGGCTTTTATAAAAATTTAAATTCTCAGTTTTAATTCAATGTAAGTAATTGTATACTAAAAATGTTTATTGGGCACTAATATTACGACTTACGAGTATACAATTTTCCCAATCTCTTTGGTATAACATTAAAGTTAATGGAAGTTGGATCACAAAAAAAAATTTTTTTCTTTCTTTTCGTTTTTCTCTTCGTCTTCCTTCTTTACTTATATTTCTGTACATTCTTTTTTAAATACATATATACAAGTACTATATTTAAAGTTCATATTCAAAAAATTTTTTTACCAATATGGTTTTCTCTTTTTCTTCTTCTTTTTCAAAATTCAGAATTAGTATAATTTTTCTACTTTTTTTTTATTTTTTATTTTGTATTCCTCTTTCATATTATATGTATATCCCTATTCCCCACACATAATTACATTATATACCTACATACATTTTTGTACCTTTTTTTTTTATGAACAAATAATATAAAGGTAAATATGAATGCATACTGGCGGAGTAATAAAATTTGCGAGAAGAGAAAAGGTACATAAAAACAAAAAAAAAAAAAATAGAAGAAAATAAAAAAGAGAAAATCAGTTATTATTAGTTAAAGAAAAAATAAGAAAGAAAAAAAAACAAGAAAAAAAAATTCATAAAATTTTAAAAATAAAAATGTGCATTGAAAATTTTTGTAAAAGATGAGAAAAAATAAGTAAAACAAGAAAAGAGAAAGAAAATTATTGTTCATATTTTTGATTTTGGGTGAGCGAAAAAGTGTATCGTCTGGCAGACACACGTCTCACAATAATAACATGATGAAGAGTTATAAAATTAAAACACACAGAAAATGAGGTATTTGCTACTGTACCCGACTTCTGATTTTCATCTACATATACTTCTTATATTTTCAATATTTTTAGAATTAAAAAATAAAATCAGAAAGAAAGAAAGAAAAAAAGGAAAAAAAAAATAATGGTTACTTATTTGATTTCTCATTTTTATTATTTTTTCATTTGCTTGGATATTGTAAAAGAAAAGTTAAAGAGATGAGAAATTTAAAATATGCCTCGGGTATCTAAAATTTAAAATGACTTTATGGCTTTTATATTATAATATTATAGAGTTTACATTGCGGGTATGTAGAAATTATTAACTTACCATTATTTTTCATTTTATTTTGTTTTTTTCTTTCTTGTTTTTTATTTTTATATTGTACCATTTCAACACTGATGTGCTTAATATAATATTCTACAATCTTCAACTTGAATAATAACGATATAACTAGTGTAATTTAGAGTTATAAAGTGAGAGAGAAAGAGAGAGGGAGGATGAAAAATGATGATGGAGAGAGGAAGAGTGAGAAAGAGAAAAATAAAGGCTATACAATAATTTTAAATTTTTTTTTTTTTAAATTTTCAAAAAAAAAAAAAAATTTTTATTATTTTGATATTTTTAAGCAATAGTGATTCGGAAAGCCAAGAGGGAGACAAAGAGAAAATTCGAAAAAAAAAAAAAACAAAACTAAAATATTATGATATAATTAAGAAAATTTTGTTTTTCTTTAGAAATTTAAAGAATAATTATAATTAAATGTAATTTACATTTCTATCTCGCACATCACTACTATGCATACTATAATCAAAACTGATTTACATTGCTAAAAGGCACCATATGATATTCTCAGAGTCATTAATTTTTTGCAAATGTAAGAAAAACTTGAACATTTGTATAACAGTTGAACATTTGTATAACAGTTGAACATTTGTATAACAGTTGAAAATTTGTATAACAGTTGAACATTTGTATAACAGTTGAACATTTGTATAACAGAAGAGAAACAGAGAACTATTTAGCTCCAGAGCGGCTGTTTTCTAAGTTAAGAAAACAACCGCTCCAAAGTTAACAATTTTCTAAGTTATTAAAAGTTCTAAGTTAAAGTTCTAAGTTAACAATTTTCTATGTTATTGGAAAAAAAAATTTTATATATAAATAACATTTTCTGTATATAGTTTAATTTTCTCAATAACTCCTAAACAAGATCTGGTAGCATGATAACTAATATACCAACTTGAAGTTTATTTAACAAGGTTTCGAGCTATGGTATATAATTGAAAAAAGTTCCAATGTTACATCAGCTATAAAATTTTTCAAATTTTAAAGTCAGGTGATTCCGAAATCAGAGCAGATTTTACCAAATGTAGATATTCATGAGAAAGTCTTTATTCTGATTAACTTTTTAGTATAACTCCGAACCGGTTTAAGATATAAGAAGGCATATTATTAAGCATGATACGGAAACTTCAGATCAGAGTACTTATTTATAATTTAATAATGCGCCTTTTTATGTCTTAAACCGGTTCGGAGTTGCTCTAAAAAGTAAAAAAAATCAGCCGAGATTGATTTTAAGTCTTTGTAACTCCGAATCTATTATCCTGGTGAACATCGTCACATAAAACAAAAGTTTTGTCTACTCATAAGGGCCTATACGATGGCAGTGCACTTTATGTGAGGCACCCTATATGTATGTACAAATTTGAAAATAATAATACAATTATAATTATTCCGAAAATAAATTTATTATAAAAATCATAAAAATCTTTATTTTGATTTGTTCTCTCAATAATGTAATTATTTTCTCTTGTTTTTTTTTTTAAATTTTTACAGGAGCCAACAATAAATAATTTTATTGTCTTTAAATAATATAAAATGAAAAATATAAGGCCTACATGATATATTTTAAAATTAGTTCCACTTAATTTATTTTATTATACTCGATTGATATATGATATACGTGAAAATAAAAATAAAACATGTACGCATTATAAATTTTTTTTTTTTACAATTAATTGGAATTATAAAAAAATAATTGTGTTTTTAAAAAAAAAAAAGAGTTTCTTCTTTAGAATAAGCTTCAAGCTTTAAAATTATTTTTAATTTTATTTTAAATTTTCTATATTTCCTATAGATTTATTGTTGTTTTCTCTATATATTAATGTTTTAGTTATACGTATTTATTTTAAATAATAATTTTTGTTTTAATAAAATAATTTTTATCGTAGTTCGCTCCTGGGAGAAGCATACAGCTGGTGCATGATATTGTAGATAACCATGAATCAGTTTTTTGCGCCATTGAGCTTACTAGGAAGATGACGAGCCTAAAACTATTATATTTGTATGTATGAAAATAATTACTATAGTATTTATAGAATATATATTAATAATATCAAGTGTTCAGGTTTATTGTAATAATTTTACAATTCTGCACGAAAGATCTTACGATATTCTAATTAATCGAACTCAATATAAAAATTTTTCAGTGTTTTTCAGTAATTTTAAATTTTTTTTTTCACATTAGGGCAAAAATCTTAATTTTCATATGAAAATAAACACTTGTACTCAGTGGTGAGCTGAGAAATTTCTATGAACCAGGTTGCGAATCACCTTAATATCTGTAAATTTATAAAAAAAATAACAAACAAGAAAGTGTTTATATTTTTTAACTTATATTCTTTTCTTTAACCTTGAATTTGATGCAGTATTCGATATATTGGCAAAGTCGAATTTGGTTCTCTGAAAACAGTTCTCCAGCTCACCACTGCTTATACCTATAACATCTGTATTATAATAAATATTTAAATTTCCTAAATACATTATGATTATTAATTATTTATTAACAGTTTAGTAAAAATAGATTACGATTACATTTGTACAATTTACGATAACAACAATATAGATTTGATAACGTGGGTTCGTATACTTTTAAGCGAAAACGAAATTTTTATTTCTCTAAAAATTTTTTTTTTTTCAGAAATTGTAAAAATGAAATTTTGAAAAGGCAAGATTTAAAAAATCGAAATTTTCTTAGCGAAAATACATACAGCGAAAATACATTCAGCGAAATACGTTCAGCGAAATTCCGTTATGATCTCAAATTTCTATTAAATAATCAAAAATTTGCACAAAAGAGAGATTAAAAAGCCGAAATTGGCGCAATATATTTTAATTTTAGCTGACAAAGCGTTTTATTGTTGCTAAAATTAAAATTCTAATTAATACTTGACAATAATTAAGCTCAAAGAATTAATGGAGAATTAGATTAAGCGAATAAAAATTTGAAAATTTTTTTAATTTTTAATAATTTCGAATTATTAACAATGTTTTTAATTTAAAAATTTAATTTTTGTTTGTTAATGAATTTGTACACGGCCTGTTACGTTATTCTTGCATATTTTTTCAGCTCAACTTGTTACATGACACAGTAGTCTTGTTATATGACTCTTTTTTTTTTCCTATTTATACTAAAAATGTCACCAGATGGCTTCTGTTCTTTTCATATACAGTAGAAAATTCTTTAAACATTAAACTTATTAAAAATTCAATTCAATAAATTTTTCCTGTTTTTGTTTTTTTGTCCTCTACTGTATTGAATAAATAATAAATCGTTTGAATTTGAAAATATACTTGTAACACACTTTGTAATTTAAATTTTTTCTCTTATATTATTTTTTGTTTTTTTGAAATTCTCAGTTTCCTGTTGAGAATATTTTGTAGTCCTTCGTTATAATTCCATGGTAGCGAATAGTTGTTTATTGGTCAGGTCAAATTAAGAAAAATATTACATATAGGAAAAAATAAAAATAAAAAATAAAAAAAAAAAATTTTCTTAACTTTGTGTATAGAAGAATTTTTCGTTGCACACCGTGATGGCAAAAGTAATCATAGCACTCTTTTATAAAAGCTAATGATTGTTCAAATTCATGTTCTCAGCACATACAAAAGTTGGTACGTTTTATACTTTACCTTTAGGCAATACCTTAAATGACAGTACAAAATTATTGTATTTTTTTTTTTTTTTGTAGCAATTTTTGTGTACGTTTTTTCATTGCAATTTCTTTAGTTTTAAAAATAAAATTTCATTTTAATCACTGTTTTATGTTTTTTTAAAGATATTGCATATAATATGTAGTACATACATTTAAATATGGTTTATGTAGATATGTTAAGAGCTCCTGCTATATATTCGAGTATGTATGTACATATATTGTGTAAATGTACATGACCAGTGGGTATATAAATATGATGAAAATAAGAAAATATCATCATCAGCTACCACCATTTGTAATTGATTTTTTTTGGTTTTCTTTACAGGATTTCTGATTTTTACAAGTTATTCTGTATATGTGTATACCGATTCCTATATATAATGTAATTTTTAAAGAATATTGTAATATGGGTTGAGAATTTGTCATTATTTTTGAATATGATAGCCAAATATAAAACAAGTCAAAAATTTCATTATATTTGAAATCAAGCAGATCAGGCAATTTATATTAAGGTTTTAAAAATTTCGTAAGTGTAGTAGCAATTGAAGCTCTTCTTTTTTTTTTATATATTTGCTTTTTATATGCTTTTTATTCTGAAATGAAAAAATTTTGTGTATAAGAGATAGTTTTTTTTTTTTTTTGAGGGCTTTAATTAGTACTTTAATAAATTTTGTACGAGTATATGACTATGTTATATAGGTGAACAAGGAATATATGTAGGATGTAAGAGGAGTATAACTTTCTTATAATTTAGAATCAAAAATTATATAATAATTATAGTCCCGGAAAAAAGAATATGGGAAAAGTAATAAAAAAATTTTTTTTTCTTAATAAATTTTAAATTTTAATAAATTGTATATGAAAATCAGGTTCTTGTACAAATTATGGTTTATATTGGAATCAAACAAGTGAAATTTCAAAACCCTTAAAAATTTCAGCACTATTGTGAATATTTTGTGAATTAACAAACAAAATTTTTTATTCATTTTCAGTGAATTTAATTAAGATGATAATGAAAAATTAATAATCGTGAATTTTAAATTAGTTAGATTATTTTTAACCCTTTTGTTCTTCTATATACCACTTGATATACATGGGTACTCAGATACTCAACAGTATTCCCGTGGTCAGGTGATAGCATAATTTCAGACAAATAAAACCAGCCAATAATCCATTTTGCTTTTTATACCAATTTATTTATTTTTTATACCAATTTATTTCCTACATTTATATTGATATAATTCAAGAAATATGGTCGTTAATGTCAACTTTTGATACTCATCTTGAAACACATGGAAGTTCTCTTATAACGGTATATTAGTGATGTCGAAAGTTTTGTTGGTTAACGTTTTCTACCTAATCTATAGGAAGAGGGACCTTATATTCTGATTTTAATTTTCATGTAACGTAATATCGTCAAAATCTCACGAATAAATATGTCTAACAGGCGAAAACCAAAGAGAAACATTATAAAAGTAACTAAAACAAAGTATTCTTCAAAATAAAAATTTTTAACCCTTATTATTGAGAATTCTGCATTAGTAGCATGTAAATTCATTTTGAATGAAGGACATTTGCTTCACTCTCATTTCTCTACCAAATATTTGTAAAAATTTCAAGAATATAATTAACATGAGCTAAGATTTAAGACCAAATTAAAGAAAACAAAAAATAAGTTTTTTCGAAACAAAGTAATTATAATACTCAGGTTATAATGTTGGTTAAAAGGGTACCATGAGAAGAAAAGGGTTAATACTTAATTATGCTTTTGATTTTCTTTAAATAATTGTTATAGTGTCATAATTAATTAACCGAATCAATTAATGTTGCATAAAAATTGTTATTTAGTTCAAGTTTCTTTAATTGCAAATTATTAATTGTTGTTAAATTGCTTGTTATTGCATTTTTACTGTTAATTTAAGAATTAAAAGTAGGCAGTATAATTGAGAATTTTTATGTGGCGTATTTTGTTGCTTTTAACACATTCTTGTGTGCTAAAATTTGATTATTAATTTGGGTTAATGATTGCATTTTAATATTAATTGAATTAGTGAAATAATTTTTGTGAGATTATTTATTTAAAGTACCTTAGTTAGTAAGTAATTATCTTAAATTATCTCGAGTAATTATTGAAGAACTTGCAATTTGTTTTCTAATTAAATCAAAAAATTGGGTTTAATTTAAATATTCGGAATGTGCTTTATTTCAGTTTAGGCATTTTCATTTTAATTACCTATATTTTTTTTTTCAAATTTGTCAATTGTGTTAAACATTTCTAAAATTATTTTTTATACCTTGCTTCTTCCTCAAGGGTATATTGATTTTTGGTATAAAGTTTGTAACCAGTCGAAGGAGTTAGTTATATGGGGTATGGACATGTGTATATATTTTTATTCAGCGTAAAATTCTACGTTGATTTATAGAAATGCCCGTCCGTTCGTGGTCCAATTGCACTATTACTCAAAAATTATATTAAGCAAGTACGACCAAACTTTTACAAGTTGTTTCTTCTGTACCATGGACTGTTATACGGACCTATCCGACCAACGGATTCGGGTAGCTGTCATACAACTCCAAAAGCCAATTTTAAATATTCGGAAAAAATTATTAAGGTACGTTCAAGAGATTTGGCAGTCGTGTGTACAATTATATAGGTTGCACATATTCATGAATTTTTCTTTGAAATGGCTTCACTTCAAAAAACTAATGTCTAACAGGTTCAAGCAATTGCCATACAACCATGAAATTCTAATAAATTCAAATACAAGTCTTTATACTCAGGGATGTCAAGGTGTAGGGTTTAGACGACTGAAACATTTTTGCTGATTAAGAATTTAAGTATGCATTGTTGTCTTTTTCATTTCTTATGCTCCCTCTTATATTAAACTATTCCAAGAATTTGCAAGAATAAAATAATTTTCATAATCTTATTCTTCAACATCTTGTCTTAACTGTTTAATTGACATGAGCTCAAATCGGATTATTTTGTTGTTTTCAAACATTTACTATGATTACATTGCAATATTAACCAAGAAATTATTTTTGATCATTCTAATCCTTTAAATTGAATTGTCATTTTTTTGTCCTTATATAAGAGAATTTATTTTTCATATGTAAAATGTAATACTAAAAAATATTTTTGTGATTTCATTGTTTTTTCAATAATTTTTTAAAAATTTAAGGAAATTTATAAACAATATAACAGATTAATTTAAAAGATTCTTAGAATTTATACGATTGAGGAAAAGGAACCAAATTTGAAAAAAAATTGTTGTGTTGTTGTTTTATCAAATAGGATGATAATCAATAGTTACTTTCTTCATTTTCCTGTTTTCTCATGTTTTTTCTAGCTTTCATTTCCTCTTCCTCTTCTCAAGGATATTATTATTATTGTTATTATTGCTCGTATAATTTTATTACAAAAATTCTTAAATAAAATTTAACCCATCATCTACCATATGCTACCTATATGTATATTTAAGAAAGAGAAATACAAAACCAATTCGTACCTATATGTTAACCAATTATGTACCTGTGTTTGTAGCATATATAACAAGTATTCATCTTGTAAATAACAAAAGAAATTATGCTAAAAGTAAAATAAACCATTTAAGAAAATAATAATAACAAAAAAAAAACATCCAAATCAATATTATATTCTTTGTTTCAAGGTGTTCTTTCACAAAAATATATATTAGGATAACAGTATTAAAATGAATTATATATAATATAGCCCTATGTATAAGGATATCCAATGTTTCTTCTTAATGTATTTTAAATATACTTCAGCTTTTAACAGGGTTTCTTAAATATCTTACAGGATTTGAAAAAAAAAAATATGAATTTTTTGGCGCGATTTTTATTTTATTAAAAAAATGCAATCAACCAAATGTTATTTTATATGATCCTTGTTTATATAACAATATACACACATATTATCAACTATATATCTGATATATATATATGTATATAAATGCACAATAAAATACAATCTCTTTATCTTATAAATAAGTCAAAAATGCAATATAAAAGTAAAATTAATTTTTTTTTCGAAAAAAAAAATTTACCTTTAAAGGATCCTTTTCTTTCTGTGACTGACCCTTGTCATTTTATTACAAAAACAAAACAAAAAAGTAAAATTCAAGTCGTAAAGGACCGACCCTTTGCTCTTAATAGAATATTAAACAGGTGCTTTTATATATGTACTACGACTAAGACTCAACATTATAATGCGCGTAATAATCATATGGAATATTTTTATAAGTTTATATATTAGGGAAGAGAGAACAAGAAAAACATGAACACAAAAAACAAACAAAAAAAAAAAGGATCTTCCTTTGACTTTTATATTATAATGTTCGATTTAATGATTCACCTGCTTTAAAATAAAATGTTTTTTGGTGCGGTTCACATGCTATCTGCATTCATTTATGTAGATTTATATAAAAATTTTTAAGAATACCATTCATATTTTAAAATTCAATTGATCCATATGATACAATGGGTATATTATAATGTATACTAAATTTTTAATTAAGAAGTTATATAAGACAATTATTATTAATGAAATGTGTATTTCTGGTATTAGGGGGAATCTTTATGTTGAAAATGAAAATTTGCATAAAATAAGGCGAATTAGAGATTTTTGTGAGCATTTGAGTAAGTAAAAGAAAGGGCTCAAAGTGGCTCAATGGGATGAATTTCAAGGTTTTAAAATTTACAAAGTGGGGTGAATGGAAGATGGAGGGGTAGGGAGATGTTGGGTAGGAGTAATGAGGTGGGGAAGGAAGTGGGAGAGGGAGAGGGGGGAGAAAAAAATAGCGAGAGAATTTTTTTTGAGAGAAAGGTTTGTGTATTAAATATCATTTGCCTATTTCAAACAGTGTAAATGGCGTATACAGAAATTTTTTAAACGGAATCATAAATTAGTATTGAATAATTATCGAATAGAGGTTTAAAAATACGTAAGCCTTAATTTTTCTAATTAATTCTAATATTAAATTCATATTCTAAATATTAACTAAGTTTTAGTTTTATATTTGCTTTAGTTTTCTATAATAAATTAGTAGTATAAATTTACTTGATAATTAAATTAATAAAAATATCATTGCGCCTGTAAATATGCAATTTTTAAATCAATATAATTTTCTATTTGAATTCTGGGTATCTAGATAATCATAAAATGCAAATTATTATTATTAGTAGCCAAACATTACCATAAATAATTATTATAATAAAATTATTTTGAAATTTAGTCATATATTTACATAAACATATATGTATATATGTATGGAAATATATTTAATAAATTTTGGTATTTTGAAATCTTTTAAGATGGTTTTCATTCGATCAAATGTTTGCTCAAAATTCTTAATAATCTGCAATATTTATAATACAATTGTTATAGTACAAAATTATTTTAATTTTCTGCTATTTTGAAAAAACTTATTATTAAAATTTTAACGTAATTAAGTAAGTTATTTTGGTTTATAAAATTAATTTAATTTGACAATGTATTTTCTCAATTAAAATCATAAATTTTTTAAATCTAAATTCATATCCATATACATTTCAAATATACTCGTATATATAGGATATAATAATCAAGCATAAAATATAATAATTATGTTTTCATATAAAATGCGATTTTATACGAAATTTTAAATAAAGTTCAAGGTGATACGTATTATCCCTCATCCCCTGTATCCAACATAAATTACTACTACAAACAAAATATTATTAAATATTATTTTAAAATCATAAATTCTCTCATTTTCTCTCTCTTTCTCAAAATTGAAAATAATTATAATGCCGGCATAAAATACACAAAATACAATACAACGCAAATGATAAAATCATAAAAAAAAAAGAAACAAAAACAAAAATTTCAAAAAATTTCAAAAAATTTCAAAGAGAGAAAATTACTGAGATTTTTGAGCGAGATTTATTTTTAAATCATACTCTGATTTCATTTGTATTTTTTTTATTATTTTTTCTTTTATTTTTTTTTTCTTTTTATTTACATATTTCACTATTGGCTCTTTTAATGTGTGCTCTTCATTTAATGTGAGCAGTGATTGGTTAAAACAAAAATTTTCTTAATGTATTTGTCATGTAAAATGTATAAATGTATGTGTGTATAAAAAAATTATTAATATGATTTTGTTGTAATTTATTATAGTAAAATATGCTGAAAGCCTATACTTAATAAGGCACTTTATTACAATGAAATCAAAATGTACGCCATTTCTTTACAATATTTTCTTTATACATATATGTATAATATTATTTTTCAAAAAAAAAAAGTAAAAGATTAGAACAAAAAAATGAAGAAAAATTCTAATTGAAATACAAGAATAAAAAACACTGCTGATTTTAAATGACTGAAATAATTCGAAAACGCAATGTAATTTATTATAAATTTCATTATAAATCGAAATGAAATTATTTGAATAAATTATTATATTAAAGTTTAAAATTTATAGTCTACTTGATTTTGATGATTGGAATTTTTAATTATTAAAAAGCTTACATCTGGCAATAATTTAATTAAGAGGGCAAAAATTCTTTTTTGTATCAGCTGCATGTATTTTGTATCCACTCTCAAAGATTGTTTAAAAATAATACTCTAAAATGTTGCACACTTGACTTGATAAGTGTCCTTTTAAATTCCAATTAATAAAAATTATAGATTAAGATATTATTAATTAATTATAAATATTACGATAAAATGGATGTCTTTTAATAAAGGTAAAAGCCAATAACAATTTCATAAAACTAAAAAAATTATAAGCCGATTACCTTGGTAGCTATTATTTTATTGTGTTGTCTGTAATTTTTGTATTGTGTAATTAAATTTAAATAAAATCTCAATAAAAATATTGAAATAATTATTCTACCAAATCAATTTGTTGATATTTTGAGTTTATGGATGTAATAGACCTATAGCATTTACATAAATTTGTTAAAAAACTTGAAATATTTTTGTAATATCACAAAACTTTTATATTTTTTCAAACACGCCTTTTTGTAAGAAAAAATTTTGAATTAAAATATTAAATTTAAATTTATATGTAATGAAACCAAACAACTTTTTCCGAATAAATATTGCAAATTCAAATTTCCATAAAAGTGAGTGAATATTATTGTTGACTTTGTGCGGAAAGAAAAATGCGACGGCAAAGCGTTTTTTTTTCTTAAATGAAGAGCGTTTTAAATAATTTTGTAATAATTAGCATTCCACTCCCTTTTGAACCGGCTTTCGAATAGTGTAATAAGCACTTGTTTCAAATGTCAGATCTATTACTTTTATATAAAACAAACTGTCTGTGATTGAAAAAAGTTGTGTTAAAATTTAATGTGCCTATAATCATATTAAAAATGAAGTAACGAAGAACAGAGAACCAAATACAAAGCTTTTTTTTTAAGTTTGAGGAATGTTTGGACGTTACTGGTACCTATGTGCATCAGTGGGGTCGAAAGGGTTAAATGATATCATAAAAATATCATTTTAATTAATAATATGTTGTAAATTTTGAGAAAAATATTATTTTTTTAACCTGATATATTTTGTATTTCTGTTATTAAATAAAATATTAAAAATTGTATCAAATATGGTAAATTAAATTCGTAATTCCAATTGAATTTTGGTATTTTTAAAAGTTGCAAATGAATAATTAAAATAAAATTTTCAATTATTTATTTACAGAGAATGTTATAACTTTGCACCAGATTTTAATTTTTGAACTGGACCTGAATTTTTAATTATATAGAAATATTTTATTTATTTAAGCTCTTGTATTTTGTTCTCTTTACGAAATTTTCAAGTTATATGAGCAATATCTAAATGATTTATCATGTTTATTGCAAGGAAATTTATATTGCACTATAAATTTCAATATAAATGAAAATATTTTGTATGATATGTGCATTTTTCATGTACACACACACACAATTATATGTTAATAAAAATAAAATTCATTAACATGCAGTCAATTTCATAGAAAAAATGAGCCCTTCATTTATTCCAGAATTTTCTTTACTGTAACGACAATTTATTGTTAAAAAATACAATAAAGAAAACAAGGCTACTATACAAGAATTTCCGCTTGGTGCTCAATGTTGAGCGCCAAAATATTCAAAAGAAATTTTGAATTTTTAAAAAAATATTTATTCTATAGTATAAGACGTACGTTACGTTAAACGGTTTTTTTTTTCACATTTCTTATTTTTTCTATATATAAAAAATTTCAATGATGAGTCAAGTGCTCATTTTGTTGCACCTGACTCAAAAAATTTTCTTTTTTTCGTCTTTTTATTATTATAGTTTTATAATTGATATATTTTTTATTTTTAAATTTAAAATTACGGTTAACAATACCTGTGCATCTCTTTTCTTTTACATATGGCAATGCGTTCGCTTTTTAATAAAAATAAAAAGACACATGTTTATTGACCACAAATAAAATCATTCATTAACAAAAATTTTAAAAGGATATTTTTATATATATATATATCTTATATATATCTTATATATATCTTATATATATCTTATATATATATATACATATATATATAAGCTGATTTTATCTTTATTATCTTGTATATAAAATGATGTAAGCCTGTATAAAACTCATTATGTACATATATCCTTTAAACGGAAACTCATTTATGGTATATATGAAAAAAATAAACAGGAATATTAAAAGGAGAGAATACACCCAAGACACTTGTATTTGAATTTAATTTAATTTTTTTTTTTTTTTCAAAAATAAAACATACGTTAAATAACCGCCAATAAATTTTCATTTTTTTTTTATATTTATTTAAAATTTATGTGGCTATATATATATATATATATATATTATATTTGTGATGGTGGAATAGCCAGTTGGAAATTATGAATAGCAATCAACAGCAATCGTTTACTTGCTTTTTATTTATTTTGCAACAATTGAAATCATAAAACAAAAAAAAAATAACAAAAAAAAAAAATCATTTCTTTCTCTTCTACTCCCATTTATTTTTTGTTCTAAGTGATTTCTTCCTTATGTTTTTCTTCTTTCTTCTGCATTATGATAATTTGTTGGTATCTTCATTTATTGTTGTTATTGTTTTTTTCATCATTTAGTATTTTATGCTAAAGAAAAGGCGGAGTTGTTGGATTTTAAATTTTAAAAATGAAAAAAAAAAAATATTGAAATTTTTATTTTGTTTTTTGATTTTCTGTTATTATTATTATTGCTTTAAATTCTAAAAAAAAAAAAAACAAAAAAAATTTATTTGAGAATTCTCAAATTCAATCGATAGATATTTTTTGAGCTCTCTGTATTTTTCTCTCAGAACAAAAATTTTGAAAAAAAAAAAATCAAAAGACTTAAGAGAGAAACTTCTTTTTTAGAATAATTAAATTCTTAACTTAATTTTATATTATTTATGTTTGTGTTTTGTTTTAAATTTTCTCACACAAATACATGCATATATTTAAGAATTTTATGGCAATAGTGTTATTAATATTTAAGTGTGTGTTATTTTGTATTTAAAGAAAATATTATATTTATTTAGTAAGCAAATTTTTCTAATAAGAAATTTTTCTCAAGAAAATTATTTGATTTTTTAATTTAAATTTTTTATAATCGGATTTTTATAAATTAAATTGAGAATTTCATGTTTATCCTTCCATTTCATGTTATTCCTTGTAATTTTTTCTATTGCAATTTCTATTGAAATGTTCAGTTGTTTTTGTTACCAAAAAGAGTATTGTTTTCTTTTTTTTAGAAATAATATTAAAACAAGGATAATTGTTTGGGGAAGCTTGCTTTTCTTAATCTATTCCTCTTTATGATTTCTTAATTTACGAAGTCTATGAAATTTTTTTTACTAAATATTTAGCAATGAGAACGAAATGCTTTTAATAAATTTATGTTTCTTGAAATATTGAAACCTTAAAGGTCAACTAAAGGTCAAATGTAAAATTTGAGTACACACGAGCAATATATCATCATTTAGCACGGTATATTTCTTGAGATGTAACCCTTTATTTAAACAAGATTATTATTTATTTTGAGAAGCAACGGGTTCCTCTAATGTTTTCTTTAGCGGGTTCGTCTAAAAAAAAAAGAAACATTCTGTTTTAGCTCAATTTAAATAATTCTATTTCTAACCTTAAATTCGGTAGGGTACATGTATACTATATACAATATTTTTCTTTCGGTTCTTTGACAAACTGGCCAGTTGTTGGAATTTCGCCCTAAAATATGCTATTTTTTATATTGTTCAAATTAAAATAAGAATTCAATTTTATTGCTATTCATTAATCTTTAAAAATTAAGAGAAGAAATTAAGTTTTCATTTCCAACATATAGAATATTATACCTTAATATAAAATTTATTTCATATGAAAATTTTATTGCAAAAATTCCGTCGGAAAATGTACACTCAAAATTTTTGTATTCGTATATCTCTTGAAAGGTACAAATTTTCCAATTATAATAATAACATATTTAAATCAATTAATCATCATTCAAGGTTTTTGACATTTAAATATATATCTTTCATAATATTGTCATAATAGTATGTTGAATATATTGGGAAAACAAAAACGTGTGTATTCAAAAAATTCATTCACTTGTCATTGTTTTCGTTTTTTTTTTTGTTTTGTCTTTTATATTTAAATTTTTTCTCACATATTAAAATATTTATATAAGTATACATTTAGTACATATCTATATATTTATTTATAAACAAATTATAATATACATAATTATTTTACTTGTTTTTTTTTTTGTGTTTTCTTTCCTGATTCCTGATCCCAATAAAGCAACCATTACAAATACCATAAATAAAACTTAAAGTTAAGTACAAAAAAAATATAACGAAAACAATTAAAATACTCAGAAAAAAATAAAACAAGAAGAGAAAAAAAGAAACGAAAGAGCATACAAAATCATTTTAAAGTCGTAATTTACTGGTTTTGCCAAATTGAATGAAATGCTGGTATGCCCACACATTTTTTTTTTTTTAATTATTTTTTTCCTTCTCATTGTTTTTTTTTTTTTGCTATGGTTACTTTATCTTAAACATTTAATTGCTTTTACCTTTAATACTTTTAATACACTATATATTTACTAATAGAATAATGTATAAGCACTTATACATTAACAAAAAACTAGAGTATATTGTATAAAACCATATAAGCATCTTATAACAACAACAACAAAAATATAAACTCTCTTTTATGAAATTTTCTCATTTTTTAATTATTATTATTTTTTATTCAACCTACGATTATAATATTTAATTTATATGAGATTTAATGATCATACACGGTGAAATAAATTTAAAAATTAATTTTAGAATTACAAAAAATAAAATGCATTTTCAAATTGAATCGCACTCTATGGAAAAATTTAATAGATTAAAAAATTTATTAATTTTAATATTTAAAAATTTACACTACTAAAATAATTATAAGAATATTGAATATTAATTTTAATTAATAATTTAGTATTGAAACTAATAATAAATAATTGGCTGAAAAATAAGAGAAAATAATATTATTGTCATAATTTTAATGTGCATTATTAAATAAAAAATTTAATACGATCAGGTGAATTTTTATATTATAAAATATTTTCTCTTCTCTCATTCCTATATTATCATAAAATTATTGTATTTGTGTCAGAGTTTGTATTGAATAATACAAACAGCAATAGTAACAGCAACAATAATTTTAAATTGAAAGAGAGCTCTTTATATATATATAATTTTGCAAAAATACAAAATAAATTACTCTCTTACTCATTGTCTTCTTCTTAATTCTCCAATTTACTCCAATAATAATAATTCTCTTTTGTTTTCTTCTCCAATACTTTACTTTTCAAATTTAAGATAACAAAATATTAAAAATTCTAGAATAGATTTTTTTTTTTTGTTTTACAGCCGGTAGTTGGTGTACCTATAATATAATATACTGATTAATCATAATAAATATGAATATGTACAGAAAACTACGAGTATTATAAATTATGATCAGTAAATTTAAAAAGTTAATACGTGAATACACACATACAATTTCTAATAAATGTATAGCGAAATTTAAAAAAAAAATAATAAAAATAGTTCGGGTCCATTATTATAAATTAAATACTGAATGAATTCATATAAAAGATATTCTAAAAAAAAAAAAAAAACAAAAGCAAGAGTAAATAACAGCAACAACAACAAGTGAAATAGTGTAAAACTAATACAGAAGCAGAGAAAAATTTTCTTCTACACCAATTTATTATTGTCTTTTAACAATGAAATTCAAATAAATATTAAGGAAAAGTAGAATAAAAATAAAAAATAAATAGGAATGGGTACTCAAATATTAAAAAATAACAAAAAAAAAAACAAGAAAATTTTCTAAATTCAAAATTGGAAAAAAAAAAACAAAAATAATAAAATAAGAGAGAATATAAGAATATTATAAAAAAGAGCGTACACACATTCATACACGTGCATATTATGATGCGGAGAGAGAAGATTATTTAAGAGCATCATACAAGTTACTCTCTGTGTAAGGAGCATGCATCACTATGAAAAGAAAAATATTGAAAGAAAACAAAAAAAAAATATTGAGAATTTTTTTTTTTTTATTTTTCTTGTTCTTATTATTGTTTTTCTTATTTGTTATTTATTGAACATCAAATAACATTTTTACCTTGTGGTGCACGTTTTTATTTTAACTGATACAATTTTTTTTTGCTATTTTGTTACCTATGTGTACCTGTGTTACCTGTGTATTAAAAAAATTTATATTGGTTTATTTTTTGTAAATTTTTTATTTTAATTTTTTCTTGATTGTGCTTTTACTCTTTATTTTAAGTATTTTTACTCTTATTGTTGTTGTTGTTGTTGTTGTTATTATTATTTTGGTTTTCTCATATATGTAGCATATTATGTTATTTAATAACAAGCATTTTTATTTGTTGTGTTGAACAAAAAAAAAAAATTTTTTTTTTTTTGTTTTGTATTTTTTCATATTATTTTCATTGCTTTTCATTATATGTGGTGTTGTATCAAGTGTGTGCGCTATTTTCTTTCAGAAGGTCATGGTTAGATATTGGTGATCTCGATCAGCATCGGACAGTATTAGTTGATCAGTTTGAAGAAATGGGTCTTCTTCTTTTCAAATCGCGGAACATTACAGATAATTGATATATGAAAACTTGTGTGTTTTTTTTTTTGTTTTATTTGAATTTCGTTTTTTAAAAGAAAAAAAAATATTTTTTTTTTTTTTAATTCGTTTAATTATACGAAGGATTTTATTTGGGATTTTTATTTTTCATATACATATATATATATATAAATATATGTATATAAATTTGTATGTAATTTATTATTTATATATTTTGTTCAATTTATTTCATATTCTGAACAAATATTGAAAATATTAAATATTGTTCTATATATAATATTGGAAAATGAACATTAAATTAAAATAAAGAGAAGAATAAATAAAATAAATTTACAAAAAAAAGGAAGAAAAATTATTAAAAAAGTGTTAACAAATTAAATTCCAAATTACATTTTCAAATTATATAACTTTGATTGACTAGATTTTGTACAAGAAATACTCATTTAATAATACTTTGAATTTTGATAAAATTGAATGAAACTTTAAATTACAAAAAAAAAAAACAAAACAGAAAAATAAAAATATATTTTGATTTTTAATTCATGATTTTATCATTCAAATAATTGTGATTAATTATTAATTAAAAAAAAATATTACTTAATTGAAAAATAAAAAAAAAAAACAAAAATGGAAACGTGTGTTTTAATACCACAAGAATTTTCATTAGCTCTAGCAGCTAATGATATTAATGATCAAAGGATAACTGTATGGAGTACATGTAAAATACAACAGGGACAATTTTTTTATCCATTTCAAGGTACAATACGTATTGATACACTGGATGTTATGAAATATTTAGATGATGAAGATGTAAGTAATTAATATTTATTATATTTATTAATTTTTGAAATTTTAAATCTAATATTTTTCAATTAAATTTGAACACATAGAATTTAATTTTTAAGCGATATAATAAATTAAAATTTAATTTAAAGTTTCTAACTTGAGTCTTTTGAATATTTGTATGAAAGTTTATTTCATACATTGCAACCGTCATACAAATTGTATTGTAAATTTTGCTTTGTTTTAATAGGAAGAATCAAAATTTGGAAATTGAAAAATCTTACGAATTCTGTTTCATGACAATTTAATGGCATTCAATTTCTTTTACCACAAAAAGCCTATGCATTTTGATGTATAATACTTTTATTAAATTTTGAATAGATCGAACAAAATGTATGAACAATGTTTGATATCTAAAGACAAGCGAAATATTGTTTTTTTTTATTTTTAATGGTATATGTTAAAATTTTTTTTTGTAGTTAAAATGGTAAAATTAATTGGTTTAATATATTTTATTTTTGAATCTTCAAATCAAAATTAAATTAATATTGAATTTGATGAAATTGTTTTGCGTTACAAAATAAATTGAAGAATATCAATAACAATCCAGTCAAATTTCTTATATTGACTTGAGTATGACTAAAACGTATGACCAGTCAGTAATAAAATGTTCAAGTAATGTGAATAATGTAACTTCCATTTTATTTATTACAAATTAAAGCAAAAAATCAGCTATATTGAAAAAAAAAAATTAATTTTAAAATTATTTTGATCAGTTTTTTAATTAAATTTGAATTGAGCGACACAATAAATAAAAATTTCATGATTTTGAATTCTCAAGTTTTTCACTTGAGTCTTTTGAATATTTGTATGAAAGTTTATTTCATACGTTCAGCTCATAATACAAATTGTTCGTGAATTTTACTTTGTTTTAATAAAGAAGCAAAATTTGGAAATTGAAAAATCTTGAGAATTCTGTTTCATGAGAATTTAATGGAATTTCCTTTCTTTTTTCACACAAAGCCTACGCATTTTAATTCGAATAATAATTCTAATCTATCCTAGATTAAAAATTTTTAAACTCATATTTTAATCACATACCTTGCCAAATTTGCATTTTTTACTATATTATGTACAAATAATTCTCACCAGTTTAATATTCAATGCACGTATTCAAATCAAGGGAGAAAAAAAGTTCTCATTGTCATGCTACATTACACTTAACCGTTTTATAACTATCTTAACAAATATTTAAAGAAGAAATGAATAAGTGTTTAATTTACATTGAAATTTTCCAGTAAATCGTTTAAAATTTTAATAAATTTAAATTTCAATGAATAGCCTTTGAAGGACGTTTAACCAAGCAAAAATTTTTAATTTTTAAATTGAATTATATTTACATTTTAACGGTTACCAATTATAATTTTAACCGCAAATATTTCTATTCTTCTTTCCCTCTATCATAAAATCAAACTTGTATGAATTTTTTATTTATGATCCTATTGGGTGACCAGATAACATGATACATTAACACAAAAATTTTTATTCAAAAAGTGAACATTAAAATTTCAATGGGTCTTACACTTGTTCGGTTTTCTTTTATAAATGTATAAAAATTTAAACCAGTAAAAATAAGAATATCTTCTTCCCTATTCCTGGCCTCTTTTAAGTACCCTAATATGAAATTCCTATATAAGTTATTAAATAAACACTTGTTAATAAAGAGAGGGAGAGAGAAAGAACCCTTCATAAGAAAATTTTCTTTCAAGATTTGTTTTTAGTTTTTTTTAACACGCTAAGAAATTTTTTTGTATTGTAATCCCCTTTTGTTATAAACTCTAATGCAATAAGAGATTCATGTGCAGGTAAAATTTACTTCCTTATCATAATAGATGAAATTACCATCATAATATTAACAAACAGGTAACAATTTGTTGCACACATACCATACATGTTTGTTGTAAATGCGAAATTGTATTAAAAATTCATATTTAGGGTTGGTTTTGTGTTAAATTGTTTCTTACTCTCCCTATCACTCTCACATATACAAAGTATGAGTAATGAATTCATTTTATAAAATATGTGAACTTCCTACATTTTAAATTGTATACATTAAAAACGGAATAAAGACAAGGAACAAGTGAATTAGACAATCAACAAACAAAGAGAAGAAGGTATGAAAAAATAAGAAGAAAATAATAAAAATAGAAATTATGATGGTTAGTAACCGTGAAAACCAAATATACTTTTAAAAAAAAAAAAAAAATTATTCATGTAATAAAATTAACCCTCATCTAATTGTTATAAATTTACTATACCTGTTGTAACCTGTTGAATTTTTCCTTATTTCTCTTTCACTTATAATTATAAACATTTACAATTTGAATATCGTGGGAATTTTCCCATCAATCCAGCATATTATTGTTGAAATATGAAAAAAGAAAGAGAGAATGTAGGAAAGGAGTTTTTATATATGCTAATTTTGTTCCTTCACTTGTTAAATCATCTTCATCAACAATGTCATCATTTTATATACAAAACAACAATGTTTGTATAATTCATTAATTATTGAGTTCCTTGAATAATAACGAGTAACCTTCATAATATAAGAGATTACTGAATTTTATGTTTATTGCCGCATTTAAAAATATTCGGAATGAAATTCAATAGGGGTGAAATAATTATTTACGGTGACTTTAAATTACAAAGTTAAGTAATAATCCTTAAAAAAACAAAAAGCAAAAAACGGAATTGGTAAAAAGGATATTTTTTCTTAAGAAATTTTCCCAGTGTTAGAATTAACAAAATTTAGAATTAGATTAATAAGAGTTTATGATCCTTTTATACAGTCATTTCCTGTATTTTTGTTACTTAAGTACAGAAAATGTAAAGGTTTTTGTTATAAAACACTTGAATATTATTTTGCTTGCATGACACTATTTGAACTATTGTGATACTATTTGAACTTAAGTAGTTGTGTTAGGATTACCCGTAAAATAAGGAAGTAAAAAAAAAAGATTAAAAAATTATAAAAAATTTTTTTTTTCTTTTATGATTTTATTCTTCTTTGTTTTTCTATTCTAAGGGTTTTGAGAAAATTTCATAATTATGGAGTGGAGGGGTGTTTAAAGAAGATTTTTGTACAAAGTTACTCCTACATTTTCATAATTTTTTCAAAGTCAAACTTTCTGTTATTTTTCAAAGTGATTATGTTTTCATTTTTAATGATTATCTGAGGGTTACATTGTCTTTTGTTATAGGCAAGTAGGGGGTTCTATACATACATACAAATGTGTTTATTTTATTTTATACAGAGAAAATTGATTTTTTATAATTTAGCACTTAATTGTGTGTTAAAATAGTTAAAATTTATTTATTTGTCATTTAAACAAAATATGCAATTTTAACAGGTGAATTAGAGGAGAAAAAAGGGCTTCAACTCACAGACCTATTTTAAAAATTTTTATTACTTTAAATTAAACTTCTTCACATTTGAAAGAATGTTGACTAAATAGAAACGACACCATTTTGAATTCATTAAGATAAAAATTGAATTCGAAATTTAAGGTAAAAGTTAATTTTAAAATTAAGTTTAGACACAAAAATTGACAAAATTTCGATGGATGCTTTAAAAATTCGGATTATCGGATTCGATTTAGCAAATATGAGTTTTAAAATTTAGAATTAATTTCTCATATATAAGAAGTTCGAACTTTTTATATACATATTCGGCAATAATTTTAAAATTCATGGATTTATATTAAAAAATTTTTCGACTGAATGTGGATCTGAGTATTTAGTATCAGATTATATAATAAAAGCCAGAATAACAAAATTGAACTTAAGGGTAAATGTTGCCTGGAGCTGCAAAAAACCACAAAATTCTAATCTTATTTTTGAAAAATTAAAATTAAATTTATTTATTAAATTCCAATTCAGTTTATGTAAATGTATGTAGACAGACCCGGTTCTATCTTATTCGGTAAACGATATCCGGTGAGTGCGCCCCCTTTTCTTTTTAAGAAATCAGTAATATGCAAAAAACATTAAACATTTCGAATAATAATCATTTTCTCGGAACTTTATCAAGTTAAATGCAAAATTAATTATAGAATTAAAGCCTTCAAGTAATCTTTTTAGCTTTTTGTGTTGCAATGTTTGTATATAGGTACGTGTTATCAAGTTAATTTTCCCGTAAATTGCATGAAAAATTTGTTTTTGGGAAACACATACTAGAAAAAGTTTGAATAAATTTTTGATTTTTTTAAAATTTAGTTTCTTTTTAAGTACTCAATGGCGTCACTGTTTTGCACTGCTCATTGCAAATGCTTACTTTGCATATATAGTAGATCCGGCACTGTATGTATAAATTCATTTATAATAGACTATTTGACAGATTGATTTCTAATAAATGAATTACAAAATTCCAGTTCTATTAATATACGTACAGTCAATATTTTTGTTGTCATAATATTTTGCTTGTGCAACTTCCTCTTTATTTAAATTTAAAAAAAAATTTTTAACATTAAATTGATTTTAAATAATGTCATTGTAAAAAAATCCTTACTAAGTTATTCGAATTTTTGTATATTATAAGATTTTATATTTAAAGGCTATTAAGATTTTAAAAGTTATTTTAATGTTATTGTATATTGCTGCTGCCGCCGCCGTCACCATCACCGTCGATTTTTTTTTTCTTTTAAGGATAATATTTAGTCCTTTTTTTGATTTTCTTCAATTCCTTATAACAATGATTTATAATATTCTCATATACCCTCAAAGAATGATAGAAGAAGCTCCTATTTTATATTGTTGGAATCCTTTGTCATTAATTTAATATCGATTTCTGTCTTTTTGATTTTTAGGTAACCTGAGCGTTGTTACAACAAAAAAAATCATTAATATTTTGATTATCGGAATATCAAAAATGATTTTAAAGATTCTTGCCCTTTTCAATTTCCCATCGACAATTATTGTTCCTCATATCTAATTTTTTTTTGTTCTTCTTATTTATGATTTCCAAATGAAATAAAAGGTAACTTTTATTATCTTTACATATATTATATAGGTGAAAACAGGTGCAATACCTTTTTATTACGTACAAAATTTTAATTCGTATTTGATTCGTATATATTTGAGGTATTTTTTTTATTGTTCAGAAATAAGGTAATAAGGTAATATATTGAAAATTATATAATCCCATTAAAGGATATTCGAAAATCTCTTCTTTTGAAAAGGTCAAATCAGATATGAAAATTTTTACTATAAGACAGGTGAAATATTTTCATTTTTTTGATGATTTTGATTTGGACAACAACCAAATGGAATTTTAATTTCTTTGATTTTTGATGTTGAAATTTTTTTTGTATATCCAGAAAATCAGATTGCTCATGGGATTTATATAATTTTGTATTTCTTTTGGATTATAAGGTAAATCGGTCTTTGATGATGCTATTTTTGTTTTTGATATATGAGAATTTGATAAGGTACCTATGATTATAGGCAACAATTTATTGAGACAAAAGAACATTTTTACCATGAACATTGTATTTGAGTTGGCGTGAAAAATTTTTAATAATTTTCTCTTTTTTTTTGATATTTTCATTATGAGCTCATGAATTTTGTTCATTTTTTTTTTATTAGAAATCAATATTGGAATATTTTTTTTTCTGTTTTGTAAAACTAAAAAGTGTCTAGTCACGAACATTTTCATCAAATTAAATTGGGCTTTTAAAATTGAACATATTTTTGAAAAATGGTTCTTTTTAAAATTATTTAAAATTTTTTAAGTGTAATGTGCAGTATTGTTTAAAATAAAGTAATAATTAGCCTTTCCTTTTCTTTTTCAAAGGGATCAAATGCATTTTCAAAGTTGATTATATATGAAAGGATTTTTGTTAATAGATTGATGTAGGTACAATGACATAGAGGGTGATTGTATTGAAAATGATCGCTTATATAGGGTATGATTGGTTTAAAAATATAAAATTTTTTTAAATAAAATATGAGTGTATTTAAATTTTTGGATGCAATTTAAAAGTGAAAATTTAAATGCAATTTAGAGCTGAAATTCATATTCTAGCTAGACATTCTGTTATAGCAAAAGACGATCTTCAAATTTATTTATAGTAAAGACATAGATAGAATACATAGATTATAGATAGAAATATTTATAGTATTTTTATAGTAAAGACGATCTTGTTACCGATAATATAGAAAGCTCAAACTTGGGCCAGATTAGGTATTCAAGTATGTAAGTTGAATTTTACTTGATTTTGTAATTTATAGTTGAAATATTACAGAATTGTTCTTTTAGTTTGTTATCAATCAATCTCAATTTTGTGGAAATTTCGCAAAAATAAAATAAATTTTGGATCAAATTTAATGGGTGTGATTTCGACTTGAATTGCGTTTTGAATTTGGTTTGAAAAGAAATAAATGACAAGGAAAATTTCTGTGCGTTATGTCGTCTTATAGACCGTATATTAGGCTTTTTGCTTACATACAATTTTAAATTCAATGATGAACTTAAAATCTGATCATCACAAACAATATTACAATTAAATAATGGTTTTCAATTTCGATGGTGTTATGCTTCATTCCTTGTTATATAAAATGGTGCTAAATGTTTAATATAAGCAGGCAATTGATAACATTCTAAAAATATATAAAAAAAATGTTTATTAAATTTCAAAATAATATGAAATTTTCAATTCAGAATTTGAATAAAAAATTTATAAACAAAAATTTACAACAATCACTTACAGCTCCCTTGAATTTCATATTTTTATTGTATTAATATTTTTTACCCACTGCATTGTATGCAATAAGAAATTGTTATGTGTTTGCACCGAATTTCGTTTTTCCAGTTTTCGGCGAAAATGTGTTTCTTAATACTATAGGGAAGTGTAATTAGATTATTTTTCGAGAGATGTCTCTCGTTCTATCTGGTTGCATGTCTGTCTGTCAGTCTCTTAGTCTGTCTGTGTAGAACAGTATTTTAAGTTCGACCGGACCAGATTTTAACAAAATATTTATAACTAAATTTGTATCAAAAATGAAACAGTTTGATCATCAACTTTTGGAATATGTCAAGTCCTTTCCTAAAATTTTGTATATATAAGATTAGTCTGACAGCACAATAAATCAGAGGCCAACTACTGAACATTTACTATACGGACCAAATTTACATTTATGCGCATATAAAGAGAAATAATCAATCGATTTCCTTCAAATTTTATTTATGTGAGTTCAGGGTGTTAAAAAAATAAAGTAAGATTTTTAGGAATATCAGGGCTCGTAAACCTAACTAATGGTTGAATTTATTTTAATTGACGGATTTTTTTAAAATTTAATATTTGCGTTCTGTTTTCTACTGAAACTAACTCTCGAACTTTTTATTGAATTCGGATGGCATAAAGCAGAACCCGGGTAAGAGCTAAATTCACATTTTTCAAGGTATGTTAATTAAGCGTTTGGTAGAGTCCTGAAAATTTGGAAAAAGTAACACTTTCGCTACATTAAACATTGCAGTCGGTTATCTAGTCGATAATCTGTGCTGTTCACATCAGATTTTTATTTTTAATAAATACGTTTAGGTTTTGAATTTGCTAATTGCTAATAAATTCAATTAATTTGTTTTCGTATACACACACATATTATTATTAATTTTTCTATTATACGCCCAAATAATGACCTTCATTTCCTTATTGATTATCAAGAAACCTTTATAATAGAAAAAAATAAAATAATTTTCACTCTATTTTTTTTCTTAATTTTTTTCACCAAAAATACATTATAATTTTCATAATATGAAAATTTTTTTCAATAAAACTAAAAAATAATAAAAAAAATTAAAATCGCACCAGTTTTTCTATTTAAAACAAGATTTTAATCATTTTTGTGTGATAATTAATACTTAAGTAATAGCTATTAAGTAGAAGTTCAATGGAACTTCAAAGTAAAATTCAAAAATCAGAGAGGGAGAGAGAGAGAGAGAGAGAAAAAAATCCTTCCTTTATGCACATTTCACAATATTCATATATAGTTTTCAAATGCACATTTGTATAACAATAATAAAAATTTCCTTATAATATAACAGAAAAAAAAAAAATTATTATAAAATTCAAGTATAAAAATGTTAAAAAAATTAAAAGCCATAACACGCAAAGAGGAAGTTTTCTTTTAATAAAAATCTACATAATGCGCATATTATCATCATCTCACATTATGGGAATGTTACTTCATCTTATATGTATACAATACAGGTATAATCTGGTTTTGGTTAATTTTAACTGTTTGCTACACTTAAATGTTATAATTTTTATTACCTTTATAATAAATATTTATGCTATATGCTATACAATTAACTAGCATTACAAGTTTAACACCATATCATATACATAATATACATATATTATGTATTAGGTATGTGGTATATTTGTGTGTGTTGAATGCACTACGTTGACTCAGTTCTAATTTGTACTATTCGCCACAAATACGAATTCGAGAAATTTGAACCTTAATTAAAAAAAAAATTTATGATCGAAAAATTTTATTTAAATTTTGCAGTTTACTTTATTAATTATTTATGTATAACGGAGTAAAATTTCATCTTTCCAAATCTAGGTTTTTCGAAGAAATTTTGAAGTTGTTCATTTTTGCCATTGTCCTATATTCAATTGGCTTGTTAATACTCACTAAGCACATTAGAAGTGATTACTTCTAATCAGTCAGTTAAATTCTATTGAAATCCTATAATGGGGTAGAAAATTATTTGAGAAATTTGAAGGAAAACTATGCATTTCGTCATTTATGATAAAATAAGCTAAAAAAAAACGAATATAAGAAATATGATTATTAAAAGCGGCAAATATGCAGATGAAATTTGAATTTAAAAATTTTTATAATACTTTTTAATACATTTTAAATGCACTTGGAGCAAATCAAAACTTAATGCATAATTTTAGGCAATTTTACTAAATTTATAAAGTTCACGAAAATTTACATAAAGAAATCACGCCTTTTTCATGTAAATTAACCATTTTTTGGTCAAAGGAGCACCTAAGCACAAAAAAATCTGTAAAATATGGTTAATGGAACAAAAACGACACCGAATAACTTAAAAACTAAGGAAGATAGGAAAAAACAGTTTTGGTGACGTGAAAGAGCTCCCGTCAAAACCTCTTAAACCACTCTTAAATGAAAATTTTCAAAAATGGCATATAGAGCAAAATAGAACTCAGCCGAAGACTAGTAAATGCGCATAAATAATATTATTTTTTTTAAACAGGTGCAATAATCACATATTATACATACATACACATAAATATTTTATAAAATTGTGTGTGTGTATATATGTGTATAATGAATTTATCTTTATGATATTTTCGTGAAAATGAGTGCAACAAGTGATAAAAATTGATTGAAATTGAAATAAAAGAAAAAAAAAAACTCTAAGATAAAAAACGATAAGAGATGAAAAACAAAACAGAAGAGAAGAGAAAGAAAAAAATTTTCAGCTCAGATCTTGAATTTTTTTTCTTCTTTAATTTGCTTGAATTTCAACCTTTACAATTTCTGTTTTCTGTGATTTTTTTCATATTAGTTTTTTTTTTCGCTAATTTTTTGTTGTTTGAAAAGCGTCAAGTGGAAACAATTTTTTTTTTTTGCCTTTATGCAGAGCTTTATTAGTGAAAAGTACACAAAATTAAATTGTAACAAAATTATAAAATCAAAAAAATGTTGTTAAGTTGTGTGTTGTACATGGTGCACAGAAGTGCAATAATTTTTTTTTTTTCACTTTCTGATTTTGTTTTTTTCTTGCACCACTAATATAAGCGCGAACATTGAACTAGACTCGTTTTTGTTGCTGGAAATCATCGTGTCTTTAAGGAAATTTTTCTTTTTACCAGTTCAAATAATTTTTACTATTTTGTTGTTTTAAATTCTACAAGTCTAGTTTAATTTTTGTAAAAATGAATTTTTAGTATTTTTAAATGTCACAATTTATCACATCATATATGGTGTGATTTTGTAGTATTTTTTTTTTGTTAATTTCAAATTTTAAATCCAATTTTTGGTTAAATTTTTTGGTTCAAACAACAATAAACTTTCAGAAAATATGGGGGGGGGCCGGCAGGGAAATATTATTATGTAAATGAAAGTTCATGTATGAATTTGAGAAGAGCTTTGTTTCAAATTTTAACTTTCAACTTATTAAAAATTATTCACGTGTGCATATATATGGCAATACTTTTTTTGACAGTTTAAAATGATTTATAAATGTATTGTTTGATTTCCAATCTTTAATTGTTAAATTTCAATTGTTTTTCGAATTTCTTAATGATTAACGTTAGCTATTTAGTATAATACAATTTCTTTTTCACTTTTACTGTTAATTGAAAATTGTCAAAATTTCAATTGAATAAATTTGGATCAAATTAATGGTTTAATAAAGAGCACTTTTCCTTCAACAGGTGAAATTACTGCTTTTAATAACAATCAATTATAGTATTTAAAACAGAATAAACATTTAATTTTATACCAAAATAATACAAATATTGTATACATTTAGGATGAGCATTGCAATCTTTGAAATAAAACAAAAAAAAAAACATTTGAAGAGGTGTCAACCATAATGCACAAATTCAAGTGTTAAATGCGTGAATTTAGAAAAATAGTTATATATGAATATTTTGTTGGCCCATTAGCTTTCTCTATTTATGGAAATTTACAACAATTTGCAGTTTCGGACATACATGGTGCCGAAAATTTGAATTTTCTTAAATTATGTATGTATATATGCTTTCTGCATTCAAGGGTGCAGAAGTTTTGTAAACGGGTCGCCGGACGATCGGACGAACCAATAAGCACTTTTTTTTCAAAAATTACAATCTTTCACTAAAGCTTTAAAATTTAATTATGTAATGAATTTGACATTTATCTGTCATATTAAAGATTTTGTATAAGCCATCTATCGGAATAAATGTATAAACGAGCAGTGTAATTGCGAGTAGTTAAGTATGTGCATGCTCTTTTTACTTCGAACTAATTCAAAGTAAGGGTTTGGAGAAAAAACTAATCCCGAAAATTAAATATTCCAGATATTGTTGTGTACTTTCCATGTAAAATTATAAAGCCATCTACCGGAATAAATATGCATAACTATATGGACTCTTCTTAACAATTCTTTTGTGTAGTCTAGTGGTAGTTGCAAGTATTAAACACATAAAATGTTATACATATTTATACTAGCAATTAGTTTTGCTATACGCACCCCTTACAAATTGATAAGCACCCTGTATGCATTTTTATATGAATATTTGATAAATAAGTAATTTTTTTTCCAGTGAATAGCATAAATACTCGATTATTAATTTTATTAAACAAAAACATATGTTAAAAGGCAAAAAAAAAAAAATTTTAAGCGACAACTAGATGATCTAATTAGGATTTTTTTTTTCGCTACTAATATTACATGTGAATGTTATAATAAATGACGTATAAAGTGATGATGGAAATAAAATTGCAATAATTAAGAAAAAAAAAAAAATACTTTCACTTTATCAACTTTGATCGAAAAAAATTTTATGCACTTGTGCGTAAAATATGGAAAAACAAGAGCAAGTCCACGAGCAATTTTTTTTTTTATATTATACATTTTCAAGATTAAGTGTATGAGAAATAATTATGAAAATGTACATGCATATACATATACATAGCCACATATACGCATTTGCTTTTACGCAATTATATGAAATTAATTACACCTGTTAATATGTGAATACGTGTACAGCTTCATATATCTGCAATATATATTTTTCATATATATACGATTTTGCCCTTTGAAAAGTTGCGAAGGCGTTGTGAAAATACAATATTTACGTATTGTTGTAATGTGTGGGAAATTGAAAATACTTGTATATTTACAAGCAATCTTTAGCAATTTCGAAAATTTAAGCCTTAGATGAATGTACGTCGGTTATTTGAATGTTTTCCATACAATATGTGCAGTATATATAAGAGTTTCAATAATGTGGTAATTATTTATAGATGTGAGCCAATATATGTGTAAATACTGTACCGTAATAACACTATGTTCTATGAAGTTGTTACGGTTTAAATAAGAAAGTTCCTAGTAATACGATTTTAACATTTTTTGTTTGGTATACAATTCTTTTCCTCTGGACATTTCTATATAGCATACGCAATTATACATATAATTTTAAATAATACCATAATATATCATTTGTCGGTAAATCAGATGTTCACAAGGTATTCGAATTCATTTACTTTGATTGTTATATAGGGCCCTAATTTCATAGAAGTAGTTGATTATTAAGTAAAGAGTGTATAGTAGAACGTTTTCTTAAATTGCAATGCATTGTCATGTCTCACCTCATAGTGTGATTAACAATCTATACATGAGATGTCTGCCAAGATTCTGCATATTTTTATAATAGTGTTGGCATGTGAGGTAATTGGGTACCTTATTTATTTGAATCACATTGTCACTAGTAACACATTCGAATTAATTTTTAAATTTCATTGCCTTTTCCCTTATATATACAAAATTTAAAATTTTTTCATCTTAAATAAATAGAAAAGGAATGAAAGTCAAAGATTAAAAACAAAAAAATATTTTAAAAATTTTTAAAATAGTTCAGGACTTTTTCGTCTTACGAGTAAAAAAACAATTTTTTATTAATCAAAAATAAAAGAGGAAAAAAAAAATCCAAAAGTTGCACTTGTTTAAAAACTACGCTTAAAATCAATGTTCATATTTGCTTAGCAATAGCAACTTTAACTTATTATATAACACATAAGCAAAATATGCAATAATGTACCAGAAGATCAACATTATCTCACCATATATATATATATATACGTGTAATCGCTCCATATTATAATTATATTATATTTATAATTAATTATAGTTTTATTGAAGAGATCTGGTATATTCGCGTTCTGGTATTTTTAATGTTCATTATATGCAAAGTTGTAAAACTGCAATTAGTTCCTCATTTTATTTTAATGAAATATACTAGATTTTTTATAATTATATTTACACATACATACAAAACATAAAATAAAATAATAATTATGAACTGAACCATATTTATTTTTTAGTGTAAAACTTTTTCTTAAATAAAAATAATTAAAAAATAAAATTTGCGAAAAATGTTATTTAAATTTAAATATGGAATTTTATTTTTTAGTTGTTTGTTTGTTTGTTTTTTAATATCAACATTATTAAATAGAAATTTTTCAATATTTTTAAACAATAAAGCTATATTAGTAGATAATAGAGTTTGTTGTATGGCAAACAAAGTCTTTGACCTTAACTTGATTTTCCTTATTTCCTATATATACTTATATGCGTCTATATGTTGTATATTATCATTAATGTTAATCAAAATTTTTAATTATATACATTAATTATGTGAATATAAGTATATGAACATTAGATATATAATTTATATGTATATAGATATGTATATAGATTAAATATATTAATATAATTATATGAGGAAATTATTATTATTATTAGACTTAATAATAGTAAAATGTGTGAGTAAAGAGGTGTGATAGTTGAAATAATGAATTAATTTTAAAAAGATGTTTGAAGATCCTGGCATATAGTATATGAATGAAATTTGAATTAAAGGCGGCTTCGGTAATTAGTCTGAATTTTGTTTAATTTTAAAAAAAATTTTGTAATTTTCGCATTTTATCAAGTTTATTGCATTTTATACATGGTTATGCACGCAGTGGACAAGCGGACAACGAAGTGTCCGATAGGCTGGCGCAGAGGGGATCTGGGATTGAATTTTTGAAGCCGCTAACTTTCTGTGGCCTGCTTTCTTCCGCCGTGGAAGCTAGGCTCGCTTGAGGAGACTACAATAAGTCTACTGCTGCGGTGGTCTGTAGGATACTTCTACCCCACTCGGTTCCCTTAAAACTCTACAATCTATAATGGCTATACACGTAAATAATCTTCACAAATTTCTACATTATTCGTTGAAAATTATTTACGGTTCTGATTGCTTGATTTCTGATTTAACTTTTGTTATGTTTAAATACATTTTTTTAACTTTACATTGATAGTTAGAAAAAATGCTTTTTTTTTTAATTTTAATTCCTAAAAGTAATTTTAATTCAGGAAGATATTTTAAGAATTGTGTTTTAAAAAAAAAATATAGAAACTAGGATGAATATTCTGGGGCGGGCGCGGGGAGGGGGTTAACATTTTTATTGATAAAAATTGAGCTGAATTTTGCTGAAATCATAATGGCATTATACCTTGAGATCACATCTACTTTCGTCCTTTCTTATTATTTCTTCTTACGAAAAAATAATTTTCTCAGGCTTTCTTTTAAACCTAGTTCGAATTTGATAAAATATTATTGCTGAGGAGATACAGAGACATTTTAGTAATGAAGTAACTTCTTTACTGCTAATTTCATAAAAAATCACTCAAATACACAAAAACCCGCTCATATTAAGTAATTAGTGTAAGAACATCACCTTGAAGGCTTTTGAGTATTGATATTTGAGAAAAAATATTGCTTACAATTTCTATTTACCATAAGGGCTTTGTCCTTTAAACGAAATATTTACTGAAATCCAAATTAAATTTTATAAAATACGATTAAATTCACAATATCAAATACGATATATATTTGATTTCAAGTTCTATTTCAAATTTTCTGTTACATTACCCGTTTCCATAATTAATTATATTGATCACAATATCGAAAAAAATATTGTGATAAAGAAAAAACTAAGTACATAATGTATTTAAAAAAAAAATCAAGTTTCTCTCTTAAATCTTTTGTATTGTTTTCTACTAATATTTCGTTTTCTTTTATTATAGAAACGGAAGGAAATATGAAATGAAGATCATTTCATTAAATCTCAAATCAAATCAAATAATAGATTGAATAAATAAAATAATCATATTTTCAATTTATTAATAGACTTATCATTATAAATTTTTTTTTTGTTTTTATTAACTTGTTCAAATTATCATTATCATTATAACCATCATTTCAGTTCATTAATAATAATATTGTGGTCAACACAAAATTAAAAATATAGAAAAGAAAATTTTGTAACCATCATCTTCCGTTTTCATTCATTATTAATTCTAATATCGATGTACAAATGTATGTATGTATGTAATACAGAAGGCGTGTAATTATTTGATGATAGGATAGGATTTTAAAAAAAAAATATTATGAACATATGACCGTAGACCGTATAGTAAGTGTACATATTCATTAAAACTAAAAGGAAATTCATAAAATTTTAAGAAATTAATGAAAAAAAAAAACCAAAACTTAAAAAGTATAGAATTGAGATTTTTAGATAAAAAAAATTTCAAATTCGAATTATTAAGTATAATTTTCCATAAAGTTTTTATGTCATTACTCATAACTCTTTTTTTTTTTATTTTAAAGATATTTAAAGGGTATATACGAATTGGTAGATGAAATAAAAAATATTCAAAGTAAAATATAAATAATAATCACAATATAATTATCACACAGAGAAAAAAAAATGGTTATTTGATTTTATTCTTTTAATATGCTTTACAATGTGTTTGTTTTTTTTAACACTCTAAATGCCAAGCAACAAAGAGTTTTTTATCTTTCCCCCGTCAGAGACTTAGACAGACATTCAGCCATTCTCACATCGACCCTCCACAGAATATTTTGTGATTCACATCCCCACATACATTAGCCCTACACCTAGGCTCCTGACAAATTGCAGCTCCTGACAAATTGCAGGCTAATAGTAGCCTTATCAAGCCCCCTTCACAAGCATCTCAGTCATAGGCGAGCCATCACCTCTCATTCACACAATAAGTACTCCATCGTTTCGTCCTTCTCCAGACAGAGACGCCAGATTCCATCCTACCCATCCTTTATTATAGATTACTGGACTAAGAATATTTAGAAACTAAAAAATTGGTAGCTTAAGTGTTAAAACACCAAGATAATCTTCTTAATCTCAAAATGAAAAAAAAAAAAACAGTCATCTTCTTTTTTTGTTTTTCTGTTTTTATTATTATGGTTCTTAATGTTTCAACTTTAATAATACAAAACAAAAATTAAAACAAAATAAAGATTATCCGGAAACTGAATGAAAATAAATATATATATATGTATATATGTATGTATATGGGTAATATATCGGTTAATACTATAACCAAACTATTTAGCTGGTATTGCTATAAGAGATGTTTAAATTGTTGCGCGCGGCATTAGTACACAAAACCAAAAAAAAAAAAAGTAATGAACACAACAAATCTTAAAATTAACTTGCTTAATTTTTTTGTTTTTTTTTTTAAATTCTACTGGCTATCATTATTAAGTATTTTATACTTATATACATTCGTTATATTAAATATACTGACAACGAAATATTAGTGAATCAAAAAATTCTTATTCAAGTATTTTTAATATTTCACTTTTGTGACACGGGTAACTTTGACTGTATTGGGTGATTCTTTTTATTTTGTAAAAAAAGGGGTGAACAATAAGTCTCTAAATGAATTTTTCAAATTGAATTGAAATTATTTAATTGTGTATAAAAGTCAGTTTTATGTTAATTCTAGTCTACTAGTTTAATTCTAGTTTTATGCAATTATCGGACATTTAGGTTCTAATATCACTAATTATACATTGAATATCATTTATCGAATCTGCAGATTCCAAAAGAGAAAGAGAGGCAGAAATAAAAATGGTAGGAATTAGAAGTTTAGTCGCATAATCTCAGTAACCATTTAACATTGGCCCAAAACGTAAAAATTAGTTGCTTTTCAAAATTTTAATAAATTAAATACCTACTTAAATAGTTTGCAAATATTCCTTAGAAATTGGCCTCTCTACCGTGAAATGGCGAAACAATATGTGTAAAATATGTAAGCTCTTCAAAAATATTCACTAATTAAAAAATTCTTAACCTGCTCTGTGTATCGTATAAATTGGGAACAAAAAATGATAAGTTACTTTTTTTTTGTGATGTAAAATGCGATATAAAATAATAAATATCACATCATTTTGTATATACACATACAATGTACATATGTATGTATATAGCTATGTATTAATATACATATATATATGATGTTTGTTTGTAATTTTATTTCAAAAAGAACGCTAAAAAGTTATTAAAAGACAATCAAGAATTTGATTGTCCATCATATAAAATTTACGTTCATTCATATACGTTCATATAAATACATATATTATGTATAAATGTATATGAGCCCGTACATACATAATATTCATTATTTTTATGTTAAGAAATCAGAAGTCATCTTTTTTCGATACAAAAATTTTTTATATACACACACTTACAAATGTATGTAAGGCATAATATCCATAACGTAAATTACTTTAGTTTTTAAACCATTATTATTTTCTATATATACACTTCATAAAATACACATACATACATACATATTAAATATATTTAATCACCATATAAGAAAAAAATGAATCTTTTTTTTTTGGTTTTTAAGAAAAGAACATGAAAATATCATCATGGTAAAAGAACAGCAGCGCAAAAATTACCAAGAAAACAAAAGAAAAAAAAAATATTATAAAAATCTCGTGAAAATAATGATGATTATGATGATATTAAAGAACAAATACACATACATACATATTTATATATATATACAAAATATAATTATTTTGATTTTTCAGACAGACAAAATGAATAAAATTGCTGCATTACAAACGATTAAGCAGAATTTTTTTTTTCGTATGTTGTTTTTTTTTCTAACAATAGCGTGATTTAATCAACAAAACACACAAAAAAAAAAAAAATTGGAGAAAAAACAGAAATAAAAAAAAAAATTAAAAAAGTCGGCTACAATATTTTTATGAAAATTTTCTATTACTCACTAATGTACACTTATGGGACATGAAATAATAAGAAAAATTCAAAATAAAAATACTTCCGTCCTTTTTTATTTTTATCTTGTTTTTTCTTACTATTTCGTTTTATTTTCTTAAAAAAGTTAATTCGTCAAAATTTTCATTCGTAATTCGTAAATTGTAAGTAAACACAACAAGAAAAATAAATAATGAGAATATTTTATTAAGCAGAGAGAAAGAGAGAGAGAGGGAGAGAGAGAAATAAAAATGGCAGGAATTAGAATTTTTAATATTAAGCATTAAGCATTATTAGTTTTTTTTTTGTTCTTAATTCATAAATAATTTTAAATTTTGTAGAGGTATTCAAAATTTTATGAAATTGTTCACCAGAAATTAATCAAAGTGATATATGTATGTATGTATGTAGAATCAAAATTTCTAAAATTTTAGACTGTTTATTAAAATTTTAAAATTTTTTATGTCCGTCTTCTAAATTTTCTCTCAGGTACATTGCTATTGCATGTATTTCAGTTTTGAAACACCGAGCAATAAAGACCCAAGCTCGTGCTAATACGCACTCCTTATACATTCGAGCCGACCCCCCAAGTCAATTTTGGCCTCATTAGTGTACTATACACTGAAATTAATTTCAAAAACGACACGGTCCTTACACAAGTCGATCAAGAAATACCACTTTTTATCCTTAATTGAAGTTATATTGTGTAAGATAGATAGCTGAGATGACTATCCCGAGAATTGGCTCGACGAAAGAAAGTGTACCTTTGGCAAATGTTTTTCCTGCGACATCATTACCAGTAAGAAGTCATTGTAAGTTGTTAGTCATGGTTCCCGCAAAATGTAGGTGATAGTTAAATGAATGCCTCCAAACTAGTTGTGGGAGCCGTTCTTACGAATTACAATTCTGATAAGTCTACTAATTTTCTGCAAGTTTTACTATTATCCAAATTAGTGACAGCTTTACTCTAAGAAGAATATTCTAAAATAATGCGTTTTACTTTTCTAAGGAAAAGTTTTTAATTTTACAAGTAGTGTGAGTTTCAATAAATATGAAAGGACGTTTCGGTTTTAGTGGTTATATACTGTTACCGAGGCAGCTGCAATATAAATTTAACAATTTTTCATTATATTTTTATATTTATATAGAATTTTTCAATATTTTGTTATTAGGAATGACAATAGCCTATGGGGTGGTGTTAAGATCCCTTCAATAATGTAGTCATAAACCATTTTGGTGATTACTGATCTATTGTTTATAAAACAAACACAAAATATGACTTAATAATTTTTGTGACATTAATAATTTTTTATTTAAAATTTTTTTTTATTAATTTTTTATTAAAATAATTAACATTTTTGGTATCTAATTTTTTTTCTTTTGTATTATTTTATTGTTTTCATTTTTAAATTAATTTGCTATAATTATTAAAATCATTACGTATGGCTTAAATTTTTTTTTCATGTTTGAATTGTCAAGAATTTTAAATTTTTTTTGCACTTGGCTTTGTAAATAATAACACAATAACTAAAATGGCAAATAAAATTCATTTAGGTAAATTTTTTCCTTATTTATAATTCTTAAATGAATATTTTTTTTATATCAAGACAAGATTTATCATATAACATTATTATATTTACATAGTAAAATATCGTGTTATGATTAGGTGTAACCTAATTAGAATTTATAAAAATTATATAAAATTAATGAAAATATTTTATAAATAGAAAAAAAAATCAAAGGTGCTATTACATGAACAATTCAATATCGTAAACGCAAAAATGATCCCGTCCGAAACGTAAGTGTATGAAGTTTTAGTGTAAGACACCGTTTACACATCAAACAATTAAGTTTGACAAATAAAGTTGACAACTATGAAATTGGATGTGAAATTTTGTTCATACATCAAACATTATTTTGATGAAGTCTGATGGCAAATTTATTTTTTTTTATCTATTAAAAAAAATTTAGTAAATTCAATTAGACTGCCCTTTTGGGAGCCACTATTAAAAACTTTAAACTATGTAAAAAAAATTTTTGAAAATACAAATTTCCCAATCAACAGCTGATCACTGCGCTTTTAATAAGTAAAATCTATTCTCGTCACTTTCTTTTTTTTTTATTTCTGTCAATTAGGATCGAATAAGATTCCATTTTTCTGATACAATTTGATCTGATTTTTTGGATGTTTACACATCAAATTTTCATAAAATTTCCATCCAATCGAGCAATATCATTAAACTTTGAGCAAAATCGATGTGTAAACGCTGTTTAAAAAAAGATAATTTTTGACAGTAATTGCTAGGTTAATAATATTAAGAAATACTTTGACAATTACGAAAATATTTGAAAATTTTGATAATAATTGAAAAATTCAGTGTTTTTCTAATTTTCAACAAAATTTCTCTCTCAATTACTCATAGTTTTACTCTGTAATTGAAATATGTTTTGGATTTTATAACTCTTTTATAGAAATTAAGAGTGGTAATAAAGGTTAAAATTGCGTGTTTAATTTTCCATGGAGCAAAAATAATTTTTTTTTTTTATAAAAATTTTTTTAATTTTAATTAATAATATGTAATTAAAACTATTTAAATTATTAATTAAAAATATATATATTTTAATTTAAAAATTAATTATACAGTAGGAAAGAATATTAAATATTTAAAATAATAAACTATGAACAATCATAATATTAAAAAGGTTATAAAAAGTCAAACAATGTTTAATTACAAAATTATCACTTAAACAAACTATTAAAATATATATATATATGAAAAAATATTTGATTATTGCAACTGTTTTTAATTGTGTTTGTATATAATAACAAAACTATAAAGAAATGCGTGTGCGGTGTTTAAATATGTCATTCGAATATAGAGTTGAAATGTCATAAAATTTAATATGCGAGCACCAAAATAAAAAATCACAATAATAATTTCAATAAATAAATACTCAAATAAATTTGTAAATGTCAGTAATAAATAAGTCATTATAAAATATTTAATAATTTTAGTTTATAATTTAATTTAATTATAATTTTAAGTTAATAAAATAGTGCAAAATAAAAATCTATACGACGTGCCGAAAAGCTTATTTTTTCGGAACGTATTATTGTACTCGAAATAGTGTGTAAACTCACTTATTAATATACACTTGTAGAATATATGAATAAAAGGAGTATAGATTGAGTTGAACGTGCCAACTCTATATGATACTCGCAAAAATTATTTTATGAAAGTTTATATATTTGTTAGCCGAAAAGATTATTCAAACTGCGTTTATACTAACTTTTTATTAGAATGGCATTCTCTTTGATTGTTCATGTTGAACTAGAGTGAAGAAGTTGTCCAGAATTTGAGCCCAGAGTAAATAAAATCCATGTGAAACTTGTTCTAAACAATTTGGAAAAATTTGATATACTTACAGCTTTTTGGGCAATTGAACGGAAGAACATCATCAAATCGGTTCACAATTCGATAACATTGAGTCACAATGCACCATTCTAATAGTCTGATATCAATTAGCATTATAAACGGAGATGAGAATTTTAAATAATCTATGAATGTTATAAATAAAATAAGTTCCAATCTGCGCACGTGTTCATGACAGTTATACAAATTAAAAAAAAAAATAAAAATAAGTCAATGGGGACACCATACACTTATACTCGCTTTTATTCAATCACAAATTATTAATATATCGCACTTTAATATCAATTTCAAATAAATAAAAAAATTTTTTATTCGCGCAATATACGATTTTTGTTTTAATTTTTTATTTTTTAAGCACTTTTCCAAAAAACTTTTGAAAAAAATTGCTTATTAATTTTACTCTGTCTGTCTGTCCGTGGACATGTTTACAAAATTTCTACACCTTTAAAGATAGAAGGCTGAAATTTTATATGTACGCAAATCTTTACCACAAACTTATTTCCGTAGAAATAAGAAACCCTTAAAATCGAGCATTATGTTACCTCTCTTTAAATTTATTTTTGCTTTATTTCAAAGACTGCATAAATCGTTCATCCTGAATGTATGCAATTTTTGAAATATATTTGTATACGAATGAAAGTAATTTTAATAATGTAGTGCAATGCTATTGTTGAAGGGAAAAGTGCTACATTACAAACCATTGGTTGAATCCAACTTTATTTTAATAGCTGCAACTAAAAAAAGAATTTTTCAATTTTACTTATTTTTTTTTTTTTGTGACAAGCTCTTACTGTTGTTTTTTTATTTTTTCTGAATTAGCATAGATTGCAAGGGTGTAACAAGTTTTTTCTTTCTTATACAAATTCAATGATGTTAAATAAGTAGACTACTTATTTATTATCAATATAGAGCTTATAGGAATTAATTTTGTTTTTCACTTATTCAAATATTTTTCTTAAACTTTATATAAAATAAAATTTTTTTAAAAATTAAAATATTTCATAAATTACGTTTATAATACTAATTATTATAATATATGGTGGCTATATTAAATTATATACAATTTCTTATGAATAATAAATTAATATGTAAATTATATTCTAATTCCATTAACACGTTTGTGATACACAATAATAAATCTGGCAGGAGACAAGAAATGTTAAGTAATATATGGTAATTAAGATTATTAATTAATATGACGTATAAACTTTTAATTTACTTTTAATAGTTTTAGTCATAAATATGTAATTGATAATTTAAACTAGTATTAGTCTTTATTAATAAATTACTCATGGAAATTGGAATAGTTCTACCTTATATCATGATTTAAATCAGGTTGGATGACGATTTTATAAATTACTAAGGGAAATTTGAATAAATAATGGAAATTCCGATTATAGTAGTATAAAGTAGAAAAATAAAAAAAAAATTCTCCTCGAACTGGACACGAATTAGTGACGTACTGCTTTCTATACCTACGCTATACCAACTGAGCTACATAGATATGAAGAAATTTTAGGCAAATTGTTCTCCGTATTGCTTTATACAATAATAATTATCATGATTACTATAAGTATTGTTTACACGCCACTGCTACACACATTTGAAATTGTCAAATGCAAATGAAATGAAGGAAAATTCTGATTTTAAAACAAAATTTAATAAAATAATTTATTTGACAATTAGATTCTAATATTAACCTAATAAATTTAAATAAAATAATTGGAAAAAGTCATATGCAAAATTTCTTTCACATATTCACAAAAACTATAATTTCCCTCACATAAATGACAGTTTATAGTTGAATATGAAAAAAATATAGGAAATTTTAAAATAAAATTCAAAACATCTACTGGTGAATTTCTCAATCAATTCATTTTTTAATAAATATTATTAATATTAAAATTAATTAAATTCTAAAAGTATATTTTATAAATAATATTTTTTCTTTATCCATATTATTTAAGTTAATTAATTTCCGATTTTAATTTAATATCCAATAGTTAGGTTTTCTAACTATATAAAACTATATAATTATATAATAAATATATTCAAAGCTATTAGTCTAATTATAAAAATATGACATTTATAGAGCGATTATACATATACTTACCTATATATACATTTTAGTTTCTCAATTTTATTAAATAAATACTTTTATATTATATAGAGGAATTTAATTAGGAATTTTTTATAATATTAATTGCATATTCACAATAGTACTGACTCTAGAGAAAAATGAACTATATTATAATTTATTCAATAATGTAAGTAATTTTAAATTAGATAATGTTAAATAAGTGTTTAAATAAATATTTATTAAATAAATTAAATTTCACCATGTCAAATTAAAAAACAAAAAGCACTTTTTATAAATTTAAAAAAATTACTTTTAATTTAAATTTTTAATAATTTATAAAACTTTTAATTTATAATTTGGTTTTAATTTAATTTAATAAATTAACACATATAACCTTAAAAGATTTGAGTTTATTCAATTAGCTTATATACAGATTATTTATATTTTATTTATTTTGTTAGAGAAAAAAATAATTTAAATTTTTGAATTACTTATTACGTAGTTTGGAATTTTTAGTATTTTTTTTACTATTAAACTAATTTTTTAAAACAAACAGAAATTATTTTAATATTTGATTACCTAAAAACTGTCATAACAAGTGGTCATTTCCAAAAGTTTTGGAAGATTAACAGAGAATTACGATAATTACATTCACATTTCTCTTTCAATGTCGATATTAATCAACTTACGATTGTTATCTTTAACTAAAAATGCAAGAAATGACACATCAGCCTTATTGTCAAAAATGACAACTTTAGAGTTTGTATCGTTTTGCTTTGTTTACGACGGGAATGTCAAATTTAAATAAAAATTTGATTGAATTTCATTTTAATTTAAAATCAAAAATTTTTAATAGAGAGAAAACTCTTATATGGTTATTATTATTTTTTATTTTCAAAGAAAATATTTATAAAAAATAAATTGAATAAATTGTCACATTCCACCTGTTGAAATTACGCAAATTCATTTTTTTTTTCTAAAATTCATATCGACTTTGACATTTTTCCTACGTTTATTTTTTGTTTTCTAATTTTTTTTTTTTGTTTTCTTAATCATATGAAATACATCAAGTATTCTAAATAATTATATTTATTTAAATTTTAATATTACATACAAAAGTATATTATACTTTTATACATACATGCAGGTGCATGTTATATATTTTATAATATTATACGAATTGTCCGGTTTTAAGGTATCCGATTGCATATTAGGAGTTTCTTTATAAATATATACATATTTACATATATATATGACATACATAATTAATACTCATATATCATTATACAAATACACATAAATTTATAATATATTGCATTAATAATATTAAATCAATTCTTATTCTATTTTGAATAAAATTTTTACAAGAAAATATGAAAAAAGAAAAAAAATACAAGTATGTAATTCAAAAAAATTCCATAGATATTAACAAAAAAAAAAAAAAAACAAATAGAAATAAATTAAAAAATAAATTTATATTAGATTGACCACACTGATCGATGGTGCCATACACTTTAGTTTTACCTACATATATGCATGTAGACATTTTTTATAACAAAATAATATTATAAGAACAGCAGTCGCTAATAAAAAAAATGTTCATACACAATTTCCATATTTAAATATAATGGGTGATATTTTTATCCTATTTGGTTTTTCATTTTGACATTTCATTCGTGAATCGCTACAGCTGTCGTCAACATCAATTCAATTCAATGCGATTTGTTATTTCACTGTGAAAAATTTGCTGTTTGGGAGACGTTTTCATTAGTATTTTAATAAAAATTAATTAATAACATATTATATTTGTTAAGAAATATGTCATATTTCGGATCTGTCAGTTGATAGCTGAGAATCAGCTTTTAAAAAAATCACCCATTAGAAATACAAAATGATCTATATATTAAGTGTAAACAATATGCAAAAATTTAAGAATAAATATTAAAAGTAAATTAATTTATTAGATTACATATTTAGTGAATAAAATGTTATTTTTCTATTTTAAATATAATTAATTGAAATGAAAATAACAAATTGGCATGTACATATATTATCGGGGACTCTAAAACTTAATTCAAATTTTATAAATTCAAAATAGCTGTACATAATTTACATTTTACGTCTTAATTTTTTCCTCTCTCCATATACTTATATTTATGAATATATATTTTGAAAGCATTTCTGCGTTTTACTTTTTAAAATTAAATGAAAAAAAAGAAATAGAATAAAATAAAGTAAATTAGTTAATCTAATTTTTATATATGTAGACATATTTGTCCATGGTGTATGGTGTCTTGTCTCTTATCAATGCTTTTAGTTTATATAACATGTTTTTGACAGAATATGAGTTACATAAAAATGATAAAAAAAATTCTAATTAAATCATAAATTATTTTATTGTAAACATATTTATTTTATTAAAATATTTTTTTTGGTTTTGTTTTCCCCCCGAACATGTCAATATAATTAAAATAATATTATATCTATTTTATGCATAATTATTGATTAAAAAATATTATGTAAAAAAACATGTTACGCGATCACAATTTTTTTTTTTCTGTACAAGGTTAAAATTATAATCAGAAATTTTTTTTTTGTATATATTAATTACATAAAACGGTAGTATATACCCTAACATGGGAACGGATGTCCGAAATTTTATTCAATTATAATTATGTCATTTAAAATATAAACATTATGAAGTTGCAGTTTTTGACCACTATGTTAGGATTGTGAACTGATTTTATATAAAATTGAGAATATTAAAAAATGAAAATTTTTAATCAAAATTTTAAAATGAGTTGATTTGAACACCGGCACTGTAAAATTTACTGCAAATATTGAGGCTGCAGTGTAGGATATTTAAAAATTTAGAAATTTCAGAATGTAGAATAAAAGAGTCCTGTTGCAATGCAACAAAAGTTGGGCACACTGATATTTAGAATATTTGCTGTAAAATTTATTGTATATGCGACCATAACCCTTTTGACCCGATTTTCGAATAGTGTAGTTAGAACATTTTTCACATGTACGATGTATTACCTTATTGTATAAAACAAACTGGTATATATGTGTACGAGCCGGTTCGAAAAGGTTAAAGGATTTTATAGTTTTACTGCAAATCCCAATGGACGCTTGGCTGAAAACAAATTATTGACCTATTTGTGTAGATTTCTGAATTTTGCAGTGATTTGTTCTAATTTGCAATGTCAGATTTGATCAAACAATAAAACTGTTATATTCTATTATTAACAAATTTTATAGTTATATTGAATGTTTTCCTCGTAAGGCTTAAAAGTCTTGGAATTTTTTTTGATATTCTAATTATTTGAAATTCATATATCTATACTGTTGCTTTACTCCAATATTTTATACTACATATTAGCACAATATGATCGAATCACTTAATATATTAATCTTTATTTAACAAAAAAAAAATTGTGTAAAATTTTTTTCTTTTTTTATTAATTTTTATTTTAAATAACACTAATTACTATTATTCATTATTATAATATAGCAACAAATAAGTGCAATATATGAGACTATATATTATTATATATATAGATAAGTATGTATATACCATTAGTATGAATTAGAGTCTTGTTAGCTACTACTAGTAGATAACACATGATTGAAGTTAAATTGGAATGTTAATTTAACAACATTTTAAAAAAAAAAATGTTAACACAAAATAAACCCATTTTATTAATACAATTTGCAACACTTTTGTTTAAATTACCTGCATAAATTTAATTTTATTATTATAAATTGAAATTGATTCATTATTTTGTATATTGTCTGTCTATCGTTTTTACTTTTGAAGAATTTTATTAATTAATAATTTTCTCGAAAATTGCTGATAGATTATTGAACGCTACATTCACAATAGATGTGTCGTAAAATAAGTGTTATCAAAATTTTGTACATTCTCTCTTTCAGAATAACAAGAATTTGATATTCTCTCTTGAAGCTATATTAAAAGCCGCCCATGAGAAATTTATGTGAGATTTTCTGGTTTTTTTTTAAACAATATAGCTGTCATTCGGATTTCTATGGCATCTTCTCTGTTATTATACACAATTTAGCAATTATAACTCGCAAATTGAATTATTTTTGAAGTGAATTTTAATTCTGAACTGCCAGAGAAACTGGCAATGTAGGTTTTTTTCCAAAATTTTTAAGTCTATGAGAGAAGTAGGTTCTCGTAGAATCGAAAAATATTTACAAAAATTGTGGTCTGCTACTGCTATTGCATATGCGATGATTTCTCAAAATGTTCTGGCTATATAGCGATTGAATAATATGTTAAATTGTAAACATGAATGCAAACTTATTTTTATGTTGAACTATATTAGTGAACATTAATTAAAATTTATGTATTTTTTAGTTTTTTAGTTAAAAATTTAAATTTGAAATATTATTATATATAAAATCTCGACATTTTTAACAACAACACGATGGTGGTTTATGAAAAAAAAAATTTGAATATTTTAACTAAGTGTTAATTTTAAATTGTAAGCTATAATCAACTCGTTGTTATTAGGAATTAGAAACAGTAAGATTATTATTAACGGGTTTAGCTGTAAGTCACAAATCAAAATTAATAATGAGTACACAAAGCTATAAATGAGATTAAATTATTTCTCCACCTTTTGTAATTATGCCAGCGAGGTAACTAAATGTTTTGTTACTTCTCCTGTTCTTGTTCTATTTATTTTGAAATATAGGTATGTATATGTGTTTCAGTTTTTTATTCTTAAGGGCTCGGTTTTCATTAACTCTATTGTGTAGGAGGTCAAATCTCTTTTTGCATTCCATCGTATTAATACTGTAATTCCATCGGAGAGCTGCGAGCAGAGTATGAATTTGTTGGGTTCTCATGGGCTTATCATGTTTTCATGTGTTTATTTGTTAATTTATTTTTAAAAAAATAAAATTTATTTCACAAAATTACAATTATTACTTAAAAAATAGATTTTTAATTTAATCGAGATTCTAATTAACAGTTTAATTTATTTCATGCTACTATTATTGACACCATTTTAAAATCTAACGGTACTTATACTAATTAAAATTAACTTCATTTCCGGCCTCGTGCAAAATTGTAGACGTTACATCAGCACTTTTGATGTGAACGATAATTTCATAATTTCTTCATGGTTAAACATGTTCGATTGCAGATGCTGTGGCAGCAATTTACATGTGAACAGAAATTAGTATTGTACTAAAGATGTAATTCGATGATTTTTGAATATGTTACTTTACACCGTGATAACTTATATTTAACCTTCCATTATCAATTATTTACAAACCTATAACAAAAAATATATTTTTAATATTAATTTTTTTTTTTAATTTCAGATAAGATATCGATTTGGTTTATACGATGAAATTTCGTATACATTTGGTAAACGTGTACGTAATTGTAATTGGGTACGTTTTTTAAGAGTATCAGAATCATATGGACCACAAGTAAATTTAGTATGTACTAAAGTTAAAGGTGAACCAATATATGAAATAGTAAAACCAATATTACCAAATCAAGAACTAGTCGTATTCTTTTTACCCGAAAGACCAGAAGAACAATTTTTTGTTAGAATGAGAGCATCATTATATCGTCAAACAATGGACTCAATATTAGAGGGTATTCTTAAAATATAATTAATTTTTTTTTTTATTAATAAATTATATCTTCCGAACAATCACTATGTGTGAGTGCTAAAATTATATTTCAATTGTAATTTTTATCTTGTTAATTCAATAATTTTAATTTCTCATATTTCAAATTAAATTTCTCTACTCTTTATTGTGATTTAACTTAACCTTTGAAAACCTTTATAATATTTTAATAAATTTTTTTTTATCTTTTCACATCTTTTATAATATTTTATGTATAATAACTTACATAAATATATTTTTATTATTTATATGTATATATATAGGTTCACCCTTAGATCTATCAATGTCATTAATAAATCGTGTTATGTTACCAATATCACCACCATCCAGTAGCGAAGATGAACATAAATCAATATCAAGTGAATCGTCTGGATCAATCTCATCATTAACAGAAAATACAGGTGATCTTATATTAAGTTCAACAGGTGCTGAACATGATCTTAGTCCATCACGTCATCATCATCATTTACATCATCATCATCATGTACGTACACCACAAAGAGCACGCAGCAGCCGTGGAGAACGTTCACTTTTACCATGTGAAGTTTGTGGTAAAGCATTTGATCGTCCAAGTTTACTTAAAAGACATATGCGTACACATACAGGTGAGATTAATGAATATAATAATATAAAAAAAAAAAATAAATATATGGTGGAAAAAAAATATATAATACCAATAACTATAATAATAATGAGGAGAAGAAAAAAGAAAAATGTATAAGAATTATTTTCTTTGGTTTTTTCTTTATCGGCGTTTTTCCTTCTTTTTCCAATTGAGTTTTTGTGTGTTTTGAAATTTTTAAGACAATACTTGTTTTGCTCTATAGTGTAACTAAATATACTGTTTGTATATTAAGGCACATATACTTATACATATATATAATTATATAAAGTGTATGGTGAATATGATATTACGGTTTAATGTGAAGTATAGGCATAAATGCAGTGAGAAAAAGAAATTATAAGGCATAATTAGTAATTTAAAGGAAACATAATAAGTTTTTCATTTTCCCTTGTTCATTAATTTTAGTACTTCAACTTTTAGAGGAAAAACACAGGTTTCCACTTTTATTTTCAAAATTTTTACTAATAATTTTAAAATTAAATTTATACTTGAAATATTGTAAAGTATGAAAATTCTCTTCTCATATGCTTTCATCACATTTAATTTCGATTAATTGTACGTACATTAATTAATTAATTAAAAATGGCTGAAGTTTAAATTAATTCCAAATTTTTATTATTTTTATTTAAAACTCATACTTACCTCTCCTCTTTAATGTGATCAAAACTATTAACATATTCTCGTATAATGAGGCGGTTATTTGAGCACTTAACTCTTACCAAATAAAATCGAATTTAGTGTGGGAGTGTCTGTAAGAGCTATTGGAACTTCGTTAGAGTAATGAAGTTGCCCTATTGTGGGTCGGGGCAGACGATTCTTTTCATTCCTGGCCCGTCTCCTAAAAGAATCAATGATCTGTTGGCGTTAAATAAGAGAGAGGATATTTTGGTGGTCGGCCTGGACATTGCAGACTGTTATATCACTTGGATTATCACTCATGACAAATATGAGGGGAATGAATAATATTTCTGTTTTTGTTAGGCATTGGAATTGGCGATAAGTTCATTAGTGGTGGTAGCCTCAGATTGGGAGGTGGTGCTTGGACAAATCTTAATTACGTGACGATTACAGGTCTAGGTGGCGATTTATAAACGGTGGGATATTACAATAAATTTTTGTAGCTGCATCAATCAGGTCTGAGAACCAATTTAAGTGAAACAATATACAATATTTTACGTTTCTCTTGATTCGAACATTTTTTAATTTTCGAAAGATTTTTCACAATTAATTTTAGTTATACTCTTTTTTCAACCTACACTCTCTTTATTTCTTTTGGAAAGGTCAGTAACCGAATAAGCTTTACTTTTTTATTATATTTAAAAATATTAGCCATTCTCTTTGTTTCTCTACTTAGGAGTTCTTTATTTTTCGAATCAGTATTCGGCATACAAGTTCCTCAAGTGGATTATATGTCAGATTATAATTTTTTAAAAGAAATTCTATGATTTTCCGGTTAAAAATTAATTTCTCTTAACTAGAGTTCATTAAATATTGAGTTTTGTACCGACATTTTTTTGACGATTGTTTCCGAAAATATGAATTTAGTTTAACTCAATATACTAAATATTTATCAACATTTTATTGAATGTTGCTACTATACATTTTCTGCGTTTACTTTAATCTCATTATTTCTCATCATTTTATGTTGATTTAATTTTTAAACACCATGTACCTCATAATTGATTATTTTTATAGCAAAAATTTCTTTAAAAAATTATTATGATTTTTATTAATTTCATTTTTGTTTGTTTTCTGTTTCTTCTTTTCTTTCATGTGTCTTTTTTGATTGTTCAGGTGAAAAACCTCATGTCTGTATGGTATGCGGTAAAGGATTTTCAACATCAAGGTAAGCTTACATATATATATATGTTTTAACATTGAAAACTTTTGAAGTCTTATTGTTGAAAATATTGTATTATATGCAATTGAATATAGAAGAAAACTAAAAAAAATATTATATTTTATTAAGAATTATTGGGTATATGAAAAATAATTATAAAAATTTTTCTATATTATAGTTCACTTAATACACATAGACGTATACATTCTGGTGAGAAACCTCATCAATGTCAAGTTTGTGGGAAACGGTTTACTGCATCTTCAAATTTATATTATCATCGTATGACACATATTAAGGTATGTATATTTGTATATATGATTTTTATTTATTACTTTCTATTTATATTGATAATGTTTTTTTTTTCAATTTTAATATTGTAAAACAATATTATTATTTCGGAGTATAGGTTCGGTCAAAACAGATATATTGCAACTGAAATATATATTGGAGTGTATGCGTACATGTATTGCAAAGTCTGAGAAAATCCTTGCAACATTTCATAAATATTTTCATTTGGAATGTAAATTCGAGATTTATTGCGGTCAAATATAATAAGATATTGTGTAATATGAGTGAAATCGAATTTAGAAATCTTCTTCCAGAAATTCTTTTAAAATAAAATAATTTTTGGTAGAAAACAATTGCCCAATAATTATTGATTAAATTCCATTTAATAATATCACATAGTCTTTTAAAACACATCGATTGGAGTGATATGATTTGTAAATAAATTATTATATATGACGCATATGTATGTCATAAATGAGAGTGACGTAAATGAGAGGATGAAACTCATTTATATTCAAGAAAAGGGTATAGTTTACACTTATTTAGTAAATTACACCCAAAATTCCATAAAGATCCCCCCCAAACAATAATTTTTTATTTATAAAAGTTCATAATGATCTCATTAAATCAAAACTTTTAATTTATTTATTTTAAAATAATTTCTGTCACAACAACTAAATTTTAATGTCAACTTGATGTGTCAAACTTATTGAATTCTAAATTAAAGACGCGTAGAAAAGAAAAAAATTTTTTTCTGCAATTTTTAATTTTCTGTGCTTTTATTTTTCGTTCTTTTTTTTGTTTTATTACCTCAAATGGGAAATTCTTTAATTTCTCAAGTGTTTAGCAGGACAAATTAATTTATCAGAGAGCACCAATGATGAATTTTTTTTTTTTCCTTGTTTTCTAAATAACAAAAACCGAAGAAAAAGAGCTACCGGCATCACGATTAAATGAAAAAATAAAACAATTTTGCCGCTATTTAGTAAGAGATGAACGGAAGGAAAGAAAAGAGGGGAAAAAAAAAACGTTAAATTTTTATTGGGGACTGTTACTCTTACACATACCTAAGTATATAGATATGAAAAGGGCAAGCAAAATGACAATATAAGCATAAATATAGAAGAAAAGCAGAAAATTAAGAAAATTATTTCAAGATTTTTATTGTGTTTATAACGCAATTTTTAACCTTTTTTCATGATTAAAATGTTGAAGATTTTTTTGCGAACACAGTATGCAATGTGTGTGCATTGTTCATACATACATATATGCTTATGAGTGTGTTTATTTTCAAAGGGAATATCGCGAAATTGACCCTTTATCAGTTTTCAAGTATTACGTGGAAATTTTTTTTTTGTCTTTTATTTTATACCTATGTAATTTTCAATAATGTTTTATTTTTCGTTGGTTATTTGCGCAACTTCTTGATGAAATTAGTATGAACTATTAATAGGTCTCATATATAAGAAGAAAGTACCTATACTTTTTTGAATATTGAATTATTTTCATTTTACAGCTCTAAGGCTTGTGGTAAATTGAGAAGTTTTGCATAGTGTCTGTAATACAGTTCGGATATTTCCCAATGACGTACTTATCCCTGGTTTGAATAGTAATGAAATGTTTAAGGAATTTTTAAAGCTATAAGAATTATTTTATCTTCTAATAAAATATTAATGTGTACATTATGCTACTGTTAATATTAAATTTTGCTAATAGTTTAATATTAAAAAATACATTTTTTCTATAGAGAAAATTTCAAATTAGTTATCAACTTCCGAATGACGTAAATTTTAATTAAAATAATTGAAATGAAATTTTTCTTATTAAAATTTCAATTCAAAATATTTTGAGAAATCCTGTGTACGTATAGGAATTTCAATTCACAATAGATTTTCTATTTCATAAAAAGTGGTAAATTTAAAAATTTAAAAAAAAATATTAAAAGCCCCTATAATTTGTACGGTATTTATACACAATTCACCTAATAGATTATCACTGTTGAATATTGTGTGTGGTAATTCACAATACTGCTGTAATCTTGTAGTTATGTGGAATGTATTAAAAAATTTCAATAAATATTTTTATTATTAAACGCGAATAGTAATTCGAAAATTAGAATTTTCCGTAAAATTAATTTTGAAAAATCGGTTCAATTCCAATACAATTAATTAATTTTCATGGATATTAATCTTAATAGCCTATAATGTCGTCCATATTATTCACAATACAAATATTAGTAAGAATTATACTTGAGAATGCAAAAAAAATTTAATCTGAATTAGAAAATGGAGTAAGTTTTTCTTTTTTTTGCAAATTAGTGTTTCATATGTACTTCCCTTGGATATAGGATAAAATTTTCTAAAGTTAAGTAATTCGAAATTTCTTAAACCAAGGAAAATATTCTACAAAATAAATCCTATTTTGTTATGGTCAATTTTTTCCCATTTTTTAATCTTTTTTTATTATTTCCACGCTCTTCTATAATTCTTAAGTTTTCAGAAAAAAAAAATTGACTTTATTTGGAAAGATGCTATGTAAAAGCGACAAAAATAAAAAAAATATCAACTACTGTTTGGAAATTGTTTTTTTTTTTATTAAAACTTAAAAGTCATATTGTCATTGCTATTATGTATGAAAACGAGTGCAAGTGCGCATTTTTTTTTCGTTTGTTGTTCTGAAAATCTGTACGTAAAGAGCATACAATATAATTATAATAACTAAGTTATAATATTTATATAAAAGGAGTCGAAGTATATATATAAAAAAAAATCATTGTATTATGATCGTTTTAACGAAAGAAACAATCAATGGTATCAGGGGGTCGGCAACCTCTTTAGGACGGTGGAAAAAAATATTATTTTTAAAAATAATATTTTTTATACGGGCAGCAGACTTAAATGCGGCTTAAACAAAATTGAGATTCATATTTGAAGCGCTCAGCGCATTTGTGGCTACAACATAATTGAGAATCACATTTAAGTCGCTCAGCACATTAATGACATACTTGCAAAAATGACATTTCGAGTAAAATGAAATTGAATGTTAAATATTCAATTTTAAAGAAAATTTTTAAGAGGCAAAAACAAGCTTATGTCAAAATTGAGTAAAAAGAGGAGTAGTAAGCTAAGTATTATGAAAAAATTGAACAATTCTTTAGGCCATTACAGTTCTATTGAACATAATAAACTCTTTTCTGGAAAAATTTTGGATAGGCCATTAATGCTCTGAGCGCATTATTTGTTATACTCATTTTTGCATTTCGTGACGGCGCAAACTTAATTCTTTGAATACGCTTATATAGATTCTTTGTGGTTTTGCGTAATTATTAATAAATAAAATATTAATAAAATCACTTTTCATTAAATTCTTGGTTTTCGTCATTAATTTTTATTAATCATTTCTACAATAAAATATTCATTATTTAGCAATAAATCACAACTATTATTGTGAGATTTCATTCGGTTCTAAATTTCAACGTGTTCAATGCTCAAAATTCTTAAATGGATATAGCTGCATCCCAACAAAATGCTATAATTTCTTGTGGAGAGTGGTGATCCAGAAATTCTACACACAGAGTGATCAAATTGCCGACGAAATCAAAATATGTTTTGCTGAATACTTTATTAAAGAAGGTCGAACCGACTAGCAAGACGGTTGTATATTATTTAATCTATAATCTAAATAAAAGATAGTTTACTCCGGAGATTTAGATAACAATAAAATAGATTTCTCATTGTGAGCGCATTTTTGTCGCCAATCATATTTCGTCACTTTCACGCTCTATAAGTTTATTGTTTTTTTTTTTTCTAAAAATGTTATAGTCGTTTAGGGGGCTGTATAAAAAATTCTGAAGGGCCGCTGGTTACCAAATCCTGAACAATACACTTTATGTATTATTTACATTATATTATTATAAGTATCAGGCGACTCAGACGTACAAACTATGGTATTTAAATTGAAATAAACAATATTATATATAAAAAAAAAGAACAAAGAAAAACAGGAAAAGAATAAAATCATAAAAAATACAAAAAAAAATCTGGACAAAAATACAGTGGCAAAGAAACTCGCGCGGTATAATTCGTATCAAGAACTATTCCGCTATTAGTGAAATATGCTTTGTTGAGATCCGCACTCAAAGGATGCCGATCAAAAGGAAAAATTCTTAAAATGATTGTTGCTTTAAAATTTTTAAATTGTTACGATTTTATTTTATTTTTTTTTGATTTTTGATTTTGTTGTTGAGTTTTTACAATATTTAAGTGATGATTGTGCTTGTGATTTTACATGGAAGCATTTTTTTCTTTCTTATTATTGTTATTTGTTTTTTTTGAAGAAAAAAAGGGATTTGTTCACAATTTCAAATAATAATGAAATAAAAGAGAAAAATAAGATAGAAAAATAAAATTAAAAATCAAAGTTGTTTTATGTAGAAGAGGCACACACTCTTGTGGTACATTTTTTTTTAGGTAAGTTTATAAAATTGCAATTTTCATATTAAGAAAATGCATAGATTTATGTGTAAGTGTGTGTGTGTGGAGGTTTTACTTAAAGATACATGCAGTATTGTTGAATTTTACAAAAAAAGAATTGTACCTACTGATTTTTGTTCCTTATACTCGTATGCAGTAAGTAGTAAGAGAATAAAGTGCGGGTAATGCGGTTTGAATACTGCTATTTTTTTTTTTTTGGGAAAAATAACAACAAAAAAAAGAAAGGAAATTCTCAAATCGCATATAGAGAAAACAAGAGAACACTTAATATGAAGTGAGAAAAAGAAGAGAGAGAGTAAGTGAGAGATTATTAAATGTAAATCAAAAGCAAATCAAAAATAAATAACACAAAAAAAAAGAAGAAGAGAAATGATGAAAAATAAAAAAAAAGATAAAAATCTTCAATCTTAATTGATTTGAAAATTTCTTGCAAAAATGCCATGCCATTGCAATCTCATCTATACAAAGAGTAACAAAATGAGTTCATTTTTATATTATTTTTGTTTTTCTTCATTTGTAAATTTTTTTGTATTTTTTTTGTTAAATTTTATTTTAATTCCTTTGAAGCGGAACTTTTCTTTTCATCTTTTCACTTATTAGGTAGGCAATAATAACATTTAGAGAGTAACAAAATAAGAGAAAAAAAAATAATAAAATTTAAAGAAATTTTCTGATATAATCAAAATTGAGATGATGATGACGACGATGGTAACTCTGTCTAAATTAATGTATAAAATAATTTGATAAAATACTTACATTTTTTATAATGTTAATAAATTTTTTCAATTATTCGAAAGAACTTTATTAATTTTACTGTTTGTGCTTTTACAAGCACTACAAAAAGGAGAACAATTTTGTTGAAATAATATTGAATAATTAAACAGGAAAAGAGAATTTTATTATTCTATTTTATTTAGAAAAATTATACATGGTTATTATTCAAAAATCAGCTTCGGAATACTATCAGAAGTGTTATATATGTAATTGAATTAGATAGTTATAACAGAAAAATTAATCTGAAATAGGAACTTAAAGTGGCATTAATGTTGGTTAGAAGTATTGATATTAGGTTAGGTTAACTAAACGCGGCTCCCCGATGGGTATGCATAAGCCACCTAGATCCGGCGATACTAAAATGTCACTAGACACATTGTGGTATCGCCGGATCTCTCCTTTTCCGCTTCTAATTCGAACCAGCCGAAGCTCCTCACAAAGTAGTGATATTAGATTGAAATGAGCAAATTTATGTTATTGAAGTCGTGGTGAAAATATTGTATATTCACAATAATTTTTAAATCAATTTAAGAGTTAATCTGTTGTATTTGTATGTCAGTATTAATTCACTTAGCGGACTATATGAACCATCGTATCTTTTTCTTTTCCTTTGAGATTAAAGCGAGTAAAATGATAAGTTAAGATTTAAATGTGTTGAATCAGAACAATTTTAAAGTAACATTTAATTGGAAGGTGGAACGAGTGAGAAATGAAATAACTATTACACGAATATGTTGACGTTTCTTAGAAAATGTGAATTTTGAAAGTGAATTCTAATAATGGTTAGTATAGTTAAGGTTAACTAAAGTGTAAAGATTAGAAAATGAGTAACTACAAAGGAAAAAAATATCTCTGAAAAAAGAAGGAGAATTTTTCTCGTTTTAAAATGAGTATACAAAATTATCTTTACCTGTCATATTTCCCGAGTTATAAAAAAATATGTTAAAATTAGACAATTTTCCCATAATTCAACTTTAAGGCCTTATAACTTGAAAACAAGGATCCAAAAAATAAAAAGTCACTAGGTATTTTTTGTTCGTCTGAAGTCACTCTATCACCCTGCTTCGGGAGTACCATTGTGTCTCGGATACCCTGTATGGTCGCAGCTAAAAATGTCATCTATTTACAATAAAAAGAAAAGAATATGACGTTTAATGTTAGTGTTGTCGTTTGATTAGGAAAATATATAGTAATTAGTATAACATTATAATTTAAATATAATGTAGTACAGTTATTTCACAAATTATCAACTACAATTATATAATTTATTTTATGAAATCATTTTTATTATATTAATAAAATTTTTTTTGCAAAAAAAAATTTAAAAAATTAAAAATTTTTACAAATAATTTTTTTTTTTTTTCGTTACAGGAAAAACCACATAAATGTAATTTATGTTCAAAATCATTTCCAACACCTGGAGATTTAAAATCACATATGTATGTACATAGTGGTTCTTGGCCTTTTAAATGTCATATTTGTAGTAGAGGTTTCTCAAAGCATACAAATCTTAAAAATCATCTATTCTTGCATACCGGTAAGTTACAAAATTTTTTGTTTTCTGTTTTGTATTTTATTTAAAAATCCATATACAGGTAGATAAATCATAAATATATAGACATTACCATACATTTATATATATCTTAACATTTTATATTAATGAATCTCTATATATATACAAAAACGTTAAAGAAAACATAATCAATATAGCGTAATCAATATAGATCGAATCAATATTATTAAAATAAATGAATTTCTGTTATTTATTGATTGCCAAAGATAGAAATCTGATTAATTTAACTTGATTTGATGATTAATAAACTAAACAATTTATGGTTATATTTATATATACATATAAATTTTTAAGGTACTTTAATGGTAAAAAGGAATTTATACCCTTTTTAATTAATAAAACATAATAATCAATGATTAAATTCTCAGAAAATTGATTTATTTTTCAATTTAAAATTAATTTTTATATTTTTCAATAAGATGGCAGGTTATGTCATTAAGAATATGTTATACGTCTAGAATATATTTCATGAAATTCAAATCATTGGATTTTTAGATTTTAATATTTAATCTGGCATAAATATTCGCAAGTTTTATTTTTAAGGCTCCTAACTGGCCAAAAACAAATTAATTTCCCTTTCAACTTTTGACAAATTTATTGACATGTCAGTAAAATTAAAAAATATTTCGTCATAACTAATTATTTTGACTTGATTCAATTGATTTTCTAGTACCTACGCTAAGATTTTATCAATAATTTCTAATTTCTAATATTCGAAATAAATTTGATTAATAACTTTTGTTTAAAGTAACATTTTAACCCTTAATCAGTTGAAAATAGTTTGAAATACAATACTTTCTAAATTGGCCGAATTCTAATAAAATGCTTGGTTATTAAAATTTCAAAATTTTTTAAGTGACTGTCTACATTAAAATACGCTTAAAAAATCATTGATTATAAAGCTTTTCCGAGCAACTTCAAATTATTATTCAATTTTGATCATTGGTCATTGACACCATTTTAATTTAATATTTTGAATTATAACAAAATATGTGCTGACAAATTTTTGTAACATTTTATTTAATTTTAATATTATTTTATTAGTATTAATTTGAAAATTCTTTTAAATCCTACCAAAAAAAAAATTCTTTAACCTCATTTTACGGTCATAAACAATTAAAATTTTTATTTTAATATGTTCGCATCCATGGCAACTGAGGATTAATATTAAATAATAAAAGCTGAATTCAATTTATTTTTTTAAACTAAATTCAATTTCAAATGATATTGTACGGCATATTATATAGCTGCTGTTGGAAAAATGTAGCCCATGAGCAGCATGCAACTCATTCAACTTCAAAATGTGGCCCATTACAGTGCTTACAAGGAAAAAATTTATTCGACTGCGATTATTAAAATTTTTCAAAAAAAAATTTTGAAAATTCAATCAGAGATAATAGATATAAGAACAAAACAATCAATAAACTCAGTTGAAAATATCATTTTTCTTGTAAGTACGATAGGTCAAATGTCAGAAACTCGCGCAGCACATAATCATACTCACATAGTACATATTTACCCCCATAACCAACAAAAGTTTGTCGACGGCTATTGTATAGCATTTATATATAACACTTTTATTATAATTAAAAATTTTTCGATTATTATCAACTTAATATCTTATAGTTGACATGAACACGTGAAATATTTTAAATCTATATTTGAAGCATAAAGAATTTCAAATAAAAAAACAAAAACACTTTTGATATTTTATTGAAATATTTATAATGTTTTCATTTAAAAAAAAAAATAAATAAACAAAATTACAAAAAAGGTTGATGATGGAAATTGAATTTGATAAAAGAAGTGAGATCTTAAATTATCATAATTAAAAATACAGCAAAAAAAAAACATAAGAAATAAATAAATTGAAAATGAAAATTAAATTGAATTTGTTTTTTTCCTTTATTTTTATTTTTCCTTCAATATTACCAATCACATTTGTAATGTAGGTTTGAATGTTATATATAGACACATTTTATATATTAAGCAAAAATTTTATGCAGACATTTCTGAATTAAAATGACATTTTACTCTAAAAACAGTATGTCTGTAAATCAGTAATGTGATCAATCATTTTATGAATGTCATACATTATTACTGCTATGCATGTATATTAGTATAATTGTATGTGTGTGTGTCTATATTATGATTTGTATATATTGCACTTGCATTTTATTATACGTATACCATTATGAACTTAAATTGGATACGAAAATATGCGCAATTTTTTTTATTTTTCTTATTTTTTATTTTTTTATTTTTTTAATATGTATGATTAATGGAAATGCATTGAAATGGAAATATATGATTATAATTTTTAAGTTCAATTCTTCGATATACTTATATAACACTAAATAAAATAAAAAAAAAAAATCTTGGATTTTTTTTTGTAGAGTTTTTCTTGTATAAATTTATGTTCGACTTATATTGATTGCCATTAAGATCTAAAGAGACTATTTTATTTTTTTTTTGAATTTTCAATTTTATTTATTTTCTTTTATATATTATGTATAGCTAATGTTGTTTTATTTTTTTCTGTTCTATATCTATAGGTGACAAACCTCATGCATGTGAGCTATGCAATAAGAAATTTGCTTTAGCCTGTAATTTGAGGGCGCATATGAAAACACATGAAGGTAATATTAGCATTTTTGCATTAAATAATAATTTATATGTATGTATATAATGTACAATATTGTAGATATTTGAATCGAAATCAATGACTATATTATTATATTTAATTAAGATAATATGAATGTAATTTTTCACTGTTGATTGAACACATATTTTAAATAATGCAAATATTTGAAATTAGAATTTTGAATTTTAGACTAAGAAAGAATGTATATGCAAGTACTCTCGGCAGACGACTCCTTCAAATGATTTCAAATTTTATACCAAATTAAATGTACTCTATATACTAAAATGTAGATATATAATTAAATATTATTTTGAAAAATTGCCTATTTTTAGGCTGATATTCAATGTTTTATAATTAATTCGGAAATAATATTTATTGGAAATATGTTTATATATACAGGGGCTTTCAAAGAAACTGTGAGGTCTGTGGCAACTGATATTTAGAAGCTTTACTCACTTTTATATCACCAAATTTAATAATTATGTTCGAATTATCTATAAAAAACGTGCTGTTTCATAATTAATGTTTATAATTACTAGTCCATTTAGTCGGTCCTGACATATTCTCGATGAAATGTTTAATTAATTCAAATCTTTTTCATGGTGAATTATGAATTATTTCATTTAGACTTACGTATACAAATGTTCAATATTCTTAATACTCATTGATTCTTAGTACTTATTCAAAATATTTACAATTCTCTTCATTGAAGACAATTAAAATATTTTGTTTAAAATATTAACCTGTTAATTTGAGACACCGCAGATAGTGAGGCCCAGGGCAAATGTCTCTCTTGTCTCAACCTCTGATAGAGCCTGTGTATATATATATATATATGATTCATATTAAGGAATGAGATATTACATTTTATTCTAGTCACGATTTATAACACTAGTGACGATTTGTTATGTCAGCCGCTTTTATGTATTACAAGAAAATTTGTTTTGGAAAAATTTTTGACGATTTTAGTAAAAATTGTATTTAGATTGCACAATGCCATCTATTCAATGAATTCAGGTAGAAATTCATCTAGATACTAATATTTTGTTAATAAATCTTGTGAATACAAGATTGTAGAGAACTTTTTACTGTATATGATTTTAAAAATACTCTTTACTACTCGTATTTGAAAATTTTGATTTAAAATCTCTAACCAATAACTATATACTCGTAGTATAGGTATATGAAAAATTAAAGCAAAAAAAAAAAAATTGTGATAAATTTAATTCACAATTGATTTAAATCTGGTTAAAATTGATTTGAATTCCATATTAATATATTACCGTCCATTCATTTTTCAATGTTTTTTATTTCACATATATTTTACATATACACACATCTATATACAAATTAATATAAATAGCATTGTATAACTAAATATTTTATTTTTATTTTTATTTATAATATGCAGGTGATCCACAAGATGAATGTGTCCGATGTGGTAAAGTATTTTTAGCAAATTCAAATGATTTAAAGCAAGGTATTTGCACAAAATGTTCTAAAGAATCAAATGAAAATCATAAAACTGGTTTTCGATCATCCGGTGAATCTACAACTGAAGATGAATCTTCGAATGGCGAAACAGAATTTAGCGATAAATGAAATTCAAGATTTTAAACTTTGGTTTTTTTATTATATGATTTTTTTTTTTTTTTTTTGGTTTTCTTTTCTCGTTTGTCTGTTTTATTTTTTTTTTTTTGTAATTTTTTTAATCAACATTATAAAATATGTAACTTTTACTTAAGAAATACTTATTTACATATGTAGGTATAATATATATATATATATATATATATATATATATATATATATGTATATATATATATATATATATATATATTAATATGTCATATGTGCATATTATATATATATATGATTTTAAATAAAAGGGACAGAAATTAAAATCAAAATGTGTCCACTACTCTCTAATAACGTGTAGTGTAAGGCATGAGTTAAAAAAAAAATAAATTCATAACATGAGCATATAAAATCAAATTACATTAGCATACGCGTATATACATGTATGTACGTGTGTATGAAATGCTAATGGATATATGAGAAACTAGTATACGTCAAACTATTAATATACATTGTGCATATTATTTATAATCGTATTAGTATATTGCATTTTAATATACAAACACTAAGTGTGTACATTGAATGTTATAATTTTAGCGAGGCACAATAAGAATTGAAGAGAGAGAAAAATGAAAACAGCTTATATTAAAATTAAAATTTTTGTTTTCTAACCTTACACAGAGAAACATTTTTATAATGAACTCGATTCGGAATTAAATGAATAAATTTGATGAGTTTGTCTTAGAAATGAAAAATTATGTTCAAATTTTATATTTCATTGCATCAATAGTATAAAATAGCATAAAATTATAAAAGAAATAATTCAATATAATTTTTCAATTGAATATTGCTAAAAAACTTTATATAGCTTATTTGAAATATTTGATTAAAAACAAAATACTCTTAAAAAAATTTTCGAAATCAATCATTATGAATTTTGTTCTAAAATCTCATTTTCAGCAAAATTTTTTATGAATAATGAAAATTGAGTAATTAATTTCTTTAATTTCAAAAACTGAGCTTTTAAATAATAAATTAAAAATTTGAAAAAAGTCCTACTATACAAAAATAATTGAATTGAGTTCCGATAAAATGTGTTTTACTGTTCATATATAAATTTTATACATAAAATTATACAAAATTTTAATAAACAATAATTGTTTAATAATTAATATTGTAGTACATTTACTGCATTATATTCTATACAAAAAGTATAGAATATAAAGCAGTAAGTGGACAAAGGGGTTAATTTACACACATTTTTTCATTGACAAATTGTAAAACTAGAAATTTTTTTATTACTTATCTCATATGTGCACTGTCAATCTCGTCTTCTATTAAATTTCTAGCTATAAGAGTAATCAAACAGTTGAAAATATATGAAATTAAATGATTTTCTATTCGAAAAGCTTAATTTTCGTTAAAATGTTAGTTAACCCCTTTGTTCACTTACCTCTTCTTTATGCCGTATATAAATATAAAATATATGGAATGAAAAAATTGAATTTATTTTACAAAAAAAATCCTTATACACACATACACACACTAACACTGTAAATACATTTTTATTTTTTAAGAAGAAAACTAAAATTTTATTTGGTTTTTTAACATATTTTTTTCTTTTTCAAATAAATATAGAATTTAAATTTATTAAATGTACATATAGATATAATCTTAATATATATACAAATATTCTGTATAACATATTCAATTACATACATATATTATATTATAATATTATGTAAATATATATTTGCCCAAAGGTCGAGCACAAATTTTCATTCAATAACGTATATAATATGTAAAAATTAAGTTATATCGTATTTTTTTTTTTTAATTTTTTTTTTACTGATTTTAAGTTAATGATAATAAAATAAAAAAAAAAATATTACAGTACTACATAATAATAAATTCAATATAAGTTTCAGAACGTATATATATATATATGAAAGTATGTATATATAATACACATAAGTATATATTAAATATTGCGACATACTAAATATAAATTGAATTTTATACATTATAAATGATTATATTTTAATTTATATATGTATATACATATATATTTTATTATTCTAAAATCATAAATTAAATTTTCTTAAAATATACATACATATATATATAATACTCGTTTATTAACAAAATTTATTAATATAACAGTTTATTATTATTATTATTATTATTATTATTATTATACATGACAATATTCATATATAATATTATATATTTTATGTAATTGATGAACACCAAATATTATAAGATCTCGTTTGATTAACATTCTTTCATTTATCGTACTCACAAAGAAAATTTTTTTCATATTATTATATTATTAACTAATAAATTAACAAACTTATATACTAATATATTATATATAATTTACATTTAATATCAAATTATTATAGCTTACATTTATGTATTGATACGTGCGTATACTAAAAATACTAAAATATCATAAATTTTATTTAGGAAAATAAAACAAAAATACTAATTTATATAACTACAACATCATATGCAGGCATCGTTCTCATTTGTTCGCTGCCCTACGTGGTTTCCAAAAAAAATACACTCCTCCCGCTTTTAAACCAGTAACCATTGCAATTTTCGCATTATAATTTTGCCCATGTTTTCCGGCGCCCATTGCATATGCTTACTTTGCATATATGGTAGATCCGGCACTGGCTAGATAAATATTTTTTTAAATACATGTGAAAATTATAATAAAAATTTTCATGTTTAACAATAAATTATAATTTATGACATATTTGTATTGTGTCTATAATCTTAAATCTAAAACTTATCTTATAAATCCGTCCGATATTATATATTAATTAAAATAAATTAATAAAATAATTTTAACATTATTTGTTTATTGATTTATTTGAACATCTTCAATATTTTATGCTTATATATTATTATTAAACATAAAAAACAAAAACAAAAAAAATATTATAAAATAAAAATACAAAAAAAAAAGAGAAATTATAAAAAAAAATGTTATAAGGTAAATGTGTTTATTACGTCTGAGGCAATAATAAATGATGGCATTCAAGATTTTATCAGGTTTAATTACAAAAAATAAACAAAATGTAAAATATTTTCTTATATACAAATAATTAAGTTGTATGGCACATAACGGTATTATTTTGAAGTTGTATATTACAAAATTAAATATTTTATTTACTCAAATGCATTAGAATTTTGAAATCTGACATATTTCCTCCGAGGAATTCAACATCATCTACTTATGTTATTTTAAATAGAGAGTCTACGTATGTAATCAACTTAATTAATAACCCATTAGCAGTTTTGACTAATTAAAAGTTACATGTTGGCATAGTAGAGATACAAATAGCAACACTTCAAAATTTTATAACTACAAAATTGTGCAGTAATATAACAAAAAAAGACTAAGATTTATACTATCAAATCGTATGTTTTGCAGACTTAAAATTTCTACTCAAATTGATTACTTATTAATTTTTTTAATTTGCTTTTTTGAATTTTTATTCTTAAATTATCGACTGAATGTCGCATTTTCAAAAACAAAGTAAATAAAATTTGTATACATTTTAGAAAAAAAAACGGCATACGCCAACTACCGAATAATTCTTCTCGCTTGAAAATAACATTATACAAATATAACTACTTCTTTACACTTCACTTTCTTCTCACTTGCCGAGTAAAATAGCGAGATATTTTAGATAGGCCGATATACGATCAGGACCTAAATTAATTGCTTTGTCATCTATTTCATCAAATCATATACTAATAATTAAAATATATTCACTTAAAAATAAATTACAATGGCAACATTGTATTTGTTATCTAGGCTCTGGTAATATTATCGGCATTTTGTTTTATAATATCAAAAAAAAAAAACTACTCTGAATAAAATTGAATTAATGATAATGGTCTGGCAACAAATACTCATTTATCTTATAACAACACACACTGTATTTAGAATACATTTCACTTAAGATTAGAAATTAATTCCATTTATTTTATCATACTTATCTTATATACCCAATAATTTAATGTTAATATAGAAATTTAATTAAATTAAATAAATATGATTTTCTTAATAGATTTTTATGTTATTGTAAATAACTCTTTTTTTTTTTAATTCTATACATAAGTATACATACATTATATAATTATAACAGTTAATAATTATATAGGAAAGAATATAATAATTATATAACATAATTAATCAATAATAATTATTATTATTAGAGAAATAATAAACAGAAAAAAATAAAAACAATATTTTTCCAAAGTTAATGTTAATACTAAAAATTATTATTATTTTTATTATATTTTAAGTAATAAACAAAATTCAAAAATATAACAGTTTTCATAACCACTTTATATAATGTTAATATCACACACATTTAATATATCATAATCATTATATACTTGAAATTAGATTTAGAAAATTCATATAACATTTTTTATAATATTTACAAAAAAAAAGTAAAAAAAAAGTAAAAAAACAAACAAACTTACATAAATTTAAATTTTATTATTAATAATTGATTGATTTTTTTTTTTAATTATGACAAGAGTTACACACACAAAATGTATATAATACTTTTATAATTTCTAGTCAAAATTTGTATAATAAAAATTAATTTAAAAAATAAAAAAAATTTTAATGTGGTTTATTTTGAAATGAAGGAATGTTGCTGGCTGTCCAAGCAGATTCCTAACTCCAACGATAAGATCTAGTGATCTATTCGATATATACTAAAAACGAATTGCCTCCATTTACCTATATATGTAATTGTATAATGCATAAGTGTTATATTCTCAACTTAATTACATTTTATATTGCTTTCTTATATTGAACGCCTGAATTATTCTCTTTTTGAAGGTCACTTTTTGGAGAACTAAGATGAATTGATAAACGTTATTGTGTTAATTATATTGAGAACAAAAAAAAACACGTTGCGAAATATTAAGTTTTCACAAATGAGACGAATCCACGACTCAAATTTTAGATTGAGATGGTTAAGATGGAAGAATTAAATATCAAATATAATATAGGTTTGGGTAGAGTATAGCAAGGTTACGAATGTAATTAGTTGCTTTGGGTACTATCTATTCATGTTTAAAGCAAAAATTCATGTCATCTGTTTGCGTGTATAAGAACGGGCCTACGATCACCAGAGTTAAGAATATTTGTTAAAGGACTTGGGCTATTCAGTGTACTTATCTCCTTCTGTTGCCTATCTGAAAAGGGTCGATCAGTGCGAAGAACAAATTTATCTAGTTTTATGTGAAAGAATATGAATTAGGAAGGTATCTTTTTACGAATTTGAAATTTTTGTTCAATTAAAGCTGAGTTATTTCTGTGATGGACACATTGAAGACCACGCACCTTTACTTGGCCAAAATACTACAATTGGGTAAGAGTCTAAGTTGTGGCTGAGATTTGTAAATTCTAATTTATTTGTAGATTCTAATGGTCGGAAACCTGAAAAGAACTTGTATAGAAGTAAGTACAGTAACTGTACAAGTCAATAACTAAATTACTATTAAAAAGCTTAGATTTTATAAACTTATGATATAACAGTTGATATTTTCGTATTAGCATGTTAACTATAATATTTATAAAATTTAATTCAAAAACTCTAAGCCTGTATTCAAAATGACATTATATATGTTAAATGAATCATCTCTTGGTATCACGTACAGTCTACAGAACTACTGCATGAGAAAATTTTGTTCAATCTAATTTAAATGCCATTCAAAAAACGAAAAAAGAGAAACGGAAATTATATCAAATAACAGTCTCTACTGTTTATAAGTTGAGCTTATCAGCCGCAGAATATTTATTTTGATTTTATTTATTCCATATTTAGTTTATAAAAAAACGCAAAAAAAGAACTAAATTGTGTAGTTTTCCCGACTATTTATTGTAAGATTTATGTGTAAATATGTAAGAGCTTCAGTAATTTATTCACCAAGGATTAAACGAGAAATAATCTCTTGGAGCTAAGCATATTTGTAATTAGGCAACAGAACTATTGAGTACAGGACACAATAATGATTTATAATGGGTAATTTGTAAAACGAAAGGAATTCAAGATTTGTGAGAAATGTGCGTCGCCGTATCCCTATATGCATTTTCCTATCAATTTGATTCCCAACCCCTCCCATATTCTCATATCGGGAAAAGAGAAAAAAGAATTTTAAAGGATCTAAAATAACGGCATTTTAAATGAATATAGAGGTAAAAAAACAATAGAAGAAACTTAGTTTTTTATTCTACTTTTTATTCCCGTAAATTGAAGAATACGGGCTTGAAAAAAAAACAGAAAGGAAATCGATAAAACCATATTGTCAAAGAAGTGATTTTTTCCAAAGAATTTTTTTTATTTCTCTTCATTTTATTAGTTTTGTTCTTTTGTTTAGGACATTGTTGTTTTTTTTTCTCTCTTCATTGTAAAACTGCCCCTCTATAGTGCGGTTAAAAATAAAAGAAATTGAAAGTTTGTGTAATTTATGACGATGAATTTATGTATAAAAGAAGAGCAGTAAAAAAATTTACCGTTTGTCTTCAATCTATTTATAACAAATAAAAATTGTCATTCCTACACAAAACTAAATAGGGACATTTGAAAAATTTTGATCAATTAAGGTATGTTCCAGACGATTTACCATTCTTTTTCGAATCCTAATTGATGAATAACAGAAACAACGCCGGTCTCTAAGAGGTTGGAATCTCTGGAGATACGTTCGCATAGATTTACAAATTTATTATAATTTTAAATGTGAGATGAAAAAGTTTAAGCAAAATAAAAGCTTTCAAATGAGAAAAATGAGAAAAATAATTTTAAGTAGAATAACTTTTAATATCAAAATCCTTGATTTTAGCTTTGAAAGTTATATTATTCTAGGCAGGGCTGCATTGTTGGCGCTTCATTCGGCTCAGGTTACATCCAAGCTGGACTTGTGGAATTGGCATCGGAGAAAAGAGTCATGCTTTTTTAGGTGTTTAGGCACAGTGGCCATGCGGGCAACGAGGTTGCCGATGGACTAGCGCGGAGGGGATCTGGCGTTGACTTTGTGCAGACGCTGCCTTTCTGTAGTCTACCTTCTTCCGCCGTGATGACCAGGCTTGCCTGTCTGTTTGGGACGGAATGCGGCCTTTACTGGCGGGGCACGAAACGGTGCCGTCATGCGAAGGTGTTTTTTTCGGCGTGCTCCAGCTGATCCACCGCAGAGTTGCTGGGGATAAGCTGGAACCGGGTTCCTGCAGTGAAGTACCACTTGCATAGGCTGGGGAAGACGGGCTCCCCCTGTGCAGATTTTGTGCGGGCGGCGACGAAACCGCCGTGCACATCCTTTACGACTGTCCGGCACTGGCTGTTCGGCGCTGCAATTGTCTTGGACATGGTGGTTCGGGTGGTTGCCCAATTCGGTTCCCTTGAAATTTACAATCTACAATCTATGTTATTCTAATGTTAGGTTCAAGTAACGTGTTTGTGATTAATTTTAAATTTATATGTACTCTTCTGACGATAATTTTGACATTTACGAGTAGTAAATGCAATTCTGCTCTAATTAACAGTGCATGTTTTTTAAGTTGTTCACTTTCCCGTTATTTTGCTGACAATATACATTTTACCTGATAAATCGCAACAATATTTTTGAATTAACCCTTGTATTTATGTAGATATTCTAAGTATACATGGTTGTTAAGAAATAAACGGTACAAAAGTCGAAAAAAAAACGCCATTGTGTTTTTATTATTGTTTCTTTTCACCGACCACATTGCGTACAATAAGGGAGGTGATGTAATGGCTCCAAATTTTGCATATCAAATTGTCGCTGGAATGTCCTTCTTTATGGTAAGGAAACATAAATAAACAATTTGAAAGAGATGTCGATCTGTGTATCTGCTAGATAAATATTTTTTTAAATACATGTGAAAATTATAATAAAAATTTTCATGTTTAACAATAAATTATAATTTATGACATATTTGTATTGTGTCTATAATCTTAAATCTAAAACTTATCTTATAAATCCGTCCGATATTATATATTAATTAAAATAAATTAATAAAATAATTTTAACATTATTTGTTTATTGATTTATTTGAACATCTTCAATATTTTATGCTTATATATTATTATTAAACATAAAAAACAAAAACAAAAAAAATATTATAAAATAAAAATACAAAAAAAAAAGAGAAATTATAAAAAAAAATGTTATAAGGTAAATGTGTTTATTACGTCTGAGGCAATAATAAATGATGGCATTCAAGATTTTATCAGGTTTAATTACAAAAAATAAACAAAATGTAAAATATTTTCTTATATACAAATAATTAAGTTGTATGGCACATAACGGTATTATTTTGAAGTTGTATATTACAAAATTAAATATTTTATTTACTCAAATGCATTAGAATTTTGAAATCTGACATATTTCCTCCGAGGAATTCAACATCATCTACTTATGTTATTTTAAATAGAGAGTCTACGTATGTAATCAACTTAATTAATAACCCATTAGCAGTTTTGACTAATTAAAAGTTACATGTTGGCATAGTAGAGATACAAATAGCAACACTTCAAAATTTTATAACTACAAAATTGTGCAGTAATATAACAAAAAAAGACTAAGATTTATACTATCAAATCGTATGTTTTGCAGACTTAAAATTTCTACTCAAATTGATTACTTATTAATTTTTTTAATTTGCTTTTTTGAATTTTTATTCTTAAATTATCGACTGAATGTCGCATTTTCAAAAACAAAGTAAATAAAATTTGTATACATTTTAGAAAAAAAAACGGCATACGCCAACTACCGAATAATTCTTCTCGCTTGAAAATAACATTATACAAATATAACTACTTCTTTACACTTCACTTTCTTCTCACTTGCCGAGTAAAATAGCGAGATATTTTAGATAGGCCGATATACGATCAGGACCTAAATTAATTGCTTTGTCATCTATTTCATCAAATCATATACTAATAATTAAAATATATTCACTTAAAAATAAATTACAATGGCAACATTGTATTTGTTATCTAGGCTCTGGTAATATTATCGGCATTTTGTTTTATAATATCAAAAAAAAAAAACTACTCTGAATAAAATTGAATTAATGATAATGGTCTGGCAACAAATACTCATTTATCTTATAACAACACACACTGTATTTAGAATACATTTCACTTAAGATTAGAAATTAATTCCATTTATTTTATCATACTTATCTTATATACCCAATAATTTAATGTTAATATAGAAATTTAATTAAATTAAATAAATATGATTTTCTTAATAGATTTTTATGTTATTGTAAATAACTCTTTTTTTTTTTAATTCTATACATAAGTATACATACATTATATAATTATAACAGTTAATAATTATATAGGAAAGAATATAATAATTATATAACATAATTAATCAATAATAATTATTATTATTAGAGAAATAATAAACAGAAAAAAATAAAAACAATATTTTTCCAAAGTTAATGTTAATACTAAAAATTATTATTATTTTTATTATATTTTAAGTAATAAACAAAATTCAAAAATATAACAGTTTTCATAACCACTTTATATAATGTTAATATCACACACATTTAATATATCATAATCATTATATACTTGAAATTAGATTTAGAAAATTCATATAACATTTTTTATAATATTTACAAAAAAAAAGTAAAAAAAAAGTAAAAAAACAAACAAACTTACATAAATTTAAATTTTATTATTAATAATTGATTGATTTTTTTTTTTAATTATGACAAGAGTTACACACACAAAATGTATATAATACTTTTATAATTTCTAGTCAAAATTTGTATAATAAAAATTAATTTAAAAAATAAAAAAAATTTTAATGTGGTTTATTTTGAAATGAAGGAATGTTGCTGGCTGTCCAAGCAGATTCCTAACTCCAACGATAAGATCTAGTGATCTATTCGATATATACTAAAAACGAATTGCCTCCATTTACCTATATATGTAATTGTATAATGCATAAGTGTTATATTCTCAACTTAATTACATTTTATATTGCTTTCTTATATTGAACGCCTGAATTATTCTCTTTTTGAAGGTCACTTTTTGGAGAACTAAGATGAATTGATAAACGTTATTGTGTTAATTATATTGAGAACAAAAAAAAACACGTTGCGAAATATTAAGTTTTCACAAATGAGACGAATCCACGACTCAAATTTTAGATTGAGATGGTTAAGATGGAAGAATTAAATATCAAATATAATATAGGTTTGGGTAGAGTATAGCAAGGTTACGAATGTAATTAGTTGCTTTGGGTACTATCTATTCATGTTTAAAGCAAAAATTCATGTCATCTGTTTGCGTGTATAAGAACGGGCCTACGATCACCAGAGTTAAGAATATTTGTTAAAGGACTTGGGCTATTCAGTGTACTTATCTCCTTCTGTTGCCTATCTGAAAAGGGTCGATCAGTGCGAAGAACAAATTTATCTAGTTTTATGTGAAAGAATATGAATTAGGAAGGTATCTTTTTACGAATTTGAAATTTTTGTTCAATTAAAGCTGAGTTATTTCTGTGATGGACACATTGAAGACCACGCACCTTTACTTGGCCAAAATACTACAATTGGGTAAGAGTCTAAGTTGTGGCTGAGATTTGTAAATTCTAATTTATTTGTAGATTCTAATGGTCGGAAACCTGAAAAGAACTTGTATAGAAGTAAGTACAGTAACTGTACAAGTCAATAACTAAATTACTATTAAAAAGCTTAGATTTTATAAACTTATGATATAACAGTTGATATTTTCGTATTAGCATGTTAACTATAATATTTATAAAATTTAATTCAAAAACTCTAAGCCTGTATTCAAAATGACATTATATATGTTAAATGAATCATCTCTTGGTATCACGTACAGTCTACAGAACTACTGCATGAGAAAATTTTGTTCAATCTAATTTAAATGCCATTCAAAAAACGAAAAAAGAGAAACGGAAATTATATCAAATAACAGTCTCTACTGTTTATAAGTTGAGCTTATCAGCCGCAGAATATTTATTTTGATTTTATTTATTCCATATTTAGTTTATAAAAAAACGCAAAAAAAGAACTAAATTGTGTAGTTTTCCCGACTATTTATTGTAAGATTTATGTGTAAATATGTAAGAGCTTCAGTAATTTATTCACCAAGGATTAAACGAGAAATAATCTCTTGGAGCTAAGCATATTTGTAATTAGGCAACAGAACTATTGAGTACAGGACACAATAATGATTTATAATGGGTAATTTGTAAAACGAAAGGAATTCAAGATTTGTGAGAAATGTGCGTCGCCGTATCCCTATATGCATTTTCCTATCAATTTGATTCCCAACCCCTCCCATATTCTCATATCGGGAAAAGAGAAAAAAGAATTTTAAAGGATCTAAAATAACGGCATTTTAAATGAATATAGAGGTAAAAAAACAATAGAAGAAACTTAGTTTTTTATTCTACTTTTTATTCCCGTAAATTGAAGAATACGGGCTTGAAAAAAAAACAGAAAGGAAATCGATAAAACCATATTGTCAAAGAAGTGATTTTTTCCAAAGAATTTTTTTTATTTCTCTTCATTTTATTAGTTTTGTTCTTTTGTTTAGGACATTGTTGTTTTTTTTTCTCTCTTCATTGTAAAACTGCCCCTCTATAGTGCGGTTAAAAATAAAAGAAATTGAAAGTTTGTGTAATTTATGACGATGAATTTATGTATAAAAGAAGAGCAGTAAAAAAATTTACCGTTTGTCTTCAATCTATTTATAACAAATAAAAATTGTCATTCCTACACAAAACTAAATAGGGACATTTGAAAAATTTTGATCAATTAAGGTATGTTCCAGACGATTTACCATTCTTTTTCGAATCCTAATTGATGAATAACAGAAACAACGCCGGTCTCTAAGAGGTTGGAATCTCTGGAGATACGTTCGCATAGATTTACAAATTTATTATAATTTTAAATGTGAGATGAAAAAGTTTAAGCAAAATAAAAGCTTTCAAATGAGAAAAATGAGAAAAATAATTTTAAGTAGAATAACTTTTAATATCAAAATCCTTGATTTTAGCTTTGAAAGTTATATTATTCTAGGCAGGGCTGCATTGTTGGCGCTTCATTCGGCTCAGGTTACATCCAAGCTGGACTTGTGGAATTGGCATCGGAGAAAAGAGTCATGCTTTTTTAGGTGTTTAGGCACAGTGGCCATGCGGGCAACGAGGTTGCCGATGGACTAGCGCGGAGGGGATCTGGCGTTGACTTTGTGCAGACGCTGCCTTTCTGTAGTCTACCTTCTTCCGCCGTGATGACCAGGCTTGCCTGTCTGTTTGGGACGGAATGCGGCCTTTACTGGCGGGGCACGAAACGGTGCCGTCATGCGAAGGTGTTTTTTTCGGCGTGCTCCAGCTGATCCACCGCAGAGTTGCTGGGGATAAGCTGGAACCGGGTTCCTGCAGTGAAGTACCACTTGCATAGGCTGGGGAAGACGGGCTCCCCCTGTGCAGATTTTGTGCGGGCGGCGACGAAACCGCCGTGCACATCCTTTACGACTGTCCGGCACTGGCTGTTCGGCGCTGCAATTGTCTTGGACATGGTGGTTCGGGTGGTTGCCCAATTCGGTTCCCTTGAAATTTACAATCTACAATCTATGTTATTCTAATGTTAGGTTCAAGTAACGTGTTTGTGATTAATTTTAAATTTATATGTACTCTTCTGACGATAATTTTGACATTTACGAGTAGTAAATGCAATTCTGCTCTAATTAACAGTGCATGTTTTTTAAGTTGTTCACTTTCCCGTTATTTTGCTGACAATATACATTTTACCTGATAAATCGCAACAATATTTTTGAATTAACCCTTGTATTTATGTAGATATTCTAAGTATACATGGTTGTTAAGAAATAAACGGTACAAAAGTCGAAAAAAAAACGCCATTGTGTTTTTATTATTGTTTCTTTTCACCGACCACATTGCGTACAATAAGGGAGGTGATGTAATGGCTCCAAATTTTGCATATCAAATTGTCGCTGGAATGTCCTTCTTTATGGTAAGGAAACATAAATAAACAATTTGAAAGAGATGTCGATCTGTGTGAAACTGATTTCGATCAAATTTTATTTGTTAGTTTATTTCGGGATTGATCAATTTTTGCAAAATGTCAGCCCTCTGGTATTGCACCTTTTTGCGGGTTGCTTTTACATTTTATGCATATAAAGAGAAATAACCAACCAATTTTCTTTAAATTTAATATTTAAATTTGGCGGTATTAAAATAAATAACATACAAAGTTTTTGGAAAGATATGGGTTCGGAAACCAAACTTTTGGCCGATTTTACATTTTTTTTGCAAATTTTCCAAAATAATTAATGGAAGTTCTTGAAATTCAATATTTTAGTTGTGGTTGTTACTGAAACTAACTGCGGCTAAGAGTCAAATTTAAATATTTTTTAGAAATGTTATTCGAAAGTGCACTAGTATCCTTAAAATTGGAAAGAAACGTTTAAAACACATAAACATTGCGGTCGATTATGTGTTGACCACATCAGATTGTTTTCTTTGTTTATGTTACTAAAGCTTTTGTATTTGGAATTGATTCAGTAATTGGAATTCTTAACTGTCCTTATATTTAAGTTATGATTTTTCTTAATCGTTCAGGATTCTGAATTACGCACTATTAAATGAAGAGCGCGGGAATTTTCCTATAAAATTTAATTCTAGATTTTTTTTTATTGTTTCTTTAACTTTGTAAACGTGCCTGGTTATTGTGTGTATAAGTAGATGAATGACATTTTAGAAGCTACTTTGTTACTCATTCAATGAATGTCTTTTATTTGACTGTTCGATTTCATTGTTTAGAGAGATAGATACAATGAACAAAGGAAGAAAATCTATATAAATACAATTAAAAGTTAAACCTAAAAAAAAATCGTTGACTATATGCAAATTTTTACATTTATCCTTTTTTTTTTTTTTGATTTTTTGGTCTTGACAATAAAAAATTAATGTCGAGTTTGTTTTTTTTTGTTTTAAATAGCTAAAATGTTGGAAATTTAAAATATATCGGCGACAGTTTCTCTTGAGAATAATTACTTTTTTTTTTTGCATTTAGAAAGCGCACTTGTAGATAACTTTGATACGATTTCGATTTTTTAAAATTTTAATTGTCAGATTAATTGGTTAAACAAAAAAAAAAATGCAGTAAAATTTTGCGTTTGTAAAATTAACGGGTTTCAAGAAATTAGGACACTTTTTATTTCAACTGTAATCTTAGATTTCTTAGTATTCAAATGTGAGATTGAAAGTTTTTGATAGACGATTAACTGTAATAGTAAAAAGTTGCAATAATTACTAATTTAAAAATGATGAATGGGTAATTTTCCATTTCCAAGCGGTTTTTGGGATTTTTAAGAAAACAAATAACGCTAAAAGATATTTGAAAATGCTAATTTGTATTTGCATGTGATTTGAGATTCAAATTATAGATACAGAGATATTTTCTTTTAAGAAATGGGATTCACATCGTAATTATAAACTAAATTTTTAATATTTATGAGCAATTCGTATATATGTATTGTACTTATCCCAATTATTATCATTCTATTTAAAATTGTACTAATTTGAATGGTGTACTAATTTGAACAATGGTTCTATTATGCTCTATTTTTTTTACCTATAATGCTAAAGCGCATCTTTGAGATCTATCCTTTTCTTGAGACTTCCTTTTCTTGTGAATTAACGCTTCATGCTGATAGTATGGGAAGATTCATTGAAGTCTGTTCCGTTTCCTCCTTCACAGAGCCTAAAAGTGCTTTCGCCTTCTAGGCCAAATTTCTTTAGATAACCCTTGCGTTGGTAATTTCACATTAGGAGACTCAGTGTACAACTTTATAGTGTGTGGTTCTCGTCTCAACTATCAGGCTCAATTTCCTCACTTAAAGCCTTTAGTTGGTAATTTCCAATTCGGAGATTCTTCAGTGTATGATCCCATTAAATAACTTACGAATTCACTTATTTGATCCCTCTTATTGATTAACTTCGAAGTAAAATTTTTCTCAAAACTATATAATTTCTAATCATAGCGTTCGTGATGAAATTCATAAGCAGGACGTATCTCGCGAAGTTGATACGGCTTATAAAAACTATATTTTTCTGGGCCTCCTACCCCAAACGTCATCTTTGTCCAACAATAGAATAACTGCTGTGGCGGAGGAAATAACTACTTGTTGCGATTACGAAAATCCTAGCTGTACTTCGAAAGCCGCTATCGGGTACATCCTTATAGCTCTAGTAATTCAATTATATACTCTAGTAATTGAATTATTAAATTTTTGAATATACTGGCCTTTTCGCTTCATTAGGGCAGGAACCATCATCGACACCTAATTATAGAATAAGAGACAGACAACTTCCACATCTATAAAATTATTAGTTCTATTTAATGTAGACTAAAAATTAAATAATTTATTTTAACAATTTCATAAATATCTTTATACCCGTACGAAAGTATGTTCGAAGGGTATACTAAATTTGCCTTACCGTTTGTAACGTTAAGAAATAAATGTTCCGAGATATAGACTCAAGTTTATGTTTTTGATTAGCGTCGAATTCTGTAATTTAATTTTGTCTTCACAAATGATTCATTATATAGTAAATGCCAGAACCATATTTAAATTAGGTATGATCGGGGTACTTTTTCTGGTAGCTGCCATAAAACTTCAAAATTTATTTGACTATATCTTACAAACTATAAAAGCTTTGGTATTAAAATTTCACACAAGTGAATATATTAAAAGAGCCAATGTCTTTGATGAGAGTTTTTGAAATTGCTTGGCTCTTTCTGGTACCTGCCATACAGCTACAATAGTAGTTTAGCCAATTCTTAGAAAAATTCGAAAACGCTGTACTGAAATTTTGAATAAATTAATATGGTTATATGGCAACTTAAAATCCATAGTCAGTCGCATAGTCAACTATGGTATATTTATTCGCACATAGGATAACAAATTTGTACGGGTATCACAGAGTTGACACGGTCAACTCTATTTTTTCTCGTTTTTATATTATTTTAAAATAATTATCAAATAAAATATAAAAAATTCTAACATTTGATAAAATGAAACAAAGAAATTTAAAAAATAATTTTTTATTTTTATTACTCCATGCTCAGATAAGTAATTCAGATTTAAAAAAGAAAAATACCTCATCAATAATTTGAAATAATAAAATGGATGGTTGAATGTGTATGCAAGTTGTACAAATATATAAGAATTTTACACAACATATTTAAATTTACATAAATTTATTATGTAAATTTTAAAATGTGAAATAATAAGTACATATATAATATGGTGTATTTTTTATATGATGAGAAAATTTTTTATGTGGAGGTGCATGTATTAACAATCATCATACCATTTCGTGAATCATTTACATTTATAAAACAATAAGAAAATAAAATAGAAGAAAAAATACAACCATTAAGAAAGTTGTATAATTGTATAATAACTTAGACCCTTGTATATATTTATACCCTATATATACTGCAAAATAAAATAATAGTATAGTGAAATAAACAAAATGAAGTCAACAAAAAAATAAGAAGAAAAACATAAAAAATGATGAGCATACATGGTGCTTATATTGTTGTGGTGAACCAATTGGATAGTTTCTAAAATATCTTTAAGAAAATAATAAGGAGTGCAAAATCGCTCTCCCATGACATTAAGAATATTTTAAGAAAATTATTATGACTTTAAGGAATCACCTGTATTTTTTTTTTTTGTCCGTGTTTTTAAGAATTTTTTTTTTTAATTTTAATTATTTTTTTTTTTGAATATATTTTTTATGGTTAGTGACCATATAGTCCCCTCGCTCCAATTTTTTATTTTTTTTTTGCTTTTTTTGGTTGTTAGGACATTGGCGCTTTTCATATTTTATTTTCTTTAATTTGAATAATTTTTTTTTTTTGCTTTTAAATGCGTGGGAACGTCTTATAAGACGTGAAAAATTTTCTTTATACCTTTCATCGGTTCGTAGCTTTTCGTGTGAAAATTCTTAAATAATTCATGTTTGTTTGTATACGTATATGTGTTTGTATATGTATTATAAAAAAAATTAAATGTTTTAAATAAATTACTCTGTTTATTTTACTTAAAAATTTTTTTTTATTTAAAATTTCTTCTATATTTCATTCTCCATTTCAATAAAAATGGAAATTATTTTTAAAAAGAAAATCTTATATTGTGTTAATTTTAAAAAATTATAAAAAAAAAATAAACATTGTTATATAAAAAATAAGATTTCAATAAAATATTTTCTTTTTTTTAATTTTAGATTTTTCCAGAAAAATTAAATGGAGTCGTACGTACTATGAATTAAAAACTTTTGGAATTTCAGTAGGTTATATTGCATACTTGCGACAACACTGACATAAGTCAAAATTCAGAGTCGCAAGCTTGCTTTTATTACTGTTATACTTACTTGTTTTAATATTATACTTAAATATATGAAGCTTTTCTGTAACAAAATAATATAGAAAATTTGTTCATGTAATTGTAAAATAGTTCTGTACCAACGTTGTTTAGCCTTCGATAGTAATTTGTATTCGGCTATAAATACTTTAAATTCCGGAAGTCGAAGTTATATTTTTGAGTTGTGCCATTATTCTTCTCAATGTGCAATATAGCTTATATATATCAACAGTTTATATATATGTATAATATTTTACAAGAAAATCTAATTCAATAATATAGAAAAGTATAATTGGTAATTGGACAAAGAATGACAATTTCCTGGAAAGTTTTGATAAAATTCTACTGGAAATCTTCTACTTTGGATTTACTGTTTAATTATAGTATGAATTTGTAAAGTGAAATATGCAAAAAATAAGAGCTTTATTACAATTTTTTCCAATTCGCTTATTGCAATTGAAAGGGGTCTCGTAAAAAATGTTTGATGCAATGCAATAGGTCACTGATTACCAATTAAAAATTCAAATAGAATTAATATTGGGAAGCTTTAAATTCTTAATCAGATATTATTTAAATAAATTTACATGAATTTTATTAAATTAAAAAGTTAAAAAATTAAATAATTTTAATTTATAAATCGATCTTTAGTGATCAAACAAACTAGTGTTCGCAAACATGATTTTCTTTAGCCGTTCTATATCATAATTTTTCTGAACTTCTATTCAAATCCCGGAACATTTAAATATTGAAATTATAAGTTTATTAAACGTCTAGAGCATATCTGCTGACGAGACTAGCCAGTTGAAAAATCTGAATTAAATCAAAATAAAAATAAAATCGCTTTTTTATTTCCTTTAACTAGAACTTTATACTAGCAATTAAAAATTTCATTTAATTTAGAATTTTTCGAATTTTTTTGCTTATTTCAAAATTCTTAAAAAAATTCTTGATATTTTGTTAATTAAATACTTCATCGGAAATTTTAAGATGTGAAAAATTTTTAGCAATTCTTTGGCATATTATCGTGAAAAGTGTAACGTGTGAAAAACTTTTCTATTATTGTTTAATAAAAAAAAATAGAAAAGAATAGAATTAAATGTCCAATTAAAGAATTTAACTCTTAAATTTACTGGAATTTTCTAAATTAAGATGTTTTATTTGAATTTACAAAAATTATTAAATTATGAATTATATTATTGAGCAATATATAAAAGTATGTATTCTTTAATATTCTAACAAAGTATGCATTCTAAGTATGTATACTTTAATTATAACGAAAATCGTATATCCAGCACTAAAGAATATTAAGATAGCATTAAAAATAATCTTAAGAGTAAAAAATGTTTACATGCTGATGATTTGATGGTTGTTGTCCGTGATAATGTACATTAAATGATAAGAAAACAAAATATGCTATGCTATTCAAATCTTAAAATCTTTTAATAAAATAATTTGGTATAAAATAAAATTTGCAGTACTCCATTTTTCTCAATATCTTCCAAACCAGAATAAGTACGAAGTTGACCCTTAAATAAAATTAAAGGTCAGCAGACAAGGTTTCCAGTTGTGGTAAAATTAAAAGCTCCAATGTTGCGTAACCTAGAAAATCAACTTTTTTAAAAAATGAAACATTAAAATTTCAAATTCTTTGAACTTTAAGGTTAAGATTAAATATAATGTATAGATATTCACAAGAGGGGCCTTATTATGAAATTTCCAAATCATACGAGTATTTAACAATGTGCATGTCTTACACAGGTACGGAGTTACACATAAAATTCACAAAAGTAAAAAAATCAGTTGAAATTTACTTTAAGTCCCTGTAACACCGAACCTGTTTAGTTGTGAACAGGATCTCCATACAAAAGTTTTGTCTACTCATGAGACCCTATATAATGGTATACAGCAGTGCACTTTGATACGTGACATATATAATATAAGCAATGATTATAATAAAATTTAAGAATTCATTTGAAAAAAAAGATCTAGACTAACACAACTAAATCACTAGAAATACGAATCATTTGCGGGCATATCAAGCTTTCATAATAGATGGGCTTAAACCAGTTTACAACCAATGCATTGAAATTATACAATATTAGTTATTAATTATTACAGAGTTCAGGTTGTCATTTGTAGAATATAGTTTTATAATATTATGTAAAGAGACAAAAACATCTTTTGCAAAAAAAAAAATTTACAATTCAGAAAACCAATCTTTTTCTCAGTTTTCCGTCGGGATTAACGAAAAATTTACCAAACATTTTATTTTAACACGATTTTCATTGTCATTCGTAAATGTAATACAAAATTTATGTGCTCCCAATGTAACTTGAATATTTTGACTTTTCGTCATAAAATAAAATTTAAGATTAAGTTAAAAATATTAACCACGAACAAGCATTAATGAATAAATCACGTTTCGAAAATTAAGTTTTTAGCAATAAAATTAGAAAATATGTACTCCAACAAATTTCTTTATATTGTGCTACCATAAAGACAAATGTCCGATTATATTAAGATCCGCTTAACAAAACAGCGTAAACAGCAGTTCATAATATTCTGCAGTAAATCACAGAATATTTCTTGTGATACTTGAACCGTTTCATTCACAGGAAGCTTTTGAGCATAAAACTGATCTTTTAATGACATTCAACTATAGTAAAATTTAATCAAGATTGCATTAAAATGCAATATAGAAATCTGAATATTCAGTTTTATTCACAAAAATTTAAATTATTCATAGTGTCCAATGCATAGCAATAAAGTTGTTCCAAAAATTTTGATTCGATTACTTCAAAGTATAATTACATTTAAGTATGTATGTATGAATGTACGATAAAGGTCTCCATAATATTTTTTTATAATTATTTTGTTTTTCTTTTATTATTTTTTTTTATATACATTTGACGGTTTAACATTAAAATGTCAATTATTTTATTCAAATTACACTTTACACTTTTGAAGCGTTTAGAGCGTAGTAATTATGATTTTTATCTTTCTTAGCATCAGCAGGCCCCATCAATGACTTAAAAATCATGAAAGAGAATAAGAAGAAAAAAAAAACAATTTTCTCTTAACTGGGATGCATAAAGCTTGTTTTTGTTTTTTTTTTTTTTTTTGGGTCCATATAAGTTTATAATCAATTCGTGTGTTTATCTGTTCGGTTCCATTTTCAATTTTTATTATAATGTCGAGTGATTTTTTTTTTTTTAAATTTTTATGTTATGTTTTTTGTTTTGGTTTATCAATTAAAATGCAGTGGCATGTGTTTACTGTTGATTAAAACTTTCGATTTTTAATGTTTTTGTATGCGGAGTTGAAAATTCTCCACCATTTTTTTACTTACCCCTTGACTACAGATTTACAACATTGTGCTTCTGATTGCAAAGTATTTTAATCGAAAGGCGGCTCCTCCAATAATAATTTTGGGAATACTGTGTAGCTGCTTAAAAAAGCTTTTAGACTTCAACAAAAATTCTTAGACTGATTTGAACTCAAAATCCGTAGTTTAAGTATTTAACTTAAACTAGGCCTTCCATGCTGTGGTCATTAGATGAATAAAGTGAAGGGGCATTCGTTTTCATCAGAAAAGAAATTTGAAATTCATTGTTTCGTATTTGTGCCTATAAGGTAATCTAATTATTGTTAATTTCCATATTTATGAAATTGTTAACTGAAGCGAACTTAAGACGAGCTGCATTTTTTTTTGCAGCGCCCATAAATAATGAAGATAGAGTAATCTTATTAATAATAAAGGAGATCATCTATTTAAGCTGTAATACTTGTATTTCCGTCGTTAAGAAAACTAGTACGTCTTTCTATTATTACCGTCTTAAACCGCCTCCTACCACAGAGGTAGATGGACAGCTAGATTAATACCTGACCTCGACGAGTGGGTTGGCCGTGGGCATGGCGAAGTTAATTTTTACATCACGCAGTTTTTGTCGGGTAACAGATATTTTCGGGCCTACACAGGGTGGGTAGGTTGAGGAGTCATGAATACAGGCACTGCAACGCATCGGAAGACATCGTCTTCCACACTTTTTTCGAATGCAACATTGCAGAAACGGAATGGCGAGTCTTAGAAACAGTCATCTTTCTCAAATAGTCATAATGGCTTCGCAGAACGTCGTGGGACGGATGCTAGAGAACGAGGGTAATTGGGCCGTAATAGCGAAATACATAGAAGTGGTGTTACGCAAGTGGTATAGGCTGAAATATCCGGAGGAAGCAGAGAAAGAATTAAAAGGAAGAAAAAAGAGAAGAATTAAAAAGGAAAATAGGTTTCATAACAAAAGAGAACAGGACGGTCTGATCTGAAATAATACGAAGAGCGGTCCGGATTGGATTCGTCATGGGATGGTGGGTGTTTTTGTCGGTAGGAGTTCGACAGTATTGAGGTGTGCGGAACCATCTCATTCTCCATGAAGGGTTTCACCTACTTGCCCGCGTGGACTAAACAAAAAAAAACGCCTCCTCATTTACTTGGTTGCTTCGATAAGTGATCAACTGTTTCGTGCCGTTCCTCAATCGTGTTGTTCTGTTCAGATTAAAGCGTTGGAAATGAAATTCTGTTCCGAATTTCCATTTTCGATCTATTAGCAATGTTGTTAATAATATCTTTCATTGCTAACATTTGGCATTGCGTAAAGAATAACTTCATACCGCATTTTAATATTTATTTGTCTCTTTCTTATTATTTTTTTAGATAATTTTTAAAAAATGAACTAAAATCGTAAAAGTAAAGATCATTTCCATATAGCTAAAACAAAAATTGTATCTTCTGATCATTTATACTTAAATATGTAGGTGTGAATGAATTCTTTAGTACTTCATTAAGATTTTTATTTCTTGTAGCATTTTATTTTTTCTTGCCTTTTCTTTTATCATCTTATACGGTTATATGGTTTTGTTCATATATTTTGTTACTTACTTTTTGCCGACCGTATTGTGTAAACAATAGGTAGGTTATGTGATGGCAACAAATTTTGCATATCGAGTTTTCGGTGGGAACGTACTTCTCCATAGTAGGGAAGTGTAAATAAACTATTTTTAGCAACCTGTCGGTCTGTCGGTCTGTGTGTGCACGCGTGTATCTCAAGTTCGGGTGAGCCGATTTTGATGAAATTTTATATGTAAGTTTATTTCCACCATGGCACGGATTGATCAACTTTTGGTATATATCAGGCCTCGGGAACTGCACTTTTTAGCGGGCCTGTTTTACATTTTTGAACATTTTGGAGAAAATAATCAACCGATTTAATTGAAATTTAATATTTGAATTCCTCGTATTAAAACAATGAACATAAAAGTTTTTTGGAAAGATCAGGGCTCGAAAACTGATCTGAGGGCCGATTTTACGTTTTTCACCATATCTACGGAATGAATTAATGAAATTTCTTGAAATTTGATATTTGAGTTCCGGTTGTTACCGAAACTCTACTAAGAGCCAAAATTACATTTTTCTAGGTATGTTAACTATTAGCTTACTAATGCCCTAAAAATTGGGAAGAAGTATTTAACAGACATTTTTATAATATTCTGTAACTTTCATTTAACTAGACAATACACAATGCGGTCGGTTATGTGCTGACCACATCAGATTTTTTTTTATGGTATAGAGAACATTTTTAATATCTTTCACAATATACACCAATATTAAAATTTACACATATAGGCAAACGGCAGTAAAAATATAAAAAGAGATTGAAAATTGAATCAAAAGTTTTTAAAAAATTAGTCAAATGCATTGAGATGGGATTCGAATCAAATACACATAAGAATCTAAGCATATGTACTTATATATTTAAAATAAAGTGAATGTGAGTGCGAATGTGTCTTCTCATTTAAATGTAGAACTTGAAAATCAGAAGCAGAAAAACAGCAGCAACAACAGCAGCTGTGATAATATTATTATGTGGTCATCAAATTGTGGAAACTGAAAAAGTAAATTAAAACATTTTCAAATCTTTATAGCCCTATTCGGAAAGTATTTTTTAATCACTCTATTTTGAATTCCTCCATTTAATGCTGATTTTGGTGGCGCGTTGTTAACAAAACCATGGTGTCTTTTCTTTTTTTTTTTATTTGCTCTTTTTTTTTTTACGATCGAATGTAAATTTTTTTTATGTTTTAAATAATTATTTAACTGTCGTCTTTCTCTTATTATATACCGTTGTGTTAAATGTTGACGATGATTATAATGATATTTTTTATATTTTGGTCTGTTGTTTTGGATGAAAAGTAGAAGTCTTAAAATTTTAATGTTCTTTTTTAGAATTTATCTTAATTCTTCTTATTTGTTTCTTTTATTTATTTATATTTTTTGCAATATTATGCATAAAGTTCGAATATTTGTTTAAAAATCCAAAAAAAAAAGAATAAGAAATTTAAGTAAGTTACCTTTTGAGAAAGTTGCGCCAACTACCTGTTATGTAAGGTCTTTATTAATAATAATGGTCTTTCAATTGAAATCGTTAATAGGGAGGCTATCCGGTATACGCTTTTAAAAGATTGTTAATATTATTCTGTGATTTCTGCCTTTAAAAAAACTGTAATAAAAGAATCGGTTTGAATGAACGATCAACTCTTTTAAGGTTTAAGTAATAAATTTGATGTGATCAGCACATAACGAAAGCCTTACAGAATTAAGATTATAAAAATGCCTTTTAAACATTTCTTTCGAATTTTAAACGCACCAGTAAGCTTACAATTAACATTTCTCGAAAAATGTAAATTTGGCTCTTAGTGGAGTTTCATTTTGTACTACTCGCAAGTTAATTTCGACCAGAGCTCCAATATTATATTTTAAGAAATTCTGTCAATTAGTTCCGTAGATATGATAAAAAATGTAAAATTGGCTCCTAACCTGGTTACCGAGTCGTAACCTTTCCGTAATTATAAATTCATTGTTCTGACACTCCGAGTTTAAATATTAAATTTCAAAAAAAATTGGTCGATTATTTCTCTTAATATAAATAAGGCCTGGCATTTTGATAAAGCTGATCAACGTGTTCACACACAGATCAACAGACAGGCAAACGGGCCGATAGACAGACCGACATCTCACTACAAATAATTGATTAGCACTTTTCTACCATGTTGAAGTGCGTTCCCACCGAAGACTCGATTTGGTGCCATCACATTACCTCCCTTATTGTACAGAATGCGTTCGGCAAAATGCAAGAACAAAAGCCAAATTTTAATTTCTTTTTTCAATATTGTCAATAAAGCAATAAAACGAAATATTTAATACATGTGAGCTCATTATATAATTTGGAAAAAAGAAGGTGAAATATTAGATTTTTTTAAAGGATTCTTTTAATTAAATGAACTCAAAAATTTGACAATATTTTATGTTTTTTATTGTATTTCTTTTATTTTTTTTTTACAGTTTTTTGGTGGTTATCTTTCGTAGTTGCTTGTACATGGGGCATGTTCCTAGAGAATGGAGTGAGGTGAGGACGGTTTTTGTCCCGAAACCAGGAACAAATTGTCGTGTCAGTGCAAAGAATTTCCGACCAATCAGCTTGTTCTCCTTCGTGTTAAGGAGAGGTTATTGCAAAAATATATAACGAATGACCAGCATGCCTACAAAATAGGAGATCTGTGGAAATGGCGCTGCACGCGGTGGTCACACAGGTGGAGGTGTCCCTGCAGTACAAGGAGTATACTTTGGATACTTTCTTGAATGTTAAGGGTGCCTTCAATAATGTATAGGAGGTAGGGGTAGAGGAAGGTATAATCAGACGGACAGAGCAAATTATTACTACGATGGTGGTAGTGGCTGAGTAGGATTCAAGGAAAGTGAGCATGGTGTCGGTTAGAGGCACCCCGCAGGGGGGGAGGATTCTGACAGCGTATCTATTGGTCCTGGTTATGGAATATTATCTTAGACTCATGGAGGATAGCGGTTGCAGAGTTACTGGGCGTAACGATTGCAGGGTTACTGGGCTTTGCAGAGTCGAGCTGAGCTTAACACGTTGCGTGCTATACCTGCGCGTCATTATAAATAGTATGCTACTGTGGAAGGAAAACATAGAGAATAGGGTAACAAGAGCCACGAATGCGTTGTTTGCCTGCAAGAGATTGGCTGGTAAGCGCTGAGGAATAATCCCTCGGCTAGTCTACTGCTTGTATGAGTGTGCGGGTAGGCCTATTTTAATGTATAGGGCATTGATCTGGTGGCCAGCGGTGCTTCGGAATAAGGAGAGGACGAAGCTGGAGAGGGTGCAGTGTATGAGGTGTGTTGAGGTGACTGGTGCATTGCGTACTGCACCTACTTCTGGTTTGAAGGTTATTCTCGTCTTGGATACGGTGAGTAAGCAGGTGAAAGCGATGATTGCGAGGAGTGCCTTGAGGCTACAAGCAATAGGTATACTGAAAAACAGGGAATACACAGTAGGATTCTGGGAGAATATGGAATACGGCCTACGGACATTAGGTCTGACTTTGTGGTACCATATACTGACTGGAGGGTTGATTACGGTTTTGTCGTTTCACAAAGGGAGGATTGAAGTGCGGGGACTATGCATGCATGAGGGATTGTCCATCTATACGCATGCTTCTCTGAGGAGTTGGGGATAGAGCTATCGATAAAGTTGCCTAAAGGCTGTGGGGTTTTGCAGGTAGAAATTTTGGCAGTGCTTAGGGCGGTGGAATTGGCCGCAGCTGGACCAGTGAGGGAGCTGGAAAATTTTTGTTGATAGTAGAGCAGCGATTGGGGCCCTCGCGTCCTACTCGGTTTGGTCGGCTATGGTGGGTCAATGCACTTGAGGCACTTTGCGATATGTGCCGAGTTCCCGGCTAAAGCGGGGTACGAGGTAATGAGATGGCAAATCGTCTTGCGATGAATGGGGCAGGCCGGGTGCTGACCTTGTGGATGGGTCGATGCTTCTGCCGTTGGGGGCGTTTCTTGGCGCCATAGTGTAGGAGGAGGAGTGGGATCTTGTGGGTGGGGCCATATTATTTTAAAATATTTTGGACTACACATTCAATTAATTTAATTCCTAGAAAAAAGGTTTGTGGTAATCTGGAATTGATAAAACCAACAGGCATATTGTTTTGTTAGAATTTGCGGAATATTTCAATGAAAACCTCATTTTTCTAACAGTTTTAAGCAGGTATTCATTAAATACGGTAAACTCGAATAAATATAACATCAATTACTACCATTACTTAATTAATGATTAATTTAATTATAATTAATTAATTAATTAAATAAAAATTTAACATAAATTGATCGTTCCCAATAATACTTGAATATTTTTCAATGATTTTTCTCTTAACAATTTGCAATTTTGTATACAATGTTAACGTTTAAAAAGTAAATTAAGTAGAAAATTGAATGAAAAAAAAAACTAGGGAGAAAAAATAGAAAATTTTCCTTCCTACTTCGATCTAGATGAATTTATGCAACTGCATTTATGTTAATGGTTTTTGTGTTTTTGTTTTTTTTTAGTCAATCCTTAAAAGACTTTTGTTATAGTTTCTTTTTTTGAATGTAAAGTGGATTACAATGTGGAGTCGATAGTAGATGGTTTTGTTCTTTTCCTTACTTTTTCTGCAACTGTTGGTTTTTGTTTTGTCTGCAAAAAAGAGAGGGTATAGTTGTCGCATATTCAATTTAGTTTTATTTATTTCTAGTTAAAGTTTTTTATTTGTGTTTAGTTTTTTTTTTATTTTATTTTAATCTATACTGTGTTTTGTTTTTTCTTCTCTTAAGTTTTATTTTAAATTTTTTTTTGAACATAACAAAAGTTTAAATAGAGTTAATTAAGATGTAACTAACTGGAAGCTGAAGTGGAGCCTTGTTAAATGCAAATCAGGCAAAATGATTATAACATGGTCTCATTTCGTGGACATGATCATTTGTTTACGGTTTGATCTTATAGTTCACAATAATTTCAATTTTATTTTTATATTATTTTGCTATTCATAGACGTAACCAAAATTTCTTAATTTTATGGGAGATGAAAGTTTTCAATGATGAAGTTAATTGTTTTTGATTTCAAATCATTTGTACAATTTGTTAGGGAGCAGTTGTATTTAATTCAAATTTAAAGGTATACATATATATGACCTAAGCTTGGGTGAATGAAGATGAAAATATTTTGAATAAAACTCCCACAAATTTTTGAATGTCGCGTGAAAAGTTTTAAACAATTTATGTGTAATTTCATTAAAAATCAATTTCTCAGCTAATTTTATATATGAACTTGAAATAATAAAAATTGCATACTTTTAGGCTCTATTAACAAAAAATCTTAAAAGAAAAATTAGAAATAAAACTGATGTGACTTGAAAATTATTTTAAAATTTCTCGATTAATAATAATTAAATTAAATATTAAAAATCCCGCTTTTAGGAACGCACACATTTATTAAAATTAATGAAAATGTATTTATGCTCATATGAATATTATACGTGCTGTATGTATTGTATACGTATATTATAGTAGAGTAAAACCAATTTGAATCACTTAATCTTTTATTTTTTTCTTTCTTTTCCAATCTTCTTCATTTGCTTTAATTGTGCACTGAGATAAATCAATCCACTAAAGTATCTTTTATAGTTGTTGTTTGTTTCTTTATTATTTATACATAGGTATATAATAAAATAACAAACTCTTGCAATTCAATTAAAAGAAATGTTTATTTTTTAAATGTGTTTTTTTTATTTTAGAGTGTTGCCGTTATGCATTTTTTTATTGCTATATTATTTTTTTATAATTTGAAATTTTTAATTTAGCAATTTGTTAATTAATAATATTAAGAATCATTCAATAAGTAAATTTAAACGGAATGCAGTTTTATTTCACTAATACTTCATAACCACAAAATTTAATTGTGAGATTGACGTAAGTGTTGTACTTATTTACATCAAACTAGTCATTTAGAGATTTTAATTTCGAAGTCAATTTCCAAGTGACTTCTAGGTTTGACGTAAATGATCTACTAAAAACAAAATCTGATGTGGTTAGTAAATATCCTACCACTTCGGTTCACATGTCTAGTTTAACAAAAGTGTTTCAGAAGATTATGAAAATGCCTTTTCAAACCTTTTTTTTCAATTTTAAACACGCTGTAAATTCGATCTGTAATTCGGTTTCCAAGTCCAAATATTTACACAAAAAAAATATAAGGTCACTGTTTTAACACCTTGAATTTAGATATTAAATTTCATTGGAATTGGTTGAATATTCCTTTTTTATAGAAAGTTTAGTCGTTAACACTTGATTTTTTTTAAAAGGTAGGTGGTTTCTCCCCCTGTAAGCCTACATATAACATATCAAATAACATAAGTTGAATAATTTCTTAAAAATTATTAAAAGTGTAAAATCGACCTTTATAAAGGTCCATATTCTGAGGCCGGATATATCTTTAAAGTTGATCAATCTATAAAATACCCGAAATAAACTTGCATATATAAAATTTCATTAAAATCAGTTCAGCCGAACACGTGCACGAACAGATCAACAGACTAGCATCTCTCTACAAATATTTAATATACTATGCTTCCCTATCATGAGGAAGTAAAAAATTTATTTTTCGTCTAATATACGAAAATATGTGAGTAAAAACGGCAACACAATTTTTTTTAGCATTTTTCTTACTTAGCATCATCATTATAATCATCAAAACATAATCATTATCATTGTTTTTTTTTATGTTTAACTTAAAACTAAAAAAAAAAAAAAAAAAAAATATTATAATCTTTATCGAATTTGTTTAGTCTTTCCTTATACTCTCATCATTTCCTCTCGTTAAAAATATGCTCGCTCTTTAACTAACCATAATATATTTAAAAAACAAAAAAAAAAAAATAATTAAATTAAAAAATAAGAGCAAAAACAAAAAAAAAATTAGAAGAAGAGTAATTTTTTGAATTGGTTTTTGTATATTGTGTGTGTGTGGTTTAAGTTTACATAGTTGGTGGTTGGTTGCATGATGATTACATTTTGGTTTTACATTGCTGCCAATATAATAAAAATATAATATTATTATAAAAATAAAAAAAAAATAATTTTTTTTTTCTGTTTTTAGATCCAATGATGCTCGTTTTCTGGCTTTCACATATCATTCATTATTATTATTAATATGTTTTTATATCTGGTGATCTCTTAAAATGATTTATGTCAATTTTATATAAGAGTCCAAAGAGATTATTGTCATTTTTGAATGACATTTGATACATTTTTTGATGTTGTTGTTGTTGTTATTCTGTTTTGTCATTTTTAAAGTTTCTGTTTTTATTTTTTAATAATATTGATTGAATCTTGTAACTTTATATACACACAATTTAATGTTTATGGTTCATTTTCAATAAGCTTATAACAATTTAAAAAAAAAAAAGAAATATTATTTTTGATTTTGAAAATATTTTTTTTTTTAAGTACAAGTGTATATTGTATGGGTGTAGGTAAGAATGTGTTTGAATTTCCTGTTTAATTTTAAATCGGGTGCTATTTAAATTGTAATTCTATTCTTATTCAAAGGTATTATTTTCTTGTTGTTCTGTTTTATTATTAATAAAGGTTTATAATTTAGAAAAAAGAAAAAAATTTTATTTAGAATTATTATATGTTAAAAAATGTTTAAGAAAGAGAAAATAAAAGTGATTTGATTATTGAGATTTCCATATATGGTTATGTCAAAATATAAATGTCAAAATAATGTAAAATTTCTAATTCGTGTATTGTGTTCTCATACCTGATGCAAAAAAAAATATTATAATAAAAGATCAAGTAAATTGTCAAAAAAAGTTACAAACCTTTAAAATTAACATACTTTTTATTAACCGGATTGCATACAATTAGGGAGGTGATGTGATTACACCAAATTTCAGATATAGAGTTTTTGGACGGAATTGCTTTTCTTCATGCTAAGGAAACGTAAATGATGAATAAATTATTTTTTGAGAAATGTCTGTTGGTCTGTCAGTCTGTCTGTGCAGATCAGTATCTCAAGTTCAATTGAACCGATTTTAATTAAATTCTATTTATATTAGAGTTTGCCTTGCGGGTGAGAAGGTTTACTCAACTTACATTTACTTCTATGTATCTTAACTAAAACTTTACAAGCGTCCTTAAAATTTCAAAGAATTTAAATTAATTTTGAATTTAAATTTTGTTTTACAACTACCAGTTTTAAGATAATTTTGCAGTTTTCATATTGTTGACAATTATTGTAATGTTACAGTCACTATACTATATAGTATTAGATGATTAGAGTTATTTTTAATTTTTGAAATGTGTCATTACTTGTTAAAGTTTTCATAAAAAAAATTGTCAATAACATTTTTAATGTATGCAAATACAATTTTGCTTCACTTATGTTTGAATAAAAGGTTTTTCAATAAGAGCATAACGATACTGACTTATTTTTTCCAATAAATAAATACACAGTTTTAGCCAACTCAAAGGAGAACTTCGACAGATAATTCGACTATTTGGCAAACTTTTCACTTATTAGAGTGATCATTTAAATAATTGTATACATATATCATCTTTTTCAAGTAAAGTATTGTTCAAACTCTTATCGTTCCTTTAGTTAAAGAAAAAGCAGTCAGCATCAATCTTAAACCGCTCGCTTTTGATACTAATAGCGGTTTCAACATCCTCTCGTTTTTGTAATTTTGTATTCTAATATGTGAAGCAAATGAAAAAACCATTAACAATTTGTGAATTTCTTTTACTCCAATAACAGCGATTTCACATACTGAAGCCTCCACAAGAGCGACCACAAAATCGCAGTATGATCTGTTTAAGTTTACGATAGGTGTAACTAAACTATAAATTTGATCAAATAATTGAACGATAATGTAAACGTTATTGAAGGCTTATAAATCACTATGGTGGAGTTTTAAGCTTTATTCTGATTAAAAATGACAATATCGAACTCATGTTTTACTTTACTTTGTCAAATTTGCAAATATTATTTTAATTTATGAGCCATTTACGTTTACTACGTAATGTAAATTCTCCTAATAAACTTATACGATCTACAAGAATACATGAATTTATTAAATTAAAAAACAAATTTAGAAAACAAAAAATAAAAAATGAACTGAAAGGTCATTTAAAGGTTTAAATTAAATACACCAACATACGAGTATCATGTCTAACATTACGTATGTACCGAATAACATGGCATATAAAAAATAAAATTAAAACTCGATCATACCCTTTACCTGCTGTGATTTTTTTATTTTTATTGCTTTATGCTCTTATTCTTTTTTTGTGCTCTTTCTTTTAAATATATGATCGCATATCCATAAAGCACAATCTAAAAAAAAAATCTTCAAATTCCATTTTTAAAGTATAAATGATTATGTGCTCTAATAGAAGAAGTATTTTCTATGTCATGTAAATCATTGCGATGCATATATATAACAACTATATGTAAGCATTACCATAATGTTTAGTTAGGGAGGGTGAAAAAGCCGCCTCAACGCTGCCGCCCAGTACTAGGCTAGCAAAAGACGCATCGTTATCCCTACACAGCAACTCATCCCCCTAAATCCATTGAAATTCCTTGAAAAAGTTCATCGCCCACATTCATCCCCTAAAGCTCTTCCAATCCGTCGAACCTATATTTTTGTAAAAAGCGTTCTTTTCTCCGGATCTGAGCCGGGCACTCGCATAGCACGTGATACATATCCTCCACCAACTCGATGTGGTGGTATGGTACCACCGGCATATACCCAATACAAAAATATTCAGTCTCTTAGCCATCTTTCCCAATAAATAGTCCCGTCAAAATACCTAACGAAATACTGAGATCCCCCCTGCTCAATGCCAGCAGATCTTCCGGTCTTGCACCGCTCCTTTCCGACCACAAGGCCCTTGTCGTGGCGCATGTGCGCCCCACATACCAAGGCAAGTTTCCCCTTCTTCTAGTTTCCTCATCTGTAATGTTTTTCAACTCTCCTAAGAACGGATGCACCGGCCAGTTAATTGCTGCAATGTCGACCGCCGTCCGCAATCTGGCAAGTTCATCGGCCACCTCATTTTTCTCAACATTACTATATCCGGGAGCCCAACACAATGTTACCCTACATAGTCATTATACTTATACGATAATGATCAACTACTTAAGGAAGCGTGTATCTATGTAGTACAATACGATGTATATGTGAATCTGTAAGTGTTAGCATTATCCTTAAACTAATTTACAACGTTATGTTGAAGTACATAACATATGAAATAAAAATAAATTTTTTTTTTTTTGAAAAATGCAATTGTTTTTAAATTTATTTTTATTTTAAATTCTACACATACATATTTATTATATATGTACATATTAAATGAGCAGCCAGTTCCATTATGATATTTTATATTTTACTAAGTTTTTAAAGGCCTAATACCAACATATTTTTTTTTGTATATTTGACCACCCGGTGTAATCCAAAATAATTTATTTATTTCTACTGAATTTTCTTGTATATATCTGTTATACAGTATTCCATATAGTTAAGAAAAATTATAATTTTTAAAACAAAAAACTGCATTTGGCGCTCTATATACCACTTTTATGAGTAATTTAAAGGTAAAGTACAAACTTTACCAATGTGTACCATACGTACACAATAAATTACAAGAAACTAAAAAAAAAAATCTAAATCTAAATCGTTAAAAAGTATAAAGAAAACAAAAACGAATAATAATAATGAAGAAAGGAAACCTTTATATATTTGTACAATTACATACAATCAACCAACTGGCTTTTTACCTTTAAGTTACTTAATTCTTTACTTTTTCAAGAAAAAAAAAGCAAAACAAAATGTATATATAGAAAAATTATTGTTGTATCATTTTTAACTTAAGGCTTTTTATTGCATGCATGCAAGGATTACGACAACGAAAGCAATATATATTGAAATTTCTTACACAAACCATATATATATACTCGTATATACTCGTAAATATGGTAATGCAATCGTCATTTGTTCCCTTTTAAATAAAAATGTATGCCTATGCACGCAATCCTCATAACATTGTAATAATTGCGTATTAAAATTTACAAAAAAGAAAAAGTAATTTTTACCATATGACGCTCTTCTATGCAAAAAATATAAATTCAAAAAATTATTCTTACTTATTTCATAAAAAAATTTCCTCAAATTTTGCAAAAATCTATAGAATTCTTCAAAAATATGTAAAATATAATAAAAAACAAATCATTATTATTATTTAATTACTATTATGATAATTACTGCATTATATATAAGAATCCTACTATTCTATTGCAGGCAGGGAACTGAGACACTCCTTTAAAAACAAAATTCGGAACAATTTATAACAGGAAGCCGGTGCTATATACATATATTTCTTAATGCAGTTGATATAATATTGATTAACAACAATTAACTTAACGGTAAAAATTATATTTAAAATTTTAAATTAAGAAAAATTTGCAGAATGAATAAATTTGTGTTATTGCCAAATTCACTCAAGTACATATACTAATAATATGCATAGTAAAGCCCCGTCGTGGCTTTGTTGATGGTCAGCGAATGTGGGCTGTTATATTTTTTTTTCAGAAACGTTAAAAAAAATCAAAATTTTTATTAGAATAATTACCAAAAAATTAAGATCAAGAAAATCACTTGAATGTTATTGAAAAAGTCGCTCCACTCAAAAAATCACTTGAAATGGTCACTCAAAAAGTCACTTAAAAAAAATCTCTTAAAAAAGCACTCAAAAAAATCACTTGAAAAAGACGCTTAAGAAAAATTCTCTCAAAAATGCCACTTCAAAAAAATCCCTTAAAAAAGCACACAAAAAATCACTCAAAAATGTCACTCAAAAATGCACTCAAAAAATCACTCAAACGGTGAGTGACTTTAGAGCTGTGTCTAAAGGTCCAGACCTCAGCTTTCTATGTCAAGCGGTTTTCATCTTAAAGCCATTCAAAAATCATCAGAAGTGTGACCGACCGGCAAAATAAACTCACATACAACATTGGGGTATTATTTATTCTCATACTGAAATTAAAATAATGGTTTCGGTAAAGAATTCCAAATATAAAGCGATCTGTAAACTAATTTTAAAATCTAAATACTTTATATAAGCTAATGCTGCAAATAATTCTTTCATGTGGTTATAAACCCAATTTCGAAGTTAATACACCCTTCGCTAAGGTTTGTATTTCAAAGTTAAAATTATCGCACTCATAAAGAACATTTCTTAAGGGTTAATTGATAATTAAATACCCTTACTAAAATCACTTTTCATTTAAGCGCCATATAATTTAATCGCTCAATTAATTTTATATGGTATTTGTATAATAACATGCACCATATTGTCATCGTGTTTATTTAAAATCATAAGAGCTACCTATGTATGTTCAACACAAAATCATATAAAATCGTTCAGCACAATACTTCACCTATTTACAATGATTATATGATATTCTTACATAATACGCTTTGTTAGACACAAAAACTCTATATATACGCTTTGTTATCATAGAATTATGGTTGCATATGGTTGCATATTATATGTGTATGGTTGATACGGTTTAACGCGCACGTTCCAAAACAAATTTTTATGGTGCGGTACTTTTTTTTTAATATGTAAATATTTATTTACTTTAGAGTCACTAAAATAGTTTTTTTTTTTTTCAAATTAAAAGAAAAATTCTAGGGTTTCACCCTAACCACTTTATATTTTCTATATGAGGAGAAGAGAGAATTCATCAACCATATAACAATCTATTATACACATAATTAACAAAAAAAAAAAATATTCATAAATTATACTTTACCTGTTTATCTACCTTAAAATTGTGATTTACTTTTTAGAATTGTTGGTGGTTGACTTGAAGTGTGAAGGTGTACGAGTGTAAATTCCATACAAACATGATAATTTAATTATATACTATGTTGATTGTTTTATGAATTATTTATTCAGATTGTTGTTTAATGAACATTATTACATGGAATGAGTTATTAGAATGGGGTAATCATACAATATTTCTGCATGACAGATTTTGTAATTATTGTAAAACAAATTGTTGGCATTTCGTTACTTATTAAACATTAAATTGTTAATTGTTAAATAATTGATTAAAATGTAAATATGAATGATTTTACACTCAGTGTTAAAGTATTTCGGAAGTGTACCGGAACTCGAACGTAAATCTTTGAACATGTTTGAATCAAATTTGTTTTCATACTTACTGTAATATAACAATAATTATAATGTTTTGTTTACTCGTATAGTGCTCGTATTAGTTCGTACTATTAAAAATATAAATTTTTGTAACAAAAATAATTTAAAATATATTGGACTTCAATCAATTCCATTCTAAAATCACACAAGTATATTATTATATCCCAAACATACTATATTCAACATCCATATAATGCAAATTATGTATTATGCCAACATGTATATCATATCTATGTTTCTATACGTACATACAAACAGTCCAGTTTAGAATAACATTTAAATCATTATTTATCCATAAAACACCTTGACTGTTTTCTATAGAAAATACGATTTGTTTTTTTTGCTCTCTATCTTATCATACTTTCATATGCGAATTAAATTCAAAGCTGAACATAATATACTTCTTCTTCCATTTATAACTAAAAAACCAAGTAAATAAATTTATGTGCGCTCTATAAGTAATTTTTTTTGTTAGTCTATTGATCACAGAAAGAAAACAATGAAAACAAATCAAAACAAAAAATCTATTTTGAATTAAATTAATCCAAATTTGATTCCTTTTCCCTAGCATAAAAGTTAAATTTCCAAGCCGTGGTTTATCAGCAAAATTGGTTTGCTCATTGTTTCTAAATTGAAATTAAGTTATTCAATTCACAGTTATAAAATTTCAAAGAAATGGTCTACTTATAGTAGAGTACCAGTTGCCAGCACTTGATACGCCTAAAGTTATGTTGATTCGCCATATTATATTAAGGAGAGCTTAAATTTCAAAACAATCTGTTGATTTTCTTTATGTTTTTCGCCCGTGTTTATTAAACGTTTAAATTGTAAAAATTAAATTCACCTTATTACTTTATTTTCTCGAAACTAGTTCATTATGGGTTTGTAAACTTTCAGTATAAAAGCGAAATTTTTAAAATCTACAGTCGGGTATTTCTCCTTTTTATATTCCTGGTGGGAACATAGGGCTTTAATAAATTCTCACATTTTGTTTTGAGCTGGACATTTTATTTCTGAGCAGTATTCTACATTTGATTCGCCCTCTTTTAGTGGGGTTCATCGCCACGTGTTACATGATGTCTACCCAATTTTCTTTTTCTTCCCTGTGGTTTCCAATCTATTACCAAATACCTTGTGCGTATACCATATGGTAATAACAATTAAATCAGAAATAATATGCTTCAGGAAAATTTCGAAAAATTTTTGCCTTTCTTTATCCTAGAGTTAGTGAATTTCTTTTTTTTTTTAAATTTCCATGTATTTTTAAATTTTGTTTGTAATTTTCGTTTTGTATTTTGTGTTTTTTTTGTTTAACAAAAATGTCTTAACAATATTCTTAAAACATTTTTTATTATTTTCAAATGACATCATGATGCATATGGTATACTGTTAAGACTGAAAATGCTAAAAAATTGAATTAATTCTTTCTTTCGATTTAAAAAACAAAAAACAAAAAATTTATGCGCCTTGCTTTCATTTTGTTTTTTTTTTTCTTGTTGTTTTTTAAATACATAAATATTATATTATGTATATATTTTAATTCTATTCAGCATCCTGTATGTTTCGGTTTTAAATGTAAAATAACCATGTATATGCGTATGTGTTTATTTAGAAAAAAAATGTTTTTTTTCAACAGTCCATCTGTTTTCAATGCAAATCAGTGTTGACAAGAAGTTCAATGTTATAATATTGTTGATAAATAAAATAATAATAATAATAATAATAGTCATGATAATGATGATCATGACATTGATTATGATGATGACAATGATAATGATGACGACGCAACAAAACATATTCCGTAACCGTCATTGAATATTTACGGTTTCCGTTTCATTCTAAATCCTTTTTCCATAATATTACCAGGCATACACAACTTGTTATATAGATTTTATGCATAATATGTCTTGTATGTAGTATTCGATCAAGTCAAGTTTTAAGTAATGAATGAATAAATCTTTTCAGGGATACAAAAAAACAATTTTATATGTATAAATAACAAACATGGTTAAAAAAAAAAACATACAAAATAGTTAAATTTAATTCAGGTTTTTTTTTTTCTTGTTGCAATTTTTTAAAGAGTTGTAAAATATATTGTGAAAATTACAAAAAAAAAAAATGTCGAGAATTTCTTTCCAATATTTTTTCATTTTTTTCATTTTCTATTTTCAACTGGTTAATGATAATTCTAGTTTTCTAATTTAATCTAGATGAATTTTAGTAGAAGAATAAGGAAACGCAGAAAAGAAAAAAATTAAAAAAATGTTTTTTTTTTTCATTTATTTCCAGTGTTATTGTAGGTACACGCATCAAAAAATTAACAAAGGTGAAATATTTAACATGCGTTTTATAAAATATTTAAATTACAAAAACTTATGGGGCACATATGGAACGTTTTGCAAAATTAGTTTTTTTTTGTAATCAATGATCTCACCCCAATTGTTGCATACAATTGCGAACCTTAAAATTTAATAAGCACACGTACAATTAAAAGTTTTAACGCATTGATGGCGAGTGAGGCGGTGAAAATAGAAATTTATGTATGTATGTACGTAGAATAAACACATGATTTGCTATATATAACAACTGCAATGCATAATAGCATTGTGTATAGTAAATCATGTTTTTATACCCTGCACTTCGTGAAGGGTATATTAACTTTGGTATGGAGTTTGTAACTACTTGAAGGAGTCATCTGGGGTATGGACATATATATATATTCTTGCTCAGCGTAAAATTCTGCGTTGATTTAGACATGTCCGTCCGTCCGTCCGTCCGTCCGTCCGTCCGTCCGTCCGTCCGTCCGTCCGTCCGTCCGTCCGTCCGTCCGTCCGTCCGTCCGTCCGTCCGTCCGTCCGTCCGTCCGTCCGATCGCACGATAACTCAAAAACGAACAATGCAATCGACACCAAACTTTCACAAGTTGCTTCTTTTGTGCCAAGGACGAACCCTATTGTTATTGGACCAATTCGGACAACGGGTTCGGGTAGCTGCCATACAACTCAAAGAGTTTATTTTAATTATTTCAAAAACTAATAAAGGTACAAATATAGAATTTTGTATACATGTGTCCAATTATATTCTACATATGCTCTAAAAATTTTAATGAGATAGCTGCACCGGTTAGGGTGGCTGCCATACAACTCCAAAAGCAAATTTTTTATATTCGGCAAAATAATAAAGTCAGATTCATGAAACTTGGCAGTCGTGTGTCCAATTATAGGTCAAATATATTTCTGAAGTTTTGATGGAATTGCTTGACAGGTTCGGGTACCTGCCATACAACTCCAGAAACTAATTTTAAATATTCGGCAAAATAATAAAGTCAGATTAATGAAACTTGGCAGTTGTGTGTCCAATTATAGGTCAAAGATATTTCTGAAGTTTTGGTGGAATTACTTGACAGGTTCGAGTGGCTCCCATACAAGTCCAAAAGCTTATTTTAAATATTTGGAAAAGTAATAAAGACAGATTCATGAAACTTGGCAGTTGTGTGTCCAATTATAGGTCAAAAATATTTCTGAAGTTTTGGTGGAATTGCATGACAGGTTCGAGTGGCTCCCATACAAATCCAAAAGCTTATTTTAAATATTCGGCAAAATAATAAAGTCAGATTAATGAAACTTGGCAGTTGTGTGTCCAATTATAGGTCAAAGATATTTCTGAAGTTTTGGTGGAATTGCTTGACAGGTTCGAGTGGCTCCCATACAAGTCCAAAAGCTTATTTTAAATATTTGGAAAAGTAATAAAGACAGATTCATGAAACTTGGCAGTTGTGTGTCCAATTATAGGTCAAAGATATTTCTGAAGTTTTGGTGGAATTGCTTGACAGGTTCGAGTGGCTCCCATACAAGTCCAAAAGCTTATTTTAAATATTTGGAAAAGTAATAAAGTTAGATTCATGAAACTTGGCAGTTGTGTGTCCAAGTATAGATCAGATATATTAGCGAAGTTTTAGTGGAATTGCTTGGCAGGTTCGGGTACCTGCCATACAACTCCAAAAGCTAATTTTAAATATTTGGAAAAATAATAAAGTCAGATTCACGAAACTTGGTAGTTGTGTGTTCAGTTATAGATCAGACATATCCGTGAAGTTTCTATAGAATGGTTTCACAGGTTTGAGTAATTGCTATACAACAATGAAAGGTGCAGGGTATAATTCAATCGGTTCATACCGACTGAAACGTTTTTACTTGTTAATTTTATTTCCTGCATTAATGGTACAATAAAATTTTCCACTTTTTATAGTTGTACGAACATGTGTTAAATTCATGTTGCCCTACTATTTGTTTCAAACTGAGATACAACAAATAGTTTGAGATATAAACATAAGTGTATGTTTTTGATCAGCGTCGAATTTTAAATCGATTTAACAATTGATCCGACCGAACGTCCCAATGATAACTTAAAAACTAATTAAGCTACAAAGTATTCACAAATGGCTTATAACAGTAAATACCGAAACTTTATATAAATTAGACATTTAGACCCGTGTAATTAAAATCATAGCCTGTTCTATAGTCAGCTATGGAATATTTGTGCGCCCACAGAATAACAAGATTCGTACGGATATTATAAAGTTCATATGATTAACTTTATTTTTTCTATTATGTATGTGTTGGTGTGTAATTCTCTATAAAACGATTTGTAACGACCTGAATATCTTTATATTAGTACGATTTGTATAAAACGATCTTCCATCTGACATTTCTCTCTATTTGCTGTTATTTACTTGATTTATGATGCCATTATAAGCTCAAGTTCTTTATAGTTTTGGTATTAGAGGTTTGTTTAGTTTTGCGTTTAATTTTTTTATACTATCAGGGACAGGAATAAGTCTTCTTTATAATTTTACTTTGACAGCTGACATGCCTGTCAACGCTGTTATATTTTTGCATGAGATGTCGCTACTGTTTTATCTATCCCTGACATAAGAAAGTTAATTTTAATGACACTTAATATTTTTCAAATTATATGGTGTTCGACACTTTTCTTAACTATATGCAGTGTAACGTACATATACGTGTAAATTTTATTGTAATTGGGAAACTACTCATTTAAAAATGATTAATATTAATTTATTTAAATAATTATTATTGTAAAAGCTTTAGGGCTTATATTCAATTAAAATATTTTATTACAACTATAATTAGTTAAATGTTATTGCAATTGCAAAAAAAAAATATAAAATAATTGAATTTTATCAGAAAAAAATTATTTTTCAATTTTTAATTTATTCAATTCTTAAAATATTTTCGTATTTAAACTGAATTTAAAATTAATAATAAAAAAATTCCATTAAAATTAAGTTTTTTTTATCTGTTTCGTACAATATGCTAAATTTAATATTTAAAGGCGTTTTCAGAACTAGTTTATACTTTTTTTTTAAATTTAACATACTTGTGAATTGTACACCTATAAAAAAAATTCCATACATTTTGATTTTTAATAAATTATTCACAAAAATGTCAATTTAATTTGTAAAAAAAAAAATGCCTAAAATAAAAACAACCTGTAATTATGTAAATTTACGATATTAATGATCGTTATGTGACATACCAGGCCATAAAAAAAAATTTGAATCGTATTTATTGTAATAAGTAAGTTTGTGGGGTTTTGAAAGAAAAATATTAAGCATAAAAACTGTGTACATGTTGAATTCAGAGATAAAAGTGAAGATTTAATTTAAAAAAAAAAGCAAGCTTTTAATAAATTTATTTTGATCATTTGAGAGGAGCCGTCTTTCAGGAGGAGTTTATCGTGGAATCGAAGAATGTGTGAGACTATGCAATACCTGAGCTATAGTTGTATATTCATTCAAGACATATACATCTTTACTGATAGCCTTGTGGCAATATAATGTTCCGACTTCTAAAATCAACCGGGATTTTTTAGTAATCCCTAAATGAAATGAGAGTATACTGTTATAGCTTGATTTGAGTACCGATATACTTGGATTTCGACTTCGAAATACTTTATTTGGAAACTTTATTTTTCTTGAAATTCCCTTAAAATGTTGTTTAAAATCGAGAGTTTGGGTATATTTGTCAGTACTCTTAAATTATTAAACAGAAAGGCGTGAAACTAATTTAAGTCGCATAAACGATTTGATATCTCTTTGAGATGCTTCGATGGTAGGCTTACTTTAGTATTTCGATAATCCACTATCTCCTAAAAAATTGCCTTATAGAATATGCTGCAAAAATACAAAATAGGGAAGCAGTGGGTCACATTCTAAGCTAGCGTTTATTTCTTTTAAACGTTTAAAATGGTAACATTAATTCCTTCGACCAGTGTTTAAGGACCTCAAAATTTTATTGGTAAAATCATTTTATGCAATTTTATTAATCGCTACGAATATTTTCTTAATCACGCAGTTTTCGACCGGATAATTAGAAATTATTTCTCAAATCAAGTCTAATAATTCTTATTATAGATCGCTTAATTTAAATTAACAATTAAAAGAAATATTTTGAAAAAATTTCAACTAATTAATAATATTATTTATAATTTATTGAAAATTTTTTTTAAAATCAACAAAAATTTCTTTACACAATATGGTGTATATCAATTGCATATTTTTGCAATATAAATCATTTCTCGTCTATTTTTATATTTTTTGTAAAAGAAAATGCAAATATAGTTGTTCTATTTTTCAATTGTCAATAAATTACTTTTAGATGATACAAAAGGTAGAGAGATCTCTTTCATATAATAAGAACCAGAACTCATTATTTTCCAGAATGACAAGGCGAATATTTTTCCACTTATTCATTTTTTTTTTTTTGATTATACACTCATATTATATCCTTTGTCCGATATATTCTAGATTTGTACTCTTTCCATATAAATAATAATGTTATGTGGTTCATTTTATAGTATAAGAGCAGCATCAGTAGCTTTTAGTTGTGTCCAAAGAAATGTTTTCATAACCTTTACTTTCGCTTCTGTTATTTATTATAGCAATAAATTAAGAAAAGGTCTTATTGATTACTCACGCCATTCCTTTATATTATTTACGTATGCAGAAAAAAATTAAATTTAATTTTTTAATTTTTATACAACCGTTTCCATTTTTTTCTTCTGCTTTATTTTCAAAAATATTATTTTGTTTTTTTTTCATGCTTAATATTTTTGCAGTATAGGCTAGTAATAAAAATTAAATTCTATCGATGAAATATTCTTCTCTAATTTATTATAGATACCATGAATTTAATAATAATACAAAAAGAGTTGAATCTGGTTTAATAAAATATGAGGAATATATTATTTCGAAAAGAAAAACTTCTTAAAATGTAACCAGCAAGTAAACAACTAATGAAAAGTAACTATAAAATTGAAAAACAAATAACAACAAAAACTTAATAATAATAATAATAAGAGTATGAACTCTTTTAAGATCGAAACTCTCTAATTATATTCCTATTTTAATTTCAGGTTTAGTTCAGTTCTCTTTTAATAATAATAAAGTACAAAATAAGCATGTAAAAAGTAAAAAATCTACTTAATACATTTTTTACAGTCTTATTCAGTAGAACAACATCCAATATACGGAGACCTAGAATTTATAAAAATTATTATTTACTGTTATACATATAATCTCATATCCAGGCCCGATACTTATTCGTCCTTATCCTCTCCGCCCTTTCATTTAAAAGAAAAAGCACATAACAAAAGAAAATGGAAAAAATTTTAATTTTTTAAAATTTATTTTTTTCTTACCGTTTCACGTAGCGCTGTGTCCGCCTTTACCGACTTTTATTACAAATTCTTATCATACATTGTTAACAGCACAAGAACCCACTCTAAAACAGACCAGAAGGCGAAAATGCAGATGGATTGGTCACACGTTGAAAAGAAACAATAACTTCGTGACGAAACAAGCGCTAGAATGGAATTCACAAAGTGGAAAAAGAGTAGGTCGTCCAAGAAACACATGAAAGCGCACAACATTGAAAGAAATGAAAAAAATTGGAGAAACATATGAATACAAATGAAACAAATGTCTCAGAAGCGAGTTCATTGTTAGCTCCCGAATAGAAGCCCTATACTCCTAAATGGAGTGAACAAGGAAAAAAAAATTATGCACAATCCTATATATCCTAATGCAAATTATCATACATATAATCTTACCAACTTGAGTTTTTATATACATATGCTTTGAATATTAAAAAAGACTTCGTGCATTGTCGTGAATCTTCGTATCTACTTAAAATCTTAGTCTAATGGTAATCCTATAGAATTGAAGAAAACGAATTAGAATTTCTATTAAAAACCTTCGTGTATTTTCGTGAAATTTCGTATATCTTTTCAATTTTTTTTTATTATCTCAAAAATAAATGCATCAGCCGTTAATTGTTTTACAAAACCTATCGTGAATTATCGTTAACTTTCGTACTATTTTCTAATTTTTTATAGTCCTTAAAAACATTCGTATCAATTTTTAAATGGAAAATTGTAATTGATTTCTCTTCTAATAAATAAGAGTGTACTACCTAGAGCTGTGAACCTATATACATATAGATAGTAAATTAATAAATTTTAATATTTTTACCTTCCTGAATTTTAATGTTATATTATGTACATAGTGTTTTATTTTTTGAACTTGATAAAGTACAACAATTAAAAAAATGATATATGGATTTTCTTTCAAGAAGAAAATATTGCGTGGTTATATCGTAAAATAATTTATACTTTTTCGATTTTTTTTTTGCTATGCTCTTGTTTTTCTTTAAAGAAAAAGTAGAAGAAAAAATATGAAGTAGTTTTTAAGATTTTTAATGTGCAATGGAAATAGTTTAGTTTAGGCAAGGTTGACGCGACGCTGTCAAAGGATAATTTTAGGATAGGTACGCCCGTTGTAATATCGCTGGATCTTTATGTCTTTACAAACCGACTGACATTCACCAGTTCCGTAAGTCACAGAAAGAGAGGCGACTTCTTCCTTCTTCTTGCTTAAGCTGGGTCTTAGGACAGAAGACACACCACTCTCTTCTTCTTCACAGAGTAGATCCCGCAGTAATCATTATCGGCGAGTCTCATCCTCCTGGTGTGTTCGCCAATCAGACAGTGCCCAGTTACAACTCCAATTCTCACACATCAGCCTAACATTTTTTGAAATATTCGAAAAAGACTATTACAAACGGAGAATTCATTAATTTGGTCATTATGTATATTCACCATAAAGCTATCGTATTAATTTTCAAAAATCATCAAAGTTCATGTTAAATCTATAAATATTATCTATAGCACAAATATACTAAAATGAGAATTTCACAGACTTTTCTGCAAGAGTAAAATAAGTATTTGTGATTTTAAGTTATAAAAATAAAATTTGTTCCATGGTAAAAATTGAATGTGCATACTATATTCATTTGCTACTGTTTAAATTGAAAATTGTAAATAATAGCGAGTAGCGTATCAAACCCATACCATAAGACGGGAAATAAAATTGAAAATAATTAAAAATTTGTGTTATTGTGCTCGCCTATAATAAGAGAAGATATGGGTTAAGAGTATTTTTTTTATTATGGTTAGAATTAGTTCCCGTATATTTATTACAGAAAATTTTAATTTTAATTAACGATTCGTTAAATTAAATACACCTATAATTTTACGATGGGTAAAAGTTACGATCTTGATTTCTTTATTAGTGTGATCCTTAATTTTAAACAAGTGAGCGAAATGTACTTTTGAATTAATAAGTGTAAATTAATCAGAAATTACGAAAATAATTTAAAAAAAATTTTTATAATCCTTAATCTCTAGCATATGTTTACCCAATAATTTTTTTGTAAGACCGTTCATAAAGCTCTATATGTTCACATTATTGAAATTCATTCATAACCAATACACATAATATTGACACTCATTTATAAATTTCAAGTATACAATAATCGATTTTTAATTTTTTTATTTTGGCGGATTAAAATTTATATTAAAAATAATTTTTGTACCATATTAAATTCAAAACTTTGTATAGACGTGCACATAAGTCTTACTGACCTTATCATATTTTATTATGTATAACAATTGCACCTTTTTCTTAAAAAAAAACACACAATATTGGACAATATTATATGGTGTTCCTGCAACAAAACGAAAAAAAAAGACAAATCAAAAAAGCAGAAATAACTCTTGAGACTTAATGAATTCAAAGGGAAACAGCTGAACTGGCGATTTAAAAATATTAATGTAACAATAAAAATAAGAAACAAAAAATTAACCATCAAAGGATCAATCGATTTGACTTTTTCGTAATCGCGCTACCATAGGTAATATATTTGTTGTCGGTTTACAAAAAAAAAAACAAAACAAATTTCCACCTGATATTTTTTTTTTCTCTAAAATTTTTTATCAGCAGCAGGCGCTTATATACCATTGTAACATACCTGAAATTTCCCCTTAATAATACACAAAAATATAATGCATAAAATGTGTGTATGTAAGCAGTAAGCACCTATATAAAATAATAATAATAAAAAAAAGAGAAGTTCCTTTTGCCTCACAATATAATTTTGCCTCTCAGTGTAATCGTAGTAATCGAATAAGACTCGTGTAAATTTTAATGCTTTTTTTTTTTTTAATTTTACCTCTTGAACATTTTCTACGATCTTTATTGAAACAGTATAAAAATTGATTAAGGTCACGGCACCTGCACATTGCATCTAAATCTTTATAAATATTTCATGTGCACACTGGTGTATACAAATTTTTTTTTTTATCAATTTTTGTATGTATGTTTGTGATATTTACACATTCACGTAATCTATATACAGTAAGATCTAATTGATTAAGGATAATTGATGAATAAATTGAAAATTTTTGAATCTGACGAAGTCGAAGACGCTTCGTGGAAAGCTTTGAAACAACGAGAAGAAATAGTTTCTGATGTTTGACTTTGATAGAATTGAAAATTAAGATTTTACTTTAATTATTTAGCGGGTGTCATTGAAAAACTGAATTCACTAAAACTTATAGAGGAAAAATGTAAATTATGATTAAAGCTGTCAAAAAATCTGATGTGATTTGAGGCGAAAACATGACTGACAATATTGTCTATTGTAAGAATATATAAGTGTAAGAGTTACGAGAAAAATGGAAACGTTTTAATGAAATTCGAGAAAAATCGTTCACGAAAGAAAAAAAATTTTAAGTAGTAGTAAGTGGAGTGGGGTGAGCGATTACAATATCTACATGCTTCGCGATTAATAATTATGTGGAATATAATAAAGTGAAATCATATTCACTATGTGTTGCTTTAACGATTCGTGAAAGCTTGCCTGATTTACAATTATTTTTATTTAATTTAACGGGAATCGGACTTCATACAAGAAGTTCTTTAAATATTTGTAATAAACCAAAATCAAATATAAAGGTTAAGTAAGATAAACTATTCCTAACAGTTGAGTCATTGTAATTATTATTGTTTTATTTATCGGGGCTTTACTGTATATTAAGTAAAATTTAAAAATTTTATTACAATGATAATGTGCTCATGTATGTATTTACGCACAACGTAAGCACGCCTGCTTTTTTTTTTTTATACACATAAAAAATATTTTATATTTATTTAATTTTTATCCTGATCGACAGGACTCTTCATTCTTGTATGTTTTTATTTTATTTTTTAACCTTTATTTCACATTAGTATAACAATTTTTTTAAAATTTATATTTTTTTTTGTTAATCTTTTATAAATATAATAAAAATGAATAAAATAAGGCAATCCTTATTAATTTTATTTTCTATAAAAGATTCATTGAAGGAACGATTTAAGAAGCAGTCGGTGTCCCATATACTTATATTAATGTCTTTAAATGTAAGTACATACTATATTAGAGTAGGGGGAAAAGTATCGGCATATCGGGTATGCAACTGAGTAGGATTTTTATATTTTATTATACCTGTACGAACGTATGTTCGAAGGGTATACTAAATTTGCCTTATCGTTTGTAACGCTAAGAAATAACGGTCTGAGATATACACTCAAGCGTATGTTTTTGATCAGCCTCGAATTCTGAGTCGATTTAGCTTTATCTGTCCGTTCATCCGTCCGTCCGTCCCAACGATAGCTCAAAAACTAATTGAGCTAAATTCACCAAATTTTCACAAATGATTTATTGTAGTAAGCGCCAGAACCATATTTAAGTTGGACATGATCGGGGTACTGGTTCGGGTAGCTGTCATACGACTTCAAAAATTATTTGTCTTTATCTTTGAAACTATGAAAGTTGTGGTATTGAAATTTCGCACAAGTAAATATATTAGTAGGGCCGATGTGCTTGATAAAAGTTGTTGAAATTGTTTGGCTCCTTCTGGTAGCTGCCACACAACTTCAACAGTAGTTTGGCCATATCTAAGAAAATATTGTAAACACAGTACTAAAAATTTTGCATATACGTTATTAATATTGTAATATGGCAACTTAAAGTGATAGTCTGTTCCATAGTCAGGTATGACATATTTATTCACACATAGGATTACAAATTCGTACGGGTGTCACAGAGTTGACATGGTCAACTCTATTTTTTCTCGTTTTTACATTAATTTTAAAATATTTATTTTTAAATTTAGTTAAGATGCCCTAATAAATATTAAATGTGTATAAAAAAGAATGTTATGTAAGAACAGGTGTTGGTTGTTTGTAATTTTACTAGTTATTACTTAGGTTTGTTTCTAGAATCTTCACATATATCATTGAGCATATATGTTAGATTATAAAATATCCACGATAACATTTGTAAATAGCATGCGATTTGAACATTGAAAAATTCTTGTTTAATTTCTTAAATTCAAATATGAGTTGAAAAATATTTCAACTCCTGATTGTAAGGCTTTAATGAAGAATCAAAAAGGATAAAAATATAGAAATAAATTTTAATCCTTTTCAAAAATTAATTTTTTTTCTCCTTTTCTTTAATATTAATTTTAAATTGACATAAATGATAAGCATATTGATGTTATTTGCAAGTTTGACGTTAATCTTTTATTAATTTTTTAATCAGAGGAATAAAAAAAAAATTTAAATTTATTAGAATTTATTATTTGTCTCTTATGCCTTTCTATTTTTACAAAAATCGTGACTCCATTTGAAATTTGTCATTCAATAGTATAATCTTCTATCAAATAGATGATTTTATTATTTTAGTTAAAGTGTTTTAGTGCTGGAATTAAATTAAGCTGGGTGTTTATTAATAGATGATCGTTCATTGGACAATAAATGGAATGTTATTACACTCTTTAATTTTATTGTAAATGAGATTTAGTTCATTGTTAATGTTTCAACAAGGATATTTACGAAAAGAAGAAAGAACTTGAAGATTTCGCAGAAGAGAGAAAAAAGAATCTTACATTATTCTGCAATCCTAGCAAAATGTTTCTACAATTTCTAGGAAAACGTGTTGGAAAGCAAATTCTATTGCTAATAAACCAAGAACTTATTTTATCATAAATATTTTTTTTAGCAAATTAGACCAACTTGATCAACATAGAAGGTATGCAAGTCTAGAAATAAAAATCGAAAAAACCAAGGCGATGAGAATAAATAACCCCAGCACTACGAGTCTGGAACTCAATAATCGGCAAGGAGAGTTCATTAAAATAGCTTATACTACTTACTTTGGCAGCATCATAACATCTGATGGCGGCACCCGAGAAGATGTAGATAGCAGATTCAAAAAAGCAAGAACAGCTTTCGGTAGGTTGCAGGCAATGTGGAGAAGCAGCCAGATATCAGCAGGGCAACCATGCTTAGAATATTCCGATTATATGTGAAAATAGTTCTGACATATGCTACCGAAACATGGCTAACATCAAAAGTTATCAAACAGAGGCTACAAGTCTTCATCAATAGATACCTCAGAATCATATATGACGAATATTTTAGCAGAAAACTATTAGCAATGAGGAGCTCTGAATAATGAAACACTCTAAAGCAACCTATAAGTAAGACAAGGATCAAGAAAGCAAAAACTTGTATTACAAATTTAAACTTGTATTATTAAGAAAAAATCTCATTAACTGCTATATAGTTTGATATTATTGAGCCAGAGTTTTAGCTTCCATGTTACACATGTATGTACATAAATATACATACTTTAAAATAAATATTTTTATGTAACTAGAATAAACAGCTTCTACATTTTTTTCTTCTGCTAATTATCATGTCTCTTATAATAATTTTAATTCTAATCGGATTTTATTAATAATATGCGTTATATGTAAGTTACAATTCATTAATTTGAAAAAAAAAATTATGAAAGATATTAATGTCAGAATTTTTAAATTAACATGGGTTAGTTAAGTACATGCGTATATGTAGGTAGTATTGGAGAGGCCAGAGGGTATAAGTTTATTTAAACTAAAATTCAAAAAAAATCTAAAATTAGCTAGAAAAAATGAAGTTTTATCCTTGTTGGACCATAAGATGGCTGCTTTCAGCTCTACAATCCAAAAAATACTGATTACTAACTATAGCTCTAATTAGCAGATGACAATTTCTCAATTTATCAAACCCAGTCGATCAATCGAAAAGGAAAATTCAGCTTAATCATAGTAACAAAATTACGGAACGATAAAACACGAACAATTTGCTAATACAAATAAACAGTTTACTGGATGCATAAATAATTATCATACTTATGGGCCATCTCATATATATGAGCTCAGTGAAATATTAAACAATAATTCCTAAAGAAGCTACTAAGGAAAAATGAGAGTGAAAAAATAATAGCCGAACAGTTGTGTAATGAAAAACTGAGAAAATCGGAACAGTTCGTTAAATTTTCGTTAAATGTTCGTTTAATATGTATATATCTGATTCGTCAATATCCGATTGACCCCTATGCACAGACACCGCAAAAATCTTCAATGCACTATATGAATGTCAATCTAATATAAGATCTAATAAAAAAAAAATAATAAATAAATATTTAGTTTGATCTAGGAATAGGAGTGGGAAGCCCCAATGTTTTTAATTTAAATTTTATTTAATTATATTATGTAACAAATTATATGATAATTATCTACTATGTAAAAGCAATAATTCTGAATTTTGAGGTAAACACCAAAATTTTTGAAATTAAAAAGGCATGCAATTTTCGCAAAATAAAAGTGAATTTTCCACTTACCGGTGTCCGTCCGTCTGATAACATAATACGAATTCAATTTTATATGTCAAAAATTTCAAAATTAAAATAAATTTTGTTTGTTCTTCTTATTCTGTTTCAAGCTTATTATCTCACTGTAACAAGCATTTTATATGAAATAACTATTTTATATAAAATATGAAAAATTCTTTTTGAAATTTTGACATAAAATTAGATTGGCTTATGATTATAAAAATTTTTAAATACAAAAGTGTAATCAAAATGTGTAAAATTTTATTGAAAAGAACTATAAAAAGAAAGAAATCCAAATATGTACGTACCAGTGTATACGTATATTGAAGACTAGTAGATATCATTTTAATAAAATTACTCCAGACAAATATAATTTATTAATAAAAAAAGAATATGCTTAGAATTGAACAAAATATGGTAAATTCTTCTTCATTATTATAATGTTCTTATTGTTTATTAACTATTTCACATCTTTATGGAACTATGGGTATTTGATATCTGGTTTTTTCATTAAAATAATACAAAATAAAAAAAAACTACATAGAAAATCTCATTAAATTACATGTACCCTATAATAATAATGAATATATAATGTAGATATATGTACATACGTTCCAAGTTCCAAGAAAACCAGTCAAGCATTCAAAAATATTCAATTTTACTTGACTTTTCTTTTCTTTTTTCTTACATATTGTTGGTACTTTTCTTTTTACCCATTGCATTGCATACAATAAGGAAGGTTATGTGATGGCACTAAAATTTCGGATGTCGAGTTTTTCGGTGGGAGCCATAGGTCTCCATAGTGGGGAAATGAAAATTAAATATTTCTAGATTGGTGAGAGTATATGGACGTGCGTATCTGAAGATCGAATCAACCAATTTCAATGAAATTTTATTTGTGAGTTTATTTTGGCTATGTCATATATCGGACAATTTTTGGGACATATCAGGCCTGGGGAATTGGACCGGGCCGATTTTACAAATTTCCGCATATCAAAAAAAATGATTAATCAATTTTCTGGAATTTAATATTTAAATTCGGAGAGTTAAAACAATGATTGGACATTACTTTTTTTTTTTGGAAAGGTCAGGCCTCGCAAACCGAGTTTAGGGACGATTTTTAATATTTTACCATATCTACGAAACTAATTGATGAAATTTGTCGAAATTTAATATTTTAGTTCCGGTTGTTGCCGAAGCTAATTCGCAAACAGGAAATTCGAAATAGCCGAAAGCGAAACTCTACTAAGAACCAAATTTACATTTTTTCGGGACAATACACATTGCGATCGTTTATGCGCTGATCACATCAGATTTTTTTTCTTGCTTTCTGTTTTCTTATTTTATTCATTCTTTAACTCTTCTGAACCCTATAAAATTTGTATATTAAATTCTTTTACCTATATTATATATAGGATTTTAATTATTATAAAAGATTAGAAGAAGAAAATATTGAATAAAAATGAACAAAAAATTATTATTTTTTTTTTATCATAATATTAATAAAAAGCAAAATCAATGTGATCCTCTAAAACTATTTATGGAATAAAAAATATTGTATTTTCTCAATATTATATAAGCAATATGGATTCAAAAAATTCCAAAAAAAAAAAAAAATAAACCAAAAGAAAAGAATATTAATTGACATATGCGTGAGATAAAGCAAGCATGCGTGACAGATTTTTAACATTGAAATTCATGTACTGGTAATGTGATATATTTTGCTTTAATAAAAATGACCTAAGTAAATTTAATCTGCATATTAATACATACATAGAGTACGACATACAAATTGTTTGTATATGTAAATTTACTTTAAAGAATTAAAAATGTTATAATAGTTAAAATATAGTTGATTGTGTACATATAAACTAGAAAATATTTTAATAATTTGTTGTTCTTTTTCTTTTCTTTGTTTTTTTTTTTGTAATAACATCGAACATGTAAATCATATTATGAGTATTATGAGGAGAATATTTTCAGTTGTATGGAAATATATGTGATACGATGTGTTATACATGTATGTATATGCATGTGTATATTAATGAAGTGAATAAATAAATCTTATTATGTTTCTATGGTCCTCAGTGTACAGATATAGATTTTTTTTTTCGCTCATCACTCGAACCAACATTGCTGCATTCATTAAAGAATTTTTAATTTGTGGTTTTTTTTTCGCCTTGTCTTAACATTAAAATGAAATAAAATTGCTATTATTTGACACTGTCCTCTATGAGATTGTATTTGAAGGAATTTTAATTATGTTTTCGTTTTGTATTGCATTATAGTGCAATATTATGACAAATGTATTAATGTGACAATTATTACTGTGTCTATGAATAATTTTTGTTTTTTAGGCGAAGATGAAGTCCAGACTTTCATTATCTTCGACAGCGGATCGGAATACCGCAAATTAGAGACTCGAATCATTTGAAATATTTTGCGGCACCGAGGACATTAACAAGGTATTTATAAGTGGATCATTAAAAATAGATGACGATAGTGCAAGGGGAAATGAGAAAGCCCCCTTCCTTGTCTAAATTGAATTCCGATTATAGGATTTAATAGCCTGAGCTTCCATCATAAACCAAGCATCGTAAATAAGTGAGAGGAGTGAAAAAGATTACTTTATAAATCTGATATTCTTAGTCAATGTCTGATGACATTATCTTTTGAATCCTAAAATAAATTTGATCTTCGTGTCTCCAATTCCCGAAATTTTATTTGTGATATTTTAAACTTTTAAAGAAATTCAGCATGTAAAGAAGAAAACCTACTATTCCTCGTTGAGATGACGAACTCTTATTAGGTTGTTACAAAAAAAAAAAGAAATGTATTAAATTTCAATATTTAACAAAAAATAAAAAATTGAATTAGATAAGGTAGCTGATTTGTATTATGATTGATTTTGATGTTTAAAGTAAGTGTTAATCTTAGAATGACAATTAAATTTTTAATTAATATTGAATTATAAAATGAATGATGCTCGAAACGATATAAAATGAATGATGTGAATGAATTCTTTATGGAACGTAGACTACAACAATATTAATCCATTCATCATGAATCTTTGTGAAGTAGTTTCGCAACAGTTTCAAACAACTTCAGGCAATGTAGGTTCTGTCGGTTCGGAAGTTACAGCAAAACAATATATATTTTTGCGAACCCTTTTAAAACTTATCATACTAATAGTGAAAGCCGACAAATATAGTCAAACGGAATATCGTTGGTAAGGTTTTGGGGAGATCTGCAACTTTTGCTCCCGCAAATTTTTAGAAATCAGTCGGTATATAAATGTTATTCTTCCTCTTAATAAGGTAGAATGCGTAAACAAAAAATTAAGTAAATTATATCAGTTATCAAATAGTCTTTTAAATCAAAAACATGTGATTTATATTCTTTCTTCCTTATGCTGAAGAAAACGCGATAATAAATAGCAGAAAAGCAGCTACTCCTTTTTAAACAAAATTCAGAACAGTTAACTAGATTGTTTTTCATTTAATAAAAAACCAATAGAAAAATTATAAAAAGATCACGAATTTTTACACTTTATGCATTTAAGGACTCCTTTTTTTTATTTTTAAAAACTTGTTGCAATTTTATTAATAACTTAAAGAAAACAGCTTTGTAATATGATTAGAATACATTGTATGAGCTGTTTTCAGAGTAACGAATTATTAATTTATGCATGCATATTAAGTCTACTGTATTCAGATAAAAATATTCGTGAATGTAGACAATTTGAAATATGGAAAGCATAAATTATGACAGACTATTAATAAAGAAATTTCACTGGGAACAAGTGAAAACACAAGAAAAATATGGCTTTCAAACGATACTTGGTCGAAAGTAGAATATAGAAGAAAATTACGAACAAAAATGCTCACACAGCAAACAGATGACCTAAAAGCAAAATATAGAGAAGTTGCGAGAGAGGTCAAGAGATGCGCCAGAAGAGATAAGAGAAGATATTATAATTCGATGGCAACAGAAGCACAGTCCTGCTATATGGGAGTGAAACCTGGCTAGTACGAAAAAACGACATGGAGAAACTACAAACAATGCTAAACAAATGCCTGCGAATCATCTGCAACATACGCTGGCCCAGACGAATAACAAATACAGAACTCTGGGAGATTACGAATCAGGAACCTGTGGAGTCCACCGTCAAAAGAAGAAAATGGAAATGGATTGGACATATACTCCGAAGGGCGTCGAGTACAATAGCGCGACAGGGGATGGAGTGGAACCCACAGGGCAAAAGAAATGTGGGAAGACCGCGACTAACGTGGAGGCGAACAATTGCAAAAGAACTAGCGACAGCTGGAAAAACTTGGGCAGAAATATGAAGCCCTATGCTCCCAAAGGGAGTGAAGTAGGAAAAAAAAAAAATTAATAAAGAATCCGTGAAAATATTAGGAAAACTTACATACTTAAGCTAACTACAGTTGGTTAGGAGCATAAGACATCTACAACGATTCTTCAGCTTACTCTATATTGTGTGCCAGTAACTTTTTTTCTCACTGATTCTGGAGAAGTGTATGAAACATCTTCTAGGTTCAATAACATCTTCTATTTCTGTGTTATACATTTTTAGTGGGATATTATTTAAGGCTTTAATTCTTACATTTTTTTTATCTTACTCGTGTTCATTTAAAGACCGACTATAAGTTCATTGTGCTTCCGATCGTGTAGTTTGTCTTGCTTATCTTTTTGTGTGTGCATTAGCAGGGTTATGCCGTTCTTGGCCTTTCGACTCTATTCGTGAAGGTCCACTTGATAACTCTGGCAGTGGTTGTTTCTTCTTTTATGAGGTCGTCTTATACCACATTGAACAGGTGTACATTCCTGTTTGATCCCGGCCAATTTTATTGTATGGTTTGTTCTGCCTTTACGTTAGCTCCGCATCTATGAAGTGACTTTATTATGTTGATTATTTTGTTTACGAACGTTTTTATTTGCTAAAGAACACCATTTTTCCTCTCGATTCATCATACCCTTTTCGAAATCAACGAAAGCGACATACAGTGGTGAATTCCATTTGATTAACTGTTCTTCGATTGTTGGCAGTATTTTAGACTAGGCGATATGCCGCAGCCACTCCTGAACCTAACCTTCTCCTCTTTAAAACCTTTTTCAACTTTACTCTCAACTGTTGTGTATACTATAAGCGCAGGCCCTTTTATAGTCGCGTCCAGCATTTTTATGCGCCGCCTGCATTAAATCTATGCATAATATACCCGCCTTTTACTTTCATTTTTTAAGTCTATGTTAAAGTTTAGGCCGGATCAAGCCCATTCTTATGTTCTTGAGAATATTGTTGCCGGTTGTATACTGTTTATTCTGCATACTGTTGCTGTTTATTTCTTCAGTGTGGACGACAGTAGTTGATCCAGTCCGTTTTTTATTGGTTGGTTTCGATTCCTGGCCTTATTTCAAAATATTTGTATGTTACTGAAGAGTGCGCTCATGTTATTGAACTATACTTCTTTTTGTTGTTCTGTCGCTACAAATGCAGTCATACGGAATATTGCTGGAAAGGTTTCAGCAATTTGCTAAATATTACTACAATTCTTGTCAAAATATTTGCCGGAATTTATTGCTTCTTACACGTATTCATTATTTTGTTAGAAATCTTTATTGATTGCTGTAACTTGAACTTTCAAAAATTCTAGTTTACAACATTGAACGTTCACTTTTTTAAAACTATATTACATTTTTTCTCGAGAGAAAAATTGCCATATAGAATTAAATTTAAATATTTTTGAATTAAAATAAAGTAGGAAATACAACCTTCTAGCTTTAACATGTGTGTGCGTATATGTAGCATGTTTTAACATATTTTTTTTTTAGCTTCCAGTCTAAAATTATATCGACTTTTATTAGCTAATAAAGCCGCTTCCTCACTTTATCATATAAAAAAAAAAATTGAATAATTTTTTAATATTGTTACTTGTTACCCATTATATACAGTGGCATCCTGCTTCTATAATAATACCATATTAAAAACTAATATTAAAAGAACAGATGAAAAAAAAAACTAAAATATAATAAAAAGCTTTTAAAAACAATATTCTTTCCTCTCTTATTTTTAAAATTACATTTAAAATAATGTTAGATAATAAAAATAAAAATTTATAGCATTAACATAAAGGGAACATTGAAGAACAGCAACAAGAAAAACAAAGGTAAATATTCTTATGTGAAATATTCATTTAACCATCAACCACCGTCGTATTAACATGGCGCCAAGAATCCAATTATATAATGTTCATTGGTACATATTATAACGTATAATAGACTTGTAGAGATCATTTAAGATTTTATATTATTTTTAGACTATATAAAGTCTTGTATTTTAATATAAATGTAGGGTATCCCAAATCACGTTAGACACTTATTTGTCAATCATCATTGAATACCCGTAGATTATAATTCAAAATTTTCATTACAACTTTTTTGATAATAAAAAAATATATATCTAAATATTTAAGTAAATATTATACAAGTTATAAAAACTTAGAGCATCAATAAGTTATGTCGATCTTTCAGTGGTAGCCATCGTATTCTTAATGGCCGATTAATAAATTAAGATGGAGAAGTTTTTGACTTTGCGTGGAGAAGCTCTCGTCAGTGATTAAACAAAATATATACCAAATTGCACATTTATAGGAACCCATTACCGAATCCATACCTTGGAGTTAAAAATATTATAAAAATAGCAAATCATGCATGTTCTGCTGTATGTAGAGTCTAATTGTATGATACGCTTGCCTTATTCCACGCGGCACTTGCTCAAAACAAGCTCCGCTTTTAAACAAACTCGTTAAACACTCAATTTTTACGGGACATCTTTTATATTAACTTTAATAATATGAATTAAAAAGTAATCCAAGTATAAAGGCAAAAAAAGCAAACAAACAAAAATTCAAGAAAATTAAAGGAAAAAAAAGAAACAAAAAAAAAATTGTTGTCACGCTAGAAATGATTTGCATAACAAAACAATCATGCCATCACTCATTCAATCTCGATTTTACGAGTATTATTATTATTTATGAGAGTAAAGCGTCACCATGTTATCATTAAAGTGTGTACTAAATGTCATAAAATAATGTTTAAAGGGAGAGAATAAAAGAAAGATATGAAACAATCTTCATTAATTGATCTATTGGTTGTTCGTAAAATAATAATTTTTATAGAAAATCATAATAACGTCCAAAATGCTTTTGCACTTGCTATGGCATATAACAGGTTATTTTCTATGTAAATCTCTTATGAATTTCACTGCAGAGAAAAAGAGAAAGAATTTATTATTAATAATAGAAATTGCATAATTTTATAATTACAATCTACCTGCATGTGTATTATTTATTTGCTGCCATTGTTCTTTCATATAAAATATAAAATTTTTTAGTACAAACTCTTGACGTCTACCAATAAATTTATCTACATTGTATACTTTTGAGTTGTGTACTATTCAATTTAGTTAAAAAATTTTCCAATCTTATAGGTTTGGTTATAAAATAACATTTTTTTTTTGGTTTATTCATTTTACTTTTCTTCATCTTCTTCCTTCTTCTTTCAAATTATGTAAAGCTTTATTTTTTTTTTTTGTTAAAATGATTAGCTATGGTTTAATCCTTGAAATGATCAAAAACAGTTAAAAAATAACATTATACGAGAATATAAATTAACTTGTCCTGTACATAAATTCTTAATCACTCTTTAAATGATTGGAAAAAAATTTCAGTATAGCTCAAGTTATAGTATAAGTAATAATAAAAAAAAAAACTAGTAATTGCTACTTCAATTTATATAGTCGAACATTTTATGGGTGTTTTTCTTGTTTGTATATATAAATTGTTTTACTGGTTTTTTGTGGTTTTTGTAAATTTAACGAGGGTTGTATTTTAATTTCAAAGTTATTACTTCAACCCAAATAATGCGGCTAATAGAATATCAGCGATTAGAATAGATTAGATTCGTAGATTGGCAGGGGTTAATCTCAGACCAGGTCAATGCAGCCTTAAAGACTTATTGTAACATCCCTTTATAATCGTCACGTAATTACAGATTCGTCCAAGCGCGACTTCCTACAAGTCCAAGGCTGCCACCACATATCTCTAAAAAACTAAACAAACGGTCCCGAGCTTGTCCCAATTAGTGCAAGTGATAGCCGTTACAGTTTGCAGTGCCCAGTCTGCAATGCCTCGTGAGGAGACCAACCACAACCCTGGCCTCTCCTTCTTAGACGCCAACAGCTACTTTGCCTTCCCGAGAGACGGACCAGGAGTAAAAAGCTTCGCCTGCCTCATTCCGGACGTCCGATCCTAAAATTCCTTTTGAAAATGCCTCATTCGTCCCCCCCCCCTTATTATTCGTGATAATTGCCCATTATATTATGATGGGTCAATATGGGCAATAATTTTATTACTTTTCCAAATATTTCTGTTCGTTTTTGGAAGTTATAACGTCAAAAATTTGACATAAATAACAATTTTGGTATTAAGCAATCAAATTACTTTTACATAATTACAGAAAAGCTTTTAAATGTTATAAAAGGAAGTTAAAGGAGAGATATTTAGAAGAATTTTCAGGTATGTAAATCAAACAAAGGCTACTTGCAAAAAATAGATGAAGGCAATGTTACTCAACTTTAACTTAATTTTTAATACTTATTTCATCCATCACTTTTGATTTCCTGTTCAGTCGAACGCATTCAGCTTATAATCTACCATCAAATTCAAATTGCTAGCGAAATGTGATCTTTGAAATTGAATCAAATTAGAAGACTTTATAAAATATTTTAAATTAATGATACCTCGTGAAAATTTAGCACTTCACTTTAAAAATTAATAAACTTAAAGCCAACAAAAAAAAGAAAAAAAGTGATAAAACGTATAAAAAAAAAGGACGTCTAAAGAAAAACTGAAAGTTATTCATCGATTAAACAACTTATAGCCAAAGTATATTCATTTACATACACACACATTTATAGACGGCTACTGTATATAAAAAAATCAATTTAATATTAAGTACATTTGCATATAAAATATTGTATGTATATGTATATGTAACTATATTAAACAATAGTTGATTGTTGGTGTACCTATATTGACTTGTTGCCTGGGTAAAGAATCGTTAAAGAAAGGAATAAACTGAATTGCCAGGTTTATGTCTTAATTCAGACATGCCAACTAAAGTCAAAGATTATCAATCAATTTGCATATTACAAGACCTTAATTTAAAAATTCAATGTACTTAAAGAGTTTTAGTTAATTTTTTTTTTCTCTCTTATATGTACACAAAATATGTGTGTGAATATGTAGATGCACTTATCGAGTATTTATTGTATATATATATATTTTTTTAGAAGACGATTAATTCTTTTCATTTTTATAGACAGAACCAAATGGATTTGTTAGATTTTAATATACAAATAAAAAACAAAAAAAAACAATAAAAAGAAGAAAAACAAAAGTTGAAAACATAAAGTAAGTATCAGATTTGTTGTTTCTTTAAAATTTTCTGTAAAATATTTAAATTTTATTTTTTTGTTTTTCAGAAAAAATTAAAGGAATCATGCATAACAACAATGATCGTAAAAGATCGTATATTAAAAAAAAAAATTGCTTTTGTTTTTTTTTCTACTTAACTGTATTTGTTAGTTAGTCTGATCAATTAAAATATTATAAAAAAAAAAAAAACAAAAAAATTACAAAAAGATTCAAAATGTATTCTTTATCAACAAAAATATTTTCTCATTTGAATTCAATGTGAAACTATAGGCAACTAAAGAAATATAACAAATACAATTTTTCCGAAGAAATCCGAATTTTTCCGAAAATAATTTTTTACGAATTCCTCCTTCTCACTACCAGTAAAGAATGAAAAAGAATGTTATTTCCACACCAAGCTATAAGATATACGTGCACGTTCCTCCTAAATCTTTGCGATTTGTTGAAATTCTCAAAAGAAACTCCAAAACTAAGAATGGGGCAGTAGTGTAACATGTTAAACTAAACATCAGAAGCATTCATCACAATAAATCAATAAATCACCTATTTTTGACTCGATTAAATCTTGCAATAAGTACTCATCAAAACCTTTAAACAAACTCGAAAAAGATTGTATCACTACAACATTGGGGATCCTCAATTATATACATTTATCAACAACATCCCTTTGGCAGAAATTACTTGGACCTTCTATATCTTTTAAATATATTCACTTTTAATGAATATGATTTAATATATGCATATGTTCAATGAACTCCAATAACTACATATATAAAGAATCTCATATCATAATAATCCTCTAAGTATTATTTAAACGCATAAGTAGAATTCATTAATACTGTTTTAGAATGATTTAACGTTTTACATGTCTTACACGAAATTGAAATTATTAATTAATTAGAAGTTAAGAATAAAGAGGCTTACTACGAATAATGTTGCAAAAGTTGCAGGAAACATGGATATGGAAAAGAATGCCTCATCGTTTCTTAAAACATTCTCTATTAAATTCTAGGATATTCTTAGAATTAATTCTGTTTCATAGTAACATAGTAATAATATTTGCTAAAGCCGTAAATGTGGATTTGTAGATTTTTGAAGGAATCCAATGGGATAATAGACCTGTTCCATGTATAAAACTGGAGATATCCCTAAGAAAATTTGACAGCAGTTTTTAAACGCTTAAAACAATTGCGACGACAAACAGCCATTACTAAGTAGTTACAAAGAATGGTGGAACGGTGGTTTCATCACTGTACCCAGCTTAAACAGGTGATATTTTACTGAGCAGTAAAGAAACACGTCATAGCACGAACCCGGTTTCTTTCCATCCACAACAACTCTGTGGTTAACTTTTCCGAGTGAGATGAGAAAAACTATGCGAAGGAGTTTTTCACCGACACCCTTTCGTGTTTCAAGGAGTTTTTCACCGAGAAGGGAGACGACACCCTTTCGTGTTTTACCAGTGAAGGTTACATTTTAAATTTTGCAAAGTAGGTGATATTCGCAAATTTCGTCCATAATTTTTTCACCGTTGTTACCAAATTCCCGAGACTTTTATAGAAACCTATATATTTAACAGGTGCGCTGTTCCTAAAGAATTTTTTGTAAGCGAATAAAATCACTAATAATTTAACGTATAAAATATGAAATTAATCAACAATAATGTTGAAAATGCAACAAATAGTTTTATGAGGGTGTGAGCACCATATTTTAAATTGAACCTCAAATTTGTTCTTCGCATATTGATTCAAAAACAAAAAAAAGAGAGATTTAATTTCACTTTTAATTTGCCGCTGTTTTTTAAATCAAAAAATTTACAAAATAGTTTCTGATGAATTCAAAAAATAAATTAAAAAAAAAAATGTTCTTGAAATTGCGGAGCCATTCATAAAGCAATCGAAAAAAAAACTGGCAATCAAAGAATTTTTTTTTCTCCAATTTCGTAAGAGAAAGGTTTACGTGTTTGATGGCCATTTCTGTTTTTTTGTTAGTTTTGCATTCCTGTTGAAAGTTGAAATTATTAAAATGGTCCAATTATGTGTTGCTAAAAAATTTGCTACTGGTATTTTCAATTGGTATTTAAAATTAGTTTAGAAAAAACAAAATTAGGTAATTTTGTTTTTTTTCATTTTATTCTTAGTTTTTTTTTTCTTGTATTGTGTGTCCTAATTTAAATTATCTACACGATAAATGATACATAACTGCAGTTCGGACGTGAAAAGATGTTTTGTTTTTTTTTTTGCGTTTCATTCGTTAACGCTTTGTACAAATTTCTGGAATTTTTTTTTTATCATTAGTTAATAGAAATATAAAAACTATCAGTCACGAATATTTCTTTCAACAAATCAATACTAATTTGAATGGAATTCAATATAAAAACGAGAACGTGTCTAATGGCAAATTATTAATTATGAAAAAAAATATAAATTGAAAATTTTTTCAAACTTTTAAAAATTTTTTTTTGTGCATAAATTTTACAGTAAAACTTTTGGCATAAAAGTCTCGTTAAAGGAAGAGAGAAAAGCAGAACTGAAAGAATGGCAAAAACGGCGAAACGCGGCAGAAACGGAGGCTTCCTCACGGGTTACTGTGAATTTCAGCCGCGAGTAGGTAGTGACGGCTGAATATATTCTGTGCAGTTATTAGACTATTAGCAAAGGGCGGCTTATTTACCTAGATGAGTGAAATGAAAGTTTTTCGAATTCGAAACTTTTACGACGTAGAAAATTATATTGCTGCTCTAAATAAATTAGCATAGCTTACTTACGAATTAGATTAGTGTAAGTGAATACCACAATTACTTTTAATAATTACAGTGATCTATAGAATTATAATTTTGTTTAATTTAATCTTAATTTATGTGATCTTTTATTTTATCAAATTATTAACGCGCCTTCTCAGTAGTTGGAATATATAAATGATGAGAATTTTATTTATATACTAAATGATAACCACGTTTGTTGGCCAAGTCACGTTTATTTTACTATACTATACAAAGCCTTGTACTAAGCAATCGTCTAATATATAAAAAATCCGATAGTGTTGTACTATGCTGTACGTTCTTGCACAGATTTTCGGAAGAAACACAAAAAAAAAAAACATTTAAAATGAAATAAAATTTTTCGAAAAAAAAAAAAAATATTTTCATTAGAAATCTGCGCAATCAAATAAAAATTAACCTAAAAACAAAAACCAAATATATGTGTATAACTAAAATGAAATCAGAAATGATAAGTTCGGAATCTGAAAGAATTCAGTTCTCTGCGGATATGAGATTTTTAATAATTTCTGATAGTGTGTGCGTGTGTGTTTTGTGCGTTTTAAAAAATGCATACGCGTAAGTACATGTGTACATATGTATGTGTTTAAAAAAAAAAAAAAAATTATTAATAACAGTGAAAAAGATTGTTAAAAAAATCAAAAAAAAGATTTTGAAACAGAAAATATTTTTTTTTATTGTTGTTGTTTTTTTCTTTTTTCTTATTTTGTTTATTTCATCACTTTTTTTCATATATTTTTTTTTTGTAACTGGTATTCTACTTTATTTTGAAAAAATTTTTTTTATTTTTAATTTTTTTCTTTGTTTTTTATTTTTTTTTTATTTGCCTTCTGTTCACAATTTTTATCCGCTGGCTATGTCTGGTCCTTGCGTGCATATTAATTCACCACAATTTTTTTTTTCTGTGTATTTTTATATGTATGTACATATACGAGTATGTCGTATAGTTTTTAAATATTATTTATATATTAATAATTTGAGTGTATATATATACATATATGTAAGTATATAAAATAATATTCTTTAGATGGAACAGAGGCAAAAGTTGAGAATATCAGTTTAAGATCATTTTACATCATCAACAGAGTCCAACAATGATATCTCTTGCAATATAACACAAAATATTTTTCAAAAAAAAAAAACACAAAAAAATTCTCTATGGTAATTTTTGTTATAATTTTTTTTTTTTTTTTAATTTTATTATAAAATGTATTGTTGCTCGAAACCATAAGTATATTATGTATGTATAAAGTAGTTAGCCCCATAAAAATACCATCAAATTTAAGTATGTATGTATTTTTTTTTTTTTGTATATTAAGTAAAGCACAACAAAGATTTCCTTTTTGTTTTCCTCTTTTGTTTTGGGATTTTTTGTATTATTATTTCTCATCCAATTTTCCAAAGAATGACGTTTTAAAAATATGAAATTTTTTTTTTGATTCAAAGCTATTATTATCCTAATTATATACATTAAAATAGTGGCCCAGAATGATAAAATAAAAGTTAAAAATAAAAATAAATAAAAAAAAAAATGAAAAACAACAACAAAAAGAAAGTTTATCATTTGGATGTTGCAAAAAAAAAAAAAAATTCGAAATTTTTTATAAATTTTAAGAAAATATTGAATTCTTTAATGGTACGAGTATAACAGAAAAAAAATATGGGAAATTATAATTTTATCATCCAAAATTTTAATGTCCTTTTGATATTATTAAATATGAAAATATAAATGCCAAAAAAAAAAGAAAAAGTAATCAGAATTCCAAAATTGCATTGACCGCTTCGTCCTTTTTAAATATGTCGGTATATATTCATTTGTATACCATTAAAATATGTACTTGGATTTATGAGATAAAATTAGATTATAATTCAGGCGAATCTGATAGCTCTCATCTATTTTTTTTCTTATATACGAGTACTTAATGTTCTTGTATAATAAAATTTATGCTGATTATGATAATTTATGCTGAGATACACACTTTATTTATAAAGTAAATCATTAGAAACAACTGAATGGTATATTTGTTGCCAGATATAATTTATTTATATTTGAATATTATGTTGCCATTATAAATATTAAAATTTTAATATTTTAGGTGTACGTTCAATGGTTGCATAAGAGAACAGAAGAGGTTTAAAGAATTTTAAGAATAAGCCAATGAAAAATATTTTAAAAATTCAAAAAAATCACAAATAGTTTGTATAGCAACCAAATCAAATTTTTTAGACCAAGCTGCCTAAGTCGAGTTTAATAGTTTTTTTCTGAATTTTATGATATGCGTGGCAAGGTGATGTCAACAGGGTGGAGTTCTGTCTCCGTTGATGTGTTTAGTGGTAGGCGGGCTCCGTAATGAGCTATACTGATATATCCTGCCATATACTGATGGTATTGTCATTATCGTTAGAGGTAAGTTTGAAGGGACTCTTTGTGACATAGTTCAGAGGCACAGGCCTGTTGCAATGCTGTTCGTCTGAGACTTAAGCCTAGCAAGACGATTCTCGTGCCCTCCACCATAATAAGGAGGCTGGAACACCTGCACACAATTTGAATTCTTTCGAGTTGTTAAGAGGAAATCCGAGATCAAATACCTGTTGGTGGTTTTTGATTTCAAGCTTCTTTGGCAAAATCACGGAGAGGCTGTGTGTGTGCGGCCACTTAGGTTTTACAGAACTATATTAGGCAGGGCGTGGTAATGCTCCTTGTCTATCATGCGGTGGATGTATACCATGGCGGTGGTGCCACTCCTTACATATGGAGTAGCGGCATGGACGAGAGGAGTGGCTCTTGGAATGCCTAATAACCTAGGGCGATTGCAGAGACTCGCATGCATCTATATTACGGGAGCTATTAGGTCGTGCTCAACTACGGTAATAGAGGTGATTTTGGTACTAACCGCTTTGCACCTTGTTGTTAAGGTAGCTGGGGAGAAAAATTGTACATGTCTAACATATTTTCTTAACAGACCGCCTAATAGATGGACTCAGTGAAATAAATAATCATATCTTTTGCAATTTTGTTGGAAATGTATTCTAAAGCGGCATTATTATTTTATATTAAATTTTACTTTCAAATCAGTTAAGATAATTTTTTTTAACCCACAGAATTTATTGTAAAAAGTAGTATTAAGAAATAAGCCGATTTTTTTGCTTTTCTCTCAAAACTAATTTGAATAATTTTTAAGAATTTTTAAGAAATCGAAAATTAAAAATAAATCAAAAATTTTCAACTTTTCGCAAGCCAGAATCTAAAAACCTACAAGAATTATTAAAGCTATATACAATTTTCAAGGTTAATGAAATTCGGTAAGGTTCTTCTTTTTTGCATTTTATTTTACCATATTTCATACTCCTTTTTTTTTTACATATGTATTTATTTTTTAAATTAAATAAGCAAGAAAGTATAAATTTTATTTTATTAAATATGAATTCATTACAACAAAAAAAAATAACAACAATTACAAGAAAGAAAAGAAACAAGAAACTAAAAAATGTACTCTTAAATTATTGTTGTATAAAGTGAACAATTTAAAATCAACACGAATATTACTCTTAACACTGACCATCAATCCATTCATTCATTTTCAATCTAAGTTATAAGTATAAAAGATACTAAAGAAATATGTTTATAATAACATGTATTGGTTATATACGTTCATATGTATACATACACACATACAAATATATTTTTAATAATATAAAAATGCTGTAAAGTCTTAACGACCGGATGTACTCTGATATATATTTAAAAAGACTCCTTTACAGCTAGCTACAACCTAGGCATATATGGTAGCTACCTTGCAAAAATTACTCTATATGTATACACAATAATAATGATTGTTGTTGATGATGCTGCGGTAATATTCGATATGCAGTATATACATATATATATATTTTTTATATATTTATTCGATTTCTTATAACTTATTTGCTTGCAATGCTATTATTATTATTATTATTATTATTGTGTGTATGGAAGAATTCTATTTTACTGTATACATATATGTATAAATAATAAAATAATATTTTTAATTTTTAATATATTTCTTGACTTCTTCTTTAAAACTGGTTCTGTATTAGTATATTCGATCATATAATAATAATATATTATATGTAAAATATATTTATATATGTATATATGTTTGTATTTATATTAATATTAAATTTAAAATAAAATGCACCTTGCTACCTGAGTTGCAGTTAATGATTTATGGTACCAAAGATAATAAATACGGCAATGAAAATTATTTTTCATGATGACTTTAGCAGCCAAAGATTATTTTATGATTTTGTGTTTTTTTTTTTTATGAATGTTATTTGATGCTGCTGTTTTATTGTTGATAATGTTATTTTTTGATTATGTTTTATAATATTTTGTTGTTGTTGGTTATTGCAATTGGTAATAATAATTTTTTTTTATTTTCTCTTTTCTTCTTTATTTTTAAATATACAAGTCAAGAGTAATCTCTTTGATATGAATTAAAATACATTTGTACATACATACATATATAAAATACATTTGTACATACATAAATATAAAATTGAATGATTTTCTTTAATAATGAATACATTGGGATGTTGAAATTGTTGACTAGTAGATGACGTTTCTGTAGACAGAATTGATAAGTATGGTGTATAGATGGTGTGTAGCTTAATATTTTATTTTTATGTTGCATTTTTACCGACCGCATTGTATGCAATAAGATAGGTTATTTGATGGCACCAAATTTTGGATGTCGAGTTTTCGGTGGGAACTCAATTTTCCATTGTGGGAGAGCGTAAATAAAATACTTTTAGAGAGATGTCGGTCTGTATGTGCACGCGTGTATCTCAAGTACGACTGAATCGATTTTAATGAAATTTTATATGTGAGTTTATTTTGGCTATAGCACGGATATCAGACCCCTGGAACTGGAAATTTTTACGGGTCAAGTGAAATAATCAACAAATTTCTTTAGAATTTAATGTATAAATTCTGAGTATTAAGACAACGAATTTGTAATTTTTTTGGAAAGATCAGGACTCAAAAATCAAATTCAGGCCCGATTTTACTTTTTTTACCATATCTATGGAAAGAATTGATGAAATTTCTTTAAATGTGATATTTTAGTATTACCGAAATAAACAGATGAAACTTTTTAGGGGCAGGGGGTACAAAACAAAATTCTGCTAAGAGCTAAATTTACACTTTTCTAGTTATGTTAGCTAAAAGCTTGACAACTTCTTTAAAATTGAAAGGAAGTGTTTAAAATACATTTTCATAATCTTCTGTAAAATTTTCACTAAACTAGGCAATATACATTGCATTGCGGTCGGTTATGTGGTGATCACATCACAATTTTTTTTTTATTTTTGCGATATTTTTTTGTTTAATAAAAAAATAGAATTTTTATTATTTTAAGAATTGAGGAAATACCTAACACTTTTTTGATTTTGTTTTTATTAAACATAAAAAATAAAATAATTAGAAAGTTGAGAGAAAAATTATAAGAAATATAAAAAAAAAAAAATTTTTTTTCTTATAGGCGCACATTTCTAAAGGTTACCTTTAATCATAGAAATTCTTAGTGTTATCATGATCAACTTATATGCAATACATATGCAATACATATAATCTTAATAAATGTTATATACATGTATATAAATTAAATGTAAAACATGTTCGTTACAGTTAATTATTTCTTTTAAATTTAAGTGTGTATGTATAGGTATATGTTAGATGAAATTAAATTATTAAACGAGAATTAATCGCTTTAAATGAAGAATAGTAAATTATTTTGAAAATTTTAATGAAAATTCCCTTAATTAATATTAATTGGAATATATTTAAATGTAGTAAATTTATATAATAAAATTTTCGATTACTATTAGTTATTAATTTCATTATTAATTAATTATGAGACTTAATTATTAAAATCATACAATTAAGAGGATTTTGAATTTTAAATGAAATATTTTAAGGGAAAAAATTGCAATTTTTCTGCAATAGTCAAATAAATATGTCAATTATTATCTAGAAGCAACTGTTTACACATTATATGAAAAATGTCAACAAGAAAGGAATCGAAATAAATTGTTTAACCCCTCCCACTCCCAGTCACTGTCTCCATTAAGCTCTCTTCCTTCTTCTACCCTCTCTATTCTCATCTCCTTCTTTCCATCTCTTTGCCATAAAGCTGTAAGTACAATATGTACCTTTTATCATATGAGTTTAAAAAAAGTTATATTGAAAGTTTTGTTATTAAATATACTCTTGAATGTCAGAAAATCCAACAAGTGTCTAATAAATATTTTTGTCCTGATTTAAGACTCAAAGTTTTCTAAATAATTAAATTAATAAATTAATTGTTAGTTCTAGCAGGGAAAATTTGCATTGTACTCATATATTTTCGGACAATAAGATCATATATATCAATAAGCTATATATATGTATAAATTTTTATGTTTCCTCCTACACTCCTAGAAGCAGCATAGGGCTAGTGCATGACATCATAGATAGTCGCCATATCCCAGTTTCATTGCATCTTAGAGTTTTAACTATGTAGGTGATTAAATCTGCCGTAGTCCTTTCTTTATATTTAATATTTAAGGTTATTAATATTATTTATAGCTTGTTTTTCTTTCTTGTTCTTTTAATACCGAAATTTTATAAATATATAAAAATTACTTGTATACTAATTTGTTATTTTATAAGTATTGTATATTAAGCTTTAATATTGAATGTAATTTTTTGTAGTAATCTGACCGGGATTTGAACCCAAGACCATTCGGTTGAAGGACCGTTGCCATAACCATTGCACCAATGATCAGGCACTGGTCCATATATATCAAATTACTTACATAATATTATAGGCTCCGGATGTGCAATTTTTTTTAAGTATAACAATTTTTAAAATAGCATATGATTAAAATGATAAATAGTTTCAATAGAAAAATAATTTTTAAATTATTGAATTCAAATTATGTTTTTTTTTTCATTATTATTTTTATATTTCCGATTTCTTATAATGTTAAGCATAAATTGAAATTAAAATTAAAATCAAAATAAAAACAAAGAGAAAAATACAAAATATTTAAATGTTATTAAAAAAAAAAAAGAAAATTGTAATCTCTACGAACCAAAAAAAAAAATTTAACTGAGCCCGATTGCATACTGCGATTTATCTGTTGAAATATTTCAATAACAATTTCGAAAATAACAAACACACTAAACCAAAAAAAAACAAAAATAATCTATAAAAAGAAAGCGAAAAAAATCGAAAACAAGAAGCTGTTAACAACTTTAATTTCATCTCAAAAGTAAAGATATTTTTCTTGTTAAACGCGTATAACAAAAAAAAAAAAAATCGAAACTACATACTTTGTTAAATTCATATATAGGAAATACAAACATTCATGCCATACACATATCATATGTACGTATATATATGATAATAATTTCATGAGATTTAAAATTAGTTCTAATCTATATAAAATTCAATGATCTATCTATTCTTTTCATATTCAATAAAAGTTAGCCACTGGAATTCCAATCAAAAATTTAAAATCTAAAAATTTTGCTTACTTACTTACTTATACTCTTTTTATAATAATAATAATAATAATGATAATAATAACAAAAATAAGAATAATAAAATATAAAAAAGAAAAGCATCAAACCATCCTTAAAACAATTTAAACGTTCACCTAATAACAGCCACAACAACAATAATAATAACAACAACAGTAATATGAGCAACAGCACAACAGTAACAATCACAATAACAATAACAAATATTAAAATATTTAATATTATAAAAATCAAAGATCTTATACCGAAAAAAAAAATTTGACACAGAAAAAAAAAAAAAAATTTTAGAAAATTTTATTTATTTTTTTTTTCGCTTTTTTTTTTTTGATTCCCTTTAAATATAATGCCTTCAAATGTTAATTATTAAAATTTTCAAACAATTTTCCTTTCTCAAATTAATCTGATTTAAATGAAAAACCCATTATTTAGATTTTGTTTGCTTGCAAAATTTTTCTCCTTTTTGTTTTTGTTTTTTTTTATTCTTATGTAATTTTTTATATAATTTACATACATATATCATTGTATATATATGAATATACACAAAGCGCGATATATTAAGAAAAAAAAAATTAATTTTGTTACTTGTTTGTAGTTGCAGTAGCAAAAATATAGTATAACAATAATAAATTAAAATTGAGAAAAGAAATATCATCAAAAACGAAGTTAAAGTTTAATAAAGAGAAATAAAAACAATAACAGTAACAACAACAACAACAGAAAATCTTACTTATTATATATTACATACTCATATATATAGTATAGAGCAATCATGTAAAAGGTGAAATTCACTAAAGTAATGGAACAAATGTGTTATACTGTTATATATATATGTATATAGTATATACATTAATAAAGTTTACAATCCGCATAAGATCTAAAGAACAGAAGCATCTCATATCCATCTAAGGAATTTTGTATTCAACATTCTGATTATACAAATTTTTCTCTTTTTCACATTTTTTTATTTTTTTTTTATTTTTATATTTTCCTTCCTTTATAAAATTCTGTGTTTGTGCTGCTACTCCTTTCATTCTGTATATTTCTTATTTTTTTTTCATTTTTGTTTTTTTTTTGTTTTCTTTCTTTTTGTGAAAAATCAAAAGGTTCCGATCGGTAGCGGTTGATCTGTACTAGATTAACGAGATCCTTAGAGTGTATTAACCTGAAAATAATATAAATGCAAAGCAATCTACAGCCTAATTAAATTTAATATCAAATAAACACCCTTCAGCAATTATAGCAGCTATATATAAGAAGCAATAATAAAAAATTGAAAAGAGAAAAATGAAAAAAAAAAATGTATATATAAAATAAAAGAACAACACAATAATAATAAAATTAAAAAACAAAAATGGAAAAATAAAAATAACAGAAGAGAAATATAAATATTTAACAGCAAACAACAACAAAAATGTACGAGTACTCACTTTAAAAGTATAACATATGCATGAATTGATGATACTGTGATGCTGTTGCTGTTATACAAAATTCTATGCTGTTCCTGCTATTACTTAACTATATAATATTATTACTGTCACGTATCTTTTCTCTTTTACTCTCTTTTCCTGTTCTCTTCCATCTTTGCAATAAAATCATTTTTGGTATATAAAAATAATTTTTATTTTCTTCATTTTTTTTTTCCTGTTTTTCTTCTCTTCTTAAAATCAGCGTTATAAAAGTATCTTTTATTTAAAAAAAAAAAGAAAAAACAATCTACGTTTGTGTGTAAATATGTGTTTGAGCGGATATTTTTAACTATATGGCATAGAAGAAATTTTCATTTCCATCCTTCTTTCTTATTCTATACAAAAAATTATGCATATTAATATTTATATATATATATATATATAATACATACATATATTTATTGCATATCTTCATATATATACCCTAACATTATATACCATGTATGTAGGTAACAATCTTTGATATTGAACTGATAAATCTTTTAAAACATGCAACTTATAAAAAATAAAGTTAAAAAGTTTTCAATAAAAAAAAAATATGTAAAAGGAAAAAGAAATAAACTGGTTTGGTTGGAGGATACGATAAACTTCCATCAGGCGGCGAACCTAAGCCAATATTTCGCGTCTAATATTATTATCGTTTTTCTTTTTCATTACAAATTCTAAATTATAAAAATAATTCAATTTACACAGAAAAAAAAAATATTTAATTTTTTTCAAATATACAAGAACGTTTATGTTGAGTGAATTTTGAACATTAGGAATTAATTGTTAGTCTGAATATCTTGTGAATTATGTCTCATTTGTATGATAATTTTATTGTTTTAAATCAAAATGACAACAATAATTAATTAAATTAAAAAATGTAAACAATAATATTATGAAATTTCATTTGTGCACCTAAAAATATGCAATTTTCATATAATTAAATGCTAAATAACACGTGATATAACAAAATAATTATACTGAGTCAGAAGAAAATCCAAAAGTTGAAGATAATTTTTGAACATCAAGTGTAAATTTTAACAGGATCAGGCGGAAACATATTTAGTAGTATTAATGAAGAGAAAAAATTAATTCTATATATAACAGTCATCATTTTGAAAGCAGCCAAAACAGGAATTTTAATTAGTCACATTAATTTGTGTCTGGAGGTGAAATGTTCTGAATTAAAACTATAATAAAAAAAAATTCACTGAGGAATTATCACTCTATTATCACCAGCTGCTCTATTACTATAAGTTTCAAAATTCAGAAAGGAGAATTGAACGTCCAAGTTACATGTAGACTAATGATGGCCCAAAAAAAAAACAAAAGCAGATTATTAAATATATTCGTCCAAACATAAATAATAAACCCGATTCTGACTCTACTCGTTTTCCCACCTCCATTGTTATCAAGTTAATTTTGTTGTAAATAGAAAAAAAATTTTTATTTTTTAAAATTTAGTTTTATTTTGATTTTTCCATGGCGGCCCTATTTTCCTGCAATTATTGCAAATGCTTACTTTGCATATAGTGTAAATTTGGCGTTGGCAAATAATATGTATATAATAGTAGTTTTCAGAACTTAGTTTTAATTAAGGAAAGATTTTTTACCAAAATTTTAATGAAATTCACAAAGTTCAATAATATAACAATTATACCTTGTACCACAATCTTTTCTCTCAGTGTTTTGAAATCAAAATAACCATAAAAATGTTAAAAAAAAACAAAAATATCAAAAAAAAACAGAAGAAAAAATTCCAAAGTCTAACTATTAATATCCGCGCGGTTCATACGCAGATATTTTATACTTTCTTCTTTACGTAATATTTTAATTTTTCTAAACATACAATCTTCATATCCTTCTCTTCTCTAAGCACATATTCTATGTATTATATGTATATCATTCTATTTCACTTGTATGCGAGCCTATATTACAATCTGTTTTTTTCTTGATTTCATCTGCTATGGAAAATCTTTCAACTAAATAACATCAATTGAATAACACAACCGCATATATATATATATATATATATATATAGTTAGATTCAAAAATATTCGCAGTATGAATGGTATGAAAATACAAGAATAAGAAAAAAATGTTAAAAAAAAAAAATAATTTTTAAGAATGAATGGTTTTAAAAACTAAAAAATTACAGAATTCTTGAATGAATGATAAAAATGGTTAATACTACGATCACTGATGTAATGAAGCGTAGTACTTGTTCCTTGTCACCAGTACCGCCGTCTTTACCTTATTTTTCAAAGATTTAAACAGACACAAATAAAAAAAAAACAAGCACAAGGTAACAAGAAAAGAAAACAAAAATTTTGCTACAATGAGTGCAAAAATACAAACAAAAAAACAAAAAAAAATCTTTAAACATTAAACAGTTTGACCGATGCCTTTTGATTGAAATGATGATTGACCGATGGAATGTGATTAGATATAATACTTAGATTTTTCTTGATTCAATAATTTTATTACAAAATATACATTTGTTATTATGTGTAAAATGAATTAAATAAAAAAAAAATAAAAAAATCAACAATGAAAAACTGTAAAACGACGACGAGCTTTGAAATCGTGCAAAATCAAAGATTTTTTTTTTGTTTGTATAATGTGCACAAGGAGAAAATAAATCGTCTTAAGAGTTATTTTCTAACAGCAGCAGCAAAAGAAAAATTAAATAAATAAAGTAATTTTTAATTCTAACTTGTGTTCAGTTATGTGCTTAACAATTAAAATACAAGCAAAAAAAAAAAAAAAACGAGGCACAATGCAACTCTATTTGTAACACTATACTCGTACTGCTCATTGTTATTTTTAGTGGTCACTTTTACACCATCTTATCTGTGATTCACTTGTACAATTTTCAAATTATTAAAAGAATAAAAAGCGGTACTCTTCTTTTTTTCTCTATACATAATTAAATAAATTCCGATTGCATAACTTTGTTCATAGTTATGCATTATGTTATAATTTTCTAAAAGATTTCACTAATGTCCGCACATTTTTATAAATATTTCCTCTTTTATATTGAATAAAGAAATTAAATTTCTTGCTCCATACTATTATTTAATAATGTATTACAATTTTCAATTTTTAAAGAGACTGCAATTGATGGAAAACTTCAGAAAATTTTAATCCTATATTGCTAAAGAAAATTGCAAAATCACAATTACAAATACAATTGAATAATAGATAAATAGCATAAGTCGATATGAATTCGAATTTATGGGATCTATCGCTTCCAAGAACGACCTTTTCAAACCTTTTTTTTTTTTTTTTTTTTTTTTTTTTTTTTTTACCGAGAGGACGGGTGAAAAATCTCGAAAGACACTGCCAGACGAAAAGCAGTAGTGTGGAACTTTAATCCACTAAAAAACACCCTCCTCAAAATAAACTATAAAACTAGTCGGAACGACTAACCATTAATTTTGCTCTAACTTTTTTGATTATTTACAAGCCTTTGATCTGGCACAATAGTGTACTAAGTACTCATTGTTCCAGATAAAAAGCTCTAAACTAGCTCGAGAGGTCTCGTACGTTTAAGTCTCCTAACAAAGTTTTGATTGTCAACCAATCGAGCCGCCTCGATGTTGACATGATTGGATAAACGCATTTTATGATTGGCTGCTTGCTTTTTAATTTCGTCTGTGACACTTAGGATCCTGAGATCCCTGTGTATATCAGCATTACGGACATACCAAGGGGCGTTTACAATGTCCCGTAATACCCTATTTTGAAATCTTTGTATAGATTGGATATGAGTCTGCGCAGCGCAGCCCCACAACTGAATACCGTAAGCCCAGACAGGCTTAAATATTTGATTATATATCAAAACTTTGTTGTATATCGTCAATTTGGAACGCCTCCCCAAAAGCCATTGGAACTTTCTGTATTCCTCTTCTAGTTGAGATCTCTTTTTCTTTATGTGCTCCTTCCATCTGAGCTTCGCGTCCAACGTCATTCCCAAATACTTCGCCGTGTTTGCGGTCGGAATCGAGACGCCATTTATTTGAACCGAAAATGAATTGTCAATTTTCCTATTAGTGAAATTTACATGTACTGATTTCACCTCGTTAAGTTTTATATTCCACTTTCTAGTCCATTTTGAGATCTCATCACTGGCCCTTTGCAATTTTTGTGTAGAATCATTTTCATTTCGTCCAATTGCGATAACTGCTGTATCATCAGCAAATGTAGCTGTTGTCACTCCTACCGATTCAGGAATATCACACGTGTATAGCAAGTATAATATCGGGCCCAATATACTCCCCTGTGGTACCCCCGACTTGATATCCCTAAGCGAAGAGTACTCCTCTTCCTGTTTAACTCGAAATACCCTATTAGTCAGGTAAGATTCGAGCAGGTCAACATACTGCCTTGGTAGTAAACGCCTAAGTTTTTTTATTAATCCACAATGCCAAACTTTATCGAAGGCCTGGGCTACGTCCAAAAATATGATAGAACATACTGCTTTTTCTTCCAGTGAATTCTCTATTAGGTCAGTTATTCTATGAATCTGATCCATGGTTGAGTGGTTGCGGCGAAAACCAAACTGGTGATTCGGGATTAACCCTTTACTTTCAATTATAGGCTGAAGTCTTCTCAATAAAAGTTTCTCTAGTAGTTTTGAAATCATTGGCAACAAAGAGATTGGTCTATAAGAAGTCGCCCTGTCTATAGGTTTGCCAGGTTTGTGCAGCATGATTATCTCTGCAACTTTCCAAATTTCAGGCACGTAATTGAACCTTATACACGCATTTATTAGGCGCGTAAGCATCGTTATACCCCTTTTGGGTAATTCTTTCAAAATATCGGCCGTTATTAGGTCAAATCCTGGGGCCTTCCTAGGTTTAAGAGCCCTAATTTCTTCTATAACATCTCTTTCTCTGACAATTGGAATAGTCACGCTATCCCCAACAAAAGCAGATTCCTCATTTTCATACACGCTCCGGCTGTCATGCGGGCAGAATATATCGGCCAAATGATCCGCAAACGCATTTGCCTTGTCCTTGTCAGTTTTTGCCCACGTTCCATCTTTGTTTTTAATAGGAGCGAGATGTTTGATGGGTTGCTTCATTTTCTTTGTTGCCCTCCACAGTGAGTAATTGGTTTTCTCACACGCCGTCAAATTTTGAACATAATCAGCAACCGAATCCTCTTTGTATTTTCTAATACAGCGTCTTAGTTGCTGCGATTCATGATTATATCTGGTTTTATCAGCAGGATCACGCGTTTGCTGCCACCTTTTTCTCGCCCGCCTGCTTCGTTTTACTTTTGCTAGTATATGTGGGGGATAGTTAATGCCCCCCCTCCTAATAACGTTAATTTTGGAACTGCTCCAAGCAGCCTTTTGGATAATTTTAGTAAAGTTTTCGGCCTCCTCATCTATGTGCTGGGTCGTTCTTATTCTTTTCCTTAGATCTATTTGTCGTTCGATCTCTAAGCGGAATCTTGACCAATCTGTAGTTCCATTTGTCAGCGCAGGTTTCGCTCTTTTCATAACTATATTTTCCTTAAGTACAAGAATAACCACCGAGTGATCGGAGTCAAGATCGTAGTTATCATGTACCTCGATGAAATTTTTCGCAATCCTTTTCGTTATGAAGAAATCTATTAAGTCTGGACACTTATTAACATCGGTTGGCCAATACGTTGGCTTCGCAGTAGAGTGAAAAAGGCACCCCGTGCCGCCAATTGCTGTCTTAAGTTCTCTTCCTCTAGTTGAAGTATGCCTTGAACCCCAATCAGTGTGCTTGGCGTTAAAGTCACCCCCCAATATAAATCTATCGCCCAGGTCTGTCAGAGCGCATTGAAACATTTCTGCCGTAATTTTAAATCCAGGGTGACAATATAATGCAGCCACTCTAAATTTCTGCCTAGTCGAAGTGATCTGAACCGCTGTCATTTGCATTCCCTCGGTTTGCATCTGGTGCAGATCACAATGCACCACATTTTCTTTTATTATTATCGCCGTTCCGCCCTTCGCTATATTTCCAGGATGGTTCGAGTTGTAAATTCTGTAACCTGGAAACCGAATCCTGCTTCTTAAGGTCATATGTGTTTCAGTTACGAGGCACACGTCTATATTCTGTGTATGCAGAAAAACTTCAAGCATGTCCTTTTTATTTGCAATACCATTGCAATTCCATGTTGCTATTCTAAAATTACCTCGTGCCATCATTTTCAAACCTGAGGCTACAAATGTAATAACAAGTTCTAGGAATTCTATTTTGGTGCTAAGATAATAGATAGTGCGTTAGCATTTAGCATATTTTCCATCTGATCAATGGTGTAATATTAATAGCATAAGTCCTTTAACAGATAGTCCTTAAGACCTATAAGGTGTATCGCAGTTCACACCCTGGCCAGATTACTTATACTTAATTATATAGAGCTTAATATACATAATATTATTAAATAAAGTGTTGATATAAAAGTAATCACCGATACCTTAAAAACATTCAATATTGAATACCAGCAAAAAGAAACAATAAATATTAATAACCTTTAATATTTGATATAAAGAAAAAACTGCGGTAGGTTAGTCACTGCCTGGTTAACTCAATTACGTCTGATTTGTGAAACTGAAGCTTAGCTCTAAAAAGGCAATAGGGTAAATAGGTTAAAGGAGTAACAAATATTTACCATCTAACCCTAACTCATCGATGAACTAACTATCTTTTTATTTTTATTTTGGAGATGCCAATGTCGTGTATATAGGCGTTATAGTCGGTATTTTATAGTCGTTGGTATAGAGACGGCAGGAACACGGGAACCGTTTATATGTAAACTATACAAATAGCTCATTATTATCTTAAGATGCAGTAGGCTATGACGCCAACATTTTAATTGAAGAATCTCGGATTTATAAATTATAAAAATTTTATTCATTATTTATAAAGAGGAATTCTTGAAATTTGTGGTTATGTAAGAATAAAAATATTTTTTAAGGATCAACCGTCTGTTAGCACAGAGATAATCATATATGATATTATTCCGTAAAATCTATTTGGCGCCACTCTAATTAGCTATATAATATTTAATAATTACTTAGAAGCTCAAAATTGTATAGGAATTACGCATTTTACAAAAATTGTGTGTGTATTTAAGTATGCACTGCATATCTCGTAAAATTTTCTTATAAGAGCTTAAATTATTTCAACAATTCCATTTCTACATAAATCATAAATTTCTCATTAAATTATAAATTTTAATTAACAAAAATTTTTTCAGTTAATTATCATGTAAAAATATTTTATTAACATTATAAAATTCATTTTATTTTTATTTAAAGCATCAAATCAAAATAAATGGTTAAATCAAATCTAAAATTAAATTTTTAAAATTCAACATAATGTTAACAACTTTACATAACAAGACAAAAAAAAATAAAGAAAATAAAAAAAAATCTTTTCATCCCAATGCTACATTTTTGGCAAAAATTTCAATTGAAATTTCAATTCACTAAAAAATTTGAAATGACTTTAAAAATTCTCACTAAGTAATTTTCAAATAACAATTTCTGCCTCCTCTGAGTCGCATTATATGCTGATTACGATAATGCCTGAACACAACCTATTATAGGGCATGCTACTTAGATGGAATATGACTGACTGGTAATTATCTCAGCAGAAATATTACGTCAGCCGTCAACTGTGATAGAAGTTTTGGAGCTATGCTATTTCACAGCAATCGGCTGAAGGTGGACGCCCTTAGCGAATAGACATTTAAGACATTAATATATAGATATTTCAGACTGTACAATAGATCTTGAATAAATTTCGTTGAATTCACAAATGAAAATCAACACTCATTTTAAATAAAGTGTAACATATAATAATAGATAAACAATTCTGAAGTGTTATCATTGAAATGGCTTGTCTGTATGGAATAGCGGTCCATACGGAATATTGCCGCCACGTTAGCGAATTTCACATATGTCCGACATTACAACGAACCGAATATACCGGGAAATTTGATGCCAACAAATGAAATAATTTATATTTTCGGAAAGATATAAACTCTTACAGAAAATTTTCTATTAAAATTATGAACTGGGCTCATTTTTTTTTCTTTTCTTTTATCGTTTTAATTTTTTTCTCTTTTTTATAAAAATTTTCATATGGAATTTTAATTATTAATTCACATTGGATATCATGATAGGTGTTTAATATTTTTCATCTGCAATCTATTTATTTTTTTCCCATTTTTTTTTTTTATTATTATTATTTTCATTTTTCATTTTCTGGTTATTAATATTTTATTTTATATTAATTTACATTGCATATACATGCATACATAAGTATATGTATATGTTCATAACATTACAATATATATATATATATATATATATATATATATATATGTGTGTTATATAGAGTAGATCATACCTTTCGAATTAAAATTTAAAATTTATATGTTGTAAATTTAACTTTTAATTAAACTCCTTATGAGGATGCTTCTGTCTTACGTTGGCTTCCTTTCAGTCCTGTTCTAATAAAAAATTACACTCTTTATAATAATTTCTTTTTTCGTTTTTTGTTTACTGTTTTTTTTTTTATGTGTTCATGAATAATATAACTAGTGTTTTTCCGTTTTTTTGTTTTAATTTTCAAAGGTTGAAAGTTCTTTTTACATGATCTTTTACATAACCATATAATATTTTAATATGGCGATTTAAAATTGGTATAGGCATAAAATGAACAAATATGTATAATAATATCTACGAATGCAATTTTAATATAAAATATATTATTAAATAAAATAATATATAATATGAGTAAATATATATGTATATATCATAAGAAATATGTTGTATATATATATGCGAACATAAATGTTCATTAAAAAAAGAAAAAAATTTAAAAAATATATTATGATTAAAACCATATTTGCAACTTGTATTCGCAATTTGATGAAATCAAAAATAAGTATGAGATTGTGCTTTGGTTTTTTTGCTTTAAGTACATAAAAGTACTCGTATATCAGGCGTTTTCAACCTTTTGCCATGACAATTACGAAATTTGCCTCCTTACAAAAAAATGTTGGTATTTAACATGAGTTATATGGGGCGGCCTACCCCAAAATTTTTAAATACTCATCATATGTTTAATATCAGATAAGTTTTTCAATTATCGTAAAAATAGATTCTGTAAATTAATTCACAGAAGTAAAATAAATTTCAGATGAAATGTCAAGAAAATATAAAAAAATTTGAAGACAGGAAAGGCATCACCTCAATATCAAATGCTTTAATGCTTTTGTATTCGTTCAATGCTTTTTTAATAATATTTACAATATGTGACAAAATTTTGGCAAAAAATAAAATATTTACGATATGCGACAATATTTATCGTTTACGATATTATAATTTAGAAGGTTTAGCTAATGTATGGTGTGAGTGAAAAGAACGATAATGAATATTTCACAGACATAATGTATTTAGGAAGAATATGATTACTCCCCGATTCAATCTCTGAATGAGTGTGGAACTTTGATTTGTAAAAAAAGAACGGCTTACGATGGACCTTCTTTGTTTGGCATGTCGTTATGGAATATTTTCCAGGATAAGTTACTCGGATTTATTAGAAATGTGGGTCTTAATGGGATGCAGTAAGCAAGATGAAGTGATTAGCTGTGAAGTGAAAGTTGTAACAGATGTTTTGAGTCGCGATGTGTCATCGTTTCAATCTGCAATTTATAAAACATAAAAATAGATGTCGCATTGGTATAATAAAAAACGATAAATAAATTAATTAAATTTCTCATGATTTTAAACGGCAGTCAACGATTACCGTAAATATTTTTCATTAGATACCGTATTTATTAGATACCGTATTTATTAGATACCGTAAATATTTTTTTTGACATATTAATATTTTTGACACGCTAAAATTCGGATCACAATTGACAATCGCCCGGTAAAGATCGTAATCGTCTTAATGGCAACTGGTAATGACGGTACGGTATTGGGTAACTCCATCATACATTCATATATTTACAATATACATGTAAATTTATATACGCATATTAATTTTTTTCTGTTAATAAATACAAGGTAAAGATCTAAAAAAAAAAAAAGGCAAAAAAAAAGGAGTATAAGATAATTGGTTTTTTTTTGCAAAAACAAAAAAGAAAATCTATCTAACTTTTATAATATTCAAAACTGAATTCGTTTCGCACACAAACTTAAATACATATTCGATTATAATATTACTATATATATGTTTATGTATAACTATAACAATAATTTAATATTAAGTATATTATACTACAATATTTCAATATTATATATATATATATATATATATATATATATATATATATATATATATATATATTATAGTTTGAGATATGCACTCATAGTTGTTATTTTTGCCCATCGACAACACAAAATAATATCTGTGCATCTTTTGCATCTTGATTTTTTTTTTGTATTTCGTTATATACATATATTTTAAATATATTTTTATTAAATTAAAGAAAATTTATTCATGCCAAACGCAAACAGGAGCCCAAGAATTCAACGCATATATTTTAATTTATCATTTTCGTCTCGGTACTAATATTTTTACTAAAAAAACAAGAAAAAAAAATGAATGAAGAAGGGCCCTTTTTGCCAATTTTTTTCTGATTTTTTTTTTTTATTATTATACTGTAGTTCTTAGCATCTCCTTCATGAATATTGTTATACACTCTGTATATAATTCAATAATGTGTATATATATATATGTCGTATAATAATATATGAGACTCTGATAAAATTTTGTACCAAAAAAAGCTTGAAGATCAGTAACAGTAGTAGTAATGAATAAAATGAAAAAAAATAACAAGAAAAAGGTATAAAAATCAAAACAAAAAAGCAATTTCAAGTAATTTAATGAAATAACCCCAGAGCGTTAAACGAATAATTTCATGTACTACGAATATGTATGTCTATTTATAACAGATATGTACAACATCCAATTTAAAAAAACAAAAAAGAAATGCAAAATTAAAAAAAAAAAAAAAAAATAAAGTTATACTTAAAATATACAATAGTAATAAACCAAATCAAACTCTTATATTTAACATGCATTACATACACAACATAACATCCAAATGCACCATATATTTAAATTTCATATATAATATAATTTAATATTATGCTTTTTATATAATAAACTATATTTACATAACATACAGAGTAATTCAGTAATCAGTACTGATTCTGTAATAGGGTACCCAGTAATAGGGTACCCAGAAATGGGTAAAGTTTTCGAACTACAAGTTTTAAGCCTCCACGGTTTCCGATATATGTGAATTATCAGGAAACTTCCCTTTACCCATGTTTTTATTGGCTAAAATTTTTTGCATTTTCATAAAAATCTTAAAAATCAAATTCTATTATAAAAACTATGGTTCTTAAAAGTGTTAACTGCTCTTTAGAACAAATTTTATGATCAAAAATTGGTAATAACTGAGAACTATATTTTCAAGGCATTTTAATCGCTCTATTGCGTGACTTCTAACCTTTAATATATTGAAATACAAATGTTAAATAAATTAAACCCTTAGTATAATAGAAAAAAAAATGTCAAAAAAAAAACAAAGGTTTAAATTTGAATACTCGTATAGTTAGAATGCTTGTTATTCCGAAATTACATATGACTATCACTCATTTCCAGTTTAAGCACGGGGAAGGGGAAGGTATTTCTTTTTGCGAATTATGGATTCTACGATTGTAAATTTCATGGACTTTAACCATACCGATTCGAAATTTGAAGCGGTATCTCAACGAATTTATTCGGCCTCAGTTTATCATTGGATACCCATTGAACCTAATGTATACAAAATAAATTATTATCATATTTTCAAGGCATTTATATGCTCTATTATACTGTTTTTTCTATCATTTTCGGAAAAGTAGGTAGAAGCTTAAATACTTGGATGTGTAATTCGGAAATCATTGAGATCTGACATCTAGATTTGCTGCCCTTTTCGTAATGGCCTTAACAATAGTATGTGCTAAAACACTGATTACTGAATCACCCTGTATATGTTTATAAAATATTAAATGTAAGTATAACAACATGTACGATCATTTCCTCCCGCTATTCTCTTCTCATCCCCACATATTTCTATCTACTTGCAAGTCTATACTACTAAATTAAAATTATTTTTAAAAATATGAATTTCAACTTATGCACATTTTCCGGTCGCTATCCATGTACATATCCATGTACATGTATTATAATATTAACAGACTTAACTATATACTCGTATATAACCATTATTATAAAGGTAGCACATATCAATATAATAACGATAATAATAATAAAAAAAAATAAATTTTATTTAAAGATCAACTAAAAAAACAGAAGCTATTAAATGACTACACATTCATATTATGGCCACAGTAATTACCAATAAAACAAAAAAATAAAAAAAAAACCAGAAAACGCGATTTTCTTATTTTTTTATTGTTTTTTTTTTTTTTTGGTTTCAGAACATCACTGATCACATTTTAATATTTATTTATTCTCTACCGTTTTTTTTTTGTTATTTTGTTGTTGTTAGAACATTAGTTTAATAGAAGATGTTAATTTAAAAAATTACACACAAAAAAAACAAAAATAAAAAAAAAAAATTAAAAAAACTAATAAAAAAATCTGTTTTGGATAACGGAAGTATCACAAATTAATTAATTAATGTAATTTTCAATAAAAAAGAGGTGGTACTTACATCCTTTAAAAAAGATGGTCGTATATGTAGATAGCCACACATTATATGTGTATATGGCAATATTATAAATTATTGATAGACTTCTATAAAAACTGCAATACTTTGTGGCCGCAATCATATTTTTTCCATACAAATCTTAAAAAACAACGACAGACAAAGACCGGCGGATTCAAATTGTTATCAAACCTAGCAATGATAGGGGATTTTGAACCAACTCAAAATGTATGTGATCTCGGTCATAACTTCCAAAAACTAGTCAAAATAATTTGCCGCATTAACTTTGCTTTATCTTGTTTTTGTGTCTTTATTCCGTGAAGGAAGGCAAGAGAGCGCTGTATCAGTACTTTAGTTTCAATCTTTCTGTCGTTATCCTCTCCTCTATAAATCGAAAGGTTTCAATATTTATATACTGCTCCAAATGTGCCCTATGATTCACAGTTCTTTATTTCTTCATTACTACGGGAACACCCAAAATTTCTATAAATGTCACTATTGCGCACATACCACAGGATATTAACCATATTACGAAGCACTTTGTTCTGGAAAGTTTGTATTTACTTGACACAACCCTATATCTGTATATCATATTTCCATATTTAAACTTTATTGTTTTAAAAATAAAGTTTAAATATGGTTTGGTTATACATAGTCCGCATAGCGGCCCACGGCCTAGGAACTAAATTATATAAAAACTAGGAATGGACCGAAATCGGGTTCGTGCAATTACCGGTTTCTTCATTGGTCATTATGCTGTGAAATATCACTTGCACAAACTGGGTAAAATGGACTCTCCTTTGTGTAACTTTTTCCGGGACGGCGAGGATACAGCAATACACATTCTATGTGAATGTTTTGCTCTGGCTAAGAGGAAGTGCAGACGGTTTGAACGGGGTTTTATCAATGTTGGGGAGCTCACGTTCAACTCCCTAAGGGATATCATTGGGTATTTGCTTGGAACCGGGGTATAATTTAAATAGGGTATAGGACGGCTATAATATGCCGTGACTGTCTTCTGTGGCTGAAGGTGAGGAATTCCTTCTTTACAAAACACCGTTTACATATCAAGCAAAGTTTGAAGATTAAATATGACAACTATGAGAAATAAAATTGGATGAGAAATTGTGTTTACATATCAATTTGATCAAATTTGCTGTCAATTTGATTTAATTTTTTCTATTCATAGCGAAATATATAGTAAAGTGCGTAGAGAGTGCTTTACTTGAAAAATAAAAATAAATGGAAAATAAATAATTTACCTTATTACACAAGCATTCTTTTTCTTTTTCAAAAGATTTAATAAATTCAATTAGAGTGTCGCTCACTATTAATTTTTCTTAATTTCACAATAAACAGCTGATCACTGCGCTCTTAACGAGTAAAATCTATTCCCGCCATATTGTTTTATTTTTGCCACAAAATTTGATAAAAATTGCACAAGACACTACTTTTCTCTTACGATTTTGTTTGATTTGATTGGATGCTTACACATCAAATTTTCTTCCAATTTCCATATCGTTTCCATATTTTTTTTATGTTTAAACGCTGTGTAAATAATTTAGCTCATTTGGATATTGTTCCAATATTAATAATTTTTAATTTGCTTGTATTTTGAAAATTCTCTCAAATTTCAACTAAATACGTTAATAACATAAATAAATTATTAAAACTACAAATTAGAAAATCCCAATTCCAATTAAAATCTTAATAATTTTAATATAGCCGAAGACAAAATAAAAAGCGTGGTTTATATACTTTTATAGATTTTTAATATTCTTAATTTTGATAAGAAATTTGATAAAGATTTTTGATTTGTTTTTTAAATTTGTTTTTGTTATTTTCTCATAACTTTATTTTGATTAATTTAATAAATAAATAATCATAAAAATTTTATTGCTCTCAAATTAAAAACATAAATGGATAATAAAAATATAGTAATTAAATTTTGAAAGTATTTAATACAGTTATACGTAGACGCCCCATTCTAGTTTCATATTGTTATGAGTTAAATTCTTATAAAAATTATTACCAGCTATAAGGGATTTTGGATTTGTTTTAATCTAAATTATAAAATAATGTAGAATATTTACTATATTTTCTCCTCTTTCCACTGAAGGTCTTCGAAAGCTTCCGATCCCAATCACTTTTATGCCCAATATAATTGAAATATGTAAAAATAATCGCGCAATTATGGAAACACTATTGTAATTAAAATAAAAACTTATTTTATAGGCATATCATTCTATTAAAAAACTTGGCGAATTTTCTTAAGCTTGCGAATTCGCTAGCATTTGGTATTATTTCAGTGTGGAACATCTAGCAATTTTTTTGAAAATTAGAATAGCAACATTGTACAATAGTGACAGTATTTTAAAATAAACTTAATATTTTTGACAAATTCACGTAATTGTCACATTATATTAAAATTCGCCGAATTTTTTGTGAAATTCGTAATAAAATCGGGCCTAATCACCATAGTAGATCATAAGCTAATAAAACTCGACTAGAATAATCAAATTAAATTTTTTAGTAAATTCAAACAACATTTTTAAGAAAATTACTATATTATTATTTTCGAAAAAAATTCGAAATACTAAATCGAATCTGTAAATTATTCGAGTTCGAAATTTTAATTAAACATTTTTCCGATTCAAAATTTTTGACTTCTTCCTTTTGTCTTCCGTTATTTGAAATTAATAAATCCATAATCTACCTTAATTAGGCTTACCTGTATTTGATGCGTTATTCATTAATACAAATAATATCTTTATCATAAAATTACTAAATGATTTTTCGAAATTTTAATGCATTTTTTTTTCGCTTTTCTTGTTTGTTTTTTTTTTTTTGTTTTAAAGCTATGATATTTTAGAGATAATTTTAAAAGCCGTTTAATAAAAGTTATTAGACTATCAAATATAGTTGATATTTTTTATACCCACCGATATAAAACTCTTTTTTTTTCTGACTTATTATTTTTAAAAAATTAATTTCACCTGTCAATAGTTTATTTGATTAAATCTGGCGCCTGATTGTTTACAAGATGTTCCGTAAGATCTAAAAGGGCGTATCTCAATTACAGATTGAATGGTAAGTATTTTTTGTTTTCTTTTGTTTTTTTTTTGTTTTATTCGATCTATTGAAAGAATTTCATTTGATGTTTTTATTAAAAAAAAAATTTTATGACTTGCATGTCTTATACAATCTCTTTTTCATCAAACATGAAATTGTTTCCCCTTTTTTTTTTTGTTTTTCTTGTAATATTTTGTAACCTATTCCTTCTATATTGGATTTTAATTTTTTTCTTCTGTTCTTTTGTTTAACTGATATTGTTACCAATAATCAACCACAAGTTAAATACTTAATATGAAATTATTTATGTATGCCGATATATATAGAATAAATGAGATTGTAATAAAAATAATGTTAAGGCTTAAAATTAGATATAGTGCTTTGAATAGCACCGTGTACTTATGAATATACTCAATATATAGTTAGTGTTATTTCTATATGTATGTAAGTAGTTATGCAATTAAAATTTTAATAATTTTAACAAGCTTATATTTTTTTATATATAATTGGTATGACAAATATAGTTTATCGTTTGGGAGACTTAATTAAATAGGCATAAGGACAATGAAATGGCATATGCTAATAAAGTTCCCCTACTTATTTTTAAATTTTTGCATTTACGTCTCAATTATGTCGGACCGGCCTATATACAGTGGCCTTACTATATAATTCAATTTTCGTGAAATGATTTTCGTCTTTGCAGAATTGGGAAGGTAGTGCTATACAAATTGATTGGTGCTACTTTACCATTTCTCCGAATAGACGTTAGCAAAATCAAAAATTGTAATACGTTTCGTAGGCGCGTAGCTCAAATGGGTCATTAATTGATTTAAAATGTACGAATATGAGAACATTTTAACATAAGCACTACACGCCTATTTAGATAAAACGCCTAAATAGCTGTGAAAATATGTGAAAACTTTTACGACCCCGAAAATTTCGATTATTTTCAGTTCTGATAATTTGACATATTAAGACGAGGCAGGTATATCCCAGTACAGTACAGGATAAATAAAATGAACTTATTGTCTTTCGGTCTTTTTGTTATATAAAACAAGAGACCGAAATTTTTATATAAAAGAAAAAAACAATAATAAAATAAAAAATAAAATAATTTCATTATATTGAGATGCTATTATTTTTATTTGAGAGATTTGATTGCCGCTAATTAAATTGGAATTTGTTAAGAAAATACTTTAACACTCAACAGAATAAAAACAAGTGCTAATGATTACTTTTTTGCCCCCCTTTTTTTTTATTTATCAAAGAATATTGTAGTAACTATATTGAATGTAATCATTGTTTTTGCTATTGTTGTTCATTCGCTATTTAACTTCATTTCTTATTGAATTGAAAAAACAAAAAATAGTTCGGTAATATAAACGTCATTTTTATTGTAACAAGTAAATTAGGAGGACGAACCCGAAATTGTTAGAAAGAAAATTAGAAAAAAAAAATCATTTAATTTTTTATTTTCTTATTTTTTTTTCTCTTTTTGTGTATTTTGAATGAAAACTAAAAACAATAATGGAACATGATTATTTAAAAAAATTTTTAATTTTTTTTTTTCAAATAAAAATTAATTAAAATTTTCTCTTTTATGTTGTTTTTTTTTTTATTAAATTTCAATAGGCGATAAATAAAATTTATTGTGTTCGATTAGAAAATTGCCAATGTTTTGCGTTTATTGAAGAAAATCGGTTGGCTTTGTATTTATTAAATGAAGGTGTCTGGTATAACGATATTAATAGCTGGGGTTTCGAGAAATTTACTTTTCAGTTTATGAATAACATTTTCGAGATTCTACAGAATGTAGCGTTAATAAGTGAATACAGTCATCAAATAATCAATGTTTTACAAACCTCTTCATCCAACATAGAAGTAAGCTGAAATAGCTTTTAGTATTTACTGTCTTTTAAAAATTTTAAGAGTTTCAACCCAATAGGGCATCCGGAACTATTACTTAGTTTCAGAAACAATTTCTAAGGACAAACGAATAAATGAATAGAAACGATAGACTTGGCAGAGTTGCGGGTCTAATATGTATATTCGCTTCAAACTTTTTGAAAATATACTAATAATTATAATATTAGTTCAATATTAGACCCAGTGTTTGCAGAAATAATACGAAATACGATTTTCGATATGGCATATACATTCAAGCTTATTCTCAAGCTTATTTTGTTGTATTTTATTATATATACAGGGTGTCTGGTATTAAAGTGCAATGCTATATGCCATTATAAAGCTCTCATGAGTAGATAAAACTGTGTATGGAGACCATTGTTCACAGCTCATTGTTCAGAGTTAAAGGGGTTTAAAGTCAATTTCAACTAATTTTTTTACTTTTTGAAATTTTAAGTATAACAAATGTATGCTGATATATTTGTGACTAAAGTACTATAGAACAAGTAGTTTTAATTGAAATCCTTATCACCTGTATTACAAAAAAGGAGAATTAAAATTAAGAATATGTGCAAAACAACATACCCAAACTTTAATATTTTTTTAATTGAAAATTTGTACATTAACAAAATTTGATAGGACCTTCTGCTTTCTCTTTAATCTAACTATTAAGGTATTAATTTTTACATTTCTACTAGTACACTAGTATCGTAAACGGTATCGTAGTATAACATAACTATGCGCCTATACCAAATATACACCTGCATTAAATATTAATAAAATAATCACTATTAAAAACTATTATAAAAGAGAATCCTTTGAATAATCATACTATAGGTAATTCATTCTTAAGTTAATCTGTTAATATTACGTATACAGAATAATATAGAGAAAATTCAAAAAGGAAATCACCAATTTTAAATTCACAAATCCATCATTTTCTACTTAATGAACAGTAAAAGAAATTGAAAAATTAATATTAACAAAAAGCAACATTAAAAAATTTATAAAGAAAGGCAAGTAGAAAACGTTTTCTTTTTATTATTTTTATTATGCACTTCATCAAATAATAACAGACTCTGGACATAAATGCTTACAATCTTTATGTAAAACAGACAAAAAACAAAAAAAAACAAAAACGGATAAAATGCACTTACATATACGCAAATCGTGATCCGCACGAGTCAATCACAATCAATCCCCAATATACATATATGTATGTGTATATAAAATTATACGTGAGTGTTGTTAAATTTTCAATTATATATTAGAATTGAAGGGCATGATGTTGAAGTTTAAAAGCAATAATCGAAAATTTATTTAAATCAAATAATTTCTATATACATATATAGGTTTTGGTTTCCTTATATATATTATGCATATCCAATTATTGTTTGGTTCTTCCAATTTTTCTTTAATACTGAAATTTATTTTTCTCTATATATAGCTACCATATACTTATTTGAAAATAAAAGATAACCAGATAATTAAATGGATTAAGAGTATGTGTGCTTTTAGTGGTTTTTTTTGTATTTTATTGTCTTTTTATTTCATTTAATATTTGCATAAAATTTTTAATTTATGAGATTTAACAATGATTTTTTAACACTTTGTTATAACAAAAACAGTCGAAATTCGATAAGCTTATAGCATGCAAATTTTAAACTCATTTATTAATTACATCATTTTAATGTCATGGCGATATTATTTTTAAATTTCATTTATAAAATTAAATTTTCTATATGAACAGACAAAAATCGGATTTATTGATGAAAATTTTCAGATATTCCATTAAATTCCGGCATAATTTTAAATGATTAATTTTAGTAGTTCCTTAAACTGCAATAAATTGTATACTTACACGCACACAAGACTCACAACTTACGGCATTTAGTAAATTTAGTAAAGAATTTATTAAAAAATCGACTAAAATCTTCACAATTTCGAATGACATTAAAGAAAATTTATTTATTCTTAAAGCTATGTCAGAACCTATGTTAAAACACAAAAAATACACACATATATTTTTAAATTTTCATGCAATTAATTTTTACCCTTTAAAATGAACAGAAATGTTTATAGGTATGTGCTCTTTTTTTAATATTATTTGAAAAATAATTTTGTTGACTGGGTAAATTCCGAAATATTTCATGTAACAATATTTTGTGTACTCGACTGTATATGAAAGTTATTTATCATATTGCAAAAATTTAAGTATAAATTATTTAATTAGCAATGATTTGATGAGCAAAAAATAATTTAGAATTTTCAAAATTTTATTGAATAACAAATTGTTTTAAAAATTTCATTTGTAAAATTAAAACAATTAATAATATATAAAAATATATAGTATATAAAACTATAATTTTCACTATAATAAATATAAAAGAGCTCAATAATAAATGTCAAACGCTAAATTTCCCCTAATAAGAATAAATATAGAAGTGCTACATTTCTCCTATACTACCCAAAAAATTTTTTAATTATAAGAGTTTTTGTAAATCAGAAAAAAATAGACATAATATAACGGAATAATATTTTGATGTATTGAAGAGAAAAGAGAATATGAATAACTGTCAATTATAGTAAATATTTCGAATCGTTTCGAACCTAAAAATTATGTATCAATTAATTATACAATGTAGTACTTATGATTAAACACGCCAATTTACACTGCATGTAATATTAAAAATTGCACTTTATATCCCACAATTCACACTCATATAAGCTTAAAGAAAGAGAAAAAGACTTTGTGAGAGAGAAGATGGGACAAATTGAAAATTAAAAGTTTTCAATCTGTTAAACAGAGTTTCAAACATCCCAAGATATGTCAATTAATTACAAATTTAGTTTTTTAAATAAAATACATATTTCTAATTCCAAAAGGAATAGAGAAAAAGTTTTCATTTACACACTATTCACTTGCTCCTCAGCCCTTCCAACTTTAAAAATTTGTCCGATATTACTCAAATTAATCACGAATATCAATACAAAAATATCCGTTTTTTTTAAATTTTGCAAATTTTATTTACATACTGCCAATATTTATAGACAAAAAATATTCCTACACTATGCAATCAATAATTTTTATTAAATAAACTAAAAACATTTTTTAAGATTTTTATCTATTATAAATATTTAATACTTAAGACGTTAACATTCAAAAAAATTTATTTGAATAATTTTTTTCGTATTATATATAAGTACTTTCAAGGAAATGCAACAAGAAAGCAGAAAAAAAAATGAATTATTAGGGAACGAAAAATTGTCAACTGCACTTATATTCTTAAATATTAACTTGAAATTTGTATAGGTGTTCGGATATAAATCCAAACAGTTATAAAGTAAAACAAAAAATCTCAACAATGTGTGTTGACGTTTATTTTTTGTCAACTGTCATTCTCTGTTCAATTCATATAGACAACTACAGTATTACTGTCATTGTCAGTAAACATGCAATTAATTCTCTCTTTAGAGAGACTCTTTATTATGTTTCAACTCATTTTATGAAATTATTTGAAAGTTTGCATTACTATAAATTTGAAGCATGGCTATTTTTCAAAGCTGGTGAATATAGCACAAATTTATGTAATAATTTAATTTTGTATGTACAGTAGATTTTATTTTAAATTTCATTTGAGAATTTACAACTTATCTCAATTAGGTACTTTGCATAATATACATATACAATTATTATTTCTATTGTTACTTTTGTTGTATGTATTGAAAATTGTTTTCATTAATCAAATTAATGTTTTAGTGCAATGAACTCCAATGTCCACATAACCTCTTTTATTTTCAAAACAGAAAAAAAAAATCACATATAAGAACATAGACATTAAAAATGCATATTGAACAATATTTTAAATATAAATGAAATATATTAGTATGTACATACATATATGTATGTAAATCTTTGTGAGTATACCAAATTCAAAAACTTACAATTTTATGTTGAATTCAAAAGTGATGGACTTATATAACAACATTACATACAATTTTGTAGAACACAACAAATATGCAGTTGTATTTAAAAAAAAAAATTATTATTTTTTCTTGTTATTGTTTTTTGAGTATATAGAATGAAGGTTTATATCGCGTAAATCACTGTATTTTATGCAACAGAATCAATTTTCAATAATAATCGCTGCAGGATAGCATGTGCTTCATGCTGTTCTAACAAATGACTAGCTATTGATTTTGCTTCTTGATTTCTCATTTTCTTAAAAAAATTTTTTTGTTTTTGGTTTTTTGTTTTTTTTTTTTGAAATAAAAGAATAAAATACCAAAAAGGTACACAAAAAATTCAATCTTTATAAAAGAGAAACAACATTAATTTCATACTTTTTTACATCTAAATTGAAATAAAATTACAAGAGTATCAATGATTGTGTGGTTATAGCCAAAAATAAAAAGAAATAAGAATAATGTTGGTGGAGTATGCCAAAACAATATTATCATTATTGTATCCATAGTTAATATTCAAATAAACATTCCAGTGCCATGGAAAATATTCAAGTTGCACTCATAAAAAATGAAAATCTTTCTGTTCTCTATGGCATATAAAATTTATTTTGAAAACCAACTCAAATCAAAATATCGTTTTATGTATGTACGTATACGTACGTATACAATTTTTCAATCTAAGATTTTTTTTAGCATATAAAAGAGACAAGATAAAAGGTGATGGGTTTTAGGCATTTTTCATTCTAAAATATCAAAAAAAAACCTAGATTTTATTTGTTCAATAATATTTTTGCTATATAGATGGACTGTTGCATTATATATGTACATCTGTATGTTTGTAGGTAAACATAATACTTGTCATACAGTATAATAATTTTGTGCAACAAATGAAGACAAAAAATGTAATTGCGAATAATTTTTTGCATTTTACTCATTTTACAATCAAAATATTGGAGATTATAATAACCATAACACATTATCGGTAAAATTCTATTTGGAGCGAAATGAGAGATCTTGGCTCTATAATTACAATTTATTATTTGTGACATGATGGACCAAGATGTGCAGAATAAAATTGTTCTAATGATAATTAATTGAAATATAATTATTTGAAAAATGTTGCATAATTTTATTTTCAAAAAAAACAAAAGAAAAATGGCAAAAATAATTTTTAATATTCAAAATTTTTTTGATACATGCCACTAAAAACTACTAAAAATTTTTGCTCTTAATTTTAGAAATTTCATAATGGTTGCTCTCCTTAATGTTTATTTTACTTAATATTAGTTTCTTATTAGCAACCAAATTGTTCAGTACCTACTACATAGATAAAGTACTGTTAACCGGCCTATATGCACCAATTTTTGACTTAAATGACAAAAAATAAGAAAAATGTGTTATTTTAAATAGTAAAAAATGATTATAAAATCAAAATTAAATTGTTATCTTTCTATTTCAATCACATTAATTTATTTAAAAATTTATATTTTGCTCTATATTTATAATATAAAGTATGAAATTTATTTGTACACTCAAAATTACAGGAGAAATCACAAATTTCAATATCAAAAAATCTTCTTAATGGTTTCGCATACTGGGAACTAAGAGTAGGTATATATTTAGTTTGTAACAAAAAAGGAAGTTTTTAAGTTCTGAATGGCATAACGTAGGTATGAATGACCCCCTTCTAAAATAATAAAGGTGAAATGTTATTAATTAATTACGCGTTTAATCAATCACCGCAAGTTTTAAATTTGGGAACAAATCAAATATAAATATTTTTACTATTAAATTGCATTTTAGCAACTCACTCAACTTATTTATTTAAAAAACGTTTTGCAAATCAATAGAAATCCTAATTTTCAAATTTTTTTTAACTTACGTTCGGGGTTTCAGATGCTAACAATAAAATATTTTTAATACTTTACGTAGTTTTTGAATGAACTCCCGGAATGCACGCGGAAAAAAAAGTATTTTTTGAATTCACCTCAAAATTTTGTAATTTTGAAAAAAAAATTTTTTTCACCATTGTGGTGACACTGTGTGAAATATTTACCACACACACTAAGTCCTTGCGGTCAAATTTTGAATTCGCTAAATTGAAAAAAATACAAAAACTTTTATCAATTGTGAATTATTCTGCTTAAAACCTTGTCTGGTACAAAAATCGACCACTAAAACAATATTTGGCGCTACCAAAAAAAAATAAATTAAAAGTTATGGCAACACTTTCGCAATATTCACAACGTGACCAAATGTCAGACTTTTTGTTTTGGTTGTTTTTCTCTTCAATATTTTGATTTCAATTTTTGTTAAAGACCTAAAATGTCTCGTCATAATAATAATTTACCGGATAATCTGCCTCAATTGCAGAATCTGATAAAACGTGATCCAGATTCATATAAAGAAGAATTTGAACAACAGTACAGACATTTTCTAAACAATCTTGAAATATTTCAACTCAATCCAAGTGATGAGAATAAAGCTTTGTACGAGCTGGTTATGTTCATAGCTCAAGTAAATACTACTTTTTTTTTGTAATTAAAGAGTTGTTTCATTTTTTTATTAAAATTTTTAGGTTGCACAGTGTTATCCAAATGAATGTATGCAATTTCCTCAACATTTAGTAGATCTACTTAAAAATCATTCAACAAATTTAGATCCATCAATGAGAAATTGTTTTGTAAAGGGTCTAATACTGTTAAGAAACAAAAATTTATTACCAGCGTTAGATTTATTAGAATTGTTCTTTCAATTACTTCGTTGTCCTGATAAAAAGTTAAGAACATTTTTAGAGACTCATATAATTAATGATATCAAAAATATGAATGCAAAACAGAAAGATATGAAATTGAATTCGGTAACATAAAATAATTCATCTCGTTCAAGGAAATATAAATGAGTTAACTTAATATTTTCTATTTGTAGACATTGCAGAACTTCATGTTTTCGATGCTAAAGGATTCAAATCCAAAAGCTGCCAAGATGTCTGTGGATATTATGATTGAACTATACAAAAAAAATATTTGGAATGATGCTAAGACTGTAAATGTTATAGCTAATGTTGGATGCTTTTCTAAAGTGACAAAGGTATGTTAGTTTTGGTTAACAATGTTTTTAATAGCTCCAATTAAATTTTTATTGCTCTATATGGTATTTTAACAAAAAAAATTTTTAAATTTAAGGTTTTGGTAGCTTCCTTGAAATTTTTCCTGGGCCACGAAATCGACGAATCAGATTCCGAAAGTGATGCTGATATAGATCTTAAATCAGCCATAATGACAAATCGTGTTAACAAAAAGACGAAAAAGAGAAAAAAGCAACTTGATCAGGTTAAAAGAGCTGTCGTAAAGGCTTCTAAAAAAAAGAAGAAAGCACCAAGCTTTAACTTTTCAGCCATTCACTTAATTCATAATCCACAAGGTATGGCTGAAGGTCTGCTTAAGCAATTACATTCAACGAATGAACGGTTTGAAGTCAAGATGATGCATTTAGATGTTATTTCCAGATTAATTGGGATACATGAATTATTTGTATTTGCATTTTACCCATACATTACAAGATTTTTGCAACCGCATCAAAGACTAGTAACCAGAATATTACAATTTGCTGCACAAGCTTCTCATGAACTTGTCCCAGGGGAAATTATTGAACCAATTTTAAAAACAATAGCAAATAATTTCATTACAGAGAGAAATTCAAGTGATGTTATGGCAGTAGGTTTAAATTCTGTTCGTGAAATTTGTACTCGATGTCCGCTAGCAATGAGTGAAGATCTCTTAAGAGATTTAGCTATGTACAAGCAATATAAGGAGAAATCTGTAATGATGGCAGCTAGATCTTTAATTGTATTATATAGAGAACAATTACCAGCACTATTGCATAAAAAAGATAGAGGTCGACCAACAGAGGCACAAGCTGAAAGAAAAATTAAAGAATATGGTGAAATAATTGCTCATGATACAGTACCAGGTGCCGAAGCTCTGTTAAAAGAATCAAAAACTATTGATATTAAAACAGATGAAAGTGAAACGGAAAAGGAAGATGGTAGTGATGGTGATGATTGGGTTGATGTATCTCAAAGTGAAGGAGATGGATCAGATATAGAGGACGTCGAAGGCGAAGATTCTGATGATGAAGGATCCGATGAAAATGATGATAATGTTAAAGATAATAAAGAAAATGAGAATGAACCAAATGAAACAGGTATTGTACCAGTATTTAGTGTTTTAAATTTTAGTTAATGTGTAAATATTTCACTTTTAGAAAAAACAGATATATCAAGCCAAGAAGATGTAAAAGCAAAAAATATGAAATTCTTAAATACAAAGGAAGCCGCTCAGGAAATAGCTTTGACAAAAATTTTTACAGACGAAGATTTCAAAAAAATTGATGCTGCTAATATAAAGAAAACGATAACAAATTCTCGAAAAAGACCCTTAGAAAGTGATAAAACTGATTTTGTTAAATTAGAGAATATAGAAATGATATATAAAAAACGAAAGCATGATAAGGAATCACGTTTGGAAACAGTTAAAGCTGGTCGAACCGATCGAAAAGAATTTGGTTACAAGGATGGTCGTAAAAATGAAAATTGTTCAAAAACAAATAGAGAGAAGCAAAAACGCAAAAATTATCTGATGATGAGACATAAAGCAAGAGGTAAAGCTAAAAAAAGTTTTAAAGAGAAACAACAAAAAATGAGGAAGCACTTAATACATATGAAAAAAATGAAATAGACATAAAAAGAATTTTATACAAAATTAGCTTATTCTTTTATTATGTAAAAAAATTTATTAAAAATCATTTTTTAAAACTTATCTCAAATTGCTTATTTGAAGAGTCCTTTTGGGGTGTGATTGGATTAGTATTCTTTCAAATGTTGCTACTTAATTTTAAGTACCTAAGTGATATAAATCATTTTCAAGTAATTATTCGACGCTGATTCGCAAAAAAGTGCATTCAAATTTTTTCATTTTACTAAAAATACAATTTTTATCTTCTTGAAGGTAGAAGTAAATAATAATTGCATTCTACCATACTTTTTTTTATTGCCTTCTTATCTCATTTCATAGTGTAGTTTGGTTTCGAGTTTATTCACTCAAAAATTATTTGATTTTAACTTTTAAATATACCTAGCTAATCTTAGAACTGATAATAGAGATAATTAAAAGAAGAATGTAATTTTCTGTTTATTTACTTTTGTTTTAGTAATATTCTTAAGTCTTGTAAATTTCTTTTTCATCTCAGAAAAAAATTTTAGTTTCAAAAGAATTCTCAATGCACTAACAATAAAAAAAAAATTTTTTTTGGAAGAACTTTAAAATAAAATTAAAAATAAAACAGTTGTTGAGTACATTAAAAATAATGCCAGCACAATCATCAGATTTTTTAATTAAATCAACAAACAGGACCACAGAAAATGTTGGCTATTACCATTATCAACCACATAAATATGTGTCGTCTTATCAATTAAATAGTAAGTAAAGTTTATATGTAAAAAAAATAAAATAATCAATACAAATAAAATAATCAATTTATGTATGAAAATTGTTTTAAAATTGACTATAATGAAGCGTTATTATGATTAATATATTAGTTGCGTTATATTAAGAATATTATATTAGTAAATAAAAAAAAAAATTGATCTTTGAACAAAAGTGTGTTAGTAAATGGTACAACTTCAAGCTTAATTTGAATAAATATTTAAAACCAGATTGATTAATTTATTTGTTAAAATATGTGATTAAATTATGGAAAATTGATATTTAAAAGCGTAAATCGTGTTAATTTTAAATAAATTATAATTTTAATACAAATTGCATTATGTAAAGATTGCATTTTACAAAACAATTTGTAGAATTTGCTCTATAATAAAATGTAAATCTCATTAACAAACATTTAAATTTAATTTTATAATTAGATAAAACTTATCTAAATTCAAAGTAATTGTCTTTTTATTAGATCATTATTAAGGTATAAATAAACTTACCTGTATTTATTAGCGTATATAATAGCAAGGTGCACTTATGAGTTTTAGAACTAAATAAATAATTTAATTTCAAGATTTTATTCTTTAATTAAAATTTTCTGGTTGCATATCGCCTTGGACATATTCTAATTCTCAATTAAATACGTATGATAATAGAAGTTTACCGTTAAGTTTAATTTTTTATCAAATGAAAATGTTGCTACGCGTTGTCGTGTTTGACAATTAATTTCAATATCTCATTCGCGTTGGAATTTTTTTTTTGTTTTATCATATTGTGAAAATTACAAAAATAAATTGACATAATCAAATTAGCTTATTTGTCTACTCTTCCTCTAAATCAATTCAAATCGTTTGCTTTTAATGTCAACTTCATTGCCAAGTTTGGTTCAATACTTTTTTGTATTTTTGTTTAACTCAAAATTTTGCAACTTTATCAAACATGTAAAAACGTAAATGCAGTTTAAGAAAAAAAAAAACAGAACCAAAGCAGAGAACGAAAACGGCGAATAATTCCAATTGTTAACACAGAACAATATGGAGCAAAATAAACTGGTTCAGTATTATGGTATAATATCTCACACACATGGAAATAGATTATGTTAAAAAGAATTCCATAAAATACGATTTTAGATTATTTTACCGATTTCGGCTAAATTTGCAGCAGTAATTTCGCTTATATTTAGCAATTACTAATAATTTCGTTCGCTTAAAATTGCTCTTGTTTCGTTTTTGCTTTTTTACCAAAATCAGGACGCAAGCGTTTTAAAGTTTGAAAACTGCAAAATTTTAACTGCAGTTGAGCAATATGTCTAAGTTCTCAATTTTTTGACAATTAGAAAATTAAAAAATAAAAAATTTTGATGTTCTGTACGGAAATTTATATCTCTACAATGTACGCCTTTATGTAAATACATAGAACCGTAATTTGTTTTGCTGTTGTAACAGCTTGAAGTATTTCCTTAAATCCATATAATCTTTACAGCTTTACTATTATATGTATCTGTCAATTAAAAAAATTTATATTTCACTAAAGCTGAATTCATTATACACACTTTATATTATTATGCAATAATGTAAATTGAATTGTTTCTAATCGAACAGATTTCTTTCGAAAATCGTCGCTATTAGTGTACGCAACACATTTATTCTGCTGTTGAATGAATAATATGTTTGTGTATACATATCTACATAATATTGCCAAAAAGAGATTTTTTTTAAAATCAAATAAAAATTACCTTTAAATTGAAAATTTTTGTTTTATTTTCGTTAAAATTTCAATTACTTATTATTTTACACGAGTTCATTTCGTTCTTTACGAATCGTCATAATATTCTCAACGATACAGATGTGTTTTTGAAATTGTTTATGAACGCGCACGACATAATTTTATTTGTTCTTATTTTTTTAACAAAATTTTCTTTTGACACTCTACTTTATTTGACAGTAATTGTCAAAAACGTTGATACTGTTACCCCTTTTATTATGATATATCTTTTTTTTTTTTTTTGTTACGGAAATATCAAAACAAAAGGGAAAGGGCCTTTGATGCATTCGGTTTAAAAATAAAAAAAAAAAGATATGAAAAGAAATTTTTATTAAAAAAAAAAAATATTTCAATATAAAATTACAAAATAAAATCCTTTTTTTTTTTCTCATATATAAATGAAATTAAGAAATTATTGAATTATAAAAAAAAATAATTTAAATTCGTAATGGGTTTTGTTGTATTTGTTATTGAATAATTTTTAAATGCATTTTTGAAGTAAATTGTGGGGGTATTTAAAATATTTTTAAAACAAAAACAAGATAAAAGAAAAAACATAATATTTTTTTTAAATAAATTTTATTATGCTAATCGGCGTAAGCTTTCAGTATATTAATAAGATTTTTGCTGAGTTAATAAAGTTTTGGCCATTGAGAAAACTGTCCAGATCAGAGAAAATGTAAGTTCAAGAACAATAATTAAAAATATTTTTATTTCAATTTTTTTTTTGTTTCTGTCGTTTGTCTCTTGCATTAAATTTAATGCGAATATTATCATATACATACATACATATATACATAAATATAAAACAATGTATACAAGTTGGTAACATTTTAATAAAGTGTATAATGTAAATTTATATGTTAAATACTTATAAGTATGTATTTATAACGTTATGTATATATTTATCTACCTGTAAATATACTTACCTACATTTACATTGTAATATGTATATTTTTTTTCTTTTTTTTCGTTTTAGTTCCATTGTTTTTTTGTCAGTTAAATATTTTAACAATGTGAATTTTTTTTTTGCTGTTATGCTCTTTTGTAATTTGTTTGTAAAATATTCATGAATTGCTTACATACTAACTTTTATAGTTACGGTATACATAGGTATTACTAGATAGGTGCATCCTTGAAAATTAAAATAAACACAGCTTAGTTATTCTTTTTTTGTTGTTTGTTTTCTTTTGATTACCTACATTATTTTACCAAAAAAATTCTTTTGAAACCAAGTAAAATTTTGTTTACCTTTATTGCGGCAAAATCTATTGTTCCAAATCTCTTTTATAAAAAAAATTTTCAGCTTACATATTTTATACAAAATAAATATTTTTTGTAACTTATTCAGTATTATGTTTAAAAATTTGTTTTAAAAACTTGAAAACGGGGGCGCCGGTTAGCCCCAATCTATATTATAATGTGAAAAATTGTAAATATAAAAATGTGCTATAATTTGAAAAAGAACGGTACCTAACTAAGCAGGTAGCTTTACCTATTCACTACCAAAAATTGTAAATTTTGTTATAAATTGATTAAATTTTAATAATTAATTTACTTGATTATTTAATTCGGAACTTGATATATAGTTTAGTCTAATATCCGCTTAGTTAAATACGATTAGGTTAAATCGTGAAATAGATTTAACATTGAACTGGAAATAAGTGAGACTGATTTGAAAAATGCAAAAATGGGTAATAGGCACCTAAACTAAACCTGCCCATTAAGTGAATCGGGGAAGTAATACTTGAAGAGGAAATTAAATTGTAAATTAATACCTATATTGAGAAAATAAATTGGTAACAAGGTTATTCGTCATCTGTTAAATTAACATCTGGATATAGTTAAGGTACTTATATCATTCTTTAGTTTGGAAATTCTAAATAATTATTTAACTAAATCTCAGTACCGATAATGTTTCAAATTCAATGGACAATCATTTATAAATAAGAAATACTTACCCAACTATTTAAAATTCTAAATATATATATTTTTTTTTACTTACGTTCAATATACGTAATAATTTTCTATTTAAGAAAACAAAATGTAATCTAACATAATTACTGTACTTAATTTATTTTTTTAAATTGTAGGTATCTGCCTAATTTCCATACCTAGTGTTAATAATGAAGATGTAGGGTTTCTTTCTACTTATTACGTTTAATTCATTATTCCGTATTTTCTTATTGTCAAATTTTTGTATATAATTTATATGTATAAAATTCTAATCTAAATAGGAATAGATTTTTTAACGAAAACAAAGATTTTATGCTTACATAAATACAAATTATATGATTAAGAGATGAACTTTTAAAAAAATCACTGCCTTATAAGTATAAAGATTTAAATTTAATATTTTAAAATATTTCACGATTATTGTGATGATTATTATTATATAATAATAAATACTTGTATACAAACTTGTATATATGCATGTAACAATTGCGCCAGCTTATAGTAAGGTCATATAAAAAGTGAGAATTATTTAAAATTTATTGCATTTATTTAGCATAATTTTTTACATAAAATATTATAGAAAAACATGTTTTTTTGTTTTTTTTTTAAATAAACTTTAATTTGCAAACCAGTTTTAAATTAAATAAGTAGCCAAGTATAAATGTAAGTAAGCAGCTCATAATGATATTGTGTAGGTATAGAGGTTAGACAATGTGTCGCGTGTTATTAAATGCTTTATTAATTCAAATAAATCTTTATATTTTACATAAACAAATCACCTTTGTAATAACGAAAATATTATAATATTATTTAATATTAGTAGAAATTTAAAATTATTTAATTACTTAAATTCAAATTTCTTTGTATGTATGAATAATATGTAAGTATTGCAGCATTTAATTTTTTTTAATGAGAAAACAAGTGTTTTTCTTTAATATTTTATTTTATTTTTTTTTTTTATTATTATAAAATGTTATTTGACCTCAAAGTGTTATGTTTTTCTATTATCACACTCCTCATGTCATTTAAAATTTTATTTTATGTATTTAATTTTTTGAATTTAATTAGGTATGCCTTAAAATTTTTTTGTCATAAAAATAATTTTTACAATAAAATTCAATCAGAAAGTTTTGTTTGTGTTTATTTTTTGTGTGTTGTTTTCTTGTGATTTTGCCCTACACACATGCACACATTGTTATTTAATTTAGTTAGTAAATAATTACAGCGTGTTTACAAGTGACTTTTTTTTTTACTTAAAATTCTGAATTTTAATTTTGTTTTTTTTATATACGTATAGAATGTAGGTAAATATGTGATGAATAACTTTATAATAACTAATTTGAGTTGTAGCCATCTAGTGGTCTGTATTTTACTGGTTTAAATTTACCTTGAAATTAAAGACGGTGATGGAGACAGAGACGGAGACAGAGAGCCTTGTACTTTTTCGCATAATGTAATTTTAAATTGATAATTTTTTTTGTATAACAGATTTTGCTTTTTTCTAAAAAATAAATTTTTTAAAATTAAGCACAATTGAAATCATTCTATTTTAGAAATATATAAATTTATTCGATATTTTAAAATTTTTATTTTAATATATGGGGGGGAAAAATGAGAAAAATTTAGTTGAAACGTAAGTAATTAAATTAAAAATATTGATTACAATTATTGAAAATCGGAATTTTTGGTCAAAATATATCAATTTTCAAATAGTTATTATAAATATTATTCATTATTTCAATTGGATCTTCACGTTTTGTTCTTAATATTTCTGATAAAATTTGACATTAAAATTTGACATAAAATTTTGGATAACCGAAATGGGATTTTGTATATTTTAACAATAACAATATTCTTATATATTTCAGAAAAACAATATTGTCATTACAAATTACTTTAAAATTATATTACTTTATAAAAAATTGTTAATTATTTTCTCGCTCGGTGAATAAAAAGAGTGCAATTCAAAATCATGCCTATGATATATAGAGTGACATATATAGTGATATATATAGTACATGATATATATAGTGATATATATAGAATGACACTATTAAATATTACAGCCTAATCGTGTACTACTCACTTTTTATTTACTTTCATATCAAAATTCGCAGTATTTTCTAATGGATATTTCATTTTTCCAATAAGAATACTCATTTTTTCAATTGGATTATTGCATTTTTTTCTCAAATTATCGATTGAGCGTCTCCTCACTCAATTTTAAAAACAAAGTGAAAAAATTTTGTATATGTACCTACGTTTTTTCACTCGAAAATCATATTGCACAAATAGATGAGTGCAATATAATGAGTTACTCACTTTCTTTTCACTTGCCGAATAAAAAAGCGAGAAAGACGATTAGATCCGTAATTTTTTAAGAATTTTTAAAAATAAAGTTAAATAAATAACACCATCTGAAATTCTTATACAAAATTTATAATTTATATAAGTATAAAAAAACGCTTGATTTTCTAATTCAATGAATTTTGGAGTTAGCCGATTTAATATTACTCATGCTCTATTATTTTATACTATAATTTTATTGATATTAAAAAGAATGTATGTTGTATGAATTTCTGTTGTTCTGTTACTTAAAAATTTCTCTATGAAATTTCTAATCTTCTTGTTTCTAATGTATGAATTTACTAGAGCTAAAAAATTTTTTTGTGTTAATTTTAATAATAATTATTTTAATTAGTACATTTTTAATCAGTTAAAATCCTTCGCTCCTAATAATCATAAAATGTATTACTTATAGTGATAGAGACTGATCATAATTTAAGTAGTTGAAATATTATAAAAAAAAAATTAAGATAACAAAGTAAGTAAGCACTTAATCTAATTTTTTATATTTTTGTGTGAAAAAAAAAACACAAATAAATATTAAAAGTTATTATAGAGATTTTTATTTCGTAAATTTTGTTATCTTTTTATTTTCTCACATTTTAATTATCTAAAACTTTTTTTTTAAATAATTTTATAGTATATACAAGGTGATTCAGTATAATTAGTGACATAAATATACCAATGATATTTACGGCATCAAAAATGATTACAATTTTTATTCAGAAACTAGGTGTTAAATCTCAATGGTTTCCGAGATACAGGAGGGGTTTTAAAGAATTTTCAAAAAATCTTCTTGCTAAAATTTTTTTGCTTATAATTTCCCTTCCGAAAAAGATAGAAGCTTCAAATAAACAGTTTTTGAAAGACCTATAGTACAAGGCTTGAAAGCAACATATTACTTGATTTTTTTCAATCCGATAATTTCGTACGAATTTTTTTGTTGCAGAATTCGGCCCACTTTCTTAAAATTTAATTTAACTCACTAAATGTCAAAAAATATTTTACGGTACAAATGATATAACACAAAAACCATTTCTATGTCAAGATTTTAAAGCCCCAGTAAAATTTATAGGAACTCAAAAAAAGATCACTATTTTTTATTTTAATTCAACCCCTATATTTCCGAAACCGTTGAGATTCGACAACTAGTTTTGAATAAAAATTTTAATCATTTTTGATGCCTTAAATGATGCTATATTCAATGCCACTGGAAACTGAATCACGCTGTGTATAACATTGAATTGTACAGTTAGTTACCTTTATTAAGTTCAATTACTTCAACCCTTTTTGTTTTTTAGTTTAAAATAACTATTATTAGTGTTAATATTGAAATGTTAGGCGAATATATTATAAAATGTTAACGGATAAATTATATTCATCTATTGATGGGAGAAGTATATACATATATGCCTTATTTTTAATATTTATTTTTTACTTAATTATTTTATCGAATAAAGTGATATTTTATTTACATAAATACATAGTTATCATATTGCATATTCTCTGTGAAATTCCATTTAAAAATTTTGTATTTAATAGATAAAGCTTAAAGTGAATATACATACATACATGTATATTATATATACATAATATAAGTATATCTAGAGAAAATGGAAAAATCAAATATAAACAAAATTTTTGTGCATTACAAGTATATAACTTCTATTTATAATTATAAAGATTTTAAATTTTTTTTTTTTTAATAAAGAAAGATTTATAAAAGAAAAATTAAAATGATGACTGTGTGTATGTAAAGAGATGAAAACAAAGCATTTTTAAATATATGCTTGTAAATCTGTTATACACTTATATAACATTATATTTATAGCTTTCATATGTGAATCATGTTTTATTAATGTCCTGATTTAAACTTTTTAAAAATACATACTTGAATATAATAGGTACTAGTATGTAGTGTTGTGTGTTGTTAGTTCGATTGTAAAAAATCTTTTAAATTTTGTAGATATTTTTTTCTTTAAATCAATAATTTTTTAAAACAAAGGAAAGAGTAAAAATATTTTATGTTACCGGCAAATTTTATATTAATTTAATCTGTAATTTGTTTAATTTTGTTAATTTATTTGTTTTATGAAATGAAAATTTTATCTCATTTATATGGCAACTTGAGTACTTAAACTTGAAATCAGCTCGAAACTCAAGCTGCGTTTTTAAAATTACAGACTTCGTTTATATGGCGGCTCGAATACTTGGCTTGAAATATCAATCAGTGTATGTGGTCGGTATTATGAAAGAGTCACGAAAGTGCTCGATTGAGAGTTTTGAGTTATATATACAGAAAAGTTCAGTATTTTCTCAACTATCTGTATAAAAAAATCTACGTAGTTCTAACGTTAATATTTTCGGAGAAATAACGTAAATTTTACACGTATCAGCAAATTGATATTATTTTATATATTTTTAAATGCGTTTTTCTGAATTTACGATCTAATAATGTCGATGATATTACTGTACAGATTAAAATAATATTACATATTTGAAATCAACCTGAGTTTGACATTAATTGACAAACGCTATTATATTAATGTGTCATTTTCATTTTTTCTATCCGCGTATATAAAGTTGATTTTGAAATCAAGCTAATAGTTTCATCGAATATTTGGCTTGAAAATTTTAATTTGAGAAGCGTTTATTTTGGCTTGAAATCTGCTTGAAGTCGACTTGAAACTGCATATTTCAGTTTGCTTGAAAGCGCAAAAATTTCGTTTACCTATATTGAATTTCGGTCACTTGAAATTGCCATATAAACGGGGAAAGTGTGATTTATAACTCTAACGTAAATAATATTTTTTAAAAAGTATTATTAATCGACAGTAACTAATCGAGTTTAGTGTATTATAACAGTAATTTAGAAACGGGCATATTTTCATATAATATTTTAGACCAATTCATTTCTCCTTCTTGATTCAAAATAACATAATACATTTTTCTACACAGAAGAATGAGAAGAATGAGAAAACTATTTCAAAAGTTAATTTTCGTTCTCATTTAAATTCTCAGTTAACATTATTGTGTTTTTCGTTCAAGAGAACGCCGTGTTTTCCGGCCGTGCAATGGCCTAATAATCTTGTTAATTATAATTTATTTAACAGTAACAATTTTAAATAATTTTCAATTAATTTTCAATTTCAAATCTTATTTTAAAAAAGAATTGAGCTTTTTTAAAATTATCATGTTCAATTCTTAAAGAAATGACAATTGAATGAGAATATACAATGAAAAAAAAAGAAAGAGAAAACGTCATTAGACAATGTTGGAGAATTTATTTCTTAATTTTTAATGAATATTGTCAAGTTTTAATAGACACAAAGGCATAAAAATCGCTTTGATCTAAATAAAGAATAGAAAAAAGAGAACGTATTTTCCTTAATCTTTGTTTAAACAACAATATTGTGTAATAAATACAAGCTATACTAAAAGATTATTATCAATAAAAAAAAATTTATAATAACAAGTAGACTTTAAAAGTCTAAGCTTTAAATAATCTATTTACCACAAATAAAATTATCTATTGTGAATTTTATCGCATAAATAAAGAAAACAAAAATATCGGTCAACTTATTTTTATTTACATATTAATTATTATACGACTGGGCTTTCAGAATGAAACAATTTAAAAGTAGACAAAATATAAATTTAATTTTAATTCAAAATTTTATTAAAATTACCAATAACAATAATATTTTAGTGTCGGATATTGAAAATGTGAAAAACATTTACCTATCCTAAATGCTACGAAGGTCATGACTCATGTATGTGCATAAATAAAAATTGAGAATTAATTGTACAGTTGGTGTGTAATTCACGCCGTGTTTATGATTCACAAAAATTTGGTTATAATTTTTTTAAATATTAATTTTTCAAATTAATTTAAAATTTCCACGTACCCTACAACAAGAAATAATTGAAACAGTTTTTAAGAAATTCAATTTTATAATTGCTTACAGTACTGACCTTAAATGTATAACTCGTTTTTTTAATTCACTTACATATATTAAATATGTTTGTAATCTAACTACTTGAATTGAGGTAAAAGATAAAGAACAACTACCTAAATTACAATTTAGAAATAATTACAATCATTACAAAAAATTGTAAAAATATAAAATTTAAAAGGAAATTTTTTTTAATAAATCTAATTGAATTTTATTTTTATAATTTTAGAAACCCACAAAATGCATGGAGTGAAGCGCGTAATCGTTTTCTGCATTCTAATAGTATTGATACCATCAACGCTCATCATAATTCCTTTGTATTTGCGGCACAGTATTTTTGCAGATGTTGTTTATCCTGTAAGTGAAAATTCCTTTCAAAAATCATTATTTTATTACAATATTTTTTTATTATTTTAATTTTTAAAATTTTACCCACTTATATTTCATTCTTTTTTTTTTAGGTGGCTGAATCCGATATAATTGAAATACGTGATGGAATATCTTCAATTTTTTGTCAAAAGCATACTTTACATATGGATAGTAATTTTAATGCTTTTCAACTTTCTAATAAACCAGAAATTTCTACAAATCGAAAACATATACGTTTAAAGAAATCAATGGTTTTGCCAGATGATACTTTAGAATACTGGGGATTCTATTTGTTGAAAGGCGCTAAAGTTGAATTGAAATTTTGTTCGAGATATGATGGTTCCAGAATTTTGGTTGTAAAAGGTGAACGTAATTTACAAACTTGTGGCCTTTTAGAACATAATAAAAATAAAGTAGGAACAAATTTCGCGGAAGGTCATGACAAAGTAAAAGTTATTTTTGAAGACAAAGAAGAATTTAATATGTCAAAAGAACATAGAAATAAAACTGTTAAACATGAAACCGGTGATGTATTCAATTTGAATATTATTATGAATCATCCACATAAAGAAAATTTAACTGAAGAAGAATTAGAAAATAATGGAGGTGAAGATCTTTCAGAGATTAATGAAAAAGAGAGTCACTTATTAGATACTAGTACTATAATGCCAAAGATTAAAAGAAAATATCCAAATCAAATAAATAAGACTGAATTACTAAATAATGGTAAAAATATTAATTTAATTTTTAATACGACCACAAAAAGCAATGTGGAAATTTTGAATGAAACTGGATTAGAGGCAAATGAAAATGATAAAGAAGCTAATAAAAAACACACGTTACATAATATTAATTTTCCAGCACTGGAACCGAAACGGACCAGAATTGATTTTGAAAAAGAATATGCGACACGTACAAAACCAATAAAACATTATAGTAGTAATATTGAATCACCATTAAACAAAAAGGATGGGGAAAATAATAATAAAAAAGAAAAGGGTTGGTACTTATTTCTATTTTTTTATATTTTGAATTTTAATTTAATTTGAAATTATTTTTAGATGAGTCAAATGTACGAAGAAGACGCCGTCGACATCATATGTCAAAGCATGATACAAATAAAATGACCAATAGTGACATGGAAAATGAATATTTAAGACGGAAAAAAGAACGTGAAGATAAAAAAAAGAAAATTTATCATGAATTATATGGTAAAATTTCACATAGAACGAAACGTGAGCATGTCTATGATAGAAAAATATCACATGGCGGAAATGCTTTAAATTTTACTGAAAAACAAGAATCTAATTCAATATCAAGTTTTGAAAATAGCTTATTGACATGTTATGATGGGAAAATTTTGGTTGCTGAAGGTTTTCCACCATCACAAATGTGTACAAATGTTCATTATTTAGCGACAATGCCAAATGTTTCACATATGATAACAAGTCATGAAGTAACTGAAGATGGCTATTATTATTATATTTTTTATAGTGATAATGATTTGGTTCGAAATGATATTCATGCAATATTTGACATTTTTAAGCCAACATTCTTATATTCAAACATATCAAGTGATTTAGCTTCACAAAATTGTATTAATACTACGAATTGTACATTTAATTTAAATTTTTATAGCGATGAATATGTTGTTGTTGAAGTACCAACAAGAGATGGAATTGAACATGATGAAGATGATATTACATATTTATATTCTACTTGTCATCCAAGGTCTTCCGTATATGTTATATTCCCAATTGCAGTTTTAGTATTAATTTTAAGTTGTGCGTTTTTATAGTAGTTAGATAATTTAGGAAATTAATAAAAAAAAAAAAAAAATAATTTAATATTGAATTCATAATTTTTCAATTTAATTTTTTTGTTATAAAAATTTAATTATTATTAAAATTAACAAATTGAATTGATAAGAATGAATTAAATGCAAAAGAAATGAATTGACGAATTTTAAATGAATTTTGTTTCATATTATAAGAGTTATATATACTTTATTAAGAAATGTATATATAAATATATTAAAAATGTAGTTTAAGCAATAATTTTTAGTGTGTATTTTGATTAAAATTATATATTAAAACTTATAATTATATATAGTATATGTAATATATTGTTTTTTTCGCATATTTTGCTCGTTATAAAATTTTTTTAAATATCTAGAAATTGAACATACGTACTTAGAAATAAAATATGAAATTAATGAATATGTTTAATAAATATATAATGGCCATATTCAGTTTTACAATAAGAAAAAACGTTCATATCAGTAACATTTTGCCATATCATTATATACTATAACATGCAAGTATAATATTATTATAAGAGTTTAACTGATTTATGATTTAGAAATTTGTATTTTAAATGAAATTGCTCAAAATAATTTTGAACTGAATGAAGAATATTAAAAAATGTAATTTTTTCTTCTTGTTTTAAAAAATCATTTTAATAAAATTCGAATTTTAAATTGTATGAAAATATATATTGTTTATTTTTTACCAATATTAAATAATATATATGTTTGTAATGATTATTTAAGAAAAATTATTTGATTTTATTTTAAAGTAAGAAATTGAAATATCTTAAAATACGAATTTTATAAAAAACACCTTCTATTGTTAAAAAATAAAATATTTCTGTGAATTCCAAATAATTTCTAAAGAAAGATTTCTAAATTGAACATTTTTTCTAATTTATTTAAAATTAAATAATTAAATAATTATAAATTAACTGAAATCATCTCAAAATGGTTGTGACAAAGCTTTCTCATATTATTTTTAATTTTTATGTGAATGAAAAATTTTTAAGATAAAAGTAATTTAAGACTAATATTGTTATTATTATGTAATTATAAATTTTTATTTAAAACGAAATTGTATATTATAAAGTTTGAAAAAAAAAACAATTCTTTTGAAGCAAAAATTGATTCTCTTACCAAAAGAAATTAATATCCAAATAAAGAATAAATTAAGAAAACAGAAAAACCTTTAGTACAATATTTTCATTTAAATTTATTTAAAATTTTTTAAAATTTGTGGAATAGAAATAAAAAAGTTTTTATAAACAATATATGTTTTCAGACAACGATTCTTTTGAAAGCTGAGTTAATCAATAAAAATTTGAGATTATAAATAAATTTATTCTTATATTTCTTAAAAATATAAGAATATTTTCTTAAAAATAAAAATTTACAAAAAACATCTTACTTTTTAATAGTGTATTTTCTATTATTTTTACTATAAATTTTGATTTTATCTGTTAACTAAATAAATAAATTTAAAAATTGTAAATATGTGCATATCTTGAAAATTTAGATAATATAGATAAGTTTAAATTAATATTATTATGAAAATAGTAATAAATTAAATTGACATAATAGAATTTTAAGAGATATTTACATAAATAATATACATATATATATATGTACTAACATATTTATAAAAAGTTGAATATGAGTTAAATAAAATATTTAAAATTTTTCCAATATATATTATTAATTTATTTAATTTAAGTCCTGCTTTATCTACATATAACGAAATGTTAATTATTTCCTCCAATAATTAACATTTTGTTTATACAAAAAATATATTTGTAAGCACAATATTTTAGAATAAACACTAAAGGGCAATCAGATTTAATTGGAAATCAAATATACTTATCCTATGAAAGGGTATTTTTTTTTTGGAAAATTAATTTTTAATAAAGGGCTATAAGGTTTTAAAACTTTACGTGTTGCAGAAAAATTGTTTTTTTAAAACTAAATCTGCATTCTAGGAAATTCATCGTAGAGCTAAGGTATTGATTTTGTGACTGCAATATTTTCAGAAGTTCAGTACTACTGTCGTATAACCATATAATATAATATCGTACAGAAATTAGAGCAAATTGTATTTTCAAAGTTATTCATAAACTTACAGAATAAAAGTAGCACCAGGTTTGATGCAACACTTCTTTTTGTATACCATGATTACGTTTATATGCATATTAGACACCGTTATTACAAACACATATATTTAATTGAAAATGTATATAACTATGTTTAATATTTTCTATGTTCAAAACATATGTTATTTACTTATTACTTTAAAGAAGCATTATGCCTTTTGAGAATTAATGTGTGTACTGTGTACATAATGTAATTTAAGATATGACCTGATTCTTGTTAATTGCATTTTTAATTTTTCATACATGCTGTAAGGAAAAAATTTGCAAGAATAAGATTGGGATTTTAATGAGATGTTAAAGTAAATCGAAATATAAAATATAATAAATACGTTTGAGAATATTTGATCATCCGAACAAAATCTTTAATTTTTTCTAGTTATTTTAAAGAATGAAATTGAAGGTGTTTTATTAGAAAATTCTTTTAATTGACATTTTTAATTAACGAAAATTATGAATGTCTGTGAAAATTAAGATTCATGCAATTATGATTATGTCCTACTTGGGAGTTAAATTATATTTTTAATTTAGTAACTTCTTATATAGCTTCTTTTTTGTAACATTGATTATTGTGGGGTCTGTTATTATTGACCTTATAGTTAATATTTCGGTGTTTTCGTTTATGTACGCTGCGCTGAAAGTTCTACATTAGAACTAAAATTAAAATTTTTTTGAATTTTAAATTTAAAAAAAAAAATGGAAGTTTATGTAGCAGCGACAAAATTTAAACTAGAGGTCTACACTACATTTCTAACATTTCTTTATTACATATTGAACGCATTTTATTACAGCGATTAATTTTCGAACGATCTATATTTTCAGTGTATGTAGCGTGAATTTTCGAACGTACTGCAAGCTAGAACTATTCTAGAACTGAATAAACGAAAACCCCCTTTTTGTGAAACTCTCAGTTATTCCATATTTGGTGTCATCATTAAAAAAAATTTAATGACATAGCCTTTTATCATTCACTAATTTTTACTTTGACGAAGGCTACCTTCTGTCTTTCATTCATTTTACGTTTCATTTACTTTTTTTGTTGCAATTAGGATAGGGACTATCGCTCGCCTCACCTACCTATTAAACTCAATGACGTAAGAAACTGGTTCATGGTTATTTACAATATCATGTATTAGCCCTATGCTGCCCCCAGGAGCGAAGTAGGATAACAAAAACAAAAATTTTAAGGGCTATAATCTTTCTTTGATATCACAAAAATGTAACAAATTTCAAATTAGAAAAAAGAGCAACGTCTACGTATCGGATATTGTTAATATTAATAAAATTGATTATTCACTAATGCATAGTTGAGATTATGGGTAGCCATTTTTTTGTTTTTACGAAGGTAATGTGCGTATATTACATTATCTACAAATAATACGATACCCATGACTTAGAAAAAAATCGTAATTTTATTTTTCTAAATTAAATAATTTTTCAAAAAAGAAAATTCTACATGTTATAAAGAAAGGCTACTCATGAATTAAAATTTAGCTAAATAATTTTAGTACTTAATTAAAAATTATTAAAATGTTAGGGCTCATGATAAAAAATGGATTATTTTTACATATACGGGGAAATATAAAGGTACATTTACATAAAAAATTTTAAACAACATTTCAAATTCAAAAAATATATTTTTAATTTATAGACAATTCATTAGAGAAATAAACGGAGTAGGTTATAGAAAATTGAAAGAATTTTAGTTGGAAATTCAGAATAACTAAGAAAAACCTTCAAAAACAAGAGGAAGACTTGTATCTGCTATTAAAAATTATCGTAATTTTATCAAATTTAAAATATAGTCAAAAAATTGTTTTTCAAGATTTTTGACAAATTTTCAATGTTCTACTTAAAATCTGTTTTCTCATCATTTCTTATATTTTTTCAGTAACAAATCAATTTTGTTTATCTTAAAAAAAAACAAACAAAATTTTAAATGAATTTTTCGTCCTTTCTTATTCTTGCATATGCAATATATCATTATACGTACATATAGCTTATGTGTATAATCTATAGCTAATATACATATACATACTTACAGCATATATAATATTTAATGTGCCTATAATGTGTTCATAAAATGTATGTCTAAATGTATTAAAAATTATTTCCTCCCACATTATTTTCAAATCATTTAAAAAAAAAAAAAAAATCAGAAAAGAGAAATTGTTTTTTGTATAAATTTCGATTTCATAAATAACAACTTAATTGTAATTTGAGAGAAAAATAACAAAAAGAACAAAACTAAAAAAATAATAATAAGGAAAACCAATTCATGTCATTTCAACTTGAAAACTTTATTTAGGACTCTATTGAATATAGTAGAACATAAGTATAATGAAATGATAAGAAAAATGCGGTCATTGGCTAAATTTATTTTCATGTTTTCTTAATATTATATTTATTCGTAAGTATATACATATATAGTATTTAATTGTATGTATAGTAGGTAATATAAGAAAATATTATAAGTATATGTGCGTATATAAATGTCACATAAGTAGGTTTGCCAGATTTTCTTGATTTGAAGCTGGGACAAAGAGAACTACTTTATTAAAAGAAGCAAGGCATTATGAACTTTTCCTCGAAATTAACGTTTTTTTAATTGTCATTTCTATATATACATATAAATATGTATAATTAAATAATAAAAAAAAATTTATTAGTTTAAAATTATAAATTTTAGATTTTATAACCATCAGACAACAAATTATTAATTTTGGTATCTATATGTATGAATAATCATCTATAATTTTGAATAAAATTAGAGTAAAAGAGGAGGGAGGCCCGCTGGGCCACCCATTCGGAAAGCCCATACACAAGGCATTCAAAAAGAATGTTCACCAGCAAATTATCACGACACAACGTCGATGTAATACGAACCCTAAAAATTATCTACGGGTACCTTCTTGGCGAATTTTAAAAGCCACGTTAAATATTTCCCAAACAAATTCTCCAGGTCATTGTAAAAGAAGGCTCCAGGTGGTTCTTCCTTTTCCACATCAGAGACGGGCTGGCATAATGAACATCTTCCACATTCTCTATTTCCGCAATATTCTGACATACCCGACAGATATCCGTCATATCGACTCCAAGTCTCTTAGCTATTTTTCCCAAGAGGTAAAGTCCCGTCAACACCCTACCAGTATTCTGAGATCAGTTTTACTGTATCTCAACAACTCCGTTGTTATTGAAAAAATTAGTTTAACGCTTATTATAACTGTTTTTCATTGCGGTTACTGTATGCTGAACAATTTATGGATCATTTCTGCACAATTTGGAGCTGATGAAAAACTATTTTGAATAGATATCGCCATGAAGAGCATGAGACGGTTGGACATATTCTCTATGGTATTGCAGTGTGGCAAACTAAATTAGAATATAAAATAAAAGATAATGATTATACTAATTTTCTTATTAGATCAAATCTCCATTCGATGTGGTGAATAAACATGAAAATTATAATATAATTACCGATTAATACGACTAATACTAGTATAGATCAAAGATAATCAGCGCAAAATTTATAAATTTTTTTTCGATTAAAATCATCAACTATAGGAGAATTTAATTCTTTCTAGAACTATTTTCGAGACATTTTCTAATTATTACCATATGATTTAAAAAATCACAGTAATTCCGGAAATAGGAAACGTTTGGCAACCCTATATATCACTCTAAATAAAATTATATAAGTAGTGAGTAAAAATTATATTGATGTATATATATATACGAGAGTATTTTAAGAACATTTAAGAAAATTAAATTCTTTGGTTTCCAAAAAAATAAAAAAAATGAAAATTCTATTTTTTTTTTTTTGTTCTTTTTTTTCTGCCTCCTTAAATCAGGCAGGCTATAAGGATTAAATCTTTACATATACGTATTACACCTACATAAACACTTATGTATAATATGATAAAATAGGTACGGTACGAGTATAGATGGTTATTATTATACTGTATAACAAAAAAAAAATAATCAAAATCAGGGAGGAAAAATTAAATTTGTTAACAAGTTTATAACAATTATATGATCTGATGTAACGCAAAGTAACAAAACTAAAAAAAAAAACAAACAAAAAATTATGTTATTTTTTTTTCTTCTACTATTTTTTTTTTCCTACCTTATTTATTTATTAAAGTATGTCACGCACTAAACTTGAAGAAAAGATTAGAACTGAGATTTAGTACAAATATTTATTCAACGTCACGTTCTCTCTCGCATATATAGTGGGCTTAATTTCTGTTATTCTTTTTCTTTTCTTTTAATAACTATTTTTTGTATGTTTGTTTTTTTTTTTTTTTTTTGATTAATCCAAATAGAAATTTCTTTATCCTTTTTAATATTGGATTTTTTTTCTTTCTTGTTTATTTTAAGTCTTTGTGTGCTCTCTTTGTACGACTTAAGGTAAAAAAAAAAAAAATAGTACAAAGAAATTGTACAGGTTTTGTTTTTGTTCTTTTTTTCTACTTCATCTACATAGTACGTGGGTTGTATTGTATGTAATCCTGCCAATAATAATTGGAAAAAAAATTCTTTTTAAATATGTTATTCTGTTGTTTAATGTTTATTTATTATTATTATTTGTATAAATACATTTTGATTTAAGTGAAGACGTGTATATAGGCGTATATTGGTATACATTCACTCTGGTATGATTAGAGTCTCTTGATGTTCGTTTAAAATAATTCATTATACATGTACAAACATAATAGTTTTCGTATAATAATTTTTTTTTTTTGATAGAATTCCCTTAATTACTAAATCAGGCATTAAAATTTGGCATTCAGTCGGGATAATTATTAATTATTCAATAAAATTAAATTTTTTTTTACCCCTTGCCCGTCTTATAGAACATATAGGGCGTGACATCATTCGTTTGACTTGACCCTATGTTGGATTTGATTTTTGTATTCCTAACTTTGCAGATCTATGCCAAGTTTTGTTGAGGCACCCAGATTCCTTTGAATACTGTGGGTTCGACCCTGATGCTCATGCTTGCGATATTTTTACAAAGTTTTCTTAGAGTGGATATGATGTGAATATTTTGACATAAAGCTTTTGTCTGACGATAAGTAATAAAATTTTATTCCTATTCTCTTATTCCTATCAAATTAATTAACAGATTTTTTAAAATTAAAATTTCGGAAATTAATTTTTTGTTGAATTTTAAACTGCCATCACCCGATTTTTATTTTAGTCACAATTTTCGTAATTGCTGGAGTTTATGAAGCATTTCTTGTAGTTTTAAGAGTGGGAATATTTTGTAGAGTATTGCCTTGGTTCGTGACATAGTGGTGGGCGTTCTGTTACTAATACTACAACTTATCTATTACTAATACTACAACTTATCTGTTACTAATACTACAACTTATCCATGCGTGTAGAACTGTAGGAAATCCATACGATTTATTAAATATTTCTATATATGAAAAACCAATTCATATCCTTGTATATATTCAAAATTCTATGTAAAATTTGCTGAAAATATCGTGATCCAAACTCATTTCTGAGCAATTTAGAAAAATTTGATTAATTCTTTTCTTTTTAGTTTACTAATTCAAAATCATTTAGACTAAAATTCTTTTAAATTTGATTTCATATTTAAATTTAATATATTATATATGTAAATATAACAATTAAATAAATCGAACATAACCTTAAAAATATTTATAATATACGAAATTGTAAGGTTTGATACGAGTACATGATGTATGTATACACAACTGTATATATGCTAACATATGGAGCTGAAATTACCTGATATTGATGTTAAATTTAATATTCTATAAAAAATTTGTATGATTTTATACATTTTGTACTATTATATACATATTGTATGTATAAATAAAAAGAAAATTAAGTTTACTCTACATATTAAGGTATTCAAATGTTGAAAAAGAACAACACCATCTATTTCCTGTGAATTGAATTATAAATTGCAACTATTTGTTTTTCCTCCCATTTCAAGTTTCCATGCACATTATAATGTATATAACATTATGTATGTATGTGGGTACAAAACTTTCAACAATAATTTTGCTCATTTTTGTGTAAAAGGTACAGGATGTTATAAAAATTGGGTGTACCTTTTTTTAAGGCCGATATAATATTTATATTTGTAATAGTTGTTAATACTTAAAATTTTGGACATAAAATCGAGGTTGTTCATAATAAACTGCAATCTAGACGGTAAATTATGGGATCACTATTGGCAGCATATCATGTGTAAGTGATAACATATGGGCTTAGTTGCTCTCCACGATTTTAGGAGTTGATTGTTAAATTAGTAACTTAACATGGCTTTACAGAAAATAATATTAAATTTAACTTAACTTTAAATTTTGATTTAAATTATAATTAATATAGTTCTGATTGCTGTCATTTAATACCATCTCGTTATAAGAATATATGTATATATATATATATATCTCCAGATCATTTAGAAAACATCTACAAAGCACTTTTATTTTCATTTTTGAAGAGATAAGATAAAATTCTAACAATAAATTAGCCTGTAAATCGATTCAATTGATACATTTGCGATAACAGATGCGTTTCAATTCAATGAGACCAATTTTGTAATTTTACAGCGATAATGAGTCTAATTAGAAAAAATACAATATTGTCAATATACGTAATTTCATATAGTTGCGTGCGAATCTAATTTTCAAAAAGTAAATTTAGAAAATTTGATATATATTATACTTAACTAATAATCGACGGAAAATAAATATAAAAAATTTAACATTATTTGACAGTTAATTTGACATTTAATTCCGACTGTTATTTTAACTGTTAATTCTAATAGTTCGTTTAACAGTTATGTCTACTTTTTTCTAAAATAAAAATTTGGTTATTAAAAAGAAATGATCATATATGAATTTGAACAATTTTAAAATTATGATCTTAATGTTCAAATTTATTGTTTTGTACATTTAATTGTGACATTTTATGACATCCTGTAAACAATATTAAATAATATTTTGTAAATATTTATATTGAAAATCCTATATTGAATCTTATTCAACTTACATTTTATTGCATAATTATATACAGAAGGTATATAATACGTATATATATATATATATATATATGTATACTTGGATAAAAGAGTATTTATACTTAAAATATAAGATATAAGTAAGGATTCAATAAGTACTTCTAATGTGCGTGTAAACATTTTCCACATTTTATTAGCTTCAATTTTATGATTGCTGGGTGAAAAAATTGATTTCTTCTGGGAAATCAAATAATTTTCCAATCCAAAAATACAATTTTTTTTTTTTTTGTTTGCGGTTTAGTTGATTTTATTGATCTTTATTGAAAATTTATACAGTTATATACAATAAACTATAGGGAATTGTTACATTATATGTGTGTATGTATGTTATGTATGTTATGCATAAATGTATATAAGAACTAGTTGTATATTCTAGTATTATTTGATGCAGTTAAATGTATTATAACAGAAAAATAACAACAAAACGAATTAAAATGAGCAAAATGAGCAAAAAGAACAGAAAAAAAAAAGATTCGATATGAATTTGGTTTGAGAACAAAAATCTCTACAAAATGTTAAAAAAATTACAGCCAGATAAAAACACTTAAAAACATTTGCGTTTCAATTTTACGTTTTTATTTTTTACATTTTTTTTTTTTTTGGTGTTGCTATCGTTTGCACCTTAAAATAAGAGGAAAATCACATTTATTTTGAATTGGAAGAGATTTTTATTCTCTTACATGTAGAGTTTTTTTGTTATATGTACTTGTGTAGGTTTTCCTTTAGATATAGTACATATATTTGAGTTAATATGAGTAAATAATAAATTTAAATACCAAAAAAAAATTATAGGTAAATAAAAGTAATTAAATCTTAACCTAAATTTTGGATTTTTAATATTTACTCAATAAAATATTTTTGATGTTTTTCATATATGTATGTTTTGAATGTTTTCGTAATATGTTATTGTTTGTATTTTGTATTATTTGTGTAAATCATTAATATTTTTGATATTTTGTATATTTTTCCACATAATTATAGAGAAAATTTTATTACTGGACCAGAGCAAAATAAGAAAAAGTAGGTAATTAATTGATAGTGTTAATTGTATGAATTAATTGTGTAATATTATTAGTTCTAGATGAGTTGCATTAACGGAAGTTCTTACACAGAAATTTTTGTAGACACAACTACAGCATCATTTTATTTATGAAATTTTTCGTGACTAAATCCAACCATTGCTTTAATGTTTTCTAAAATATTTTTAAATTATTATTATAAATTATATTTTGATTCGGTGCAGTAGTTATGGTATCGGTCCTTTAATCGAAGGGTGTCGGGTTGTTAAAATAGTGGTCATTTTATTAATCTGTTATACTGGAATACCATTAAGTATCAGGCATTCTGTTATATTTTACAAAATTTTTTTTATTAAAATAATATGAAAAAGTTCACAAGTATACCAAAATTTTCGTATCATATTTGTTATAGAAATTGCAAATTAAAATTAATTACTTTAAATCACAAATTTTTTTGCAATTGTTATAAAGTAAAACAAATTTATATTTTAAACACATATACTTTATAATTATCAATATATCACTATTTATATTCATATGATTTTTATATTATACCCTTATATACATATGTATATATCACGTTCCAGATGATTAAAAATATTTTTTTATTATTATCACTGTATTGAACACACTAATCAATTTTTGTATTTTTAATGAGATGCTCGCTTTATATACTGAGCATTAATATTATTATTATAAATGTTATCTAAGGAAACTGACCATGTCTGTATAACTAATTTGTCTTATCAATGCAATATGTAAATATTTTTCTAAATTTAAATAAATTCATCTATACAATATGAATGCATATGTGTGCGTGTTGTACAAATGTGTTTGTAGTTTGTTTAAATTAAACGAAAAATTTCGAAATTTCTTTTTCGAAATAAGAAATTACAAGTATACGAGTATTAAGAATTTTATTGAATTATTGAGAATGTATGTGACATTATTGTGATTTTAAGGGGTAAACGGAGTAATAAGAACTACAATTTGTAAAATTGATCAATATTGATTTGATCAAGTACAATTTTCATATGTAGAATATTTAATTATTAATTTGCGCCTTGTTTTATGCAATTTATTAATATTCTTTTTAAATTCCTCTTACAAGAGTTTTTCCTAATTTCAATATTACATAGGTGTGGAATTGTTATACAATATGGTATAAGGGTTGTGACTGTTGAATTGTACAGCAAAATAATTTCAATGCGAATTTTGAAGTAACGGAATAATTGAACAATTCTACAAAATCGATTCGGTTTCGGATATGGTTGAATTTAGTAAACAGATTTAATATTAAATATAATATGTTTTGTCATTGACTACAAAGCTTTGACGGGCTTTAACAGTGTGGTAAATGCAAAATATATTAAGAGTGTTATTCATTATGTTTCCTTTGTGAGTTCATGCTGTACAATTAAAAAAAAAATTTTAAACGATATTTTATAAATATAATCGTTTAATTATGATATAATTGCATAAATTTGGGAACAAACTCAATAATAAAAATATAAATGTTGCATACATTTAGGAGGAACAGTGATTATCTAATAATATAATTGCAATTCTTTTCACGTTTAAGATGCTATAACAAATTTTTGTGAATTTCAAAGTTAGAAACCAGCGAAAAAATTTCATCAAATATTTTATAAATCTACATGACGTCAACGTGTTAGGAGTTCAAGTAACAAAAACAATTTGACGTTTTCAAATGAAATTTTATTAGAAATATCTCAAAAGTGTTATTCATCTATGGCCCATTTCTGATGGTGGCTCATTTTCTATCCTAATACCCAGATTTGGCACGGAGAAGGCGGAGGTTCCTTAGATCGCATTTCGTTTTACGAGTTACGAACCTGAAAAATGTAAATACCAGGGCTCTGAACCAATTTATAAAGGACTCGGGCTGTTTCATTTGAGGTTGGGGATTATGGAGAACTAACGGTATCACAACGAGCCTATTTGTGCCCAAGTTTACCGTCGGATAACCGCGTCAACTTAAACCTAAACCTAGATGTACTCATACATTAATGAGGATCGATAATTCATAAAATCCATTAATGAATTTTGAGGCTTCAAAAATCTGACATACCCTATAAATTACGTATAAGTGTATAAATATAGCAGGTATATTTGTATATGTTTTCAATACATATTTAATTTATTTACAATTGAAGACAATTTTATTATTGAATTATTTTAATCTTGATTAACAAAATTAGTACACAAAAAAATTTATATAAAAGAAAATGAAATGCAATAGGAATAAAAAAAAAAACCTAAAAATCGATTCTTGGGGGTGTTTTAATAAGCCTTTTTTTTCCATTATTTTTTTTTTTTTTTGTGAATAAAAGACAACAAAATTAAAAAAAAAAAAAAAACGAAAAAAAAAAATCTAAAAATCAAATAGGAAATTATAAAAGTAGGAACCTTATAATTATTATAACAGTTTTTTTGTTTTTTCTTTTATTTTATTTGTTTGTACTTGTTGTTGTTGTTGTTGGGCGGTTATAGGGGAATATAAATTAATTGATTTAGTTAGTTAGTCAAGCTATTTCGTTTAATTCATATAGTCAAGTCTTGTGTTCGTCCGTGGTGAAAAATTTTTTTTTTTTTTTTGGTAGTGGTGGTTTTCTGGTGATGGTTTCTTTGTTTTTGTCTTCTTGTAATTTATTTATTATTTAATGCCGTTATAATCTTTTATGCATTTCATTTATTATTATTTTTTTTTAAATTTATTACAATTAAATTAAATTTTAATTAATTAAAAATCATTAAAAAAATATTTGATTTTTTAAAAAAAAATTTCAAAAGTAAAGTGCTTTTTTATTGTATTTTTGTGAAAGTTTCGTTTCGTCTTTGTTAACGTTCTAAAATTGAAAAGCAAAACAAGAAAAAATAAAAGATAAAATTAATAAAAAATCTTGCAAAAGAAAAGGATTTGAATTTCACAACACAGAAATTAAAAAAAAAAAAATAAAAACCAAGACACAACAAAAAAATTTCGTTTTGTAAGGGTTAAGTTTTTTCTATTGAATTTTTTTTTTCTTATTTTAATTTTGCTTAATTTTTAATTTTTTTTTTAAAATGAATTTTTGTAATTTTTGTAGTTTTAATTTTCTTTATTGTTACGTATACTTGGATTTTGCATACACTTAATTTGTTTCACTTGATTATTTTGTAAAACAAATTCACTCATCAATTTTGTACTAAAAATTATTGCTTTTTTAATCAACAAAAAAAACAAAAGTAATTTTGGATTATTAGTTCGCATGTATATATTAAAATTGTCTGTTTTATATGTGTATATGTATATATGTATATATGCTATACAGTAAAATCCATTTTATTTTATCTATACGAATTTTTAAGGAAATGAGTTGAATGGAAAACCTTGCTTTCCAAAATTGATTTTTTCTAAATTTTGAATTCCATAAAAAACAATTTTATAATAATTTTCATATTTATTTAATCAAGTTATATAAAAAAAAACAAAAATCTAAAATAATCACCAAAGATTCGGTTATGTCAAAAAATGACAATAACAAAATAATGAGCAAATGACATATAATTGACAGAATTATTATGAATAATTGAATTTTTATATCTGACATATAAAAAGTGGAAATTGTACTGGTCCTTTAACTGAAGGGTTTCGGGTCCAAAGCCTCCAGTCAGGGTCACTATAAAAAAATTATATTCATTATTTTATATAGCTTTATGCACATTAAATATAAAAAAAAATTAATATTAATTGAAGTAAAATAAAACAGTAAATATTCAATAACCTTAAATATTTCATATAAAAAAACTACGGTAGGCTCATCACCTACCTAGTAAGTGACGGTCTTATGACATAAGAAACTGGTTAATGGTTATCTACAATATCGTGCACCAGAGCCCTATGCTCCTCGAAGTAGCGAAGTAGGACAAAATTTTTACAGTATTTTAGATAAGGTCCCTTAATATTATTACGATATTTAATGTAAAAGTAAAGAGAATCTATTAATTTAAGATTTTAAAGTAATTTTGTTTTATTTTTATTAATTTTGGTACAATTTACTAAAAGTATAATTGATTTTAGTAATTTTTACCAAAATGTCAAAATGAAATGATATCAATAAAGTCTCGATTCGATATAAGTATAATAAAATAGAATATGTACAAACTTGACTTGAGCTGAATTTTTGAAAATTGTGCAGTTTAAAATCGTAATGTACATATTGATAATTTTTGAATTTATATTGTATTTAAAGCAAGTTATTATACAAGTTTTAGAATTTTCATAACGGAACATACCTTATTGCTGTAAAATTTTTAATTATAACATTTGAATAAATGTATAACAAATTGCTTTTTGCTCTTATATGTTGATGTAAGATCATTGATGTTAGATTAAATTGTTTTCTACTGTATGTTGATTTGTAAAATTTTATAATCATGTGTTTTTCTTGTATTTATTTTTTGTTTCTTTTTTTTTAATAATTCGTTTTGTTATCATCAATAGTGTTATCATTGTGTAAATACGTTAAATGAACTTTTATACATTCACATTTAAGTCATAAACTATGTATGAGAATTTTTCTTAAATTACAGGGTTCTCAATTTGAATTACAGATTTGATTTTGATATGAGTTGTTATATACGATTATGTAAAAATGTGTAAGAATATATGTAAGAATTTAGCGTTTTGTTTACTACTTTTCTAATACTTTTAAAAAAAACACACTCAATTTCAATAAACGGATTTTAATTAAATAAACGTTTGAATTAAGAACACTTATAAACGTCATATAAGAGGACGAAACGATGGAGCACTTATTGTGTGAATGCGGGGCGATTGCTCGTCTGCGACTGGAATGCTTCGGGGGCGCTTTGTAACCCCCGGAATGATCTCGCGGTTTGATGTGGCTGTTATACTGGGGTTTGTCAGGTGCCTGTGTTTAGGGCTGATCTAGGTGGGGACGAGAATCATAAAAGATCCTAAGGGTCGACGTGAGAGGAGTGGCTTAAATGCCACGGTCCCGGGGAAGAAAAAAAAAACGTCAATTGAAGGTGCTGTAAATAATAAGAAATTGGTTGATATTCGTAAATAATTTATTTTACTTCAATTCAAAATTAAAACAGAGTAAAATTAAAATTGTATTCAGTTATATAGAAGAAGCAATTTTTAATGTTTTCAAGTATTGTCCACACACATGCTAAGTAGGGTTAAATTCTGGGTACTATGGTGGAATTGTCGGAAGCTTCACAACATTAAATAAAGGCTAATCTACTTTGATGTTTGATACACGTTAATTTTATGTTGAATCATAATATTGATCCACGATATTTGTTATATAATTGCTATTGCTAATTATTTATTGTTTAAAAGTCTAAATAGTTAAAATCACTAAAAGCTGTAGAGCTCAAGACTGCAACACATGTTTTATAGCAATTTTAACCATGTAAACAATATTTTCTTTTTCCAGTGATTATTAAGAAAGCAATAACATTCTCTCTAATACTCGTACTCGTATTTTCTCTCTTCGATGTATAGAAATATGATCGTGTTTTTTCGTTTTCCCTGTATTAATTTTGTTAATTAAAATTAATTAATATTCATGTATACATATACATATATGTACAAGGTTTTGCATTTTTATTCCCGTACCTGCCAGTACGAGCGTATGAGCGAAGGGTATAAAAATAAATAATTGGCTGTCTGCCCATGCCCATCTCTTTGTCTTTCCATCTGAAATTTTTTGATTATTTGTGCTAGCTGCCATACAATTCCAATAGTTGTTTGGCCATCTATTAGAAACTATTGAAATTACGGTACTAAAATGAGAACTATATTATTTTCGTGGGAGTGTATGTTCAAAGAGTATTATAAAGTCGCCACACTGTTTGTTGCCGTTTATAAATTAAATCGTAATTAAACTGATAACCTGCTCAATAGTTTACCATGGCATATTTGTTCGCCAATAGGATAACTAATTTGTACGGGTATCATAGAGTTGACATGATCAATTCTATTTTCTCGCGTTTTAATTATTTTTTCTTGAAATTCTTACTTTGCATTTTTTTTAAATGTCAATAATATTTCAATTTATGCATTTTATTTTAATATATTTTTTTTTTGCTTCTTAAATATTTTTAAATTAAATGTCATTAATTTTTTGTAAGTTTCTTCAATAAGTTTCTCTCTTTATTAACTTCAGAAGAGTAAAAAACTTTTTTATGAAAATTGTTTTTTCTTATATATACACTTGAATCTATTGCTAATATATATGGAAAGGACCATATTATAAGAATATCTATGTATGTAATTGTATGTATATTTAAATGTAAGCTATGTCATAATTCAAAGTTTCCCTAATCAACTATATACCAACTCTTTTACCAACTATATAAACGTTTAAGAAATTATTCTCTTTCTTTGTATCTTATAAAAATATAATAGTTTAAGAAGTATGTTGCTAAGTTGCTGAAATTATTATCAATAAATTATGTGTAACAGCTTTTATAATAAACAATTCACAAAGTCTATAATATACGCTTTCTCATTTTGTAGTGGTTATACTTTGTATATTAAAGATTAATAGGCGCGTGTACACATGGTATAATCGACTTTTATATAAATGATATTTTTTTTTTTTTATAAAAAGGAATCAACTCGCATTTTATTTGAAGGATGTACGTATATATGTATGTGTGATGAAGAAAATATGCTATATATCATAAAAGAAAATAAATTTCCTTCACGTTCTTATGATATGTCTATAAACCTGTCTTTCACAATGATCTGAAAGTAAAAAAAAAAATAAAAGGAAAAATATAAAAATCTTTTTAAAAAACTTTTTAGAATTGGTTGCAATTTTTAATGTGTGTGTAACAAGGGACTTCAATATTCTTTTAGTTCATAAAATGATAAGCGATATAAGGCAGATGATATCTGGCAGGCCAGATGAACATTTTTATTATGAGAAGAAGTTTTTCTTTCTATCTATATATATATATATGTATGTGTGCATGTGTATAGTGTTCTTTTTTTTCATATACTAATTATTTTACTTGTTCCTGCTTTATTCTTATATTTATTTTTACTTACTTTTGATGTATTACCGTATGTAACTTGACAGATTTCTTTTTCATATTCAATAAGTTTATCTTTGGTATATACATATATATATATATATATATATATATATATATATATATATATTCTATATATAGTCATAATAAATTAAGAAAAAAAGTTTTTAAGTTTTTTTTATAGTTATGATTTTTTTTTTTTATTTTTTTTTACTATAAACAGTATTGGATAAATTATGTCAAACATTTACTTATTTTTGACCGGAACAACTGGTTCCCTCTCTTGAAATTCTACGAAGTAAATTTTATGAAAATTAGGTATTTTAGTGTGGTAACAATTTAAAATTTAAATAATTAGTTCTGTCCAGGATGAGTACATATAGCTCATTATAACAAATTTATAGAGTACTAAAACGAAAAGCGTTTGATAATAAAAGTGTGACAGCATAAAATTGAGAGGTGATAAATGTCACGTGACAAATTTTTTCCCCTGAATTTTTTCAATTGCTAATTGTTGCATGAAAAAAATATATACATATGTGTATAATGAAAAAAATTTTTGGTTTAAAAGTGATATACAGAGAGTCATAACGGTTATGTCAATTTACTTAATGACAGTTAAGTTTACATTATAGGGTTTTAAGTATTTCTTGAGACTCACATTTTAGGTTACATGGTATGTATATAGGAGAAAGATGCTTCATCTCACTTTCTTATTTTAGTTGTTATACTTTAAATTTATTTGTTGACATTTCAGTTTCCATGAGAAGAGAAAGGAAAATTGACAGAAAATTGAGAAAAAAAAATTTTAAATGACAAGAAGGTTAATTGCCGAACATACTTTTAAAAGAGACAATTAGACGAATATAATTCAAAATAGTAGAGAATGGTTGCGCTAAGACTTGAGTGTTAATTTTTGACAATAAAAAAGTGACACAATTATAGCAAATTTTTGACAATTTTAATTGACATATATTGTACGTAATGTTCCTACTGTTTATTTTGTGACAAGTAAATTAATATTTTTGTATACATATATCAAAATGCATACATACATACATATCTTATAATATCTATAATTTTTTTTATATCTTTTTTTTATTATTTTTTCTTTTTCTGACTTTTATACTTTGTCTGTCAATGTAATCAATTTTTTATAATATTTTCCTTATAAAAATATTATTATTTTTTTTGTTTGTTTGTTTCGAACTGGTACTGGACTTCATTTCATTAAAATAATTTATTGTATACAGCTATACCTACATACACACATATACAAGGCATTTATACAAGGATGTAAAACACTTGTATATATAATTTATAATGTGTAATTTTCAATAATAAAATAAAAATTCCATATGCTACCAAAAATTTTGTCAAAAAAAAAAAACCAATACACACATTTATAATGTTTGTGTTTATAATCTTATTTTTACTATATAGATGTCACTTTTATACATGGGTATATTGTGAATAGGTAGGTTTGTGTTGTTCTTTTTAATGATCCTATATTTTTCCTATACTAGTATAGAAAAAAACATCTTGAATTATTTTTACTGATTTCTACTTTTTTTTTTCTTCTTTTTAATGTTCATGTTATTTTTACAGGAAAAAAAAAATTTATTTATTACTACTAGAAAACTTTTTTGGCAATATGCGATTTTTAATTGTTACTGCAAAGTACTTATAAAATTCCCTTTACTTTTAATAGGAAAGTATTTTATTTTTATATAGCAGGATTTTTATATAGCAGGTATACAATATGTATATGAGCTTATTAACGGTATATAGCGAATCAGGAAAAGCAATATAAATTTTATGTCATTTTTATTATTAATGCTTTTAATTATATACAGTGGTAGTTATATATGGTGTATTTGCGATGAAAATTAACAGCATTTAATCAGTGTATATGACATAAATAATTACTTGAGTATGGCATAGAGAATGAAGGTGATTTGTCAAACACATATGATAAATTTTTAAAATAAAGTTTAATGAGGAAAGTTGAAATCTATCTCTTCTGTGATTAGCTGTGACTTTCTAAATGAAGGAATTAAATTAATTGTAAGATTAAAAAAAAAAATATTTATTTTTTTTTGAAAAAATCATTTTTTTGTAATTTAATATCAATTATACTTCTTCTTCTTGTAGCTTTACAACTGACTATAAGCGGTCTGTTGAGGAATATTCGATTTTGGACTCTGTTTTCGTGCATTCTTACAACATGCCCAGCCCAACTGAGCATTTGAGACTTAACGTATTTCACTACATCTTTCTGGCTATCTTCTCCTGTATTCTCCGTTTTGTAGTCTTACAGGCCCATATATCTGTCTCAATATTTTCCTTTCAAATACCAGTATTCTTTCTTGTATGCAGCTTTACAAACTGTTGTTGTTGAATGAATGAAAATTGAGACACACTTTCAATGTCTAGATTCTCTATCGAGATGTTTTCGGGTTGTCTTCTTCCTTCATTTCCAGATAGTTTGAGATACTTCGTTTTTTCAGTGTTGATGGTTAGGCCAATTTTCAATTATTAATTGAAAATGGTCGTATTAACATTACAATTCGAAAAACAATTCAAATTCTTCTAAAAAAATTCTAAAATTTTCGGCATTGGTAACACTTTTCAATTTCTTGGAATTACGTATGATGTTCAATTTTTTATAAACCTATACTACAACACAACTAATAAATAAATCTCATTTTAGAACCAAAAATTGTAGCGGCAAACCATAAATAAAAACTTTACTATCGTAAATTTTAAAATATGCGATAAAATATAAGAAGAAATTATTGATGGGCGTATAAGTTTTAGCTTTTATATATATTTTAAAATCGAATAAGATAGGAAGTAATAGGGGGCGTTCATTTTTATTATAAAGTAAATTTGGTTAGAATTTTAGATAAAATGAATTTGGTTAGAATTATTTTGAATTTTAAGAACTACCTTATTTCCTTCCATAACGTTTTACATTATAAATGGAGCAACTCCATTAATTTTTGTAATTTAATGTAGAATTATGTTAACACTTGTCAATTAAATTTTTAGTGTTAATTGTTAATTATTTAATAAACCTTTTAAAATTTTTCTTCCAAATATTCAAAATTTTTCTTCTTCAGTCTATTCTTGCCAATCCGAATTTCTGACTGTATTAAGATTTTGTGCTATTTTACTATATATGTAGTTGTCTTGTGACAACCTTATTTTCATAAATTTATTGTTGAACCAGTAATATTCGTATGTAATATTCGCATGCTCCCTGCGATGTTCTCTTGTTACCTTATATTTTTTTGCAACCTTATAGTTATAAGGAATTGAATTTATAAAGTGTTTCGAGTATTATTTTGCTATGTTTTTTTTCTGTTTTTTCCTCTCTTTTTTTTTTTGTTTGAAAGTTCATAGAAAATAGGAAATTTTTGTTTAAATTGCCTTATATACAATAGAAGACTAATGACTTAATCGCTCTGTCATTAGGTGCAGAGTTCACTTGGACATCAATCCAAAATAAAATTGATTAAATGAAATATATAAAAATATCAAACATATAGACCCAAACATATATGAGTGCAGTACGTACAGTGAGGTATAAAAATTTATACTGTATTTATTTATGTGTATGTATACTTACTTACTTGTACATGGTTATGGATATGTCAGAATGTATAAATTTTCTAAAAAAAAAAAAAATTAAAGTACTTTTTTTTTTATAAGAAGCAGGAAAAGACTGTTGTGCTATTTGTTTGAGTAGACAGAATACATATTTGTCTTTCTTCTGACAATCTAATGAATGAGGAATTTTTGTATTTTGTTCTCTTCATTTATTTTAAAAAATAAAATGGAATTTGGCTTCTTTTCCTTTTTTTTCGTTGTTGTTTTAAATATAGGGAAAAAAAAAAAATGTTTTGAAAAAGATTTGCATTAAAAGAATTAAAAAAAAAAAATATGAAAGAAAAAAATAACAGACGAACTTTTATTAATTAGGTAAGTGATATAAAAAAAAAAAAAATATTGGAAAAGTTCTACATTTTCTCTCTCTATTTTTGCTCTTCTATTTATTGAATTCAATTATATTCTCCTTTTTCATGTTTTGTAATCGCAATAATTACTTTAGTTTTTAACTTAATAATTTCTATTGAACTGACAAATTGATTTCTATAGGTACATTCATATACACATACACCTATGCACTGCAATTGATATGAGCAACTTATGCCCATTCAATCTTTTTTCTTTTGTGTTCTTCTTTTTTGGATCTATTAATGCACTATTTGCAATTAATAAGCTTAAAAAATTCAAAATAAATTTAATTATAAATTTCGATGATTTCCTTAAAAATTAATTAATTGTAATTGTGTGCAAATGAAAATAAAAAAATCTGATGTGGTCAGCACATAAGCGATTATAATGTTTATTGGCCAGTTAAGCGAAAGTTTTACAGAAAATCATCAGTAGCTGCGGTAAGCCCAGAATGTTGCGGTTACAGGTAGAACTAAAATATTAAATTTCAAAAAACTCCATCAATTAGTTCAGTGTTTTTGGCAATAAATGTATAATCGAACTCTGGATCATATTTCCGAGCTCTGATCTTCCCAAAAAAACTGGTTGTCATATTTGAAGTTGCCAAGGTGAAACTTCTTATATAGTTCCAGTAAAAGTCTCCGCAGCAGAATTGAAAATTTTTTTGCATTTTATTAACATTGTTTAGTAATCCCTTCGTTAGTAATGCTTAGGTTTTTAAAAATTCAGCAATTTTGAAGGCAATTTCATTCTAAGAATGATGTTCGGTTTTTCCACATTACGCTAGAAAAATTAAGTAAATGTGTATATAGAATAGAAATATTAAGTAAAAGTCGATAGTATGTATGTATATGCCGCTTATTAAAAATAATTTTTTTTCTTCAAATAAGGCTTGCCATATTACAATAATTACCATATTTCTCTATAATATCTCCTAAAACATAAAGTAGAGGCCGTATATCTAATACTGTGCGTGATTTTTACAAATTTAAGTAATTTTTTTATGAAATTTATGATTTTTGTGTGTTCTTCAGAAAAAAATTTTTTTCAAAATAATTTTAAAAAAAAAATTATATTTAGTATGATTTGAAAAATTTGAAAAGTTTGACATAAGAAAAAAAATTTATAAAATAAATAAAAATTTTCTTTGGATACGGAAAAAGAGCAAAATGCAAATTATTGAGTTTAGTATTTTTGGGTCAGTTCCTTAAGTAAATTTCTAGTTTTTTTTTTTCAAATTTTGTGCATTAAATTTTTGTCTTGTTCAAAATTATAAGTTCAATATTAAATTGTACAAGTGATAAATTAAAAGGTGAGTGACTTATAAAAATTTATTAAAATTATTTTGTGAATAAAAATATTTTTGAATAATTAAAACTTAATATTATTTTGAAGAAAATATTTAAAAAAAAAATGTGTGGTTAAAAATGAGTTTAAAAGCTGATTTATGCACTTACTAAAATGCAGACTTAACCTCAATTTGATTTATTCAGCCATAAAATTTTAAATATTGAATACTATGTCAAATTGATAGACACCCTATTAAACTAATTGATCTGTTATACGAAGCTAACGGGGTTTGTCTTTATGCACGCTGCGCTGAAAGTTCTACATTAGAACTAAAATTTTTAAATCGTAGCGTTAAACAGTATGCAAAAACTTTAGCTAAGTTTCTTTTGTTCACGCAGTCTACAAATTCTGAAACTTTTTAATAATCAGTCGTTCAAAAATAACAGAAATTATATTGTTTATGATATTGTATCCCAATAATTTTCGCCTCCCAATTCGCTGCAAAACAAAGAAATTTTATCAAGATTTTAAGACTTAAAGAAAACTTAATAACCCTTCAATATCTGAATCTGCCATTTTGAAATTTAAAATTTTTTTGAATTTTAAATTTAAAAAAAAAAAAAAAACGTTTCATGAGGCGGCGACAAGATTTAAACTAGTAGTCTGTGCTATATTTCCTGTGCTATAAAGTAATTTCCGAATGAGCTATATTTTTAGTGTATGTAGCGTGAATTTTCGAAACAACTACAAGCTAGAACTATTCTAGAATTGAATAAATGAAAATCCCCTAATTTTTGAAATAATTTTTAATTTGATTATTGTGTGTAAATAGTTTCCTGCAATTATTTCTGTGCCATCTTTCCAAATAATCACAAAATACTTTTAAGTTTTAAATGCCTTTATGGAATGAAATTGCTTATGTAATTCTCCCTTTAAAATTTATAAAATTTAAAAAATTAATATTTTTTTTTTTTAATAAAAGTTGAAAATTACTTTTTGACATTTTATTTGAGATTTTTTTTTTAATTCATCGTAAATCAGAAGCAATCACAGTTCAATTCTTTATATAATAATTTTATTCTTATATGAAAAGAGAGAAAAAAATTTCTAATTAATTTAAAACTCTAGTCAATATCAATTAAATGTATGCTGTACAATTAAAAATCAATATCAATTTTTCTATACTAATTTTTTCTTTTCTTCTCCTAACAACAAAATTAATTAAGTTGATGGAGGGAAAAGTAAGCGTGTTCGTAAACGGAAAAATAATAAAAATAAATGAAAAAGAAGCAAAAAAATAGAGAAAGAGAAAAAAAATAAGTCGAATCGTTTTCTATCTATAATCAAGAAAATTTTTAATTGCAGAAATAATTTCTAGAAAACTAAAATAGGAATGTATATATGTATATATATAGAATTAGAATAGAAGTTGAATCTGTTATTTGTAAGGTTTCATTTCACCCAGCAGTCATTTTCTGCCGAATCGTGGAAGAGAATCAAATATTTTATTTGTGTGTCAAATACTTGCGTTTCATAATACTCCCCACTATTGCAAAGTAGATGAGAGTAATTTGTAAGTAGAGCTCTGTTTAAGTTATAACGAAGTTTTGTTACAAATGGAGTATAATCATAATGAAAAACTGTTATATTAGAGTAAATGCTAACCAACAACTTTAAATATTGTTGATTACGCCTTTATTTTTTCATGTAATTATTTTATGACACCTATCGGAATAAACCTATATTACTACTTCTCTCAACATTATTTTTATGTATACGGTTGAGAGCGTTTATATACGTAAAGTGTGTTAGACGTTTAAAATGCTATATAGCATTAAATGGAATGTTAAATCATTGTATATGCGTATATAGTATTAATTTTAATTATTATATTATTTAATTAAGTGACACATTGATTGCTTTGGATTGTATTTCAATTCATAATTCACATCAAAATCTCTTTCCTTAAATCCTGAGAGCGAGAGAGAGAGAGAAATAAAAATTTTGTAGAAGAGAATTTGAGATTAAGTATGAAAATGCCAACACGATCTATATATAGTGTAAACTTTTACATCGATCTATATAGTATAACAGTTAATTATTTTCATTTGTATTGCCGTTTATTTTCAAAACTATTGCCGTTTATTCTAGTTGTTTTTCATGGTTTTTTTATAGTGTTAAGATATTTTTCTGAAAAAATATTGAATTTTCTATGCATATAACAGATTTCAGAATTATTGTTATATAATTATAAATGTTAATGGAATTTATTAATATAAAAATTTCATTTTATTCACAGTATATAATAATATGAAATTTTTCCCCTTTAACATTAATTTTTGTTTTTTTTTTCCAGTGTTTACGATATGTAATAAATTGTGAATAGTGCAGGTACATCGATTTTCAATTGCTTTTGTTAACTTATTGAGGTCAATGAGATTCAATTTTAGGAGAGCATTGTCTTAAATATATAAATTTTACTTATGATTGTTATACGATATAACAAAAAATCATAAATATAGATGAATTGAATTTGAAGTATTTTTGAAAATCAAGTAAAGCTTATAGAGAGAGTTACAGGGTGAGAAAGAGAGAGAGATAAAAACAAAAAAAAGTACTTTGATAAAAAGTAGGACATTTTTAAAAGAAACAAAAGGAAAAACAAAAAGTGCTCATAACAATTTTTTTTGTTTCACTCTGATAAAATTTTATATCTTGCTTTACTTATATAATATATTTTTTTTCTTTATATAATCAATTAAGGGCTATTGTTTTAAAAGAATATATGAGGAAAAAAAAAGGATATATTTCTATTCTTATGTAATATGTCACGATCCTTTTGATTTCTCAACATTATTCTTAAGTTTTTACTATACTAGGTACTTACTAAGTATAATAGTACTTTTACATGATTAGAATTGCAATTTAGTTATAAGAATTTTGCACTCTCTTATCTACGACATAAGAGTATGAGATATAGATTTAGGTAATAAAAAGATGTGATATGACTATATTAAGAATCTGTTATATAAGAGAAGATAATCTAATTTTATAAATCTAATATAAATTTCTAATTGTTTATTTTGTTATAAGGAAATCATTTTGATTTTCTATAAAAAATTTCAAATTATTTTAGAAACAAACGTGGGAAAAGCATGTAATTATTTTCTATTTTAATTATTTTAATGCAATTATAACAAATTATGCACATTTTACAAAATATACTGCTATTAGATCTAGATTCAAAAATTCTTATAAATGTAGTATTGGAAAAATACCCCGTATAATAATAATTATTAAAATATAATTTTTACCCCAACTTTATTATTTATTAATAAAACAATTATTTTTCAATCCCTACAAACGATTTATGAATTATAGTTCTACAATAATATTATTATTTTTGAAGTGATTGATGGTATGGCGAAAATAATGATTGAAAGTATACGTGTACTGTTACAAAAGAAAAATTTAATTGAGTCATTTAATTCGTGTCTTATCAATAAATCAGAAAAAATTAACATTCTATTATAAAAAATTTTGTAACCTATATTTTTTTGCTTAAAATTTTGGAAATATTTTATCAAATCAATTCAATAAAATAATCTACATTATAATTAACCCAGCTTTTTCCATCTAGCTATATTAATAATGAAAATAATAATTAACATAAAATTTTGCATATTTTTAGGAAGAGTTTTTTTTCCGTGTAGATGATATTTTGTGATTCTTATCTTCACATGTATGAGCAATATACCTAGTTCCTTTTGATAAATTGCAGCTATTTTAGGTCGTAAGACTTTCGGCGGCATTACTTAGCCTTTCCCGAAACATCTTAGCTACAGATAACCAATGTCTCGTAATCCAACAATTGAAGCAATCTTTATAAAAGAATATCGATTTACCCCCTACCAGGTTAAAGCGACAGACCACACTCTCCGTTTTACCTCTCCTCTTTGTATGAAGAATCGAGAGGTGATGTCAAGTAAGTACATTCACTCAAAACCACGACTTTGTATAACCTAGAGAGGGTGATGGGGAGGAGCTCTAGAAATAATAATTACAGAAAAATATTGCATAAAGATTAAAATACATTACATTCACAATTTATTTAAGGGTATGTTATTTGTGACTTTAATGTTTTTTTAAAATTAAAATCTGTGGATTGCAGGTGATGTAACTGGCTTTTATAGAATTATATTAGTTGGACCTGCGGTTATGGGTACACAAAATGTTGTTAAATTTTTATGTCTTTTAGGAACTTTAACTTAAAGGTGGTGGGAGAAGAGTCGGAAGAAGTGAGGGGGGAGGGGGGGGAGAATGTTAGAAATAAGATAGAGAGAGAGGGTAATTTGGCACAGATTAACATTTTTTTTTTATTGTACTCGTATTCCCCAGCAAAATATTATAATTTTATCTTTGGAATGGAAAAAATTTTAAACGGACTGACAAATTGATAGACAAACTGCAACTAATAAGCGTATTTTTTATAAAACCTTTAAAATTCTTATAAAATTTTTATATTCCATATAAGGTTCTCATATTATTAATAAAGCCATTAAAAGTATACGCTCATCGTTAATATTACAATCATATTATGGCAACAAATACAAGATATAAGATAAATATTTATATTTATAGTATAACAATAATAGAAGTTGACCGTTATGCTGTGTATTATAAATTATAGAAAAGTAAAAAAAATAATTAGTATTGTAAAACATTAAGCAATTACAGCAGTATTTCATTATAACACCTAATAGTCATGTATAATAAAAATAGATTATGCTAAAAATAATAACAATGTATAAAATAAATGAAACTAATTTTATTACAAGTATTAGGTTTATGCCAAGTTTTTACGTGCCAAATTTCCAATTATTTAATAAGCAGGTTTTTTCCATTTTTTGTTTTTGTTTTTGATTCTTTCGTTCCTTTCAATATAACTTTTATTTACAATATGTAGAACTTGTTGATATATTCGATTTCTTTTTGTTATTATATTATGTATGTAGAAGAAAAATAACTGATATTGTATAATTTTTACAAATTTCTGGAAATTATAACTCTCTTGTATATATATAGGGCTTCATAATAATAATAAAGCAAAAAAAACACATAAAATGAATGCACGTACAAAAAATAAAGAATTTAATAAACTTTCGTTTTTGTACGAAAACAATATTTGGGAATTAAGATGGAAAGGAAATTTTTTTGCAACAAATAAATATTTGGAGTGGGGGTATAGAGAGAGAGAGAGAGAGAGAGCGAGGAAGAGGAATAGAGAGTATTTTCGGAAAGGGCATTTTAACGGGAAAATATAAATATTTTTATTTATTTATTTTAATTTTCTCTTATTTTTTGTTTTAGATGGTAATTTAGAAGGTGTGTAATATCTTTATTTTTTCTATAATATTTTATTAGCATCATAATTTATTCTTTTATATAGTATTAAAATTATTTAATTTATGGGGTAAAATTTTCTTTGTTGAGAACGCAAGTAAAATAGAAGTGATGGGGTCAGTTAAAATGTTTCATAAATTATGCGAAAAACTAAATTTTATGAAATTTTATTTTATTTTTGCGTATAAATGAATTTTTAGAATAGAGGATCAGATTCTGTGTGTGGGTATATATATAAATGAGTTTCTTCTAAGAACACATCCCGTACCAAGATCTCTTTAAGAATATGCAAAAAATTTAGGGTTTTTCTTTTATAAATTGGTTAAAATTTACTTCATAAATTTTAGATTTTTTTTTTAATTTGACAATTTTATAATTCATCAGCTATATACATGACACTAATTAACGTTCTAGAGGGTTTCAATAATTTATTGAAATTTGTATTTTGCGTAATGTTGCATAATTTTTTACAACGGAATTAGTAATGTTTAAAAGCAGATATGCTGCTTGTTAAAATTAGAATAATAAAGGCGGTTAATTTTTTTAGAAAAAAAACAACAAAAACTATTATATAAATTGGGACCCATTGATTTCAACGTTAAAAGCCAAAGTTTTAAACGTTACTGCATGCATTTCAATTATTTTTTTTTAAGTTCTTTGGAATTCTTGGAGAAACTTGGAAATTATTCCAAAACCAATATTATACTTAATTAATTGTTAAATTGCTCGTTCAATCCAAGTCATATCAAGCGCCCCATACCTTATTTACATATATTTTGATATTAAACTCCTTGGCAGGCATATCTTATTTAAAGAGCGCATTCAAAATTTAATTTTTTGTCTTTTGATATATGAACACAAAAATTCTATAAAAAAAAATAATATTGGCATTACATGCTCCAAAGTATGCTGAAATATACAAATATAACATTTACTTAAAATTTTTATACTCAAATTTCCAAAACAGTTTTATAAACAGTTATACAATGTTAATTAAATTAATTCTCTCTCTATCTCTCTCTAAAAAGCATTTTTTTTAAGCATAAAATATTTTCCTTTTCTATAAATTATTTTTAAACGGGTTCATAAAATTATCACATGGTTATCTTTCTTTAGTTTTTTAATTATACAAAGAATATTTTAGTTGACAACTTGTATAATATTGTTAATTTTATATTAAGCTTATATGTAGAAATGCAGACAAACTATCAGGAGGACTAATAATATTTAGTTGCATTAACATAAACATACACATGTATACATATAATGAGTGCCTGTAAGAATAGTCGCCATATTCTATTTTCGTTTCATATAGCATTTTATTAAAATTTTTGTAAAAATTAAATACCTATATATGCTAGGATAATTTGTGTAATAGGAGTTGGACAAAGTATAAAAAAAAATTAACATTCTTTTGCACAAATTGCACGAATATTAGTATACAGATACAACATATATATATATATATATTATTTTCATAATGTAGAATGAAAAAATAATGCCAAAATTTCATTAAAAAAGAAATGAATGAGTAACACAAGACGAATATAAGTTGACCGCACAAAATTTGTTCACATTGCAAAATTATAAAAACAAAAAAAAAATAAAAAAAATTTGTTAAAACCACAAAACACCCTGGTTGGTTGGCTGTCTATGGTTGGCTGGGTATATATTTATTTCTACCTCATTTTAACTGGGAAGTTTAATCGGGGATTATGTACTTAACATACAGATTTTTCTTATTTTCTTCTCTTTTGTGCATTACGTGATCGTAAATATTAAAAAAAAAAAAACAAAGTTTTTTTTGTTTCAAAATTTGTTCCAAAAATATAAAAGTATATTTTGTGCAATTTATCTTAAATTTTTTTTTTTATAAAGGGTGATTTTTTAAGTACTTGGTTTTTAAATTTAAAGAGAAACGTATGAAAAAATTGCTAATTTCTCATGCATTTTCTCATGTATGAGAAGTTTTTGACCTTTTCCTTTTCTAATATTATTTCTTATAAATATTGGTTGTGAGTTAATTTCGGACAGTCAACTTATTTTGAGCCTATTTGTGATATTTGAGCAGTAAAATCATTAAATTATATGTTTAATGTTCGTGGTTTCCAAGGATAGGACTGATACCTTTTTCATTCACAATACAATGAAGAAATTGTTCGAAACCAAATTTCTAAATGTAATTGACTTGTTCGAATAATTTGAAATAAATGTTCGGGCGCCAGTCTTCCTATACATTGAAATAACAAACTGACATGATTAACCGTAGAAAAATCACCCGTTACTTGAGTATGTCTATAATACGTGTAAATAAAAACTATAAATTATATTATTAAAGATGTTATTTGTATTTGGTAGAACACATTATACACTTGCACTACTCACAATGAAATTTGTTTACATGTCCAAATTACAGCATATTTCAGTAAAAGTTCTAAGGTTTTTTGTATTTCTATTATTAATTTCACTGTACATATTACAAAATATTTTACCGTTCATCATTATTTTCTAAAGCGATATAGTGAAACTGCCTCTGCTGAGTTAAAATAAGTAGGTCTAAGTAAATTAAGTTAAAAAATACTGGACGCGGAAATTATTCGTTTTCATTTCTATGAAAATGAAAAATGATATCAACGTACTCGCATAAGCACTATAAGTCGAGTGAATTCTGTTGTTAAGGGTCGCCTTTTGTGGTGTGGTAACGATGCGAATGCAACGTGAAAAATAATCGCTTAAGTGATTATTTTACAAGGTTGACTAAATCACTTTTGCCTTATTATCACAGTTTCATTTATTAATTTTAAAGAAGAAAATTACAAGTCAGAATGATGATATTGAAATCACAAAATTTATAATTTTTTATCTTAACTTTTTTTGGCGTATGTGAATATAGGTTAATATTCACTGTTATCAGTACACTTTATGCTTCAAATTTATCATTAATTTTCTCATTATTTAAAATTCGTATATAAGATTTTTAAATATATTTCAAAGTTATCACATCAGAATAGGTTCTCTGTTTACTAACAGATTATTGTTATACACATATCACAGATTGTTTTATAAAAGAGAAATGTGATATGATTTATAGGTGTATAATAAGCTACAGGCTATTCAATATATACACAATGTACCTGTATGAATTTACACAGTAAAGGTATGTGTTGATTTTTGGTTTTTTTTTTTTTGTAATTATTTTCAACCCTAATTTACAAGGAATATTATCAAAAATCAAGCCCCAAAATAAATGCATTTTTCTTATATATTATAGTAATACAAAGAGTTATTTTGAAAAATGTCCTTCTTTTCAAAAAGTGTACTATATATAATGGGAAAACGTTCTTCTTTTAATAACTACAAAAATAATCTTTAAGCAAAAATCTTTTTCATATATATTGTATGTAGTAAATGAATATAATAATAACGGGAAAAATTACTTTTAGTTACACGGATATACTAAATAATTTTCTGAAGTCAAAAGAAGTGAAAGCCAAGAGTGTAATACAAAAAAAAAATATAACAGAGAATGAAATGAAGAAAAAAAAAATTATGAAAAATTTAAAATAGGCGTAAAGACTAACTATGATAATTATAAATCCTTGTTTTTTTTTGTTTCCTTTAGTTTTGAAAGTCAAATGTTCGGTTAAGTATTAGTAAAAAACAAACAGTTTTATACTAAATCATTTTGTATAACAAAAAATCACAAAAATAGAGAAAAATTAACAGAATGAATAAATAAAAACAGGTTTACTGTATAACAAAAAAGAGAAAAATATTTGTAAAAAATTTGTAAAAAAAAAACGAAAATTAGTTGTCATTGGCTATCATTGAGCTCATTGATGCTAAAGTGCCGAAGTTGAACTTAACTCCAGATTAATTTACAAAAGATAGTGAGAATATTACTGATAGCGTATAATATGGTTGTGACTTAACACATATTAGTGCGCCAATACTTGTAACATATGAATGAGCCAATGCTTATGAGAACACTTTTTATATTTGCTCAAATTATGCTCAATTTTTCTCTTTTATACTCCCTTGAACTAGACAATCAAAAATTTTTGTTTTATTAAAAAGTAACGTTAGGTAGTATGGTTGTAAATATCGTCACGAATTCGGTACTAATTGCGGTATGACTCTTTAACTAAACCATTTTACTTGAAACACAATTTAGCAAACGTGCTTATACATTCCTTTACTCGGTAGACGTAAAATATTAAATATCGCCTTACTGCGAATTGTTCCTTAAATGTTTTTTTCGATCTTTATATTAAAAAGATGAGAATTAATTTAATTCGAAATTAGACATGTCTTAAAGATTTTTAATAGTGTAATTAGAAAACATTGGCTCTCTTTTGTTTGCTTTGTTTCGTTTGTAATTAGAAAACATTGGCTCTCTTTTGTTTGCTTTGTTTTGGAACTACACTTGTCACGATAGATACTGTCACGATAGCAAATTATTTCTCTTCTTACAGTATGAACAGTACACGTTATCTAATTCTCTAATTATTTTCTCTGATTTTAATGTTTTTTCATGATAATAGCCGTATATAACTCATTATTCGGCCTTTACTAGTTATATTGGCTACGTTATCCATCTGTTCTGGTAATTGTATGAAGAAATTTTCATTGTTTATGTAGCTCAATTTAAAGTAATCTTCGCGTAATGCCAGTATTTTTGATTCAATGTATTAAAACGTATTCAAGCAACAGAATGTGTATGTAGATGGGGAGGAGCGGGTGTTGATGAAAAATTTTCTCTTTTAAATTCAAAGAAAATATGGTAAACTAACTTCCAATTATGTTTAATATATAAATAGTAAATGGAATCATAATATTATAATGTAAATAATTAAAATGATACCGAAAAATTTCATTTAATAAATAAGAAAAAAATAAAAACGAGAAAAAAGAGAAAATAATTTTTGCAAGTTTCAAATTTAGAAGGACCAACAAAAAGGATTAAGCATAATTAGTGGTTAGTTTTAAAAAGGTTTTTTTCTTTTGTTGTTTTGGTTAATTATCTTTGGAAGTTCTTGTGTAATTTGTATGCTGTGCCTGAAAATACGCATACAATTTAAAATTTTTATGCAATGTTTATTAATGATGAAAAGGTTTAAAATGACATTCCTCTTCCTTTTTTTTTAAATCTATACGGTTATAGGGTTTTGAGGAGCATTAAACATGAGAGGTTGAGGGTTTGATGAGGGTAAATTAAAAAAAAACAATTTTTTATTATAAGTTTATAATTATATAATTTTGAAAATAATTTGTTAATTACTTTTTAACTATTTTATGAGCATAAAATTAGTGTGACTATTTTCGAAGAAATTGACTAAATAATTAACTATATTTAGGTAAATTTTAATTAAGATAGTAAAAGTTAAATGGTAGCTTTTAGAAAATGGTTATTTTTTTTAGATTTAAAATTTATTCCTATGGGTTATCTATTGATTTTCCTATATTCATTAGTATTAAGCATTTTTCAATTAAAATTAAAAATTTTTCTGCCACTGGAAATTTCGAAGTTGTTCATAATATTTAGCTTCTTGGATGGCAAATATTTTTTGTAGAACTTCAAATCATTATTGAGTTAAGCTTGTTAATTTAAACAACAAGTAATTAGCTATTAAATATTCAATTCAGAAATCAAATTCCTAAAATATAATTAAAATCTATATTCTTACTTCCGGGTTGCTCTAATCAGCAATGAAATTTTTCATTTAAGCAGAATATCTACCAATTGAATTAAATTGTAATTTAAGATAACTGTGCCCTAGCACGAGTCCTCCAGCACAGAATACGATAAAAATGTAGTCAATGAATTAAAAAACCCTATATATCATTAATTTCTTATCATATACCCTCATTTATTATTTATTAATTTCCAAATTCCAAATTAGACTTATATATAAATCTGGATTTTTTTTTTTCTGTTATATAGTGCAAGAAACCATAATATACCAAAAATATAGTTAATATACGTATATCTAATGTTTTTTTTTTTTCGTATTGTTTTTAAATAAAATTGTAAAATAAAATAACTTTTTAGATATACTAAAAACTGAAGGGAAAAAATATAATGGACACATACTTAATGAATACCGAAAGTATGGAATGCTACGATGAAATGTGAGTAATTTTATTATATTTTATGAATTTTGAAATAAAATATTGAATGTTAATAATAAACGTAGGCCATATAATGAGTCTATACAGATTAATTTATCAATATATCAAAAATTTTTAATAATATAGAATAAATAAAACAAAAACAATTTGTTTTTCAAAAATACTTAAAAATTTTTCTGAGTGTTTCTAAATAGACAGAGAGAGAGAGAGAGAGAGAGTGCTGTAATGAAGCATCTATATACTTGAGTAATTTTCCTGTTTTCTTTAAAAATCTGTACCTAATTGAAATTTAAAGTTTATTTTATTCTTTAATATAAAAATCACAACAATAATTATTGTTTTGCTCGTTAGGTAAATTATATACAATAATTTTTCAAATGCTGAAACAAAGATTTTTATTAGCTAAAATATAAAAAGTATTCTCAATAAAATTGAAAAAAATTCTAATATATAACTATTAAAATTTTATTACAATAAATAAATGTTAAATAAAAAAAAAGAGAATAAAAGTTTCCCAAAAATGTTGTAATGTATAATTAAGAAGTTTCCTTTCAACATTACAACATTTTATTTTTTTCTTTTATATTTTTATTCTATTCGAATAATTTTACAATTCATGTGAGAGTAATAAAAAATTAAAATTTCTTCTCTCAATATTATAATAAAATATCTTCATCCCTTTTATGATTTTTCATAAATTTTTTTTGTACCATATTATAATTTAGCATATAGTTTTGAGAGAAAATTTCCCTCTATTATTACTATGGCTGTTCATTGCTTCGAATCACAATCAACGAACATTACTATGTCTATATTTATAATATGATATATGAATGAATGTATTATTGTAAAATAATGTAAATAAGAGAAAATGATCCTTTTTAACACATGCGCTCTAGTAAAGTAAATGAAAATTTTATCTCTGTTATTTTTAATAGATTTTATAATATTATATTTTAGCATTGTATATGTACTAAACTAACTATACTTAAAAATGTTGATATTACATTGTACTAATAAAATTTTCTCGTTCTCTCTCATTTCCTTTTCTCAAAAAAAATTTTTTTTTTTTTTATTATAGTAAGTAAGTGTGTGCAAGTAATATAAAATAAAGGATAATAAAAATATTATTCTGGATAAAAATATGGTTTGTTTTTCTGCGCTTTTCATACACATAGATTAAATACAAATTTCATTGAACTTTCATTTTAGTTTCAGAGTTGCCAGAAAGAATTTATTATATCAAATAATATAATTATATACATTAATATATGGTTTTGATATAAAAATGAAATTATAAACATATTTACGGTAGGATCGGGGTTGAAAATTTAGATGTTTTTGTTTCAAACTTTTTGTTTGAAAAGAGATTGGAATTTAAATTTAAAAAATATAAAACTGTGATATATTTATATTTTTAGTTCTTCTAAAATATTTATATACATACAGATTTAATACTATTTATTTCAAACACAAAATACATTCAATACTTATAATAATTTAAACGTACAACACTTCAATTGTATAACATTTTCAATGTATAACGCTTCAAACGTATAACACTTTAAACGTATAACACTTCAATCGTATAACAGTTTAAAAGTATAAAACATTAATCGTATAACACTTTAAACGTATAACACTTCACTCGTATAACACTTTAAATGTATAACACTTTCACTGTATAACACTTCATGTGTATAATACTTTAAATTTATAACATTTTAAATATATAAAACTTAAAACATACTCGTATAACACTTAAAGAGTACAACACTAAAATCTACACCATTTATAAAAATACTTCTTACTCCTTGGGATTCGAGATTATAGTTTAATATAATTTTACACTTGCGTATATTAGTTTAACACAGTGCTTGTGCATATTTAATTATTAAGTACACAGTTAATGTTTAATAAATTAGTTTAATACTCGTATCAATTATCATTTCCTATTATTTATTAAATTTCTTAATTTCCTAAATTTATATAAAAATTGTATATTAGCTTATGCAATATAATAGTATACATTTTATTAATTAAAAATTATATAACTTATATACTATTCATAATAATATTATAATATATATATACAATATAAAGTAAATAGAATTATGATTCACTGACTTTACCCATATTTAAAACACTAACAGCTATTTCTACCTTCATGATATGTATACGTGAAAATATTCAAATATAACACATTTATGAAGAAGTATAACACAAAAAAACAAATCCATTGTTAATTATTTTATATTTTATAATTTCAAAGTTGCCAGACTGTCTGTTCTTTATCTTCTGAAATATTGACAATTTATTGTCAATTTCTTTATGTCCTTTTTAAGTTTTTTTTTTTATTTTTGTTTTTATAGTATAAGATATATTACAAAATGTCAATTTTAGAAAGAAAACAAGCAAAAAAAAAAGAAAATGAAACATGAAATTAAATTTTTTTTTTGCTTTTCTTTTTTGTAAAATTGACACGTATTTGTAACCATTTTCTTAATATTTTTCCCCTTGATTAAAACATAAGAGAGAAAATTTGTATGTATATATACATTATACTCGCATGTAAGTATATATAAATTAAAAGTAAAAATTTTGTAAAAAATTTTAATGTACAATATATATATATGATATATATATACATATCATATGATATATATATGATATATATATATATAAATATGATATATATGATATATGTAAATATGATATATAAATATATACGATAAATAAGTATATACCTATCACGAGTATGTTGAAAGAATGAAAACAGAACATGAATGTCTCCATAATATTCACCTGGTATATATTATTATTGCCAGTGATTGTGAATCCAAGACAAAAAGAAAAAACAATAACAAAAGATTTTTTTATTTATTTTTTTCTTTTTTTATAATATTTTCTGTTAATAAGTATGTAATTCTTATTGTAATATTTTTCTAATCTGTTTAAAATCTTAAAATAAACACTTTGTTCAAAAAAATTGTATATATAAACTTAATATATATCATAACAATTATATATATATATATATATTTATATATAATGTATGTAATATAAAAAAACATAAGTAAATATGTAAATATAAACAATATAATGGTCAGGGTTATTATATGGTATCGTATTGTATATTTATTTAGTATAAACGCACATACTTCGGTAGAGGTACTCGTATTTTAATTTATTCAAGAGGAATAAAGGAACAGGACAAAAATATATACTTTTTTTTATTATTTTATATTTTTTGTTTAAGTACGTTTAAATGTTTACATTTTACTTGAAATCATACACAATACGACAATATTTACTATTTATATATTCATATACTATTATTATTATATACAAATGGCTATAATATTTTTATAACAAAAAAAAAAAAAAAAGAAAAACAAATCAATCCCTGTCGCGACATTTAAAACCAAAAAATAAAATAAAAGAAAAATTTTGATGAGTAGGTGGATGAGATGAGAAAAATAAAAATTTTGTAAAGAATATTGTAAGATGAGAAACGAAAAATAAGGGGAAAATAATATAACAAATATATAGAGAGAGAAAGAGAGAGAAAATATTTATATATTAAAGGGAAATTTTTAAAATTTGTATATATACGGTTTAATACACTATTTTGTATAGTTAATCAGAATATTTTGAAAATAAATAAGTAAATAATAATTTGGTGTCTTAACAGTACCATATTGACAAAAATTCATTGCGGCAGTGAAATGTCAAATGAAAACAAAAATATTGAATTACCGGAATTTTTAAGCTCATTAAAATGCAGTAAAATTACTGTTATTACTTATTTTTATAATAATTTTGTATAAATTTGGAAGTAGAAAGAAGAAAAATTTTGTAAATGTAATTTTACAAAAATATTTTTTTTAGGTTAGAATTTTAAAAAATTCACAATCAAAAACCTTTTATTTTGTTCTTTTTTTTTACTGTTTTATTTTTAAGGGTTTCTCTCCCTTTTTAAATATTTCATATGTTTGTTCTCTTTTTTTTCCCTTATTATATTTTTGTGTTTTAGAACTAAGAGAGAATGAAAATTTTGAGAACAAAATCTTACATTTGAAATTTAAAATAGGAGGACAATACGAAATATTATTTACAATTTTATTTTATAAAAATAATAAAAAAATTTTTTTTTTTTTTTGTAATTTTATCGTATAGTGAGCCGAAACAAAGTGTGCCGTTTTCTATATATTTGATTTTTGTACTAAAAATTTTTAATTTTTTTGTTTTTTGCTCATACCATAATATTCGCGTTCGGTTAATATTTTTCCTATACTAAATTGGGAACAAATAACAAAAAAAAAAAATAAAAAAGGATAACAAGTAGAATATATATGTGTTTTATAAAAATGTGAGAACAAAAAAAAAACACAAAAAGAAAGAGAAAAAAATCAAATATTAGAACAAAAAAAAAAATTATGTGTTGGTATAAAATTTTTGTGAATTTGCAAATTACAACTTAGTAGTAAACTTTGCATCGGAGTGTAATCATTTAAAAAAATGGTAAAAAAAATTTCGTAAAAACGGATAGAAAAAAATACATATAGTATATATATATGTAGATATATATATTGATATATACGACTTGTATATATATAAAATCATATATAGTTTTTATTTTTAAAATTCGCGAATTTTTGACAATCAAAATCAACATTTAAATAATATTAATAAAAATAGTAGTATAGAATTTGAAAAAAAAAGTATATATATATATTAAATATTAAATATTAAAATAAATTTAAAAATTAAATAGAAAAAAATCGGGAATAAAACAAAACGAGTTTTCTATTTTCAAGTTAAAATTGTAAATTTCTTTATTTTTTACAATATTTTACAAGTTATTTTTCTCCTCTTTAATTCTCTCTCTTTCTCTCTCTCTCTCTCTCTGTGTAACGTAACGGTATGTGGGGGAGGTGAATAATATATACAATATAATTTTTTTTTTTTGAATAAGGAATATTAAAGTTTAGTTTTCAACATTAAAAGAAATAAAAGTAAATAAAATAAAAATAAAGGGAAGAAAAAAAAATATTAAAATAAAGAGAAAAGAAATAAAAATGAAAGTGCTGTGTGTTATTTTCAATATTTAAAAATATATAACAAAAAATTTATTTTCTCGTAAAATTTTTTTTTATTAGAATTGCAAAAAAAAAATTTTTTTTTTATTTTATTGTACTACAATCATTTATTACTTGTCATTATTATTATTACTTTAATTCATAATTATTTATTTACACATATTATATATAACAGTTTAATATAATATCATGCCATATTGTATTATTTGCTAACATAATTAAGTACGTATATATATACCATATACATATGTATTAATTTCAAATAAATTCTTAAAATATCCAAAATAAATAGTATAACAATAATAATAATAATAATAGAAAAGTGAAATGAGTGATGTAAGTAAATTAGAAATTGAGCTATATTAAATATTTAAAAATTAAATACGAATATAATAAAAATGAGAAATAAATATAAGAAATAAATTAAATATTAAAAAAGTAAATATAAAATAATATATAACAATAATATTGTGAATATATTTTTTTTTGCTCTTTATTAATATTATTTTAATATTATAATATAATTACAATATAGTACTTTTCTAATTTTTGTGATTATTATTATAATAAATTAATTGTATTGTGTATAAAAAAGAAAAAGAAGAAAAATAGTAATAACAATAATATCTGTTTACATTCATTAATTATAAATGTACGAGTATATATAATATCTTTATATATATATATGTATATATTTTATATATATCATAAAATATCACAAAGGTATATGCATAAATTTATTTATTCATTTATATATCATATCTATTTGTATATGATATATAATAATAGTATGTGTAATAATAGTATATTAATAGTATATTATAATATAATATAAATAATATTACATATATTCATAACAGTAATAATAATGATAATAATAACTATATAAATCTATATTTACATGTATAATGTACGTATATATAATTGTGCATCTGCATATAATAATATGAAACCCAAAAAGAAAAAAATTCAAAATAAAGAAAATGAAATGAAAATAAGAAAAAAAAATTTTTTTAAAATAAAATTATTAAAATAATTAATGAAAATAATAAATAAATAAAAATAAAAGAAACAAAAAAAAAACAAAAATGTGAGTAAAATATTAAAAATATACACAATATATTTATACTTTATATAGATTATTATATATACGTATAAAATATGAATATATACCCTTATATATAATAATATATTCACGAGTCCATAACTAAATTATAATTTTAAGAAAACGAACAAAAATAAAAAGGAAAAAGAAACAAAAGAACAAGAAGGCAAAAAATTAATATACCTTAATTTATATATATTTATATATATATATATATATATATATCGTATTTATATACCACATATTTACATAATATATACATAAATATATGTATGGTATATTATATGCAAAATTTTCTGTTCTTTATAAGCACATTATATATATATATATATATATATATAATAAAAATAAAAATATACAAAGAATAATATTATATAAATATAATATATATATGTATATATATATATATATATATATATATATATATATGTTGATGAAATGAAATGAAATACAAGAAAAATAAAACAAAACCAAAACAAAATAAGGATAATAATATGCATATGATTTTTCATAAAAATAGAATGACAACTATACGACAGCAACAACAACAACTAAAACAACGACAATAACAATAAAAATACAAAAATACAAAAAAACATAAAATACCAACACTAATAATACATATATATACTGTGTAGTGACAGTGACAACGTTAAAAATGACTGAGACGACCGCGTTATAATGATAATAATGATTATAATTGATGTAGTGATGATGATTATTATTATGATAGTGATGATTATACTTATGAATTGTTATGAATTGGTATGAATGAAAATCGAAATATACTCATTATTAGTATATAATCTTTTATACTACAATCGTATATATGTATATATATATATATATATATATTCGGTTATATAAAATTACACTATATATATATACATATATATACATATATATATGTATATATATGTATGTATATATATACATACATATGTATATATATGTATTTATATTTGGTTATATATAAATATATATGTATATATACATATATATATATATATATATATATATATATAGTGTAATTATATATATATAGTATATTAATAATGGTTATTAATATACTATATAATAATGGTTATATATATATAGTATACGAGTATTAATAATGATTATATAGTATATTAATAATGGTTATTCATAATTATTATTATACATAATCATTTTTAAGAAAATGAAGAAAAATATTAAAATTTTAAAATATATATAAGAAATAATAATAGTAGTAATAATGAAAAAATATTAATAATCAGGAAGGAAAATTGTATAAAAAGCGTGTATGAAATTAATAGAATAATAAAATTAATTGATTTCGGCACATATATAGGATTTAAACTATAAATGTTTTTAATTGAAAATTTCCTTATATTATTTTCGATATATAACGAAGTAACTCAACTCATATTTTGTAATATTTCACTCATAGAATGTTTATGCTCTCAATATTGTGAATTATATATAATAAACTCTATTAAATTATGTAAGGATATAAAGATTTTTGTATATATCCTAATTCTTTCCTGTTTTCTATCTATATTTTTTTTACATCACATTTTCCTCTTCCTGTGTTCCCCCCTGCATTACTTATGTTTTTTTTTTTTGTTTTACATATGAAGTCTTTTCAAATAAATGACATGATATATATGGTATATGTGCATAAATAATGTAATGTAAATAAAAAAAAAAATTTCAGAAAAACCATAACTAAACAACCAACGAAAAAAAACAGGAGCAAACATAAAGGAAGAAAATCCTTTTCTATTAAATTTTTTTTTTTTCTGTGTGAATATTAGAAATAAATGATGTGTTATCATAGTTAGAATTTGAATGATATTTCTCATATGTTACATTTATATATATATATATATATATATATATATATATACGTAGCTTGTAATATGCGTTACTCTTTTACGTTTCTCTATATATTTACTCCATCATGTGTGTACAGGCGTTATAAATAAATTTCTTTTTTTATTTAAAACTTTGAATTATGAATAACGTGTAATGTATATATATATATTTTATGCATTTACATAAGTAAATATTATTATTTAATGTATATATATATATAAGAATAAAGGTTTTTTTCTTCATATCTTAATGAAAATTTTATTGAAATGCATTTGTCATATTCCCTTACGTTTTGTTAAAATTACTGCTAAAAAAAAATTTGTTAAAAAAATTTGAAATATTTTAGTGCTTATATATATATATATGTTATATAAGTATAAGTAGAATTTGGTCTAAAATATAAATTTATTGAAATTCTCTTATAATATTGTATATATATAAAGACATTTTAAGATTTTGGTTACAATTTAGTGCTAACTTATTGTGCAAAAATTATTAAAAAATATTGAATATTTTTATACTGAATTGCTGTTGGATTGAGGATGCGTACATGCTTTATGATTGAGATTAGGGTCAGTTACATAGGAATATTTTAATAAATAATCTGTTTATAATAAATTAAAATATGTGATTTTTTTATGTAAATAATAAGTTTATAAAATATTATTCAATTGTTTTCAGTGTAAGAGTCAGTGATTGAAGAAATTTTATTATTCGCATTCTAAACCCCATAAATTGAATTTTCATTTTCCTAAACTTATAACATTTCTTTTTAGTATTAAAGATAATTTTGTGTTTTTATAACATGAGAAGGTGAAGTGAAATTTATTGTATTCAGTCTTATATTACCTAATATGGCCATAATATTCCATGCGGCCATAATATTGAAATTGTGAAGTTATTGAGGAGATTTTGAAATTCCTTATATGCATTATTTTGTTTCTTAAATAACCATTAAGTTGAAATAAATTGGAAAAATTTTTTGTATTGTCTATGTCATTTTATTAATTTACTTTCCTGTTATATAACAATAAATATTTTCTTCATACAACGCACATTTGCGAAACCATAATGACATAAATCAAAATGCTGACTCGTAAACTTGCTTTTATTACTATTATATTTTAATATACAGAGCGTTTCGCATAAAGTGACAAATAATTTCCGTGATGATTCTATGATTAATTAAAATTATATGAGCGATGGGGAGGTGAAGATATACTCATTTTCGAGCTAAATCCTGTTGAAAAATAGAAGTATCGGATTTTTCCTGAATATAAATAAATGCTTATAACTTCGGAAACATACAACATTAGGAGTTATCATTAGCAGGTTGTTTTACAAGCGATTTGTTGGTCTTTATTTTTGGTCTTACAATATTAATTTATGTGAAACACCCTCATATAATCTAATAATTAAAGTTTTCCTTATAGTTTTTTTTCTCCTTAAATTATCTTCTATCTTATATTGTTAAACTATTAAGATGGTCTATATTGAATTGTAAATTTTAAAGATTTTTATTAAATGAAATTTCTATATGATAGTTTTAAAAATATTGAAAAAATTAATGTAGCTTAAACTTGATTTCTATCTCTTAATTAAATGAATTAATCAATTAAATTTTGTGAGATTTTATTGTTCATAATAGAAATTTCTATAATTTTAATTAACCCAGATACATAAGACTATACTAACTGCGAATATACTGTGATTTCGACACTGCGATATACTGTGATACCGATAAATTATTTTACTGTGATTTCTACTATACATACATGGTTATATTACAAAAATTTTTATATGTGAACTTTCAATCAAATAAAGTGAAAATTGAGGGAATTGAATAGAAAATTTAACATACTTACAATTTATTTTTTTTACGTCATGTATAAAATATTTTGTAAAATTTCAATACATAAGTAAGAATGTATGTTAAAATGCATTTTATATGCTGTGAATGTATGTGCAATTTACAAATTATATGTAGACTGTGAGAATAAAGTTCGACATTAATATTTAGTGGAACCAAAAACCATAAAATATGTTTTGTTACAAAAAGTGACAAGAACAAGGCACATTGCTGCATTTTTTTTTATTTAATATTCTCTATAGTTTATTTCAGTTTTAGAATTTCTATATGTATTTGTATTAATATCTATTGAGAGCAATTCAGATGGTATTATTTTAGTTTTTATTCAGAATAAATCCTAAAAGTATGCAATAAAATTAATTTGTTAATAACTTTAATCAAAAATCAATCCTTTATTTAAAGTTTTTATTTAATTATAATTGAAAATTTATAGTATTGCAATAATTTAATGAAAATTCTTTATAAATTAATTTTCAATACACACACAAAAAAATTTTTATTTGTTCTAATATTTTTAAATATAATCAATAAGTGAAATTAAAAGTGAATCAGAAAAGAAATTGATAAGAGAAATTAAAATTTTGCAATCATAATGATTTTCAATAAAAAAAAATTCTTAATTTAAAATATTTTGTTCAGATTACAAACGAATTATGTGATATACGTGAGTATATTGCGTTGAAATTTAAGTTATTTTGCTTGAAAAATAATTAAGTTCTCAATTTTAATTTGGAATTATTTTTAAAGTATCTATGTAGAGTTCACATGAAGTTTCTGCGACATTTCTATTCATCTATTTAATTTATGTAATTAGAATAGTTTTGATTATTTTAAGCAGATAAGTGAATTTCAATGAATTTTCTCTATTAAACATATATGGGATTAATTAAAATAAAGAGGGTCTTTGTTTAGATATCTGAAATGTATTTTATAAGTTAAAATATTTTTTGATTGAAAATTATTTGTTAATTTATAATTTTTTTCAATTTGGTTGCATTTAGATATTTATACAAACTACTTAATGTTTATCTATCTAAATATTAAAAATAACTTGTTAAACCCCTTAAATATTCAGTTCAATAGGTTCTGTTTTTTTTTTTGCTAATATTGTTAATTGTATGAAATTTCTAAATATACTAATTAGTAAAATGTTATTTTACAATCAATTGCTAATATTTTAATTTAACGTAACGGGTCCCAATTATTAACATTCTGAAAATTCGGTCCCGCCTATTGAAATCCCGATTGCTGTTTACCCTGTTGTTGCTATTATAGTGCTATTTGATTGTTGTTATTAATTAGTGCTATAATTATGGATTCTAATTTATTAACATTTTATTTGTTTGATAATTAAAGAAACTAATTCTGACTTAATTATTCCCCTTTATTTCTCCCCCTTAATTCATTTATAGACAAAAATATTAAAAGTTTCGCTACCAATACTTAATTTTGCCATTATGACTGGAAAAAAAAAAGTGTAAAAGAGAAATTTCAATTACTCAATATTAATAAAATTGAATTTCAATATGTTTTAAAATTGCATACTTATAGGATTCTTTTATAAATCTTAAAATAAATATCAACAAAGTGATTAAATTGGCGCAAATTTACAAAAATTGTGTTTGCTTATATTTTGTATGATTTTTTATTTAGACTTTAAAAAAATTCTTCATATAGGTTAAAAATTTAGGACTCACTGAAAATGAAATTTTCTTTTGGAATAATACAAGAACTCACCTGCACATTTTAAATCCTCCCCTCTCATTGATTTGCAAGAAGACATCAAAGAGCTTTGAAATTTTCAATTAGCTTTCAAAATTTTCCTACATTTTACAATACAGTAAAAATTTTATCACCTGTTAATTTGGTTAAGCCAAAAATAATTTTGAACAATTTTTTTAATATTTCCTAAAATTGAATTATTTTGGATTTAATTTCTTTAAATATGGTCAATTATGAATTTAATACAAAAAACAAAATTGCATAATAAAAAAAAATAGGATCAAATTCACAAAAAAAAATTTTACTAGAATTTCCAAGAATTTTTCTCATGAATTTTATTAAAATTAATAATTCAATTTATTTTTTTTATTTTTTTTTTGAATTTATTTTCTTTTTCCAATTTTATTTTACATGGTTATTTAAGATGTATGGTTAAATAAGTTATACAGGAGTAACCACAGAATATAAGATTTATTAAATTTGTAAATTCGAAATATTTTATTTTTGTTTTTGGTTTCTCTTCTATTTTTTTGCTTCCCAAATTCTCTTCTTGTTCTCTAATATTGGTATTTTTCATATAACGTTATGCACATATAAAGGGAAATTTCACCTACAGAAAAATTCCGATTTTCTTATAAAAAGAATGGATAAGATAAATATTCAGCCCCCCCCCCACAGTTAAAGCTATTGCAATATAATAATATACAATAGTTCTGAAATAAAATAATAAAGAAGGAAACCCCCCCCCCCCCAAAAATTTTCCTAAGAAAGTGAAATCACATTCTTGTATACACTAGTTGTTGCTATATTTCAGAGAAACTATGCTAAAACAACAATATTTCAAGAGTTAAATTATAAATCAAATTGACTGTAGAAAAGTCGTCACGCAATATTTAAATAGTAGTGATAAAATGTAAGTAGTTTGTATAACGAATGAGACTCGGAGTAGGGCCGGTGGGGGGGGGGGGGTGGTTTATCAACACTAACAATTTAGTTATAGGGTAAGGAAAAAGAAATGTAAAAATTATTTTGGAGTTTTGTTCAAATTCTTGTTAAAATATTTTCGTTTTTTTTTTATTTTTTTTTATAGTGATAAATTACACAAATAAAATAAAAAATATTTTACTAAAGTTATAGTTCTTAATAGTTAACATAATTTACAAAAAAGAAAAAAATATAAAAAAAAAATCAGAAATATTTTTCGTATATTTTTTTAATGTCACATATTTTTTCTCTCTTGTTGTTGGCAAACAATGGGCGATCACAAAGTTTATAAGAACATTTATAAAGAATATTTTGAGTATAAAACGGCTCAAGTGATTGAGGTAGTTACAAAATCGATTAAGAAGCAATTAAAATGAAAATTACTTAAATATGTGGAGGCGATATTATAGATCAGAGAGGAAAAATAAATTCAGATTGGTCTAATAAATTCTGTAATATCTGAGTTTGAGGCAATATTATAATTAATCCTTTGATATTATGCGTATCGGAAACTAAAACGGTTTGGATCTAGAATATTATATATTTCCAAAAATTTTATTTAGTTTCACAATTGATTTTATTACATAATAGTTTTTCTTTTTTTACAATAATTCCAAACCATATGGAAATGGATGAGGTACTGAAAATGTTAAAGAAGAAAGATCAACACAAGCTCAGTTTGTGAATTCTTGTATGGGTGTTGCGGACCTCATAAAATTCAGAGAGATCTTCAATATCTGTAACAGGTTTGTGGTTGGAAGACTCGTCAACAGAAATGTTAACAGAGAAAACTTCTTTTGAGCTGTTGTTTTGATGAGCTCCATAATTACTATGTTGTATCAGGTTTAAAAAATCAATATTATATGGCATTAATAGCTATATAAGTTGTAATTTTCGTAATTCTTAAGCCACATTAATCGACGGCTTCTTAATAAAGACTTTGAAATGTGTTGAATATAACTGATTATTAATAAAATTATGATAAGGCTGTGAAACTGAGGATTAGAGAATTCATCATTGCTATATCAATACTTAATTATTGATATTAATTAGAAACAGTCAGAGGGTTATTGCCATCTCGGATGTTTATCAGTAATCGGCGTGTGTTTTTTCAAAATTATCAGAAGTCAGCATTTGTCTGAATTCAAAACAGTAAAGAAAACTATAATTTCGCAAGAGTTTTAATTTTGTTGACTTGAAGTTCCTCTCAGATGGATTTAGATGTTTTTTGGAAAGGAGGAATATTCCACGAACGATGGCGACCCCTTCCTCAGTGTATTGTGTGTTTGCATTGGAGCCATTGTTTTGTCATTTTTTGCCTCTCTATCTTACTGACTAAAAGACTTAATTTTATATTAAAATCCAAATACTTTTTAAACATACCATGTAGAATTTTTTTTTTTATAGTTAAATATTTTTTAAGATTTGAATATTATTATGGGTAGCCTTAAATTTTTTGTTTATCGTAAAATGTTTTTATGAATTTATGTAAAATAAATTTGTAAAATAATATGTACATCTCATTACAAATATACAAAGTTTGACTATATTTAAGAATAGTTTGGTTAATAATTGTGGTATCGTATTTAATTGGAAGAAAGGAAATATTATACCTAAACACACACACATGTATTTCGTAATATTGGAAAAATATTTGAATCCTGGATATTCGAGAATCCATAAAAAAATAATAATTTCAGTTTTTTTTTTTTTGTAAAGGATTAGGGCTAAAAATTTTATATGTTAAAGTTGTATAGTTTTTTAGTTTTCTATTTTTACAAAATTACAATTTTCTATTTTAAATTTTTTTTAAAATTTACCATTGTTATACTCATATAATCTACATCTCTATATAATTATGGTAATATAATAGTATTGTTATTTGAATTGACACAGTTTAGGTTCTTAAGATTACTAATTTAAATTTCATTACATAAAAAATTTTTGTATTTTTTTTATCTATTTTATCAATTCAACTTAATAATACGAATATCACCTAGTTTTAGCTTTATTCCTAAAACCTTACAATTTAATTAAAATTTTTGTAAGAATTTTTTATTGTGCAGTAATCTCTATATGTAAGAAGGAAGGGATGATGGGAGAAAGGGATTAATTTAAAAATTATGAGATTAAATTTTTTATGTCATTTAAATTTTATTTGTTTTAGAGAAAGGGAATAGAAGGTTATCTATATTGTAAATTAAAAAAATTCTTGGTTTTAAAAGATTTTTAATGGTTTATTATATAACACTTATAGTTTAATATAACACTTATAATTTAATATTCGAAAGACATTCATATATTCATTGAGTTCAAATACAATTTTATAAAATGTAAAAATTTAGATATTTTTCAAGAAAGTGCCCTAAATATGTTTTGGAAACATTAATTATTATGGTTGAGTTCATGTTGGCAGAATATCTTACTTAGATCTGAAAATGAAGTGTGTTTTTGTAACAACACTGCAAAAAGTAGATCGTTTTTGTGGAGATAACTTTGAAAGATTTGCAGCACTATCAACTGTTTTTAAAAGTAGAGCTGATTCCTTTAGTTTTTAAATTTTCTGTGGTAGAATAGCGATGGCAGAAGTAGAATTAAGTTGCATTTCTTTAATTTAGAATTAAGTTATTGTTGCAGACAGTTTGTTTTATATGAAGGTAATAGACTCCACATATGACACATGTGCTAATTACGCTATTTGAAAGCTGGATCGAAAGCGTTAAGTCTCATATAATCTGCATATTATTTGTATTGAAAATTTTTGAAAATAAAAATCTTACAATTTATTTGCATCTAATTTCTTGTCATAGTATTCTCGACAAGGTATTTATTTTCTAATATACAAACTATCATGATTAAATAAATTTAATATTGTATAACTAAATTTTTAATTTGCATAATTTAAAATTTAAAAATAAGTAAATAAAATATATAGAATCTCGCATATATGTAAATATTTTTTATGTATAAAATCAAAGTTTACATAAAATCATTTATATAACCACATAATCGAATCTATTTGCGGTTTAATATCATTTAAAATAAATATATAATTATTCTCTATTTGCACAAAATTCTCTATGCTACAAATGTTATATTTTAGATTATAGTTATGGTAATTCTTTCAGAAATATTACAAATCTGTAGAGAGAAATTTTGAATATTGTATAACAGATTAATTTCGTCACACCTCTCTCGTTGAAATTTAATAATAATTCTTGTATTTTTGTTTTGTTTGAAAATTTGCAATTGAAGGTTTTTTACATAACATAAGAGTATCTGTGGAAGTTGCAAAAAAATTTTTAGGAATTATTAATTATGGTACCTACCACATTTCAATATGAAAAATGCTTATTCATTTATCAATTGAATAAATCTTGTGTTCTTGTACAAACTTAAAACTCAATAATTGAAGAAAAAAAAAAAAAATAATTGAGGAAGCAATTATGGGATTGAAAAAATTTCATTCTAATTGGTTACAAAATCACACTTGAGGTCATTTTTTTACTTTCTTTTCAAAACGGAAAAGAATAATGGAAAACTTGAGAGTGATGAGATTTTTTTTTCTTTTACAATCAATTTTTATTATTTTTTTAATTGTTTTTTTTTGAAAATAATTAGTTTTCAATCAATCTGTAAGATTAAAGTGAAAACTCTTTCTTTCATAAATAAAAAAAAAATTTAAAATTCACAATTGCATAAGAAGGAGTTGAACAAAATTAATATTCACTTTTCAAAGGCATTTTTAATTAAACGTGGAGTTGGACCATTCCTTTACAAAATTTTTTTATTAATAGAAGGCAGGGATTTTGTAAACAAGTAGATTTTCTAGAAATTTTAAATTTTTTCTAGAAAAATATTTTAACGTATCCACCGTTCCATATTCACGTTATAGCTCTTTTTGACATATTGTATGAAAACTATAGAGGAAAATATCTGTACGTGAAATCACAGATGGGGTAACAACGTTTTTCTGCTATTTTTAAAAATAGTAGCCAAATATCAGAATTTTGAAGTGAATCAAGAAATTTACAGTTATTCTAAAATAATTTTTCCTTTCCATTTATTATTAAATTTATTCTCCATTACGACAGCTCAGAAAATCTTAAATTTTCATAATTTGTGGACATCGACAAATAGGTTTTTGTTCGTTTTACTTCTTCCCACTTTTAAATTTTCTTCTTCCCGCTTTTAAACTCTCCCCACACCGTATTCGTAATTGAATTTCTATAAAATCAAGAAGATAATTTAGCAAATATAATTCAGTCTTTATTCCAGTAGAATATATTTTTTCAATAATACTACATTTTTTATTAAAAATTCCTCCTAAATATATGCAATATGATAGTGTAATGAGAGATTTGCTCTATTAGGGTAACATTTAAACGCTTACTTGTTTTAAATAAAAAAATGAACAAAATTTTTTGTAAACCATTCTTTTGAATGATTACGTTTTAAATTATTAAAGATAGTTAATTGGTTTGATTGGGTAGTTTTTCGGTTTTCGTTCGTTATACTTCGCCCAACTTTTGAATTCTCTCAGTACCATCGAATCTCTATAAAATCAGGAAGGTAATTTTTCGTATTTCAATTCGATCTTCATTCCAGTAGAATATTTGTTTTCAATCATATTACATTTTTTAATAGATATTGCTCCTAAATATATGCAATATTGCATGGTATTGCATATGTTTAGGAGAATGCATGATATTTTAATGAAAGATATACTCTATTACACTATTAGAGCATCGTTTTCAATATTTAGACTCTTACATAATTATAACAAAGAAATAAGCTATATTTTACAAAACCACGGTTTTTATGGTTTTCATTATACTATTTGTATACAAGGTGATTTATCAATCAGTGCCTTAACACATACCATTATCTAGAGGACACCAAAAAATTTTCTCTGTATAACAGAAATCTTGATATGTACTTCCAAAAAAGAATTTTACTCATTTTTAATTCCCTCAACAATTATTGTGTATGTTAAACCATTGTTCACTAAATCACCCTGTATATTACATTTTATAATAAATTTCAAAGAATTTTAAACATTTCAAATTCAAACAAAATCTACATTATCTAAATTTAAAAGTTTCGTAATAAATTCAACACAATTTTTGAAAATTGTCTTAACATAAAATTATGTATAAGATTTTATATATACCGGACGTAATTAAAAGTGACAGAAAATTGTGTTCTCTTTTTAAAGGATAGCTACAATCACAATTGTTAAGAAATCCGTGTCAAAAATATTTTTATGCAACTCTTAAATATTTTTTTTTTTAACAAGTATAATTTTCTTATCTATTCATTTTTTTTATTACCATTTTGTGTTTTATACACTTATTTGTGTTATACAATTCTTATGCTATATATATATATATATATATATATATATATAAATATGAATGCTTTTAAGTATTTTCTTCTTTAACGTAATAAATTTATTCCTTAACAAAATTTAAAATTTTCATTTCTTTTGTTTTTTAAGTAGAGAAAATTAAAAAGAATAATTTACAAATATAAAAGATATAAAAATAGAGTTTGTGCGTATTAGTGTGTGTGTTTATATAGAATTCATATATTAAGTATAATACGTGTTTAATATGTGTATATATTTTTAATGTTATACACTCACATACATTTATTATAACAATATATATATTTTGTTCATATCTTTAAGGAAAAAAAGAAAAAAAAACGAAACCACAACTGTTTCTAATCTTTACCATTTTTTGGGTAATTTAAAAACCCCAGCAACGTTTTACCCATTTTCTGCTTATTTGACTATTACAAATGTTAAGTGAAACAATTTGAAATTCATCAGTTGTGTGTTTCCTACACACATTTACACAAACAACTCCTTCACTCTTTTTTTTTTCTTCATTCCCTTCTTCACTTTTTATTTTTCTCAATTTTTTTGTTTCTTTTCGTTTTTCATTTTTCATTTCATTGGGGTTTTCATTTCTAATTTTTTGTTTGTTTGTTCTTATATTTTTGCTTTCGTTTTCGTTTTATTCGAAAAATAAGAAAAAAAAATTTCCAAAAAAACCACAAACAAATAAAAGTAAATTATGTAAAGGAAAAATTTTAATTTTTTGGATATGAAAACGATGAAAAAGAAAAAAAAAAAATTTATATAAAATGGGAAGAAAAAAAATAAAAGATAAGGATGAAATTGTCCTTTAGAATAAAAATATAAGAAAATGAAAAAACAAGAAAATTTTGAGGGCAATTCAATTTTTCAAAAAAAATTTTTTTTTTAAATTATTTGAAATTTTATTGCTTAAGTATAATACTTAACTTAGGAAATATTACAGATACATAAATTCTAAAATACTAATAAAAATTTTGAAAAAATTGCATATTTTTAGGAACTGAATATTGAAATAATAATAAGCATTGGTACAAACTCTTCAGTTAGATTGAAAAATTGATTAGTCAAATCAAAGCAATTTTAAAAATGGCAATAACACTTAAGAAAACGAGTTAGTTAGGATTAGTATTCTGGGCAAAGTGGGGTAGTTATACGATTCTGAAATTACATTCACAATAATTGAGCGATTTATTTTAATTCTGCTTTTAAATTAATTTTTTTCGGTACAGTAGAAATTCTATCGTAACTTATAGGCAATGCTTTCAGAAATTTTTCACAATCTTAACAAAATGAAATTATAAATCGAGATTTCGGCAAAAATATTTCTGTGCTGTACATGAATTTGTGTTAATAAATTTTTCAAATACTTAATTTAGAATTCGCAAACTTTCAGTAAATCTTACGCTAAAGTTGCATTTGGAATTGAATTTCTTTTATTAAAAAAAAAAACTTTTTATATTTTATTTAAATTTTTTAAAAAATTTCTCTAGTTAGGATTGACATTTTAAAAATTCACCACAAAAATAAATTAAAATTTTAGTAATATAGAAAAAAATTCAAATATCTTTTAAATTTTAAGTAGAAAAAGTTTTATTTGCTTATAATTTATTACGAAAATTTTCAAAAATAATTTTAAAAAGGATCAAATAATTTTTTTTAATAAAGTATATAAAAATAAAAATTTATTTTATTCAAAAATTTTAAGTGATGCGATTTTGAAAAATTTATTTTTTTCATAAGATTTACGATCAAACATTTTTTGAAAATTGAAGTTTTTTATTTGAAATCTCACAATTATTTTCGAATTAAATTTAAAATTCTCTTTACCTCCCTCTCTCACTCTCTCTCTGGTTTTACCTGCAACAACATTTTATTCTCTTTGTTTTTTTTTTTTTTTAATTTCACTCGGATCCTGATTGTCAATAGAGTGTACCATTACAATGACAACTTATAAATCAAAAAACAAATTGCATTATAATTTTCTTTAATTGTCATATACTTTTGTTTCTCTTTGTTTTATTTACAAAAGAAATCCGTTTTACATACATGTGTGCGGTTGAAACAATGAAACCTTTGTTGAATATGAATTGTTTTTTTACTTTCTGTTTTTTTATTTTTCTTTGTATTTGAATTACCAAAACAGAATTAAGGGTGTTTACTGTGTTTACGATTAAGATCACTCCAAAAATATTGTTAATGATTGTAACAATGGAATTATAGTGATAAAAGGGAAAGGTATACTGGAGAGAGAGAGAGAGAGAAAGAGAATTAAGAGGGGGATATGGGGAGGAGAGAGGAAGAAAGATATTTAAAAAAAGAAGAAGAAAAAGAAGAAAGATCCTTTTCCCTTTTTCTGTTTATATTAAGGAAAATTTCTTCAAATATAAATTATTAAAAGGAAAACTAATTATAATATCAAAAGGCATCAAAAAGCATTTTAATTCTATTTTCTTTTTATTTCTCTTTTTCTCTTCATTTACTTTTAAAACAAATAAACTCGTCGCTTATAATTTTCAATTTTACATTTTTTATTTGTTTTCTCTCTTTCTTGAAATTTTGTATTTTGGTTTCTTTAGGAAATTTATTAGAAAATTATTGTATTCTTTAAGTACATGAAGAAGAAGAAAAAATGAAGAAGATTGAATTTTCTAAAATATTTTAGTAATAGCAATAACTATACACAAAAGCATATATACGATAAACATTATTATATTCGGATGAATTCTATTTATTCATGCATATACATACATACATATATTAAGAATATACTCTTATATATTTTTGTATGCGTACTCGTATATATACAAATTATTTGCTTTTTATGGGTAAATCTTTTTAACGTATTTCTTAACATTTTGTATATGTATTGTTGTTTTTACTTGAACTAACAGTATTATTTAATTTTTTCCCTTAAATATTGTTCTCTTTTCTGTATTTGTGGTTAACCTCATAAAATGAGTGTTTATTATCTATATTTGCGAAATGAACAAAAAAAAAAAATATTCAAAATTCAATTTTTATTTTAGTTTTTTTTTTTTTATTCATGAAGGGTTGAATATAAATGAATAAGGGTTGCCGTTGTTTATTTAAATTTTTTTTTTCTTTTCAATTTTTTGTTTTAAGGAAAATAAATGTTTTTTTAAGCGATTTATTTTAAAGTGTATTTATATTATTTGTAATGATTATAAAATAAGTTAGATGGGAATGTCAATATAGAGATTAGTTTTGGAAAGCGGTAATAAAATTTAGTTAGATTGCAAATGTAGCGCATTAATTTTCTTTTAAAATTTTATGGTTTTATTTCTTGTTTGGTTTAAATACATGAAGAATCTGATTAGATCTATTGAAAATACATATACAGGGTAATTCCTTAATATACATGGTGTTTTGCATAAGGTGGCACATAATTTCAGGGATAATTCTTTGATTAATTTCTAGCATATAATTGTAGGCGGCAGATATGGGGGCTTCTTTTCGAGCTGCAGCATGTTGAAAAAAAAGATAACGGACTTTTCCTGCACATAAATAAATGCTTATAATTTCGGAATTATACAACATAGAGTTATTATTAGGAGCTTGTTTTACAGCCGATTGATTGTTCTTCATTTTTGGTCTTACAACTAATTTAATTTGAGCCATAGTTTTCGAAATACAGCTCGTCAAAGTAAGAATTTTTGTTTTTTTTTATTTTGATATTTTTTTCTTTACAAAACTCGAAATTTCTTGTTTTTTGTTTTTAACATTTTCCTCTATCTCTCATGGTTTTTCCAGTAAAACGTGTTAAATGTGTTCAAAAAAATATGTGAAAAATGCATATTACGGTTTAAAATTACGGTATTGGGTACAATAACACAATTATCGTAAACGAATTCTAATAAAATGCAGTGAACAAACTCGTATTAAATTTTAACGATATATCTGCTCCAAATATATAATTATTGAAATTCTAATTTTTAAGGAATTGAAAATAAAGAAGAGAAAATTAAAGGAGACGGAGACCGAGAACATTTATTTAATATCATTAAAAATGGTTACTCATTTCAATATCATTTTGTTTTCTCATATTCTTTATATTTGTCTTCTAATATGTTTATTTTATTAAAAGAGCTTTGCTTGCAAAAAACAAAAACAAAAGAGAAAGAAAATATGTAGACGCATTAATTATTTTTGATATATATATATATATGTGTGTGTGTAGTATTCCATTATAGAATTATTTATTTATTTAATTATTATAATTTTTTATTGATATTAAATAATAATGATAGTTAATTGTTGTCAACATGAATTCAATTTAAAATATTTCAAGTTTCTTTTTCTATTTATTTTGGAGTGGGAGTAGTCTAGGAATTTAAAAAACCATAAAATATTTAAAATTTTAAATAGAATTAGAATTTTTAATTTAAATATTTTTTAAAGTTTTTATTAAATTCTGTAATATGTGAGTTAGACTTTTTAAATTTATGCTTTATACAATTTACTTGAAAAAAATTTTTTTTGACTTATAGAAAATTTTTATAATTATAATTTTATTACGGAATTCCCTATACATATAATTGTGTTGTGAATAAAACTGGGGTACGTTAAAATCCCTATAACTCGGAAACGCTTGAGATTTGGTGCCTAGTTCGGAACAAAAATTTTACCTATTTCTGTACCTCCTAACCAATGGTATATGTGGTATTGTATACGGTTTTTTATTTTGTTATAGACTTGAATCCATTAAAGTTTAATCTGCACTGTATTAAAATTTGATTTGCTTATAAATTCAATTATTTTCAGTGTTGCATAGAATATGAAGAATTTCATAAATATATTCAACGTATAGCATTACGACTAAAAGTGTTAACCGCTACAATTTTTGTTTTTCAAAAATTCAAATTTCAAACGAGTATACATGCAAAATTTCAGTATACATGCAAAACACATTTACAAATGCCAAATTAGATCACAATTGTTTTCGTCTTGAAGTCACAAATTATGTGGTTATTGTAAGCTTATAATATTTGCGCTGGAATTTAAACTGATTTATTTTTGGGCATCTTAAAATAACAAAAATTATTGTCAAAATTCAAAGGTTCGGAGATAACAAAAACGTCGAACTCATTATAAAATTCTTCTGTAATAAACATTTATCTTAATTGAATTCCTAATTTAATAAATGAATAAATAAAATATTCTATGAGAATAAAATAAAAAAAAAAGCAAAAATTAAATTATTCTTGTCAAGAAAATTTTGTCCCAATTGACATAGTATTGTTGCAAGTAATTAGGCTGAAACGTGTTGTATAAATAATTAATTTAAATATTATCATAATAAAAAAAATATCAAATAAAAAATTTTACAGAATTTCAACAACCTTTCTTTTACCATTTTTTTAATGGAATTATTTTTCGAATTTTTTGCTTTTCTTAAATAAGAAAACAATGACATGCAATACGACCTATACCTGATCTATATACTCGTACCTAGTATATAACAATATTAAATTCTTTATTGGATCTCGTGTTTATTATTTTATTATTTTAATAATTAATTATGATTTTGAATAGAAATGTCGAACAATATCATCAATTGTAATCTCAATTTAATTAATAAAATTTTAAGCAATTTTTTTTCGATTTTACATTCATGTTTTATAATTAGGATTACAAATTAGTATTATTTTAGCATAAAATGTTATTGTTATGCCAATTATTATTTTTATTACTGTTTATTGTTATTTTTATTAATTTCATTTGAAAATATAATAAAAGAATTTTTTAACCTTGACTGTTTTGCTTTATTTATAGAAGTTTTCCAAAAAACAATTTTGAAAAAAAAATATTTATTAATTTACAGACTGTCAGTCAGTCTGTCCTCGTGTCTATTCACAAAACTTTAACGCCCTAGATTTTTACTAGAAAGTTATTTTGGCAGAATAAAATTGTTACCTACATCCTCTCCTATAAAAATTACAGACTCCCAAAGACATGAAAATTCCATTTTTTCATTATTAATTGTAGAGATTTCAGAAAAGTATTGGGTGACTTCGCCTATAGCGGCACATCTTAATTGAATTTTAGAGCAAAATTTCCATTAAAATTAACCGTTATCATATATCCGTTTTTTTTTTCAAACATTTGATACTGTTTGGCTTTTATAAACAATAAGCTGTAGATCAGTTTTTAAACAAACAATAAGCTGTAGATCAGTCGCCCAAAAGTGTAAGTTTACCCAAATTTCTATAAAAGCAGAAAACTAACGGTAAATAATGTCATACTATAAAAAAATACACATTTTTGTTTCGTAGCTCACTTACTTAACCGTCCGATTGAACTATTTTGTTAATGTTTCACTCAATTTTTTTGCTCATCCTAAATTTATGCACTATTTTTATTAATATAATTTGGTCAATTAATGAAATTAATTTAAGTAACGTAGTAAATCGCTTTTAGAAGCAGTATTTTTACAGGTTGAAGGGAAAATTGCTACTTTACAAACCATTGGTTTGATTCAACTATTTTTTTTGATTCAAAATTAATTCCTTGAATTTATTTCTTCTTCATTTTTTTTTTTTGCTTCACTCTTTTATATTAGAATTTACATATATAAATGCAAAAAAAAAAAAATAAAGAGAGGAACAAAAGAATAACAGTAGAAGAGAAAAAGGGAACTCAAAAAGCTTTTGACATAAATTTCAATTTTCCATTTTTAAATATTCGTACTTTTTGTTTTTCGTATTCAAAACTTTATTTTTAATTTTTCCATTCGCCCTCCCCCTCTATTTCTATTCCTCCCTCTCTCCCTCTATGTCTTTGTATTCTCTGTTTTGTTTTGTTATTTACATTCTCTCTGTCAAGCTAATTAATCATATTCATTCATTTTGTTCTTTTTTATTATTATTACTTTGCATCTTTTTTTCAATTTTTTTTTGTTTTTGGTTTTTAATTTCCATAAAAATTAATAATCGTAAACCCTATAAAAAAGAATGAAAAAATAAAGAGAACAAAAACAAAAATAATTTTATACCTTGAGGATTTATCTCATAATAAAGAGTCCTTTTATATTAAGCATATTATAATTTTAATACATGGGATATTAAAAACAAGAAAAGAAATATGATTTTGTATAATTTTTATTCAATATGTTATACGAGTATACAGAAAAGAGGTGTTTTCCCGTTCCGTTTCGTTCCATTCGGTTTTTCCTTCTCTCTCTTCATTTCCCACCGCATTCTCATCGTAATATAATTGATATCTGATTAAAGACAGATTGTTAAGCATGCGAAAACCTCATTGAAAGTATAAAGTAAAAAAAAGCAGCATATATTAAGATATTTTTGTTGTGTTTGTGTTCCTGTTCTTTATTCAGGTTTTTTTCGTTCTTTTTCTTTTAATTTTGTAAAGCTCCCTATTGACTTTTATGTTTTCGAAAAAGACAAAAAAAACCGGGAGGAAAAAAAAAGTCAAAATGCCACTTTTTGTCTTCATTGAAATCTTATGCAAAAAAAACATAAGAAGAAAAAATAAAATAAAGAATAAAATAAGGTTTTTCCTCATCATTTCTCCTGTTTTTAAGATTTTTATCAATGATTTTAATGTTTTATGGTATGGTGACCATATGTCTTTTGATTTAATAAGAGGCGTTTAATTTTTTTATTAAGAATTTTAGTTTTACTTATGTTTTTGTGATTGTATTTAACTTTTTTTTTTATTTTGAGCGGTTTAGAATCAAAAATTTTTACTTAAATAATATTAAAACAGATTTTTGATTGTTTCACTGGTTTGAACTGCATATTTAATTTCGACTTCTTCAACAAAAGTCTGCGAGTTTTTCTATTATAGTGTTTATTTTAACGCAATATTGTTCACTTTAAATGGATTTGAGCAAAAAAAAAAAGTTCATCTATTAATCAATAGATGGAGTAATTTATTTTACTAACCAACAAAACCAACTCATAGATGGTACAACTAGCGAACATATTGTTATTAGTTACCGTAATGCTACTTATATGGGACAGTAAAATTTGCAAAAATAAAAAACACTTGAAAAAAAAAAAACATAATGGAAATATAAAAAATAAAGAGAGGAAATCATTAATGGAGATTTAGTTGTTAATCTAGTAGCTGGGACTATTGAGCGTTATAGAAATTGTGTTATTTTTAGTTTGCAAAAAATCTGACTTGTTTTTCCTTCAAAATCTCTAGAATATGTTTTTAATAATGCCTTTTATAATTATTTCGAGTAAGTGAAACTCCCACATGTATGATTATACGCAACATCTCCCTCTAAATGGATAGTAGAAAAAAAAATCTACATTAAATTTGACAGAAACCTAAATGAATCTGTGAAAACCTAAATGAATTCTGTAAGGACAAATGAAAAGTATAAATTATTCATTAAGAAAAATATTGGGTTTTTTTTTCCTGGGTTTGTTGGTTTTTTTTCTCTTGTTTTCATTTCTTCTTCCCCAAAATAAAAAATTCATTCATTTTCTATTAAATTTGAAGAATTTCACTGAGCAGTGAATAACACAAAAGAAAAAAAAAACAAAATTCTATAAATTTTTTTTTCTCTCTTTTCATTTTTCATAATATAATATTCTTAATGTTTTTTTATTTCCTTATATCCCTTCCTTGTCACTCTCACAATACATTTTTTCGCTTCACATCCTTTCTGTCTTTAATATTTTGCATTTTATTTAAAAACGAAAAAGTACTTTTACTTTTTTTCTTTTTTTTTTTTTTTTTTGTTTATTTGGTATATGAAAATTTCTGGATTTCGCTTCCCTTGATTTTATTAGAAATAAGTAAAAAATATAAGGAAAAGTTGCTTGTTCAAGTACCATTGCCACCATATTATTTTGAAAAGGCTTGAAACAAAATCTTCTTTAAAACTTCGAATCAAGTATATTATAGTGAACGTTTCTTTTTTTTCTCAGTGTTTTAATTTTTTTTTTCGTTTTTATGTGTTTTTGTTTTTTTTTTGTTCGTAATAATACTCAGTTAAGTCTTATATAGGGTTCACAGTTTATTTAAATCTTGACTTTGGCACGGAAGTACTAAAAATAGAATGATGAGAAAATATTATGTAAAACGTGTAAGAGAGATGTGAAAGCGTCTAAGTGTATAGGAGAAGAAAAAATTAAAAAACAAAAAAAAAAAATGCAAAAAAAAAAAACTTATAAAGTGAAAAGAAGTAAGAGAAAAACGAATATGAAACAAAAAATTAAAGCTGAAATTGAAAGTCCTTATATATCATCCTTTAATATAACGGTAACAACTATAAGTATAACAACAACAACAACAACAACAACAACAACAAGAAAACAAACACATATCCCTTGAGTTTTTTATTTTTCTTCTCTTTTTTTTTATATTATTTTATTTATTATGCAAGAAAAGTAAAAAAAAAATTAAAATAAAAAATTTTTAATAAATTTTAATAAGAGTGCGAAAGAGTAAAAAAGAGTGTTATAGGAAAAAAGCTTAACAATTTTTTTATTTTTTTTTTTGTTCATCGTTTGGTTTATTCTTTCTCTCCCTCTCCATCTACTTTTACCATTGCGTTCCTCTCTACCCTAAAAGAGATTTCATATAAAAATACCACAGTGAGCTATTAAGTATGCGTATATGTATATATAGTACAATTTCATTGATAAAGAGATTAAATGACAGGAACATAATGTGTACTCTGTTATACTATATATTACTGTTATATTAAATTAACTTATGTATAAACTGACATACCTTAAATTATATAACAATATATATAAAAATGTCTTGGAAAAATAAAAGTAATAAAAAATGATAGGATAATTAAAATCATATTTTTTTTTCTCTCTCTCTTATATTCTTAAATCAATAATTTTTAATCTCAGAAAAGAGAAATTATTTTGTGGTAATTTTTTTTTTTTTAAACACTTAATGTGTTTATAATTTTTTTCTACTTTATTATGAAAGTATTTAAACAGTTTAAACGTACATTTGCTCATGAATAATATTAATAATTTTTAATTTATAATATCATTGAGGAATAATATATCAAGCAGTCACACTCTTCTTACTCGAAAGAGAGTTCGAATTTGAATGCAGTCAAAGTCATTTCACTTGATCTCTCTCTAATTTCTTTTCAAATCTAATTTTTGACTTTGATAAATTTGAGTGATAAATTTCTAATTTTGGATTTTATATATTTTTACTCTCTCTCAGACTTTGAAGTTATGTTTGACATTTGGAATGATTCGACTATAGAAAATTTCAGTGTGTTTGCGGTAAAGTTAAGGCAGCCTAAGGCTTTTAAACAGTCAAAAATTTCTCTTGAAAATATTAATATTTTTTCGAAATTGTAAAAATTTTCTAATCTACTAAAAGAAAACACCTATGCTAATATTTCGTGAAACTTCGTATTATAGTCATAGAAATCATTACCATACTGTGATGAACTATTAAAACTAGTTATTTGAAATATACATATTGAATCGCAGTGATGCGAAGTAGAATGCATGGTTTCAAAAGAGGAGGAGAATGGTACCCATCGTGTTACTGAAGTGAAATTTTGCGATAGATTACAACATCATGCGATTTGGAATTCTTGTGATCATAGAAAACATTTTCAATATAGAATATTAAGTAATATTTATTGAATAATATTTTGACCGTGAGAATTAGAACGTGACAACTTAGAAAATTTTTAAATATGATCCTTTAAAAACTAGTCAGTTATTTTAATACCAACTCAAATCAGTTGCCCCACATATAAAAGCTCATATTTTAGAAATACGAAAACAGTTTTTATGGTCAACCCTGATATTAATTTTCGATTTATTATTTTTACCATCTCTATAAACTATTCTTAATCAAAATCAATAATAATTTTTTTTTTCTTAATTTTCAACACAAACATCCTTCTATAACAAAAAAAAAACCATTTTAAATCCTTTATGTTGGAAAAATTCTTTCATCTTACCTCAGACATCTATAAAAAAATTGATATACTCTAAATTTAATAACAATATACTCTTAAGTAAATCATAAAAAAAAATTTAATTCGAAGGTAAATGAACTGGAGATCATCTTAACAAAACTAATTTATTTTTGGTAATGTCCGTAAATCTTTTATTGATAATCAAAAATTATTTCTGGGATTTGTTTTTATAGTTTTCATTATTACCAATTGTGTGGAAACAATAAGGGAGGTTATGTACCAAATTTCGGATGTCAAGTTTTCAGTGGGAACACATTCCTCAATTAGTCTGTCGCGTCATTCTATCTGTCTCTCTGCATGTCTATCTCAAGTTCAGCTGATTCGATTTTGATGAAATTTTATATGTGAGTTTATTTCGACTATGTCACAGAGTTATTAACCTTTGAGATATATCAGGCTTCGGGAACTAGATTTTTTAGCAGCCCAATTTTACATTTTTGCATATATAAAGAAAAACAATCTACAATTTCCTTGAAATTTAGTATTTAAATTTGGGGTATTAAAACCTGGGGGTGCAAAACTTTTGGAAAGATCAGGGTTTGGAAACTTGGTGGAGATCTGTTTTATTTTTTTACCATATTATGTAGTGAAATAATTGGTGGAATTTTTTGAACTGGCGACGTTTTTAGGGAATTCGGACCGTACAAACCGAAAGTCTACTAAGAGCCAAATTTACACTTTTCCAGGCATATTAAATAAAAACCAACTAACTTCTTTAAAATAAACAATTTCAGAATCTTTTGTAGCACTTTCCCTAAAATAGATCATACACATTGCGGTTGGTTATGTGTTGATCTCATCAAATTTTTATTATTTTTTTTTGTATTTTTATTAATTTTCTTTTTAAATCAAAAAATTTGAACCATTTGTTTTTTTTCAAATAAAAAGCAAAGCATTCAATAAAGAGAAAAATACTTTTATTCATGTGTACAGGACAAAAGCATCTATATACCCTACATATGAATAAGGTAAAACACATTTTTTTTCTCAAAATTTTCAAAAATATATTTAATTATTTTATATTTATACAATAAAAGAAAGAAAATCAGAGGCAAAAAAACTTAGAGAATCAAAGAGAATGAAAAATAGAAATAAGAGAAAAGAAGAAAAACAAAAAACATAAATTTAAATTTCAAAATCAATATTTATTTAGAACTCCATTAAGAGCTCTTGCCACCTGTTATCCAAAATAATACATTAATTTTTTATATGTATGTATGTTTGTGTGCGTGTGTCTTCATTGATAAAAACACTATAGTGTATATAATTGTGTATTATTAGTTGTTATACATATATATATATAAGATATACTTGTATATTAAAGAAAATATTTAATATTCTGTCTGATGTGGGATAAAAATATCTCAATTTTCTCTTAAAAAAAAAAAAAAAACAAGAATAAAAACAAAAATGGAAAATATTTTCTGTTTTTATGCATTTTTCTCTCTTTTTTTTCTTCTTGTTATTGTTATTATCATTATTAGATATATTTTTTATATTTCTTGTTTTTTTTTTTTGAAAGGACCCAAAAATTTTAATATTAAATAACTCTTAAAAGGTTTTCATTTATTTTTCTTTTTTTATCTTTTGAACGATGAAAAAATACTAATTCGAAAAATTTGCCAAAAAAAAAATTTATATAAAAACCTTATAAATGACACTAAAGCTTATAATATTATCAATGCATACACATAAACAAACAGACGTATAACACTTATATTATTATAACATATTATATACAGACACACGCTTACTTTATTATTATATCATTGTGCAATTTATATTTAAAGAAGATGTCCCAACTTTGATAATCGACCTTACTTAAAAAAAAAAAAATAAAAAAATTAAGAAAAAAATTGAAATTGGTTGGGGGTTTGTCGCAAAAAAAATATTATTGCGGTACATAAAAAAACAAAGAATATGAGTAATCATCTATTATTAATTGATAATAATTTATATATATATATATATATATATATATATATATATATATATATTTAATATTAGGTTTATCATTCTTCTTTGATATTAAAAAAAAAGAACAAGACGACGACATCTTGGTTATTTAATTTTTTTAACAGTAATTATGGATTTAGATTAAGGTTAAAAAATTAATGTAATTTTGAATTATTTATTGTATGGTAAGAACAGGGCGGGATTTAAATGTGACTGCCGAAAAAAAGGAGAGAAAAATGGCAAACATTTATTCTGCTCTGTTAAAAAATGACTCTTTGAATGTCTTTTTACTCTCTTTTTTATAAACAAAACGGTTAATAGCAATACAATGACAATCCAAAGGCAAGCATTTCAAACGAAAAGAGAAAGGTAGCTCTTTTGTCCAGAAAATGCTTTTCTTGTCCGAAATGGAATTAATTTTCGAATATTAGTAACGGTATGTAAACTCCTAATATTTGCATATCGGTATCTTATCCTTAATAATAATTTTTGTATTTATTTGACTTATAAACATAAAAAGAATAATTTCACTTTTTGGACGGTAAAATTTATATTTCATACATTCATAAAAAAATATCTACAGCCGGATCTGTTATACAATTAAAAATTATAGAAATTTTATATGAAAATATTTAAGTAATTTAAGAAAAATTAATAAAATATTTTTTGACTTTAAAAATTTTTTATTTATTTAAATTAATTTAATAAATTGGATGCTTTTCTCTCATATTTCTAAAATGGAAGTACTTTAAATTTGATACATCTTGTATACGGCTATAATTATGTCTACATGTATGCTGACATAATGACACACAATGTACATTTTATGTGAATTGTATATGTATGTATATATATATATGTTTGTGGGTGAATGAAGTTCAATATACTTAATATGACATTGTTAAATGATTGATAAAAATAGGTTTTATATATAAAATACAAGTGTAAGAGTACCTAGTATATAATATATAGATAAATATTATATATAAATATTAGGTTACGAAAAAAATAATATTAGAAATATGTATGTAGAAATAAAAGTAGGATTCAAATGAATTTTAACAAAAATTTATTTTCCTTTTGTTTTCTTTTAATAATATTAAAAGAAAGTAAAAGAATTTCTTTAACATATTGGAAAAATATAAAGTAAAGGAAAAATGATGATATCGGTGATAACACTTTATACGGGTGAAGAGAGAGGGGGGAAGCATAGGGTTAGAATCAATGATTTTGGTAAAAAAACTTTTTCAAATTATTTTCATATTAGTCAAATTTCGAACATTTAATTTTTATTTATTAAGAACACGGAGACTAAAAAATTTTTCCCAACTTAATAAATTTTTTCCTGTTTTAAGAAAATTTTTTCTTTTCGGTCTAATTCCTTGTCCGTTCATTTGTGTGTTTATTTACAAATAGTATTTTCCTCACCCTTTGATATAGAAAATTTGATATAGAAAAACTCATATTCTTTTAGAGAAAACAAAAATCTCCCCACTCCAAAGGTTATTATATCCTTCAAAATACTTAAATTTATTTTGTCGTTATATTGAACCACAAAAATTTTGCAAAACACAGTGAAACAGCACCTTGCTTCTTCTATTTCAAAAGAGTATAGTTCAATATTTAGTTAATAGCAAAATGGCTGTTGAAATTAACCGTTATCAAAAATAATTTTTTTTATTTTTTAATTTTTCTCTTAAACATGTTTCATTCTCTGGAGAAGTATAAGATTTGAACAATTTATTTATATAAATTAATAAACAACTTATTTTGTTAGAATAATTTTCGGCTACATAACTCGCCTATTAAGTCATCTATCTCTCTCATCACTTCCAACTAATTGACTTTCAATATTAATAAAATTATAATTTTAAGTTTAATTATATATTAAAAGTATAAACATCTTGCCATAACAAAAAAAATGTAATTTTTTTATCTCAGTTCCTCATTAACCGTTAAAATTATAGCTCGTAATTAGCCGTAAAATATGTTTACAATTACTCGAAATACTGGTTGTTGAAAAATTTAGCATTTATAAAAATTTGCAATATTCTAATAAGTTCAGGTATGGGTGAATAAATTTTACTTTTTTGACAATAAATACATTAGACCAATAAAGAACCAACAGAACTAGAATTAAATTCGAAACTGAAACTGAATAAATGAAATATCTCAATCCTTTGGAATTCTATTTATTCAGGTTCAACTGTATTAATATTTAAACGCATATTTTATGAGCGATAGTGGGAAGTTCACTTACAAAACACATAACCAAAAATTTTTTTAATAATTATAATAAAGTATAACAATTAAAATAATGTGGTTTCGTTTTAATTCTAATTAATATTATTAATAACATTTAATTAAATTTAATTTTTCATTCAGCTTTCATTAACATAGAATAATTAAAAAAAAAAAATTTTTTTTTTTTAGGAAAACAAATATGTCATACCGACTAAAATACACTGACAAAACATTTTTTTCAAAAATAATTTTATTATAAATTAAAATATGTAAAAAATTTAAAAATAAAGAAAAAAAAAATTTAAGAGTGAATAATTAATAAATTTTTAGTGTAAATAATTTATTAAAAATCTTTTTTTTTTCTCTGTTGTTGTTTTTTAATTAATATACAAATATATTTATGTACATGTATATATATATGTATTTGCAATATATACATATTATGTTACACAATTAATTATATTTAATAAAAAAAAATTATAATCATATATATATATATATGTTGGTGTGGTACCTATATGTATATGTATATAAAACAACATAAAAATAAAATAAACAACAAAAAAAAAAAAAATATAAAAATAATAAAAAACAAGTGATATATAAAATTACATCTATCATTATAATTATATTTTATATACATATGTATTTAAAGGAAGTTGTAAGACTTCTGGCAAACTCAAAAAATTTATTAAAATGTTAAGTTCGCTAGAAGCCTTAGCTGGTAAAATATCTCCGGGTTCAGGAAAGAATAGTCCATTACGACGTAAAAATTTATACAACATTTTGGATAGTAATTTAAGTAAAATTAATCACATTAATCATAGTATTCATCATCCATATTTTAAGCAGGAGAATAGCTGTACAAAGGAGAAGTAAGTTATTTTCATCTATATATATATGTATATATATATATATATATATTTGTATTTTTATTATAATATAAAGTAAAAATATAATAAAAACATTTGACACGTCCATATTATATATGTATATGTATATACATATATATAATTATGTTAATTATATTGTATACAGCCCCGGATTTATCATACATGCAAAGTATGCATTTGCAGCGGGCGATAAAAAATAGGGGCGCCATTGAAAACTTAAAAAACCCCTAAATTTAAAAAAAAAAATTTTTACCCAAAAAAAAGGATTCCAAGTTTTTTTTTATACATCAATTTATAGCGAAATTAACTTAATAAAATCTACCTACATGCAAACATAATATTTTGTTCCTACACATATTTTCTATTTGCACCATATAACAAAAAATGTTCATAGAATTAAAATTACTCATACATTTCTTTACTCTACACTACTCTTTCATTCTTATTTTTTATGTACTGTATATGCCTATAAACACAGAATATTATTTCACACAGCTGTATACATTCAATCGTTCATATATATAAGTGAAATCGTCTCATATAATATACATACATATATAGAAGCAATGTACGCAACAAATAAAAATATTCAAAAATACACATGTACACATAATTTATATTGTCTAATATGAATAAGATCAACACTCATGCGTACACATATAATTATCTCATAAAGCAAAATTTTTATTTTGCTGAGATTGCTCCCTATCAACACTCGCTCGTACACATATAATTATATCACAAAGCAATGTTTTTATTATGCTTAGTGGCTACACTCGTTCGTACACATTATATTTAAATTGTTTCATACATGCAAAATTTTATTTTTGCTTAGTTGGCGCCCACTCACTAAACAAACAAACACATTATTATAATGTATTACTTTTCTGTATACTATTGCATTAGTAAACAACAAGAACAAAACAAAAAAAACACAAATTAAGAATGAGAATAGAAAGAAATTAGAAAAAGAGAATGAGAGCAATATTCTTAAATGACGGAAAGCATAGCTTGATATTGAGATTGTGTATATGTATACCAATATTTTGTTTTTGTTTAACAACAAAAAATTTTGAATGAATTTTAAAATTACATGATCGTTATGAATTTCTACTACTATGTTCTGCTTTCGTTTTTGAAAAAACTGTTATCAATCACAGAATTAAATTTTAATTGATAAAATCTACTACTTATATTGAATTGAAAAATGTTGTTTAATAATCAAGTGAATGTTAAGAATTTTTATGCTGAATTGATGTAGTTTGTCATCCAAGAAATAAGAGTAAAATGAAATGGCGCATAATTTGCTTCACACATTTATCTCCAAAATTAAAACAGTTAAGCAAAACGACATTCTGAAATTTCAAAACCACGAGCCTATAAATACCAGTAAATGCATTTATTTTAATAAAATCTAAAAAATATAATGAACAGTATAAAAGCTTATAGCTATGTACATGAAAAGCTTAGTTTTTAAGTCACAAATTTTAGAACGAAACTTTGATTTTCCTTAAATTTTTGAATGCAAGTCGAAACTTTTTTTATACGCTGCTTCATTTCTCAGGCGATTTGTGAAATAAAAAGCCAAATTTTACGAATAAAAATAAAAATAATTATAAAAATAAAAATAAAATTGCGAATAAAAATAAAAATAATTTTTTACTTTTTTTCATATTCAAATAAGCTGTGAAAAAGTTCATTTGATATAATTTTCATAGAACCTTTTACAATAAGTTTCACTTACGTCAAAAAGTAAATTTTTTGGTTGTTAAAATCAAAAAATCAAGTTTAAGTGATTGATATAAATCTGATCATAACTTCATAAAAAAACGCACAGTTAAATAAATTACCTTGTTTTTGAATTTATAAAACAAAAAATTGAAAGTTTAGTTCCAGACTTTAATTCTATAATTCAGCACAATAAGGTTACAAGAAACTGCTTTATGATGCACAATGTGCAATGCCTATTAAATTTTGTTCACAGTAATAAAATAGGTGAAAAGGTTGAAGGGGGGGGGGGGCGCACTTTTTAGGAACCGCTTAGGGCGACGAATACATCAGAACCGCGCCTGATTGTATATATATATATATATTATGATGAACATATTATATATCTAAGAATTGATATACTTGTAGAATAAATAAAAGTAAACAATTTTGTAAGAGTTTTTTCTATTTCGATATTTTCATTACATTAATTTCAATTTTATTATTGTGTCTATATAGAATATTTCTTTGGTTTTAAGGCATAAAACTCCTTAAATCAGAATGGGAGTGTCATATAAATTATATTTAAAATTTAGATTTGTTTTCGAAAACAAATTTTATTACGGATCACTTGAGTACAATACTGAAGAAGCCAGACTAGAGAATATAAGCCAGTCTTTGGTAGTCTGAAATGGCGGCCGAATTAATTAATAATAAAAACAAATTTTACACTAATTTTAATTTGAAAAACTAATGATAATTTAATATAATCCCGCATGACTATAATCATTAATTATTTTTAAAATCGGTTTTTAAATCATACGCCCGGATAATCATTTCAAATACGGCCGGATTATAAACTCTACATTAAAAGAATACAGCATTTTCTCGAATGCTGTTTTTTAAATTTAAACCGATTTCCAGAAAAAATACCAAACAAAAATTTTAAGAGTCGCTCAAAAACTTTTGAGTTAAGCACAAATTATGTTAGAAAATTTAATATTAATGATATTAGGCTGCTATTAAATTGCATTTTCCAGTAATTAATATTAGCCTATAATTGATAGGGTAGTCTTTAATCATGAATATTTCTAGAAAAATTGATTTAGAAATAATTTATAATTTAAACATACTCGTTTATTTATTAAAAGTCACTTTACTATGAGATCTATTTTAAAATACCATCTAACAGGGACTTTTTTTTCTATTATAAAATAAATTTTTTAAATATGATTGCATTTCGATATGACAAATTATTGGCAAGACTGGTTATTATTGCGAATATAATTTCATGTCAATTGAAATTCAAATGTCAATTAAAAAATAAAAACAATTAAAAATATTGACATTGTCATCATATTTTTCTATATAACATTTTTTCTAACAAATTAAACTAATTTTCCCGTTTTTTTAACACAACACATGTAACAACACCAAATACGCGCAGACAGAATTTGTTGAAAATTCTGAAAATAGCAATTTACCGTTTCATCCCTTCTCATTTTCAACCTTAAATTAATTTTCTTTTTTCATATATTTTATTTTATAATGTCAAATTTTCCTTCAAATATTTTATTAAAAAAAAAAATTATTTTTTTTACATTTGATAAAAATTCTTTCTAAATTGAAATTTGATTTTGAAGAATTTTAATACAAAAAAAAAGTAAGAGCAAAAGTAATAAATATATTTTGCGTGCGTACACTTTAAAAATGTTGTCAGTCTTAATGTGATATACAATCTACATATACTTATATGCTAACTAAAATATTCAATAAGAACGTATTCAGTAAGAACGTAACGAAACTATTCAATAAAAGGTTTAGATTTTAATGATTATGATTGACATACAGATTGAAAAGGATAATAATTGATGAGAAATATATGAGTTTTCTGACCCTAAATTTCATACGGTACGGTACATGTATGTAATATACACATTATATAACTGCACATATATAACACTTATATATCGATAATTTGCAAAGTGAAATATGATATCAATATTTATTTATATATGTGTAGATATATATACACGTATATGTGTTATACGTGTATATTTATGTGCAAAACATGATTTGCACATTAAATTGTTTTGTATCATAAATATTTTGCAAAAATTCATAAGGGTATATACGAGTATATATATATATGGTATCTGGAATGATATCTAGGAATTTAGTAGACAAGGAATGTTAATAGATATAGGTATATGTACATATATATGTAAATTTGAAAAATTGTTTTCATGCGTGTAGCTAGAACATATTGTTTTACGTTTATTGTTTTTTACATGCATGCAATGCATACCATATTATATACACACAATTTAATTATTTATTTCGATCATTTACCAATAAATTGAAATAAAATTTAATATCTTTTAATTAAATATTATGATTATAAAACAGAAATGGAAAATAAATTGTTATATGCATGTATGTATGTATGTATGTTTGAGTGTAGACAAAAACATGGCAACATTTTAAATTTTTAATTATAAAAATGTTTGTTTCATATTATTTTTAATAAATTTGAATTTTATTTATTTTTGTAATTGCCTTTATTTTTTTTTTCTTTTTTTTAAATGAGCGAACAATAAATTTAGAAAAATTAATGTTTTGAAATTGTTATTTTATACTTTTGTACATATTGTAAAAAATATTCTAAATTTTAATTAAATTTTTTATGTAAATTATATTGTATCATTTTATGTATAACAGTATAACAGTAATGTATAACAGTTTAAACGTATAACAGTTTGAGTAATAAAACTCAGAAACAACAACATCAGCTTCCAGATTCACCAGATTAGTCCACTACACTATTTTACTTCCCGTCACACCAGTCTATTGCCCACTACCCCAGTCAAGGGTGTTATTGAAAAGAGTACTTACTTTAAGACTATGTTAAAGTGTTAAATTTTTTCGTTGTAAATGAGTTTAAATGCATTTGCTTTAAGTACGCACATAATACAATCGGATCCACATATTAAGAACCACCATTTTACAATATCTTCCTACGGAAATTTGTGTTATAGGGATTTGACGGTATATTTGAATGTGAGTAAGAAGTGAATACGTACAATCCAATTTCATCTATAAAAATATCAGTTTCATTTATGACTTATGGCTTTCAATGAAAACTAATTTTTGTTGGTCTGCGATAGTCACAGTCACATCTTTCAAAATATTCGAAAATTATTTGAATAAAGGGAGAGAAAAACTTATGCTAATATCAATTTTCCTCTATACAGGCTGTAAACAGCAGTACGTTTAATTGAAAAAAGAATATATCGTATTTTTAAAGTAGTCCACACAGAATTCTAATTAGAACATAAATGACACAACAAGATTATATTTTGTTAGGGAAAAATTAATTAAAAGAATTGATATTTAATAGTTTTATGTGACATTAAAAAAAAATTATTATATGTTATCTAATTTTTTAATAATTACAAACTAACTGTATATGTTATTATTTTTGATTACATGTTGTATAACATGTAACATTTAATTAATATGTGCCATTCCAAATTATCAAAAATTTTGTTCGTAAAAAGGGGGCATTCAGACAAGTACAAACACATATTACATATTTAATCTATTACAATGTTCCTCTCTAAATTACATATTTTACGTGATCTAAGACATCATCATTGGTTTTGTCGTGTCTTATAATTTAATCGATAATTTTAAATAGAACATTATCGTTTATTTTAAAAGGAATATTTTTAATTAGAAAATTTGTTTTCTAAATATTTGATATTGTTATCAAGTAATAGTTATTAAGTAATTTTATAGTGTTAGAGCATATTTTTAAAGTAAAAATTTTTCATGGTATTTTATATATTCTTAAGTTAAAAATTTAAAAATACTTTGGCCATTCTTGTTCGATATTTTAGTTCTTTAAAAGGCTGCCGGGCATCAGCCTTAGATAACGTATTCTAAATTCTGCAATTGTGTGATTTTTGTATACTATTCTACTTGCATCTTATTTATCCATTGTATGAGGTACCTTCAACCGAAAATTTACGTTTTCAATAGCTTGTCTTTAATTAACGAAACTCTGTCTAATAGCCAATCTCTTTGTCTTTGTCTTAGTACCAACCTCAATTCGATCACTGCCTATCAACCACCCTATAAAGGTACAAATATTCAATACTTCTCTGGATAGGAAACCTTAGGTTATCATTATTAGGTCGAATGGTAACTTTAGGTCACCATTTAAATCTAGTCATGTGACCTCTCATAAAGGCACGATTGACAGAACTAACATCAATTCCATCACAGCCTCACAGTCGCACAATAGAGGCACCAACATTCATTATGCCTCTGGGTAAAAGCCTAAGGTTACCATTATTAGGTCGAATGGTAATGCCCGTAAAATTTTACTTTATCTTCTATTTATCCTAATTCTTAAAGTTACATAAATATTTTTCTTAAATAATTTCCTTATTATTTCATTGAATTCTTTAATGGCTTCAATTTGAACTTATATACACATTGAATTTGAAATCTAAATTGACCATTTTGTTGGTATACGAATTTCCGTTATATTATTCCTTTGTGTTTTATTTGAAGAATAGAACATATATATTCTTTTGTGAATTATTTTATTAAATTATTTTCATTTGAATACACACAACATAATAACAACACTTACCCATCTTTATTAGACAAAAAAAAAAATACAAAAACAAAACAAGAAAAATAAAAAATTAATAATATTTCTCTCCTGACTTTATATTTATCTTTCTCTTTTTATGTACATACATATATGTAAAGTATATCATAAGTATGGGAATCGGAGTGAGTGATAAAAGGAGAGTATTTCTTTCAATTAAATTAAGTACCTTGATTGCGTTTAAAAATTCATATTTATTATTTGTATATATAAAGAAAATAAAGGATATATAAAATTTCTATTATACTTTAAGAAAGGTCGGGTATAACAATTTTAATATACGAGTATATAGGTATAACTATATGAATATATTAGTTATATTGTTGGTATATTCTAGTTAAACGTATATAAAAATCGATTTTTATTATAAATTTTAACTGGTTTTATTCCCACATGTTAAATGTATATCAGAAAGTTATATAGAATCGATAAGTTGTGCCCCTTGTCTCATTAGATTTTTCAAAAGAAATTAAAAATTAGTACTAATTATATTTGAGTATATATACATAGATATACTTATATTAATATATATAGTAAAAATTAATTAGGGTATATTCCCTTCTGGATTATCTTACATAATAATTCTTTTGAAGAGCTCGTCCTTCTATTATTTAAAAGAAAAGAAAAACAATAATAACAAAAATTTTTTTTCTTTAATTTTTACCCCTTTGTTGTGTATTGCAACAGTAATAATAGAAAGATAGTAGAGATTTTAGTGTTCTACTTGTATATACCGGGTATATATATGCATGCAAACTTGTGTATATACAGTGACATACTGAAGTAAAAAAACAGAAAACATTTCAAAGAAAATATTTTCAAAATTATGTAGACATTTTTTTTTGGGGTACTTATTGTTTTTTTCTTCATTTTTTTTTTTTTTTCCGGAAAAATTTATTCAAGCGTATAAATTTGATTGGGATCATTTTTTAACTTGCGTTGGTTGAGTTATACGATTTTTCATTCTTACATAATGAAAATTTATTCTATATAATTGTTGTTAAAGGACACGAAATTAAACAATAGGTTAGGAAGAAAAAATAAAAAAAATTTTTTTTTGTTTTTTATTTTTATTTGTATATCATTAATTAGGGTTTTTAAAATGAGCAACTAATTAATATTAAAGTACACAAATTAAATGAAATTTTTGTATTTTTTTTTTGTTCACAATAAATTTCGATTTCAAATTAATTTTAAATTTCAGATGAAATGCTTATATGATGAATTAAAAGTATAGGTATAACAGTTATATTTAACTGTTATATATAGCTTTTTATATAATATGTTCAAATATATAATGTAATAATGTAATGATGTAAGCGAATGCAATATTTTTAAAAGAACTGCTTAGTGGCCATGATAATCTCATATAGTAAGAATAAATTGCATTATTTTTGCATGTTAAAATTTTTTTTTAAGCAGAAAATCATTTCATTGCTTGTCTTAATAAAAGTTTTATACGGAAAGAGGAAAAGTCATCATAAAATTAAAAAGTATATTAACCGATTAAGCCAATTGCTTAATCAAAATAGCACATTTTTAATACTCGTATAACATATAGCAATAAGTTGTTTTTATACAAAATGGTACTGTCTGTTGAACCGATCCTCTTTTACTAAAGTTGTACGTCATGACAACAATTTGATTTATTCAATAGGACTGTTTTAATTGCTCATTAAATAAATCGATTTCAAGATTGTGTAATATAACTTGTTGCATACATTTAGGAGGAGTATTAAAGCCTCTCAGTGTCTTTTTTTCGGTAATATTTTTAAAGCACATTATTTTAAGATTGAAAAAATTCAGAATTCAGTATAAATTGTTAAATTAAAATACTGATGAAATCCTAGAAGATGTTAAAATTAAGATTTTATTTAATTTGAGTTTGGAAAGCAGTTTTGTATTACTAATTACAAATACAACGTGCGTTTATCTTTATTATTAATTTTTATAAGAATAACTAATAGAAATTCCTTAATACAACAACTGTAGAAGTGACGAATGACGTGTAATCAAAGGAACGAGTCAAGGCAGGAAAATTAAAAAATTTTTTTCCTCGACTCGAACCAGTGGCCTACCGTTTTCTTGACAGACGCACTACCAACTGAGCTACAGAGGAATGAAGAATTTTCCGGCACACTTTACACTTATCATTTAATTAATTTTCACATTGCTTTACAGTAATCTACATTTGTTTACATGAGGTTGCTGTATAAGTATGTTCAGCAGTTGTATAAAAACATTTCCATAAGCAGTTTTGTGTTTTTTTAGCGGAATTTGATATATCTGCCAGTTTCTTCATATAATGTTTTCAAAATTCATTTAAAAAAAAATATTCTTCTATTAAAGATCTATAATTGCTTTAATAACAAAAGTTTTCTTTATCTTAAACAGTAATCAGAGTTTCCAATCATATAGTCGGATACAAACACCGACGGTAGGTTAAAGTGAAACCAATAAGCACTTTTATTTTTTTTTCAATATTCTTTGAAATGTAATAAAAGCACAAAAGCAAATAATACATAAAACACAGACAATCTTTTAAATTAAAAAAATTATTTCATGTCACAATAAAAAAATATAACAGATTGTACAAGAAGTGAACACGAAGAGTAGGAATGAAATTGTTTAAATTAAAAATTAAAAATTTTATTTTAATTGCTTCTTAAATTATATTTGAAGGCATACATAGTGTCTATAATAAATTATTTTTAATCCAAATTACTAAAGCATAGTTTTTATTTATCCATTATAAATTACAAAAAATAGTAAACTGTTATACTAAAAAAATAATATATAATTTAATATTTTTGATAATATCTTTAAATATCCCGTATAATATTATGCAGTAAAATTTTAACTATAGCAAAATAAAAAAATTTACGCATTAATACATTTACATACTTAATTTTATACAAATATAGCATATGTAAACGATTATACCTATATACCCAGGTCCGGTTCATTCTTGCCACATTCATTTTTGCCCCATTCTTTGAAATCAAACATGCAATAAATATTCCACAATTTCCCATAATCAATTACTTTCTTGTAAATTTATCAAAATGAATGCAAGATTTGTTATAAAAAACAGCCTGTAATTAAACTTTCAACTTCTCGTTTTACAATCTGTACGTATATAGGCACATGTTATCAACCTAATTCCGCTGTAAAGAGGAAGAAAAAATTTTTTGGAATACACATATTACAATCATAGCAAATGTTTAATTTGCATATATATGGTAGATCCGGCGCTGTCTATACGTATACCTACCTAAATTTACATTAAACAAAATATACTTAAAGTAGTACTCATATAATGAACTTTTAAATTGACTTTGTTATCGATGCTATTTCTGGTGTATAATTGTAGGTACCTAAATAACTATTTTATCCAGTGCGTTTATAAAGTAGAAATATAAGTAGGTAATTAAGTATGTATGTATGTATATAAATTTTATAAAAAATTAAAATCCACACTATATATGTATATCCTTGTATCTTGTGTCTGTACAAGGTTAAATTGTAGATTTTTTGCTATAGATTATTTGTATGTTTGTATGCTTGTATACGATGATGAGAGAAAATTTATTGTGTAGTGATGTTGTTTGTGAATGCCTGGAGGTCTTTGAATTTTTCTTTTTCACTTATTTTTTGTTTAGATTTTTTTTTATATTTTTTTTTCTTTTGCTTTTAATTTTATTTTTGCTTCTATAATGTTTTTTGTGTTTTTTTTTTATTTTGTTTGCATTCTTCTTTATTATCTCTGCGTTATAACAAAAAAAAAACAACAATAAAAAGGAAAAAAAAATTATTTTTTTTGTTATTTTTTGTTTTATTTTTTTTTTTGTTTTTTTGTAAAAGACAGGAGTAAAACAACTTGTTGCTTGTTAATTTTTTTTTTACAATTGTTATTTTTTGACTTAAACAATTTTGATTTTCATTTGCATTTTTCTATATTATAGTCTTTATTAATGAAAACAAGCTGTTTTTATTTATTAACTTATACATATGTATGTACACATGTATATACATATGTATGTAATTACATATACACATTATTTTCTAGTAAAAGTAGATAATTACATATATTTTATGCTTTTTAATAAATTTTATTAATATACAAGTTTTGTTCTAGTTGAAATTTTAGTTCTTGCCAAAAGAAAATCTTACCAAAATACCAAAAAATAAAAATTATTTAATATTAATGAATTTAAAATACTTAATGTGATTTATGGGGATAAAATTACGAGAGAATTAATATGAGAGAATATATTATAATTAAAAAATTTCTCACATTTCTCTTTAAATTTTTCTTCTCTCTTGTAAATGCAAAATGTAAGAAAAAAATGATGAAATTGTGTTTATTTTCCATTTCTAGGAGGAGTAAAGGGCAACCGTAGTTTTATATGATTAAATTAGTTATGTACGTTTATTTCGGACGGCTCCGTAAAACTAATTTGCTGATACACCCGCTGATATTCTCTATAGTCCATCCGTATTCTTATTGTGAAAACATTGTCAATTTACCTCATCCATACTCTAGGCATCAAACAATCCTCTTCCAACCGTTTTTCGAATTTAGACACAAATAATTTAGTAATAAGTGGTTAAAGTGAATTGCCCGTCGATATTCTCGAATTTGGTCTGTACATCTCATTTCTAAATTCGAAGTAATTCTCCTCAATGCAAAATATATTGCTAATTTGTGGTATTCTCTTAGTATGTTGCTCGAATTTTCTGCTTCTCCTGTTTGTGTTTGTCGACTGTAAGTATTGAAATTTAGTTTAAATTTGAGAATTTTGTTTTAAAATTCATATTGTTGTTAGCGACACTAGTTCCTATTGTAGTTAGTCTATTGTTAGCAACTTTTTTTAGAAATATTTTTAATATATAATTTTGAATAAAAACAGACATAAAAATTTTTGGGAAACACATTCGAATAATTCTTCACGTCATTAACTAAACTCAATATGGGCACATTTATTGCAAATTATTAAAAGTTTTTAATTAAAAAAATTTTTGAGACAATGGTGGTCACAAAATTTTTTTTTATAAAATTATACACCTCGCCTCCCATATTTATGATTTTAAATGAAAATACAATTTCATTTTAGTTGGCAACACTCCTACATATATTTTTTTAATTTGAAAAGAAAGAAATAAATAAATGAATTTATTATGTATACAATAGAATAAAATTTCCTAGACTTTTTATATTATTATCCTTTTTGTCTGATCTTAATTTACTGATGTAGTTTTAGTTAGCTATTATTTTTTTTTGTTCTTTGTTATTTTCTCTGTTTTTATTTACTTTAGTGGTTTACCTTAAAAACTTGTTGTATTATAGTAATAGGGTATAACAGTTACAAAATAACTTATTTAAAATATAAAAATAAAATATTATATGAATACTAAAAAAAAAAAAAGAAGAGAGAAACAAAAAAGTAATAAACTTGTAAAGGGCAAATAAGCAAACTAACCTTCCACTGGAAAAATAAGTTGTAAAAGTTAGAACAAAATTAAGTATAAGAGAAAAATAATAATAAAATTGTAAGTAATAGGAAAGAAAATAAAAGGAGGAGGAAAAAGATAGAAATATATTTTAAATACACATTCAGACCAACACACACACACACATACACAGGAGACAGGAATATTAAAAATTTCTAAAAGGAAAACGCAAATCTTAATGACTTTTTCAATTTGTTTACCGAAAGGAAAAAGATTTTTCTTATATTGTTGTCCTCTTCTTATTGTTGTTGTTGTTTTCATTGCTGTTGGTGTTGTTACTGTTACTGTTGTTGTTGTTGTTGTGATAATAGTTGTTGTTGATTTACTTTTTTTTGTTGTTTTTGTTAGTCTTTTATTTTTAAACTTTTCTTTTGCTATTTGTGTTTTTTATTTTTTGTTTTTTGAGGATCTTCTTGAATAATTTCTGATTTTTGTAAGATTTCTTTCTTTTTTTGTAACTTTTGCTATTTTTTTTTTTTGGTTTTCTTAAACTTTTCTTATTGTTGTTGTTGTTATTGTTGTTCTTGTCGCCCAATCGTTGTTTCTCTTTTTTTTTAGTTTTTTATTCAAAGTTGATTTTTTTTTTTCTATACCTACTTCTATAATATCTTCTTGTATACTCTCTTATAATAAATCACAATACAATGGACTGTTGTTGACCCAGAAATTGTTCTTGAAAAGAATAAAAAAGAGAGTGTAAAAAAAAAAAAAATCAAGCAAGCCTCCAATTTGTTTTATTTTTGTTCTTATTTTTTCAGCTTTTATTTTATGGCCCCTTATACTCTTGTAATATTATTCTTATATTATTCATAAAAGATTAAATGGTAGAAAAATAGAAGAACTACAAAAAAAAAAAACAGACTTGAACAACAGACCGAAACCGAAACAAAAGTATAAGAAGAAAAAAAATAAAAAAAATTAAATAGAAAAGGAAGTTGATTGTAGAAAATAACAGTACCTATACACAATATTATACAAGAGACGAACAAACAAACAAACAAATAAGCATAAAAGAAAATATTGATGTTTAAAAAATAAAAGACTACTGCTGTTTCGACTACTGTTCTTGTTTACTTTGAATTTGAGGAGGATACTTTTATTCTTCTTATACCTTTATCCCTGTTTCCGATTCCGCCCCCCGCCCCCGCCCTCTTTCTCCTTACTTCTATTTTAAACTAATATAATTTAAAAACAAAAAAATAAAAACAGAAACAAAAAACTTTTTTTTTATTTTTGTTCTTCTTTTGATTTTCTTTCATTTGTTATTGTGAATATGCTTTTGTTGTGCACAATATAAAAGAAGAGAAGAGTGTACTTTAGAATCAAAAATGATTTTTTTTTCTTCTCTTAACATTTTGTTACACTTTTGTTATTCTATTTCTGGGAGCTGTTAAGTGGTTCCTTCGAACCATTCATTTTTCTTTTTTTTTTCTATTATTTTTTGTTCTTCATTTAATTTTTTACATTTTTTCTTTTCATTTAATTTTGATTTTGTTTTTCTCTGTGTATTCATTTTGAAAATATTTTTTACCATAAAATTTTTTTTTCCTGTTTTGTATTTTCAAAAAGACAACCTTATACGATACAAGAATATTTTATAATTTTCATTATATGTACATGTGTCCTACGCTTTGTATTTTTTGAATAAAAGAAATTAAGAAACAAAAAAGCAAAAAAATGAAAAAACCACTATCCTTCCACCACACCATTTTACTCTATATCTACATATTATATACATATATACAAAGGTCAATTTCAGATTGAAAGAAAATTACATACACTGTACACTACTAAAAAAAAATCAAAAAGAAAAGAAAGTACATAATAAAACGAAGTAAATTGTACTTACACTATTAAGAAAATATAATAATAATGTAAGAAGAAAGGACTTAAGAGTGACTATATAAAGTAAATACACACAATATGCCATAGATGTGATGTTGAACTTTGAAGCCTTCTTAAAAAAAAAAAAAACTTTTCTTGATTTTCTTTTATATTTTATTATACCATATTATTTTCAATATGTCCATGCACACATAAAATTTTATGTATATAATATGTAGGCGTTTTATATACATCTTTAGTATAGTCATAATTAATTTGAACTGTATACTACTTGCTTTACATAATATTCATATTATATTATTATTTTATACACCTATATACACTCCGACAAAAATATTTACTTATACAAGTTTGCGGAAATTCAATGTATACGGAGAGAATATATATGTATATAGAGAGTATTCAAATTAAAAGCCTTTACAAAATGAAATACTCGTATATTTGCTGACATACACATTTGAGTGCACGCTGCTTATATATACGTACATTATACATTACGTATAACGTGTTAGAATAAAGACTAGAAAAGTTTAGGTACATATGCTAACGGAACGGAAATGAATTATGAGGCTCTTATTGTTTTTTCTTCTATATATAATGTATAACACTTTACAAGATATAATGGTAAAAAATTATATTTGATACAAGAATTAAAAACTCACATATTTTCAAATGTGTTAAAGAAAATTATAAACAATAATATGAAGTAAATAAAAATATAAACACTTTTATTTATATTGTACTCGTATATTGTATATCGTATGTTATATGTTGTATATTATTTGTATATCGTATATTTTAAATAGAAGTTAAGTATTTATAGTTTAACCATTGAATAAGAATTTAACAAAGTAAATTGTATTTTTATTTGGAATGTTTGTATATAGTTCTGTTAGGCAAATAGAGAAGACTATTTAGTAAGGACTATACGATTTGTCATTCAAGTCATTCAGGAAATTTTCAATATGTAGATATTTTTAATAATTTAGTAAAAATTTTGTGTAATTTTGTAATAAATTTTAAAATTCTGAGTTTTATTTCTAAAGTTTTGTACTAGTCACACGGGTCAAACAAATCTAACTAGAATCGAGCTGAATAATTGGCAACAATTTGACCATTACAGATTATACGGGCTGGGAGGAAGTAACTCCTTGTTAAAAGTATATAATATAGGGGTAATATTTTGTGAGTACCTAAATTATATTTTATGGAGGAATAAAAATAGAATATTGAAAACAAAATAATATGTGAACTTTTAATGTTCAAATTTTTTAACTTTCATATACGTGCTTTTACGTATAACAATAAATTTATAATTTAATAAAAAATATTTTTGCATTAGTTATAAACAATATAAAACATAAAAAATTCAAATATACAAAACATAAAAATTCAATTTAATTTTTTTTATCATATGTGTCGAAACTTTTGTAACCAGTTAAAGAACTATTGACTTTCTTGTATAAAAGTTTTGGAATTTTGTTGTATTTTTCTGCTTTTATACATATTGTGAATTGCATATTGTAAGTATACATATAAATACACTTGTACTTCTTGAAACATAAAATTATAAAATAAAGTAAAAATATAATGTGAAAAATATGCAAATTTTTTTATAAGTTTTTATGCTTTGAAAATTTAAGGGTGTTTTTAATTAATTTAATTTCAACACTTTACAATTTAATCAATTTTCCAAAGTATATACATGTAGTTGTTAAATAATAATTGTAATTATATTTAAATTAACTGTTATACTCGTACATAATGTTAAGGTAGTTTAAAATATATAAGAGTATGATAGACGTTAATCGAACAAATTGTTTGTGTGGACTATGCTACATGCACTTCACATATATTTTTAATGCAATAGGGTGTAATATGCATGTAGTAGTAATGCCTCTCTTTTAATCAAAAGAATGATCATTGTGTGTTTGTTTTCAAAACGAAATCATTCATATTTTCCAAAATGCATCAAAGTTTAAGTGTGCTTATTTATTATATACTATTTTTTAAAATAGAGCCACAAATTTAAACAATCTACTCCGAAAGTTGCCAATTTTTTTAATAAAAACCAAAATATATAAATGATGCGTTTTGGAAAATTTTAAAATATTGCCCGCTGCACGTATTGGGAACATAGGATTTTCTTTGCCATTTCTGTTATGCAATAGATGGCAGGAAATACGAATTGAGTAAATTTGAATAAAATATTCTTGTTACCCACACAAAAGAGAAATTTCGTAGGAGTTTTTTTTTTGCAAAAAAACAAAAAAAAAATTTGTTTTATAGAAAATTCAAAATTTATTTTATTAAAATTTTATAAAATTGTATGCATAATGTACACACGTTCGTACACACATAGGATTGTAATTAATGTAAAATTAATGAAAAAGTTTTTAAATAAAAATGGTTAATTAAAAAACAAAAAAATTTACTTTAGGTATTTTTCGAAATTAACGTAAACTTTGATAATGAGTTAAAAATTTTGTTGAAGAAGAAAGTTTGTTTATTTGGTGCAGTGATTCGTAACTTTTTTTTTTTTCAAATTAAAGCAGCTCAAATAAAATATTTTTAGTACATACGTGCACTACATACTAAAACAATAGTGAATAATGTAGTTCAACAACATAGATTTTACGTTTATCATGTGTCACATAGTTGAAGACAAAACAAGAGTGATTATCCGCAGCGAAATGTCAAAATTCGTGTAGAATATTGAACAATGCCCAGAATCAAAAAAAAATAACCGACACGAATAGTCTAAATTCCTATTTTACCTCTGGCGGACTTTTTCGGCATTATCTGGTTTTATGTGTGTATGATATTATATACAAAATATTGATCAAGTAATTTTGTCGTTACGCTATTGAGCTACCAATAGCGTAACGACAAAATTACTTCTTCCTATTGCTTTTACCAATAGGAAGAGTATGTTTTAGTTTTAATTATACTACATAATTAACATACTGTATAATGTTATTGTTGAATAACAAATATTTTATTAAAAATAATAGAACAAAAAAAATAAATTTAAACAACTAAGTGGTGCTTTGAATACTTACATAGTTACGCTCAATAAATGCTTTTCAATTCAACTTTACCTTTCCAAATTTCACAAGTAATGATAAAAGTTGGTCATTACTACAGTTGATAGACTAAATTTTTTTACTATAAAATGTATAGCTATTTAAATTTCTTATTACTCTGGTATATTTACGAAGTTGTTGGCAAAACTTTGCTATAAGCTGCTATATACTGTATACGCTGCCGTGTATATTATACTACCCATTAAAATATCATCTGCTTAATTTGGGAAAATCAAGCGGTGCCCATCCATTGCGTTTGACTGATACTGAGTGTTCCGCGTCACATTTGTTTTGGATAGGATTTCCTAAATGTTCGGTCCAACTCCCTTGGAAATATTTCAAGCTCTATACTTGGAACAGGAATATTATCAGCGGGAGGCTACAATAAGTCGCGAATGACTGCTGGGGTTCGATAGAAATCCTCTTGCCTCACTCGGTTCCCTTAAAAATCTACAATCTACAATATTGTACTATATTCAAGATAATTTTGTTTTAAGTTTAGTACATTTGTAAATGCATTACAAGTACAATTAAATTTTTGCTCTAATCCTTTTTAGGTTTTTTAAAAAAAAAAAAAATAATTCAAAACTAAATGTTTAACTTAATTTGAATAATAAAAAATTGAATTTTATTTTATTGGTATGCAACAGTAATTAATTAAATTTTTTCTTTATTTCACATTACTGGCATAACATTAACTTTCTTATATATTATTATGAATATAGGGCACAGCACTGAAATAGTTTTTTTGCAATTTTTCGCTTCGTTTGATTTTACTCACAATATTATGACAATTTTGTATACCCCATGTATAAATGTATGTGTATAACATTTATATATATCTATATATTAACTATATTTAAATATATGTAATATTTATTTTGTTTAAATTTCAATGTTGGTTAAAAATTCTTTCTTTAATATTATTTATACATATGTGTGTGTGTTTGTATATGAATGGAGATTTATTATGTACTTTCTTCTGGTTTCATTTTCATTTAGATAAACTTTAATTAGGATTTTGTATTAAAGAACTGCCTTTAAAGAAATGCCCAATTAAGAATTTGATATACAAATTTCGAGAAGCATCACATTAATATTATAAAAAAATATATATGTATAGGAAAAGTTATAAGGTTTTCTTGAAAATTTAAAAATATATTGTATTAAAGTTTTCTCATTTTAAGAGCAAAATTCAAAACAAAACACACAAAAAAAAGGGACATTAACCCTTCTAATTTTAATGTCTATTTTTTTTTTTATAATAGTGCTGTTAAGGAAATAAAAGTCACTCAAGAATTTATTGAACAATTAAAGTTTTTTTTAATGTAAAATAGTTTTAGGAGATAGTAAGTGTATCATGTAATTTAATTCATAACAAATATACAAGGTGATCTAGATTTGGTGTTAAAGTTCTCGTGAATGATTCCTTGTAATGTTTTACGGGAAAACATTATAGTATAGCCCTCTTTACTATAATGGAACGTTTGATGGTAGCCCCATCACTCTGGGACGTTTGATGGTAGTTTAATGGTAGTTCAAAAAAATCAGATTGAAAATATTCTGTCTGTTACACGCAATCGTGTTGTTCGTTATGCGTTGTTCTCGATGTGTTATACAGAACTCTCTTCTTTTCATTTTAAACGCCCTAAATAACGGTTAATGTCAATAGTTAATCTCGGGCTTACCATTTTTCATATGTAATTTTCATGTTATACGTAATTTTTATGCTATGCTATTGATTATTTAACTTGAATTATTTAAGTTTATTTAACTTGAAGCTTAGTTATAATAATAATAATAATAATTGTCAATTTATTTAAGGACAGCAGTTCTCTGTAGAAAATTTCTGTTAAAAATAAATTAAGGTTTCGGGTTATATTTAATAAATTTTCATTTAAAATATAGTTTTATTTACAAAATGGCACTTATAAAAATTAAAGCAAATTTTACAATTTTTAAAAAAATTACCGAATTTCTTTGATATATTCAATTGGTACTTTAATTAATTCAATAAGTATATATAAGTATATATATATATATATATATATATATATATATATGCAATTAATTTAAATACAGGAGCTGGTATGAACGGAACGCAATGAATGGAATGGAAATATTTATTATTTTTCTTTTGCCAATTCAATCTTTTAAAAAATTATATTATATGTAATAAAAAAAAAATCTTCGAAAAAGTTATTTACGCCAAAAAGGGTTAAAATATTAAAATTGCATTCAATTAAATTTTGACAAAACAACGGCTTCTATCGATTTTAAAGAGAAACATTCATTCTTTTCGGTTTTACCTTTCGAAGAATATAGACAAAAAATTTGAATTGTCCTTTTATTTCGTGAAAAATCTTTTCTTTTCTTTGCTACAAAAGTGTCGGTGTTAATTTAAATTCATACGTTCGTCTAATTTATATATTGCATATATTTAATTTAATTACATATTGAACTTGTAAAATATTATATTGATTTTGTATTTGAGACGCGTGTCCAGTTAAATTAAAAAAAAATTTTTTTAGTGAGTTATCTATTTTAATTGTGTCTATTAAATATGGAGATGATATCAATGTCAAGTTTTTTATCAAGAAGTAGATCAATTTTTGATGCAATGTATGAAAAAGATTTATACAAGTGAGTATTTTCGGAAAAATTGAAAAAAAAAAATTTTAATTTTTGAAAAACTTTTTGAAATTAAAAAATGAAAAAAATAAGTTAAACTTAAAGAAAAGTTTTAAATTTAAAAGAACAACTATTATACGAAGCGAATTGGAAAAAAAGAAATAGAAACGAGAGAGAGAGGAAGAGAAAGAGGGGAAATTGTATTATATAGTTTTGAATTTTAAAGTAGAATACAGTAGTCAGTCAAAAGTAAAGCGTATATAATAATTTTATGAGGGTACTTAAATATATGTATATGAGTAAATATGCTTTTTTACTGTTTATGTTATATTCAGAGAGAATGAGAGTTTTACAACGGTATTTGAGTAATTGATTTGAATTGTTGTTTTATAATAATCTTATTAATGAGAAAGAATTAAATATTATTGTTATTGTATGTTATTTTACTGTTTTAAATTTTGACATTTTATTAATTGCTAAACAGGTAAATAATATAGGGTGGGATGAAAATAACAAAATATTTTTCATATATTAATTTCAAATTATATTAATGTTGTTTTATTAATGAGATTTTTTTTACACAATCTTAAACTCGCAATTATAATCATATTATATAATTGCTATTTGCAACCATAGGCTCGTTCTCATTTTAACAAACAAACAACTATAATCATGACGGTGTATGTCAATATTACAATAAATATTGTGTTTTGTGTAATTAAGATTTCCTTTAATACAATTTTGTTTCTGGTTTAGAAGGCAAATCAATCTAAAAATCCTATTATAATAATTAAATAAACTCTTGAATTTAAATATAACGCGTTGAGGTATTTACGAAAAAAGAAACTCCCAGACATGGTTCTGGCAGACATGTAATTTTTGAGTTTTGCAATTACTGTTTAACTGTTTTACTGTTACTAAAATAACTAAATTATTTGAAATCACTAAATTACAATTAGTTTGTAAAAAAATTAAAAACTTTTTGATTGCTTAATTGAATGCGATCATACAGTTGCATAAATGCAAGCTTGAAAATAAAACTACAGATCAAGCAATTACAAAACTAAAAATTGCATGTATGTTCTTACCGAATTTATTCTTAATTTAATTAAATTTCTTAAATTTTTTAAGTTTTTGTTTAACTTGCTTGTTAATTAATATTAATTTTAATTAATATTTGTATAACAATTTCGACATAAATCTTAATTATACCAAATAAAGTACTTTAACCTGAGTAATTAATTTAAGTTGTTTTTTTTTTGAATCACAGTGTACACATTTTTAATTCCGAATTCAAAATTTCTAATTTAAAATTTTCGTAAACTTTGATTTAGAGAGAGAGAATACTGAATTTTGTGTACTCTCTAGAGATTCTTTTTTGTTTTCTCTCTATGAAAATTATTTTATAAAAATCTAATCAGGTAGAAAAGCATTCTAATAGAAAAACTCTTATACATTTCATTTTCATAAAATATGCATAAGTACATTGCTATATACATAATATGTACATTATGATGAATTAAAAATAGAGAATGAAGAGAGTCCAAATTAAAAATATTTTATATGGATTCTATTTCCAATGTTTTAAAAACTGAATTAAACAGTTTTTTTTTTTTATCAAAATTTTAAAATTTTTGTTGTTAATTCCAACAAGTTTATTTATTATACATACATAGATAGTTGAAATTAAAAATTTTTTGATGAAAACAGTGCTGCCAAAAGTGAAGATTTATTTTCAAAATTAAGATTTTTTAATGCTACTTCAATTTTTCAAAATTGAAATTTTTTCCATTTTTCTTCCATATTTTCCAAAGTTCTCCAAAAAGTATTGTGGCCAAAAAGTCAATTTAATAGGCAATATATTCTCCGCTTAATTTAAATCTATATTAATCCGTTTGGCGTGTTAGCTAAATCCGCATACGGCTTGATGTCTGATTTGGATCGGATTGAAATCATGATATTTTGGCTTCCTACTTTTTTTAATTTAACTTCATTTGAAGATCTCAAAGAGTTTTGTGAAGATTTTTTTTTCATCAAATCTTCAAAATGAAGATTTAATTTAAAAAAAAATGAAGATATTTGGAATAATCAATTTGGCAACACTCGGATGAAAAGTATAATTTTTTGTAAATATGAGTAGTGTACATGGGTCTGCATGTGTGTGTGGATATATATGTATATAATGTGCATATGGTTGCAGAAATTTTTATTATTTTAATTACCGAAATCTAAAATGTGTACAAAAACAAAAAAAAAAAAATGATTCCTTCCTTTTTATTTTCAAATCTGACGTTTCTAAATTAAAAAAGTTTTTTGAAATTTTTCAATTAAAACTTTCGTGTATGTACACACAAACACATAATTTTTTTTTTCGTTTTTAATTATTTTTTCTTCTCATTTTCGCTTTTTCAATTAAATTAATTATTTTAATCGTAATCAAAGTCAAATATTTTTTTTTTTGTCCAATTTCAATTCATAATTTCAATTTTTATTTTTCAATTATAATTAATGTTGTTCTTGTAGAACAAAATGTATAGAACAGTAATAATATTATTTATGTATAGGTGCTTGTGCCTAAATAAATCATTTTAATATAAAACAATCGAATTTTATTATATTGAATAAATAATTTTTTTTTTTTTTAGAGAAATTCAAAAATGATTTTCAAAAAATAATTGAAAAATATATCGAAGTAATGTGTGCGCATTAGTGTATCATATTGTCATAAATTGTGCTGTAGTTCTAAAAAGTTTTTATATTTACTTTCAGTACGTAAAATAAATACCAGTTGTTTGGTTAAAATGCCCTTTAAGACACTCGGAAAACCCAAAACAATTTAAGTGAGAAATAAATTATTGACAATGCAACTTGCAAGCTTCTCTGATTCTGCGGTACTCACTACCGAATATTATTGGTAAAAACGCATATTTTTTCTCTTCAACATTTTGCTTTAATGTTGATAAACAAAAAATATATAATTTTTTATTTAGTACCATAATTCTTTTTCAAAAATCCTGGTTAAGTAAAAATTCATGCTTAAAACTTTGAAAAATTTTTGACTTAAATCATACATTTCGGTCTTATACGTTAAACACATACCACATACAATCTATAAACAACACATACAACCTATAAAATGTACAATGTACATAATAATAATTCAGCCTACACATATATACATACATTTATTGCAGAATTGAAGTCTATACCTATATAGATATAATTATATATCTAGTGTGTTGTATGTTAGACATTCCCGAGAACTAAAAGTCGTAAACTTGAATTCCGATATATACTTTTTAGTCAACTTTGAAGAACTTTTAACTTTATTGCTCTGAATTATAAGTTATAACAAAAGAGTATATTAAATATTTTTTTTTTCTTCTATTTTTATTTTTTAAATTGTTAAATCTTGGAATTTCCGCCATTTTTCTTGTATTTTTCTGTGTGGATAACCTCTTTTTTTCCATTTTTTTTTATAAAAAAACCATTTGCAATAGTAATTTTTTCAAGTTTTCTACTGAGTTTTCTTAACTTTTTCATTTATATTTTTATTTTATTTAAAAAAAAAAATAAAAAAAAAATATTAATATAAGTCTGAATTTGTGTATGTGTGTGCATGTTGTATGTGTGTATGGTTTTGTGTTATTTAAAAGTTTTCGTTTTAAATTTTAATAAATTTAAAATTTTCTTTTTTTGTATGCGTTCCCATATAAAGTCAAAATGCAATTTTTGTGCAACATGAATGAAAAAATGAAAGAAAAAGTTTTTAATTTTTAAATTTAAGAAAAAAAAAGTGACACTTGTGAAAAAAAAAAAACACTTTTGGAATTTTTTTTTTGTGTAAAGTATAAAAAGATGTTCCATTTTTCTTTCTTCTTATTTTGGTTTTTTATAGAATTTCGGGATGAAAATTCTATGCATTTTTTTTTTTGAATAAGAATTTTTCTTTTTTATTGTTTTAAAATAAAATTTTCATTATTTTTTTTTTTGGATTTCCAAAAAAAATAAGAAATTCTCTTAACTTTACATAACAAAGGAATAACATTATTTTAGTTATGAAATTAAATTCCATTAAAATGGAATCTCATCTTTTTTTGGTTTTGATTTTATAAAGGATATTCTAGCATACAGGATATCATATAAGATCAAATATAAAATTATGTCTTATACCCAAATTGAAATAGAATTTAATTGAAAATGGTATTAAGGCGAAACCGCTTACGAATTTTCGGTTTTGATTTTGTAATTTCGAATTGGGACTCATTTTCGAAATTACAAAATCACATTTTCGAAATTATAAGATTTTTTTCCAAAAATAATTCGGAAAAAATTTTACAATAGATCATTTCCTTATCCTATTTAGAATTGTCTAATAATTTGACACCCTTAGAATTGTTCGACTATTATCAAATTTTGTCAGATTATAAACTGGAATATAGAGAGTTTAAATGTTGTAATTGCTCTCTAATCTACGAGTATATATACAATTTAAAATTAATTACTTTGAAATTTGAAAAAAAAAAACAAAAATTAGGCGCAAATCCTGCTTCTTCGACTAATCAAAAACTATATAAATTTTCATTGAAATCAAGCTAAATCACACACAATTAAAAAAAAATGTATGAACACTTACTTTTTATTATTTAATCCGTATGGATACACGAGTCGTTATCTTCTTTCATTACTTGAATTTTCATATTACGTTTCGTCTCTTTTTCCCATACATTACATTTGTAGTTTTGTAGTTATGAAATTTCTGTCTGCTTTTTTGAATCCGAAATTTTTTTGAGGTAAACGTTTGAATCTGCTAACGCTAAAGGAAATCAAAATTTTGTTATTGAAAAATGAATCTCAGTGTGGTCTGAGCCAATCAGCTTAAAATTATTATTTAAAAGAGCTTAAATAATTTATGAATATTTTAATTTAAAAAAAAAATAATTTACCATAATATCAAATACTTTTATTGTTCATTATTATACTTAATTTAATATTAATTGCACACAATATGAATAATAATCTTCAAAAAATGTTTTTTATATTTTAGCTATTATTAAATAATTTAGGCCCTCAACTCGTTTTACATATACATACATCCATATAATTTATATATATCGCATAATTATATAATATAATAATTCTGTTTTAGAAAAAAAAATAACTAAAATTAATTATTATAAAATAATTTTAATAAATTAATTATTACCAATTTTATCAATACAATATTTATAATATTATTATATAACATATATTTTTTTTTCTCTCTCTCTCTCTATTATATTTTTAGTGGATTAATTATGAACTCAAATAGCAGTCCAACGAGTTGCAATAATCATCTTAATAATAATAATAACAATAATAATAATAATAACATATCGAATAATAATGATGCAACTCTATGCAATAACAACAATAACAATAGCAACCATAACAACAACAATAATAATTCATGTAGTCCGAAACATAATTTACAAAATAGTTTGGTGGAAGCATGTAATCAAATTAAAAATGAAATCAATCATTCGAATGAAAAAGAGCAACCGGATCCGGATAATATAAAAATGTTTGTCGGTCAGGTTCCAAAATCAATGGATGAGGAACAATTAAGAGAAATGTTCGAAGAATTTGGTAGAGTACATTCAATAAATGTTTTGCGGGACAAAACAAGTGGTGTTAGTAAAGGTAATAATATAAAAAAAAAATTTATTTATTTTTACATTTTATTTTAATTTTTAATTTTTTTATTTTCCGCAAATATAATATAATTAAATTTTTAATGGTATTTAAATTTAAATAATTATGAAAAAAAAAAAAAAAATGTAGAAAATAAATTTAAAATATCAATAGGAAATTAATTTGAGTAAAATGTTATTACCCCTTTGGCGCCATACTTGTTTACTACACATTGTTGGTAAATTTAAAACAAAAAAGAATTCATTGCCAGAGGAGCAATTTTTTATTATAAACCTATAGTAAATATAAATTTATTTAATTTGAAAATGGTGTAGCTTAGTTATTAAAATTGTTATTAAAGTTTGTAATGTGATTTATACATTTCCTTTTCAATTCGATCCAAATTTTCTATGGGCCTAGATAAATTTCCCATTAATATTTTAAATTTTTCCGTGATTTTGATTTTAATTGCAATTTTTCGAAAATTATATAGTCCTGCGCGGTTAACAAAAAGCAAATTTTCTAAAATAAAGAAAACCATTGAAGTTTTTAGAAATTTTGTCAAAATTAAATTATAATATACGGCCTTGTAGTAATAAGCGCCCATATTCTTTCATATCTATAAAAATATTATATTGGTAAGGTACTAATTATTTTCCCAGTAATCTTTTAAAGATTAGATTTAATATATTCTTCCTCCTTAATGATTACTCAACAGACATAGACATATTCGACCATCCGAGTGTCCGAATTGGATTCGACCCTTTCATATCATTGAGATCGTAAAAATTCATTGAGATAGTTTCACCAATCTTCGAGAAAATAATTCAGATAATTAATATTTCAAACATTGTTGAATACGGGTGCATTCTATACTGTTTTTCGAATAGTTTTGCTCAATGTTCTTTTGGTTTCTCATATTGAGCGCTTACATTTATGATATTACCTGCTGCTAATCATAACTCTAGTTATGATTGGCAGCACGTAACATGCGAGGTCTGAACTTTCTAGGAATTTTAATTATCTTTATAGGTTATATACACCTCAAGTCTCAGAAGTACGAGTATTGTACCTCTCATATTTTCTTTTGTTTTATCCAAAAAATTTTTGTGTCCCTCATATTAATAAAATCTAATCCTTGCTAACTCTCCAACATTTTCTTCTCGTTTCTCATCAAATGATGATGATTTTGCTAGGAAATCTGATAGCCGTATTCTTTGCGTCTAATTAATGATTATTTTGGCTCTTTCGTGCAATATTAATTTGCATGATTTATTGATGCTTGGCTTAAGAAATTTATCTGATATATTTGCAATAATTATTGAATATGAAAGTGACAGCTGATTTTGAAAATTGATTTATCATGAACTGGTTTTAATACCGTTAAATCTTTATTACCTCATGGTACTTTACATTTTATTTCTACTTTGATTTTACAAGGAAGTTTAAAAAAAATTTTTATAAATAATATGACAATTATATGTATCCTATAGTAAACCGAAATAATTTTAATATTATTTTAATTTCTATAATATTTTTGTGTAGTAAAATGGAAAAAATTCTGAAAATTTCATATTTAAAAATTAATGTTATTTTGTTATTATAGTTAAATTAATTGAATATAATTAGCATGAATACTTGTGTAAAATATTGGAACGTACATTGCAAATCTGGTGTATGGTCATAGTTTATGTTCATGATTGAAAAATAAATTTTAAAAGAATTTCTTTTTTATTTTGTTTTTTATTTGATTTTGATATTTTTGTATACGATTTGAAATAATTTTCTATTAGAGAGAGACAGAGTTTTAAATTAAATTGAGTTAAAAATTTTGTGGTAAAATAACCATAATAAAAAAAAAAATTTTTTTCGGCATACTTAACCCAATTTAGGTTTTATTTGTTTGCTTTTCAATTTCGATGTATACATATATATGTATAGGTACATTAGGTATATAATGGTACAATGAAAATTGTTATACAATTATACACATATTATATTTATTCAATTAGGAAAATTAAAGACAATTAAAATTTGACTAATTTGGGAGAATATTTAATTTTTTTTTGTTTTTTGAACGAGGTAATTAATAAATTTAATTTATTTTCCTATAATTTTATGGAAAATATTCATTAATTTGAAAAATTTAATTATTTGACCCTTATTTAATTGTTTTGATATACTTAATGAGCTCTCATGATTTAGATGGTTTTTTTTTTGAAATTTTGAGTTCTTACTAGTTTTAAATGTAGAATTAAATACTAAATAATTTTTGCTTACCATATAATTCAGAATTTATTCTATTTCATATCTGCCAAAGCTAATTTTTAAATTATAATTATGAGGGTAGAAATTTATTCATGTCGAATAGGAAATTAGTTTTCCTATAGTTTTATATTATAATACCTTACGTTCCGTCCAGACATTTATTTTCTCTGTATATGAAAATATGAAACCCATCTACTGGAATAAATATGCCTAATTATTTCTATCAACTGCTCTCCTCTATAGTTTGGTGCAGTTTTAAGTTGTACGACATTTACTAGGCGTAATGTGTTTAAAATTTTATACACTCAAAAATGGTACGCTATAATTATAATACGTTCGTAGATCGAAACAGTGTATAACACTTAAGTATACCACAATTTTTGTTCTTTTCACCAAAATGATCCGCATAATTCATTTTATATAAAAAATTTTGACATTTTTCTAAATTAAAACGTTAAAACAAATTATTCACCACAGTCGTATATATGTATATGGTTTTCGTATAAAGAGCCTATTTGTCATTTTTGAAATTTTTATAATGAATGTTCTTTCTCATTCATATAACAAAAATTTGAATAATACAAAAGAAACCATTTATTTCACTAATTTTTGCTTCTAATTCGAATTGAATAATTAAAAAGGCGATTAATTACCATTTTACACGAATTTTTTTTCCTTATGTTTTACTTCTATGATGGTGAAATAGTATTTTATGTTTCCATTAAAATAGTTCCTCCATACTCAATGCCAATTAATTTCTTTCAATAGTTGAATTTATTTCTATTACGTATGAATAATTAATATTTTTTTTTTCTCATATGGATTTTTTTTTTCATAAATTAGTATGTATACCTTTGATAAGCGACACGACATTCGTCAATTTTAATTTAATAGCAAAATTATAAAATTAAGTTTTTTCCTGTTTGAATAAATTAAAAATCATCGGATTGTCCAATGCGTGAAAAAACGCATAAAAATATTAAATAGGAAATTTTATAAGCTCCACGTTGTAGTACTTATGTAGACTTCTTAATTAAATAATTGTATTAATGAAGTTCTTTGGCGACAACAGAACTATTTGAAGTTTTGCATCATACAGGAAATTTATGGCAAAGTAGGTATTGTTGATATTAATTTTGAAAATTTCAAATAAAATGCAAATGTAAGTCTTTTCACAAGTACCGAATTGATTTTAATTAAATTAATTTAAGTAATCTATTTCTATTTTTGGTTGTGGTTGTTTTAAAAGTTTATCCTGGAAAAGAAAGTGAAAGAGTATAATTAAAAGGGGCAATCCGGTTCATTCCGGTAGATGGCTTGACTTTGATATTTCTGTATACAAACTATTTCGGAATAATTTTAAGCAATAGATTTGTACACACACTATTTCGGAATAGAGTAAGGAATACAATGTTAATAAAAGAAAACTGAAAGACGTGAAAATTTATTAATGATAATGCAGGCTGTAAATTAGATGTGTGATGGTTTACTTTGGTAAATAACATATTCTCGATAATCTTGCCCAAAATTTGAGATTACAAATTTACACATCACAAACATATATTATACGAAACATAGTCACGGAAAATCCTCTGCACAATAAATATTATCTGCACGGAATAAAGTCTGAGTAGAAATCAGATTCTCTGAGTAGAGACAGAGAAAAAAGTTTGATCCATTAAACGACAAATCGCTAAAATCAAAAACAAATTGCTAGCGAGAAACACTGAACGAAAAATCGCTAAAATTGGTAAAGTGGGCGAATTATAATTTAAAATTTAATTAATTGAATTTTTGCAGAAAAATCAGTGGCTCTGACAGTCTTTTGCTGCGATCAAAACTCTGAAATGTAACTTTGAATTGTTAAGTTTTAATTTTTTTATGATAGCCACAATGTCCAAGTTAAATTTGCACAAAAACAAGATCTATAAAAAGTATTGTTTTCCCATATATTTTTAGATCCATTCGAACATGTTTGTTTCTTAAAATCTTATCGTTTATCGATAAATTATTATTTATTATTATATTTCCGTTATTTTTAATTTTACGACTCTTTTAAAAAGTACAAAAAAAAAAAAATTTATGAAGAATTGAGAATTTCAATTTTTATGTTCCTGTTTTGATACTCTCTTCTCTTCGTTCTTTCCGCTTTGTTGTGACACAAACAAAATAATAATAAGAGCGAAAAAAAAAGAGAAAATGTTTTTCATATTTAACAATTTAATCAAGTTTTTTTTTTGTTTTTGTTTTAAATGTGTCAATTCCTTAAATTATGTCTTTATATGATTGCATATTCCTTTTTATTTTATAATATTATTGTATTGTTTCAGGAAAAAACAAAAAAAAAATTATTTTTTTTGTTAAAAAAAAATAAAACTTGAATAAAAGTTTTCAATGTTTGTTGTATTTTTTTTTTTCTTCCAATTTTATATTTTTTTTTGTTTTTTTTTTTTGTTCATAATCCTTCTATATACATAGTAAAATAATGTTGAAGAAAAGAATACAATAATAAAATAAAAAATTTTTATTCGAATAGGATGCGATTGGTGAGAGTAGAAATTGGATAGGTAGAGGGGGAGGGGTAAGAATGTGAAACATTGAAATCAGTAAAAGAAAAAGTGTAGTTAACTTTTATTTGATAGAAAAATCGTTATTTACGATTTTCCAGTTCAAGAATTTATAAGAACAATATAAAAACTACAATGTGACAAACAGAAATACCATTAACACGGAAATGTCTTGTTTAAAACTTTTGTTTTCGAAAATTCTTCTTTTTAGATATATAGACGATGTCTTAAACTATTTGTAAGGAATTTAAATGATACTGGATTTTAAGAAATTTATTTATTTATATATAGTTGTGCGCTTGCCAAAAATTTAAAGTATATTATAATAGATTTTAACGATTAATTTGGAATTTATTTTCTAGGAATTTGCTCTCTCTCATACGCTAATCAAATACCACTTTTTGGTATGCTTATTAAAATAATGCAATTGACACTATTCTGAGCGAAATGATAAAAGTACAACAAAATTAGAAAACTACGATTGAATACAAAATGGAATATCTGGCCATATCCATTCGTGGTTAGTGTAGGTAGAACAATAATTTTGAAATTCTTGAAGACCTAAGAATGACAATGTTCTTTGTTAATTCATTGCCAAGTACGTTATTGCATTGCAACTGTAAATATACTCTTTGAATTCTGCAAACATTAAAAAATCAAGGCTTACTTTTTTTATCGTAAACAAATATCGTAAAATATCGTAAGAATATCGTAAACAGATATCATTTATTGAATAAATTAATCGATGAAATTAAGCTTTACCTTGGTTAAAGTTAACGATTTTTTCATATCTTCTAGAATAATTGCTTCAAAATAATAAGCAAGATTTTCATTTTCTTAAACTCATGTCTTTGAAATTGCATTTCAAATTTCTATATGAAAAGAAAGAAATAATAAAAGTAAAATATCTGCGTCTTATCAGGAAATATAATCGTAAATTACGCTGTAAGCCGTAATCGTAACATATCACAATTATATTAAGTTTCCTCCTAACGTTATGCAATATTTAAATAATAAAATAATAATGTTTAGTGTTTTTTTAATTTATTGTTTAATGAAAAATGTTGTTTGCATATTCTACAAACTAAGTAGTTGGATTTGTTTTTCTTAAATGCTTGTTACATAATTATATTTTTACCATAAATTTTTTTTTGTTTTTTAGTCAGATTTAGCGGTAAAATAACTTAACATGCAATTTATAAGGGTTTTCAAATTAAAAAGCACAAAAAAAAAAAACTCAATTAAAATATCATATGAATTCCTTTTAATTTTTCTCTCTTCTTTATTCCTTTGTTTACAAGGATAAACTATAACAATGGAATATCGCATTGGCCGAATCTCATTGACGTCAACATATTATACAAACTTTAATATTAATTCATTTTATATATACCTTAAATATATTAAACAATTTTAATCTTCTGGTTTTTTTAATTCAGTTTCAGAAAAAAAAAAACAAAATTATTTCTAAGGCTGTTTTTCAAAATTATTATATTCTCATTCTTTTTTTACTTTTTCATTGTTATATACACATTTAAAGAATAAAAAACTTGACCTAAAAATTTATGTAAAATTTACCTTTCATGTATACCTAATGCCACTAATGTATGTGTTATAATAAGTGTGTATATCCTAATATTTAACAACTATATTATATGATATAAAACCGTTTAAAATATATGGAAATTATCGATTTAACTGTAATTAGACTGATATTGTGGGTTAAAATTTCAAGGCTATATACATAAATTATCTACCCTACAGGTATGTTTTTTATTCTTAGAAAATTTAGGAAAAATTAAAAAAAAAAAAAATTTTAAGTATACGGTTTTGGTATTTTCGCAAAAAACAACGTAAATTTAATTTTTTTATTTGCAAACAATTTTAATATTTTATTATTTTTCTTATAAATGAAGTTCTGTAATCTTAGGTTTAATATGTACTAATAAAGTGCACTAAGGATTTGAATATATAAAGTATTAAAATTAATTAAAAAAAATGCAAATCAAATAAATGTTTTGCAAAATAGCAGATTTTCCTTTTTTTAATAAAACATTGTCTCTTTTATATTATTCTTTTAATAAACATTTTATAATATTGCATAACTTTAGGAGAAAGAAGAATAAATATGATGATGGAATTTTTGTAGTAGAAAGACATTTAACGTTACTAGTCTCCTTTTGTAGAAATTTAATAAAACAATACAGCTTCAGAGGAACAGAGAAATGAGTTGCCGAAAATAGAACTTTGGCTAGGTGCGATAACTTGAGTGGAAAAGAAATTAGTGTAAAGTAATTGTTTTTTTAATGCTTACAAATTGTTGCTCATATTTCTTTATATAAGATGTATGTAATTTTAAGATTAAGAAAAAGTTTTTGAACAAAATTGTTTATTAGTTTCACCTTGTCCCTCTGTTCGTGGGAACGTTCACACAAGCTCTACATCCTTGAAGATAGAAAGCTGAAATTTCATATGTATGTAAATCTATACTAGAAACTTACTCTAAAAGTATAATAGCCCCCCAAAACCCCAAAAAAAAAGGAAATTTTAAACTATTTATAGCAACGAAACCACAAGCATTTTCCAAGTTTGTCAAACGCGGAAACGCTCTAAGCACTGATGAATAGTAAATTAAAGAAAATATTATTTTCCACCTCCATCCATTCTTTTGTTTTTAACCCTCGAAATTTGTATTTTGGCGCCTTATGTTAACTGCAAGCTTTGCCAAATTTCTTTGAAAGCTATGCCATCAAAAAATATTATTATTTTTCTTAACTCATTAACGCCTCTTTCAATTTCTTTTTGTTTTATTTCAAAGATGGCACATAATGCTCATCCTAAATGTATGCAAACTTTAAAATATATTCGAATGAAAGTAATTTTAATAGGGTGCTAGCTATACATAGATTGTTTTTAAAAGCAGTGTATTGTTATACTTGTTAAGGGGAAAAGTGCTACATTACAAATCATTGGTTTGATTCAACTTTATTTGTTTTAAATTATTTTTTTATACTTACAACAAAATTTAATCACAATTCTTTAAACCCATTCGACATTAATTCTTAACAATTCATTAATTTTAATTTAGGAAAAAGCAAAAATGTCTAATCTCTTTTCATTCTTAGGATTAAATGCTAATCTATCGCCATTTTTTTATTATATAACTAATGTAATATCACATATATAGTGTATATACAAAGGAACACTAGATTGTCTATTCTCACTTATGAAATCTCATTCTCTATTCATTTTATTTACACAAATTTCTTTAAACACAAAACCTTTTCAAAAGACATTAAAATAATAAATTTGAATTTAGAAAGTGTGGTTAAGAAAAAAAGGTTTAGTTTATTGTAATATGGGTGAAATACTCAAAAGGATAATAAAAGATTATGTATAATTTTGATCCTGAAAGAATTAAAAATTAAAATTGAATTCTTTTTTTGTGATTATTTCGGTGTACGCAATGTGTAGGTGTAACCTTAATAAAGTTTGACTTTCACTCGAATTTTTAAATTTTATTTTAATTCTCTTTAATATAATAATGTGTTTTAAAGAATATTGTGATTTATAGTTATAAATTTTAATAGCTATAAATTTACTTAAATAAAATATTCCAAAATTTAAGTTTGAAATAATTGGAATACTAATTTTTTGCCATAACCAAAGTATGTCGTACGAGAACAGCGCGAAATTAATTGTGGTATGTCGCTCGAGAACAGCACGAAATTAATTGTCGTATGTCGCACGAGAACAGCACGAAATAAATTGTGAGAGTAAAGAAAAATGGCGTATTGGGAATACTAGAGAATTTTTATAGAATTTCGACAAATCAAGTATATGAGATTGAGAGAGAAAATTATTGGGTTTGGACTATGAATTGAAAGGAACGGCAATTTTATATTTTATCAGATCGAAGAACATCAGTACACTTTCTGGAAGAATGCATAGATTTAGGTTATAAAAAGACCTATGGTGATTATTGGGTGGCATGACACTGCATATACTTCAGCGATTCCTTAGAAAAGTTTATTGGGTACTGAGTTCTACATAGAACAATCAGTCTAGTGTGCTCTCAGACAAAATATTCTGGTCTAACCAAAGTTTGTCAAATTATAAATTTAAATACGGAGAATTTAAATACTGTAATAATTTGACATTATGAGAAATAGACTTGTTACCTTAAAGCCATCGACTTTATATAAAACTCAAAACACAACATGCTTTCTTATTAATTCTAAATTATTCAATAATTTTAATTGTAATTCAATTTTCTTCTTGATATATTACAGACAACGTTTTCAATTTTGAAAATATTAAAAAAAAATTTTTTATTTTTTTGTCTTACTTTCAAGGACGACCTACGTTTGGTACCTTTTTAATGCGATATTTTCAATTTAACTCAAACCCGATGTCTTCAAATTATCATAAGTACCTACGTATATATATGTAGTCAGTTGGTATCTCACATTAAATTATAAAATTTCAAATTTATGTTAAAAACATTTCACAAAAAAAAAAACCTTCATTTACCTGGCGAATCTTCAAAACATTTCATAAAAAACTCCACATAGACAAATCAAAAATGAAATTCGCAACAAGGATTACTTTGAAAATATTTTTTTGTGATTATTTTTTTTTCGTCTGAATATTCAATTCATTTTTATGGAGTCATCTTATGACAACATCGGTGTTATTTTGATGTTTGCTTTCAAATTTTTATAATAATAATAAAAAACCAAAAAAAAAAAAAATTTAAAAATCTTGCTGTGCTTTTTTCACAATCTGTTCCCTATCTAATAAGATTTTCATTAAATGTTTTTGTTTTTGATACCTAAATGAGAGAAAGAAAAAAAAATATAAGTAAAATTAGATGGTTTGAAAAAGTTATTGGATTCCGAAGAATTTGGGTTTTTCAAGTACGAGTAGAATTTTTCTTTAAATTTTTTTTATTTTCTTTTTCAAAAGTTTTAACTTTTCAATACTAAACCAATCATAAAATAAAAAATAAATTTAGTAAAATATGGGAAATAAAGTGTTCCGACGTTCGAATTTATTTTACAGCTAGTTTCCTTGTGGCAAATCAAAAAGTAATGGAAATGGCGATTTCCCATCAAAAACGGGGGTTAATACTGTCCTTATAGGGCTAGGACCGTATATAACAGCTAAATTTTCTTTTATAAAGGGGGACTGGTGCCCTGTGGCCATTCTGGGTTTGACGCATAGGATCATTTGTGATTTGCGATCCAGTTACATGAACATTATTTTTAGACCCCTGACAAATTTTAGTTTTATGTCCATTTAGAGCCGTTAGACCTCCAAAGGCGTCATAAAGCCCCACCCGAAGCACTTTGGCCTTGACACATACTCACATAGAAAATGCTCTCATTCTCTTTAAAGTAGAGACGACACTGCTCACTCATCATCTTGCCTATCCTTTTGAGATGAACACAATATCCAGTGAACACTCCAACCACATACCTCAAGATTGAACGACTCAACGAGATTAATTTTTTTCCACTGACTGGCGATCAACAAATTTCTTTTAACCATTTCATTTCGAACCACGGACGCCTATATAAATAGATAGTTAGTAAAATTATCTATGAAAGTTCGAATTCGACGGATTTGTTCGTGATAAACAAATATATTTCGGGATTGTTATAGATATCTTGAAATAGGGTATTATTTTTAACCGACTGAATTTTATCACTAACTTACATTTAAAATTCTGACATTTAGAAATGGAAATACGTAAAGCTTAACAAAGAGAGTATAGCTAAGTCTTAAAACTGAAAAAAAATCTCATTCTCATATGATATGAGTTTCGGACTGTGATATTTTTTAGTTAAAATTTTAAGCTGATCTTGAGTATTTTACAACCGGACACCTTGTTATTTAAACTTATTTAGATATATTATAAGTATGTATGTGTATATATATTTTTTAGTGTACATATCGTAAAAGTTTTTTAAACGAAAAAATATTTATTTTCTCCCTTAACTAGAGAGGTTGGAGGAGTATTTGGTTTTATTATTTTTATTACCGTCTGTAAGTTTTGCTTTTGTAATCAGTGTGGTACACCAAACAATGTTTATATTGTCCAAAGTTCACATGAATTATTATTTTTTTTTAGTTTTATTTTTATATACCCTATTATCATATTTTGATCATATTCTTCATACATACACGTACACTTTTATTTGTTTATGGGTACATAAACTATGTATATATATTATGAATGTACGATAATATACCAATTCAGCATCTGCTCCTAAATAAGAAATTAGATTTTTATTTTTAAAAAATCGCAACTTTTTTCAAAACAATGTTTTACTTTTTTTTTGTTATACTTAAAATTATGAATATTGCTTACTATAATAATAATTAGATTATTATAATGAGAAAAGTGTGGCCATCATTCAATGAATTTTTTACTTATTTTCAATAAGTGGTAACTTTGGACAATTGAATGAACAAAAAACAAAGTTATTCTGAAAGAAAAAATCGGAAAAATATTTTACAAATTTTAAAAAAGCACAAAAAACTAAGGCCTAATCTCAAGTTAAAAGGGATTCTTTTTATCAGGGCTAGTTTTCTGCATTTAAAGGCCTATATCGCAGGATTTAATATTCAAATATTTTAAATAGTTCAAAAAATTTCTAAATATTAGCAAAACTCACTAACTTATTTCTTTCTGTGATAGTGCGTATAGTGTATAGTGCGTTTAGTGTCTCGGATAGTGTATTCCAATAGTTGTACCCTAATTTTTAAAAAAAAAAAAAAAATTAGCAAGTATGTCAGTATTAAATTTTTAGGTAACGCCCGTGGTATATTTAATTATTAATGCTATTGATTCACCAAATATCATTTTAGATTTTTATGCAGTCACTTGATTATAATTTTACATATACACTAAAATCAAATTCATATAGCTACATATTATTGTATAATAATAATAATGAGTTTTGTATAACTCTTTCGAAATTAATTTATAATATGCTGTAACATAATGTTATACATATTTGAATACAGAATTATGATTAAAATTTTAGAAAATAATATCTTTTTTAATTTACGTCAACATTATGAAATGTTAATAATTTAACTGCCACATTATGTCTGCACAAAAATTTTAGATTTTAATTGTCAAAGAAAAATCATAATACGAGAGAAAGATGGTGATTTTTATTTTATTATTTATTCACAAATTTATAAAAACAATCTCCAAAATTTTAATTAGATTAAAATTTCCACCGGTTAAAACTGGTGGACGAGCTGAAATCTTTAAGCTTAATTTCGAACACATTTCTCTGTACGTTTTAGAACTGTAATATTTTAGTAAGTAAATAGTTCTCACATTTATACACTTGATTAAATTTATATCGTGCATGTATACTAGAGTAAAAAAATGATGGCCAATGAATTGACAGCACAAAGTGACAAATTATTTTGACAGATGTGTCAAAATTTTTTAAAATTCATTTTGGCACAATTCCGTTCCGAGTTAAATTTTCTGTTTAAGTTCTAAGTTTTCAACTATCAAAGAAAGAATTTAGCTAACGCTCTCTCAGTTTTAGTTTACTTTCAATGAGAGAATTTAGCTAATGCTCTCTCAGTTTTAGTTTACATAGCTAAGACAAAGTGAAATAGCGCGTTGTGTAACGTAAATCGCCTAACACTGAGGCTTAGACACTGAATTTTGTACAAGTTTAATTAAACTTATCTACTGTCTCTAATCTTTGTTTATAGCAAAACAAAAAATACATAGAAAAAAATATGGGCTTAAGTGGAGGCTATCACGAAATCAATTCTTATTTCTTTTTTTTCTGCTGTATTAATAATGAGATTATAATTTATATTTGAAATTTTTTTATATCATCTTCAGCAAGAACCATTATAATGGTTCTTTTGTTATGATTCTATATTTTTTTTTGTTTATTATTTGATTTTTGTTATTGTACTCGTATTATTCAACTAGAACTCTCTCTCCTCTTCTCTCTAGGTAAATAAATATTTAGATGAAAAAAAAAAGTATGTTTTTTGTAAGAGTTTTCTTTTTTCTATTTCGGAATTAACCCAGACAATTTGTAGTGTAATTTTTTTTGGTTTGTGTTTTTTTTTTAACAAAAAAATATATTCTGAATGCTTGTATACATTTGGACACACTTGTATATTATTTGGTATATTAAATTGTATAGGATTTTGATTTTATTTTAAAAATATCCTTCGAAATTTATATTTTGTTTGTCTATATAATAAGAAAGAGAAAAAAAAACAGAAACAAAAACTCGAAAAAAGAAAATTCGTATTTTTGTTTTCTTATGGTTTCGGATTTGTTTTTCTCTCATTCTTTACAATATTGGGAATAAAATGAATGAACGTATTAAGAAGTTTTTTAGTGTATTCTACATAAGATACCGAATCAAAAAGAATCAAAATCAAAAATTAGAAAGAGAAAAACATCTGCAACAATTTTTAAATGTTTTCCAAGAATGAAAAAAGAAAAAAAATGATTTATGATTTTTTAAAGATTTGTTTTTTTTTTTTGTACTTGTTATTTTTCAACTCATTCTCTAACATATTTTGTGATTTATTTTGACAATCGTTTTGGGTATTAAAACTCAACTTATGTATTATAAAAATGAATAAAATAATAATCATCATCTGTGTGCAACAACAAAAACGAAAACGAAATTAAATTTTAGCCCTCTTAATGATGATGGTGGGGATAGTGATTACAATTATGGTATAAGTAGGTAGGTAGTAAAAGTGGGTTAAAAATTGTGTGATGGTAGCGTTTTTTTATTTTTGCTTACTTTAAATGAAAAGAGTTCCGGCCTGTTTCTCTCTTTTTTTGGTTACCGAGATTGAAATTATAATTGTTGAGAAAATAATGTCGAAATGGGGGAGCAGAAAATGTATAAGAGAACGAGAGTATATGGAATCAAATTGAGAGGAGAGGGAAAGAGAATGAGTAGATTGCAGTGCAACAATATTTTTCTAAAAATAAATTTTTTTTTTTTTAAAATTGAAAAAATTATCCGCTTAAAATTTTATTTTTTTTTTTTTTGAAATGGAAATTACCCAAAAAAAAAAATTAAATAAAAAAAAACCATAATAATAACAATAATAAAATAAAATAGAAGAGAAACTTTATATAATTTTTTTTTTTGTATTTTTATTATTAAAACGCTTGGAAAATAAGTTTATAAGGATCTCTTCTCTCTCATATTATTTTTTGTTATATTTTTCTCATTTTTTGTTAATAAGTTTTTCATGTTTATAGAAAATTATAAAATATATACATATATATATATTTTTTATTCACTTTTTATTATTATATTTTTCAATTTTTTATTTTGCAGGCTGCTGTTTTGTAACGTTTTTTACCAGGAAAGCTGCCTTAAAAGCACAAGATGCTCTTCATAATGTTAAAACTTTAGTAGGGGTAAGCAAAATAAGTATATTTTTTATTTCACATATATTTGTATGTTTAAGTACCTACTTGTATACATTACATACGTATATTTATATAAAACATATTATATTTTTATTTAATAATTTATAATATGAATTTTTATATTTTATGAAATGTACACTTCAAAAATTATGACATCATATAAGCATCATACGTCAAAAAATATCATAATTTATGCAAAAGATTTTATATTGTAATAATTATACTTTTATATTATAATACTGTTATACATATTGGTATAATAATATCATACATTATATATTATATAATATAATAGTATATTATATATTATAGGTATATGTATACATGTTTGTTATACAATGAGAAAAATAATGTGAAGAAAATTAGTAAGCGGGTAGTAATTTTGGAAGAGTAAATTGTATAAAGAAGTGTAAGAGTGGTACTCAAATAAATTTTAATATTATTTCATTACTGACTGCATTTCATACAATAAGGGAAGTTATGTAATGGTGCCAAATTTAACAGGTGGAGTTTTCGGCGGAAATGCTTTTCTTCATGCTAGTGAAGAAATGTCAGTTCACCAAATTGTCGGTCTGTCGGTCTGTGTGTTAACGCGTATATTTCAAGTTCGATTGATGAAATTTCATATGTAAGTTTATTTTGACTATGGCACGGATTGATCAACATTTTGAATATATCAGGCCTCGGAAACTGAACCTTTTTGTGGAGAAATTTCCGATTCTCTTGAAATTTGATTTTAAATTCAGGGTGTTAAAATAATGATCTTATATTTGAGTTCTGGTTGTTATACCGAAAGTAGTAGCTAGCAAACTTTTGCACGAATTCGAATGGTACATAGCGAAATTCTAGAGCCAAATATACATTTTTTCGAGTTATGTTTACTAAAACCCTACTAGTGTCCTTAATATTGTAACGAAGTGTCTAAAGCGCATTTTCATAATTTTCTGTAACACTAAACTAGACAATATACATTGCGTTCGGTCATGTGCTGACTATATCAGATTTTTGTTTTCTTTTTCATTTCTGAGAATCACAAAAGCTTAAGGGATAGAAACATTTTCTGTTACGATTAATATTAAAAATTAAATTTTTTGGAAAACATTTACGTTTATTTAAAAATTATTTTTTTTTTTCGAAGAAATTTAAAAAAATTATTTTTTAACATTTCGCATTACTTTTTTTTTCGGATAAAGCTTTTGCCTTTGACATTATTTTTTTATTTTATTTATTTGGAATATAAGTATAATGTGCGGTAGTTTTGGGTTCGGGTAGCGAAAAAATATTTGAGAATAAAAATTATTTAAAATATATTTTTAAAAATTATTTGTATTTTACCGTTAATGTTAATTTTTATTTTGTTTTTGCCAAAAGTTCTTATTTTTTTCATTTCCCTTGTGCCCCTATATCTAAGAATTTAGTTTTGGTTACATGAGTGATGAGCATGAGTGATGAGTGTATTAAATTTTGTTTATTTTATATTTTAAAAGTAACATTGTGGAAATTATAATTTTTGTGTAAGCAGATAATTTATTTATTCTTTTGGGATTACTTTGCTCTCAAAAAAATACTAAAATGTTGTTAAATTTTTTATTAAATTAAAAATTTAAATATTACATTTTAAGAGTTGCATAATTGTTATTCACAATATTTGAATATTGTTAATTCTATATTTGTGTATTATAACTTTGTAGAAGAAAAAATTTAAGAGTTTTTAATTCTTTGAGGCCCTTTACTTTATATACAAACCATGATTAATCAAGTATTTTATAATTTAACTAAATTTAGACTTAAAAACCGTATCATTGCAATAAGACGAAGCTTAAAATATTTCAATATTTTGACCTTATCCCATTTTCCGGTAGAATTTCAATATTCTATATAGAACTTAATAATTTGGAGGCTTCGAAATTATATAGTAGCATTGAAATCAATTTTTTTAATCGTATATCTACCTACATACATACATACATATATTAAAAATGTGTTTATACATGCATTTTACATTATATATTTTGCATTAAGTATTCTTTTCTATATATTTACCCATAATATGTAGGTATATTGCATGTGTATATTTGAATGCAAGTATAAGTATTGCTTTTATGAAAATAAATTGTATGAAGAATAATTTTTTTTTTCTTTAAGTTGATGCAAGCATATTTTAATTCCTCGTGGAAATATCCTACTTGAAATATATGAGAAAAAAATAAAGAAAATACAAAAGAGAAAATAAAGTAGTGTATAAGTAGATTTTGATATTTTTAAAAAGTTCTAAAATCTCTTCATCATATTATATAACTTATGTAATAGATAGTAAAGAAATTCAAAGGAATAATATTAAGAATATAAATAAATGCCAAGTTAACCTAATTGAAGAAGAATGATAGGTTTCATGTATATATATTTTTTGTTGTGGAAAAAGGGAGGAGGGGAGAGACAGAGGGGCCGTATTAATTTCTGAAATTTATTCAAAATATTATGTTATATAAATTAATCTTCTAAAAGTATTATATAAAATATTGTTATATATATTTAATAAAAATATAACAAACATAAAAATACTAATTAAATATAGAATCAGTTTTTAATTCGTTATAAATCTGAAATGTTATATCTGTTATATACATGATTTGAAATATTGTTATATACATTGTCATATTTAAAACATGCAATATACCAGAATGGATGAGAACAAAAGAAAAATTTTTCGATTTGGAAAATTCATTAAATTATGAAATTTAATAGAAACTTTTTTTTACGATACGGAATATTTGAAGGTCAGATGTAAAAATGGAAATAAAAAAAATATACCTGAAATTGAAGGCAGAAATATCGCTCTTAATATATGTAAGTCGGGGTGAACTATTGAATATGTTACGTACCCGAAACTATTTAACGTGATTTTGATATGACGATTGGAAGATCTTTGAATAGGGAAAAAGTAGATAGGAAGAAGATTGCGGTAATTTTTTGAAATTGGCGGGAAGTATAGTGTTGCACGAGTAGTGCTGAAATATACACTAAAATTAACAAATGTAATTGAAGGGACATCCAAAATATTATGAGCATACTAATTAAACATTCAAAATGAAATCGCAAGCATACTATAGTTCTACTGCCATAATTTAATTTACAATATTGTTTGCTTAAGAACAGAAAATGGCTCAATGTGTTCCTGAATATAAGCTTTGAAAATTAATTAACTACCTCGAAATTGGTAATTAAATTAATGTGAAATGTAACATTTTGCCCGAATTTCGTTCTTGCAATTCCATCACTTCAAAATATTTTTTTTTTCCCTTTTTCACTCCTAGGAAGAGCATATAGGGCTAGTGCATGATATCATGCCCTAGTTTCATAGCGTCATAGAGTTAACTAGGTAGGTGACTAGCCTAGGTAGGTGACATATTTGTATATGAATAAATGCTTAGTTTACAAACTGCAACCTAAATACGAAAAAATGATTAAATATTGTTCTACTGTGTACGCTACTGTTCTAAAAAATTATTAATAAAAAATTTTAAACTATACACTTTTCATGATTTCTATTTAAAACTTGTGAATTTAACCTTATACAAGTGCTTATATACATCATATTTCACTTACAATTTTAGAAACCACCCACCACCACAATTTTTAATTTATACGACATTAGAAGTACTGTCTAAGTGTCACACTTTAAATATTCTCCTTCTTATTTTTTTTTCCTAGAAACGAATTGAAAATGAATTTTAAAATAATAACAAATAAGTGCACATATTTCATTTTTAGAACATACTTATATTATATTCAGAAATTATTCATATTTAGAGAATTTGGAATATTAAAATATAAGTGGTGTATTATTTATTATTCTTTTAGAAAGACTAACATAATTACATTTCTGTCACAATTTACTAAAAATGAATACTGAGTAGAATCTCATAGTTTTGAAATTAAAATGAATATTTTACATATTTCTAAATTTAAATTTTATATAATCAAGGATAATTTTAAAAAGGAAAACTAGTGTTTTTTTTTTTATTTTGTCAAAATTAGAAATAAAATTCTAAATTTAGTACTTTTGGCTAATATTTTTACTATTGTATGTAGAAAATAGTAAATGAAAAGAGAAAATTAATACCTAATACTTAAGCATGTATAAATCTCATCCTGTAAATAGGCAACCACATGCAAATTCAATTATGTACACATTTATTTTCCACACGCCATTTTTTTTTTTATAAAATATACGATAATATAAATGCAAAAACATAACGGTTTATACACAAAATATATGTGGGGTATTAAAAATGTTAAAGGTAAATTGCAATTTAAAAATAAAAATTGACTAACACCCACGCTATTTTAAGAATAAGAATATTTAAAATTCTTTGTTTTTTTTGTTTTCACTTACAAAATTTTATGGATATTGACAGCCTCTAGGAATATAAAATTGAACAAGCTGTTTATAAAGTCTATAGTAAATGTGTAAGTCAACTTTGTTTATTTTTAAGCCGCAAAGGGTTTATTTGACAAACTTTAACACGACCGAAAAATTTCTTGAATAAATGACTCACAGCTGCTCATTTGTCGCGGTTTTTAAATATTCTCAAACTCTTGGAATATATAACAAACATTCGTGAAGGGTATATTCGTTTTGGCATGGAGTTTGTAACTACTTGAAGGAGTCGTCTCGGGTATGGACAGGTATATATATTTTTGGTCGACGTAAAATTCTGCTTTGTTTTAGATATGTCCGCCCGTCCGATCGTACAATAACTAATAATGAAAACGAATAATGCAATTGACACCAAATATGCCAATCGACAAGTTGTTTCTTTCCTGCCAAGGACAGCTGCTATTGTAATTGGACCCATTCGCATAACTGGTTCGGGTAGGTGCCACACAACTCAAAGAGGTTTTTTTTTAAATATTTCAAAAACTAATAAAGATATTAATATCAAATTTTTAAAAGCTGTATGTCAAATTGCATTTTACATATATTTTGAAAATATTAATGGAATGATTGCACTGTTTCTGGTACCTGCCATGCAACTCCAAATACAAAAAAAAGTTCACAAAACTTGCATAGAGTGGTTTGACAAGTTCGAGTGGTTGGAGTACAACAACGATAGTTAATTCTAGATATTTCAAAAACAAATTTCTGAACTTAGATTGTCAAGTTGCAGTCTATAATTATTGGACGGTTTATGTTCAAAATTAAAAAGTGCTTATCAGATGACCTTGTTCGAAATTAATGTATTAGATTGCTTAGTTATAGATAGTTATATTCAAAAATATAATTAAGCAAAATTATGGTTAAAGTCAGACTTTTGGCTGTTGTTTAGTAAAAGCCAAATTAAAGTAAGAAAAAACAGTTATGCACAAAAAATTAGACTAAATTATTTTGTGGAAAAATTTTGTAAAATAATATATGTTAGTGACAGATTCCCTAAGAAAAGCATAAAACAGAAAATAAAACAGTTGATTGTGGAAGCCTGTCTTAAATTTAACTTTTATGATTCAATTCGGACTTTTTGTACCTATATGCAACGCAAATTAAATTTCTTGACAAATGTAATGAGGGAAAGCTGTTATTTTCTCTTAAATTTTTGGAAGATTGTGTACAAGTAAATGTTAAATCTAATGTATATAAATAATTAAAAAATTTAGAAATTTTATTAAATTAAACATTTTTCCCCGTTAACTGTATACCATGACGAAATAACATTAATTAAGTATTTCTAAATAAAACAATTGAAATTAAATTTAATTGATTTTTTTTGTCAATTATTTTTCTTATATTCTGTTATATTCTGTTATATTCTTGTAAGTATTGACAAAAAAATTCTTAAAATTCGTTATACAAAATTTAATAAATCAAAATCAAAAAGTAATTTGTGATTAACGTACGTTATAAGTATATCTCATGTTATGTATAGATTTTTTAGCACTTTTCCAAAAATTTTTTTGAAAAAAGTGCTTATTAGTTTCACTCTGTCCGTCCGTCCGTCCGTCCGTCCGTCCGTGTGTCTGTTTACAAAACTTCTACACCTTTGAAGATAGAAAGCTGAAATTTCATACGTACATAGATCTTCACTAGAAACTTATTTTCGTGGAACAAAATTTTTACCTATCTCCCCCCCTCTAGAAGTTATACCCCCCCAAAACCCTAAAAATGGCCTTTTTTAAATATTTGTTGCAATGAAACCATAAGCATTTTTGAAATTTTGCAAACGCAGAAAGGCAGTGGCTTGCTTCCCCTTGCGCGGTATACTATAGTTCAACTTAAGAAAAACAAAATGGCCGTTCAAATTTACCGTTATTTAAAGTGCTTTTTTTCCAAATTTTTGATGTCGTTTTTCTTCTAGACCCCAGCCTATAGAAGCTTGAAATTTTAGGAGCTTTTAGATATTAATAAATAGTTCATTTTGTTAGAAGAAATTTTTTTTCCATCTCCACCCCCTCTCAAGTTATCATCTCTTGAAATTCGTAAAATTTGAATTTTTGACACCTTATATTTCCGAAACCGCAAGCTTTTCCAAATTTTTATAAACGCAAAAAGCTAACCGTAAATTCCGTGAAATTAAAAAATATAATTATTTTTCTTAACTCACACAATTAACCCTTAAAATCGAGCATTATGTTAACCCCTTTTTATATTAATTTTTGCTTTATTTCAAAGACTGCATATATGCGTCATCCGAAATATATGCAATCCTAGAAATAGTTTTGTATATGAATGAAAATAATTTTAATAGTGTGATAGCTATACATAGACTGTATTTAAAAGCAGAATTTTCACTTGTTGAAGGGAAAAGTGCTACAATACAAACCATTGGTTTGACCCAACTTTATTATAATTTGTATAACATTATAAATGTATTTTTTCATTTATAATGTTATTAATTATAGTAAATGCCACAATCCTATTTAAATAGGCTATGATCGAGGTACTGGTTCGGGTACCTGTTATACAAATTTCAAATTTATTTGACTATATCTCAGAAATTATAAAAGCTGTGGTATTGAAATTTCACACAAACGAATATATTAGTAGGGCCATTGTATTTGATAAAAGTTATTGAAATTGATTGGCTCTCCTACTGGTAGGTGTCATACAAGTTCACAAGTAGTTTGGCCATGTTTTGGAAAATATTAAAAGCACAGTACTGAATTTTTGCATAAATTAATATGGGTGATACGACAACTTAAAGTCATAGTGTGTCTCATAGCAAGCTATGACATATTTACTCGCACATATGATACAAAATCATATGGCATATTGACTCACACATGGTCTTAATAAAAAATCATCAAAACTTCTTATTATTTTAATTATTTACTAAAATTTCCATGAGTGTTTCCGGCCAAACTTAAATTAAAATTTTCATTTTCATTTGAAAAAAATGATTTTTTTTTTTTTTTTTCGAAACCATTTGAAAATTCTTAAAATTGTTTATATAACAACGTGTATGTATTGCTTTTTTTTTTTAGAATTTACAATTTCTAAGGGTTTAGTTCTTGAATCATACACATAATATTATAGAATCGTTAAATCTAAAACAAAAACAGGCAAATAAGAAAGAAGAAGGAGCAAAAGAAAAAATAAATGAATTTAAAATGAAAAGAAGTAAAATTTCAATTGCTTTCTCTTTCTTACAATATATTTGAAAGAAATATATACGATTTAAATAGTAAATTAGTGTATAAATATTAATTTGAATAAATTTTCTTTATAGAGTTTATTATTATTCAACTATGTACGTATATATTTGAGGTTAAAAATGACCTATAATTTTTTATTATATAAAATTGTATGTGTGCACGTGTGTAAATATTTATGACGGTAAATTTTCATCTTGATTTTTATTATTCCTGTCTTTTTTACTCTTTTTTTTTTTTTTTTTTGTTCATATTATTATTATTATTGTTATTATTATTATTTTTCCTTTTTAAACATTTTTCATGTAAAAAAGATCTTTGAATAATTTATTATATGAGAAGTCGTTTATGTTAAGAAGGATCTTGATTTACAGAAATAAAATCAGAATAATATAAAACTAAATAAACAAATAAAATATGAAAAAAAGAAAATAATAATAACAATAACAGAATAAAATGAGAAAATTTTCTAAAGCGCTTCCATTTGTCATTTCCTCTAATACAATGTTTTTCCGACCTTAAATATAATCTTCATGAGAAAATCAAAGGGATATAACTTTACATTTCCATACAACGTACGTACGTTGTATTTTATACTACTTTACATTATTAATATGTACTTACAATGTATAGATGTATAAACATAATAATATCATGATATACACAATGTATACATGCATATGTACTGAGGTACACTATATAGGTTAATACAGAGTGACTGTATTTTGCATGCATGGTTATACTATACGTTTATTTACAATATTATATTGATAGGAGAGGAGTGGAGAGGCGGGGAGGAGAGTGCTAGAATAATAATGTTTCATTCGTTTTTATATTCTTTTGTAGGAATTTAACCAATTTTATAAATAATATTTTATTTTTTTTTTTTTTTCTTCTCTTCTCTTATATTATTATTATTTTTCTCGTATTTGTTTGAATATAAAGGGTCGACCATAATTTTCTTTGTTGTTGTTATTTTTTTATGTTTTTTCTTATATTTTTTTTTTTTCCCTTTTGAAAACCATTTTTAAATTACCTAGGAGGGGAAAAAAATAATATTTTTTTTTTTTTTAAATGGGGTTGATAGTTGGAGAGGTAAAATTTTTATAGTAAATTATAGGATTACCTACAAGGAAGAATATCTTATGAAATACAAAATGAGTGAGTAATAATAAATTTATGTATGTGATCAGTTTTTCTAATTTTTATATGCTATGTACTATGAAATTCGAATTCAAATTTACTATACTAGAATAATATAAAAAGAAACTATAAATTGATCGTGTGTAATTTCGTATTATAAATTATTTTATAGTATAAGACAATTATTTTATGTTCGAATATTAATCAGTCTAGCACATGTTGTTTTGCCAATTTTTTAAGGAGTACATCTAGTAGCACGGTTTACGCCTTTGATTTTAAATAAATGATGTTAGTTCTTATTGTTTCAATGAAAATTGTGCATTTTTTTTGCATTTTACATAAACAATATTAGGTTCTTTACGTTTTATGTAAAAATGTTGATTTTTTCATATTTTTAATGATAAATCCTGAGTTTTTGACATTTTACGTAAACAATTTCAGATTTTTTACATTTTACGTAATCAATATTAGATTATTTACATTTTATGTAAAAATATTAAGTTTTTCATGTTTTTAGTGACAAATCTTGAGTTTTTTACATTTTATATGATAAAATTGAATTTTTTACGTTTTACGTTAACAATGTGGGGTTATTTACATTTTATGTAAAAGTATTAAACTTTTTATGATTTTAATGGTAATTCCTGAGTTTTTTACATTTTACGTAAACAATTTCAAATTTTTTACATTTTTGGTAAACAATATCAGATTATTTACATTTTACGTAAATAATATCAGATTTTTTACATTTTACGTAAACAATATCAGCTTATTTACATTTTATGTAAAAATATTAAGTTTTTCATGTTTTTAATGACAGATCCTGAGTTTTTTACATTTTATATGATAAAATTGAATTTTTTATGCTTTACGTAAACAATGTTACGTTTTTTACATTTTATGTAAAAATATTAATTTTTTCATATTTTAAGGATAAATACTGAGTCTTTTACATTCTATATGATAATATTGAGTTTTTTACCTTTTGCGTAAATAATGTTAGGTTTTTTACATTTTAAGTAAAAATATTGAATTTTTTTCCGAGCTTTTTACATTTTAATGACATATTCCGAGTTTTTTACATTTTATATGAAAATATTGAATTTTTTACATTTTACGTAAACAATTACAGGTTTTTTACGTTTTATCGGGTACTAATATTTTAAAATATGAAAAAATCTTGATTTTTCCATATTTTAAAATATTAGTACCCGTCCGTGTCTTTTACATTTTGTATGAAAATATTAAATATTTTATATTTTACGTAAACAAACGTAGATTATTTACGTTTTATATAAAAATATTTTTGATATGCTGAAATTCTTATAATTCCATTTGAAAATATTAGCTTTAAGATGAAAATATGGTCAAATAATTAATCATATTCATTTATGTATAAATAGCAAGATTCCGCTCACTTTATCTTCAATGGAAGATCAAGACTTCTACTTCTAAATCTTAAAAATAAATGAAAATCAAAAAGAAAAAGAATATTACTTTTTCTTTTGCAATTTTTTCAATTTCAAAATATTTCAAATTTTTTCTGAGATTCGGCAACTCTAACAGTGTTGATTGCAGTATAAAAGCAAAAATATTGAGTGAAAAGGTACAACGATTTTCTTCTTCATGGCTTGATTAAAAAATACTTTTGTATTGTTGGCATTGTTACTACCAATTTTTTGTTTTTATTTTTAATTTTTCTTTTTCTATTTTTTTTTTTTGCTCAGTTATTCATTATTATTTTCGTGATTGCGAATAGTTCACTTATCTGAAATCGAAATTTCATTTTCCTTTTGTTTTTTTTTTTTTCATTTCCAACCAAAATTCAAGGGATAGAATTTTTAAGAAATTCTCTTGTTATTTAATATTTTTTTTTTTTGTGTTTTGTTGCCATTGTTGCGTTGTTATGGTATACAATTTTATTAAAAAATCAAAATCAAAAGAAAAACAAGAAAATGGAAACTTATTAAATTAATGAATTAAAAAAGGATTCCTAAAGTTTCTGTTTATTTTCTGTTATTGTTATTTGTCCTATTCCTTTTTCTTAATAAAATAAAAAAAAAACTTCCATTGTTGTACTTTCTGTCAAATAAAACTTACATATAAGTACGATTGGTTTACGAAGTGATAAAGTATTTTATATGAGGTTTCGAATAAAAATCGGTTGGGTTTGACAATATAACAAGTTAAATAGTTTATTTAGTATTAGCTGCCATTTTAGTGAAAAACAAAAAAAAAAACATAACGGTATTTATTTTGTATTCAAAACACACAATCTTTAAGTATATTAAAAATTTTGGAAAAATATAAAGGGTTCTATTGTCAATATTTTCGGTATATCCTTTTCAAGAAAAAGGAAAAAAAAAACAATTGACTATAAATTGAAAATTATTGTAAAAATTTTAAGTGAAAATAATGAGATTTTTAAATTAAGATATACTTAAGAATTTTTTTTTTGCTCTGAATTGTTGGATTTGAAAGTATTCTTACTTAATGGAAATTATATAACTAGATTTTGCAATCACACAATGTACAAGAATCAGCATATTACAATCTATTGCATTCCATTCTCCCCATAAATCATTCACTTGAATTTGCGAAAATTGGAAAATTCGATCTAATAGCATGTCGCCTGAATATTGTCACTTTATGTCAGAAGGTTAACTGAAGTCATAAACATACCGTAAGCTTCTAGACCTTGATTTCTAAGATGCTTTTCTGTACTCTGACAAGATATTAATGAGAATTCACATTTGATTGTTATCTGTCCCTGCATTTCTCTGAAAAATTTTCTGGTCATTATAAATAAAAACCTTCTTGGCCTATAAAAGATATTGGGCAGTTCTTTAGTGTTCTAATTGCGACTAACCAATTTCTTTTCTCAGTTATCCACGAACAGTATGTCGTTGAAATTGTACTTAGTTAATTTTCGTTTAGCTTATACTTAAATTTTATTTAGAATACAGTAGTTATGTAGATTTTTCAAATGTCTGAATAATATTAGAATTCAAAAATATCTTGCAAAACTTATTTAAGTGTAGGGGAAACTTTTAGTGGCTAAAATCCAATCCAAAAATGCAAAACAGAATATTTTAAAATTCTATCACAAAATTTTGATAATTTTAAAAATATTTTATAAATGTATTCAAGCAAAAGAAAGAACAATGTTTGAAATTCGATGAAATTTTAAAAGTATAGGGTTAGAGCGATTGTGTTCGAATTCTTCGTTAATTCCAGACGTTGGTTATCAGAAGGCACATTTTATTGAAGTGTAGCTCAGCCTTGATTCAGCCTCATAGAAAACATTTCTGTGTACATTCTACTGATGAGTATTTTATAGTTTGGAGATATGGGAGAAAAATACTTTGATTCGGAGGAGGTTTTGGTGATCAATGTGAGATAAATATTTTGATTCAGAAGATGTGTGAAATTTGTAACAATGATGAAATCCTTATCTTTTTGTGTGAAGTGAAAGTTATTCTTCTTAACTTATTTTCGACAACAAGAATTCACGATAAGGCCAAAGTTCTAAAGAGTACCTTATCTAAGAGCTCTGCTTTATCATAGACATCGAGGTTGCGTCCCTTGAATTAACAGTTTCTTTTGTGCAGTGTAATCTATTTGCTTTATATTAATTTCGATATAAAATATACGGCCATGTTTTAAGGAATACTATTTCAAAGGTTAGCTTGGTCTATTTTTGAAAAAATAAATAAATTTCCGCCTAATTAAGCATTCTTTTATAGTTGTTTAAAAGTATAAGTCTATGGTAATATTTAAAATAGGTGAAAATTTAAGAAGCATTAAAATATCCTTGTGTACTCAACTTTAGCAAAACGTAAATTGTGTAACCTATTTTAAATTTAATATAAGTGAGATCTCCATTACTTTATTTAATTGCTAGCCAGTTTATTGAGGTCAAAATTATTTGGTTCATAATTTTTAAAGGATGTCAATTTATCGTTATCCTTACTTTAAATGTATATTAAATTTTTTTTTTTTCTGTTATTGTAAAATTTTTTTTTTGTGTAATTATTTCTTAATGAACCTTCAAAAACATTTTTTTTTCTCTTTTATTTTTTGTTGTTGATCCTTTTCTATTCTTATTATTCCATTTTTCTTTTTTTTTACTTATTTCTGCTTTATTCATATTATATTTATATTTTCCTATAAAATTGACGAGAGAAACAAAATAGAAGAAATCATTAAATGGTAAAAAAGTTCTTAGAAAACGAATCAAGGATATGAAATGCAAAATTCCCACAAAAGAGGAAAAATAAGTACATGACAACCCTAGCTACTTGTCCACGTTGTTAAACTGGATTTCTCGTTGTTATTTTATTATTTTTCTTTTTGTTATGCTTAAATCTTAAGTATAATAAGATTAATAAAGAATTTTATATTTTGTTTTACATTTATTGTATTAAATGTTTGCAATGTTGTCAAATAGAACAAATGTAGATGAATTTTAAAGAGTTTTTAATTTAAAAATTCTGCAGTATTTTATAAAATTAGTTGATATCTTTTGAATTGGAATTTCTTTTTCAATAGGAAATTTCATTCACATAAATTTAAAGATTCCAGAAATTTGGATAAGGTTCATACTTTGATACGGTCCCTTGAAAATTAAATCTTTTCCTTGAAAAATAGGCTCTTTATGTTGAACAAGTAAGTTGGTTCCTTTTTGAAATAAGAATTGAGAATAATGCAAATATTATAGATTTGGGAGAAAATTTTTTGAACTTTCACGCCTACAGGACGATAATACCTTTAATGTATACTGATTGTACTGACGAACTTTTATATTAGTTTGATGAAAAGATTGCAAAACACTAATATTATAGTGGGTTTGTTGCAATTTTACATTATTTAAACAATTTAAGCTGAGATATTGCAAAAGTTCGAGAAAATGTGATAGTTATTGTTTTAGACATGCTATTAAAAATGTAAATTTTATTTAAGATATGTACACTTGTAGGTATTCGGAAACACAATCAGCTACCCTATGTAGATCGAACTGTAAAAGCTGACACGAGTTAAGTGCTAATTCTAACTATTGCATTATAAATTACGAATTTAAATTTATAAGAAACGATCATCATTCCACGGTTAATTATACTTTTCTCACAGTAAAGGAATCTACCTTGGACACTTTTCATTGTTTATTGCCGATCGCACAGTGAGAGATGATGTGATGGCACTAAATTTCAAATGTTGAGTTTTCGGTGGGAGCACACCTCTCCATGGTAGGTAAGCATAAGTAAACTATTCTTGGAGAGATTTCGGTCTGTTTGCGTGTTCACAACTGTATCTCAAATTCGGCTGACCCGATTTTAATGAAATTTTGATAAAAATTATTTCAACTTATCACAGATTGATCAGATGTGGGCCGATTTTAAATTTTTTGCCATATTCACGGAACTAACTGATAAAGTTTCTTGAAATTTAACACTAATTGAGTTTTAGTTGTAAGCTGACTGTTGAATTTTTCTGAGAATTCGAATTTACATTTTCTATAGTAGTTATATTAAGTGAAAAATTACTAATTTACTTAAAATTATAAAAAAGTGTATAAAGGGGATTTTCATAATCTTCTGTAACATTTTCACTAGATTGGACAATACACTTGCGGTCGGTTCTATGGTGACCACATCACATTTTTTTATATGTATATGGATCTATACATATATAACAAATAATTTAATTCTATTTCACTGGATTCTAAAAATTTCAAACTTGTTGACTTCAAAAGAAAATTTTTACGTTTTTAATATTTGATATGAAACCAAAATTATTGTATGTCTAAAATTTCTAAAAAAACAAAACCAAAAATTTATTTTATTAATTTTTTTTTTTTTAGAAAAAAATTTTATATTTAAATATTTTTTACTTTTTAATATTTTTTACTTTACTTCTTCCTTTATTCTTTATTAATTATCCTTTTGTTTGATTTTGTTTTTTTGTTAATTTTCTTTTTGGTATTTCTTCTTCAACTTAAAAGAGAAAACCCATCATCAGTGTGGCTTTTTGTTTTTCTTTTTCGTTTCCAATACAATGAATTTTCCATTAATGTGCGTATATATGGCACCCCTGCAACAAAAGCGTTAAAAATGAAATTCCTCAGGTTTCAATACAATTAAAAATTTTTCATATTTTTTTTATATTTACCTGTCGTGTACCTAAGTGCTATATAAAGTGTAAGTTTAAAAGGTACTGACATTTTGAATCGTATGACACTTTGATTTTCCTCTTACAATCCCATTCATGGCTTTCGATTTGAGCAAAATTACCTCGAAATTAATTTTTTTGCAAGGGTGCAGTAATGTTGTACCCATGTTAGTACAAATAGAACTAACACACATCACATTCACGTCTATGTATATAAAACAAAATAATGTCAGTAATTTGAAGATTTTTCAGTTTTAAAATTAAAAAAAAAATGAGAAAAAATTAAAAAACCAAGCAAAAAATAAAATAAAAAAAAAAGAGAGGAACAAAAGAAAGTATAGGAAGACTAGAACTGGTACTGCACTGCACTCTTCTGAAATTATTTTTTATTTCTTTCTTTCCTCGTTCCTGTTCTTTTTTTTTTGTGATTGTATTTTTATTATTTTTTTTCTATTATATTTTTTCCTTATATTTATTTTTTGATTATTTTATATACATACATACATATATGTGTACCGGATATCTTTTCGAACTCCTACTGAAATGAATAGGTTTTTTTTCTCCTATTATTTTCTTACTTAACATAAAAATTTTGTGAATATATTGTATGTATGTATGCATGCAAAGAGAGAGTGTATATATGAGTGGCTACGAATATGTTTAGTTATTTTGTTTTATGGATATTTTTATAGGAGATAAGAATATTTCTAAAGCACCCTCCTAACTATTATAACATCCATATTCTTCCTCTATGTCTCTCTCTCTCCCTCTATCCCCACTATAGAAAGAGTAATATTTCTTCCTCTCTTACCTGGTATCATGATGTAATTTTAATTTTTTATTTTCTCTACATTATTTTCTCTCTATATATATTACAAACGTACATCTATATTTCATACATTCGTGAATTTCAATAGAGTGTATACGTACGAAAGGGATTTTTTCTGTTTTATTTTTATTATAATATATATGTGTGTATAGAATATTTCTACGTTATTTCAATTGATGTTTCCATATACCTTCAGTACCTATGTTTGTATAATACTTTATATATTTGTATAGGTAAATGTAAAATTTACATATTGTGTGTATATACATATATTATTCATATATACATTATATATATATCATACATTTATATGTGTATATAATATATATGCATTATTCACTGAGATAGATTTTCTATTTTCATTCATCTTAATATTCTTTGTTGTTATATAGTTTTTGTTATACAGTTTTACTTTTCTTTTTTTTGTATCATTTATAATAACATAAGTACATAAGTAACTTAAAGTTTTTTTTAAAGTAACCAGATTTAAGGTAACCAATTGTATAGAATATGTTATACTTATAGGGCAAGTATTGCATATATTTATGTAGCTGTTATTGGCAAATTTATTTGGATAGATTAAATGATGTAAAAGTTCTGGAACCCCGCTTCCTTAAATAGATTTACTATAAATAAAATTGTTTCAAAATTTTATCAAGAGCTCACAAAAAGTTCGTTAACCAACTGTCATTCTCCGTTGATTTATGATGATTATAACCTGACAAGTCTAGTCGATGATAAATTGAGCCTAACTAGAGTCACTTAAATTAGTCATTAATTTATATAATTTATTCACAGTTAGGCTCATTTTTCACAAAATATTATCTATACGTTATTATATTGAACATTTGACATTTTTTCTTCAAAAGTCGAACCGATCGGAGCTTGGCATTATCCATAGTGCAAATCGTTACCTTTCTATGTTGAATAATGTTTCCGGAGATGTCCATTTAAATTTTTTAATCCATCCAACAAATTGAAATTTTAAATAGGTAACCTTTATTTTGAAAACCTATACAATAACCAATTTATACCTACATACATATATGTACACATAATGTTCGTGTAGGTTGTTATTTTATGTTTAGTATAATATTATCCTTGTTGTATCCTATAATTTTGTGTTTTTTATTTATTTATGATTTTCTTTTCATTTTTTTTTTGTTTTTCTTATTTTGTTGTGTAGTTTTATTGTGATATCCAATGTTTGTGGCACTCCTTATTCGTTTCTCGGTTCGGTTCGTATTTTTCTTTTTTATACATTTAATAAACTCACATTCAAAATAATAAAATATCTCTTATATTCTCTGATTCCTGTATAGATTTGGAGATATTTTTTGTTTTTCATTCATTTCGTTTTTTTTTTGTATTGTATTTATTTTTTATTATGTTTTCAATATTCATCGTATTTTATTATTTTCCATTTTAACATTTATTTCCTAAAGCAGAACTATCCAAAAGTTTTCAATTTCTATTGTAAGCTTTAAATAAGGAAATTTTTTGCACCTTAATATTAGTATTATTGGATGTGTGTACACACGCATGCAGACAGAGAATATGTGGAACAGTGAATGTACGAAATATGTATAACAGTTTTTAATTGCTAAATTTATACACATGGTATACTAAGTGACAGATTATTAAGTGTACAGACTTATATTTTGTGTAGATGGAGCACTTAAATATACACAAGGCGAAGAACTGCTGAAGCCAAACTACATATTGTTTTTCAAATTTCACTGTCATTGCGATTCTAATGACGATTCCGATTTAGAAATACATATAAATGTAAAAAACAAAAGTTTTTCGATTTCGACTTTAGTAATAATTGTATGTATGTGTGGCTTATACATACTAATATTTACAAAACGGTTTTAAATAATAGATTTATAATAATTATATGAAGAATAAATCTCTAAAAGTATTACCGAATCTTTGAATCGAAATTTAACCTCAAATAATAACGGAATATATTAAGTGTGAGAGTGAGGTGAATAAGCAATAGTGTTACACTTCAAGTTAGGTGAATAAGCATTAGTGTTATACTCTTCAAGTGAGTGAAATATATTTTCTTAATCATGTGTTATACTTGTCTCAAATTACGAATATGAAATTGGAAAATTTGACTTCCCAATTAGGAAGTCCAATAACATATACGACCTTTGGCTCCTTTGGTGCGTAAAAATATAAAATATATAATTAAATTTGTTATATTTTTACTGTCGATTCAAACATTTTGGGAAACCTTGTATTCATGTGTATCAATTACTGTATACACAAACCTATTCCATCAGATTTCATTATTATCATGTATACCTAATGTTAATAGGTATAGTAAGGCACAAATTTCAATGTTTCGTGTTTTTGTTAGTTTTTTTTCTTTTTTTTTGTGAAATTTTTACTTTATTTCCAAATATTCTCCGGTACTATAGAATTTTATTATTATTTCTTGTACTTGTAGCAGAATGGGGAATAGTCATTCATTCATTTAATATCATGTAAAGAAGATTTTTCTTTATTTTCCTATTTTTTTTCTTTCTTTTTTCTCTTTTCTTTCTGTTTTTCCAAGTTATTTCTTACTGTGTATTAGAATTTCTTTACAATATTTTGGTACGTTTTCAAAAACAAAAAAAAGAAAAAAGAAGAAAATTATAAAAAAAAAAACAATACAAAAGAGAAAAGAATTTTTGTTTTGGCTCTCTTTTTTTTTTGTTAATTCAACTTTGATGAGAGATCCTTATAACAGTATAACAGTAGCGGTAATAAATTATGATTCATAAAAGATTTTGATTATTTCCTGTTTTTTTTTTTGCTGTTTGTTTTCTTTGCTTTTGAATTTGTAATAATAAGGTACTTTTTGTGTAAAAATTTGTAAAAAACAAAAATAATTTTCCTCTAAAGTAATTTTGAAGTGTACGTAGGTACCAAAGTGAATTTATAATAAACATTCTAAGAAAAAGTATTAGAAAAGATTATAAAAATGGTGGTTCTTAAAAAGATGGCACAAGTAATCAAAAAAATTGCATTTTAATTCATATGAATGAAAATAAGAAAAAAAAAACAGAATTTAAAATGCAATTTTAATTAAGAAACCTTAAAAACTTAATTTTAAGTATATGAGGTTTGAAGCTTTGTAAAATTGGTTTATGTCGTGGATTAAATGTTAAATTGCAGACTTTTCTTTCTTTTCCAATTTAATATCGTAAATTGTTTTCAATAATTTATTTCAGTGTATTCGTATTGTAGCGAATTGATTTCGTAATAAACAAATTATTTTTCACAAAAGAAGAAGACCTTGTTGCTTGACCTTTAATAAGACCATACGGTTAGGCTGCAAATAAATATAATGCCATCTTTTTAAAATATAAAATAATTTCACATTATATTTTAATTTGAAAGAAAACAACAAAATTATTTATTGCAACGACGCGTTATACACTCTGGTGGTAATTTTTGAAAATTCAGAGCAGTGGGGTAATAAACGTAGGTAAGATTATACGTGTAATATAATATAAATATTATTATATTTATAGATATAATCTTACATATAATTACACAGGATGATTCGCCAACAAATTAGGAGCAATATTCCATCGGGTAGAGAGTCGAAAATGAGTCAAATTTTGGCTCGAGAAATAGTAGTAAATCAGAACCGTTTTCGAGTTACAGGGCAAATTATCGGGTGAAAAAAAATAGTAAAATGAAAGATGAGGAAAATTGGAATTTTCTTAATGTTCGAATGCTTGTATTTCTGAAAAAATATATAAAACCGAATAACCCGCTGTTATTTATTTAAAGCCCTCTTAAAGTTCTTTTAAAAACGATTACTTTGAAACTTCTTTTTTTTTTGGAACGGAAGTTATAGGCAATAACATTTAAGTATGTTAAAATTACGCCAAATTTTCTTAAAATTTCTTGGTTCTCGAAAACGGTTCCGATTTAACACTATGTTTCGAACAAAAATTTTACTCATTTTTTATCTTCTACTCGGTTTTATATGGTTCCTAATTTGTTGTTGAATCATCATGAATCTATTTGAATTTGGGGTGCAGAAACCTGTGTATTTGGTGTTCGTTATGTAATTTCTTACAATAGTTATACCGTTATGCACGACGTTGTGTTCGTATTAAGAACAGAAGCGAAAAAAAAATATAATAGGTAAAAATGTCGGCAAAATAGAAAATTTTAAAGTGAGTTATAACTTAAATGGGATTTTTAACCCGTATTGTATAGTAACGTTGATCCTTAAATCAAGTTGATTGTTTTATTTGGTTTAGTTGATTTGTACTTTTTTTTTTTTTTGGGGGTATGTCAAAAAGAACAATTTTAGAAAATGTTGTTTTTACAATATAAACTCTAGTTTATTTGACTTTATTTTATTTGAAATTTTGTTCCTCTTGCGTTCCACTTCTTTTGTTCTTCTTCTTTCTAGTTCTTTACATTTAACAGGAAAGGTATGAATTTTTTTTTATATTTTTTTTTTATTTCTACATACAACGACAATGGAACTTCCTTTTAATAAATGACTTGAACGATTCTTTTCTCTCTTCTTATTTTTTAAAGCTGTCAGGAATTGGACTTTTAACAATTTCTTTTCTTTTCAAATATATTTTGTTACGTGTATTTTACTGATATCCTTATTGCTTTGGGTTTTTTATCTTCAAAAAAAAAAAACAAAAAAAAAAAATATAATAAATTTAAAAGGTATTTTTACAATTACAATTTTCTTTCTCTACTTTTAAACTTTTTTTGTTTTCCATTCGCTTACTTTTTGGAAATGAAAACAATTCCAACACAGACGCGTTTTAATGAAATTGATTACTTTGAAATTTTTAAAGATTTCATATTAGGATAAGAAGGTGTGTACGTATTCGTAATAAACCTATAATTTATATGTATGTACATATGTACATATATGTTTGTATATTGGATTAAAGAACGTATATAAGTCCCATGTACAATAAGTAGAACAAAATAAAAAATGTGAACAAATTTAAGAATATTTTCGTATCGCGTGTCAAAGTACTTTGTCAGATATTAAGAAGGTCAAAGATTCTTCAATACAATAATGTAGAGTAAAAAGTTAAAAGAGATCAAGATCTATTTTTTATAGAAGATTCTCATTAATTTGCAAATTAGATTTCAACAAAAGACTTTTGTAGTATAAGGAAAAAATTTTCTAATTATAGTTAAAAATCTTATATTTTATGTGAAATTATGATTTTCATAAAAAAATGAAGAAAATTTTGTGATCTTTCGAAGTTCTAATAATTTTAAGCGATTTTTCTGTTTTTTTTTTCCGAGAAGCATTTTCATTTCGGAAGCAAAATAATTCTTAGCAGAAATTTTGTTCTCTAACAAAATGTTTGTGTGTCCCACTTCTCTAGAAGTTAAAGCTCGAGTCCTAAACAATTTTTTGCAGCGAAATAACAAAAGATTTGTGAAAGCCTACAATATACATTTTATTTTATATACATCAAGCTACAAATATACATTTTATTTTTTCTCACAAATCTTATTTAATACATGTTCGGGCGGCAAAATGCTATTATATTCGCATATACATTTTGTATAAATCTGAATGGAAACGAGAGAGTAATCGCATTTACGTAGACTTATTTAGCACATGTTCGGGCGGCAAGATGCCAATATATCTGTATAAATATTTTATGTGAATCTGAATGAAAACGTTAGAACAATTGCATTTACATAGACTTATTTAGTACATGTTCGGGCGGCAAGATGCTAATATATTTGTATATAGATTTTGTATAAATCTAGATGGAAACAAGAGAGTAATTGCATTTAAATTGACTTATTTAGTACATGTTCGAGCGGCAAGATGCCAATATTGTATAAATATTTTGTATAAATCTGTATGGAAAAGTTAGAATAATTTGCATTTACATAGACTTATTTAGTACATGTTCGGGCGGCAATATGCTATTATATTCGCATATACATTTTGTATAAATCTGAATGGAAACGGGAGAGTAATCGCATTTACGTAGGCTTATTTAGTACATGTTCGGGCGGCAAGATGCCAATATATTTGTATAAATATTTTGTATAAATCTAAATAGAAAAGAGAAAGTAATCGCATTTAAACAGAATTATTTAGTACATGCTCGGGCGGCAAGATGCCAATATATTTGTACATGTATTTTGTATAAATCTGAATAGAAACAAGAGAGTAATCGCATTTAAACAGACTTATTTAGCACATGTTCGGGCGGCAAGATGCCAATATATTTGTACAAATATTTTGTATAAATCTAAATAGAAAAGAGAAAGTAATCGCATTTAAACAGAATTATTTAGTACATGCTCGGGCGGCAAGATGCCAATATATTTGTACATGTATTTTGTATAAATCTGAATAGAAACAAAAGAGTAATCGCATTTAAACAGACTTATTAAGTACATGTTCGGGCGGTAAGATGCCACTATATTTGTATAAATATTTTGTATAAATCTGAATGGAAACAAGGGAGTAATTGCATTTAAATTGACTTATTTAGTACATGTTCGGTCGGTTCTGTTAAAAATTGTGATTTACTTCAATTAGAATCTATAATATTGTTCATTAATTATTCAAAATAAATTAGGTACCGAAAAAAATTCCTTGTTACTTACCATAATAATGATTACGAATAGATAAAATCAATATTATATCTACATCAACTTTAAGTACGTATTGAACTTGAATACTAATTTACAATGTACAATGTAGTGTAGGTTCTCTTTTTGATGCAATATATGATTTATTAAATGGGTAAAATGTTTGAGTATTCTTGAGTATTAAAATTTCTCAAATAATAATTATTTGAATAAAAATATAAGCTTACTATACTGTTGAATATTTGGTTATGACATGTCAATTCAATTATGAAATATTTTACAATCTGATTTATATTTAAAATATGAAACATAACATTACTGCGTATAAGATCCATATATAATAAATGCTTTATTTATAAAAGACATTGATTGCAATTAAAATTCAATCTATGCAATTATTTTTAAAATGAATAGGTGACCACATTAAATTTATTCAGTTTGATTGGCCATTTTAATATTGAATAAAGGAAATCCTGGCGCCCAAACAATATTTAATTATTTTGCGAAAATTGGTGCCTTGGACAAAATGTGTTGATCGAAATATGGATTTTATGTTTTTTATTATATCATGCAATTTCAAAATTCTATCCTCTATTCTCCTTTAAGTTTGAAAACTGTGAACGCTTCAAAAATCACCCCTAACTTTCGCATACAAAAATACAGTTATACACAATCATTATAAAAATGTTCAAATATATTTTTTCCAAATACTTTAATAGGCTTATAAAAATTAATTTTATATTTTTTCTTGTTTGTAATTTAAATCGGATTCTCATTCATAATATTTTATAAAAAAAAAAAAAAAAACAAAAAAAAAAACAAATATTTTTACCTAAAACAGGTATTTTGTGTTTTAATTTTTGTAATATTTTAATTCCACCTAATACTCGTATGTAAATTTTATAAATAATTTAATTATAATTTTTTAATTTTCCATTTTCTTTTTTATTTTATTCAAATTTAGATGCATCATCCAATACAAATGAAACCGGCGGATAGCGAAAATAGGAATGGTAAGTTGAAAACTTCACGGTTTACAATAAAATTTAAATTTTTTTGTAAATTTTTATTTTAATCGTATCAATGCGCTCAAAAAAAAATTCAAAATAAATATATTAATTTGTTTTTGTAGAACAATTAAAATTTAATAATTGATTCCTTTATTCTTGTAATAATAAGTTCCAGACAATAGTTTCCAATCGGCTTTATTGTAGTAATTAAATTTTTTGTTATTAAAAATGATTAATTTTCTATAAGGGACTTAGGAGTAATTAGCGGACAACTGAAAAACCTACTTATTGTTCTAATTTTGTATAACAGTTTTTTTTCCTGAAAATTATTTGAAAACTCAAATACTTTCTAATATTAGTTTAAATGCGTGTTTCTCTGAAAATGGTGGGCGTCAACCAAGTTAACTAAATTTCTGGTGAATATAATATTTAATTCAGTTATGAACTGTGATCAATTAAAATTATAGTAAATAAGAGATTTTGTGTTATTAGACTCTAGCACTACTTTCAAGCAGTTTTACAGTATTTATGTTATGTTAGTTTATACAGCTCAAGCGATATTACATAATATGTTGGAGTGGAACATACTACAACAAAATTCAGTTACTACTAGTTAGTCAAAAACATACTGTTAGATTAATTTGCAAAAAGGTGGCGCGAACTCCGATTTTTTATCTATTCAAATAAAGAATAATTTTGTCATTACGTAATCTTTACTTTTTTAAAATACTCAAATTTTTCTTAATTAGATCTGGAAATGTTATTGTTATGCGTACTCATATAAATATAATTTGAAAATTAATGTTAAGTTGCAAGTTGTTGTAATCTAGCTATAATAAACATCTATTTTCCAGATTTTGTCAAATAGTTGCGCCAAGAGTTTTAAATAGATTACCTGAATATATAAGAACTATTTAGTTGTTATTTTTAATTTAATATGTGAATTTGTATCTATTTTTTAAGTCAATTATTGATTCTTGTATTTAATTATGAATTTTGAAATTCTAAATAATTTCTTAGATTTTGTTTGCCGTTCGCTACTTGTCTTGTGGGTAATAGGACGACTGTAGCTATTTGTCGTATATTATACTATTATTTGTTTGTTATTTTTTATATTTTTTAAATTATATTATTATAATAATTTTATGAAGATTGAAATAAAGAATTATTATTATTAAGTTTCATGTTAATGTACTGATTCCATGTTTGTTTTACCAAAGTGTTCTACATTCACGTATTCTATTTAAATTTCAATTCATTTTTTTATTTTTTTTTTTAAATTCCATAAATAATGAATAAAATGCAATTAGTTTATAAAATCTATTAATATTATTTTAGAAATATCAAAAAATTTACGAACGCATAAACTAATAATTAAACGCTTTCGAGTATATTGTATTGATATTATGCAAGAATTTTTCTATAAATTTTGTTACATAATGCAGTAAAAACAGCATATTCATTATCTATATATATATATATATATATATCGCATAAATAATATGACAATTATTTTGTATTTATTCAAATATTGCCATAATATCCTTATTATTAGGTCAGAAAAATTTTTTTTTTTTGTTTTATTAAAATACCCAAAATCTATCTCCAAAAAAAAAATATCATAAATAATAATTAGTTTATATAATAGATTACATTATAATATTCTTGGTATAAAATTTAAATTCATTAATTATTATATATTATCATTGTTGTAATATTACCTATAACATAATTTATATAATATAAATTTAATATTTATTGAAAGTAATTTTTATTTTTGGAAAAAAATATAAAATTTTTTCATTTTAACAATATAAATTTATAATTATATTGTACGAATTTCAGTTTTTATGTAATCTGCACTATAATATAATATTCATATATATATTATGTACTATATATACAATATATATATATATATATATTCCCTCATAAAAATAAATGCATTTCCAATGTTATATGCGATCAAAAGATTAAAAGAAACAAAACATGATAAGAAAAAAACAAACCAAAATATTATGTAGATTTTTTTTTATTTACGTATAATGTGCGTGTATGTGTACACTATATTATATACCTACCATATAACAGTTTATATGAAATATTTAATTTTTGAAAAATTCAACAATTTCAATTTAAAATAAAGAAAAAAAGAAATCGTAAATATTTCCGTATAAAATTGTATTTTGTGACATCCTGAAAGTATAAACGATTTTATTTTTATTATACATATTATAGTTTTTTATTTCAACAATTTGAAATTGTAACTCTTGTAGTTATGGTTATAAATTTTACAATAGTTTGTTGTAACTGTATGATTTATGCTGCAAGAAAAAAGAAAAAAAAATTAATTCGAGTGAAATTTGCATTGAAAATTAAAAAAAAAAATTTTTTTTAAAGGGTAATCTCGATTTTGATAAAATAGACTTATTTAGTACATGTTCGGGCGGCAGCTTGGTATTATATTTGCATATATATTTTGTATAAATCTGAATGGAAACGGTAGAGTAATCGCATTTAAGTAGACTTATTTAGTACATGTTCGGGCGGCAATATGCTATTATATTCGCATATACATTTTGTATAAATCTGAATGGAAACGTTAAAGTAATTGCATTTACATTGATCGCAAATATATTTGTATAAATATTTTGTATAAATCTGAATGGAAACGGGAGAGCAATCGCATTTACATAGACTTATTTAGTACATGTTCGGGCAGCAAGATGCAAATATATTTGTATAAATATTTTGTATAAATCTTGATTTTAAAGAGGGAAACTGCTTCTTGACTTATTTTCGTACTAGGTTGTTAATTTCTAAAAATGAAAGAACACTACATTATAATAAGTCGTTCCACCAATTACCCTAGCCCAATTATAAATCAACGAATTTCAAACGAACATATCCGAAGAATCCGAGATAATGGGAAACAATTATAAATATATATAAAAATTGAAGAATTAGAAATACAGATTAATTAAGAAAATATTAATTAAGCTGTTTAAAGATACAGAAAAATTAAGAAGAGTCCCCGGTGTTTACGGATATTTATAAGTTATTTTAAATTAGGTCCTAATTAGTTCTCAATTTACCTTACATTGTGATTGTTTTTTTTTTTCTGCCTCAATGTTTTTAAAGACCTTATTCTCTCAGGTAATCTTTATACTGTATAAATTTTGGGGGAAAAAAATTATTGAATCGTAATGTTATTATTATGGGAGCAATTTATATTCAAGGTGATTATCCGAATCTGATTTTTTTTTTTCTTTGTGTTTTTTTTATTTTGATCCTAATTAAATTCATTCTGAGATTAAATTCTGCTTTATGTTCCAATTTTACCTTGTTTTTTTCATTCTTATATTTTGTATGTATATAAGAGTTATTTACCAACAAAAGTTGAGCGATCTGTGAAAAATTAAGAAACCGTAAAATATCGTGGGTATTGTTAAAATTTCGCATGAAAAATTTTTTTTTTGTTATAACATTTAGCGGTTATACTCATTTTTTTTTGTTTGAATTTTTTTGTTTTTTCATTTTTCCTTCATGTTATACACTTAATTTTTAATATGTTATTGTAAGCATTACTGTTAAAGGATTTTCGATTTTTTATTTTTATTTACGGATTTTTTTTTTTAATTATTTTTGTTTTCCTTTTTATTTTTGTTTTTATTTTTCGCAATTATATTCATTAACATTTAATGTAGTTTTTATTCAGTGTGTTTTAAACTGTTTAAAATATTTTGAATTAAAATTTAAAATGGAACTTTTGTGAGAGCCAATTGTAATGAAAATTATTAAAGTAGTACTGTAAGATCGGAATCCTAATATTAATTTACTAATACACAATTCTTTGTTGCTGCCTTTGTACTTTTCTCGAACTTACTATGTGTTGACAGGACCCTAAATACTTTGTTCTCTGATATAGTATTCTCCAAAGTAAGTAGATTCTGTGGTGCAGGAAATGAGATATCAGTTCACACTTTGTACAATTGTGATGCGATTATCTGGATGTTCAACAACATCCTATTGTATGTTGTATCGAATTCATTGTGCAGGGTCTGCCGGCGGGAACTGATGTTAAGGTTTTCGGTATGTCATTCCAATGAATCCTAGGAGAAAATTTTGTCCAGATCGGCAACAACATCTTGTTAGATGATTATGAGATGATTATGTAGAAAACTATGGCTAATCTCTCGCCAGTAACATGAGCTCTATCTACATATGTATATATTGCAGTCATACAAAAAAAAAACATTTTGAAAACATTGTTGAAATTTTATACTTACGTTATACATATATACACATACACCTATTTTATTATTACCGCTTATATTTTATTATTACTTATATTATACTTACATAATGTTATATAGCATGAATTTGTATGTACAAATTGTACGATAAAATTCATTCAGGCGCCTTAATTATGTTACTCAACTTACACAGTTCTAGTAATTTAGTTTATCCACTTGAGTTAAATTTACGCTGCATAATTATTGAAGTTTTTTTTTTTTTAATTTTTTTTTCGCTATTTTTTTTTGTTTTTTTGTTTTTTATTATTTTGTTAAGCGTTTTATTTAGTTGACAAAATTTCATACTTTGTTCATTATTTTTTTTTGTTTTTTTTTTTTTTATTTGTGTGTACTTGTATTTGTGCATAATGAATGAATATTAAAAATGAAAAGCAAACAAAAAAAAAAGGATAAAAACACAAAATACGTTGAGAGATGATTTCAATGCTTTCAATTTTACAAAACTTATTTTGCCTATAACTTTTATGATATTAAAATGCAATTGGTTTGGTAATAAATGTGTAATTAAAAAAAAAAAAAAATTTATTTTAATTTTATATGCCATAGTTGAATATTACATACAATATACAAATATATAAATTACTAAATCAATATTGAATTATGAAATGGAAATATATTTACACGTACATAATAAGTAAAAATTAATAATTATATAGAGCTTCAATAATAATTATAGATAATTTTATTGAATTAATTGTGTGTTGAAAATATTTTCATTGGTTCAATTCACTAAAAATTTAATTACGTATAGATTCTGCGGTGAGGAAAACGAAACATCTCTTCACACTTTTTGCAATATTGTGATGTGCTCGCTAGGAAAATGCATCTTAAACCTTTATACAAAATTATTAAAGTTTTATTCAAAATTTTTTATTTTATAAGAATTTAAATAGTATGTAACTACATTGTAAAATATAGAGAATTGAAACTTTCAAATTTTCTGAAAGATGGTGTGTTATATAATATTAGTGGAATCGGAAGGAATACGACCAAAATCCCTTTAAAATTATTTACAATTCAAGAATTATAAAAAAAAAAAATTAATTTTTCGTGGTTCATTTCATTTTTTAACTGAAAATTTGTGATTTGTGAAAATTTAATTATTTAAAACAAATTTCTATGTTTATTATTGTATTATGGTAGCTATCTTTTGTTTTTGAAAATAAGCTGTTAAAATGGAATTTCTTTGTACATTTGACACATTCGAGTATTCACTTCATATTTTCATTTACAAAGAAATTTCGCCGTAATAGGGTCAAAATATTATTTTTCGATATCGGTTGGTTTGTGTCTTAGGAATGCCGTAAGATCAATAATTGTGTCGGATGGTTTGAGTCTTAGGAATACCGGAAGATCAATAATTGCTCTTAAAGAATAATATTAAAAATGCAATAGCTAATAAGCATTGATCGTACCAAATTCTGTGTCATTAGTGTGATAATAACGCAGTATCTGTTACGATAATGTCATTTACCTTTAAAAATAATAATTTATGGGCAGTTTTTAGTTTCTAATTAAAAAATGATTTTGGAATGGTTGTAATATAAAATAATTGAAATAAAATTGAAGTATAAAACGGGAACAAAATCCAATTACTCACTACGTTTTCCTTTTCGAAATAGAGGCCTGCTTGTAAACTTCAGAACAAATTCATGATACTGGACTGTTAAAATTACTCAATTTTTTTTTTCATTTTTGCTTCTAATAACTTAAAATCTTTTTAAGAATAGCAACAGCTCTGTGTGTACAAATTATTTTCAAACAATTAAAATACAATTATTTATTTACTTTATTTATTTTCTTAGTCAAATTTTTTTTTTTACCATTTTTCTTTTCATTCTTTTATGTGTTCTCCATTACACAAAAAAAAAAATTGTGTCTATTATTATCCTATCTTTTATTTATTGAATATCTTGTCTATACTGCTGTGAAAATTGTATCGGAAAATCGCTTGTCACAAAAAGAAAAATTTTTTTTTTTTTTATTAGTCGTTTTTCTTAAAAATTTTGTTGTTTATTTTGTTTATTTATTTAATTTTTTTTTTATAAATAAAACAAAACCAAAAAAAAACCAAAAAAAAAAAAAATATTTCGATTAAATTTAAAATTAAAAGTCGACAATTTGATCGAATTGATTGAAAATAAATAAATAAATAAAAAAAACCTAACAATTTGCAATAATATGAGAGGAAAAACAATAAAAAAAAACAAAAATAAATTTTTTTTTTTCTAGAGGAATGAAAAATTGAAAATATGTAAAAAAGAAAAATAAGAAAAACAGAAAAATATTTATTGCTCCATTAGTAGTAAATTAAAAAAATATGTAGTAAATTTACTCTAATTGAAAAATGTACTTTGATCTGGGACACGATCCGGGTTTTCACAGCACAAATTCCTTCCGAAAAAGTTTAACTGAACTGGACTATTTAACCGCACTCATTTTTTTGGAATGCTCCAAAATATATATTCAATTTTTTCGCAACTGAGCCGACAAACTTTATCGTTTATTTTGCGCATATGTTTAAGATAACACGCCATTGAGATACCTTTCAGTGAATATTCTTATTATTATCCTCACATTTGGACAACTGAATAAAAACGGCTCAATTTCTTTATTTTAGAAATCCAAACTTTTACTTTTGGATTAGAAAGCCTAGCGGCTAAAAGCGTAATTAAAGTTTGATTCATTTGCAATACAATTTCAATTATTCTTTCTTCCGAATTCCTTAAAACTAAAAAATTTATTAGTTACGACCGATATACTGTAAAAAGAAAAGTATTGTGGTTCATACTTACCAGATTGACTCTGTCGATTAAACGTAAATTTCAAAGAATGTGACTGTCACCCGAATATGCGACCCTAAAATTAATGAAAATTAACTTGAACGCATTTATCCTATTTGGTTTTTCGAAAATAGAGCTTTTGTAACACAATGCCGCGTTTTTTAAAAAGTTGTTGTTTTTTTCATGTTTTGGTAAATACGTGTTGGTTGTTGTCATGATAATTCTCATGCCATTTTAAAGTTTTTAATTTTGCTGTGAAATTAATATTAATTTCTTTTTTCGGTCATAATTCCAATGCAAGGTGATCAACTCAAGGTTACGTTTGGGACACGAATATTATTTGAACGGGTCCCACACTCACAATAATGATGAATTGATTTCTTTACTACATGAATATTCCTCATGTACTTCGAAATATAATCAATTTGATTTATACTAAAATATTTTTCACTTTAAACAAAAATTCTGCAAACACTATAAAATGCAGTTTTCAACTCTGCAGCACTATTTTTTATGCAATAAATTCGAATTACAACTACACTTTATTTTAAGTAACACTATTAAAATGAAAATTTTTTTTTTATTAAAATTCTTTTATTTTTTAATTTGGATTTTTTTTTTATTTATAATGCTATTATTTTTTTAAGTAACATCCAAGTGCAATTTATCTATCTATCCTTCACAATCATTTATACTAATGCAAAATTTGTGTTTTTTTTTCCCCTAAATGATTGTGATACAAAAATGAGAATGTATGTACAAGTACAATTGAAAATTGTGATTTAGAATCTTTAAATTTAGTATTTTTAGAAATTTTCATCTTGTAGCGTTTTAATTGAAATTATACTGCAATATTAAAAAATAAATAATTTATTTTATTAAATTTAAAAAAAAAAGTTTAATTTTTCAAATCGATTAAAATCGCGTTTAATTAAATCGATTATAAAATTTCAATAATTTTAAAAATTATAAAAATTACAAGAAAAAAATAGAATTTCTTAAAAAATTTAAAGGAACAATTTTTAATTACTTTACAGTTGCTTATTATATAAAAGTTAATAAATTAAGAAAAAAAAATCTTATAATTTAATTAAGTTGAAATGAAAAATAATACTTGTGATCTAGCAACATTAAATGCATTGATTTCATGTGAAAAATCATATCCTTCAATAAATTCAACATATTGGTCACCATCACCGAATCCATCACCCTATATGATACCAGGTTATTATTGTATTAATTAGTATTTATTGAAAATTTCATTATTAAATTTTTTGATTATTAATTATTGTATAAAATTTTGTATAAAATAATAATAATTTGTTTTTTTTTTTTTTTATTTTATTTTAAAATTTATTGGTTCTTGTAATTAAGATGTGCAATGAATATTAGGGTAATCACATTGAAAAAAGTGACCCTATGAAATATGTTATACATGACATACGAGTATATAATGAGTACTTATTGTAAAGTAGATAATGATATATTGTGTTATACAAAGAAACTCACCACCTGGTGTAATTTTCTAATACTTTAAAAATGTATTACGTGTTTAAAATTGTTTTTATTATTATAGAAATAAGAAGATGTTGTTCTTTGAAAATGTTATGTCTAAATCCATTTTGAAATGTTGTAGTTAATTTTTGACTTCGAAAATGTCAGTAATTTGTGGTTTTTATATTAATATTATAGTGATATCTTTATATTTCGACATTCGAGTGCTTGTTGCTTAATAGATTCTTTAATTTCAACAATAAATTTTGCTTTACAAAACTATTTTTGGAATAATTTTCAGTACTGTAACCTATAGGAAATATAGAACGTTTTATAAGCGCGGTATTGAAAAAGTGAAGAAAAACTCTCAATGATTTTATGTTTTTAAGGATTTTAAGTCTAGAAAAGTCTATTACATATATTTAGGTATAAAATTATGCAATATTCAATATATTTGATAAAATTTGAATTAAAAATATTCTGAAATTTTTTCATTGGTAGCCATGAATTCTTGTCATGGCTTTTGCTTTTTAGCACTTTTCCAAAAATTTTTTGAAAAAAAGTGCTTATTAGTTTCACTCTGTCCGTCCGTCCGTCCGTCCGTCCGTCCGTCCGTCCGTCCGTCCGTCCGTCCGTCCGTCCGTCCGTCCGTCCGTCTGTCCGTCCGTCCGTCTGTCCGTGTGTCTGTTTACAAAACTTCTACACCCTTGAAGATAGAAAGCTGAAATTTTATATGTACAGAGATCTTTACTAGAAACTTATTTCTGTAGAACAAAATTTTTAGCTATCTCCTCCCCTCTAGAAGTTATACCCCCCCAAAACCCTAAAAATGGTCTTTTTTAACTATTTGTTGCAATGAAACCATAAGCATTTTTGAAATTTTGCAAACGCAGAAAAGCAGCGGCTTGCTTCCCCTAGCGCGGCATACTATATTTGAACTTTAGAAAAACAAAATGGCCGTTCAAATTTACCGTTATCTAAAGTCCTTTTTTTGCAAATTTTTGATGTCGTTTTTTTTCCAAACTACAGCCTGTAGAAGCTTGAAATTTTAGGAGCTTTTAGACATTATCAAATAGTTCATTTCGCTAGAAGAAAATTTTTTTCCATCTCCACCCCCTCTCAAGTTATCGCCTCTTGAAATTTGTAAAATTTGAATTTTTGACACCTTATATTTCCGAAACCGCAAGCTTTTTCAAATTTCTATTAACGCAAAAAGTTCACGGTAAATTCCATGAAATTAAAAAATATAATTATTTTTCTTAACTCACAAAATTAAACCTTAAAATCGAGCATTATGTTAACCCCACTTTATATTAATTTTTGCTTTATTTCAAAGACTGCATAAATCATTCATCCTAAATATATGCAACCCTAGAAATAGTTTTGTATATGAATGAAAATAATTTTAATAGTGTGATAGGTACATAGACTACATAGACTGTATTTAAAAGCAAAATTTTCATTTGTTGAAGGGAAAAGTGCTACAATACAAACCATTGGTTTGACCCAACTTTATTATACGTTAAAATAAAACTATTTTTAATTTTTTTCATAGAAATTTTTACGTGTTCAGAATACTTTTCAAACGTATTTTACAAGAGAAAATTTTAAATCCATTTGCCAATTTAAAATTATCTGTAATAAGTTCTAATTGCGTTTATTTTTAATTTTGCAATTAAAAAAAAAAAAATTGACATTATATGAGAAAAATAATCGAATTTTTATAAAAGTTTGAGAAAATGCGAAACTTGTAAGTGTAAAAATTTACTGAGTTAGATTTTATATTTTCATTTGAGTAAAAATTTTCGTTTTTGAGCAATAAAGAAGGCAAAATCCTAAATTCATATCAAATGTTATTAAAATTAAATAGATGTAAATAATTCTAATCATAAGATCTTAGATAGAAGGCTGAATTCTCGTAATGATTTCAGCTTTTGTTTACAAACAGCAATGCGATAAATCTGGTTTATTATTGTTTTACTGTTTCAATTGCTTTTATTAGCTACTGTTGGTAACGTGAAATTAATTTATTGAATATATCCAATAATGTTCACATTATTAATTAAGTATCGCATAATATAAAGCGAATAATGCTTTTCTACTGCCCTCATTGAACACCAAACAAGACCCTGATGCTTTGTTTTTATATAATAATTGTAAATTGTTATTTTACTACCAGGAAATTATTTGAACTATGATCTTTATCATAAGAGACTTGGAATGTTTAAATAGATTAATGAAATTCTCAATAACAACAACAGCAACATCAAATATTTTTAAAAATTTAAATTCTTAAAAATAATACAAAATCTTTTATTATTCCAGAAATTTTTGAATTTTATTATAAAAAAATAGGACATGTTTTTCAAATTCCTTGTAAGACAAATATTTTCATTTTCTTATTTATAAAATTACCATCAATCCTACATAATAACTATACTTGAAAGTTTTTTTTATCACAAACATTTTGATTGGTAATTTTATTTTATTCTGTTTTTGCTATATATGATTAGAATCAACAATAGTTATCATAGCAACAATAGGAATCTTATTTCTGTAGACATTTTAATATATAGGGTGATTACGAATAAATATTTTAATTATAAAAGTTTTCAAATTACATGATAAATTACATGGTAAATAGTCTGACATCTCCAAAATATTTTTGAGGCAAATTAATGTAAAATTTTTTGTTTGAATTTTATTTGAATCATCCGTCAGCGATTACAGTTCTGAAGACAATATTGAACGTGAATTTGAATTTCAATTCAATTTCTTTAGAATTGATCGCATACAAAGTATACCTATTCCGGCCGAAAACTATTTTGAAAATGAAAGTCTCAACAGTTGGTTTTCTGATTTTAAAAACAGAATTCTCAAGAAGAAAAAACATACCCCTGCATAAATATTAGCATAAATTAAAGAACAAAAAAATTTCTACCACATTTTAGAATAATTGACTTTAATCACTTTACAAAATTTAATCGCAAAAAAAAAAAACAAAAAAAATTCTATTGTAAAAATGTGCATACACAAAAAAAAAAACATACAAAAAAAATTGTATACGACAGTAGACAAAATTGCATTCTCTCTTCTCCCTCTCTCTCTCTTTCTCTCTCGCTCTATATTACATTTAATTTGCTGAGAACATAATTAAAGAATGTCAACCGAATATTTAACAAAAAACAAGAAAAAAAAAAATAACTAACAATAAAAATGAACTTTGAAATTTCTGTAAAAAAACAAAAAAGAAAAAATAAAGAGAAAAAAATTCTGAGCTTCTCTTTTTCACATAACATAAAGAGTTTTTGAAAAATCATGACAATGATAATAATGATTACGACGATGATGATGAGATGATGATGATAATGATAATGATGAAAGGATAACAAAAAAAAAATAAAATAAAATAAGAAAGGAATTCCTTTTCTGCTTATTAATTCAATTTATAAAGGAGCGCATTGTTATACGTAAAAAACTATTTATAAGCTTTTACAGTTTAAATCCTTTTTTTTTTCTCATTTTTTTTTTTTTAATAATATTCATGCTATTTCTACTATACATACACATATATAGTTTTTGTTTTTATGTTTTTTATTTTTATATTATTCTTTTTTTTTTCTCTCTGTTTTTGTTCTATGTCTGTACAGAAAGGAAACTTTTTGTTGGTATGTTAAATAAAAAATTGAGTGAAACTGACGTTAGGAAAATATTTGACAAATATGGTACAATAGAAGAATGTACTGTTCTTCGTGATCAAAGTGGACAAAGTAAAGGATGTGCTTTTGTTACATTTTCAACAAAACAATCAGCTCTACATGCAATTAAGGTATAAAATAATAATATACAAAATAATGTATATATATATATATATATACATATATGTATGTATATACATGAGATGAAATACATATTATATAATGTAAAGAATCCCAAAAAAATGTGTATACATTTTTTAGGTAATTTATTTTTTTATTAAAATTGAAATATAAGAGTCTATATACGAGAATGAAAATTAATTTTTAGTATAATGTTAAGTGAGAAAAATATTCAAGAGTAAAAAATTTGGAACCCCTATAAAAATTTGACTATGTTTTAATTATATTTTAATAAATTTTTCTTTATTCATAATTTCCCTGGTTCAATTACTGAGATAAAGGAATTTAATTTAAATGAAAAGTATGACACAATTTTAAGAGATTAGGGTAAACAGAAGGTGTGTTTTAAAAGAGCTTCTTACCAACGACCAAGTCTTCTAAGAAATTTACAAAAAGTTTTCACAAATTTGAGAAAGATGTTGCCTAATTTTCTGTTATTTTTTGGCTGCCTTTTAAAATAAAACATACTGTATATAAGTGTTTTCTTTTCCTAATTTTTGTATAACATTATTTCTTTTGCTAGAATTTCTATAAATTTTGGAAAATTATGGTAAATTTTCTGTATAAACAGACAAATCTAGATTAATAAAATATAAATCATATCAAAATTTATGTGAAATTATAAATCCAAAGATTATTTATGTCCGGCGTTTTTATGTCAGAAAAACTTTAAAAGTCAAATTAATTTGATTGATTTCTTCCCTACCTCACGAATAGCGAAGTATTATAATATTCTGCAACTACAAGTGAAAATTATTAAAGACAAGTTCAGAAATTTTTGATTTTATTGTATATTCTAATTCGTCACAGTCTCATACAAATTAATAAGATTAAATGGTTTAGAGATTTAGAGGACTATTGCTTATAATAATAATTTTGATATCATGAGATGGTTATTTTAAAATCTACACAATATTTCCAGAATACTTATATAAGCATCATAAATAATTAGGATCTACATTCAAATTGAGTCAAACAACAAAATAAGTCTTTGTTCCGAAATATCTACCAACATTTAATTGATAAGCACATCATAAGCTTTTGTCACTCTTCTAAATTAATTTTGTGAACGTATTAATTTTAAAAAATTCCATGTATAAATTTTCTAACATTTCTATTTATTTTTAATCTATATATTTATATAGTTACTAAATTTTGTATAAATTTTTTTGGGACACCATATTATAACTATATATGGCTATTTATGTATATATATAAATATGTGTTATATACAATCAATAAGTGTAAAAAAAATATGTCAAAAATTTTCAATTATTTAAAAAAAATTTTTTTTTTATATTATATTTTTATTTTTTCGTATATAACAATAAAATTATTTAATAAAACGAAACAAAAATAAAAAAAAAAGGCCTTACATCAAAGTCAAACAATGGAAGGTTGTTCATCACCGCTCGTTGTAAAATTTGCCGATACACAAAAGGAAAAAGAACAAAAGAAAATGCAACAATTGCAAGCTAATTTATGGAATTTAGCTACAAGTATTAATATACCATTAAGTCAAACGGCGACAACAGTTAGTACACCAATATTACCGAATACACCACAAGCAGCTAGTCCTGTTATAGGTGCTGATGCAATAACACCATCATCATTACAATTATTACAACAATTACAAGCAGTTGGTTTACAACAACAACTTTTACAAGGTATTTTTATACTTCCGTTTTTCTATTATTATTAAATTGCAATTGGTATATATATGTGTGTGTGTGTTATATGTATATCAGTTATTTTTTATTTTATATTATGACATAAAATCTAATTTTGGAATATTTAATTAAGGAAGTTTATTTATATATATTTAAAAAAAAAAAATTTGTGTAAAAAAATTTCGATTACAGAAAACCAATTTTTTATATTTAGAACGGAAGCTTTTTTATTATTAGCCAATATAATAGAAATTTAAAATTAAATTTTTTATTTTTTTTTTTTAATAATACCTTCCTATACTAAAGTTACAATCTGGGCATAGTATACAGGAAATTGTTTGTTGTTTAAATGCAAAAAATAAAACTCATTTACAATTTAATCACATTAAAAAATATGAAATTGGATTTTAAATTTTTCATATACTAATTTTGGTATACAAAATTTTCAAATATCTGTTAGATTACACGATTCTTTTCTATTTTAAAAACTTTTATACGAGTTTAGTTTATTTGTAATATTGTTATAATAGTCACATATAATTTCCTCAATTGATAGAATAAATTGGGCAACTTGCTACCATTTTTCCCAAAAATTTTGTTGTTTAAACGGAGGCTACCTTACACGCTTCTATTTCAAAATATATTTATAACTGTACGCAAGTATGTTCAACCGGTGCTCCAAACTTACCTTACCGTGTATAGCGCTAGGAAATAATGGTCTAAAATATAGACTTAAATATATGTTTTGGTCAGTGCCGAATTCTGTGTCGATTTGGCGTTGTGTGTCCGTTTTTCCGTCCATCCGAATGTACATGCCACCTGACGATAGCTTAAAAACTATTTGAGATGAGTTTACCAAATTATCGCAAATTATTTATAGTTAATGTCAGAACTCTTTTTAAATTAGATATGATCGAGGTACTGGTTCGGGTATATGGTATTTAAATTTCGCATAAAACAAATATATTATTAGGGTTATTATGTTTGATAATACTCGTTAAAATTGCTTGGCTCTTTCTGGTAGCTGCCATATAAATTTCAAAAGTTATTTGGCAATATCTCAGAAATTGTAAAAGCTATGGTATTGAAATTTCATACATGCAAATATATTAGTAGGGCCAATGTTTTCCATTAAATTGATTAAAATTCCTTGGCTCGTTCTGGTAGCTGCCATACAACTTAAATAGTAGTTTGGCGATATCTTAGAAAATATTCTTCTTAGGACTGAAATTTTGCATAAATTATTATGGTAATACGGCAACTTAAAGTCATAGGCTGCCCCAAAATCAACTATGGCATATTTATTCTCACATAGGATAACAAATTCGTACGGGTATCACAGAGTTAACAAAAATGTTCATCAAAAATGTTCAATAATTGTTAGTACTTAGCTGTATTCATAAAATTAAAATAAATGCATTTAAAAAATATAATTAAATAAAAATTTTTGGAAAAACCAATGGCTTTTATATAAATATTTTTAGAATATAATAAGCTCCAATATAATTTATATCCCTATATCCATTATGTGTAATATGTATATGATATAAGGTATTATTTTTATAGTTTAAATAGGGTTATGAGAAAATTTCTAAAGTATGTACCAAAAAAAATATTTATAAACTATTTTTAATATGTGGTAAATATAGTTATTTATAAGCTACTATACTCTCTATTATCATTATTATTATAGTAAAATTATGTAAACTTATGTATATATAGAAAATTCAGTATGGATTCTAAGTTAATTATTTATAATCTTAATTGAAATGTGGATTATATCAGTTGGTTGAGCTTTTCTATATTATAGATAGATATATACAAATATATAGAGAATAATATGTTGATTGATTGAGGAATTATTTTTGACTACTATCTATTACACTAAAAATATAATAATATGTTGCATATTATTTATTATTATAGTTAGTTAAGTAGATTTCGTTTTTCTTGTATTTGTTTATGGAAAATATTAGTACAAACCTATATTAGTAACGAGAATTTTAGGAATAGGGTATTAATTAATTAATAATGTAGAACCATGAAGATGCAATTAGATTAAAAGTGTTTTAAAATTTTTCATTAAAAAATTTTTTTTAAATTTTATGGAATAGACGAGCATAATAAAATACATATTGTATTAGAGAAATTATAATTATCCGTTACATGCAAAATTGGGTCAAGTCGATTTTTTCAGTTTTTTGAGTTTTCTATAAATTTGCATTTCCCATTATTTTAACTATATTCTCCTTAAATTTTGTTAATGTACTTTAATTATTTCCAAAGTTATAGGCAAGATTATTCAAAATTTCAGTTATTTAAATTGTCTTTTAACTGTCAAGAATTACACTTTAAAATCACTTTCTAACAACAACAAATTGTAATGCATCACGAGTATTACTGGTTATATACAAGTTTACAAATTAATTCAACCTCTTCATCACACGTATATAATGATGAATGAATTTTTCTTGTCACGCAATAAGATCTTTTCATTTGATTTTTTTACGCTTGATAAAGTTAAAATCGTTATACTACGTGATAAATATACATATATATTTTTTATTCTCAATAACTCAATTATTCAAAAGCAAAAAAAAAAATGAATAAAGTATGAAGAATTTCTAAAGGTTTGAATTTTACTTACACTGCTTACACCTAATTCTTCCATATTTTTATAATGTGTTGGTTAAAAAAGTAATTGAGTAGTGATTTTTCGTCTTAAATAAAATATACTCTCAATTAAATGCAAAGAAAGTAGGTAATATTACGTATTAACTGGTTAATGTAAAAAAATTGCATATTTTTAGGATACTCATTAATAATTTGAAATAAAATTTTCCCACATTTTGATGTTATTAATTTCCGTTTTAATTTTAGGACTTGGTGCACAAACAAATAATGATACAACAACAGCAGCAGCAGCTGCTGCTGCAGCCGGCTTACTACCACAAATGACTGTACAAAATTTAGCAGCAATTGCAGCAATGGCTCAACCTACCTTAGCGGCGGCGAATACCGTCAATCAACCGAATAATAATCAATTATCGAATGCTGCAGCTCTTTTATGTAAGTTGAATTTTGATTGTTATTCAATATATTTAATATATAAAAGATTTTATAATATTCGAATTGAATTTATTATTGAAATTTTAAAAAATAAATTATATAAAATAATTTAATCGCATCATCAGTTAAATAACCTTAAACAATTGAAATTGGGATTTTGAATACGAAATTTTATATTATGTAATTTTTTCTCCATTCGTTGACAATTCTTCTTTTTTCTTCTCATACAGGTCTGTTAGGAAAAACTAGTAATACAGGTGAGATAAACCAAATTGAATATCAGAATTAAATTATTTATTGTTTTTTTTCTGTTTTTTTTTTGTGTTTATTTCATCGTTATAATTTTAAAAATTAAATTAAATTTATTTTATTTATAATCATCAACCATTTTGTATAGGAATTTTGTTCATTCATTCTTTTTGTTTTTTTTTTGTTTTCAAATACCCGCACATGTTTCTGTTAAATGAATTTTTCCCAGCTATTTTTGTTTTAATTAAATTAACAATTATTATGTTGCAATATCATTTATATTTTATCATTTCGTTGTTGTTTCTTTTTTCGATCTTTTTTGTTTTAAATGATTTGTTTATTAAATTAAAATGTAAATGAACCACACACTCTCTTAAAATTCATACAAAATTATTGTAATTATTTGTTTAATTTATAGTTTTGTTGTAAGCGACAAATTTTGCTATAAATAAATTTAAATGCTTTTGTTCAGATGTCAATAGTCCGAATGTAATTTAAGCTTTTCTAATAATATTCGAAATTTGAGTTTAAATTGGACTTTTTTTTAATGGCCGAAATAAAAGTTTAATTAAGCAGCGGGAACTTAATTTGAAATTTTGAACAATATTCGAAATCGGAGTTTTATTTTAGTTTTTAATCAACGGCCGAAATTTGAAAATAGAACCTTAATTTTAAATTGTCTTCAGTATCCGAAACGGGAGTTTAATGTGATATTTTACTTAATAGTCATAATAGGGGGTTAATTTGAACATTTTCTCAATAGTCGGAATCGGCGCAGTAATAAAATTTTGTTATTTTAAGTTTACGTTATTATAAAAGTTGGCCACCATGCCTGTGTATTCTCAATTTAAGTAGTTTTTAAGACGTTCTTTCATTTTTATTATTAGCGGAGCACTTTCAGGGGCACAATAAAAACAGGACAGTTAATTTTTTATGGGATAGTCGCGTTTTTAATGTTAAGTATAAACCGTATCGAAGGTTACCACCCCGCTGAAATTAAGAATTTTTTCACCATACTATACTTTTACTGCTGTAAGTGTATAATTTTTTCAACATACTATGCTTTTATTGTTGTGAGTTTATATTACATTACGATTTTGTGAAAGTCGGCCGAATCCACGTTATGTTTTATTGTTTGTGTCCAATTCTTGCTTTTCAAATTACAATGTTGCCGTTGCGTGAGTAAGATCGTACCATATGTTGTTTTTTGATGTTAAGTTCAGTGATTAATGCCCTGTATATGTACTAAATTTTCAATAATTTAAAATTATTTATACAACAGTATAATTGTGACAGCTAGAATTTTGCAATTGTTCTTTCATTAAAATTTTTTATTATAAATTATTTTATATTATCAAATTAAAAAAAAATAAATGTATGTAATTTATTTATAATAAACTCAACTTAAATGCTATTAACATTTATATAATATAAAATATACATAATATAACAATTTATTATTTAAAATAAAATAAATATATTATACTAATAATATATATATGGAAAAAGTTAAACTCATAAATTATGGCACTCATAATTTTTGTAACAATAATAGTATAACAAATACCTGCACACATTTATACATATTATATATTTTATTTAGATATACAAAAATATAATTATCATTATATGTAAATTTTAATATTATGAATGTGACGAGCTAATTGTCGAAAGATAAGTTATAAATATTATTTACCGAATAGCCGAAGCTTTTCAGCAATTCCAGAAACAAAATAAGTCTAACGTAATTTAGTATACGGGGCTTACTGACCAAGAAGCTAGTCCCCCTGAAAAGAGTGATCGAGGTGGAAACATTTGATCTTTTGATTAGTTCGGCAATTTCTTCGGTTCAATTTTGCTCGCAGCACCTCTGCATAAGTTTATTTTTCGAAAGAGGCTCCAAAAGTTAAATTTTTTATACAAAATTTGTGTGATACATATAAGTATACAACTATTATCTATTAGATCTATGAGATTTTGAGTAATATAATTTTTAAATTTGCATTATATCATAGAACCGCATTATGGACAGTATGTGTGTGAGAAGATTTTAGAAAAATTCTGGTTTAAATTCTCAATTTTTCATTATAGTAACGGCGGAAGTAACAACAGTAGTTGTTCTTATATTATTTTAGTTCTAATTTCATGCTCATTTGTTGCACTTATTTTCTTTGACTGACTAACTATATACTATTTTTCTAACTGATGTCTATTTAATAGAACGAAATTTACGTTTCTTTATTGACTGTTTTACGCAATGCTTTGTAACATACCACCAAATACTTTAGCCTAAAAAGTCACCTGAATATATACAGGATTATTCAGAAAAGTATATAACAACATATACCATTGGTTAGAGAGTCAAAAATAGCTAAAACTTTTGTTCCGGACTAAGTGTTAAATCTCAAAGGTTTCCGCGTTACGCAGGGATTTCAATGAATTCTCATGAAATTTTTGCTTGTCCAATTATTTTTTTTTTTGCTTATAACTCCTGTTTCGAAAGAGATATAGGCTTCAAACAAGCAATTCTTGAAAGGTCTAGTGAAGGGCTTAAAATCAGTATGTATATAAATATGTATTTTAATAACTATATATAAATATACTTAAAAACTTAAGATGTCGCTAATTTATTCTAATTATTTCATATACACACACACTATTTTGATGCGATTTATTTGGCATTAGGGCTTGTTTATACAATAAAGAATAGAATTCAAATTTTATAATGTGAATGGTTAAAATATTCTTTTCATGTACACAAAATGTGAATATGTGCGTATGCTATATATTCTATAGCCATGTCAGTATGTAAATCACATATTTATTATATTATGTATATATAAAAGAAAATAGAACAAAAAAAAAATATGTGAAATATAATAAAATAACAAAGTATTTTCTATTATATTATCAAAAAAGTAAATCTAAGCTGATGATCAAAAAAATATTATAAATAGTAAAACTTGAAAATTATATTCAATTCTATAATATATCGGAACAAGAGGGCATATTAAACTATTCAAAATAATAAAATAATTTATTTAACAAAAGGAATATTATAGAAACATTAACATAAATACAATAGATATATATATATATATATTTATATATATCCTTATGTAATATATATAGTAGAAAAAATAAAACATTATTAAATAATAAATTACAAGAAATAGCCTTAAAATAACAAACAACGTCAATAAAATCGGTTTATTATCATTTTATTCAGAGTATCCTTTTTATTTTTTCCTACTTTATTATATTATTTTTCTTCTCCATATTCTTATTGTTGCTGTTGTTTTGTGTGTTAGCTTCATTTTCTTTTGGAAACGATTAAGTAAACGGGAATATGAAATAAATATATTGATTAATTTTAGTAAATAACAATAAAATAAACTTATGAAAAGGTTACCCAAACAAAAAGGTGATGCTGGCAAAAGATCCTTTTTGATTTTTTTTTGTTTTTGTAATTTTTCATACTTACGTTATATTATGGTCAATCATACAATATATCATATTATGTTAAAGTCGATATAGATGGTATTAATAGAATTATTGAATATATATATAAATATATATATATATATATATATATATATATAGAAATTAAAAATATTATTGAATTATGACTTTCATTTAAACTGTATAACAAAATACAACATGTAGGTATAGTATATAAGATGATGGTAAGGTAATTTAATATGATAGCATGGCAAGTCTATAATATTTTTTAATTTTTTTTTTGTTATATTTTCTTTTGTATAATAGTAGAACAATAAATTATATTTTAGTAATATTATAAGAATTCGGTAAAATAATATTAAAATATTTTTGAAAAAGAAAACCATAAATCTGTAATTGTTGTATAGAGGAAAAACTCGAAGTCGAAATGACCAACAAAAGAAATTGAAATTCAATGAATTTTGAATTCTTCGTTTTTAAGGCTTTATACTTCGAAATTTGTGTCCAATTTCACCTATTTTGCACATTCCAATTTTGCACCTATTTTGCAAGAATAATCCCAAACTCTGTTGAATTATTTGAGACGAAAATTTTTATTTATACCCACTTCTCTTTGAATTATAGCTCACTTATAAACTATAGTTAATTATATTAGTAGATAAATTTGTGAATTTATCAGACGCAAATAGAAATGAACTGTAATTTTTTCAGCATGATAAAATCATAAATAAATTTTAGAAAATGGAATAGACCTCTAAAATCTAATTGTATACCAGTTAAATCAGTTTTAGTTTTTTTTTTCAATTTTTGGGAATGAAATTGACATCATAAACGGCAAGTTTACAAAATGATTTCATATTTTCGATATTTATTTTTTCTAAAATATTAAATTTTATCGGATTTAGGTGACCGTAATAATAAGCTAGAATTTATGAATGTAATTACTAAAAAATTTTAATCTTTATACTAATTACAGTTGAATTCATTTTTGAATTAAGATTCTTCCTAAAAGTATGCAATATTTACATTGTTTTAAGAAATTATACTTTAATAGGAGGGTATGTGTTTCAAAATTTAGACATAAAAATATATTATTTCGGAGCGTTATGGGTTTGATGGACTGTATTTTTTAATCTTATCCTAAAATCAAATAATTTTTAATTTAAATTATTTCAAATATTTCAACTTAAAGTTAATTAAGTTAAAAGAAATTAAAAAAAAATTAAAATTTCACAAACAGAAATCGAATAGAACACCCACTCAAAAATATGAATGAAAATAATATTTATTTTAAAAATATTCAAGATTGCCCACAAATATTTGCAGTATTTAGCAATGTTGCTTTTTAGCACTTTCCAAAAAAATTTTGAAAAAAAACTGCTTACTATTTTCATTCTGTCCGTCCGTCCGTCCATGGACATACGTACAAAACTTCTACACTCTTGAAGATAGAAAGCTGAAATTATATATATATATATATATATATATATATATATATATATATATATATGTGCATAGAGCTTTGTTCAAATTTTGAAAAAACAGCAAAGCAGTGGGCATTTTTCTTCTTCTACGGTAATACCATACTTCAACTTTAAAAAAACAAAATGGCCGTTAAAATTAACCGTTATCCAAAATCCAATTTTTCAATTTCTTGATGTTGTTTTTTTTTTCTAGACCCCAGATTGTAAAAATCTGAAATGTTAGACACTAATAAATGGTTAATTTCGTTAGAAGAAAATTTTTTCCCACATCCGCCCCCCCTCAAGTTTTCGCTCCACGAAATTTGTAAAATTTGAATTTTTGGCACCTTATATTTCCGGAACTGCAAGCTTTTTCAATTTTTTATAAAAGCAGAAAGCTAACGATAAATTTCATGACATTAAAAAATATAATTATTTTTCTTAACTCACGCAATTAGCCCTTAAAATCGTGCATTATGTTAACCCCTTTTTAAATTTATTTTTGTTTTATTTCAAAGACTGCATAAATCCTAAAGTTATGCAATTCTTGAGACAGTTTCGTATATAATTGAAAATAATTTTATCTGTATAGTAGGTATACATAGATTTTTTTTAAAAGCAGAATGTTCACTTGTTGAAGGAAAAAGTGCTACAATACAAACCATTGGTTTGACTCAACTTTATTAAGTATAAAATTTTTCTTCATACTGTTTCTCTTTTATTATATCATCGTATTCAAAATATTATACGTATACTCTTATAAAATATTTTTGTTGTTTTCCTTATTATTATTGTTTACTATTTTGATATTGACTGTGGTATACAATAACGTTTGCTATCGAATATCATAAATTCACCCGGATTTTCAATTTCTTAAACATTTATTTTATCTTATTTCCCCTTCAATTTTATTTTATTATATTATATCACACATATTATACAATATACAAATATACAAATATGTATATGTATGTATGTTAAATCCATTACTTAAGTGAAGAATTATAATACAAATATATATATATATATATATATATATATATATATAGTATGCGTATATATTGAAGAAATCAAGTTTGTAAACGGTGAAATATTTTCATATTTTATCCTTTTATAAAATGTTATAAGACATTGCATGTTGTGTTTGTTTTTCTTTTTTGCTTACCTTATACGTTTATAATATTTTACATGTATTTGAAGTGTACAGGATATTATTATACAAAAAAAAAATTATTATAATAAATATATGAGTGTATATACGCATAATATAATAAAATATAAAATAAATACCTACACACACATTGTGTACATTATTATTTTCGAAAATAAGAAAAATAAAGGATAATATTACGTATGTAAAAAAAAAAAAATTATAACAACAAAAAATGAAATGAAAAAATCTGATTCAAGAAAAAATAAAAAAAAAAATTAAAAACAAATTTAATAAGGACTAAGAATTAAGTATAAAGGAACCTTTAACATATCCTTTTCTATTCCTCCTCCATACACACTTTCAATTCTTCTTCTTTCCTCATTTTCTTGTTTTATTCTTGTAAAAAACATGATATCAGGTCCAGTATAATTTCAAATATATGGAGAGAACAAGAGGAACAGGATCAAAAAGAAAAAATAAGAAAGCAAAATTATTAAAGGATACAAATATGAATATAATGTTACGATATTTAAATACACATACAAACACACTCATATTTATTATAAAGAAAAAAATTCATAATAATAAAATGAAAATCTTATACAACAAACGGCAGAGGTACACAACAAAAGTAACAAGAAAATGAGAAAAAAAAATTTGTTTTTTTGTGCAATTTTTTTTTTCCTTCAGTTACAATTGTTATTTTTTTTTTTTTTCGTTTCTAAGTCACAGACAGAGTCGACATAAGGACTCATAATACATTTTGAGTATAAAATAACTTTGTTTAATTTTTTTTTTCCTCTGTATATGCAATAAGGAATACGAGTAAGATTTCATCTACCATAGAAAAATAATAAGCAAAAAATAACAAGGAACAACAAGAAAAAGGTAAACCATTTGGAACGGAACCAATAAAAACCAGCGGAAGAAAAGATGGAAAATGTTAACAGAAAACAAAAATAAAAAAAAAAATATTATTTGGGTTAAAAGGTGTATCCGAGCAAATAAAATAGAATTTATTTTTTCAAATAAAAATATAAGAAAAAACAAAAATCATAAAAAAAAAACTTGACTCTTTTCTTATTCTTTTAATCGCTATTTATTTTTCAACATACACACACATACATAAATATATAATTTTCAATACATACTCTTATATTTGTTACACACATTTTTCTAATGTGTTTAAATGTACACCATAAATTATGAATGTTAACAGTAAAATCATTGCAATTGATTACAAAACTTTTAACAATATTAATTGTCATGAAAGTTTACAATTGTATGTGGTAACTATAGACCGAATTGTCTCAATCGAAATTAGTAATTCTAAATAAAGCAAATTAAAAGATTCCCGACAATTCTTAAAAGATTACTAAGATTTTAACATAAATCACAAATAAATAAACGATTGACAAATTTTTATAATGTATAAGAAAAAGCATTGTATTAAATTTCAGTGGCAGGCAAATTAGTGGCAGGCAAGTTTCTACGTGTAAAAAATAAAGTTAAAATTTCCCTTGGGTTACAATTACACATTTGGGTATTAACTGTGCTTCAATTAAATTGAATTAATAGATTTTTGATTACAAATTTCTTATTCAATATTTCAATTTTTAATATGTTTCGAAAAAATGTGGGGAAAAATTAAAATATTAGTTTCATCTTGCATGTCCGTCTAACCGTTTTTCCGTCGGTTTACAAATGTCTTGGATATATCTCGTCAAATTCAAGTTTTTGCCAAACGATTCTTTCTATATTGCAACCAAACATAATTCGAAAATTCTGTAAATGGAAAAATAGTTTGAATAACTGGTATCGCTCCTATTTTTCGGACATATTTTTCTAGCTTACGGCAACCCGGATTTGTTTTAAATATTAATAGTTTATGTATATCGTTTTAAATATTAATTTATTGGCAAGTCCCCCTACTATAAAAATCTAAAATATTAATTTATTAATTGCGGCAAGTTCCCCTACCCTCCCCTCCTTTAATTTCTTTTAAATCATAAACATGCTATCAAATTTTTATAAAAGTAAAAATCAAAACATCGACCGTATTCTTTTACTCAAATCTTTCAGCTATATACAATTTAGTATTAAATTTTTCGAAAATTATTATACTCAGCGATTTCTCCTAAATTTATGCAAAAATATATGATTAATAAGAAAGTTGTTTCAATAGATCATTTTTATAGATTTAAATTTAAAGAGAAATATTATGTATCTTGTTAATCATAGGTCTGATGAAAATGGCATTCTTTAATTATCTTCCCGACAAATTCGCCATTATTGTGGGGTCAATTTCTAAGCAAGCATTATAAGAGATCACATGCTTTAAAATTATTGGATTTATATGAGAGGGTTTTACTGTGTCGAGAATTTGTTGCAATCTTAATGTTATTGCCACAGTTTGAGAGCTTGTCATGTTCCAACATTCGTTTTTCAATGTTTTTTTTCTCTTTTTTGTTTTGTATTTACGAAATAATGTTGGCGTTTTTTTTGTTACAGTTGTATTCAATTTTTTTTGCAGTTTTTTTTTTTTGCTTGTAAGATTTTTTCGTTTTTGATATTTTCAGCCGGTACTTGGATATTTTTCTTATTTTTTCTCTTTGATTATATTTTTTGCAGCTATAAACTAAACAACAGAGTAGAATATTAAAGTAAAAAAAAATTTTAAAAAGAGAAAAAAAAATAAGTGAAATAACACTAATATCGTCATCCTTGTTTCCGTCACCAATTTTTCTTCTTAGCTTTTTTTTTCCTTGCTCAGTTTTCTTTATACGAGTACATTTTAGTAAAGGAATGCCGAAAATAAAAAATGAAAATATAAGAAGAGAAATACAAGAAATTTTATAGCATCTTACACTCAAAAGTATAAGAGTAATCAAAGTAGCGCACTGGCTCTCATACAACCAAGTATATTTTTTGTCTCTTTTTTTTCGGTGCACATACTCATATTTTATATGTGTTTAAGTTTAAATTTAATATTTTTTTTTATGCTATTTTCACCGTATTCATTTCGATTTTTTGCTTCTGATTTTTCTCTTTTTCTCTTAGATTATGCTTAGAATAGAATAATAGACGGTATACTTATTAAAGTGAAATAACAATAGAAAGTGAGGAGATGATACTTTTGGCAGGATTTGGATATTAATTTTCATATTTTTCTCTCTGTACCTATATGCAAATTATGTACGATAGTATATATATATTTTTTTTAAAAAGAGTGTAAAGATGGCAACATGAGAATTTTGTCGCTAAGTTGATTTTTTTTTTTTGTTTGCTTTTGTTTGTTCTTTGTTTTAGGGCTGTCTTGTAAGATGATTTTTCTTTTTCTTATTGAAATTTAATTAGAAGGTGAATGTCCTTTTGTATGCATTAAAAGAAAAATGATTTTGTCATAAATGTTATGGAAAATTTAAAGTAAAATTGAGAGAGAAAATATTGTCAAAATAAATTTTTATTATATAAATTATTTGATTATTTTTGTTTCCTATTGTTTTGTTGTACTCTCGTAAAAATGCTGATATGTTAACAACTATGTTATGTAATCAGGAGCAACATGGTTTATTTGCAATAAATTGTTCATTCTTCTGTTTCTTGTTTTCAGATCGGACAATCTTAATTAATGTTTGAAATAGTCATTAAGAATCGAAATTCTAACTATTCATTTAGCTATAAATTTTGGTAATTGGAAAGTTTTTAATAAGATTAAATTGCATGCTTTTAGGAGTTAACATATACTAATAAATGTGTCATGTAAATGAGGAATAGATGCAATTTAGAGCACAAATATTTCTCATTGGAAAGTATATTAATATAATTCAGGAATTTATTTCGAAAGTCTCATATTGAATCTATAACAATAAAAGATTTAAAATGCAAAAATTAAAAATTTGTAAGTGTTTCTTTGCCATAGTAATTGCTTGTGGGTTTGCTTCCTGAAGTTGTCTGTGCGTCACGCCATCTGCATCCCATTTAGCACAAATGTGCTGTTATACAATCACCAACCCGTAATCTTATCACACAAGCTCGCCATCAAATTTTCGATCACTGGTCCTCTATTTAATTCACCCGTTTCTATTGAGAAGTAATCGTATAGGGTAAAATTATTTTCATATCAATAAAATAATAGGTTTTTCATTCATCTTCTTCTTCGTTTGCTTATCCACTACTTTATATTGCTCAAGCTTTCCTTATTCTGTGCGATGTGTACTAATTGCCCGATTGTTTGTAGGCCACTCCACTGTCTGATGTTTCGCAGCCACGACTTACATAGGTGAGTTCAATTTCATTAATAGGTGAGTTGAATCTTGTTAGCGACAGAATTAGTAAAATGATATAAATATTAAATACTTGTCATTTAACAGATTATTCAGTATTTTTATTTCGTTCCAAGTAAAGGTGTGTAGTTCCAAATTATTCTCTTTTAATTATTCCAGATGAAATATTACATTAGTTGGCATTGGAAATGAATTTATTATTAAAAATTTGAATTAAGTTCAGTTTTTTGGTAATCAGAAACTTTTCGAATTTTCATTCACACTACTGACATTCAATTTTCATTCTTGTCCAAAATTTAATCAGCAATATTCGAAATTTCAAAATTTTAGCATGATCGAATTTTTATTATAATTTTTTTTTTTACACTGCCTTTTCATTTTTAACATGTTATCAAAATTATAGAAAAAATAAAAAATAATTTCCTTTTTCTTTCATAATAGAATTTGTAAAAACAAAAGCGGGGCGCGCGTTAGTCCTTTTTAACTTCCTTTGAAATAATTTTATTATTTTTTTCATTATTTTTTATATTATAAAAATAAAAAAAACAATAAAACAAAAAAAAAATTCAATAAAAATGATTTTGTCCGGTGTCTTTTTTTTTTTTGTTTTTTTTTTTTTTTTAATTTTCTTCACTGATGTGTTTATTAAGAGAGACAAGAGAATGAAAAGGAACAAAAAAAAATATTTTATCTTCTCTATTTTCTCAATATTATATTAAAAATATTCTAATACTCTCAAACACTCAATTCTTATTATGCATATAAAATTTCATTGTTGAATGCTTTTATATAATGAGGGTCCTGTAATTTAACAACAAAAAATAAAGAGAAAAATAAGAGCAACGAAGAAAAATAATTTAATATCCTGAATGGTGGATACAAAGTAGTTTTTGATTAAAAAAAAAAAATTTACTTTATTTTTTTGTTCTCCATTTTTTTTTTTTATAATTTTATAAGGAGCAAAAAAAAATGAATTATTAACGGTATTTTAATAAAATTATGAAGAAAATTAAATTAATAAATAACAAGATTGTTATAGTCTTTCTCTTTCTCCTTCTTTCCTCTGTCCTACTTCACAATCCAATATTTAAACTATATCCATTCCTCTCTGTCCCTCTTATTCCGATTCTTTGTCTTTAACTTCCATAATAAGGATGTAGTTGAGTAACTTTCAGATATACATTTTGTATTGAAGAAGTTTACCTATAAAAAAAAAGAAAAAAAAGTGCATCCTTATATTAAAATTAACTATTCATTGTTACTTTACTGTTATCCTTAATTTTTTTTTTTCTCTATATTTTTATTATTATTTTCTTTTTTATTAAAGAAATAATACTATGGGTATAACATAAGGAATTGTGCTGCTAGAACATTAATAATAACACGATTTTCTTTTTCTTTTCATTTATCTTTCATACTGAAATTTGCTCTTCCTGCTTTGTTTAACAAATTATTTCGTCGCACATACAAATACCATATTACCTACCATAAAGAAAAAGGAATTGAGCTTTTTGCACCATAGTCCTTACAATATATAGTCCTTATTACATTACAGTTCTTTATAATAAAGGTATACTCAAAAATTCGAGTGCTATTTAATAAAGTTTATTGAAAAACAAAAAAAAAAATGTTCTTATTTTTCTGTTATTAATTTACAAAATTCAAGAACTTCTTCCTTTCCTGTACAACATTGTAATATTTTAGATTTTATGATTATTTAATCGAGAACGTGATTTATAAATCAATAATTTGCAAGTAGAAAATATGCTTGCATACTTATAGGCTATATTTTAAGAATGAGAGCATAAGAATGAGAGCGTTATAGTGAGAGCATAAGCTTTATAAAAATTTATTTACCTAGTCAACAATAAATTTTGTTATTCTAAATTTTATTATTTTATTTTAACAGTATAGTTTTTCAAATTAATTTAAAAATTTATCAGTAAAATGAATGAGTGCTACTAGGTTTTAGAAAATTTATGCTGCAGTTTTGTAAATTATTTAGTTTTCAGAATTAGTGGGTAATTTGCCGACCATATATCTGACTACATATAATTGTGTATATAGGAAAATTTTTCCTCAAGATACCATTTCGCTGATTAATGCGACCTCAAAACCTTTTGTATTAAATTGTTTAATTTTATTAAATTTCAATCTTTCAACTCTCATTTTATATAGATTCAATTATATTGTAATTATATAAAAGTAATAAACCTATAACACCACAAAGGATCTATATTGTTTTGTATTAAAAAATAGTTATGAGCAATTTAATTTCCATTCGTCAATATGACGTACTACAATTCAATTATAATTATGAAAATTAATTTCAAACAGTATAGCGAAAGTTGTTCAATAACTTATTGTCATATTATAGTTATTTTTAATTTGTAATATAAAAGTTATTATTGTGAAACTTTAACAACATTACGGAAACCATTGAAATAATTTACAACTTTTTTTGCTGTTTCAGAACAAATAATTCAAAATTGTGTTTCATTTTACTTCAGTTTCCGACCAATTCCTAAACATAATAAATTTATATTCATTGTCTTAACGGAAATATGAGTTAATTTTTATTCCTGAAACGTTTGCAATTGTACCACAAATTCAAATAATTGTAATTCAAAGTTCAGTGTAAAAATTTTCAATGTAGATGCACGACAGGCTATGGATATTATAATATGAAAGTGATTCTTCCTTGTTGTATGGTCAGGTTATTTGAACATTATCAAAAATTCGGCAAGAAGGATAATAACAGGATGATCATTATTCATTTTGTTACACTGAAAAAACTGATTACTATTTTGATAGGCGAAATAAATACAGCAAAACCCTATATATGTGAAGTTGTTAAAAAAAATTTGCAAAATTAGTAATATTTTTGCCTTCATGCTGATTACATAGTTATTCTCCAGTAATATACATAGCTAATTTGTGACATTACAAAATGTAGCTAGATTTTATGACAATATTTTCAATTGACCTTATGAGATGTTAAGAATTCACTGCAATAAAACATGGCAGATGTAGTAATATTTTTTTTTTTGAGTGTAGCATTTGGAAAATTTCTTTTCATAGTAGGGATATATTGCCATATTTAAAAAAAAAATATTTCGAATGTCACAATGACAAGTCATTAATTTTTAATTAATTTATAAATTTTCGGTTAATGAATATTTTTCAAAATTGTCTACTACAATTTACTTATTTTTGCATTTCTATTGTTATTTTCCTCTTCTTACACATACTATGAAATTTTAACCACTTCCTACTTATAATATAGTTTCCATTGCTTCCTATTCGAATCATTTGAATATCACAAGGATTTATGGTTATAACGTTGACATAATTTGTTGTGGGTAATAATTATATAGATTTAACAATAAAGGTTACATATATTTAATTCAAATTATTCAATAGAAATTATTTTCAAAATGCGATTGTCATAAAATTACAAAATTACATTTCATATCCTTATATAAATGATAACCACATTCACAGCAAAATTTTGTTTAAATTGTAAATTTTTTTTGTGATTAAATTTTTTTTTCTGTTTTATCAATTTATTTTAAAGGATTATTTAATTTTGAATCATCTTGTGTTCCAAATCATAATATGTGTTTCATTTTGTGAAAAATAAAACTGGAATTTATGTTTCTTAAGCACTGCCACATTTTTTCCAAGAATTATGCAATTTCATATTTTAATCATGCTTGCATACTTCTTGGCTTAAAATATTTTGGTTAATACCACAAAAAAAGAACAATATATTCTCTGTGGAATATAAAAATTTTGAATAGAATTTGGATATTTCCGAATTCTATTAATTTTTTCAGTTGTATACTAGAAAATCTTTTTTAATTTCTTGTTCTTGTGGCAGTATTAATTCTATAATTGCAATTTTGTCTATTACAGATTATTTAATTGTCTTTTTCTTTTATTTTTTCTTTCTGTTTAGGGTCTGATCCTGGTTCATTATCATCTGCGTATTTATCAGCGGCAACTGGATTACCAACTTTTGGTGGTGCTACATTATCAACAAATCCTTTAGCTTCTGTTGCATTATCAGCAGCTGCAACTGCTGCTGCTGGTAAACAAGTAGAAGGTAATTTTTTTATTAAATATATTTAAAATATAAACCATACAACTTGAAATATAAAAGAAAAAAGAAATTTAATTAACTTAAACCTGGTTTAAAATTGACTTTATAAACTTAATCGTAACCTAATCAATAAATCGGAAGCTTGAAGTCGGGAGTATAGATTTTAAACCAACATAAATGCTTACTTTTAAATAAGTATTAAGAATTAAACCGCGGTAGAGTGGGAGAAATAAAACCTTAGATAGGCTCAAGAGAAAGCGTAAGGAAAGAGGAAAGGGAAAAATAAAATTAAAACTGAGCAAGAGGTATCAGAGCTACCATGGCTTTCCACGGCAAAGTGGAACGCGGAAGGCGTGGGAAGGAAGAACCACGCTTGAAAGTACAAAGAGGAACTTGAAGAAACTGCAAAATTAGCATGCGTGTGCATTACGGGTGTTATGAGATTCTCTACAACGGCAGCAATGTCGTCAATAGTGTAGCAAGGCCAACCATCCTACGATTGGATGGAAGGTCTAGTGACGGGGAAGCTATTATTGGGCCAAAGAACCGAGACATTCTATCCAATGGGATCATACATTTGTGCCTTCCAATGGATGATGTGATTAGCAGAAATGTCGTTGTAGGATATTTTTCCGGTAAAGTTGCTCGGATTCATCAAAAATTTAGGTCTCAAAGGAATGCTCTAATGATTCATTGGGACACTGGGCGCTCGTGATGATCTTTTAGGTCGAGATACATCCTCGACCCATTCTGCAATCTGCAATCTAAAAGTTAAACTCATAATCTGATGTTACTATATAGCACTAATTTCAGGTTAATTGTTGGGACTGAGTTTTCCTTCGATAGAACATAGAATGGTACCGCTTTGTATCATATATTTTTAATATAGAAATGGTACTAAAATACGATTACATTAAAACAGAAATTTAATTCCAAACCTATTTTAATCTAAAACGTCTTATCAGAGAATCAAATATATTTCCGAACATTCTTTATACAGAATCCAGAAACATAATGGTCTCATTTGCTATTAAAACTCGAATTGCTTCATATTCATTCTCATCATTTGTACTTTCACCTTATTATTTTTATTTCCCAAATATTCTGAAAAATTTCAATAAATTTTTGTTGCTTGAATATTCTTCGTCTTCAAAATTATTATCTTATAAAGTATACCCAATTATTTATTAGAAAATTCTTTACACAAATTATTCACATTGTTAATTTCCAAATATTCCAAATTTTCCAAATATATTTTAATTAAATGTTGACTAATTTAATTTTATTTTTTATATTAATTTTCATTAAAAATCTTTAAATTTTATTTCTAATATTAGATCCCAATTAATTGATTCAGAAAAAAGAGAAAATACACTCCTTCGTGTAATATCAAGAAAAAAAATATAAAGAAATTCAATTATCATGAAAAATATTTTATTTAAACCATCTTGTTCACATTATGAGCGCAAATATTATGATGTTCAATCCACTTTATATGGAATTTTTTTATATTCTTTTTTTTATTATTATTATCCTTTTCATATTATATTATAATACGAATAAGAATTTTAATCACCTTGAAACATGTTACTCTTTTTCTTTATCATTATAACTGTATAGTATTCTAGTATATTTGTGTATATACGGGAACATAGAGAGAGATTCATGAAAGGATATGATAACTGAAAATGATTTAAGTATTTCAAGGACCTTATTTTTATTTACTTATGTTTATCTCATTTTTATTTTCTTTCCTTTACGCTTCATTCCATTATAATAAAGTATCTTATAAGATATCTTTGTTATTTTTGCTTACACTTGTTATTAAAATAAGTTGAACGAGATTTTTTTTTTGTTATTTTCTTCTTGTTCGCTCTCTTTCAAAGATTATCCTTGATAATAATCACAAAAAGAATAAATATAATATAGAGAAAAATAGGAAATAAACAAAAAAAAAATAATAAGAGAAACAAATCTGATATTTTTATATTTCTTTTTGATTTTTCCCTTTCTTATTTCCTTTTTCACGTTTTATACTTTCTGGTACTCAAAATAAGTAAATATTTCGTATTAATGTGAAATGATAAATTAAATAATAATAGTAATAAGAGAGAATAACCGTTATACTATATGACTATTATGTCATCATTATCATAGCTGTACATCATTATTAATACAAAAATCAGAATAATGTTAAATTTTTTAATAAAAAAAAAAAATTTGATAAATCAATGGTGTGTAAAGTAGCACATTTCCTTTAAGTAATTAAAAATACTTTGAAAAAAAAAAAATAAGGTGATGCTTCATGTTATTTTCTTTGTATCATAAAATTTTCTGTTTTTGCATACCTTTAGGAGGAGAACAAATATTATAGAATTAATACAGTTTGCAGAATAATGTGAATTATAACAATATATTTTTGGACAAAAAATATTTACTATTACATTTTTTGTGGAGATTTGATAATTCCCGCTTTTAAGATCACGGTTAATTTTAGCTGTCATATGTTACAGTGTAGAAGGAGCAAGTCACAATCTTGTTCCGAAATTATAATTCAGTTTCGATATAACATAATTTGACAAAAGGTGGAATATTTTTTGTGCCCTGCACGTTCGTGAAAAATATACTAACTTTGGTATGGAGTTGTAACGACTTGAAAGAGTCATTTCCGGTATAGGCATACTCTTGCTCAGCGTAAAATTCTGGGTGGATTTGGACATGTCCGTCGTCAAACTTTTACAAATTGTTTCTTTTCTGTAATGGCCGGCTGCTATTGTAATTTGACCAATTCGAAAAAACGAGTTCGGGTAGCTGCCATACAACTTGAAAAACAATTTTTAAATATTTGGTAAAATAGAAACTTGACAGTCTTGTGCCTAATTATAGGTCAGACCTGTCTGCGAAGTTTATATAGAATAATATGACAAGTTCGAATAATTGCCGTACAAAAAATGAAAGCTAATTCTAGATGTTTCAAAAACAAATTTTTAAAGTCAGCTTGTCAAAGTATAAGTCAGTCAGTTCATAGCGACTGAAATATTTTTACTTGTTTATTTAAAGGTGTCAAAAATTTTGTAAGAATAAAATTTTTCAATTTTCTCACAAAAAGCATTTTGGATAAAAAAAAAATTTTCCATTTTTACTTGTTTTTTTTGCTTCAAATGTAACTGTAATACGAACACTTTTTCTTTTCAATTAGAAATGTGCTATAATAGGTACCTTGTTATTAAAAATGAATTCTATATTTGTATAAGTTGTTCATTTTTAAATGACAGACAACTGATATGGAGCTCTGGAGAAGGGGAAACAGGGCCAAAGAACTGACATACCCACTCCAATTTAAACCCATTGTTGTGCCTGCCGAAGGGGTGATATAATTAGGACGCATTAACAAAAATTTTGTTAAATTTTTTTAATAGTTGGAATAATTTTAATCGTAATTTCAATCAACATACACTTGCACATAATGTGATATTTAATTAGATTGTACATGGATTGTACAAAAATACTTTTTAACTCCATTTTACTCCTAAATTTTATGAAATAACTAAATTATTATTACAAAAAAAAAACAAATATTGCAAAAAATTTTTAACATCCTTTCATATTTTAAATATTCTCTTCCGCTCTATTTTATAATGTAGATAATAATATTTTTTGTTGATTCAATCAACTTCATCCTTTTTCAAATTTCGTTATAAAATAATAATATATGCACACGATTATATAGATAAACACATATATTTTGAATAGCCTATGATGTGCCTATGAGACAAGTTGCTTCATAATCAGTTTTAAGTTTCTCCAAATATTGAATGACAAGTTAGTATATTTTTAGGGTGTCAGTTAAAAATATCCTTTTTGATTGATGTACACACATAATATGTAGTGTAATAAAGAATATTAATTCAAAATATATTATTTTCTGATAATTAAAAATGTTATATTTTTCGGTATTAAATTCGGTATTGTATTAAAAATTTTCCAATTATCATTGGAATTTAATAAAAAAGATTCGAAAAGATTTTGAAATGAGGTTTGGTTAATGAATGATAAAAATAAATTTTTGATAATTTTTTCTTCCTAATTAATTCATTTGGAATTACGATACAGAAATTTGGAAGATAATGTTAATGTTAATTTCATGTTATGTAATGTTAGTGTTATGTTATGTAGGTCCCGATTTTTTTTGTAATTTTTGTGTGTGTTTTGTTCTTTCTCCTTTATTGAATTGTAATTTAATTTATATTTAAATTCTGTCATTATAATCAAAAACTGGTTTAAGTGAAATTTGGTCCTATTGCAATTTTATTTCGAATTCAAATTTTCTGTCTATTAAAATTGAGTATTCTGTTAAAATTTTAACTTTTATTGCTTTCGGTTTGGCAAGTTTTCAGTTTTAAACACAATTTCAATGTCAAGCTATCAAATTTGCGAATTCACGAAAATTTCTAAAATTTGATAGATTTTTTTATTTTGTAGATCACACCAAATTCTAAAACTTAATAAATTATTTTGGCAATATTATAAAAATTAGAAAATTTTCGCTTTGTTATAGCATTCCCAAATTATTTTTATGATTGAATTTAATCGAGGACTTTAGAAGATTTTCATTGAGATTTCAATTAATTGGAATCTTACACAATTTTGTAAGTAAAACTTTCAATATTGTTTTTTTTTTTTTCTTAAATTAAAGTTGATCTTTAATTTTCTTTAAGAAGAACTACTATAAATTTGCCACATTTTGTTCAAGACGTACGACATATATGTACATACATATATGTATTAAGCAGAGTGTCTGATTTATAAGTGCACTGACATATACCATTACATGAACCCTAATTAGTAGGTACAATTTTTGTATGGCAGTAACCTTACATGTTTACAATACAATAAATTTTAATACTAATCTCACCACTTCTGTGTCAGATAAAAAGATGAATAAATGAGATTTTGAAAGTTCGAGACAAGGACATTGCTCTTTGTGAATATTGAAAGTTCAAAGATTGCTCGAATTTTGAAAGTTCAAAAATCTTAAATTTTTAAATTTCAGTTTTTAAAAATGTTAATTGTACCATAACATTTACAGCCTTCTCTAATTTTAATACTCGTATACCTGGCATCCATGTTAATGGAGATTTAATTTAGTATATCAATCAACTTCCCGTATTTCGCATGATTTGGCATTCATTGAGAAAAACAAAATTCTGTAATTTGGTTTGGTATAGCGACAATTTTTGCAATGATTTGAAAATAATTTTACAGAAACTGAACAAAATGATGATTCAAATCGACTACACAAAAGTTTAGTATAAAAATTAAGTTCCATTAATATTTATTAATTTTTACGGTTCCGAGAGTTTTAAATGGTATTCTTAATTAACACTTCTATGTATGACACAGAATCGGGAGTAATGCTTCGAATTTCCAAATAAAATTCAAGATTGACTGAAGAATCTTGTATCTTAGAATATATTCACCAGTAAATATTGTCTCCATAATTTACGATCTATACAACGGTATAACATTGTTGTACACTTAGAAATTGAACACTCTGTATATAATATGTGTACATAATATATTTTTTTCTTTTTTGCTACTTCATCATAAACCAATAACAATTTTTAAAGGTTTATCTACCGATTATATACGAAATATAAAGGTGCAGTTGATATTGAATCGTATACGATATATGCATGTATATAATATAGTTGAATTGTTATAGTTGGTTTTCTTAAATCTTACGATATTGATGATGATGTCGATTATAATAAAACTGATGATGATGATGATGATGTTGAGATTATATTCGTTGGTTTATAATATGAAAATCTATGGGATATATACACATATGTACGTATATGTTTACATAAGTATATAAGCATCTTTCTGTAACTTATAATTCTCTATAAGAAGACGAATTTGTTTTCCATTTTTTTTTTCTCTCTCTCTTTCATTTCAATACTATTTGCTTACTCATTTCATACATTTTCCAAATATTTATATTTTAATCGTATATATACCTTAAGCTTACATATACCTTGTACATACGTCTATAGTTATGTATATTGAAAAATATATGTAGGAAAAAAATTTAAGGTAATATAGGATAAGCATAATAAAACAAGGAGCAGGATCCACTCTATATAATATTTACAATACCTTTAGTTTAAATTTTTTCTGGTTTCGGTTGGATTTCTTTACAATCTCTGTTGCTTTTCTTCTTATAACCATATACAATATATTGGAAAACACTACTATTATAATGGAGTTATATATTTGCTTTTTTCTTTTTTTGGAGATGAATAAGTAAAATCCAAAACCAAACCAAATCAAAAATAAAAAAAAAAATCGAGAAACACAAAAATAAATTATAGTAACTGAATTGGTTTTTTCGGTTTTTTGCTTATTTTTTTTTTTTGTTTTGTGATTATTTGGAACGGATGTTGCGTCTTCATAAACGGAAACAGAAATTCAATGAAGGAAATCGTTTCAGCTTTCGTAAACAGAAAATAGAAAAATAAAATAAAATGTGGTAGACCGTAAACGGATATTTAAGTAAATATTTTATTATAACGCTTCTTTAATATAAGAAGAACAAGAAAAAATAAAACTAAAAATATAGAAAAAGAGTTACAATTCTCAGAAAATATAGACAAAATCTATAAAATATTGGTTATATAATAAAATACGATATACATATTTATATATATATATATATATTATGTATACCTGCAATAGTCAATAAGCTGTATGGAATCTTACGATTTAGAAGGATTTCTATTTTTAAAAGCTAAAAAATGTTTATGAATTTTTGTGTTTAGGTTATATTTGAAATGTACGATTACGCAATAAAATGATATTTTTAATAGCAGCTGTATTTGACAGTATAACTTTACAGTTAATCACTATGAAGGATGACATATTAACATTATCAAATGTCCAGAACCAAATTTTATTTTCATTTTATAGTAACATAAGTGTCAGTATTGTATTTAAGGCACTCACAGTAAATTATTGTGTAATGCTTACAAGCTTTTGGAACATTATTATGCCCCTTCTTTTGTTATAGATCTCGAACCACTCCTTTAATGGAATCATTTAGTAAGTTAGAAGTTGCTTTTATATTATGGTGTACAATCAAATAATTGCAGAAAGACAGCAGTATCTGGTACTTCCAGAGACACCCCTAAATGTTACTATGAACTGCTCCCTTATGTTACGTCAAAAACTGAGTTGTCAAAGATCACTTCCTAATATTCGACTCCTGTTGTGCTCTTTCTTTCTTTTTCGTCTACGTGAATTGTATGCAGATGTTCCAGTTTCTTTCTTCTATATTTTCAAACTTACCTGAGTGATGTATCACTCTATTAAAATTGTTTTGTAAGATATTTGTTTTATTTTAGATTTATTTCAAATTCATATATTAAAATTAATATATGAATTTTAATATTTATTAAAGAAACTTTTAAATTTAAAAAATTTTGAAATTAAATAAATAAATTGAATTTCAATAATAACTGTTTTAAAGTTGAAAATTTTTGTAAAACACAATTTCTCCCATATTATTAAATATTATATTATGAAACTTTGGAAAATAAAGTCCTAAAGTCATGATTTTTTAAAAATATTAAATTACGTAATATTTACAGAAAATATTTTTTTTTTTTAAAAAAAACAGCTTAAATATACAAAATATTTATTATATTTCTTTCATTTAAAGTTTCGAAAAAAAAAACAAATAAAGTAAACAAAAAAAAAAAGGAAAGCTTAAGAAAAATTTTAACCTGCTCGTTATTTTTCCCTGCATACGAGTAAATGAGTAAATAAAACACAAAATCAGATGTGGTCAGCACATTGTTAAGTGCTTTATGTATTTTATAAACAGGAAGTTTAAAAATTTCTCAGATAGATCGGAGAGAATATTGGTCCCTATTTTTAAATATCGCCACTCCCAGTTAGTAATTACGTTATCGTAATTAATAACAGTACAGACAATTATTGTAATTAATTACGATCAGGTTGATTGTGTAAGACGAAATATTGAACACTCTATGAATGAAGACGCGGAACCATAATTCATACCGCATTTTTATAATTTGGAGAAATTCATTACTATTAATTCATTACTATATACTAATAACGTAAGTGAAATTCGGTTCGATAACAATACCTTTCTTATTATATGCAATGCAGCCGGTAAAAATACGTGAAATTTTGTTAAAAGTTCCATAATTTTTAAATATAAAATTTTTTTTTTTTTTAAATAAACTCTTTTTTTTTTGCCATTACCGTATATTATGTACACACCGGTATACATCATAGGCGAGTATATATACAGGAACGTACATATATATGTAGACTCAAATATGTATTTTTCCTTTAAAATTTCTGTACAAATAAAGTATTCGTAGTCATGCATATACTACATATTGTATATACATTTAGAATTCGTACAATATAGTACATGTATATGGATAGGTCTTGCTCCCATATCGTATCGTATTTATTAAAAGTAACTGCTTAGTTACAGTTCGTATAATTCGATTTACCCCATTAAATTCGTACATTTTTCTCAAAAAAATTTTTTTATTATTATTCGTTTTCGTTGGATGAATTTCACATATGTACGTATATGTATGTATAATGTATGTGAAATGGATTTTGGTGTTATGGTTTTTGGCAATATAGCACAGTAGATGAATTTTCAAATATGTTTTTCTTATTTTTTTGTATTTTTAAATAAAAGTAAAGAATATGGTTTTCTTTTTATTTTATTAAACTATAAAAGTAAGAGAATGCTCTTTTTATTCAAAAAAAAAAAAGGAAAAAATAAGAAGAAATGAAAAAGGCAATTAAAAGGACATTTTATAAGGAAGAAACTATAACAAGATGATTCTTAAATTGCATGTATATTTGCATGCATGTGTGTGTGTGTGTGTGTTCTTTGCAATACAAAATAAAGAAAATCTACATTTACATTGTTTTTGTTTTAAGAAAGGAGTATTGCATGGGTAAAAGAAATTAAAAGTGGTTTCAATAATTATATTGGTACTCGTAATGTGGTACAAAATTATATTGAAGGTATTTATGTGGTGAACATATACATATCTATGACAATATATGAACATATTCAGGCATCTATTCTTCAATGATTTTAAAATAATTTTAATATAAAAAAAGTTAATTTATTTTTTCTTCATTTTTAATTACCTTGGTTTTATATTCGTATATAATATTGTATAAATTAAGAAAATTTTAAAACCGAGAAATTTTTACAATAAAATATGTAATAAGAACAATAGCTGGTATACAATATAGTCGAACTTGTCTGTATATCCCTTTTCCCAGTATAAAGCTAAAGATTAAACTGCATAATAATTTCTCAATACGGAGAAAAACCCGTCCGAAACGATTGTCACGTCTGATATCTAGTACCGGGCAGTGGCAAAGGGAGTGCATGATAATTTCGGCACTATCCCCACAGAATCTGCCTGAAAAAGAGATTCCGAATCCGGGTTTTATTTACCCCCATTAACTCTGAATCTTACTTCCCCGAGCAAGATTAAAAAAACGCCTTGCACGATACCAACGCGGCGTCAGTAAAATCGTTTTGCCTCCCAACTAAGGTAGCCTAAAGGGCCTTTCACTCCAATCTATCGAAAACAGCCTTCGTTGTCTCAATCCGTTGTCCACTCTTAAGGGTGTAATTTTTTAAATTGTCTCTCACAAAGATCTCTATTCAAAGTATTTGGGAGTGCAGGATAGTAGGGCCGGTTATACACGCGTATATACCTCAACTCTTGATAACGAAAGTCATATACTTAACGTTTAAGCCGTTACGGTGAACCTGTCTATATGGATATTTTACCAGAAATGATAACAGCAAGATGCTGTATTTCAAATCAACAATTTTCTGAAAAATTTTACACATAATGGACGTGCAATTTTGGGGTTTTCTATCACACTTTCTTTTCGCTAATGATAATCCGTACTGAGCCCATTCTTTCAATGTATTGGTATTGCATCACATTTAAAGGATATGCAGAGTGATATTTAATGTTCGAATCAATTAATAAACGGCTATCCGTAACTCACTTGTTTTAAAGAAAGCGGTAGCTTAAGAGAATGATAAAACAAGTTTTGTAAAATAATTTGAACGTGATTTTTTTTATTTCATTTCTATTTTTATTGACACGTCCTAAAAATTTTATTATTCCAAATATATTCGAAGTTTCCAATTAAATTTTAATTTAACTAAGAACTACATATATATATATATATATATATTACGGTATGTAGCCATAGCTATAGTACAATTTGTTGAATAAAAACAAGTTCTCAAAAAGTCTCATATTCCATTTAAAATATATACATATACTACTTCATATACGAGTATATATAGGTTAACCCCATGTACTTTTACTTAAAATAGAAATAGAACAATATATATATATACTTATACATACTTAAATTTAGACCTCAATATATTTTATTTACTTACATATTTTTTATTTATTTAATTTTCTCTATTTTTTTATATAATTTTCTATTTTTTTTTTTCTATATATTTGTATATAGGACCAGAAGGATGCAATTTATTTATATATCATTTACCACAAGAATTTACTGACACAGATTTAGCATCAACATTTCTTCCGTTTGGAAACGTGATTTCCGCTAAAGTGTTTATCGATAAACAAACAAATTTATCAAAATGTTTTGGATTTGTATCATTTGATAATCCTGATTCAGCGCAGGCAGCAATTAAAGCAATGCATGGTTTTCAAATTGGTACAAAAAGATTAAAAGTTCAATTAAAAAAACCAAAGGATGCATCAAAACCATATTAGGTATTTATTATTATATTTTTTACTATACATATACTATATATATACATATATATATATTTAAATATATACATATATAATTGTGATTTATTTTTATGCACAGAGACTGTATCCGAACAATATCTTTATAATTATTATTGAGGATTATTAATAGAAAGTTGAAATTATGAGGAAATCATTAAATATTTTTTATAGCTACTAAATTTTGCTATATTTTCAATAAATCTGCTAAGAACATATTAATTTACTAATTTTATTGCTTTGATGATATTCTAATACAAGTTCTTTTCATACACGAATAAATTTTTAATGATATCTCATAAAATTCTAATCATACTATTTTAACAATATTCTAGAACTATTTCCTAATAAAATCAAGAACAATTAAATTATAAGTACTTATAAAATAATAATGGATATTATTCGAGAAATTATTACAATGTTATGTTTAAATCTTCAATTTGGCGAATAATTTCGGAACATACCCCAAATATTTGAAAATGTATGTTGAAACAGAGTCCAAATATTTTATTGTATTACAATTATTAAATTTATTCGGAAAAGTACAAATGTTGTCCATTGATTTCACAGTTTTCAAGGCAAGTTTAATTGCTTGGTATTTATTGCGTTGATATTATATTCTATTATCTACACTAGACAGATTATATTCCACATTCTACATTAGAGAGATTATATTCCACGTTCTAACTAATTCTCTTTCAGAAATAATATGAAATAAAGTAGTATTAATAAAAGAAATTAAAAGAAATACTACCAAAAATTATTCCCGAATAATAAAATATTGAATAAATATTATAAATGACATTAAAATTGAATTAAATGTCATCTTCATTTGTCAAAATAGTGACATAATTTAATGACGTGTGTAATGAATTTTTTCCAACAGTACTTGCTTTTATTCGTTAACAATATTGAAATTTTAGAAATGTGGTACCCAATTTTGTTTTCTCTCGTTTTACACTATGCCTAGAAAATTTTGATACACCCTGTGCATATAATAAATCAAATAACTGTAATCCTTTAAATTAAATAAATAAATAAAAAAAAAACTGTAGTTTTTTTCCGCTTCTTTTTTTTTATAACTTTTATTTATATTTCCTCAAATTTTATAAATTTATTTACTTATATCTATATATATAGGTATATATATATATAAATATATATATATATATATATATATATTGATGTGTTTATGTTTATACTATATAAAATGTGAATTTATTTTTTTTGCTATCGCTTCTTTTTATTTTGATTTTTTATTTTCTCTTTTTTTTTTAATTTTAGTGTATTTTCTTTCTTGTGTACACACATATACACTCAACTTACAACTATTTCGTAGTTTATATATATATATACATGTTTGTAGTATATAGTTCAAAAAAATATATATATATATGTACATGGTAGTTATATATATATATATATATATTACAAAAATAAATATATTATGTGCTTTATATTTTTATTTCTATATTATTGTTTGCAAATAAATTATTTAATTATCGTATTGGCAATTTGCGAAAATAAAATAAAATAACAAAAAAAAAAATAGAATAAAATAAAAAATTACTCAAGTAAAACCGAATTAAAAATAAATACAAAAAAAAAAAAAATTGAAAATAACAAGAAGAAATACGCAAGTAGAATACTAAAAACACAAAAATAAAGAAAGAAAAAAATTATAAGGATAATAAGGAGAAAAAAAAAACAAAAACAAAAACAATAGACATAATAATAAAATGAAAAGGGACTTGTTGAATTTAGGTTAAGCGTTTTTTATTTTTATTATTTTGATCAGTTTTAATGCTAAAAACTTTAATAAAAATTTCTTATATTTTATATTTTTTGTTATTTTTTATTATTTTTTATTACTTATTACATGTATACATTATGTAATTAAAATGTTAAAGCGCTGAGAATTAACATCTCTATACTCAAATACACATAGTATACAATAATATAAATAATATATAATTGTATGCATAATAATTATTTAAATTAACTTAATTTTCAAATAATGAATCAAACATGTTGTATAGGTATTCAAACATGTTGTATACCTATTATGATTTTTAATGATTTAAATAAATTATTAAAAATGTGCGAATTTTTGAGAATCAATATTAATATTTTTTTAAAAATAAATATAAAATATTTATTTTGTTTGCCCATTCATACACAGAGCCTATAATTATGCAATATATGTATGAAATATATTTTAAAAATCAAATTTTTTAAATAATTTTATTAACATATCAAAAATTATGCTTATTTTACATTATTATTCTATTTAAATAGAAATATAATAAAATCTTATATGCAATTGAAAATTAAATTAAAATTAAAAATAATATTTTTATATTAAAATATTAAAAATAACTCAATTTTTTTCTCTTACTTTTCTGGAAATAACCAATTAACGAACATATTTTATTATTTAATTAATGAAATTTATTCAACTTACTCAATATGTACATATTCATTATTGTACCCACAATGTTAGTTAATTGAATAATTATTATGCAATAAATTATATATATAAATAATTTATTTTAAAAACTATTATTAACTATTAAAAATAATGAGGAATTTACATTTATTTACATAAAATGAACAAAAGTAATTGAATTTAATTAAAAAAATTTCTGAACACTATTAAAAAAAAATAGTAATTACAAAAAAAAAAATTGAAATAATTAATCGGATTATTATACCAAAGTATTTGTTTTGATTAATTATAATTTAAATGTATTTTTAAGTGTTTTTATTTATTAGTACATTTTTCTGCTGCAAATGTAGAGCACATCTTTCAATGAATTATTATTTTTATTATACGAACAATAAAGCTCACCCCACTCTTTGTTAATTTTAATTTAATAAACAGTATAACGGGTCTCACAAGAGAGAAAAAAGAGAGAGTCAGTTAATATAAATGCTTAAAATAGATGAGAATGCCACAGAACAGTTGATTTAGTTTAAAATTCTTAAATTAATTCAATATACTCTCATTGTTGTTGTGTCAGTGTATGGTGACATGAATTAAAAGAGAAAATTGAGAATTTTATATTATAACATTTTATGAAACTTAATGTATACATTGTAAAATTTCGCAGAAAGAGAACAATTATTCTTAAAAATTATTTATGTGTAAATAAAAAATAATTGAAATTTGCTTAAGTTGAAATTATTTTTTTTTTAATTATTTTCAATTTTGACTTAAAAAATTTTTTTATTACATAACCAGATTTTAATTTAAGCATTTAATTTTGTTTTATTTTTTGAGCATAAGAAAAAAATATTTCAATTTTTTGTTTTTGTTTTTTTTTTTTTTCTAAAACTCGAAATAATTTTTATAATAATATTTTTATTATTTGTTTTATTAATTTTAAATATTTTTTTTTTTTTATTAAAACACATGCACATCAATTTCAAAATCAATTTAATTTTAGTTCCGATTTTCTCCGCAACAAAAAATTATTAAATACGTATCTAATATCAAAATATTTATAATATGTCAAATATGTCAATTAATGAGAAGAACTAAAATCGAAAAAAAAAAAATATTAACTAAAATATGTGCGCGTGTATGTGTATAAAGAATTAAATTAGAAATTATTATGAACTTATATAATATTTGTTTAATTTACTTATCGTTCTCCGCCATAATAAAAGTATATTAATTGAAAAAATTCGATTTCAAAGGTTCTGGGACCATAATTTTAATTAAAAATTTGCAAAAAATTTTATGTTATATTTAGTATAACAAAAATGAATTCAAAATTAAATATCAGAAAAAATCGACATTTTTTTTTGCTATTTTCCGAAATCGATGTTTTTTGAGTTAATACATTTTTATTATAGCCTTTATATTTCTTCACTATTTATAGTTTATTTAATGATTATTATTTTTTTCTTAAATGTTTTATGTTTATATTTTAAAAAATTCTTGTTTTTTTTTTTTTAATTTTAATTTTTGTATATAAGAAATAGAAAAAAAAAACTCAATTTTATGTCAAAACCAGTATAAAAACAAGACTGGTTAGATTATGTCATAATATTTTGTTGTTGTATTCTACTATAATTATAAATTATATATGTATATGTAGGTATATATAACGCCATCTCCTTAATTAATAAGGAACTATAATATATAACATATGAACAATTATTATTGTTAATTATTAAAATTTAATATGTTTTTTAATTTTATAACTATTATTCTTATTTTATTAATAATTTTGTATAAAAATTTGTATTTGAATTGATTTGATAAAAAAAAAACAAAAAATTATTTTTATTTGTTTTATGGAATTATGAAAAATGTTTTTTATAAATTTATGAAATTTTATGAAGTGTTTTATGAAAAAAAAAAAAAATTTTGTATTTTAATTATTTTACAAAAAAGTTTTGTTATCACTTTCCATTTTTCTTTTTTATTACTTTCACAATTAAATTTTTTCTTAGTGTATACAGAATTTTAAGTTGTATCGAACATGTTTGTTTGAAACAGAAATTGTTCGAAAATGAAATTGTTTGAAAAAGCAATTATTCGGAGCAATATTTGATCTTTAGAATTGCGAATACTATAATCATTCGATACAACTGTAAATTTTTATTAATGTTGGTACACTGAGAAAAAATTAAATTATAATTAATTTGTTAATTACTATTATAATTGTATAATTTGAATTTTTACTTTAAATGTTTAATAAAAAAAAAAATATATATTTTATATGTTTAATTAATAATTATTATTATTATTATTGTTTATATATTCTTAAAATTAATTTGAATTGAAAATTGTTTTATTTTTTTTTTTTATATTTGTTTGAAATTTGTTTTGAAATTGAATTTATGTCAAAATATAATTTGAATTATATATATATATATATATGTTTTTTAAGACTGAATCGATTGAATACATATTGATATTTAAATAATTTGAAAATTTTTAATATTTAAATATTTAATTAAATTCTATTATAATTATGAATTTATAATGAATGAAAATCGTTTCTTTGTTACAAATAATAAAAAAAAAAAATATTATTGTTTTTTCTAATACGAATTCTTCAATAATTAATATAATAAAATTAAATGGGTTATTGTAATCGGTAAAGCGAATACAATAAACTCGGCGAATTCGCTTTCTATTTTGAAATATAATTGGCGAATGTTTGTGTTCACTTGATCCAAAACGTTGCCATGGAAAGAAATCAAAATATTATTTTTATTTATTGGCCTAACTTGTTTACCCTAATTTTTACCCTGATTTGATAGTTTAGACAGCTTATCCTAATAAAAATTAAGCGAATTCATTAGCAACTCGTTCAATATGTTATTCGTTTCGTCGAGATAAGTTTTTCGTTTCTCCGAACTTAGACCTTATATAAGTATAAATGCTTAGTTATACTATGCAAAAATTCAAATACGCCGGTAAGTATGCAAAATTCTAATATTAAAAAATAACAAGATTATAAGATTTCAAATGTTAATTATCTTATTAAAGGATTAATAACAAAGAGCCAAGATATTTTACTTTAGTTCAATCATTGCAAGAACAGCAACCTAATAATGCTCTAAGTAAAATGAAACATTTTTTTTTCAATTTTTTATTAAAATAGAAATTATTGATTGCAATAAAGGAATAAATTAATAAATTTTTTCATTTGGGACATTCTTACTAGCACCCAATTTGAAAATTTAAAAATTTATTTTCGATGTAAACATCAAATTTCTGAATACCAAAACACATTGTTAAAAAATTTGAAGAATAAAAAAAAATAAAATATTCTTGTTAGAAGGCAAGCCCTATATAAAGGCCTAATATAATTGGCATATGCCATTTACAAATTTTGAATATAATTAATTAATTTATTTTCAATTTTTATTTTTTTTTTATTTTTGGTCCACACGTGGTTATTTTGGACCTTAAGTTTATTATGATTGAATTCTTTGACTTTAAAGTGAAATATCACTTAAAAATGTCGATTAGATGAAATCGTGCCAAGAACTCATAAATTAATAAATAATGTCAAGAAAATCTTTATGAAAATAAATTATTTGTAAATATATTTGTACAGAGTATGTATATATATGTGTCTATATATGCCCATTATGTATATATTTTGTAAAATTATTAAAACATCTGGTGAATTTTTGTTTAATTTGTACAAAAATTATGCATACTTATATTATATTGATGTATGTATATATGTAGATATGAAATTATATATTTATAGGTGTACATAATATTAATGTATATACTCGTATAATTTAATATTATATATTAAAAAAAACATTACATTTTCCTCTGTAAATGTTATTTTTTACTCTTTATAAAATTTTTTGGGCTTTTTTTTTCTTTCTCTTTTTTCTCATGTATTTTTTTAATTTTCTCACAATATTTATATTTTTTTTTTTGCTTTTTTTGTTATTCATTTATAAAAAATTTATGAATTGTTATACTTTATTCTATACGAAATTCTATGTATTTCTATTAAATATAAGAGTAAATATATACACTTTTTTTTTTTTTTTTTTTTTTACCGAGAGGAAGGATGAAAAATCTCGAAATGCACTGCCAGACGAAAAGCAGTAGTGTGGAACTTTAATCCACTAAAAAACACCCTCCTCAAAATAAACTATAAAACTAGTCGGAACGACTAACCAATTATTTTGCTCTAACTTTTTTGATTATTTACAAGCTTTTGATCTGGCTCAATAGTGTACTAAGTACTCATTGTTCCAAATAAAAAACTTTAAACTAACTCGAGAGGTCTCGTACGTTTAAGTCTCCTAACAAAGTTTTGATTGTCAACCAATCGAGCCGCCTCGATGTTGACATGATTGGATAAACGCATTTTATGATTGGCTGCTTGCTTTTTAATTTCGTCTGTGACACTTAGGATCGTGAGATCCACGTGTATATCGGCATTACGGACATACCAAGGGGCGTTTACAATGTCCCGTAATACCCTATTTTGAAATCTTTGTATAGATTGGATATGAGTTTGCGCAGCGCAGCCCCACAACTGAATACCGTAAACCCAGACAGGCTTAAATATTTGATTATATATCAAAACTTTGTTGTATATTGTCAATTTAGAACGCCTCCCCAAAAGCCATTCAAACTTTCTCCTCCTCTAGTTGAGATCTCTTTTTCTTTATGTGCTCCTTCCATCTGAGCTTCGCGTCCAACGTCATTCGCAAATACTTCGCCGTGTTTGCGGACGGAATCAAAACGCCATTTATTTGAACCGAAAATGAATTGTCAATTTTCCTATTAGTGAAATTTACATGTACTGATTTCACCTCGTTAAGTTTTATATTCCACTTTTTAGTCCATTTTGAGATCTTATCACTGGCCCTTTGCAGTTTTTGTGTAGAATCATTTTCATTTCGTCCAATTGCGATAACTGCTGTATCATCAGCAAATGTAGCTGTTGTCACTCCTTCCGATTCCGGAATATCACACGTGTATAGCAAGTATAATATCGGGCCCAATATACTCTCCTGTGGTACCCTCGACTTGATATCCCTAAGCGAAGAGTACTCCTCTTCCTGTTTAACTCGAAATACCCTATTAGTCAGGTAAGATTCGAGCAGGTCAATATACTGCCTTGGTAGTAATCGCCTAAGTTTTTTTATTAATCCACAATGCCAAACCTTATCGAAGGCCTGGACTATCACGTCATAATTGAAACCACTTTTTATTATCTCGTCTACGATCACTAGAATAACATATGGACGTGATATTATCACTTCATACGCGGAATATATGAATGTCATATTCGACTACTTTAGAATATGAGTTGAATATTTTTTCAAATAACATTCCTCAAAACTTCATTCTGCATTAAGTCGTGTTACAATATTTATGAATTGGGGTTTTATAATTATAATATCTTTCATATTTGTAAGGAAAGAAAGCAAAGGAAAAAAAATTGAAATATTTTTATGTAAAATATTTTTATGTTACCATGTGAATATACAAGGAATATTTGCATACACATTTATACATATGTGTACATACTGTATTTTAATACATAATATAAATGTTGTTCAAAGTCACCTACTTATCTACATGTATTTAATATATGAAGGTCTGTATGAGTGTACCAAAATAATGTCATAATGAATATGTAAGAATAAAATATCTTAAACATATAAAATTGAATATTACATAAAATAAAAAATTAAGTGAGCAAAAAATAAAAAAAAAATATCAAATTTTTAACTTTTGCAGTCATTCTTGTTATAGAAACATGAGTTTTCTTTAAAAATTTTCTGTTTTGGATTTTTATATTATTAAATTCCATGGAAAAAACACAAAAAAATATTTTTGTTTCAAAAATACAAAGTTGTTTATTGTATAATTTGTGTGTATGTGTGTATGTACTTTGTATACACTTTGAATACTCTATGAATATTTTATTGTCACATTAAAAAAAAAAAAATATTTTTTATCACTTTTAATTTTAATTTTTTTTTTATTTTTCCATTTTTGTCTCCTGTTTCCTCTCTATAATATCAAATTATAAATTTTTTCTTTTTTTTGGAAATTTTTTTTCTTATCAAAGAGCACAGAACATTGAATTACAATTTTTAATTTGGAAAAAACTCAGCATATAATAGACCTTTACAATTTCAAGGACACTAGTAAGCTTTTAATTAATATACCCCGAAAAATGTGAATTTGACTGTTAGTAGAATTTCACACTTTATGCCATCTGAATTTCATGAAAAGTTTTCCAGCTACTCCAGTTAGTAAACTGAATTCAAATATTAAATTTTAAGAAATTTTGTTAATTAGTTCCTTAAGTATGGTAAGAAATTTAAAATTTAGTCTAGTTTAGTCTCCGAGTCGGGATCTTTCTTAAAATTTACAGATTTATTGTTTTAAAATTCCGAATTAAAATATTAAATTTCAGCGGAATTGGCTGATTATTCCTCTTTGCATTTGATAAAATCTAAAATCGATTTGCATAAAGGTTTAGTTCCCGCGGCCTGACATATCCCAAAAGTTTATCAATCGGCGAATAGTTAAAATAAACTCACATATAAAATTTCATTCAAATAGGTTCAGCAGAGCTTGAGATAGACGTATCAACACACAGACAGACAGGCAAACAGAAAGAGCGACAATCTCTTTCGAAATAGTTTATTTACGCTTCCTTACCATAGAAAAGTGCGTCCACACAGAAAATTTGACATTCAAAATTTGGTGCCATCACATTACCTTCCTTATCGTATGCAATGTGGTAGATAAAATCTCAGTTTCTTGATTTTTATTAAAAATTATTTAAAAACATATTTTGTATTTAATGATTTTATTTCTTTTTTTCTCTGTGAATTAGGTATAGTAGTTTTTTTTTCCCAGGTTAACTTTTTGCAATTTTACAACAAATTAGTGAATATTTCTTAAGTCGCAACAATTTTAAATACAAGAGAAAATTCTATAAACTCCCCCACCCCTATATTTTAGGTTCAGATTTAATAAACGTAATATGATCAAGTTTTGACAGAATATAGGTTACCCTTAATATACTAAAGGTATTTATGACCGTGCAAACGAACGTTCAAATGGTATTATAAATTTACAACTCCTGGCGTCTAGGGGTAAATATTTGATCAGTGTCGAATTTGGAGTCATTTTAGCTATTTGTACGTCTTTCAGTGGGTTTAATAAGTACTTACGAATGCACTAAAACTATTTAACTTTAAATTTTTGATCTTTTAGACAAATATCGGTTATCGGAGAGCTGACATTATTATGCTCTATTTTCTCTCATTTTTCGAATAAATTTAAATTTTTCATGACATTTTTGTGTGGCTGGTGGACAATTGCTCCGTTTGCTTTATGATAAAAACCACATTTTAAAAATAAAACTACTTTTCACAAAACTGGAGAAACAAATGTTAATCAAATGCAATTCAAAAATATTCAAAATTTAATTCAATTTATTTCAAATTTTTCCACAATATATCCAAATAAAATGTAATCAATTTCAATTGAAAACTATCATTCTAAGAATGAATAGAAAAAATTGATTCCATCACTCACTTTCCACAACAATAAAATACTGAAAATTTTTTAATATAACTTAAATAGAATAATCACATTACGTACACGAAGCTAAATTGTATAAATGAAGATGGATATACAATGTAAATTTGGTAATGATAAACTACATATGGGGTTCCCCCCTATATAGTTGCTATTATGGTGGTTCCAAATCAAAACTTATATACCACGAAAACATCATAAGTTAAAAGTAGAGTTGAATTCAGAGGGAATTTGTTTTATCAGACTGCTGTTGTGAATGCGTATGATGTGAACAGACTTTAGATCCATTAAAATAGTAAAGTGAGTCGGCAATATCTGGGTAGATTTTTTTTCTCTTTGCAATAAAAGCTACTTCTATCGGACTAATAATCGTTTGCCGAACTTTCTAATAAATATTTCGGTTCGATACCACGTCCAAATCTTAGTTCCAACTGATTGTAATCACAATCCTAAATATTTTTTAAAAGCTGTGATGAGTTTGCAGATATGAAACTTGAAATTTTTATAAAATCACTAGTAGATCCTATTCCTTTACAACTGCAATAAAAATTTATTTGAAAATTCTTGCTTTTCCAAGTTAAAAATTGACATTTATTAATTTAATGTTGAATGATTTCTTAAAATAAATTGCTACCCAAAATCAGGCATGCCATATATACCGTATACCGTTTACATTATTTGCTAATACTTTAAAGGGGAGAAAAAAAAAATTTATTTTTTTTTAAATAATTCTAAAAATATTTCTTAACTCAATTGCTTTTTGTCTTCTAGTTCATTAATCTTCTCCAAAATTGTTTTATAAAAAGAAAGATCTTTGTATTTTAGTAGCTATAAAGCAAAACAAGGAATAAATTGCAATTATTAACATTTCCTTTGAAAATAACGTACAGTTATATGCGGGTGTCTCTTGAATCTCATGCCTCTGGTGTATGAACATTGTAATATAATAAACTGTAAGCATGTATTGACAATTCTTTTTCTATTTATCACGAAATTTTATTTCACTTAAATATTTAAATGCTTTATCTAGTGAGAAAAGAATGTTGATACTATAAAAATTGTAAAATTTTACTAATCGGAAAACAAAATGGAATACTAAAATTGACAAATTGGAAAATATTTATTCCTTATTTTTGTAATATTTAAAAAAAAAACTCAAAATGGAAGTTTTGCGCCATTATTCTTTGTAAAAATATAAAAAATTTCGATGATTTTTCCGCTATAGTAAGTTTCTTTGCCGAGTCTAATTTTTATATGAATGAATTGATGTTATTTTGAATTCAAGGCCTACTCCTGAAGACAGGCTCTATTTTCTGTCCCATTCGAAAAATATTAGCAATTAATGATTCTAATTTAACTTTTGGCTCTGTGAAACAATGTATTTGGAGAAATTTCGTGGTTTATATACTAAACCTATTGGGCCAAATAGCGTAGAATCCATAATTATAAGATCTTGCGAGCATTTCTGATTAATATAGTAAGTTTTTTGGAATTGTTTTGTTAAATAAACGGAATTCTATGACTGACTTTTCTATATTATACGCCTTAAAAGCCCGTTATAAGGAGGCTCATCAGTGTTGAAATACAAAAGAGCTTAGCAGACCGATAAAATTGATTCGATATTCCTTATTTGAGTATGGCAGATATGAGCCAATCACTCAGAATACACTCTTATGATTCGCATAGTGAACTGTTCGAATAAGATGTGAGTGTGTTTGATATGCGGATTAGTAACTTCTTTATTTCTTTTCATCAAGAATTAGGAAAAAGCACTGAAAAAGAAATTTGTATTCCCGACCATACACAAAATGATTAATTTCATTGTTTCTTAATTGTAGTGACTATTTCACTATGATTTTATCGTTACCATCATCAACAAATTTTAGATTATTTGTTCTTCAATCACATATGTAACTTAAATCTAAAATTGCATTACTACTGTTCCAACTTTATATTCATATTGTATTGGGATTTATCAATATTATACCTTTATTACGGAGTATACACACAAAAACACGATAGAACAAAACTAATAGTTAGTCAGAACAGAGTTCGATGGAGAAGCTTTGTGGAAGCCCTATGCTCCCAAGGGGAATAAAGCATGAAAAAAAAAATTAGTTTGACTAGCTTTAGGAGTTTATGCCAATTCAGATCCATTTTAGTTTTGGGTTAAAGTCCCCTACTATTGATAGGTCTGATAACAGATTGGGTTCGCCTATCTCTTTGTATTTCGATGATCTTTAACACCTGTATTAAAAAAATATATATATACCTTTAATATTTATTACATTAGCGAATATTTGATTAAAAAACAAATTGCACTCTTTAAAAAAAAATCTTATTTTTTTTCAAAATTCTTGCCTTCTTTATTCTATATAACAAATCTTCTAGGGTCTTGAGCCTTATAATAGCATCAACTGTTTACTGATTTATTTAATAATAATTTTTTTTTTTGATTTTTATTGTTATAACACAATAATTTCCATACAATTGAATTATGTATTGTACAATATTTTTTTAAAAAAAGAAGACGAAACTTGCAAATTTCCGAATTGCAAATAAAAAAGTTTTTCAGGCCACAATTTTTTTTTTTTGCTTTCTCTTTTTTTTTTTGTATTCTCTCACATTTGTAAAACTACAAAATGTAATTTATGTTACTTTTGTTTTACTTTTTTTCAAATTTCCTAAACTGTTGAAAAATCATTTATTATTATTTTTTTTTTTTTTATTATCATTGTTATTTTCGCCAAGAAAATTTTTGAAAAAGGATTTTGTTATAATTCTTAAAATAAATAGAAAAATAAATAAAAAAGTGGTTACGTTCTATTTGTTTTGTGAGTATGAGAGAATTGTTATGAGAATAAGTGAGCGTGTGAGAGAGAGAGACAGAATGAGAATGAAAGAAGGTAAGGGAGGGGGGGGGGGGGGGGGGGGGGGGGGGGGAGAACTTATTATAATAACTCGCAATATTTTACTTATAGCGTTATACATGTTATGTGTGTAGGTAGGTACACTCCTTTGTACATACAAAATAAACTTTGTTATCTCTTGTGAAATGTTTTAAATAAATAAAATAAAAATAAGAAAAAAAGAAAGAGAAAGGAAATTATTTTGAAAATGATATTTGTCTAAGGATAATACTATTAAGGGTTTTTTTTTTGTTTTCCATCCTTTTTATTTTAAAATTATTAAGAAATGGTTGAATTAAGTTAAAAAAAAAAAAAATATTTTTGAAAAGATTTTGTTCTCTTCTTACTTTTGTTCTCTTCTCTTCTTAATTTTGTTCTCTTTTGAATTTTGTTCTCTTCTTCTATGGTTACTCTTGTTATTTTTATTGTAAGTGATTCTAAAAAGTTTTTGATCAAATAAAAAAAACTTCCCTTTTTTTTTTTTGGGGTTCTTAACAGGAACATAATACTTTTGTTTTTTATTTTTTTATTTTTTTTTTGTATAACAATTCAAAAAGATAAATTATAAATTAATTTTATTTAACATAGAAATTTTATAGTTTTAAACAATTAAAACAGATTTCTTTTATACAAAAATCCTATTATTTGTTTTGAAAAAAAAAAAAAAAAAAAAAAAAAAAAAAAAAAAAATTGTATGGAATTAGAAAAGAGTCAAGAAAATTAAAATTACTGACAGCATTGTCGTTTTGTTTTTTGTTCTTTTTACGTTTATTTTTTTTTTTTTTTGAGGTTTTTTCTACAAAAACTTTTTTTGTAAATGAATTTATATGATTAAAATAAATATTTTTTTTTTTGTGTTCGGAAATTAATATTACCTTTGTCTTACAAGTATTTTTGAATTTATAACAATTAAAAGCATTTCAGTTGGTGTAAACCGACCGAATTATACCCTGCATCTTGATCTCAAAACTTTGTTTTTGAAATATCTAGAATTAACACTCATTGTTGTATAGTAATTACTTGAACATGTCAAACCACTCTTTGGAAACTGCACAGGTATGTCTGACCTATAATCGGATACACATATGCCAAGTTTCATGAATCTAACTTTCATATTTTTCTAAATATTTAAAATTTGCTTTTGGATTTTTGTGGAAGTTACCTGAATCATTGAAGTCATTTAATTAAAATATGTAGAATGACTATATGTAGAATGTAATTGGACACACCCCTCCCCACAAAATGTGCCTTGTCTCAATTAGTTTTTGAAATATTTAAAAAAAACTTCTTTGAGTTGTATGGTTGAGTAGCTATCCCTGGTAGAAAAGAAACAACTTTTGGAAGTTTGATGTCGATTATATTATTCGTTTTTGATTTATAGTGCGATGAAGCGAAGAAAGGGGCGGACGGAGGAATGGATATGGCTAAATCAATGCAGGATTTTACACTGACCAAGATTATATATATACAGTCGAACTCGCTTATATGCACACCCATTTTGGCAAACTTTTTTGTGCATATATCCATATTGTGCAATTATCCACTTCACGCTTAATTGCAAAAAAATTGCAATTATGCGTTAAACCTTTTTTCGAAAATTGTTAGTCCCACATAAAAATTGTTTATTCATATTAATACACGTATGTATTATGTAAATCTATTTGTAAGTTTTATTAAAAAATAAAATTATAATGGTTAACAATTCATTAGTTTGAATATAAAACAAAATAAAAATTAAATTTGTTTGTAAAAAAAAGCATTTTAAGGAATTGCATAGTTAACATATAGATCTGTTTACGTTTTGTACGTGTTATAAAAAAAAAGTAAAAATGACTAACAGAATTGTACGTACAGAATTGCATTGGAACTACTTTAGACATACATGTACACATGTGCATGTATAGTATGTACATATCACAATTATTTTATAAAAATAATTCTTTAATTATTTTGGCTTAAACAATAATCAGATATTTTTTTCTGTTTCAATTCTTTGCCTTTTAAATATTCTGTAATAATAATATCTTCTAAATTTTCTATACCTTCGCATGTTACAATATTTTTACAGTTTTTAAAATAACTTTGAATGATTTTGAATGAGTTTACAACTTCTTTCATTGTATCATGCATAAATGTAATTCAATCCGTACAAATTTTAAATATTACGTCCGTATTCACCCGCCTTTTTGACACTTCAATAAATTTCAAAGTTAAATTTTTATGTCAAGTTTGTACTAGGGATGACAGTGTATTAGGGATATATTGAATACTAAACTTTATTTTCTATGTCTTACACCAGATGGCTCACACCAACATTTTTTTATTATTTAATTGTAAAAAAAAATTTTGTGCTTATAAGCGAAAACTTTTGTATGAAAAAATTACAAAACTGTCAAAAAATTGTATGCTTATAAGAGTTTTGTGTTATTAAGCGAGTTGCAGTTAAGCGTTATAAATAGTATGAAGAATTATAGAAATTGCATGCGGGCAAAATATGCTGTGCGCATAAAGGAGTTTTGCTTATATGCGTGTTGCAATTAAGCGAGTTCGACTGTATGTCCATACTGGAAACGACTCCTTTAAGTGATTAGAAACTGCATACCAAAGTTAATATATTTTGCACGAAGGTGCAGGGTATAAAAAAAACATAAAAATCATAATCATGGAGATGGTTTAACCCCTTGAATTTGTTGAACAAATCCAAGAAAGTGATAAATTATAAAATATGTGGTTTTGAAATTAGTGTAAGAAAGACTGCTTTTTATTGTATAATTAGAAAATAATAAGATTATTTTCCTGAAATTTAATATATAAATTAAAATTTTGGAGGAAATCAAGTGTTACCAGCTACACGTTTACTGTAGACCATGTAAATTTGCCGAATATAAAGTTATATAATCAGCCGATTTTCTTAAACTCAAGGTGTTAAACAAATCAACTTATAAAATTTTTGGGAGTATCAGCGTTTGGATACCGGAGTAGGTTTCGATTTTACCTTTTTTCCTATATATGAGGAATTAATTGACGGATTTTATTGAGATTTAATATTTGAGTTCAATTTGTTACCTTGAGTAACTGATGAATTTTTCAAGGAATTTCGATGGCATAAAGTGAAACTCTACTAAGTATCAAATTCACATTTTCTAGATATGCGAATTAAAAGTTTATTTGGGTCCTTAAAATTTGAAAGAAGTTAATTAAAGGGCATTTTCATAATCTTATAAAACATTTTCCTTAAACTATAGACAATACATCTTGCGATCAGTTATGTACTGACCACATCAGAATATTTTTTTTAATAAAATTCCGATTAGGGAAACTTTTATTCAACTTAAGTCTTTTATGAAAAGTTGACAAAATAAAATTTGTTCTTATTTACTTTTGGTATTTGCTGAAAATAATTAATAAAATAAGAAATTTTTAATTAAGATTTTGACTTTTAATAATATCGGAGAGATTTTGAAATTTTTATCCCGATCTATCGTTAACCAATTACATAGTTTGCCTATATAATTTATATTTCTTTTGGGTCTTAATCTTTGCTAGGATTTTAATTACTTTGTAACTTTTCAAACTAATTAACAAACAAACAAAATAAAACAAATAATAATTAATGATTGTTTAATCTATAATTAATATTTCTTCAAAAACAAAAATTTTTTAATTATTATGATTAATAAAATTCTCATAATAAAATTATTTCTATGGTAATTATATAATTTTTATTTTGTGTAGTTTATGAGGAGAAATAAATTGAATTTTACATTAAATAAAATTGCAAAAAAAAAATGTCTTACATATTTCAATAAAAATATTCTCACACTTCTTACATATTCGATTGGAGTATGAGGACAAAAGACCCTAATATTATTGGATCTTATGGTCTTATCAAATAATTCTAAAAAATTAACCCTTTACAGGTGAGATAAATGTACGAATTCTTCTTTTTTCCACGTCAACTCTATGATACCCGTACGTATAAATGATTTTAGATGGGAAAAATAATTGACATACAGTTTCTTACAATCTCTTATTCTTTAGTGCTATTTTATACATTTCTGGTAGTTACCACATAAACCCATACAATCTAGAATAGTTTTATTGAAAATGATGACCACATTACCAAATTCGTTTGTTTAAAATTTCAGCTTTGTAGCTTTAATAGTTTCTGAGTTATGAAAAAACAGCTTATAAAGTTGTATGGCAGTTACCAAAGTAGTCGAGAAATTTTAACGACTTTTATCAAACAAAACTACTCTTAACAATATATTTGTTTTATTCAAATTTTCAAAATTAAGCGCTGAATAGTTCCTGAGATGTAACTAGATAAATTTTGAAGTTGAATGGCAGCTACTTAAAACCAGTACTTCAATCATATCCAATTTAAATAGATGTTCTGGAATTTACTATAATAAATAATTTGTGAAAATTTTGAAATCGTAACTTGGCTTAATCAGTTTTTGAGTTACCGTTAGTTCTGACAAACGGACGACGGACAGAAATGGTTAAATTCACTCAGAATTTGATGCTGATCAAAAACATAATATACTACAGTCAATATCCTAGACCATTATTTTCTAAGCGTTACACCTGTCATAGTAAATTTAGTATAACATTCGAAATTACATTCGTATACGGGTATAAAAACTGAAAATAATAATAACAATATTTTAAACAGTTGATGCCGGGTTCAGACCTCTTTTCCATAGCGTATTGGTAAAGAGTTAATGAATATTGATGATTAACGAAATAGTATTTAATATCAAATTATTTTACTTGACTTGTGGATCTAAAACGACACAATTCAAAAATTTCCGAATTTTTAATTTTGAATACAAAAATATAAGCCGAACTTTAATTGTATAATCTCGAGTGAGCTCTTGCAGGAAATAAATTCCCATTAATATGAAAATATAATTTTATACCTCTGTAAATTTGTCATATAAGTTCGAAATTTCCATATTTATATACTCGTCTAAATTAAATTATGAAATTATTGTTAATTAAACGAATAATTCTGTTCCATATTGCACCAAAATCAAAAAATGTACAACTTATTGAATCTTAATCTTTACGAATACCATTGTCTGCTCTTTAAAAATATTCTATTAACTATGGCACACAACACATAATTTTATACTTACTTAAATTTTTTGTTAGAATTTTAAGTAACTTTTATTTAGAAATTAGATTATTGTGTATTAAATAATAAAAGTACTTGAAAATGTCCTAAAAACTATAATAAACAATTTATAGTAAAAATGATTAATTATGTTATATATATATATTGATATATATAGACCTATATATAATATATTATGTATACACATTTCATTATGACAATATAAGGGCTTAGAAATGAGATAAACATAAAAATCTATGGAAACAATATCCGATACACAATACTTGTATAAAATGTCCTTGAATTTGATTTGAAAAGAAAAAAAAAATACAACACTGGTATAATGCTGCCGCCCCAACTTGTAAATTCAATTGATGCCAGACAAAATTATGATTTTGACATGTTGTCATTATTTTTTTTTTCTTTTCTTTTTATTTTTGTTTTTGGTTTATATAGTCTTATATTACAAGCCCACACTCACACATATTTGTTGAAATAGAATAGGTAGAATTGTACAAATAATTTTAAGAATAAAATTTGGATTAAAAGAATAGGGAGGATATGAAGGTGGGGCGATATAGAATCCATTTAATGATTTAAGAACACTTAAGAAAAAAAAATTAAAGAAAACTAATAATTAATCTTTGTAAGAGACAAAATGACAAAACAAAAATTCAATAAGAGACAAAAAGTAAATAAAAACAAGAGAAACATTTGTTTTTTTTTTTGTTTTTCTTATTTGTTTTTGCTGTTTTTGTTTATTTTATTTGGTCATTATAATTTTTATCTTATAAAGAAGAGAATATCCTTTCAAAAGGATATTATCATTCTCTATATTTTAATTAAAGTCATAGTAATAGAATCACAATAATTTTTAATTATATTTTGCTATAGTGATAATTTTTCTAATACAAAAACTTTTTCTCCATTTTGTTTTTTTTCCTTTCTTCTTGAAAAATCATTTTTAATTGAAATTTACTTTTATAATGTCGTATTGTTATATGGCTAGTAAACTTTTAATTATAATACAAATAGATAGAAGAAATAAGGAAAATATGAAATTTGGGTATACATTTTTGGTTTTTACATATTATTAAATGAATACAGGGTGTTTAGCATAAAGTAACAAATAATTTAAGAGATGATTCTTTGATAAATTTAGGAGAGGGAGGAGGGGGAGGGGGAGGTGAGATATTCTCATTTTAGAGCTACAGCCTATTTAGTACCTACAACCTGTTCTGTAGCCTGTTCTACCGAATTCCGACCTTGACGAGGTGTATCCCGAAAATTATGGATCAAATCAAATTGATTACAAGACCCAAAAATAAAGAACAATCAATCGCCTTTAAAAGAAGATCCTTATTATAGCAATATGTTGTATGGTTCCGAAGTTACCAGCATTTATTTGTATGCAGTCTGTAGCTTGAAATCGAATATATATCTGCACCCCATCCCCTCTCCCACCTACGCCTTTTTTTTTTGCTGGAAATTGATCAAAGAATCACCCCTGAAATTATTTACTACCTTATACGAAAAACTCTGTATACGTACATGTATATGTAGTTGTGTATGGTATACATATGTAATACCTAATAAAAATACAAAACTTCTTATTTGACAATAGGAGTAGAAAATTATTAAATGTAGTCGTGATTTTTGTATAAACATAATGTGTATGCTTGTATATAAATTTTTGAAAAATATTGCTTGATTAATTAAGATTAGAATTCTATTAATTCTAATTCCAAATTTTCCGTACTTCTGAGCCCTGTGATATGCAATTTTTTTAATATTAATAATTTCAATTGAAATATGTTATTTATCATATATATAAGAAGGCATTACCGTTTATTTCGAAAACTATAACAAGTTCAAATTATATTTTGTCTAAAGGTAATGAAATTCAGAATATTTCAAATTAAATTGCCTAATTAATATGGCAAATATGGACAAGATTTGTGTTGCTGCAACTGTGACATATATGAAATCGCACCAATATCAAGTTCAACTGCGAAAGTTTAGAATACAAAATAAATATAAATCCTCAATAAATCTAAAATTTTAAATTTTAAACAAATTATATGTGTGCACTTCAGTTTAAACAATGTAAGTTGGTAGGTATATGGTAATAATGCGTAATAATAAAGGTACATGGTAATAAGTCAAAAAACATACCGTTACCTACGGGTAATAAGTCAAAAAACATACCGTAACGAAATGAAAAATTTTTTCTTCCTTAGTTATAGACACCCTTTTCACGCATTACTTGATAATCTCAGCTATATGGGAATCTATATTTTTTATCAATTATAAGATTACGTTCTAGAAAATTGTAAGCATTTTTTAAAATTTACTGTAAAAATTCGGCTTATTCAGCTTTTTACATTGTTTGATATTAATTTAATATTTTAGAAAATTTAAATTTATTAGAGAATTTTTATGTAGCAAACTCTTGTAAACAATACGTACGGTAATTATGTAGATTAATGTATAAAGAAATGTGTAGAACAATTTCCCGGTAATGTCTTTATATTTCTGTAGCTCAATTGATGGAATGTCCGATTAGAAAGCGATAGATTATGGGTTGGAGTCCAGTTTGTTAATTTTTTCAATTTTTTCTGCCTTAATTTGTTCCATTGATTTGACGTCATCTATCTGTCCCACAGTTGTATTAGGGAATTTTAATTTACAAATAATAATGAACAACTATCAGTTGTATTGTTCTCATATATGTACACATATGTACTAGATGTTATTGTTTTACACAAATAAATATGTCAATGTAAAAATTAAATTTCGTAACCTAAAAATTTGATAAACTTATCAAAAGTATTTGTATTATCAATGATGTAGAAAATTAAAAAAAAATCAAAATAAATACCCTACATATATATAATGTATAACACTTTAAATGAAAAATTCAGTAAGTCTTAAATTTCCTTTTCTGACATAATCTAATAGTTGCAAATAGTTTTCTCTTTCTGAAAATTTAATAAATTTTTGTTTTGTTCTTTTTCTATTTTGTATTTTTGCTTTTTTTTTTTTTGAAATCATAAAAAATTTGAAAAACGAAAATTATTTTTGTTATCATTTTTGTGTCGGCAAACATCGACAAAAATTTCATTACAATTCAATTTCAAATTCATTTCACGCTCTCTATCTCTCTCCCTCTCTCTCTCTTTCTCTCGTTCTATCTCTCTATCTCCTTCTGTTTTTGCATATTTTTTTCTTCAATATTGATGACAGCAATGCTTACAATTTTTTTTTTCTCTCTTTCATATTTTAATATTGCATACATCAACAAACTCTTCATAAACAGTATATAAGTATTATACAGTTGTATATTAGATTTTGTATTTGTATAAAAATTTTGTATATGAATGTCGTTAGTTATGTAAGTTGACATTAGAATCTGTCAAAAGCATTGTAAAATTTCATTCTTTTTGTAACAAAAAAAAAAAATTAAAATTAAAATTGTTGCAATATTAAATTTTTTTTTTTGTTCTATTTTGGTTTTTTTTTTTTTTATTTTCGCAAGTGAATTATTTTATGCTTGGGTTAACCCTTTTTACCATAATTCTTTCTAAAAATGCATAAAATGTAAAATTGTATTTGTTTTCATATGCATTTTATATTAGGTATACATGTATGTATGTGAATGAATAAATCAAATTGCTCACTCGCACACTCGTATAAATGTTGCATATCTTAAGTTTTTGAAATTTAGAAGACAGAATTTGAATTTCTTAAACTTTAAGAAATTCAAATTCTGTGATTCTCTTAATAATTTTTATTCGTTTTTGCTCTGTTATTAATTTCTTGATGAAATTTTACTTTAAACTTCAATAGGATTTTATATATTCTAGAGAGTCGAAACCAGCTTCAAACACCTATAGTTAGTGTTTTTGATTAGAAACATAAGGTTGTAGCAGTCTTTCTATTTCCTAATTCATTTTCGAATTCATTATGAACGTCAAAGAGTTTTAAAGACTCTCAATTCAATTATTGGTCAATTAACACAATATACCTTATCTGCAAATCAAACGTTCTTCCAGAACTTAACTGAACAGCCGTGAGTTATATACCGAAATACTGGAGAACTAATCGCTGAAATACAACTTATTTAAGAACTTTAGATTAGTCGTGAGCTAAGCTGTAAAAAAATTTTTATTCTAGATGAAAATATTTCGATGAAGAAGTGAAATTAACATTCGCCACAACTATTCTATATTTATTCGGCAATCATAAAAATTTATTTGTGTACTGGTCGAAATTTCTGATACAACCGCCAATTTAATGAAAATAACACATAAAAAATTTATGTCCCGTGATAATTAATTATAGTTTACCGTCTAATCTAAAATTTTTGTAACTTTTGTCCAAAAACCTATTAAGCAACAAATTTGTCTAATCGCCATACTTAAATGCTTACAACATATAAAATTTTAATTGTTAATTGTAACAAAATGAGAAATATTTTAATGAGAAAATTGAAAAATTAAATAAAATTAAGAGAGTCATGCATATCAAGTTAACAAAATAAAGAAATTTAAATATTCAAAATCTCTTATAAATATATAACAGTTATAAGACTCTCTGAATAATTTGAACTGACAAAGCATCAAAGTGAGAGGATTTTGTTACATTACCGATCATTCTTTGTACACTCATTGTGCTGCCGTTTTCCTTAAAAAATAGTAATAATTTTTTTTTTTGTGATATTTTTTTTTGTTTTATTTTATTTTTTTTTTTAATTTTCATTTTGACCTAGTTAAAAGATTTCCGGTTGTTTGAAATTTATGTTATGTTAACTGTTATATGAATGTCAAAGGACTTGTTAATTTTTTAATAACCAAAACAAAAAGAGAAAGAATCATATCTTGTGTTTTTGAGAAAAAAAAACAGAAAAAGAGAAGAGGAAAAGAAGAGAAAAAAAAACTAAAAAATTAAAATTTCGACACTAAACTAGAAATGTGTAGAAATTTTTTTCTTTCTCTTTGTTTTTCTCTGTTTTTTTGTGTTCTGAGAGCGAAATTTCATGTTGCATTTAAAAAGTTCTTTGCATTTTTATTTTTGTTTTTGTTTTACAAAAAGAAAACATTAAAAAGAAAATAAATTTTGTTGCAAAATTTTTTTTTCTCTTTTTATTCGTTTTGTTTTCGTTTTGTAATTTCATTTGAAAGAAAAAGAAAAAAAATAATAACTGTGCTTCTCTTTGAAAAATAAAAATTATTTTGTAGCTTTGCAAGATTTTATTTTTACTTTTGTGTTGTTGCTTTTTTTTTTTTTTTGAAAAATCATAATTTATGCAGCATACGTAAAACTCAAAGCTATGCAATGTACATGCTCTTAACCCTTTCAGGAATTTTCTTACCACATAGTAAAAAATTTTGAAATTCGTACTTTTCATTCATATTTCTTAGATTTTTATTAAATATATGAGAGATGATTGCTTAGTAACAGCTTTTTATAATAGCAAAATAAACATCACTTATTCGACAGTAACTGTAACTAAAACCATCACCATTTATAGATGAAAAGGGAAGAGATAGGGAAAATTTAAATAGAAAGTTAATAGAAAGCGCTATATAAACTAGAAATAAATTAAACAAAATCAGTGCTACTATATGAGTTGGCCGTGAGGCACCCTCTTACTCATGCTGGTACAAAAAACAGACGAATGCAAATTAATTTCGTGCAACATACGCGACACTGGGTCCATAATGCGTACTATGACGTGGAACATTGAAAAGCTTGACTAAGATTCTCTCTGTAACCGAGGCAACCACATTACCCACCATAAGTTAATGAATGAAAACTATATCGGAAACCACCCCATGAAAACAAAGCGGCCTTAAGTCTAAAAACAGAACTCAATTAAAAGACTTACCGAATAGAACTGTAGAAGTGGAATTTCTAATAATCGTAATATAATTAATTTTTAATTTTTTGCACTAAAGGGGTTAAATATTTCCTTTCTATATACTTATATAAACTAGGAAATATTTAAAAAAGAAAAAATTTAAAAACTGTAGTAGCAATATTTTAAATAAATTATGTGTGTACGTGTGAATGTACATAAAATAGACCACAGAATAAATGATTGAAATGTGAGCACATAATAAATAAAATATTTTTTTGTTATACTTTAATATAGTTTAGTTAAGTTCATATTAGCAGTTCAGTCAAACAATTCTTAAAGTATTAAACGAAATGGAACAGAATTGGTAATTGCTAAAACTTGTTTTGAATTTATCGAAGAGCTTTCCTTATCAAAATTCTTAGGAAAAATTAGAATATAAACCTAATATTAAAAAGCATGCATTATAGTAGACGTCGAACCAGGCCATATCCAACTTGATCGTTTCTGAGAAAACTGACATGTGATTATTTCTTATTGGAATTGTTATTTTCAATATATTGTTGAATTCTTATTAGAAATAAATTTTTAATTATTAAGCCTTTATCAAAATTTTAATATTCTTATAAATTTAACTAGAAAATTTTCTTAATTTTCCCCCCTTCCCATTCTCATGTCGACCCTTATGATCTTTTGTGTGTCCCGTCCCCATTTACATCAACCTTTTACCCAGACCCCTGACAAACCGCAATACAGCAGCCACGTCAAGCTGGGAGACCCTCCGCGGGAGTTACAAAGCCTAATCCGAAACATTTCAGTCGCAGGCGAGCAACCGCCTCACGTTCACACAATAAATGCTCCATCGTTTTGACCTCTTCCAGGCACAAATGACACTTTCCGTTTCCTGTCCTGCCCATCCTTTTTAGATAAACCAACGAGAGGCGGTGCACAGTGAAATTTGCTATCTTACCTCTTTGCCACATATTAATTTTATTTTAGAATTAGGCATTTTGTTGTTTTTACTTGGTATTGAATTCTCCCTAAAATATGCAAGTGTATGTATACCTGAATACTTGTGAACCTTCAGTTTTTTTTAATTGAAGAGAAAACAAATTATGAAAATAAAGAGCAACAATATAAATGCCCCAAGAATGTAACCAAAGTCAGAAAAACAAAAAAAAATTAAAAATCAAATTAATTTAATGACGTGCAATACGCCCTATATAAAATATTTACTCAACCCTAAATAAAAAATTTCGTAATTAAAATACTCAAGTAGATTTCTCAAGTATTTAAAAAGAGCACATTTCCTGTACTAATTTTAGAGGCTAATTATATATTATGCATGTAAATCATAAATGCTTGAACTTCTCATTGTTGCGTATTATTCGAAATTGTTTGGCTAATTGAGAATTTAAAAAAAAAAAAAACTTTACTAATTCCTGCCAATTTTCAACAAATTTTTTGTTTTCCTCTTGTTTTTTTTTTAATAAATAGAATGTTATTTAGCTAATTACTTTGACCTTTATAATATGCATGTGTGTATGTGTACGTATACGACTGCAGCAATTTCAGCTCATGCATAATTTATTCAAATACTTTTTTTTTTATAAACACATAATTTTTGTTTCATTTTTCATTATTTTGGAAAAACAAAAAAAAAATTTTAATTTTATTTTGATTTTGTTTTTTTTTTCTGAATTGCTTGCTTTATGGTACAAAATTTTGGATTATTTAATAAAAAAAAAAAATTTTTTTTTGTTCTATTTCTTTTCGTTTCTGCTGTTTTTGTTTTCTTTCCTTTTCTTTCCCTTTTCTCTCTCCCTTATATCTTTGTATTCCATTTCAATTTCATTACAGTTAATAATTGTATAAAATCTTTATTCTATTCTTGGAACAGATCCAGAGGAGCAAAAATACAAAATTAAAAATTGCAAAAACAAAAAAGAAAATCACAAAATACGAAAATGGTAAACGGAAGCAGGTCAGCACAAATTGTAAATAATTATAACGGATACGGAAATAATTTAAATAAATGAAAATAAAAAAAAAAGAGAAAAAATAAAGAGAAAAAACAAAACAATAAGTTGCGACGATTTTTGCTCTCATTTTTTGCTCTTTCTCTCTCTGTAAAGAATTTGATTATATGGTGAAAAACAAAACAAAACAATAAACACTAATAAGAACAGCAAAATCCAATTGTGTTCAACAATGGAAGTGAGAGATCCTCAATATGATGAAAAACAAAAGTCAACAAGAAAAAAAAAAAAAATTAAAAGGAATATTGAAAAAATTTAGGCTCACTTGAAGAATACCTAAAACACAGAGAAATCAAATGGCAGCGAAAAATGAAAAATCCTTTTTCCTTCATTTCTCAAGAATTGAGAAACCTTTTTAATATGACAATTTTTAATGCTCCTTTTTTTAGGGTAACAGTATTAAAAATAAAATATTTTGCTTTTTTTTTGTTTTGTTTTCATTTTTTCACTTTGTGAATGCGTTCGTGTGCGTTACACAATAAACAAAGCATTGTTAATATATGGAAATCGTAAGAAGGATTAGGGATACAAAAAAAAGGAAAATGTATTCAAGAATAATAAAAAAAAATGTAAATATAATGAAGAAAACCATTCAATGAAATTGCATGTCTGAACAATTTATTGTACAAGAACATATATATATATATGTGTTATATACATATATATATATATACATTATATACATATATATAACACATATATACATATATATGTGTTATATATATGTATATAATGTATATATATATATATACATTATATACATATATATAAAACATATATATATTTATATGTTATATATACATATACATACATATATATTATATATTATATATATATATATATATATATATATATATATGATATATATATAACATATATATAACATATATATATATAACATAACATAATATATATATAACACATATATATATTATTATATTATACACATATTATATATATATATCGATAGTTTAACATAACATAATATATATATATATATTATATATATATATATATGTTCTGTATATATATATATATATATATATATATATATATATATATATATATATAATATATCGATAGTTTCCATTAATATGAAAACATGTGCGAATTGTATGGCTGCTCTTTTTCATTTCGAATACATGAATTTATTCTTGGATATACGAAAAGTAACTGCATTGTATGAAATTTCAATACAAACAAAGAGTTAATGGCAAATAATTTGAGAGCAGCCAGGATTGTAAAAATAAAATTGCTCTAAAATTTTGTTCATATTTTTTTTAGTTTCTCTTTTTGTTTTTTTTCTTTGTTTTTCTATTTAATTTTTGTTAGCATTTTTTCGAATAAAAAAAAAAAATATAATAAAAATTATTGTTGAGAAAAGAATAAATATAGAGAAGAAGAAAAAAAAATATAAATAAAAAAAAAATTTAATTAATTGAGAAAAAAAGAAAAGGAAAAGTGTATAAAATAGAGAAAATTCAATAGTAAGTTAAAATACCATTTAATATTTATAATTAGGGCTATTATCGAAAAAAATAAAGAATTATATATATATATATATATAGATAAAATTATATATATATATATAATTTAAAATAACAATCGATCTTAAAATAAAAAAAAATAAAAAAAAAAATAAAATAATAAATTTAAAAAAATTGCATATTTTTAGGTAACAAAAAAAATTTAAATAATTAATTAAAAAATATATATATATATATAGAAATTGAAAAAAAAAAGTTTTAAAAACCAAAAAAAAAAAAAAAAAAAATAACCAGTATTACAGTTCAGATCAGACAAAATAAAAAAAAAAATTTTTTTTTTTAAATTCTTATAGAAAATTAAAAATTCTAATTGATTGGCAACTCTTCTCTTACGTAAATTTATTTTTGACCATACCTAGACTTATTTAATTAATTTTTATTTATAATTAATAATATTAAAATGTGCCGCTTTTGACTAGGTTTTCGAATAATTTCTTTGACCCGTCTATATTTTATATTTCTGGTGCCATTCCATAAATACGATCTATACGTTGTCCGCCGCCTGTCCGTCTACCAATCCGTCTTTTTTTAAAATGATGATTTGTGAATGCAAAGATAATGCTAAATATATGAAATCTAGCACAGATGCATTATTCTTACTGCATGCCAATTGGTATTGAAAAAGAGCAAAATTAACTGGTAAGAGAAATGGTAACACTTGCTTGAAGAAATTATATGATTTTAATTTTAAGCATAAATTTTGCAAAAAATAATTTTATTAAAAATGTCTTTTTAATTACTTAATGTCACTCTCCAAGTACATGTCTGGTAGCAAAGCTTTTGCTGGCAAAAATGTAGTGAGAGAATGAAATAGGGCACAATACAAAACTAAAATCTTTTAAAATAAAGAAATTTGGGAACAAAATCCTAAAATAGGTTCGGTCCGGTCCGCTTATTTTGCATAAAAATTAAATTCACAAAATTTAAAGTTGGATTTCTTCGAGTGTTCTATGAGATGAAATTGTTAAATATTTCAAGATTTCCAAAAACAAATTGGATCTAATAAAGCTTCTTTTCAGGCTTAAATTTAATCCGCAATCAACGTTAAAGATCATAGAAATTGTTGATGTATAAAATGAATAACTTTACCAACCGTAGAACTCAATTTAATTTGTAACATTTCCAATAATAATTTTAATTAAATTATAATTAAACAATTTCAGAAAATTCCCAAATTACGAAAATTTTTAATTAATTAAATATTTTAATTTAATATGAAGAAGAAGATTTTTGACAATAAAAATGCAAAATTGCGTTTATTTCATGTTTTAAATAAATTATTAATATAATTAAATTAATGTAGAGAAATTTTATTAAATTTATGCATTGTGTTAATATTCTGGCTTTAGTTTCAATCAATTATGGACAAAATATTATTAAATTATTAATTAGAAACGAACTTATTGTGTCTCAAATAGAGATTTATTAACAATAATATTTTCGTTCAATTAATGAGTAGATTATATTCTAAATTATTTTCTAGTAAGAGTTTGAATTGAACACAGTACGAAATTATATTCTATAGTGTGGCTCTAATAACTTACATGCATTGAGGATCTCATATTTATTTTCGATATGACAGTATAAAATCATCTATTGCTAGAGTATTGGTTGACAACATTATATACCCAACCAATGTTATATTCATATAGAATTTTATATAATCTTAAAAGGAACGTGAATCAAATTAAAAACAATAATTAATATTAATGCCCCCATGTACCTTCATAGTTTATAACATAATAATTACATTATAATTATAATCTTTCAATTATTATGTGTATGACAAGTAAACACATTATTATGTTTTTGCAATATAAATCAATAATTTTAATTAATATTTTAAATCGTGTGTGATTCTCATTAATCACCTTTTCCCAAATGTACCCACCTACACATGAATTTGAAAAATAATTTGAAATTATTATTTTATTAATATTTAATTAATAATTTTTCTTTTCTATATAGTTTTACAATAGCTATATTTAATAATGTACTTTAAAAAATTATGTCAAAAATTATTATAATGCTTTGCAATCTTTCCAAAAAAAAAATTGAAAGTTTCACTCTGTCCGTCCGTCAATTCGTCCGTGGACATGTTTATAAAACTTCTGCACCCGTAAAAATAGAAACCTGAAATTTCATACGTACATAGAAATTAAGAACAAGAAAATTTTTACCTATCTCCACCTGATTCCTCTCTAAAAGTTATAATCACATTTTTTTAATTCTGCAAACAGAAAAAGGTTGTAGTGTTGTCTCTTTCAACCGTGGCATAGCTTTGTTGAATTCTTAAAAAAAAACAAAATCCATTCTTTCCAAAATTTTGATACAGATTTTCTTCTAGACGATAAGCTATACGAGTCGGAAATTTTAATAAGTTTTAGACAAAAAAGGGTAGTTCGTTTTTCTGTAAGAAAATTTTTATCTAATTCGAAGCCCTCTCAAGATATTATCCGCCGAAATTTGTAAAATTTTAATTTTCTAAAACGGCAAACTTTGTCAAATTGGTAAAAAAGTAGAAAGCTAACGGTAAATTTCCTGCTATCAAAAAGTGTAATTTTTTTTCTTGCTTAACCGTCCAATTTAGCATTTTTGCTCATCCCAAATGTATGCAATAAATCGGTAAATGAATAATAGAAAAATAATTGTCATATCTTGTGATTAAAACTAATATTTTCACTTGTTTAAGGGTAAAGTGCTTCCTTACAAGGCATTGGTTTGACCCGATTTTATTTTCTTTTAATACAATATAAATTAATTATTTTATATTATTTTATTTGTACAATGTGTTCTTTCTTCTTTAACACACAATATGAAATTTAATTGGTATTTAAAATTTTATTGTTAAATTAATATTGTTGAAACAATAATTATAATAATTGGTATTATATTTCAAAAAAAAAATATTATTTAAAAATTATAAATATTTTTATTAGAATTATTTAATTACGAAATATTTATGAATAATACGTGAAATTCAAAAATCATGTATGTATATAAAAAGACGATTTTTTTTCATTTCTCGTGATTATTTAAAAATAATTAATGTAGGATTTGCAGGTTATTGTATATAATTTTTAATTAAATACACGAACAATGTTATTAATTACCATTAATTAAAAATTAACCAATTTATAATTGCCATGGTTATAATTTTTGAACCACCATTTTGGTTTCCAAATTCTCAAAATTTCACTTTAAAACTATTGAAAAACATTATTATATAGGGCTATGATAAATTTCAAGTCATTTTTAAATAAAATAAGTTAAAATGCCTTTTGAATGGAATGACAGAATATGTGAATACGTATTAAGGAAACACGTGCAAGTGTGCAGTATACATAATACGGACGTCTTTCGCATGTATTTTTAATCCATGTAGTACCATGAAGCCGAATTGTAAAAGTACTGCGTCATATAAGTCATTCATGTTTAAGAAATAAAAGCAAGGCATTTAAAATTAAAATAATAAATTTTTTAGCTAACTTATGGCACAACAAATGTTTAATTCGCTTAATGGAATTCGCTAAATGAAATTCGTTTAATAGGATTCGCTTAATGAAATTCGCTTAACAGAATTCGCTTAATGAAATTCGTTTAATTAGATTCGCTTAGTCGAATTCGCTTAATAAAATTCGCTTAATAAAATTCGCTTAATGAAATTCGTTTAACAAAATTCGCTTGGTAAAATTCGCTTAATCGAATTCGTTTAATCGAATTCGCTTAATGGAATTCGATTAATGGAACTCGCTTAATTGAATTCACTTAATTAAATTCATTAAACGGAATTCGATTAATGGAATTCATTGAAAGGAATTCGCTTAATCGAATTCGCTTAATGAAATTCGCTTAATGGAATTTACCTAATATGAATTCGCTTAATATGAATTTTAATTAATAATAAATAAATTGGCCATGAATGATTATGTCATGAAATATTTTATTTAGTTTTATTATTTAATTAATTATTATAACAAAATTTTGAATCCCAATCATTGAATTCCAATTTTTCATTATTTTTATTTTAGAATTTTAATAAATGACAATTGTTAATTTCAAATTGTAATACAAGTGGAGATAATGCACTACTACTCTATTGTACCCCTCCTCTCTACGAATGTGCTCAACCCGCCGCCACTGTTCGATTTCGGCCAGCGTGAGCGCGTGGTTCTAAAAATGTTTTTCTTAGTTTTTTCAAAAATTTCTTTTAATTAATTTTTTTAGATAGAAAATTTTTCAAATAAAAATTAATAATTTCGAATTTTATTCTTTGTAGATATTAAAAATTTATTAAGTGATAACAAAAAAAAAAGAATGTCTGATCTGATAGTTTCATTAATTAAAATTAAAAAATAGAAACTAAATAATAAAAAAAAAAAAATATAAACATTTCAAATTTTAAATTTACATTTGTAAGCTTGAGTATAAACATATACAATATGACTTTGCTTTTGGGTATATAAAAAAAAAAATTTGTTTTTTTTTTTTTTTTTTTCTTAATTTTAAAATATAAAAAGGCTGTGTGTAATGTATTTAGATTATATATTATTTATCTATATATATATAAATATGTATATAAATCTAATATTATATAAAAAAAATATACTTATAAATGTAAAAATATATAAAATGTATGTATATAGATATACAGAAAAAAAAAGCGTTCATCAATAATAAAAAAGAATAAAAAACAAAAACGTTTTTAGAAAAAAAAAAATTAAAAGGAATTTTTATTTAAATTTATGCCGTTATTCTTAAAGATGGCTCCAAAAGGAACACATAATAAAGGATAATGTAAGTATGTTCACCACTTTCTTAAAACGTTAATTTTTCAGATAAATCTTTCAAATTTTATTTAAAATACAAAAGCGAATTGAAATACGACAGTATTCCGAAATTTTGAATTTAATCACATTATTATAGTCACATTATTATAGTTTGGTTAGTAAATCTAGTATAGACACTTGAATGTATAATTCTTCTTCAACACAATTTCGAAAACAATAGTTGCTCAAAATATTAACGGACACTAATCAATGGAAATTCAAAATATCTGGCAAATCACCCATAATTCAAAACATCACAAAATATCATGAAAATTAGAATTAAAGGAGAGGAGAATAAAATTTTACATTTAATTACAAAATCAACTACGACAACAACTTGTTTTAATGGCAACACCAAAAATTTGAACAAATTGCAAAATTTTCATACAATGGTAACACCGATTTCATAAAATTAAGCCTAAGTAACTAAGCCTACCACAAATTTTTTTTTTTTTTTCTGTATGACAAAGAGTAGGTTCAAGTATTGTCCAAGACATATTCCAAACACGTTCAAACCAAAATTTTATGTATAACTATACGTTCTATATTGTGATTCTATATGCACCTCCATTAAATTTGATTTGAATGCATAAAAACTATTTAAAATTTTGTTGTATAACATTAAGCTTTTTTATTTTGTCTTCTAATAAATCATTATCTTTTATGCATTTAACTTTATTTTTTATTCAACATATTTAGAAATTTTTCAATATTCCAATGGAAAAATTGTACTCCAACTCTTAAAATTAATTATTTTTATACCCTACATCTTAATGAAAGTTATATTAATCTTGATATTGAAATTATATAACTACTTGTAGTAGATGTCTGGAACACGAATATGTATATTTATTCTTGCTAACCATAACCATAAAATTCAGTATTTGTTTAAAAATGCCATTCATCTGTCTGTTCGCCCGTCCATTCGCAAGATTCGCTCTAAAGCTTTCGTGCTCATTACCTCAAATTAAGAATATTAATTAGAACAATTTGAACAATGAGTTCGAATACCTGTGATTCAACACAAATAGATTACTTTAAATATTTTAAAAACTAATAAATTGCTTGTAGCACAAAATTTGACAGTCATGTGCACAATCATGTCTCAAATACGAGATGTTACCATTAAAATCATACAACTTTAAAAACTAATATAAAATATTTTAAATTAATTGAAGAAATACCATAAAATTTGGTAAGAAAATGTCAAATCATAGCTTCTACACGCCTTAAAAATTTTGCTCAGCTGACTCACTATACATAGATTTTAATTTTATTGCCATAATAGTAATAATGATATTGTTATGGCAATGACATTCCCATGATGGTAGAGGATATTTTAGTCGTCTAATATCAAATGGCTTTTAATCGCTTATGCAAGTATTTTTTTTTTTGCTCTTTCAAATTAGCTTTGTCTTTGATCAACGCAATGCTTCCAATATTAACAATATAACAATATTCTTAAATTCAATTATAATCCTAATTGATTTTTATAACCTTACACAATACATACATATAGATTAAATTTACTTACTAAGCTTTATTCAATCTATCGTTTACTGTTCAGCCAGAATATATGGAAAAGAAAGTAAAACTTTTTTAATTTTTCATTGTACATACTGTCATTCTACATAAAGGTATTATCAGCCGCGGCTCTAACTTGTTTGACGCCCTAGGCGGTCTATAAAAAGAGCGCCCCCATCCCCCCCCCCCCCTACGTTTAATAAATTGAACATATAAAAAAATCACTTTCGTGTAACTTTATAACGCTAAATGGAGGATTAGTCATAGAATCAAAGCGCGAAATTAAATTTTCTAATATTTCTTTACAACGTTAGTTTGTTTATAAAAATTATATGTTAATTTCTCTGTAAATAGAAAGAAAAAAATTCTTGGACCGTATCTAATTGAAAAAATTGGGAAAAAGTTTATTTTTTGAAATTTAGTTATTTTTCTAAATGTTTCATGGCGCCCCTATTTTCCGGTGCCCATTGCAAAATGCTTACTTCGTATATATGGTAGATCCGACCCTGGGTATTATTTTTTTGTCTGTATTATATAATTTGAGAAGACCATCATTAGATTTATAAGGATTTTTTGCATAAATTTGAATGAAAAATATTATATTCTACTTTTAAGCTATACCAGTTAAATCTGTTATACTCGTACATATAATAATGTAATTATACATTGACTGTAATACATACTTGTATAGAGTTATAAAATTTCTATATTTAAATAAATAATTCTAATACATTAATTTAGGAATAGTTTTTACTTAAATTTCAGTATGTATACACATTTGTATATAAGATATATATATATGCGTATAACCAGTTAACAAATTGCATATACTAACAATTTAAAATTTTCATTATTCACATATAAATGATAATGATAACAATATAGTTTATATTCTATTGTTATAACAATGATAGTTATTTGAGGATAATGATTGTTGCTTGATAATGTTACACGAATTTTATACATGTAACATGATATATACAAGTATAACTATAATAATAATGTTATACAATATGGAATTTGAATTTCCCAAGAGTTTTTATGTGGTATTAAGCAAAGGTATATTATATCGGCTATATAAATTTCATCTATGTTCATATATACACATATATGTATATATATATGTATATATTTATATATATATGATAATTTCATATATTAATAAAATTGTTATGTTGTTTAGAAGTTATGTTTTCAGAAAACCAAAATCGATTTAATTTCACACTCGACTGAAAATCGTTTTTCATAATATTATACACAAAGTATACCAATATACAATATAAAAGAATATTCTATAAGTATAGAAGAGTCTTTTATCAAGAGAGAAACAGTTTTTAACCTGATTTTCACTATATATGTATATATGTATATATGTATATAATCTTATTACAAATTAGTGTTCTTCTAACCTAATCAATTTACGAACATAATTATAAAAGAAAATTTTTTCTTTGTTTTTGTTTTTTTTTTTTTTTTTACATTTCAATAGTATAACAAAACTAACAATGCGGTTTAATTATAAATTTTCTATAAATGTTTTTAACTTTTACAATATTCACCTGTACTATAATAGTAAAATAGAAGTTATTTATATAGGGTTGAATTTTTTTTTTCTCTATATAATTATTGTAATTGTTATACACTTTTTGTTCAAAAATATAAGAGAATAATATAATTATTGTTTAAATTACAGTCGCAGTAAAATCATTAATATACTAAACACTAATGCAATAAAAATTTGTAATAAAATTATTAGAAAACTGAACAATTTTTAATATTCTTATGAAGTAAATCAAAGACAATCAAATTTTAGTCCCGCGAGCGAATGTCCGACTCTGGACGAGGGCAGACTGGTCACGTAGGGCAGAGCATGTGTGACGGGACTGGATGAAATATCGAAAATTTTTATCAATGATTTAAATAGATTCCACAAGAGAGTCGGGTGGCTTAGATAGACAACCTGTAATTATACGCTCAAGGATAGCGGCAAATTTGTAGTAATTGGAGTGCGGTGTACTTACTGCACCTATAGTCACGTGAATCAACGAACCAGCCAAATTTTAGCCTTATTATAATTAAGCCCTATTAGAATTAATTTTTACAATTTTGTATACCAATCCAAGATGAATTCAAATTCAATATACGTATAAGTCAATTATTATGAAATATCAATTCTATATCAAGGGTATTGGAATCATAATTAATCATGATATTAAATTAATTAATCTTACAATATACTCGTAGTAAATGAATATTCAAAAGCAATAAAATTGCTCCATTTACACGTTCTCTCTTTACACATACATGTATAAGAAAAAATATGGAAATTCTCCTATATACATACGAAAACCTCTTCATTCATAAATCAAAAATGTTGGGAAGCCAAAAAAGTAAAAATATTCAAAAGTTTTTGAATTAAATAAAATTAAAATTTTTAAAGTTAATTATACACAAACAAAAAATGTCTTCTTAAGATCATATAAGCAAGTGAAAAAGAACAAGAAATAAAATATTTAAGAAATCTCCATCTTCTCTCAACTGCCTGGAATTGCTTAAAATTTAATGAATTTAAAGCTTTAAATTCGTTTATAGCTGCCCGGAGAAAATTCACTTTTTCCTCTTCATAACACCGTTCTTATAATTAATCATTTTGCATATACTGAGGCGCAACTCCTTAAATATTTATTATAAAAATTAATTTATAAATTATTATTAAAATACTCTGTAGCATTACTAATTTCTTTTTAAGCATCATATACTCTTATACACTCGTTTATTATGCTCCAATTTAAGAATCATAAATTATAATTTTTTTTTTTGGCGAAGACACCACATCTAACTTCGTTACTTAGATCTTTACTCTTTTTATTTGTATGAAAATTAATGAGCTATTTTCTTTAATACCTTAAGAGAACATGAAATATTTATTCATTTTTTTTGTCCTATATAATTTTGAAAATTTAAAGTACTTCCTTAATTGGTTTAAGAATTGTGTTAAGAAATTCTTTTTAATGCAAACAAGTGAAAATGTAGATTTTAGGATATTAAAAATATTCTTAGTAAATAAAAAAAATTTAATAAATTGAATTTTCAACTGTTATGAAGTATCTATTTTAGTTCATATTGGAATGTTTAGCGTTTAACATTTGCAAATCTTGGAAGATTTTATTCATCAATCATTAAAAAGAGGACAATCCATAAAATATTAGGCTGTAGAGTAGATCTTTGAAATTAAGTGTGAATTAAAATTAGGTAGTTGCTAATTTTTGAATAACTTTTCTCGTGTACATGGCAACTTGGATGATTTCTTCCGATTTGTAAGCGAATACTCTGCCAAATGGCTGAAGAATCATCGAAAAATTATTAAAATCATTATGGGTTACGGGAAAATATTTTGAAATCATATAAAATGAATACTTTCCAAATAAGAAATTTAACAAAGTACAACTCCTTATAATTTAAAGGTTAAATTAAAATTTAGTCACTGCAAATTACACAATTTTTTTAGAGTCAATTCAGAGTCCTTACATAAAAACCTTAAACTAAATTTAAATTCAAATTTTTTACATTCAAGTTAATGTTCTTTTTAACAGTTTTCGTAAAAGAATTTATGAAAAGAAGTGCTTATTAGTTTCACTCTGTTCGTTCAGGCGATCGTGGACATGTTTGCAAGACTTCAAGACTTTTGAAGATAGAAAGCTAAAATTTAACGTGTAGATTGATTTTCTCAGATCAGAGAATCTCATCTTCATAGAAGAACATTTTTACCTATTTCCACCCCCCTTCCCCCATGTCTAAAAGTTATTACCCCTCAAACCTCAAAAAATTCCAATTTTTAAGTTTTTATTGCAGCGAAACCATAACCATTTCCAAAATTTTACAAATATGAACTTTAAAAAACAAAATGCCCGTTAAAATTTACCGTTATCTAAAATCCGTTTTTCTAAATTTTTGATACGTTTTCCTTCTATACCTCCCTTTTTAGGAGTCGGAAGTTTTAATAACTTTTAGGTTCTAATAATTAATTCATTTCGAGAGAAAAAAATTTTCTTCCACCTCCTCCCTCTCTCAAATTATTGCCTCTTACAATTTGTTAAATTTGAACTCATATTTCCGAAACTGTAATCTTTTCCGAATTTTTATAAATGCAAAAAACTAACGGTAAAAGCTCACCCAATTAACCCTTTAAACTCAAGCATTGTATTAATGGCTCTTTTAATTTTTTTTCTGGTTTATTTCATAAATTGCATACAATGCTCATCCTAAAAGTATGCAATTTTTTTTTTTTTTTTTTTTGTTATATGAAAGTAAATTTATTGTCATATGAAAATATGACTGCAAATTTTTTCTTATATGAAAATATGAAAGTAATTTTAGTAATATAGAAGATTGCGCTTAAAAAACAGTATTCTAACTTGTTGAAGGGAAAACTGCTACATTACACAGCAGTGGGTTGATCCAACCTTAATTTTTTTATGCATTAAAAATTTTAATAACATATTTACATAATATGAAGATTATGAATTTTTAAAATAATTAAAAAATTTTTATCAATGACACACTCAAAATCCTTTCATATTTCACTTTCATTTTGTGCAAACATTTTAAATATTTTGGTAGTTTTTTGCATTTTTTCTTTTTTAATTTCAAATTAAATTTCTAATATAAACTTTTTTTTATCTTGTATTAAAAATCATGTAAAAGGTGTAATAAAAGTAATAATAATAAAAAAAAAATAAAAAAAAACAATAAAAAATGTCCTCATAAATGCCAGTCAGTGTTTTTGGTTTTAACTTTGTTCCTCAAATACATTTAAAATAATTTTTAGGAGGAGTGCGGGGGGGGGAGGTGAAATCAGTTTTTTTTATTAACGAATTTATTATAATCTAATGAAAATGGTGAAATGAAAAGTTACAATTTTTTGCCAAAATATTTTAATTTAACTTTTTTTCTTTTTTAACACCATATTAAAAAATTTTCTTTTATAGCATAAAACAAACAGCATTGCAGCAAGTATTAAGTAAATATCATCGTTTTTAATGGTTACAGAGAGTTGATATTCGAATTTAAAAATATTCAAAATTCAAGCCAAGCACTCTAAACGATGTACATACATATATTTTGTAAAAGGTATACATATACGAATTGTACCCAAAAATATATTTGTATAGCTGTCCTTGTAAAATAGAGAATTCATGAATTAAAACTGAAAGAAAAATGGCATGAAGAATGAAGACACGATTGAGATCGTCCCAGTACATTATATTTAGTGTAAATTTTCTGAACAATTTTATATTATATACGAGTAGTCAGATATATATACTGATATAGACATGAATAGGTACATTAGGTATTCTATAACCTTAAAGTTGTATACTTTTGATAGGAAATTGCTTACATATTATACTTATGCTAACCTTAACGTTTAATATTATATTATATTATTGGAATATATTAGATGTATACAGTAGAGCCTGGATAAAATGAACTTTCATGAAATATTTCATGAAATTTTGCGAAATTAGTTTATCAATCCTATATATGAATTCTATATAATAACTTAATACCATAATATTAATTTTTTTACAAGATTTTTCAGTCCGATATGGAGCATAGGGCTATAGTGCATGATATCATTGATAGTCATGCCACAGTTTCATTGCGTCATAAAGTGTAAACTATAGGTAGGTGCCTTGCCTACCATAATTTGTTTTTCTTTATATTAAAAATTTAAGGTTATTTATACTTATTATTTATTTTTCTTAGTTTTTCGAGTAAAATCTGACTGGGGTTTTAACCCGAGACCCTTCGATTAAACGACCGCCCAATGTCAGTTAATCTAAACTTATTTTAATTCAATATTCTTTTATTCTTAATAATATTCTTTTATTAACATTACCACTTTCAATTATTCAACAAATAATTTCAATAATTCTACTTGAATCAATTGGGATTTGGATTCAATTCAGATTAGGGGCTTGTATTATTACTGTACCAATATAATTTTTCTGTAATTTTGAATTCAAAGTATAATTTTATTGTAATTTTTATACTTTACTAGAACATACATTTCCACGCTACTCAAACCTTCATTTGTGTTCATTATTAGAAAGACAAGCAATTCCTGGAATTCAAAGTTCTTCTTATCCAGATTCAACTGTAAATTTAGATTATATACTCGTATACTTGCATACAATATACATGGACAATTTTTCTAATTTTTTTTTTTTTATATTCAAGTCATATATAAAACTTGTATGCATGTTGTATGTATAGAAAAAATATAGAAAAAAAATCTCAAAAAAAAAAAAAAAAAAAAAAACGAATACAAAACTGAACTTATAGGTTTTGCCTCTATTAAAAATTGAATATTCACAACCAGTCGATTCGGCAAATAAAAAAGGCGTACAACGACTACGGATTTACACTGAATCAAAAATTCTATGCACGTTTTCTGTTAAGCTTTTTAATGAAGAACAAAATAGAGATAAGAAAACATAAAAAAAAAAAATTATAGAAAAAAAAAAACGAAATGAAAAAAAAAATTATTTTTTTTTTTCTTATATGATTTTTTTCTCATTTCGTTATTGTTGTTTCTCTTGTTGTTGTTGTTGTTGTTGTTATTGTAAGGATTCGTAAGTTTAATTTTGATGAAAAATTTGTTTAGCAACAGATTTCACCACCTGCGTTTTCATATACTTATATATTATAATTGTATATATATATATATATATTCATGATGAATGTAAAAATGTATAAAATGGAACACATGTGTGTGTGTATAAATGTCGATTTTATTACAACATAAAGAAATTGTAAGATTTTTTTTTTTTATTTTCTGTCATGATTTTTTATTTTATTTTCTCTAGAAAAATGTTCTGAAGATTGAATTGAAAAGAAAATCGATTTACATAATATATCAAGTAAAAAAAAAAATCAAGAAGCAACAACAACAACAACAACAACAACAACAATAAAAAAAACAAACAAAAATATTATAAAGTTACACAAATAGAATACAAAAAAAAAAAAACAGAAACAAAAATAAGTGTGGAAAAGGCACAAAAACAAATATAAAAAAATAATGAAAACAACAACAAAAATCTGAAATCCTGTCAGATTAATTCTGCTTGGCCAAACCTGTACGTTTAATGCTTATTTTTTTTTGTTTTTCGTTTTTTCATTTTTGCCTTGATTTTTCTTACCTTCCTCCTTTTTCTGCTCTTCTCAATTCTCGTATTCTTCCTCGTACTCTTCCTCGTTCTCTTTCCTCCACTTACCATCTTGTGGTTTCGTTTCTCTATATATGCTCTTGCTGTGTTAATTTATTTTGAATTGTTAAAAAAATTGTGACAAAATTATAAGTTAAAGTTAAAATGTGGTGGCAAAAAACCAAAAAAAAAAAAAAAATATTTCAAGATTTCAATTTTTCTTTTTTAAAGAAAATTTAAATTTAAACTTTTCAACAATAATAACAATAATAAAGAGAAAAAATCCAAAAGAAAAAAAAAATTCCCCAATTCTTTAAAAGTATATGCAAAAATTTATGGTAAATGAAAATATTTTCCGCATATTATGTATGAGTGCACGTGTATGTGTGTGTGTGTACGTGTGTTAATATTAATAAATGTGCATATTCTTCGCATCTTTATTCTATTTCTCTTGTTTCCTCTGTGATTTTTTCAAAGAAGACGAAACTTTATTTTTATTGTATAGATTTTAAGTTTGGAAAAAAAAAGTGGAAAAATTTTTCATCAAGGGAAATTTTATATTATTTTCTTTATAACAATAATAAATTTATAGTAAAAGAAATTCTTCTACATATTTCTGTATGACAATAAAATTTAACAATAAATTTTAAAAATAAGAATATAAATTTACAAACACATATACTGTCACAGCACTCATATATGTAGGTATACATGTGTGTGCAAAGATTATAAAAATTCCCTTTAGAATTTTAATCGTAATTTTTATTTTTACGATATCTAATAATATATAAGCAAAAAGAACATGTGCATAATATAAGAGTCGGTAGTTAGTAATAATTCAGTTATAATTTTTAAAATGCATAAATTTGGATCGAAATAATGGTTTATAAAGTAGCACATTTTATTAAAAAATTAACAGTTAAATTGCTAAGTTGTTTATTATTAATTTCTTATTAGAATTAATTTTAGAAATTCCTTAATACAACTGCAGAAGGCAGAACGAGTCTAAGCAGAGGAATTTAAAAAAAAATTTTAAGGGAAGTGAAATTTGCCTAGCTGTAGCTTAGTTGACAGAACGTCTGAAGAAATTGATCTATTATTGATTCTAGCATATTTTATTTAAATAATTATTAAAATGTTTAATAACAATTATATTATGTTGATATTATTCTTATTATATCAAAATAACTATATTGCATGCTTTTAGGGGAAAAATTTCAAAAAATCTGAATTGTGTAGGTAATTAAAAAAATTAATGTACATAAGTATACTAGAATGATTAGAAAATATGTACTGTTGTTTTTTCGCTATTATTTATAGAAATTTAGATTTTCTTATAGTTGCAATGGAGTAAGCCGCTAAAAATTGAGGCTTCGTTTATGCTCAAAAACGGAATCGCAATAACACCCAAAACAAAAAATTTTTATTCTACTAAACTAAAGTTTTCCATAATGTCTACAAATTGTTATATAGTCCTAGTTTCTGCAGGGCAGAGTTAATAATAGAATAATTATGTGAAAAATTTTAAAATTATTAATTTAAGACAATAATTAATTTGAATCTTCCTTACATAATATGGAGGTAAATGTGGGTTTGCATAGTTATGCCGTTTCGTTTTGGATTTTAGAATTAAAAAAAGGATTTTAGGATTTTTTAAAATCTGATCTAACAGAGTGAAACTAAAAACACATTTTTATTCCAATTCAAAATGTGCTAGGGAAAAGAAAAACAAAAATATTACAATAAATTCACATATAATCTTGTTAAAATTTAAACTTTTATAATTGTTTTAAAGAAAAAAAAAAATGAAGAAAAATATGTTAGTATAAGCTTCTGCTGTCTTGTTTTTAACTTTAAACTTGTTTCATGAATTTTAAAAAATATTTTGAAAACAAAAGTTTTTCATCCAAAAAAGTAAACGTGAATTTTGTTTTTTAATGGATATTGACTGGTCTCTTTGTGGCTGATTGGTTTAGATTCGGTGTATTATTTTGCGTTATTTATTGAAGAAAACTTACAGCTTCCAGAATTTCTTTTGATTTTGATGGTATTCAGATTCCTGAGTCGCATTTCAGAACTAAATTCACATAAGACCGAACATGTTTGATTAACAAGAAAAAGAAGTTTTGGTGTCATTAATAAATGACTAAAATATCATTATTATACAATTATAACGCAAATATAAAACTTAGTTCAATCAATTTAAATATTATAAATATTGATCGTATCAGGAGGAATAATACTACAAGCTTAACAATATTAATTAAGTGAATTATGTATAATAGTTTTGCCAGAACATTATTCAAATACAGCTTTGCAAGAAACTATAAGCGCTTGTCATATTAACGCCGGCATTAAATGTAAACGTTTTAATTATAAATATCTTAAAAGTAAATATCTCGACAGCACATGTCTTGGATACAAGTGTTTCAACAGTAAATATCTCGATATTAAACTTCTTTATAATAAATGTCTTAACAGTAAATGTCTTAACAGTGAATGTCTCGACAGTAAATGTCTTAACAGTAAATGTCTCAAACAAAAATGGCTTAACAGTAAATGTCTTAACAGTAAATGTCTCGACAGTAAATGTCTTAACAGTAAATGTCTCAAGAAAAATGTTTTAGCAGTAAGTTTCTTGATTAGATTTAATGTATTATGAAATAAAATTCGATTTAATCTATGATTAGATTTTATAGATTAAATGTCATATAATCTGCATAATTCACATTCTAATCACATTTTCTTTGGACATATTTACTGTCATAATTATGAGTCTCTTTTTGGTTAAAAAAGATTAACTTAATTCAAGTGATTATAAATGACAGAAGATTTATAGATAATCGTCTAGCTTCCTCTTAAAAAATTATTAATTCAGATCCTTACAATATTTAGCATTTGAACTTTTTACCATATCTACGGAAATAACTGATAGAATTTCTTGAATTTCAATATTTGAGTTTTGCTACCGAAACTAACTAGTTATGTTAACAAAAATTGCAAAATATTCATTGCGGTTAGTTATGATATGACCACATAAAATTTTTTTTTATTGTGTCTTTTAATTCAAAAGAAGTAGAACAAAATTATTAGCATGCAGCTGGAAGGGAACGCAATATACATAATTATAATAATTTATTCTCTTCTTATATAATCAATGACATTTTTAGCATTAAACGAAATTTGCATATAAAACTATTGTTTTATATTCTCCTTTGTTTAAGGTTTAGCGCACATGTTGTTACCCTATAATTAATATTAATATTAATGATTGTCTTATGTGAACAATTTTTCTATTTCCACGTGTCTTTTGTAAATCAACAGTTCTTGGTCTTGTTATTATGCAATTTTTAATATATTAATGAAAATATAAGCTGCCTACACACAATATATTACGAGTATTACTATGTTTATAATACAGTTAATAATGTGTGTGTGTGAAAAAGAAAATAAATATTCCTAACGTTAATATAGAATTGAATGGAATGATCTGATTGGTTTTGCATTGTTTGACCACATCACTAGCAATTTGAGTTTTTTAATAAAAATCGAAATTTAAGTTTCATTCATTACAAATTTGAATCAAAGAAATGGTTTATAAAATAGCATTTTTCCTTTCAACAACTTACTGCTTTTAAAAAAAATTTCCTAAGTTATTAAAATTATTTTCATTCATATACCAAAATATTTCAAAGATTGCATACATTTAGGTTGAGGTAAAAAATAGAATGTTGTAAGAGGCGTTAACATAATATTGCCAACATCAAGAGTTAATTGCATTGGTTAAGTTAAACAATTATATTTTTTGTTGGCATGGCATTTACCTTTAATTCTCTACATTTACGAATTTTTGTGTGCACGGAAATTTCAAATTTTACAAATTTCAAGCGGTGATTCCTTAAGAGAGAATATAGCCATTTTGTCTTTTTTATATTAATTTATACTGTGCCATGATAGAAGAAACCGCAGCCACTACTTTTCTGCGACAACAAAATTTTGAAAAATTAGTTAGTAAGATTTATTTAGATATGAAATTCGAGCATTCTTTAGGTATAAAATTCGAGCATTCTTTAGGTCCCCATTTTTTCACACAATCCGTCTAGTCCGTCCGTAGACTACTGTGCTAAAATACTGTGTACCGTAGACTACTGTGTTAGGGATTAGGGTCTTTTTAGCACTTTTCCGTCCGTCCGTCCGTCAGTGGACACTTTTTTGTTTACAAAACTTCTACACCTTTGAAGATAAAAAGCTGAAATTTAATACGTACATAGATCTTCACTAGAAACTTATTTCCGTAGAACAAAATTTTTACCTATCTCCCCCCCTCTAGAAGTTATACCCCCCCAAAACCCTAGAAATGGCCTTTTTTAAATATTTGTTCCAATGAAACCATAAACATTTTTGAAATTTTGCAAATGCAGAAAGGCAGTGGCTTGCTTCCCCTTGCGCGGTATGCTATAGTTAAACTTTAGAAAAACAAAATGGCCGTTCAAATTTACCGTTATCTAAAGTCCTTTTTTTCCAAATTTTTGATGTCGTTTTTCTTCTAGACCCCAAAATGTAGAAGCTTGAAATTTTAGGAGCTTTTAGATATTAATAAATAGTTCATTTTGTTAGAAGAAAATTTTTTTCCATCTCCACCCCCTCTCAAGTTATCACCTCTTCAAATTCGTAAAATTTGAATTTTTGACACCTTATATTTCCGAAACCGCAAGCTTTTTCAAATTTCTATAAACGCAAAAAGCTAGCGGTAAATTCCATGACATTAAAAAATATAATTATTTTTCTTAACTCACACAATTAACCCTTAAAATCGAGCATTATGTTAACCCCTCTTTATATTAATTTTTGCTTTATTTCAAAGACTGCATATATGCGTCATCCTAAATATATGCAATCCTAGAAATAGTTTTGTATATGAATGAAAATAATTTTAATAGTGTGATAGGTATACATAGACTGTATTTAAAAGCAGAATTTTCACTTGTTGAAGGGAAAAGTGCTACAATACAAACCATTGGTTTGACCCAACTTTATTTGAAATACTTTAAAGAAATCACTTTATTCTTACAGATATCAGATATATATATACATACATCTATATATAAAATCTAATAAAATAATTAATAATCGTTTATTTCTTAAATTTAACATAATATTCATCAAAATTAAAAAAAAAAAATCGAAAAATTTAATATTTTAATAATAAAACAAGAAATTGAAAATTCAAACTTAAAGTATAAAAACTCACAAAAAACAGAAAAAAAAAACAAATCAATTAAAACATTTTAATTTTTTCTCTATTTCTTTTTCTGTTTCTGAAAATTCAATAAATTTAATTTGTTCACTCGTCTTTCTCACTCGTTAATTTTTTTGCCCATTTGATTCCCTAAACCTCGCCAATTTCCTTTTCCCATTTCTAGTTGTGTTACTAATAAAAAAAAAAAACAAAAAAAAAAAGAATTATTATAGAAGCATTACAAAAACCACTTCCTCCTCTACTACATAAAATTACAACAACAACAAAATAATAATAGAAAATAAATAAAAATAGAAAATATAGAATAAAAAAAAAATATAGGAAAAAAATTAATGAAGCGAATAATTTCGCAAACGGAAAATATAAAACACAAGCACCCAAAAATACAAAAAAACAACAACAAAATAACAATACCGGAATACAAGAAAAATCATAGCAAAAAAAAAAACAACAAAAATTAAAAGGAAAATAATATGAAGGGGATGAAAATAAAAGAAAAACTATGCTTCACATAGTACAGAAGCTTTTTGTATCCCATAATATTAAATATTAAGAATGATAACGTTGCTCTATATATAGAGAGCAATAATGAAGGGTGTACCTCTTCCCCAATCCGCTCTCCACCACTCTAATTTCTTCCTTATAATTATTGTTGAGAAGAAAAGAAAGTCTAAAAACTCAATAGAAATTTCATTAAAATTAAATTATATTTGCCGGCTAGTCGAGCAAATAATTTTTTTTTTTTCGTATTATACGAAAAATTGAATTTTCAAATAGACAAAAACAAAAAAAAAAAAAAATTATATTTTATGTACATAATTTTGCGTTTCATATAAATCAATAGCAGAAACAAAAAAAAACAAAAATAATAAATTATTTCTAATTTCAGAAGCAAGAACAACAACAACAATGAAAAAATGTAGAACGCTTACATAACCATTAAAATTTTGTGTATAAAATTACAAACACATATAATATGTACAGTAAATATGTGAATATGTATATATGAATGTGTAAATACGAGTATTACATATACAGTAGCAGTAATTAATTATTACAAATTAATTAAAGTTTTATTGTTCGAATTATTTAATTATGTGTGTGTGTGTGGCTGTATGTAGACAAATTAGAAAATTTGTATAATAATTAAAATTTTTATTAATTTGTTGCCGGAAATTTTAATGCAGAAATCAAAAATATAATGTCGTAACAATAAGGAAAACTCGTAAATTATATTTAAAAAATGTTAATTTTCAATCTATATGGTAACAATAATAATAACAATAAGAAAAGTAAATTGAAGACAATTAATCATAATCTTAAAATTTAGAGTAGTTGTTTAACGTGTACCCGTTTTGCGTTTAACAAAATTTAAAATCAAGATTTTATACTTAAGGATCACTGCGTGTGAACAGGAAGCTTTGATTATCAGACATTGTTTTTTGTTTAAATTCACAATATTACATTTCTCGAACAGTAAACTCGAATCATTGACCTACTATAATTTTATATATAAATACTGACAATCTACAGTAGTATGAAATTAGTACTAATTCGATTTTAATATCTGGGGTTCATTTTTCTGTAAATTTTATATTCTTTTCACTTACTATATTAGCTATAATATGTAATGGGTTTCGTAGAAAATTTTATTCGAAATCTCTATTAACTACCAGTTTCTTTATTCTCATCTTCAATCTCATCATTTGACCTATACATTAAAGTTATCCTATAATCATTCCGCATTTCATAAACTTTAATAAAATTCTTATTAAATATTATAATGTGCTGGTATTAGTGATAAAATTTTAAGATGAAGGCTAATGATGACTAGAATAATTTACTTAGCTCAAAATATTATAAAAATCAAGTACGATAATGTATGACTTATTAATATTTGAATGTTAGGCGTTCATTTATAAATATTGTATGTATTAACTTTCAATTAAAGATGTTATTTGAACAAATATTTTGATGAACATTTTATACAATTTGTTTTTGTATATTTTTATATTATACACACGCATATTAGTAACTATCTGCATTTAATGTGTATATTGTAGGTCTACTTCTACAAAATCTATTTATTTTGAAAATAAAATTTGTCTCTATATAGAAGCCGAAGAGGTGCATAGGCGAAGAGCAAATATTATAATATTAAGTAATAAGTGAGGGAAGATTATACTTTGAACTGCTTACTACATGGAATCGAATCCTACACAAAATGTACATGCGCTTACGTATCGTCGGTTTTAACATGCTATTAGTGATAATGAAAAGCACTCAGAACCGATCTATTTCCTCCTAGTTAAGTCAGAAAATTCGTTTACAATCTTTCCGTCAAATTTAAAATATTACCCTTAAAAAATTTTACAATATATATTGTCTGCTTCTGCAAGTTCTATACTTTTGACTCAAAATCATTACTAATTTTTCTAGTTTACCCAGAAAACACATTTACAAAAAATTTCCCTAAAATCTCCCAAAATATTTCTCTCACAAATTATTATCATTTATTTTAATGTGAGTAAATGTGCGTATACAATCCCACAAACATTGATATTTAAAAGTGATAATTGATAAAACCAAATTATGTCATGGAAAATTATTTAAAATCCAATTTTATCTCTTTTAGTTTTCGCATATATATATACAAATACCCTTACAACATAATTTCTATATGGAAAATATTCTATAATAACCAAATTTTGTATAATGAGTAAAAAAAAAAAAAACAAGAGGTTTTTTTTTCAGAAATTTTCTAAAATGGCTTACGGTACTATTTTCATTTTAATTAAAATTATAAAATATCTAGAGAATATTTTGACTATATAAAATTTCCCTATATAAAAATTTTCTATATATATTCATAATGGATTTTCTATAGATTCAATCGGATTTTAATGATAAAATTTTGTAAAATAATTTATTATTGTTTTTTGTTTTTGTTATTTTTATATTGACTCCATCTATTTAAGGTAAAATAGAATTCAAAAGTATCCTTTTATAATTTTAATTTATATTGAATGGAATAAGGCTTTTACTATTTGCAAATTTACTTCGCCAAAAGCCAATTATTCAATGTTAAATATAAAGAGACTTTAACAGATAAAATATTAGATAAAACGACATATCGTAAATATCCGGTAGAAAATTTCTATTGTATTGTATACAAATTTTGTATAGATAATTTTTTATTTAATTAAATCAAAATATTTTTGCAAAAAAAAAAACAAAAAATATTTTGACATTGCACATGCTGAAAATTGAAATTTCAATTGGTATAGAAATTTGAATTAGTAAAATAGTTTTATTAATAAGGATTTAGTCTTTTTAATTGAAGATTATTGAAAAAATGCGTAATAATTGAAAAATGGTGTCACGTATAAAAAAAATCTTTTAATATTACTTTGAATTGAACACTGAAAAAAATTTCCATGTAAATTAAAGAAATCTAAAGAACAATTTTTTGTAAAAACTTCAATAAAAATTTTGCAATTTTCAACAATTTTTGTAAGAAAACGCTCTACGACCACAAAAATTTTTTATTAATTTCTAAATTATTTACAAAATTTCTTTTAACAAGCTAAAATAATACTCAACTTACATTAAGTAATTTTACAATTTAGCATTGTAAAATTGCACGTAATAAATATTGTTTGTCTACTTTTAAATTACTTATTAATATTACATGTATGTATTTTAATTTGTTATAATTTTTTAATTGCTTTTACATGTATGAATTGCGGTCTATATACATGGAGTGTTCTTTAATATATAATATTATGTAAATGACAAAAATTAGTGATCAATCTACAAAATATAGATATGGTCTCTTTAAAAATATACTTTTCTACATAAAAAAGGGCATTTCTTTTTGTTTTTTTTTTCCGTCTCCGAGGACTGAGGCCTTTAAGACCTTCTCATATCGAGCCATAGGATTCTTTGTGATTCCCACTCCCCTCTAAATTAGCCCTATACCCAGACCTCTGACAAACCGCAGAATAGCAGCCACATTAAGCCACAAGATCCTCCATGGGAACACAAAGCTGCATCCCTCCTCGAATCATCACAGTCGCAACTGTGCAATTGCCTCGCAATCACATAATAAATGTTCAATCGTTTCATCTTCCTCCAGACATAAACGGATGACCCTGTCGTCCATCCTGCCCATTTTTTTTTTCAGAAAAAAGGAATTTAGTACAAGGACGGTGAAAATCTGATCAATTCGGTAAGATGATCTCGCTATATTAAGGTGACCGGTTTATATTAAGGTTTTGATCGCTACTGTTATTAGTGAAAATGACCTCATTTATTCTATAGCAACTTTCAACAAATGCAATATTACAGTACAATAACAATAATTCACAAATTTTGATTTCCTTAATTCACAATTTCATATATAAATTCACAATATCAATTTAATATTTAAAATTGAATGTTAATCGAATGAATTTTTCGTCGTATCTTTCAACTTAAAATGAAAAACAAAAAAAAATAACAAAAGTCAAATAAATTATCAGAAAAGTAAGAAATAAATGTCATTCTTTCCGCATAAATTTTATAACTATTATACTTGTTTTCTCATTTTTATTTCACATATACATAAATTATAATAATTAATTAAGAGAATATTTTTTATTAATAAATTATTGAACCGAAAAATATAAATTTCCTAAATATTCGTACAATAAGATCATGTTAATTACAATATTCATACTACTACTATTATCATTTTAATTATAAGGACACCCACAAAATCAGTACTCGTATAATAATAAAAACGGGGAAAACAAAAAAATTATGTATAACTTTTTTGAGCTACATTTGCATAATAATTAAATATTTGAATTTAAATTGGATTAAATAAGTGAAGTGGCAAAAAGTTTCCTTCTTTTTTTTTTTGTTTTTTTTTTTTTTTATTCTTCTTAAACATTTATTTTAATATTATTTCACTATAAATTAACAACATTAATTTGGATTTTTAAAAAAATTTTTTTTTGACTTCATATTCTTTATTAACATTAAAATATTATTCCTCCCTGCTCCTCCTCCTCTTACATCCCCCTCACTCACACTCACCACTCACTTTCATAAATCAAATGGAAAATAAAGTATATAAAATTCTTTTCTACACTTTTAAATTTTACACTAACCTTTTACATTTTTGTGACAGTATGCCATTTATAAATAAGACAGGTATGTTAAGTGATAATTTAAAATTCATATACATTTTTACAATAGGATAAAAATTCACAATATTATTCTAAAAGAACTTGTTTATATATATATATATATATATATATATATATATATATATATATATATATATTTATATACATATATATATATATATATATATATGGGAAGTATATATATATATAATATTTATATATATATATATATCCATATATACATATATATATATATGCATATATATTTATATACATATATATATATATATATGAAATATATATATATATAAATATATATATATATATATATATATATATACATATATATAATAGTTTAATAATCCTTAACAAAATGTGACAGCACCTTTCAACACAAAATTCAAATTAATATGAAATAAAGTAAAAATATATGGGACACAAAAGTGCCCTCTGGAAAACTTTAAAATTACAATATTAAAAGTTAAGTTTTCAAAACAATAAAATCACAACCGAAAACAAAAAAAATTATGAAAATTTCATTTTAAAACATAATTGTAACTCATTACGATTCATTTCCATTAATATCCTTTTATCCTTTTTTTACTCTATCACTATATTAAATGTATATACACTCATCTGAAAGTTTCACTCTCATTCAAAAAAAAAAAAAAGTATAGGTAAAATAATGTCAAACAAAACCATTTTATCATTAATTCTTTTCACTTTATACATGGGTACATAAATATTCCCGCTTATGTACTTACAGGCATATGGATATTATACCTAAAGCGGAATTAAATATAGTTTATTTTGAATATACAGGGTGTTCTAAAAACTAAAATATAATTAAGAAAAATTTTTATATCCAATTGAGCAGTTATTGGCAAAATGCGGCTCATTCAATTACAATATTTGGCCATCATTTCGGCCATCATCAGAAAAAAAACAATATTCGATTTGTAATTTTTCAAAAAAAAAATTTTGAGAACTCAATCATAGATAATTCAGATACCGGTACATAAAATTCCACACAAATTTATTATTTATTAAAACAAAACAATTAATAAAACTCAGTTGAAAATCTCATTTCTTATTTGTATAAGTAGATAATGTACAAAACTCGCAGGGTCAATACTCATGCTCATATAGTACATATTTGCCCATTACCCACAAAAATTTTTCGACAGTTTCTGTAGAGTATAACTACTCCGAATTATCACATGCTTAGAATATAACTATTCTCCGAAATACCACACGCTTTGTTATCTATATAAATATAGTTGTGTACTATAATAATAGTTGTGTTGGAATGTTCAAATAGGGTCCACCTTTTTCGGAATTGTTATAAAATTTTCCTTTTTCTATATAAAGTTATCCGCGTGGATGTAATGCTAAAGCTTGAAAAGGGTCTACAAATAGTACTCATGTAATCACAAAAGGTCCTTGGGGAAGAAGTGAGCAGGACCACGGGGGCCTCAGTGTCTCTAAGAAAAAAAAAGCACATACAGTTACAGTTAAAGAGACGAATAGCTATAAAAATAATAGTTTTAAGACATTCTTCGTCTTTTCAAGAGTAATCACTCGCAAGAGTGTTTCACTAATATGAAAATTACTGAATTGAATGACATAATTTTAAAGTGTATGACATAATTAATTGAAGTTTATAGGCGAATGCTTCTTATTTATTACACATTTTTAAACTCACCTTTAGGTTATCTTTTATAACTTTTCAACCAATATTGATTATATTTTTTCATAATTGCAGCATGAAAATTAATATAGCAAAAATTATTATATTTTTTTTTAAATTTCATCTATATATATATTCCTTACCCAAGGGCTATTCTATTTTCGTACACAAAATAATTATCTCCACACTGGAGCTCCACACGTACAAAAGTATGTTGAAATAATGTTAAAAATTTCACCACATTATAATAATTCTAATAACAGTTACCATTTTATTTTTTTTATAAAATACGTACATTTTGCATGTATGTATGCAGAATATTATTATTAAATCACAAAAGAGTTATTACATGGGGTCATTAATTCAATTAGAACAATTATATGGAAATTTATTTTTCATTTCAAAATCACTGAAACATTCTATATGAAAATTCTTCTAACAATTTTCTCATTCTTATGTTGGGCTATTTTCCAAAACTTCCTCCTCCTACCCAGTACAAAACAAAATAATGGGAAAAAAGTCAGTCCATTCCAAGAAAATCAATCTTAATTAGTGTGCCTTTTAACAGGTCATCAAATTTTCACAATTTTTACAAATTTTCTCGATTTTTTTTGTTTTTTATTAAAATTTATAAATTTTTTTTTTTCGTAATGTTGACGTATAAAATATAAACTTAATACTTAATATTTCCTTTTCATTTGCTTCATTCGTCTCTTTATATTTAATTCAAAAATATTTCAAAAACAAAATGAGCAAAACATAAAAAGAAAGCTAATGTACAGCATCGCTATCCTGAAATTCCTGAAATGTAATATTTGGACAAAAACATAATTAATTTGATTTTATAATTTCCTCATTTTAATTTATTAGCATCGTTAACCTTATAATACAGAAAAGAAAAGAATAATAACAGTAACAGCAAAAAATGAAAACTGACTTTGAAAGAATACAAAAAAAAAAAAAGAAAAAAAAAACTGATGGTGCGGTGAAAGTTGAATATTCAGCGGGTGGTAGACATTTTTTTTTAATATAGAATATGAGTAAAAACGAGATAGAAATAATAAAGAAAATGAAGTATAATTTAATTTCCCGACCCGAATTAATCAAAAAATTTTCATTCTCAAATAAAAATGAATTTCTTAACTAAGATTTCTCTATATTGAAAGTGCAAAGAATAATTATATAAGCAAATTTTCATTATTATATCAATGTTAATCATTATTTAATCAACATCATCATAATTATAGTAATAATATTCATTAAAATCATTATCATCATCAATTTAACATTTAAATAAAGTTGGATCAAACCATTATAATTTATAAAGTAACATTTTTCACTTGAACATGTGGAAAACAAAATATTTCAAAGATTGCATATATTTAGGATGGGCATTTCCCATCCTAAATGTATGCAATCTTTGAAGTAAAATAAAAAACAATTTAAAAGTGCGTGAATTAAGAAAAATAATTGTATTTCTTGATCGTATAGCATTTACTGTTAGCTTTCGGCAATTATTATAGAAATTTGAAAAAGCTTCCAGTCTCGGAATCAAATGAAGTTTTGAATTTTACAAATTTTATAAGCAGTAATAATTTGAGAGGAATTGAGAGTATAAAACAATTTTCTTCTAACGAAGTAAACTATTCATTAAAAGCCATTTTGTTTTGTCTAATATTAAATTACGGTGTGCCATGGTAGAAGAAATCGCCCACTGCTTTCTTGGGCTTGCAAAATGCTTATGATTTTACTGCAATAAATAGTTAACAAATGGCATTTTCAGAGTTTTGGGGGGTTGTGAATTTTAGAACGGGGAGGTAGGTAAAAATTTTCTTCCATAGAAATAAGTTTCTGGCAAAAACCTTACGTATGAATGAAATTTTAGCTTTTTATTTCCAAAAGTGTAGGAGTTTTGTAAACAGCTCCACAAACGGACGTATGGACGGTCATAGTGAAACTAATAAGCACTTTTGTGAAATTTTTTTTGAAAAAGTGCTAAAAACAGTGTTTTTTTTTTTGGTGAAAAAATTCTAAAAATTTCTCAACTTGTTTTTTAAAGGAATGAATTAAAATGAATGATTTTTATACTGTTGATACTTGCTTATTATATTAGATCTATCTGATATGCTGATATGGTATTAATGGTGTGGGGGTAGTGGTAGTGATAATGATTATAGTGGCAGTGATGATGGTTTTATAATAACTGCTGTTATAGAACCAAACCAGCATCAGTTATGATTTTATTTTCTTTTCTATGTGATGTTAATCAAAAGAATGTCGCGCTACAGTAATAACAAGTGAAGAGTAAAGAAAAAAAAAATTTTATAAAAAATTGAAAGAGTATCTTCTAATTTTTTTATTTTTTTCATTCTTAAAATTTTTTTTTTTTTTTGAGATCCGGTTTGAAGAAGAATTTTTCCTTCTGTATAAAAACATTATTTTTGTTTCTACTGTTCTTGTACTTAAGATTTTTCTAATAGAATGAAAAACAAAATCTTTCCTGATGCTCTTGCAGAGAATAACAATAATAATACAAGATTTGTTTTGTAGAAAAATTGTAAAATGTTTTATACGAACAGTGAAATCTCGAATTGTGCATGTACTTCCCGGGATTCTTACGAAATTTAAAATAAAATTTCAGATTTCGTAAGAAATATTGTTGAAAAAGAAGGTCATTTTCTTAAATTTCCTTAAAAAGGTTCAGAGCTCAATGAATTTTTAAGCTTTTAACAATCGCGAGCTCGTGTCCACCAAGTACAACCTTATCTAACCGGGAACATTACATTTATATCACCATAATATAATAAAAATGCATCATAGATAAATAAATTTTGTGAGAGGAATTTGAGTGGAGAAATTGAATTCTTATAGGAGGAATTGTTCCCTATAGAAGGGAGGCCCGGGCCTGTTGGTGTCTTTCAATAAAGAATATTTGCAGATATAGTTTATAATCACTATAACAATACAACAAATCGGATCTTTCTGAAACGGACTAGGTAATCGCAAATCTTGTGAAAGTAAATTTTTTTGTTTCTAGAGAAGAAACTGGAGTTATTTAGAAAACAGAAGCGTAATTCAATGGATTTTAATTCCAGAGAACTGTTGGCTTTCATTTGGAACTACAAACTAGCGTAATGTGAAGGGATCTTTGGAAAAAAAATCAGTGATTGTTGGTATCATTCCACTAGCTGCAACCATAAAATGTTAACAACTTTTGTAAAACCAATTTGAAAACATATGAGGAAAAACAGGATTTGCCAGCTTAAAAATTTTGTTCTAACCACGAACTTGTTAATCAATAAAGAACATGGAAAAACAACCGCCCTTTATAACGATTTTCAACTGTATATGCATTTTGATTTCCATTACAAAATCATCTTTTATACGAAAAAAAAATATATTCGAAGCACGTTTTCTTCTTATTGTTATACTATATATAAAAATATAGGCTTAAAAGTGTCATATTGAAATGAAGAAAATAAAAATGGAAAGAAAAGATGTACAAAATTCTGAAGACACGACCCAACGGTAGGTAGCCTTCATTTAATACAACAGTAACAAAGAAAACGAGAAGAAAAACTCAAGAAAGGAGAAACGAAAAAAAATATCCTTTATTATTTTAGAGCGAACTAATCTTAATTTGTATGATGTCAATGCAGAACGTTTTTGTCTGCACCATTTTCATTAGCGTTTATGATTATTACATTAGTAAAATTAAATATTAATTGAAATATACCTAATTCAAATCATCTCTTACTATATATTTTATTATATTAAAATATGTAATCACATTTTATAGTATTATATTATTATTTAAATAGGGTAAATGTAGGCAATTGTACAAGAAAATATTAAAAATTCTTAAAGGTGAATGTTATTAGGTAAATTTTAATATTTCGTTTGAAATTTTAATAAAGTTTTAATTTATAGTGAAAATTCCTGTGGTCACAATTATTTTAATCATAAGATTTGTACTCAAATTTGCTAAACAATTTTTAATGAAATTGTTCACTAGGGACCCCTTCTGTTCCTCCATTGTAACGACTTCAATATTTAATACGGATCTATTGTGTCAACTCCTTCTAAATTCTAGTAATCTCCAATAACAATACCGTCATTGTTTCAAATAAACAAGTAATTTTAGTAACTATGCCTATTGTAAACAAATTTATAAGTATAACACTTTCAAAATTAACAACAGCAGCAATTTTATTCCAAAAATAGAAAAAAAAAAAATTTATTGAATTTTAAATTTTTGTTTCTTTCCGATTTTGTCATTTTTCACAATTCACAAACTAAAATTGTTACACCAGACACAAAAAAAAAAAAAAAAGGTCTGCTGTAGAAAACTGATTGAATTTTTTTTTTGTATCCTTTAAAATTCTACTATTTCCAATTATTTTTTTTTGTTTGTCAGGATATTAAATTTCAACATACATCAAAAAATTTTCATCTTAAATTTTTTTAAAATGAAAAAATAATTTGAAACCATTTTGTTTAGAAAAAAAAAAATACCCAAATAACTTTAGTTTTTTATCACATATTTTAGCACATGCCTAACATAATTGGAAGAAAAAATACTATGCTTATGATTCTCAATCTATTAGTCAGTCATTTTTAACGTTTGAATTAGAAAACTGCAGATGGAACGGTATAAAACGTGACGATAGAATATTGTAGCTTGAAATACATCTGTGTTGCACAGCTCGGATATGATATCTCTCCGTCGGAGAGACGTTGGAGCTATAATGGGCGTAACAACTGGAAATTTTTTGATTTGTATACATGTGAGGAGAATGAAATATTCCATTAACAATCTCTGCATAAACTGCTATGCCGAAAAGGAGAAGATGGAAGCTCATTTTCAGTTTGTATGAATCGCGTATACTTTTTGTAAGTTACAGACCTAACAATTAATGTAAATGCCAATGATCCAACACGGGGTTTTAAATTGACCCATGTAGCTTATCGGACCCATCTCGCGTCAACCTAACCTAGAAAATCCTAATATAATTTACTTTCATTAGAGCAAATTATTTCTCTTCTACCCTCCATACCTACATATGTTTCATATACGATTTTTTGAATGAATTTGTCGTGTCGAACCCTCAAAAATTTTATACAAACGCGATTTTTTTTTTTGTTTCAGCGTAAAATAAAATAATTTTTCAAAGAAAATTTGCTACATTACAAGCCTTTGATTTGATTCAAGTTTATTTTTATGGAATTTTGGGAATAACAAAAATTCTCTTCACATATTCATAGAACATTTAGTTTAAAAAATTACACAACGCTTGTATATTTTAAAAAAAAAAATTTTACAGCATTCCAAAATATTTTGTAAAAAATTATTAACACTTTTTATAGCCAACAAGACTTTTTCAGCTCAAATTTCACAATTGATGAAACAATGAAATTATTGGTAGATCTATAACCAAATTAAAGTTGCTTTATACAAGTTTCCAATAGCTGGTAATTTCAATAAAAATTGTTAATTCCAAGTCAGGTGTTGATGCATACCCACACCAATGTTATTTTACTCAACTATAGTAAAAAATTTTTCATTTTCTTAGAAACGTTCCTAAAAGAAAAGAAAAAATTCTTAACACTTAAATCGATTTTTATTTTTCCACTTTCGAATAAAGCAAAAAAAAAAAAAAAACCATCTTATAAATCGCAAGAAAGCAATATTTGTATAGGATCGTCCTCAAGGTATAGGAAATTGTATTAAATTAAAAAAATTTTCCAATTTAAAACAATGCTTCTTTTTTTTTTTATTTTATTATTCTCGTGTCATTTTTCAATCTTTTCCTTACACATTCTTTTAATGCTTTTCTCTCTCAATAGCAATTCAACTTTGTTACTCTGATTGAATTTCGCTATACTTTTTCTTTCGTATTCGTATTCGGAAACAGATTTTCATTTTTTTTTATTATATAACTGGTTAATGATAAATTATTTTGCATGCCACAATGTGCCTTTCTATACCTTGTAATAAAAACGAAAAATCACTACATTTTATATTTTCTTTTATTACAAATTAAAATAAGAGAATTTAATAAAATAAAAGAAAAATGGTGAGAAAATTAAGAAAAATAAAATAAATTGAATGTGCGCCCTCTATTTGTCAATATTAAGCAGTAAGCACAATATCTGGATAGAGAGAATAGAGAGCAATTATTCTCATTAAACTGTTGACAAATTGATGTCAATTCAGGAATCAATTCAGTTGTTGACAAATGATGTTAGAGTCAATTCTCATAAAACCTCAATAAATGTTCCTGAATCTCTGGTTTTTTAATTAAAGTTTGAGCTGATAATGATGAATTGAATGTCATTATCACTGCAAAATGAACTTATTGGATGTATCTTGTAGAGCAAAATGAAAAAGCACTAAAGTATGAACTCTGCAATTCGCTAGATTTGGTTAGGAATAATCGACTTGCAGTCAATGCTGAGAGAGTAAATAATTGCTTCCAGCAAACGCTTTGGAAAGACGTGTTGGATATTGGCGGTAATATCATGAGAAAAGCATAACATCAAATCCAGCCCACCAAAAACAAAAAACCAGAGTGGAAAAAGACCATCAACCTAACTTCGTAAAGTGATACTGAAAGGCTCAAGGCTGTAGATCAGTGAGAGAAAAATTTGACTTTTTTTCAAGAATGAGGCTCTTCCTTTCAGTAAAAAAAGAGAAAATAACACTGGTGAGAATGGAATTAATGGGGGTAACACATAATTAAAGAAATTGTAACGGGAAACAATAACAGCTTAACAAAAATTTTAAAGGAATTTAAAGCACTGATTTAAATTCATTCTAAAAAAAAAAAAATCGTTTTCTTTCCAATCCCTAAAAAATCTTTAATTTGAGAGTATAGAAAATATGACCCCATAAAATTTATATTTATTATTATAGCAATTTTTATTGTTTTACATTCAAACATATTTTCATAAAATCTTAAAATTATTTTGAATATAAAATGTGTAGGTATGTTGCTATATAAGAAAAACATTTAATAATGAATCTGGCACAAATGTATGTACACATGTAAAAGTATATAATTATAAGTTATTAGATGAGATGAATGTAAGAATTCTCAACGTACGTTGGGTTGGTACCTTTATTAAAAGAATCGGAAGAACAAAAAAAAGAAAAATGTTTCCCTTTTATTTTTGCCTATATAAAAATAAATTTCTGTCGTATCTGTTATACTATTAGTATATTTGCCGGTGAACACATATTCACCTTAAAATAAAGTTGATAATTTTCAACATAAATGATAATTTATTTATATGTAAATCTATATATACATATAATTTGTGTGTATATATGCAAAAGTAAAATAGCAATCGTTACTGAGAGAGAAAAAGTTACAATGAAGGGATTAGATTTTTTATTTGATTTCAATTTGTAATGTAACTTACATGTCTTACATATATTCCTTCTCTATACACACATACACATTACCATTCTACATTTTGTATAATACATTTTATACGTATGTCAACATTACATAATAATAACATATATTTTCTATGTATGTATATGCATAAATACAAAATTATAATAATAATAACACGTTATACTCGTATTAGGAGCAGCAACCATCAGCAACATGTATATTAAAAAAAAAAAATGAAAAAAAAATAGGGAACATAATTCTTCAATAGAAACATGATTACATGATTTGAATACTAAACATGAAAATTTCATTTTCCGCTTGTCACAAATGAATTTTTTGTTTTTTTTTTTTTTTTTTTTAGCAGCAGCGAAAAAAAATCATTGTCAATATTATACGAAAATCTTATTATAAGGCAATCTCCTCCAGAAAGGCAAGCAAAACACAAAAAGAAGAGAGAAACAAAAAAACAAAAAAAAATAATCTTCGTCGTCGTTGTCGTCATCGTCTATTCAATTGGAAAAGAACAATTTCAATTTTTCCTTTTTCTCTTCCTCTTTCTCTCTCTACTCCCTACCCTACCCTACTCTATTTTGCTCTTTTTTTTATGATTTTGTTTGGTTTTTCTCTTTCTTTTTTTTTCATTCGCTAGAATTTATTATTTTTCTTTTTTGCTCTCGCTTTTATTTTTCTCTTTTTGTTCTTTATTTGTTTATTTTCTCTCTGATTATTTTCGTTTCGGTTTTTGTTTTCTGTGCCTTTGCCTTCTCATAAGTATTTTTTTACGAGTGCGTTCGCTCCTGTGTAAACGAATTAAAATTGAATGAAAGTATTATTTTTTTTTTACCTTTATTTTAATGTTTTATATTAATTTAGTGTCATTTAATTTAAGGATTTAAATTTAGTTGATTTAATGCATTTTTTCTCTTTTACAAAAAAAAATTTAATTTTCTTGCCTTTTGCTTTTTTTTTTGTTTTTAAAAATGAGTTTCGTGAATTTTTTTTATTTATAAAGGGAAGGTTAAATATTTCTATTTTGTTGTTTTTATTTTGTTAAATTGAAAATAATTTAATTTTATGACGTTTTAGGTATGACTTTTATTATTTTATACAAGAATGAAATAGATATACAAAAAGAAAGAGAATATCACATAGAGTGAAGAACGTTTTTTTTTAGAAAAATTAATTTAATGTTGAAAATTTTTAAAAATTTTGAAATATACCTTTAATTTCAGTTTGCAGTGAAGTTGTTTAAATAAACTAGTAACTGGTTGAATAGCTTTTTGTACAGACATGTCAAATTATCAAAATATAATTATTTTGCCAATAGAAAGAAGAGAAGAGAAAAAAACCGCATGGCAGATATGGTTTAGTTTAAAAAGGCAAACAAAATTATCTTTTCCTCCCCGTCTACTGTTACGACAACTGATATCCGTATTTTGGGTTTAAATACTACTGCAGATACTTTTTTGTTATTACTATATTTTTAAAATTAATGGTAAAACTTGTGTTCAATAAGCTTTTATTTTCGTCAGAATTTGTATTACTCGTAGTTCCATAATTCATATAAACGGTAAAGCGTAAAGGTCTAGACCGTAATATCTTTTAAAACCAAATAATTCCGATTCGGCTTTTGGTTTTCCATGTTGTACATTTTCTTTAAAACACCGGTTCGAAATCCGAGTTCGAGTTACTAGACTAAAATTAAGTTGGGGTAAAATTGTGCCAATGCAAACAGAAGATTGAAGTAATTATGAAAAAAATATTTTTTTTTTTTTTGTGAAATAAATCGTAATTAATTTAGATGTGCTTATAAATTTTTAAATTTTTGATTTGGATCATAAACCCGTAAATAGAATCAGTGTAGTCGCATAGACTAATTAACACAACCGAAGTGTTCCTTCAGAACTTATTATTTTCACAAAGTGAAATACCATGTAATGTATACCATGTAATGATAGATTACCAAAAATTTTACTGCAAAAATGTTGTTGGGCTTAGACTCCACCGGATGAATGCTGTACATTTTCCGAAAACGTGCACAGAAATCTACTATACGTCTGGCAACAAAACATGCAACTAAATTTTATTTGCAATTGTTATGATTAATCATGGTATCTGCAGCTCCTCGAAATTTTCTTTATTATTTGTAAAATTCTTAGCTGAAATTTTTCAATTTTTTTAAAAATTAAAGAAAAACTAAGAAATTTTCCATATATTAATGGTAAAATTTATTTTAACTACGTATAGGTAACCATTTTCTTTATTAAGTACACTTGTTTTTTTATTTTTTTTTTATTATTATTTAACAATTTTATATATTAATAATAATAATTATTGAATAAATTCTACTTAAATTATGTAAATAAAATTACAATTAAAAATATTTTTAAAATTATTATAATTAATTTAAAAAAAAAAATAAACAACAAAAATTAAACATTTTAGAATTTGCGCCTTTTATGGTAATTTTTTTATTACAACAATTATAAATTTTATACTTTATTTAATTAATTAATAAAAATTAATAAAATAAATTTATTTTTTCGTCATTTTTTTTTTATTAAAATTTCTAAATTTTTATCATAATTTTTCTAATATATGCTCTTATTCATTAAAATTTATTATAAGATGCAGGAGATTACAAAATCTGTATTTAAATCTCACTTTCATAACAGAACCCTTCATTTTTCTAATGGGTATTTCATTTTTCTAATAAAATTACTCATTTTTTAAATTAGATTTTTGCATTTTTTCCCAAATTATCGACTGATCGGGTCACTCAATTTCAAAAACAAAGTGAATAAATTTTTTATACATTTTAAAAGAAAACGAGATACGCAATACGAAATAACTCCTCTCACTCGAAAATTATATTATACAAATAAATGATAGCTATTCACTTTCTTCTCACTTCGCTAAGTAAAATTGTGAGATACACAATAACCCTCAAAATTGTTAATAAAAAAAAAATGTTTAAGGTGCCGTTACCTCTTAAGAAGAAAAATTCTACGAATTATTTGCGAATAATCTTATTAAAATAATAGAAAATTTTCCATATTTCTAATATAGATCTATTAGAATCAGAGCGAAATCCGAGTCTTATCATTGTACAGAATTACATAGAGGTCATATCACGGATTCTAGATAACAAGTCGTTGAAATTTTTCCCGAATTCATAATATAATTCACTAAAATTTTTTCGAAAATTCTATTCTTAAACAAAACTACCCAAATAAAATTAATATTTTGTTCCGAGAGTATAACACTTTACGCAGAATCTTTAAAAATTTAACACTAACAGAGCTGCCATTAATCAGAAAATCCAATAAGTTCCATTTATATAATTATTAAATTCATAAATTTATTGAATTTCTTTCAAACACCCAACCGAAATTGTAAATTTTTAATATTAACCATAATTTAATAATTATAACAATTAAATTTTCATTATTAATTTTAAAATTTAATTAATTAAATTGAAATTTAATATTTTAAATTCCTGCATATTTTCATTTTAAATTAATTTAATTAAGTAATAATATTTTTTTATTATATTTTTTTGAATAACCACTTATATACCAGAAATAATTTCATGGAATACAAAAAAAATTTAAGAAAATAAAATGGTGGCATAATTAATATTATTGAAATTCTTGTAAATAAATAAAAACCTATACAAAATTATTATTTATATATTTTTCAAATTTTAAAATCAAATTATTATTTTCGAAACCATCAAATATAATTTCTTTTTTCTGTTCATTTTTTTATTTTACAGTTTGTAACCAAATTATGTATAATCAAGTTAATTATGGTAAATGTGTTATACCAATATAATTATGTTTCGAATATTTTATTATATAAACCTTATACAAGTTATACAATATTAGATAAATTTGAATTCAATTTAATTTATGGAAATTTTAGGTTTAAATAATAATTTTTACAATAACAGAAAATATAAAAGATATTTTACATATTATTACATAATATAACATTTATATATGTCCTATATTATAATCGTATTACACAAACTACTAATATATAGAATATTTTTAGTGGTTTTACTTCATTTTCTCTTGAACGTAAACGATAATAATAATAATAATAATACAGGAAATAAACAAAATTAACAAAAAAAAAAAACATATAGTTTTTCAAAAAATGTGGTTTTTACTACTTAGTCATCTTTATTATAAGAATTATAACATAAAATCATAATAGTTTTGTATATTATATATATAATTTTGTATCTATTATATACTTATGATTTTAATACATTATAATTTTATAGTTATACAATTCTATTATATAGAATATTAAGTATATTTAATATACTTAATTTGTTGAAATAATGAAAATAAATCAAAATTCTCAAATAACTTAGAATAATATTATTATATATTTGTTATATCTATATAACTGTTATATATCATTTCATTATTATTATTATTACTATCATTATTATTGTAATTTAATAACCGTATAATACTTAAATGAATATTATTATTGAAAATTATGTATATGTATATAACAGAAATCTATTTTAGATTTTCATGGTTATTAAAATAATGTGAAATGATAATAAAATACCTATACATAAGGTACCATAACATTTTATTTGGTATTTCAAATTATAATTGTAATTTATTAAAATTTTATCAATGATTATTAAAATATTCGATTTTTGTGAATTGTTTTTTTTTCGGAATATAATTACGAATTTTTACTCACCAAATGAGAAGAAAATGAGTAACTATGATTTATTTGTATATCGTAATTTTTGAGTGAGTAGAATTTCTCCCATGTGAGTATCCCGCTTTTTCTAAAACGTATACGAAATTAGATTATTATTTCTTAAATTTTTTTTTGAAGGTAAAGAAGTTCAGTCGAAAATTCGAGAAAAAACTTCAAAAATCGAATTGAAAGAAGAATTCTGCTTTAAAAATGAATAAAAATTGAGCTGAAAAAGTGAGATCCAAGATTATAAGCTGGAAGAATGGTAATATTTTAGTTAATAACGCGGTATGTAAAGTAATTGAATAAATTTCATCCTATATATTTCGAGTTTGGCTATTTTCAAATTTTATTACAAATAAAAATAGCAAAATCGGTTCAGTCGAAATTTGAAGATCTAGAAGCGAGCTTTAATTTAAAAATTTTGATGAATATGCATTCCAAAAAGTCTGTCTGCAAAATCTACCTAGTACCGGACTAACAATTTATAATATAATAGTGTTTAATTCCTATTTTTAATGTAACCTATAAAATTTGAACAGTTTTTAATATTTGTGTTCAAATTCTCAAATCTGCTTTGTAAGAAAATATAGAGCAAACTACTATAACAACCGATTATCCACCAAGCGTTGCGTATTTAGTGCTTCAATTTCCTTCAACGACTCATTAAAGGAAGTAAACTCATTTCAATAATACCGAAGTATTTCGCTGCAAATTCTAGTTACACATTCTTTTTTGGAAAAAAGGTTTTCAATTAAGAATATAATTAGAAATTTTTAGAAACTGCATACAAATAGAAAAATTATGTAAAAATTTATTTCATAATTTTATTTTGTTTTTTTTCCCCAAAAATTTTAATAAAAATTAAATTTTTTCATTTTCGTTAAATATTTGACTTAGATTTTATAAAAAATTTTTCAATTTATGATTAAAAACAAATTTTTTTTTTCTTCCATTCTCCCGTTCGCATTCATTTTTAAAAATTATGACTTAAAATTAATAGCTATTTTGAATATTTTTTTTTTTGTTTTAATTTTCATACTTTTTAAAATTTAATTTAATTAATTCCATTTTTGGTAATTGCTGTGAATTCTTAAATATTTTGTTTTATGGTTTGATTTAATAAAAGTTCCTTAAAAATTACTAATCTGTTATCCTAACAACTATGAATGTTAACCAATATTAATTCAATGTTTGACTTGATATTACAAAAAGCACTCTAAAATTACAACTGCAGCTTTTCTAAAATCATAATAATTAATTCGTTAAATATATTTTGCTTTGTTGTCTTGTTTGCTTGTTTAAGCCGAACTGCTTTGAATGAAAATTATTTCCCTGACAATTTTTCCCTCCTTAATATGCACGCTTTTATCGAAAGTAAACTAATCTAACTTTTTAACACAAGCTTATTGTATGTATGCTCTATTTTTTTGTGTATTCTTACAAAATTTAATATCATGCTCTGTTCACATTGCTGCAAAACTACAACAAATATTAATTTTCTCCGAAATGCTGCATATCGAAGCAATATCACCTATCCCATTTAAATCAATGAAATGAATAATATTTTGACATTTCTATACAACTGTCACTCTCGCAGTGTCATAGAAATGTGAACAATTCATCATTTAACAATGCAACACTGTATATAAATTTTATTTTAAAAAGCCTTAAAACTGCAGCACTTTATAAAGTTTTTAATTTTAAAAAAATTTGATATTTAAAATAGTGAATTCAGCTTATAATTTTATTATATATAAAAAAAATTATTCAGCAATATTAATTCACCAAATTTGTTCAGCAAATTTATTCAGCATTTAAAATTGTATTTCTAAATTTTTCAAATAGGCAGCATTATAAATATATTTTTCAGCAATACCTTTTCTATATTATTTTTAATAATACAATTTTAATTCTTAACACGAATTCGACATATTAAGCAAAATAATTTTTATTGCTGAATAAAACAAATTGACATTAAAACTGGTATTTAATTAAGCTATTATCATCATAGTTGTTATAGGATACATGTATAAATAAACTATATAACTTTTTCTAATTTTTCAAAAAAAAAAAAAAAATAAGAGACGTCATAGACCCTGAAATCCGAATTACAATAATACTCTTTTGCTGTACAATTCAGCTTATAAATTTTAATTGCTGAATTGTGCAGTGATACAATGCAACTGTAATTCCGATATCAGGGATGGTAAACATCTTAAAAATTAAAAAAAAAATTATACTAAAAATTATTGTAAAACAAAACAATATAATATAAAACAAAATGAAAAAAAAAAAATAATTAAATTTTATTATGACTATAAAAATATTTTAATTTTTTAATTAATAAGTAATTTTTTTTCGCTCATTTTCAATTAATTATAATAAAGTTTTTTTGTTTATTTTCAAGTCTCATTGCTTTTAATTTATTTTTAATTATTATTATTATTATTGTGTATATTAATGTTTATTAACTAAAATTTATATATTGTTTATATTGTATATGAAAAATATTTTATTAAAATTTTCTTTTTTTCTTTAATTTATTACAATTTTATGTATAAAAATTTATTAATGCCTTTTATTTTTATTTTATGGTTTTTAACATATTCTTTTGTTATTGCATTTTATTTGAATGCCCCAAAAAAATTAATATTATGTATATTAGGTGATTAAAATTAAAATTAACCAAAAATAAAGAAAAAATAAAAACAATAGTAAAAAAATTTTATAACTATTCTGCAACCTGTTGGTTAAATTTATGTGTAGATAATTTATTAGTATTTATATAAATATATAAATATATATATATATATATAAACTTTAATATTAACATTAACAAAATTTGTAATAATGATTTTAACAATTATTTATTAACTGTTTATGAAAATATGTGTGTATATATGTATTATAATAATGAAATAAGGATAATTTTATATGAATATACAGGATGATTCAGTAACAAGTTAGGAGCCATATATCATTAGGTAAATAGTCTAAAATGAGTAAAAATGGTGTCACAAAATAGTGTCAAATTTTTGATTTACATTCCGAACAGTGTGTCAAATCGGAAACGTTTTGCAGCTCCGCAGGGATTTTAAGAATATTTGATGAAATTCTAAAATAAATTGTTTCGCTTATAATTTCCGCTCAAAAAAAAAAATAGAAATTTTATACAAACATTTTTTGGAGGAGATTTTAGAAAACTTTAACAAAGAAGAGTGCATTATTTGGTTTTGCATATTTTTTCGGAAATACAAGCATTCAAAATTTAGGAAAATTCCGAATTCTTTTCACTTTTTTTTATTTTTTTTTTCGCCCCTAGAATTTCTCATGATTTTTTGTGAAATTCTCAATAGAATTTTCTCCATTTGATTAGGCGTTAAGTTAGACGACCTTTAAAAGAAATCTTTTATAATGCAGGAGCTATAGCAAACAAAAATAATTTTTTAGAAAAAGTATAAACTAGAGCTTTATTTTAAAGCGATTACCTGCGAGAAAAATAAGTTACCGAAGATGGCCGTACTATTTAAATCATAAACTGTTGTCATCCCAATTACCCTTTTTGGGGGCTAGTCTTAAGTACCTTCCAACTCCCTGTTTGAAGCTTGTTTGGAGCGGAAATTATAAGCAAAAAAAATTTATATAGAACGGAAATTATAAGCAAGGTCTTTCGAAATTTCGCCAAATTTTCTTAAAATTTCTATAACTACAATCGCAATTCGATACTATGTTACTAAACAAAAAATTTTTCTTACATTGAGCATTTTTGAGCATTTACCCGGTGGTATATGACTCCTAAATTTTTACAGAATCACATTGTATTGTGAATTAATTTATTTAATATTTAATAATTTGTTAAATAATTTTAATGAATTATAATATTATGCCCGTATGTGTATATATATATTGAAAACTTAACATTAAAATGAAAATTAAAATTAATAACAATCCTTGAGACTTAATTATATTATAATTATTATTATTATTATAAATTTTTTTTTTTGACTAAATCAATACTTTAATTTGGTATTAGTTTTTCATTATAATTGTGTATTTTATTATCTTTTTGTTTTTTGTTTATTTTCATTTACTTAATTTATTCCTTAAAAGATTACATGTTATACCATCATTTATTTATTTATATTTAGTTAATAATTAAAATATATAAAAAATAATAATTAAATATATTTATAAGTATAATCTTAATGTATATAAAAATTTGTTACTATAAAAGTTCATAATATAGGTCAATTAATTGCACTCTTGACATAGGAGGAGGGCGGGTATACGGAAACCTGTATTATAAAAATTTTTTTCCCAGTTCTTATTAAATTTTCTAAGAATTGTGAATACAAAAATTGGAATCGTATACACTTTAGACTAAAAATTTGTGTAAAGAAGGCAGTGTGCATTTAATTATCTACTGCCATAAGCAATTAAACTATTAATTAAATTACTATCATAGAGACAAGTTAAAATTTTTTATATTTAAAAGCAACAAAGATAAACAAATATTTCTTAATATTTTGAACAGTACCTTTCTGAATTTTAAAATTTTTATAAATATACAATTCTTATTTAAATATTTCATTTAATATTTCTTAAAATTCTCTAAAAATTTTGAATTATTCTTAAAATTATTTTGAAAATTAAAAAACGAGTTCGCCTAAATTTAGGCAATAAATTTATTTTTAAATTAATACTAAGCACATCATACCGATAGCTAGGCCGATTTTTTTTTTTTTTTCAAAATTTCCAAACATTTTTTACAACAAACAATGTATGGGTATATACAGAATCAGTTTTTCATTAATGCGAACAGTATAACAGTAATATTTGAAATATTCGAAATATTTATTGAAAATTAAGAACTTTTATAGCAATAAACGTTATAACAATATTTATATTTTTATAATAAATGTAACATATAGTTATTTATAATTATAATAATTAATACATAATTATATGATATACTTATATAATATAAAATGAATCGTTGAATTAATTTACATATATAAATACAAAGTATAACAGTTTCCATATAATAATATTATAATTTTAAATATACATTTATATATATATATAGCATATTAATTTGTTATAATTAACTATATAATTAATTTTATAACCGTACATTTATTTTATATTATATATACTTAATAAATTTTTTCTTATATATGTGTTCTACATAATATACAATAATTATACATATACAATACGAAATTATATAACATAAATATTTTGCTTTCTTCCTTTTTTTCTGGAATTTTTGGTCTTTTTTTATTTTTTTTTTATAGAAAGCACAAAATATACAAAATTTATTTTATTTTATAAAATATATTTTTTTTTTTTTTTTGTTTCATTGTAGTCTTACATTTCTTTACATTTCATTTTTTCTCTTCAATATGGTTTAGCAGCATCTTTTGAACGTTTCAATTGAACTTTAAGTCTTTTGGTACCAATTTGAAAACCATGCATAGCATGAATAGCTGCATGAGCTGATGTTGGATTATCATATGATACAAAACCAAAACATTTTGATAAATTTGTTTGTTTATCGATAAAAACTTTTGCGGACAGTACATTACCAAATGGTAAAAATGTGGATGCGAGATCTGTATCAGTGAATTCTTGAGGTAAATGGTATATAAATAGATTACTCCCCTCGGGACCTATAAATATAAATATGAAAAAAAGAAAAGGTAAAATTTTTCATGTCAATATATGAGATAGCATTAAATTATACAAGTATATATATACGAGTATAGTATATAAAAAAAATCTGATGTGGTCAGCACATAACCGACCGCATTGTGTAATGTCTAGTTAAATGAAAGTGTTACAGAATATTATAAAATTGTCTGTTAAATACTTCTTTCCAATTTTTAGGACATTAGTAAGCTTATAGTTAACATACTTAGAAAAATGTAAATTTGGCTCTTATTAGAGTTTCGCTTTGTGCTACCCGAATTCCCTGAAATGCTCGCCAGTTAGTTTCGGTAACAACCAGAACTCAAATATCAAATTTCAAGAAATTCCATCAATTTGTTCTGTGGATATGGTGAAAAATGTAAAATCGGCCCGCAAATCAGTTCTCGAGTCCTGATCTTTCCAAAAAAGTTATATGTTCATTGCTTTAATATGAGGAATTCATATATTAAATTTCAATGAAATTGGTTGATTATTTCTCTTTATACACACAAAAGTGTATGTTTGGCCCGTAGTAAACGTTTAGTTGCCGATGCCTGATCTTTCCAAAAAATTTACATGTTCATTGTTTTAATACGGGGAATTCATATATTAAATTTCAATGAAACCGGTTGATTATTTCTCTTTATATACACAAAAATGTATATTTGGCCCGTAGTAAACGCCCAGTTGCTGATGCCTGATTTCTTCCAAAAATTAGGAATTTTTGCGTATGATCGAGCAAAGCTTATATATGAAATTTCAAGTAAATCTGTTGAATACTTTCTTCAAAATGGTGAAATATGTAAAATCGGCCCGCAAATCCGTTTTCGAGCCCTGATCTTTCCAAAAAATTTATATGTTCATTGTTTTAATACAAGGAGTTCATATATTAAATTTCAATGAAATTGGTTGATTATTTCTCTTTATATACACAAAAATGTATATTTGGCCCGTAGTAAACGTCTAGTTGCCGATGCCTGATTTCTTCCAAAACATACGAATTTTTGCGGACGGTCGAGCTGAGCTTATATATAAAATTTCAAGTAAATCGGTTGAATATTTTCTTCAAAATGTTCAAAAATGTAAAACAGGCCCGCTAAAAAGTGCAGTTCCCGAGGCCTGATATATACCAAAAGTTGATCGATCCGTGCCATGGTGGAAACAAACTTACATATAAAATTTCATCAAAATCGGTTCAGCCGAACTTGAGATACACGCGTGCACACACAGACCGACAGACGGACAGACCGACAGACCGACAGACCGACAGACCGACAGACCGACAGACCGACAGACCGACAGACCGACAGACCGACAGACCGACAGGTTGCTAAAAATAGTTTATTTACACTTCCCTACTATGGAGAAGTACGTTCCCACCGAAAACTCGATATGCAAAATTTGTTGCCATCACATAACCTACCTATTGTTTACACAATACGGTCGGTAATAAATAAAGGAAAAAGGGTTGTATTTTCTGATAGTTATTCTGCTTTTCCTTATTTTATTATTTTTTTTTTCAGTTATTGCCTTTGTTTTTGTTTTCGAAATATAAAAAAGAATTTGCTAATGCGTAAAATTTCATTATAGAAATCTACCCTTTCCTTCCAAACCTTGCCCCACCGCCCATTTTTCATTTTGTATATGCTCATAATTTTGTAGATTTGTATGTTCTTGTACAATGTAATATAATCTTATTTGTTTACCGTTATAAATATAAAGAAAACAAGGAATAAAATTGTTACGATTTTTGTTTTATTATTCATTTTTTTTTTTTTTTTTGGGAACATATTTAATTGTGTTGGTTTTTCTTTCATTTAATTTCTCCAATTTTTTTCTTATTATATATGATAAGGCAACAGTAAAAGTGCTCAAAATTGAACTTAGAACTCCGACATGAATTCTAGAATAATATAGTTCTGTAATGTCAGACGGCGGATCGGCAACAGTTTTAAAGCGCTGGCAATAAATGTTAAAAGAAAATTAGTTTTCTTACAATGCGTAAAGTGCAAAATATTAATTAAGCCGAAGTGTGATATAGTGCATAATTACATACGAGAGTCCGTACTTTTCGGATTTCGCCTGTACAGATTCTTTGGAGTGACATAACGAGCCATTGTCTGATCCATGTACAGATTTAATGTAACAAATCTAATTCGTTAAGAATAGCTATAAACTTTTCATTTTAATAATTTTTTTGTGATTTGCCATTGTTTGAAGGCTCTTAAATACTCAAAACTGTATTATTTACTTAAACCTGCCAAAAGTTCAATGATTTCGATCTTTAACATTGAAGACACATTTTATTCCTTTTACTAAAACCCCATTATCAAAAACAAATATAGCAGAATAGTATGGCGAGAAAACAAGACTCGGATTTGATCCGAGACGAATCGAAGATTTTTTTCTTGTTACAGTTAAAATATCTGAAATCCATATTAAATATTATTTCATATTCATAACTGTACTGTATAATAATACAAAAGAAAGCATACATTCAAATACACATTCATATAAATATTACATACAATTAAATTTATTTATTTTATTTATGCATACCTTTTATGTATACACAATGTATGTACATATTATTTATATACAAAAATTTACCTTCAATTTGTTTTCCAGCCACTGCGTTTGCCGCAACAGCTAAAGCTGTCGATGCTGCTGTTATCGGTGATGCTGTCGTAAATGATCCATTAGCCAAAGGCGTAATTGGATGTGGATAAGTAGCAGTCATACCTTCTGTACCTGACCCTTTATTTATTATCATTATTATTATATTATTATTATTACATACAATTGTATAAGTATATACATTATATATCGATATAAAAAGTGAACCGGAATCCATCAAGAAATACAGTTTGTGAGTGTAAAGAAGATAAAAATAACAGAAAGAATAAAAGAACAAAACAAATTAAATTTTGAATTTTTTTTGTAAAAGAAATAAAAAAATAAAAATTTTTATATGTATAACATTTTTGTTTTAAAAATCTGTACATAAAATATGCAAAGTATATCAAATTATTTTAACCGATTTATTCAAACCTATTCAATATTTTAACACACATTTATGCATAAGTATATTTGTATGTTTAAAATTTTCATATATATATATATATATATGTGGAGAGTCTCTCATAAAATACAAACGTTTGAACATTATTATATGTGAGGTACTCTCTTTGTAAATTAGATAAATTTTAGATTTAATGATGTGATAAGAGACGTATGGTCCCTTTTTTTTATTTTATATTTTTGTTTTTGGTTTTTTTTTCTTGTTTCGGAGTTAATTGGGCGCTCGGGAAGAATAAATTTGTAAATATATTAATGTACATATACATATGTACGCTCGCAATGAAAATATAGATGAGATAAAGGATATATGGGCATTTTATACTTATTTCCTTCTCTCTCTCTCTCTTTTTCTCTTTTTGTGTATTATTGCTTATCTATATAGGTAATTTTTGTACATATGTGTGTATATAATATAATTTGATAAATTCTCAGTTTTTTTAAAAATGAGGGGTTGAGTATATTCCTATTCATTTTGGGTTTGGTTCTGTTTATTTTTGATAGCCTTTTTTTTTTACAAAAATTTTATACCTTTAATAATGTAGTACGTATATACAAAAGAAAAGAGGAGAGGGAGGAAAAAAAAATAACTAGGTAAGTGAATAAAAATTTAAAATAAAATTTTGAAAAGAGTACATTTAGCCACATGCCTATACTTTTGAATAATATTATGCAAATATCCGTACATTATATATAAATATAATATAATAGTATAACATACTCGAATATAGTGGATAGTATTATACTAGAGTATATCAGAAACAAATTGCAAGAAAATTCAATTTGATCACATACGTATAGGAATCACGTATAGGAATATTTTAACTATATTACATAACATATATGGAATATATAAAAATAAAAAGTGAAAATATTTAAATTAATTTTAACTGGGGGACATTTTATTATTTTGTATATATACTTATTTTGTATATATACATATATGCATAAAATGCGCAACAGACAAAGGGAATAAAGGGGATTATAAAAGTTTATTAATTCCTTTGGCGATGATAATTTTTTTTTTTAAATTTAATAATGAAGAGGAAAAGAACAGAGACTCGCCTGTCTACTTAAAATAAAAATAGAGGTGAACATTTTATAAGTGTTAATTTGGCATACATATTAAATAATTTATTTTAAATTGTAATTTATTAAAAAAAACAAAAGTTATGTAAAATTCATTAATTGGATTTTATGAATGAATATTTTTAAACTTTAATAATAAGTAGAGTAAATCAATTGAATTGCAATTAAGTTTCTCTTTTCTATCATTAATAAGAAAATATTGCATACTTTTGAGAGAAACATTAAATTGAGTTAGATTGTTGACTTATTTAGTTGTATTAGGCATAAGATTCTATTTTTTGATAAAAATTTTTTTTGACAATAAAGTCAATAGTGTCGATTGAAAAAATGGTGACCAAGAAAGTAAGCATTTAGCAAAATTTTTATGAGAATTTTTATGAGAATACGGAAAAGGAGAAAATTTGTAAATATTTTATCTCCTCCTAAATTGGTAAATTATTATCTCCTGGTAATAATAAAGGATGTTTAAATATAAAGCTCATTCAAAATGCTGCGTATATAGTAATACTAACTCAGAGTCTACTGGCCTACTAGACACGCATAACACAATAAATGAATATTCTCACAGGAGACACTAATAATCAGAGTTCTTATATCACGTTACTAATTAAGTGATATAAGTTGTTTTAATCAACAGATTGCATCCAAAAAATATCAACATACAAGGTAAGGAATGTTTAACATCTTTGAACCCAAATTAAGAGTACACTGCCATATTAAGGTTATAAACTAATCCTAATATAAGAATTCGATGTTAATACGGAACAAAAAATGATTAGTTTACTACATGCAGTTAAGGAAATGAAAAATTGATAAAACTATGAAATTATAGCATGCTTTAAAAAAATGTAACGAAATTAAGAAATAATTTTTCAAATAGTCTCATGCAATATGTATGAAAATAATTAAAGTTAGTATTTTTATTAGAAAAAATCAAGTCATTTCTGAAATTAACTTTATTTAAAATAAAAATCGAAATTATAGAAGCTATGGAAATATTTTTTCGATAATATTCATCAGTATCATGAAATATTGTTAAGTCGAATAAAGCAGTTTCGGTCTCTTGACACACATTTAGTTCTTAATATTTCGGAAAATTAAAAAAACTACATGTAATTACAATTAAAATTATCTAACTAATTTCATGCATATACTTTAGTTTTCAGTTTAATATTTCTCGATAAAATCATAAATTAGAGGAAGAGTTGAAATTTTTATATAAAAAATATTGACTCAATACCTCTATTCCTAATAGTCGGTAATAAATATGCTCTATTATACTCGTATTTATTTAATAATAAATTTCTAATAATCTTATGAGTATTTCGAATTATACCGCACATAACTAACTATACCAACCATTACCCACAATTTCCATTTATTTCACTTCGATAGTGCATAGTTTTTGCGTATAATGTCCAAGAGTAAAAAGAAACTGTACTCAATATTATTCTAATATAATAAATTTTAATACATATATTTATCTATTATATTATTTCTAAATTTACTAGAATACCAAAAATTGCACCTATTCGAAAAATTCTTATAACATTATTTTTAATAATATGTTTTTCATTATATAATATTGCTTTAATGTAATTTAAATGTTTTCACCTTCATTAATTATAATTATACCATATGTTATATCAACATTATTAATTAACTACTTTATTATGTACATTCATAATTACCCGGTATCTTAAAATATGTATGTAATATATAGTTATTTCTATGTACATATATGATTGTAATATATTTGTACATTTTATGTTCTCACACGTGTCTATTTCTATAATATTGTTATTATTATTTTGTATAGCATGAAGTGAAAATTAAATTTTCATCGGTTTTTTGGCAATTTGTTTCGGCAAATTTAATATATAAGTATATAGGTAATTATATAATTGTATGTATACATTTTATCTTTGGAAATAAAATAAAATTGCTTAAAATCAGAATTGGTTATTTTGGAATAAATCAAATTTAAGGATCTATTACATATGATTTTTAGATCGAGATTGTAGAATTCTACTCGAAATTGCAACACGATGAGACTAACTACCGAACAACTAACTCTTCTTTATTATTAATAACAAATATTAATTGTGAATGTATTGGAGGTTGTATTCTTTGTTGAACTTCTTTGTTATTAATAACAAATATTAATCGAGAATGAACTACTGTGACAGTCCGAAAAAATAATTTTATCGCCGAGATCACGTGTCTTTTTTTCTGGAACATACTTTTACTCGTCTCCTGATCATAGCTTCGAAAAACAATATTAAATATGTAGACGGTGATATAAAGCAAGGAATATGTATTTTCATTTCCTTTAAAATTTTAAATAAAATGCCTAAAAGAACCACACATTTAACTGAGCGAATTTTTATGTAATATTTCCGATTTTTCGCTAAAATCAACTTAGGTAGTTTTACTCTATTCTCACATAAAATATATTATACCCTTTCTATACTAAAAACATCTGTTAATTAAAAATTATGTTTACATAATAATTAAAAATAAAAAGAAAAAAAAATAGAAATAGTAGGTATAAAATAAAATTTATGTTAAAATACACAATTAGTTACAATTATACATATAATATGCATCTACAGATTAATAAAACCAAATATTATAATTTTATTTTTTATGTTGTTTTTTTTTCTTTTTATATAAATTTCATTTTAAAAAATAAAATTATTATGTATGTATGTATGTATGTATGTATATATATAATATGTTATGTATGTATTATAATATATATACTTACATATTGTTGGTGAATTTGTTAATTGAGCTGATAATCCTGTTGTAGGTGTTGCTGCTGGTATTGTATGTGGATGCATTTGAGGATGTGAACTCAATGAAATACATAGTGGATTTGTAAATAAATTTTGCATAGTTAATGGCGTCATCAATCCGGTTGCTTGTGGCATCGTAGTGCTGTGATCAGGTTGGGTATTTAGTCCTTTATTTTTTTTTTCGTTTTTTTTTTCATTTTTTTTTTTTTTATTTATTTTATATATTGTTTTTTTTTTTGATAATTTTTTTTGCCATTTTTAAAATTCATCACGCACAAGAAGTTTTCAACGAAAATTTTTTTTTTTTTTGTAGGTCACACACACCCAAAACAGGATTATTTACAAAATTGAACAAAACAAATGTGAAATCCAAAATTAGTCAATTCAAAAAACATTTAACATATATATATATATATAAATTTTAAAAAAAATGACATTCATATGTATAAGTAAGTACATATATATGTATGTATATATATATAAATAAATTTAATAATACTATTATTGTTATATTATGTAATTTATATATTAAATTATGTAATAAATTAAAAAAATGTAATTTAATAATAAATTTGTTATGTATGTAAAAATTTTATGTAAAAAAAAAATTAAAAAAAAAATAAAATCAAGAATCTACAACTTTCTTTCAAAAACACATATAATTTTCTCTCTGTGTATTCAACAGAACAACAGTATATATTGTATATATCGTATATATACATGTATACTATGTACTATATATATATATATATATATATATATATATATATATATATAGTATATATATATATACCATATATATAAATATATATATATATATATATATATGATATATAAATTATATATGATATATATGATAATTATATATGATGATTATATGATATATAAATATATATATATATATTTATATATATGGTATATATATATATACTATATATATATATATATATATATATATATATATATATATATAGTACATAGTATACATGTATATATACGATATATACAATATATACTGTTGTTCTGTTGAATACACAGAGAGAAAATTATATGTGTTTTTGAAAGAAAGTTGTAGATTCTTGATTTTATTTTTTTTTTAATATATATATATATATTTATATATATATATATATATATATATATCATATATATAAATATATATACTATATATATATATATAAATATATATATATATATATATATATATATATATATATATATATATATATATATGGTATATATATATAAATATACGATATATATATATATATATATGTATATATATATATTATATATATAGTATATAGCATATACTATATATATTTGTATATATATATATATATATATATATATATATATATATATATATATATATATATATATATATACATATTTTTTTATGTTTTTTTATTAAAATTATTATTGTAATTTAATAAATGCTTTGCATGCGTGATTATAAATTAAAAAATAATGCTTCGTATATTATTTTTATACATATGCATATTTTTGAGTATAGATGCAAGTAATATATAGTATATATAAATGTCTTATATATAAAGCTATAAAGTATATATTGTTGCAATATAATAATTAATAAATTAATAAAATAAATAAATAAATATGTGAATAATAAACAATAATATAGTAAATAAATTTTTTTTTATATGGTAGCATTAAACAAAAAAAAAACAACAAAGAAAATATTTTAACAATTAATTTAAAACACTTAAATAAATTACATGAGATTTTTTTTTTTAATCTACACTAGTATTAAAGAATAAACATATGTGCAAAAAAATGTTGTAAACAAGTTTAAAACAAATTTATTTATTAAAATTATTATAAAATTTACGCTTAAATTCATAAATTTGTAAATATTACACTCAAACATTATTAATTGTCGATTTCAATAAAAAAAAAACGTGAAATTAATGTAATATAGAGAAAGAGAGAGCAGAGCAATGAGAAAATTTAATAAATTTTTTTTTGTAGAAATTACAAATTGAGAAAAATATTCAAGTAGTACTTAAATGAATTCACGCTCAATTCATAATATAGAGAATTTTCTCAATTTTTATAATTTTCACCGGTCGCATTGCATACAATAAGGAAAATGATGTGATGACACCATCATTTTCGGATGTTGAGTTTTCTGTGGGAACGAAGTTCTGCATAGTAGAGAAACGTATATATCCTATTTTTGAGAGATGTTGGTCTGTTTATTTGTCGGTCTGTCTGTCGGTCTATGTGTAAAACAATAATATACAACCAATTTTCTGAAATTTAATATTTGAATTCTGGTTGTTACTGAAACTAACTGGTGAACGAACTGGTGGCTTAAATTTCAAATTTCTAATTCTGATACACAAATCGATTTAAAAATTGAATATTAATATCGCGGAAAAAAATTGTAATATACTTATATAATTTCATATTCATTACAATAAACTATTCAATTACTTTGGTTTTTCAATCAATAATTTATACGAAAACTGTACTACAATATTAATATAATGAAAAAAATTTTTAATACGATAACTGATATGAAATATTAAAATAATTTTCTTAATATTTTAAAAATAAACCTGTGGTCACAATGAAAATCTACCTAAAACTATAATTTTTGAACTTCCTTATTTATAAATTTTTATATCATCTTTTAAAAATTTAATTAAGTTATATATTTGAATTAGTTTTTTTTAAAAAAATACAAAAAATTCGAAAAATGTTTTTATGAAATTTATAGTGTTTCTTAAAAATCATTTGGTTCTACTGAATTGAAGAGTTTATTTTTAAATCATAAAATTATAACATATTGAAAGTTTCTTGTATATGATTACTTGTATTTTTTTTTCTCTCAAAATTTAATCAATTTATTCCCAAAAATTTAAATTTTATTTTTTTAAAGATCAATTTTAAATTTTGTATTTAATTTACTTGAAATACAATTTTTTTTTTTAAAGAAAAACAAAATTTAAATTGCAATTTAAAGACGCCTCATCCCCCTCTCTCCCTACCTTATACCTATGATTTATCAAAAATAATATTCATATATAAAATATCATCAAATTTCATTTTCTAAATATTTTTCAACAAATCCTTAATAAAAGAATCATTTATTATGATTCAAATTAAATAAAATAAAAAGAAAAATATTAAATTTCTTATGCACATTATAAATATACCATTCTAATATGTATAAGAGAAATCACTTATATATATATAATATAATATTATGTAATATTATGTAGTATAACAATAATGAAATATTAAAAAAAAAATTTAAAAGATCAAAGAAATTTGTATTTTTCCATGTCATATTAATTGAGCTATTTTTCTCTTTTTTTAAATAATCATAAAATTCTTGAACAAACATCTATAAAAATATACAACAAATTTAATGTATGTATATACACATACATAAATTTTAATGTATACAAATTCGATAATATTCATTTATGAATTACAAAAATATATTATTTATTTTTGGTTTATTTTTTCTAATTTTTTTTGTTGAAAAATATTTTTTTCCATTTTTCGTAATAAACTTTTATTATAAGTGAAGATATCAAAATATGATTGTATACACTTATTATTATTATTATTATGTGTATGCATGTATGTATTGAATTTTTGATTGAAAATCAAAAATAAAAGAAAAAAAAAATACAAATTCTCAAATTTATTTTTAAGAGAAATTGAAAATTCCATAAAAATTTTTGTAAATTTTATTTCAGGAAAAAAAAAAATAGAGAGAAATTTTTTAATTTTTTACAACTATATTTTTCTTTTTCTTTCTTACCTATATATAATACACCCATAATAAAAATATTAAAGAGAAAAAAAATATAGATTTTTCTATTATTTTAGAATCTTTCCTTTCTTTTTAATATTTTATTATTGGTGAAGAACAAGAAGAAGAAGAAGAAGAAGAAGAAGTGAAAGAAGGAGAAGAAAAAATGTTATAAAAGAAAATTTCTTTTACAAGCATTTAAGAAGCTCATAAAATATGAGATACACGAATTGTTCGATAAATATCATAATAATTCTATCTCGACCTACAAAATGAAAGTATTTTTGAGAGGAAGACGAAAAAAAAAAAAAAAATCTTAAAAATATTTTTATGTTATATTGATTCTGCTGAATATCCTTTTTTTTTTTTTTATTTCTGTCTTTCTTTTCTATCATCTTTGAAATGTTAAAAATTGACAGTTTGAAGGATTCCTTTTTTTTTTCAACTTTTTTTTTGAAGTCTTATTTTTTTTTTAAATTTTTTTTTTTTGTTTAAGAAAAAAGGGAACTTTGTTATATTTAATTTTATTTTAAATACAGGGTTCTTCAAGTTAGATCTCTCGTTTTTTCTCGTGATATTTAGCATAATATTTGCGGGGAGGATTGGAAGGGCATTATTTTTTATATCTTCTCTCTCCCTAGAAGTATGCAATGAGAAAATTTTTCATGGTATGAAAAATCACATTATCGCCATCTACTTCTTCTTCCTTTTTAAAGTATTATTAAACGTCTTAAATTTTTTTTAAGGAAATGTGCTAGTTAATAAACAATTGATTTGATTTGAGTGCCCTTTATCATGAGATTATTCGTTTATCATCATTATTTGTAGAATAATAAGAGTATCGGAACGCTTTAATTTTAAAGTAGTACTTTGTCTTGGTTTCTATGATAGAGTAAACTTTTTCGAAGCGACTATCTCACCCACAATATTCGTAACGCTATCCTAATAAATTCCTAAATTTCAACTTCATTTTCCTATTCGGCACAATTTCTAAATACTAAAAATTTTCAACCGAACCCATTGAACACCTTATATATTAAAGTATATCCCATAAAAAAATTCTTATCTATTTTTATACTGCAGTACATCATTTCAATTGCTTTCGTAATAATATTAAATAGGAGTGTAAAAACGTGAAAATTCCCTACAAACATAAGTATAAAAGTATGGTTAAAGAAAAAAATTTTTTTATATACCATCCATATGTTTACAATGTTGTATAAAAAAATATAATGATATTTTATTTTTTTATATGATATTTGTAAAATTGTTGAAAAAAAAAATAAAAAATTATTATAAATTGAATTTTTTTTTTTTCGTTCTTAACACTTTTATATAGAAATATTCTTTGAACGAACAGGTAATTGACATGTTTAAAATTTTTCATAATATAGATCAGGTACCTTATATATCCTCCAAAAAACAGTTAGTTATATTGTCAAGAAAAAAAAATATAAAAATGTTACAACATCCTTTAGCAAATACGAGTTATGGGGGGGTTATTTCATGTATACAAATGATTTAAAATAGATTTTATAACAAAATTTTAAGGTCGCGATTATTATTTAATAAAAATATTCTTTTCAAAATTTCATTCAAAAATTTAATGAATTTGTATACACATCAAGTTCATCGAGATGCACAAAAATTCATCACTTTAATATTAAAAATTAAAAAAATTTAGTATAAAAAATTTTTAACAATAAGTTTTTGCTTGAAATTTAAAAATATTGGAATACGTAATATAAGATTTGTAAATATTTTGAACTTTAATTGAAACCATATGATTCCTATAACAATTATGTCTGTTTATGCAAGCAACACTATGTGAACTTGACTAAATATTAGGACAGTGTGAAAAAATCTATTTTTTGTCTAAGTGTACGAGACAACAACAAGACATCAATTGATTTCTTTCAATCATATTTTAGCTATATCACCTAGTCGTGGCCAATGCCATCCCCCTCTTTATCAATTCAGAACACAACAATGTTAGTACTAGCATATAAGTGTTGCACGATGGGGGCTGTTTATGTTAAAAACACATCTGTTTTGTTCGTCAGTCTGCTTATTTATAGATAAGTTTCTGTGTCACCGAACCTAAAAACGAAAAATAATTTAATAATGAATACATATAGCCAAAATAGTTTTTTATATTATCACTGCCCTATTTCGAAAACATTTTAATCAAATTTCGATCAAAAATAGCTGAATGATTACATATCACAACTATGAGGTTTTTCCATCCTTTTATTAAAAATATTACCTTAAAAATCGCGAACACTCAACTCAAAAATAGGTCTTTGATGTGTTGAGAAGACGACACGACTCAAATATTTCTCATGTCTCAGACAAAATTTTACCACAATGGCATCATGAATCTCGCTTTGAGTCATTTTGCTTATTTTCGTTCCAAAAATTGACTTTAAACCAAAGATTATTTTAAATATAATTCACACTGTTAATTGAATACACTTCAATATACACCCGCTTTCAGGAATTTTACATATCTAGTTATATATAACTAGCATTCGTTCTTATACGGAACCCCCTTTATGTGTCTATAATTCAACTAAGCATTTGTATTAAAAATATCGGTATTATTTATATATATATACAACAAATTTAATTTTAAATTAAAAAAATATCGTAAAAAAATTTACTACTTTTAATTATTACACAATAAAAAAGCACTCATCTATCGATAAATTAACCCTATACTTCTACAACAAAAAAATTATTATTAATTATTTACCTAACAAATATCATGCAAAATGTATAAAATGTAAAAAAAATATGAACAGATAAACAAATAGAAAACAAATTATTAAAAAAAATTTTTAAATAAAAACACAATTTGTTTTTTGCAATAAATTTTTGAACACAAAAAAAAAATATAAGCCCTGATTATGAAAATCTCATGTGATTGGAATTTCATCAACCAGTTGATAAAAGTCAATTTTTTGTATTATAAATGTCTTCCATTTAATGAGAATTATTGTTTATCAACAGACAGCTAATGTCAATTAAATATTCTCTATACTACGTCATTATTTCTAAAAAAAAATAGAGACGAGAAAATTTTGACAAGAGTGTCATTAATTAAAATAAGTGAACAGATTTGAATTATCTAAACAAAATACATAAAATATGTAAAATATTTAAAATTTTTATTCTTATTAAAAAAAAAATTATAAAATTGCAAGTAGACATTCATAAAATTGTGTGACATATTCGGACAGACTTGTTCTATATTCTATGTACGAGTACTCTACTTAATTTCACTAAGAAAACTTTCATAATCTGGGCTATAATATAGAATTTTAATTATTAGAATAAAATAACATTTATAATACAGAATGAAAATTGAGAAAATCAGCAATAAAAATAATTGAAAAAAAAATAATTAACATAGAACAACAACAAGAAAAACTGAAATGACTACTGACAGAAAAAAAAAAAACAAAAAGGCAGAAAAAGGTTACAACAGCAATTCGAATTTAAGTTTGTTTCTTTGTTTTTAGTGTATAAAATCAACACATTCTCACACATACATACACAATATATAGAAAAATAATTATTAACTTTTAAGACACATTCATAATCACACACACACATTAATAACAGAATGTAAATTTTTTTAAATTTTGTTTTGGTTTCGAAGGATAATAGACTGATTTTGTTGTTGTTCTTGTTTTTATTTTTTTTTGTTTGTTTGTTTTTTTGTTATTGTTGACTAGAAACGAAGTTTTATTCATACATTCTACAAAATAAGCAAAACATATTTACAGTTATAAACTGTTTTATAATATTTGCGACAACATTTAGAAAAAAAAACACGAACCTCAACATATATAATATATATGTATGTATATATAGTATACAAAAAAAAAAAAATTTAAAATTTAAAGAAACAACAAGAAAAAAAAAATGAAAAAAAAAAAAAAATAAAAATGCTTTTGTTTTTTTTCTTTGTGTGTGTGTGTGTGTGTTGTTTACATTTTTTTTTTTCAAATTTTTTATGATAATTTTTTTTTTTTTAATTTACTTTTCTTACCCTGTAGAAATTGTTGTTGTAAATTAACTGCTTGCAATTGTTGAAATAATAATGACTGTGATGACAATGCATCATTCATATATGGATTTCCTGATTGTGATTGTGGTAATGCGTTTATTGTTGGTGGAATTGCTCCAGCTGGTGGTATCGTCATTTGTGTACCATTATGATATTGTATTTGTGATGGATTCGATGAAGATGATACAGCTGCTGCTGCTGCTGCAGCAGCTGCAATTGCTTGTGCTGTTGTTAATGATGTTGCTGACATTGTTGGCGTTGGTGTTTGTTGATTAGATTGTATTGAATGTTGTAAATTTCCTGTTATTGGTAATGTTGCTATTGCTGTTGGTAATCCTGCTAATGCTGTACCAGTTGTTGGTCCACCAATCATATTACTATTATTATTATTATTATTACTATGATTATTATTAAGATTAGTCTTTGATAATGATGATGATCCTGATGATGATAATGCTGTGGATGTTGTTAATGCTGATGACGGTGGTTGTAATCCATTTGAAGTATTTGAAATACCCCATAAATTTGCTTGTAATTGTTGAATTTTTTTTTGTTCTTTTTCTTTTTGTGTATCAGCAAATTTAACAACAAGTGGAGCTGAACAACCTTCCATTGTTTGACTCTGATGAAGTGCCTGTTAAGCAGAAAAAATAAAAGTAATAATAAGTACATATGAAATAAATGGAAAAAGCACATATAGTGAAAATAATCAATAAAAAAAAAAACAACAAGAGAGGAGGAAAAAATTTTGAATTTAAAACTTTTTTTTTTTCTGTGTAGTTGGCAATAGATGGAAAAGTTAACTTTGTGTACACTTTAACTCTGGTTACGTTGTTCGTTCTTTTCTTTTCATTGTGTTTTTTTTTTTTGTTTCAAATCTTTGGTGTGCTTTATTTTCACTCTATTTTTTTTTTTCATATTTTCTAACTAACTACTATTTTTAGTTTTTTTTTTTTCGTTCTCTTTTGTATTTTGTGTTACTTTTCTATCTTCTTATACATGAAAAAGCAACACAGAAAAAAAAAACAGATTTGTTAGAATAGAGAGAAAAAACAAGAGTAAAAACATGCTTATTTTACATAATCTGGCAAAAACATCAGCGCTCTTAGCTGGCTATGTGCATTGTACCTATACTTTTGCATATATATGCTGGATGTATATATAAGCCATCAATATGTTTATATACATATATATATGTATTGATATCCTAATAATAATGCTTTGTTATATTTTTCATATAGAAGTCAAATTTCTCACATTATAATTCTACATATTCATATGTGAAAAATTGAAAATTTTGAAAAAAAAACAAGATTTATAAAAAATAAAGTTTTGTAAAGGAGCCGATTTTTCCAAATTATATCGGTTTTGTAATATAAAGAATAAGAACGGAATTTTACTGTTATAATCAAAACAGTATTCGAAATATTGCGTAAAGAAGATATCCCGCTAAATTGAAGCAGATTGAAGATTAAGAATACCCGCTAAATTGTAGCCGATAATAAACAATCAGAATTACACCACAAAAATTATACACGTTAATCCACCTAGTGAAAAAAAAATTCAACTCCGGTTCAAAAATTCAAACAAAACTTTTGAACCGGATGGAGTTTTGGAATTATTATTATTTGCAAAAATTTACTTACAAGGCTGCTAAATAAATTTGATTACAAAGGCAATCAACGAAACCCTTCCAAGTGATAAGCGCAAGATAATTGAAACTATATTCATTTAACAAAACACAAAGTAAATACGATAGATTATGTTTTTAACGTAAATTTAGCGTATAACGTAATTTGGAAAGTGACAAAAGAGAAGAAAATTTGAAATACTCATAATTGATTTGCGTTATTCACCAGTCAATGTTTTTTCCAATATTGACCATTCATGCCATCTAAAATCTTACGTCATCAAGATAGTAATTTAAAGAGTATATAGAGAGAGTAATTTGAAGATTGACTTTAAAATTAAATTTTGAGAAATATTTATGAATGATAACGGAAGAAAGAGGGAACATTCAAGAGAGAGTAAAAAAAAAATTTCTTTTGAGTAAAAGTAAATTGCTTCCAAAAGCATTGGTAATGGGTTACAATAAATTTCCCTTTACCAGAGATTTTTAGAAAACAATAAGGAACAACTTAAATCGGTTGCCAACTAGCCAAAAAAAACCAAAAAAAATTCACTTATGAATGCAATTCCAAAAGAAAAAACAAACAAACATCACATTTATACTTAAAAAATATTTCGTTAAAAGGATAAACGTTCTGAGAGTTCGATGAATGCTGAGTTTATGTTTATTTTTAGCCATTTCTTTTTTTTTAACATTCATCACTTTTTCATATACAAACACAATAGAATTGGTAATAGTTGATAAGAGAAGCGATATGATAATTAATGTTGAACGTTTTTCTTCTTTTCGTATATTATTATGTTGATTATTTTGTTGTAACAAAAGTGAAACGGAGCAAACAATAGGATTAAAAGTAGACAAAAGAGTTCATTTCATATACATACTATATAAACACATGCATATATACATGTACATACATACATGTATATTGAAGAATATGAATAATCGTGTTGCTGTTGATGATGTTTACCATTTAAAAGAAAAAGAACAAGAAGAAGAAGAACATAAAACAAAAGCAATATTACATACACATACGACTGACTGCCTTATACAAATGAGAAAATTTGTTTAGGAAAATGTAACAAAAAAAAAACAAGGAAAACAAAGGAAAAAAATAAGCTGAATCCTTTCTTTTTTTTTCCCATTATTTGTTAGCTAAGTGTAAAGAAAACAGCAAAAAAAAAAAAAAGCACAATAAAAAATTTGATAACAAAAACCTCAAACTAGAATATGATTGAATCACTATTCAATCTGCCTGTATGTATGTATGTGTGAGTGTATCTTATAGGTACGTGTATGAATTTACATTGTATTTAAAAAAAAAAAATAAAAACTTACTTTAATAGCGCCAATTGCTGCTTGTTTTGATGCAAATGTAACAAAAGCACAGCCTTTACTTTGTCCATTTTGATCCCTTAATACAGTGCATTCTTCTATAACACCATGGCCATTAAAAAGTTGTCTAACATCACTTTCATTGTATTTTTTATTTAACATTCCAACAAATAGTTTTCGTTCTGAAATTAAAAAACAAAAAAAAAATGAAAAATTTATTGAAATTTTTTATGAATTTTGAATTTTTTTTTATTTTTTTTTTGTTCTTTTTTAAATTTTGACATTATTTACTAAGAGTTTGACTTTAAAAAAAAATTTTTATTTTGAATTTTTTTAATTCTTAAGGGAACTTAAAACTGTACCGTCTCATTTTTTAAGCGAACTTATTGCCGACCGAATCACGGTGATATGAAAGTCACAGTGGAATTTTCTATACGTTCTTTCGAAATTTTCAAAACAGAAAAAAAGGCAATATTAAATGACGTCGAACCAGAAATATTCGTAAATGACGCCGAATCAGAAACTTACTGGTAAGCATAACAAAATTCTTTATATTGTTTCTGTTCTAAGGATTTTTCTAGTTTAGGGGAACAAAAAGTCAAAGGAACGTCTGGCAATACGTTCCTTTGACTTTTATTTCCCTTCTGATTTTAAGAATACGTAATCATCTTCTGAATTAAAATTACAACAAATTTTCTTAACCAAATCTTAAGTTGTAGAAGCTTTTTCTAGAACACCATAGACTCATATTTTGGAATGCAACACATTTACATCTTACATATCATATTATCCGTATATTGAAGCTTTTAAAAGATATGTCAAATATTCAAAAACTTCAATCGAATATCATAGACGGTCCGTTTTTATCTGAACACATTACACTTAAGAATGAAATTCGAGAAAGTTGAAATGAATAGAATATTTGAATGCTAGCTGATTTTACAATAGATTATGGTTAGAATGTGCCTGCTACGAAAGTATTACGCAATACCACTTTAATGTGAATATTATTCGGGGTTTTCTGCAAACATCTTTTATTGTTTCCTGCAAACATCATAATCTAGTTCTCGAGGTCGGGGGACTTTGGGGATTTGGCAGTATCAATACTAGTCTATGTGTACCTTGCGGTAGCCGCTTCGACTTAACGCAACCTAACCCTACATTTTTAGAAAAAGTAGTGATAGTCAGTTATTATAACATTTTTAGTATTCACATTTTATACTTTCAGGCATAATGTTAAATTCTAAGCTTAACAACTTCATTTCATTCAAATTATATCACAACCACACATATGTATCCACCCGCATTAATATCCTATAGTTATTATTTCAAATTTTTTTTTGTTTTCATATTTTATAATTATTATGGAATGTAAATGTTTCAAATTAAAAGGATCAAGTAAGCGATACAGACTTTTTAATTAACTTTTTAATCTGTAGAAGTGGTTATGGTGAATGACAGTATAGAGATGGAATTTGTTTACAGTTTTTCTTCCTTTTTATAATTTTATTGTATGTTTTTCTACTGTTTTTTTTTTTCAAATATTAAGTGACTGTGCTACAATGATTTTTTATAATGCAAAAAAAAACAAAAATCCGCAATAAAAGTAAATTTAATTTAATATACAATTTTTTTTTCTTACCGAGCAATTATAATTAATTACATTTAATAAAATATTTGCTTTAATAGCTGATAATTGGAAAAATAAATAATTTTTCTGTTTTTTAAAGTTTATATTACGGTTGGAACCAGTTAAGTGAACTGAGGAAATATTAAAAAATAAAAAATTAGAGATAAAAGTTAACAAATTATCAATTTATGTACAGAAATTTTAAGATTTTTTTTTTTTCAAAAAGTTTCGATTGAATGTGTTAATTAGTTTAACATTTTGTAGCATTTTATACGGTAACTTTGTATGTACACCAACAAAATTTATAGTGGCTCGGAATAAATCAGTACAACATAGAATTGTGTTATAGCAAAAGTATATATATCTACAAATCTACAACACTGTTCAGTTGCCATTCAATATGAATATTGTGAACTAAAAATAATTTTAAAACATGCTGAGAAAAATATTAAATTTTAAACAAAAAAAAAAACAAAAAAACAAATTTTTCAAACATTTTTATGAACTTAAAAAAATTTTGCGATTTTTCTTTATTTTGTAAATTTTATAAATATTTTGTTTTCAAAATGACTTTGGAAACCAATCATATCCGGTTCTAATACTTTCGATTTTTAACACAAGTTATGTAATTGAAAATAAAATTGATTTTTTTTAGAATTGATTTAAAAATTTCATAATATTTTAAAATTGAATTTTTCATTCAAAAAAAAAAAAGAAAAATAGTATGGTTGAAATTAAGAGATTGATTAACGCTATTTCCAATGGCATGATTATTCTATTTCCTGTACAGATTTTGGAAGATTTTTCGAATGGAATAAATATAGAGGAATATAGAAATGTTGCTCCTCCATGCAATCGAATCCGTCTACAAGTTATTATAGCTCAGCTCTAGTCTATATCATATCCCGATCGAAAATAAGAGTATGAAGCTATTTATATTAGAATTTCTCTGTTAAATGAAGGAGAATAATGGACAATGCGTTCTTCCATAAAAAAAAAGAAGAATTAGAAGTAACTGTGTTCTAATTGCATAACGCCATATTTTACTACCAAAATTTGCAGGAAAAAACAATGTTTGTTACGACAATTTTACGATTTTTATTTCAGTATGGAAATAAAATAGGAAATGTGCCGCTTACGATGTTCGTAATCGAAACTAAATTATTACAACATTAATTCTAATTTGTAAAGAAAATTTTTTGTATTTCAGAATCTAATGGTCAACTTTTTCATATTTTACATTTTTATATCATATCAGACTAAAACAAAATTTTCTTTAGATTATTGAGTTGGCTGGCAACATATGAATTTTCAAGTCTTTTTACTATTGTCTCTAGGGCATTTATACTATCCTCTGCGCGGTTTTACAACAGTGTAAACGGGTATTCGAAACCGTTTACAGATTTGAAGAACAATACAGTACCGTACACGTAACTGGTAATATTTTCCTTAAAATGTATAAAAATGTGGCTTAAAATTGAGCAATTCGAATGAGCCACCTAAAATGTAATCATTGTCAAGTTCATTAAGAGTTAGGAAAACCAGAATCACTAAGAAAACTGAAAGCAAATAAAAATTACATTGCAGATTTGCAATTTCTTTCGTGTTCTTCTTAAATTTTGAAAACAACCAAAAATTTACCGAATTTATTTTAAAATTTGAAATGGTTTGTGAAAATATGAAAAAAACTGCAATTTGTGAGTGCAAGCTCAATGTGGCTCAAAGAATTAAATCCACGAATATGACATCAAATAAAACACGGAGTTTTTTAAAAAACTCTAGACCCTATTCCATTCATTCAAAAAATATATTTATAAAATTATTATTTTATATAGAAAAATTACCCTTTAAGTAATAAAATTTCTTAAAAACATTTTACTTATTATTTTATAGAATTCCCATGTGCCAAGAGTTCGTGAGATTTCATTTGAAATTTTTAGGATATTAAAAAAAAAAAACAAGCAAAAACAATTCATAATTTATTTTTTTATTGCGAAATTTTAATGCTGCATTGCGTTGAATTTTATATTTTGGCATTAAAATAGAAAACCAGAGAATTTTTAACTAAGTTATATAATAAAATTAACAAGTAAGGCACTTGCTTACAACGCGTTAACGTAAAAATAGAATTTCGAATCCTTTTCGTAATCGGTTTTTCTTAGTAATTAGTCTTTTAAAATGGTTCTGAAAATCAATTTATGGACAGTTTTTTATTTAGAATTTTTAATGTTGGAGTTTTGTACGGATAAAATGAATGTTATAGAGTGAAGTTTAAAAGGTTCCATGAATTTTGTTTGAATCTTATTTCAAAAAATTTTCATATTTCATAAAGTATGTTTGTAAAATCAACAACAAAATTCTTAGTCTTACTATGAATTAATAACAACACAAAATTTTTACATATACTGTTATTTTAAGCATTCCTAGAATCACATTTGACATACAAAGGACAACATAATGTTACCATTTAATGTTCCTGTTTAAGATTACTTTGGATTAGTTAGTATTTATACAATTCAAAATTTAATGAATTCAATATAAAATAGAAAATATTTTCAATAGTTTAAAAGTGTTACCAAGCAATTTACATAAAGCATTTCAGCTATTTTAGTGCAGGACCATTTTTCGAAACTACTAGAATTTGGTTTACTAGTATGTTAAATTATATAAATATCATTTGAAAAACATACCAGCCAATGGGCTATTCACTGGACATAGGAAATTTTTTATTATTGTAACATTTTACGCTTTTTGGGTCCTATTATTAAAAATATTTTTGATTATTTTCGAAAAATAGTTCGGAACACACTCTTATTATTGAATTTTTAAAATGTTTAGGTGTTTTCCTATATACATATTTGTTTGTCTTAGCTCAAAACTAATAGGGTAAATGTGTGCATAACGTGCATAGATATACATATTATGTAAAATATTATATAATATTATCTTTTCATATCGCATTCGTTCTCCCTCACACTTCACGCCTTATTATTATATATTTATGCTTCCAAGTCTATCTAAATGGTAGTTATAATTATTTGAAATTTCTTCTTTAGAATATTTTTAGGGGGGTAGGGGTAAGTTTTCAGTGAATTTTCATAATTGGAAATTGATTGAAATTCAACTTTAGAATCGCATTATATACAATTTTTGTAAGATTGTAAGAGAAAAAGGAATCAAGAAAAAAATTTGTAGTTAGTAATAATAATATTCAGGTACCAAAGTAACAAAAAAAAAATGTATTTCACTAAAGATAGAAAAAAACGTGTCTCATACTTAATCTGTAATTGAAGTTTTGAAAATTCTTCGGAGTCATCGGACAAAAGAACCCACAGACTTACATTATGGCAATAAAAATATATTGCGTGGACAAAACGAGTCATTACGGAGAGTAATCATCATTACATAATAAAACAAAATTTTCGAAATAATCCGATTTCAGGGATGAAATCTGATACTCGTAATAAGATTTCTGAACTCGCTAAATTCAGCACCTCTCAATTATTTTTTACAGAACCACGTAAATTCCATCATTTTGGCCGATAACAATGCAACACTAGGTATCATCGAAGCATAAATTGATAACACCAAATATTTATAGAGAACACTCTCGGATAACCCTCCGAGTCACACGAACTCAGTTTGTGAAAAAATTTAGAAATTTTTTTTCAACTTAAACTTTTTCTCAATACATTACAAATGGAATAATGAAATATGAAGTACAATTTATAAATCAATTTTATTGTATTTTATAAACATAATTTTTATATCGAAAACTAAAATGCATAACATGTACAAAATATTGTGAGTGCTGTTCTAAAGATACTAGATTATAATTCACATAGTTTTTATGTCAAGGATAATGAAAATTTTAAATGAGAACGCCTTAATAATTATTTTCAAAAATAATAAATATAGACAGATATACCAAAATAGATGATGAAATAAGTATATATGTATGTACCCATGTACAAGTAGGCAAGAATCAATTCAATACACAAATACAATGGCAAAAAAAAGGGAAACATGAGAAAAAAAAAATCTAAAATAAAAATTATTGAACAATAATTATTTCTTATCAATATTTACAAGTTCCAATATACTTAGAAAGTATTAAAAAATTGGAATGATATTACTTAAGTGCATCGATACGAGAATAATATAACAGAATTGCATTTCCATTCAGAATGTTTTCCGATATAATCGAAAATATCAAGTATATATCCAAGACTAATTCAAATTTTCTGTGTTTATTATCTGACTTTGTCCGGAAATTCAAGTAGTTTGTTTAAAATCTTTAAAATTATAGTTGATATTTCAAAAATCAGGCTTTAATGTGTCCCAATATAAATTTTTATAGGGAATAATAAATAAATTTTAGTTCGTTTCTAAACCCTGTAATGTACGTACCAGATGTCCAAGTAATTTAAGTTTTACTGTTGCATCTACCATTTTGTAGCAGAGATAGGAGTGCGGTTATCATATAATGACATTTTATGTTCAGCTCTTGTGATTTATTAACTACCAATATGGTAATGCTATTTTTTTTTAATTTTCTAATTTTTAAAATTTGAAAATAATTTATAACCTCTTTTTAGCGTAAATCATTTCGAATTAGGGCCACTTATTTTGAAATACCAATTAAAAGTTATCCCGCGAGAGTTAATAAAAATTTTCGTCAAATTTTAAGCAAGAACGATCAAATCACATGAAAAGCAGCACTGCATGCGCTTAGAAACTCAACGGTGTAACTACGAAAGTTTCATATTTTTCTCAATTACAATATTCGTATTCGTATACGATATAGAGACACAGGTTTAAAAATTATGTGAAAATCATAACAATTAATTAATTTTTCATTCAAAAAGTTCGAATTTCATTGAATCCAACATAGATAACAATTAATATAGACATCGTATATCTACTATATAATAAAATAAGTTTATAAAATTTATTACAGAAATTTTATAATATAAATAAGCAATAAATGCTTTGAAAATTTATTCCAAACTTCCCAAGAATGTTCAAATTGAATATTCCTTAATGAGAATTAAAATTGTCTTCGCATTAAACCAGTTTTTTACAAATCAATATTATGTGTCCATTTTTACATAATATGTATATAATTCTTATATACCAAATTGTTTACAACATCTTAAAATTATTAGGAACAGGAAAATACACTACACGGATGTGACCTTCTTCTCAAATTTAAAAAATTAGCACAAATTTATTGCAAACAGTACGTACCTTAAAATTACAAGAAGAGCAAACAATAATGAAAGAGAAAAAATATTTTTCTATTTTTTTTTTGTAATTTCATTCTTTTTCTTCTTTTTAATTTTAATTAAATAATTCACTGATTCTTTATTTGCAAGAAAAATATTTTAAAATGCAGTAAAACAATTTGCAATATACAATTTTTTCTTATACAGTAAGTAATAAGAATTTAAATAGGAAATGGGTGACTTTAATTTAAAAAAAAAAAAAAATTTAAAAAAGATTCATCAAGACAAGTTGCTTGCCATGAAAACCTACATAAAATTTTCTTATTATACTTAATTTATTGATTTAATTTAATGTACATATATGCAGTGTGTTTGTATGTTATTAAATAATTCTTATGCATACATACGTATTATTACAATATTATAATTTAATATTATATACAATGTATGTAAGAATACATATTTGATAATTTATTATAATTTGAATTATTTAAAGATTTATTATAGCCTTATTGAACTTTGCAATATTATTGTTGAACTAAAGCCTGTATAAGTATATATGATAGTTTATACAGTAGGTTAGGAAAATTAAAAATAAAAATGAATTTATATTTATATACAAAACTAGTATTAGAGCAATTTACACTGAACCTAAAATGACCGAACCAAATAATTAAACAGAATAATTTGTTATCAGTGATTCCAAACGGGGCGATACTGTCAACGTGTATTTGCCGAAACAAAATCTTATCAAAAGGATAATTTAAATAAAACAGAGTATTTGCCAGTGTTACACCAACCGAACTATTCGAGACATAAACCGGAGATTCGGGATTATTACGTCAAATATAATTCGGCCAACATTTGTTCGGCCGAATACGATTTAGAGCGTATAAGAGTCATAAAAACATTCAACAATTCATAATAGTCTATATACTTAAATATGCATTAATTTGGCTCTAAAGCCTATAACAACGTTATATACGTTAATTTTCTCGTTCCATAGTTCGGACGAGTAAAAGCAGTTGTGGATCTTTATTTTGTTTATTGATTCCAAAAACGGAAAACTTTAAATTTCGTTTTTGTTTTGCAAACACAGAACGCCGAATATACTTTGTGTCTCCAGAAAGTGACTCGAAATTTTTCGAACACTCTGTACAATAACAATATTCTTTACCATAGATTTATGTAAATAATTTACTATATACTTCCATTACATATGTTTTATATTGTGTATGCGTACATATTAAAAAAAAAAGTTCTTTTGTTGATCTTTTAATTAAGAAAAAAAAGAATCCATCTGTTCAAACAAAATAATGTTCAAGTACATAGACAAGTACATTATAAAACAGAAAGTTAAAACAGAAAATATGTACACATACATACATACATACAATTAATTTTTATTATAATTAAAATTAATTAAAATAATTAATACCAATTTCAAGGTAGGCAACTACATACATATTGATCTTATATAGGAAAAACCCTTTATTGAAAATGAAAATTGGATTTAAATTTACTTAAAAATTATATTTTAATCAGGAAAAGATAGCTTCAATTAGCTCACATTTGAAGCCATATATAATTAAGCTATAAGCCATCTATAATACAAAAGCAAAACTAAATAAGATAAGAGCAACCAGACAACCGAGTATTCCTCTGTCATAGGACATCTGTCATAGGACATCCTTTGTGACAAAGATGTCCATTGTTGGATTAATCGCATCTGTCACATTATTGGATTAATTAACTAACTTCAATTAACCGCTTATCGGCTGCCATTAAAAGAACTTTATTTGTATCGTGAATATTTCAGTATATTTAGGCAATGGTGTCCCATTACTAACTTTATGTCACCTTGTTTATGGATCATTTTTCGAAATGATCATCTTAATAATTTATTTAAATTTATTTTATAGATGAATTTATACCCAATATTGTGTAGAGGTTTTCAATATCTCAATTAAAAATTCTCCAAGACAAAAGAACCGCACTTTAACGTATTCACAATAAAATATTTTAATATTTTCTTTAAATTCAATTAAATTTCAAACTCAAAGTTTTAAATCATTCGCATAAATAACACTTAACCATCTATGTATATATATATTACTTGAATATACTACTCGTATATGTATACATATGCATATTTTCTATATTGTAAAATATGCGAATGTCATCTAAATTATTACGTGTACTTTTAACTTTAATACATGCAAGCAAAAACGCATACGTCAGTCATTTAAATAATTTTCATATACATTATATAAAATTATATAAATATAAATACAATAATATTTGTACAAATGCATATGTATATATATAAATATATGTATATATATTGAATACAAAATGATTGACACATACATCCATATATAATATGCAAACTTATGCAATTTAAATAATTTAAATAAGTTCTGTTCGAAAACTAATATCAATTATTATTAAAATATTGTTATATTCAGAATATATACATATATGGATATTTACTTGAATGTAAATGTATATTTAAATGCATAGAATATAAATAAAGAGATTATAGATAAGGTTAAATAGTATAATTTTAATTGGCGTTAATATGAAAATCATGCAACATTGCCTCACAATAGCTTAGTTATTCCATTTAAATTTTTATATTATGCAAAATAGTAATAACTTTTTAACTTTAACTAAATTAGTTTATAATTTTGTTTAATTTCTATGTTATTTAAATAATATTTTACTTGAACTTGACTTCTAATAATAATTCTAATAACTATTATACATAGTTAATTCACTGCTATGATAATAGTATTGCTATTACATTACAACTTCCTTATTATAAAATGTCATAAACATATTATTTGATTTCTCTTTAAAAAACACTTCGAATCAAATCTAATATGTCATTTAACCCCTTTCGTGCAAACATTAAAAAACTACATAAAAAAATACGTATCGTTAATGGACCATACCTTTTGACTCTAACGTAGTATTACAAATAATTTTATAAAAACAACGAGAAACAAAATTTGGAAGCTACTGGATTACTTGAAATTACCATACGAAATAAAATGGAAGCTTGAACGCCTATAGGTAAATGGTCTAAAATGGCTCTACACTCTATATTATTTCGTTTGATATTTAAAGTTAATGTAAGATAACAACACTTGACACATCAGGTATCTAAATCGTATCGACTTCTAACAAACCAAGTGTCTTTTAACCGTCTTAGGAATCTCGTGACGACATTGTAAGAACAGAGAAGAAGGATATTATTTTTCACATTAATTGCGAGTGGACGAGCCAGCCTGATCACGTCGGCTAGACCAAATTTGGCGGCTTTGAGTGGCTTCGGTCGACCACCTGTAATCGCATGCAAAACGACACATTTCTGCTAATCAGGGTGCGTCGTACCTGCTGCACCGGTCATGTCAATCAACTAGGACAAGAAAAAAAGAAGTCTTATCATGCTTATTGAATGAGAGGGTTAATATGCATAAGTCATAAAATTTATACTAAATTTTACCTTGAACCAAATAAAAAGCAATATAAGTTACTGGAACTCCATTTTTTTTTTTCATTTTTCAATTACCTCATCACTTTTTCAAATATTTTTATAAAAAATTCCCACATTGCAATTGAATACTTATAAAATAAATAATAAATTTTTGCATTGTTTTTAAAACTTAGACCAGCTAATTAACAAAATTTCTCGTGAATATTTAATTATCCGTTTTTTTTTTCATTTTTTTTTTTCTCAGTGCAAATTTAATATTTTTTTATTGTTTTAGTTTTTTCTTTCTAAAGCAAATACTTAAGAATAAGTCATTCATGAACTTTAAACTTATATACAGGGTATTAATTTTATTGCATTATTATAACAGAAATTGCATTATTTATGATAATTAACATTCTTTTCTTTTTTCAAAAATACGGGATTGAGCAAAGAGAATTTTTAAACTACACAATATTTTTACAAATTATATTACAAGATGACTTACAAAAATAAATATATATTAAAAATATTTTATAAAATTTTTTAAGTAAAATTTAAAATAGAATTGCAAAAGATTTTGCAAATAATTGCTAAATGGAAGTACAAAAGTACAAATTTATGTCAATGATGTTTAATTAAATGAAAAGAAAAAATACTAAAAAATTACGCCTTGTTGGTTTTTTTTTTTATTGTATACCAAAAGATTTACTTTTTTTTTTTTTTGTTTCTCACTTTATATGACCAATATGTGAATTTTTAATTACAAAACTTAGCACTTCATTAAAAACAATATATATGACGTGTATAAGAATAATAAAAAAAAAAAATACGAAAAATTTTGCTCACATTTTTCTCAGTGTATAATACTATGGTATTCACAATATGAAAATATACTATATAGAAAATAGTAATTATATAATGTATTTTACCTGGTACTAGATATGGATTTGGACTTGGTGCTGGTAACCAATATGTTGCTGTAATTGATGGATATGGTTGATAAGTAGGACTAGTATTTCCATTATTACAATTATTATTATTTAAATTATTTCCATTTGTATAATTTACTGGTGTTGGTACTGTATCCGGCGGTTTCGTTCTACTTTTCATTATTATTTCACTTATTAATTAATTATACACTATTTATTTCTTATAATTATTAAATATGCACAGTAATACCAATTTTTAAATAATTATTCCAAGTTATTTAAAAATTAATTTTTTAATTTAATAAAATTATTTTAAGCATAGTTTAATTTGTTGAGATTTTATTTAATATAACACTTATGATTTTCATTACAACAAAAAAATTGGTTTATTTTTTAGTTTATATTTTTTAGAAAAAAAAAAAAAAATTTTATTATTTGTTCTAAAACTTTAGTGCGGTTGATTATATACTGTATAGTTTATTAAATTATAATAATAATTTTTAAACACGAATTTTGAGTGTGCACCATCAATTATCACAAATATTCCAATGTTTTTATTTTTTTTTTACTTTAATTTTTTTCCAATATACGTAAACTTAAATATTAAAATGAAAATATCAACTAAAAATTGTAAAAAAATGAAAAAAAGGAAAATAAACAAAAATAATATTTTTTTTTTTATTATAATCAACATGATTGCAATGATCAGCAGATATTTTACATGTATATTATATACAGAGTACCTGTACAGGTATCCCTTGTATAACGCGATAGTTACGTTCCAGGGAAATTCCGCGTTATGTAATTCGCGTTATATAAGACTTAGTTTTCATATAAATTTGGGGGTTATGTTCCAATAAGTTTTTTTAAAATACATATTTAATACGAAATAACATATATTTCAACTCAAAACTAAAATTCAGATTTTGTTTTAAAATTAAAACCATAAAATAAAAATAATAACAATTGAAAAAATAAAATAAAACAGATTCATACATATAATTAAATTTAAAAAAAAACTAAAACAAACTTCATTATAATTAATCTGTTTCGCTGTCTTCAAACATCCTATTTCGAGAAAGTTGTGAGCGTTATAGGAGGAGCGTCTCGAAGGCAAAAATGGGAAATTCCCGGTTTACATTGAAAACAAATATGAATACACATCCCAATGGCCAAAATGATTGTGAAAATAATGATAAAGATATTTTTATCGGATATTGGGATTTTCAACTTCGCGTTATAAAAGTCCGAATTTCGCGTTGTACTGAAACCGAATTTTTTTCCAAATCGCATTATATCGAAAACGCGTTGTATAAGTACCGCGTTATACAAGGGATACCTGTATATTATAATAATGTCATTAGTACATAAGGTAACAGAATAATAATTATACACCGGCAAAATAATATTATATTTGATGGTTAATAATTAAATGTGATTCACAGTACGTTGTTGAAATTTTTTATTTTTCAATTTTGTTCTTTTAAATTAATGTTATTTAAAAATAAAATCAATTGAATTTTTTAATGTGTACAATATAAGTAATAATGTAGATTATTTAAAATTAAATAAAATCTTATATACCAAAGAGAAATTCAACTATCAATACAAGTGACTTGCTTCTAAATGATTTTGTTTTAATTTCTCACTAATATTACTATATAATTTGTTGGTTTTGATAAGGCTGTTCAGTAAATGATTCCAGAAATTTAAATATTAAGGATATTATTTAAACAATATTTTTTATACCCATTCAACTACAAAACTCAGCCCATCATTCTGCTTGCAAGAGAGAAAAATATTCGATTTCTATTATCGAAAATTTGAACAATTTTTTTTCAAAAAAATTTTGAGATGTAAATAATATGAGGATGTAAGCAGATATTTATTTGTCACAACAAAACAATCACAAGAAACTCGAATGGCCCATACTCATATTCACATTGTACATATATACCCCCATAACCCACAAAAATTTGCCGACGGTTGGTCTAGACTCTAGAGTATTAAACTAATAAATAAATAAATAAAATATTTTTAAACGCCTAAATATATGCATTCAAAAAAAATTTTTTTTTTTATAATTTTATAGAATTGTAATAGCATTGGAATGCCCCTTTCTATAAAAGCATTAATTTTTTATACATATAATTCAATATTCTATACAAATAACTATAATCACTTTCTTACAAAGTTAAATTCCAAAAATTCAATTCTAAATATGAAGTTCACATGTAATATTAAAAGTGTGCTTTAACTGCGATACCTTAAATATAAATTATATTATGGGCATATCAAATTACAAACTTTTCCATATTGCAAAAATTTATGGTTCTCCTATTGTACGATAATTGACTTTTATTAATAATTACAAACCAATTTGGTAACAAAAATTATAATGTGATCAATAAATTTCTAAAAAAAGTTAAAAAGTATAACAATCACAATATTCAAATATGGTTAACAATACCAATATTGAAATAATATTTTACTTTCTATTCTATTAAAAGTAATAAAATTTACATTTCATATGAAATCTAGAATCGTCTTAAAAATGAATTAATTCACACTTGAATATTAAGGAAAAAAGTTTATTCGAACTACTACTAGAAAGGTGAAAGACAATATTTTGTTTTATTTTTGTAAATTCTTTGAAATTAAAATTCCAAAATCTTAATCACTTTGAACTAAATTAAGCTGTCCTTCTTTTAAATATTACCCTATTTAATGTAGAAATCGATATATAAAACACACTCACATGCATACGTATTATAATGTGTATTTATCAATTAATATGTTATCTTGAATTTTTGCCACCGTTCAATGAAATACCTTAACAAGTGTAACATTTTTTTGAAGTTAACAAAAAATAAAACTATAACATACTTCTATGCACATATAAGTGAACAACAATACTACCCAGACTTCTCATAAACAATTGTATTAATAACAATTTACGTTCCTTTATATGTATATATATAAAAACATTTTACGACTTTAAAAAATATGAACCTATACAAGTGAAAATAATTGAAAAAAAAAAAAACAAAAATAGAAAAACGATAAATGAATACCAAATTTAAATATTTTACTTAAATTTCACAAAAATAAGGTAAAATAAAAAAAAAAAAAATTATAAAATAAATATTTACCCTAGAATCAATACCACACTATTTGGTTTATTATTTCATAAGATCTCATCTCCATCATAATAAAAAATGTACAAGTACGCTTTTACCTTGGCTTTGTGTATAGCACAACATTACTTATTTATTGTGTTAACACATTTTTTATTCTTTCTTAAATAAAATATGTACATAGTATATATACAATATTTCATCTACATATCAATACACATATGTATAGAAATATGAAGTATGTTTGTATGAATATTTAAAAACTCTTTAACCCAGCTGAACCGCGACAACTTAAGTGACTCAATTACAAGCCGAGAAAACAATTTTACTTCTATTTATTTTAATATTATTTTCGTTTATGAATAAAAAAAAAAAAATCTGATGTGCGCAGCAAATAATCGACCGCATTGATCCTAGAACAAGTGATCTGAATTCTATGCAAAGCTCCGAAAATTAGCTTCTGAGATATGGGCAAATATGTAAAATCGGCCTTTAATGAAAGTTCTGTTTCCGCGTTTTAATATTCGCGAAAAATTTACTAGTTCATTATAAAATATAAAATTAGAAGTAAATTAGTTGATTATATCTCTGTATAGCAAAAATGTAAATTCAGTTAGCTGTAAAAGTTCACTTGTTAACATGCCATTTCCTCAAAAAGTTAAGCGAATTATTATATTGTCAGAAGAGGTGTATGTATTAAATAATAAGAAAACCCGTTGAATATTTTCTTAAAAATTGTTAAAAACCTAAAATCGATATAATAAGATGCTGAACTGCAAAAGCAAACTGACAGACAGACAAACAAACCAATATACAACTCTCCTATACGCTTCTCCACCATGGAGATGTGCAGTGTTTCCACCGAAAATTCAACATGTAAAATTTGATGCCATTACATAACCTCCCTTATTACGAGTATATGCAATTTAGTCGATAAAAATAGCAAAGAGAGAAGAAGAGATTAAAGAGAAAAACTAAGAAAAACAACAGTAAATAAACAAAATTAAGAGAAAAGAAAAAAAGAAAACAAAATGCCCGAAGGCTAAAGTATAACTTCTAGTTAGATCTGTTGTTTGACGTAGAGCTTATTTTGTGCTTTTTTCTCAAATTTTTCTATTTTTCAATTTTTTTGTTTTGTATGCGATTATGTAACATTTTTTTACTACTTCTCTCTCTTCGTTATCTTTATTATTGTTCATTTCATTATACTTGTACACATGTACCTGTATATAATACACAATATTCTACAAACAACAAAATACATGTTTGTATATAAGCCTGCAATCAGAATAATGCATTCCACTGTATGAATCCGATGTACATATTTAAATAAATGTATGAATGTATGTATACATAAATATTACAAGAGAATGTGCTAATATAAGTTCGTGTATAACAAGTCTGTAAAAAAATATGAATTGTTTTCTGTTCGTTGTACAAAGAAAAATATTACAAAGATAATTGAGAGAGTCAGTTGCATCACTTGCATCACTTATTTTTTTTTTCTCATATACATTTTTTTTGTTATTTTTTCATTTTTTTCTTTTCTTTTTCTGCGCAAAAAAAAAAAATGAAACCGGGGAAAAAATGAAAAATTAGTTAAGAAAATGTAATTTTAACTGCTTGAATGTTTGAAGTTCAAGGCTAAAAAAAAAATATTGTGCTTTAATCAGAAATTATGACAATAACAGATAAAATAAGAAAACAAAAAAGAAAAAAACTTTTATTTTCATTATTTTTTTTTTTTAAAAAGAGACATACAATTTAATCCTAAATAATGTGCTCCCGAATAAGTATGAAACAAGTCCCGATAAATTCTTCATTGTATGTGATACATGTATATGAAGAATAAAACTAAGACCAGTAAATCCTCGAGACCATAGAAAGTTGGAATGAAAGAATTGGCTTGAATTGAAAATTCAGAGTCGAAGAGTCATAGTCAAGTTTTAGTGTGTGAGTCGAAAAATCGAAGCCGAAAAATCGGAAACATCAAACTTTAACTGAAATTAGCCAAAATAAATAATTTATAAAATTAAAATTTTTTTTCTATAGAGTGCTCAAGACTTGAGCTCAAGATCAGGGTCGAATTTTAAAATTATTCACACTAAGTCAAAAAAATCATAGTCAAATTGTCAAGATTTTTGAACAAATTTCTATAATAAATAATTTTCAGTGTGAAGCTTACAAATTAAACTTAGTGTAAACTGATAAAAGAAACGAACAATCGAAAATCCCAAAATTCTCCAGACTATACAAATATTACAACAAAGACTTTGTTAAAGACTTGTAATGTTTTCGCTTGATTTTTCATTTAAGTAAAAAATTATTTGTTTTTTTGTTGAAAACACTCTGTATGAAGAATAAAAGTGCTAAAGAATGTTTTAGATTTTTTTTTTTTGATTTTAAGTAAAGAACAAAATAATTGTGTGGCTAACAAAATACTTAACTTTTTGATTTAAATGGAAAAGAAAAAAATTGCACAGAGTTCTCAAAACCTTGAACTATTTTAAACTTAAAAACAAGTGTAGTTAATTATAATTGCATTATAATTATTATAAGATAAAATATTATGTAAATTTTATAAATACTAAGAATATATAAAATTAAAATGTCAAATAAGTTCACGCGTTCTAAATTATTCTATACACAAGCTCTAAAAATTACAATATTTTTATAGAATATAAATTATTGAAATTAAGAAAAATATTAGAAATTAATTATAAATTAAGGTCATCACCTTCACCTAAATCACTAAAATACTTTAATCTCTTTTAATTCAAGACATTATCACAAATGACAATGACGACAAATTTCTCTAGTAGCTAATTAGTTATTGCTTTTATTAATTAATATATTTGATAATTCAAATTGTGTATTTAAGTTTTATGGCATCTTAAAAACAAAATTGGCAAGTTAAAAAATAAATAGTGTTGCCGTATGCTCCAGATTTATTTTGTCTTTTAATGTTTCTTACATTAAAATTATCTAGTTCTTATGAACTATTAATATTAGATTCTAATTTCTTAAACTTTCATTGTATTTTTAATAATAAAATCAATTTAATTTAATGGAATAATTGAGAGAAAATTAATTAAGCATTAGTTTTATTACAGCACCAGTTTAGGGTTAAAAATATTTGTTTTGCTCTTTTCTGTTTGAACTTATAGCTTGATCAAAGCTATTGCAAACTTATTTTGGAGTGCAAAATTACGTACTTCTACCATTGTGAAGTTAAAATAATAAATTAAGAAACCAATTACATGATTTTTAATGAATTACTATAAAAAATAAGAATGATAAAAATAATTTATTATTATATAGACTAAAAATCATTCTAAATTGTGAAATTATTTCAATTCCAATAAATTTATTGTTCAGATAATTGACAACAATTTCTTCTTTAATTCAATATGCCGTTCAATTTTTCTATTTAACCTATAAGAACCAACTTAAATAAAATATTAGAAAAAAGCAATGATAGCTTTTATTCTTCAATGCTTTTTAATTAAAACTATCAATTTAAAATCATTTTTTTTTAAAAGAATTATTTATAAAATATTGTAATTAAGATTACATTTAATTAAAAATCGAGATTAATTAATTTACTTCATACATACACATATATATAAAAAAAAGCTTTTCGAACTAAATCTAATTTAATTAAAAAAAAATTTTTGAGTTTTATCAAAACTTTTGTATAACAAAATTTTGTTCGAAGAATTTTGTCTAGAAATAAATGGTTGATTAAAAATGGCTGATTTTATGCTTGAACATTTTAAAAAGTAAACATTAAATTAGATCAATTTTGATCATATACAATAAATTTGACTGATTTTACAGCTATTTCATTTACAATCATGACAATTCATATTTTTCACGAAAATAAAATTTTTTTCAACAAAATTTTTTTTTTTTTAAATTTACGGAAAACAAAAGCTTCGACTGAAAAAAAAAATTCAAGTATAAAATTATTAACAACAAGTCAAAAACTACTATGGTTAAGAAATTGAAAATAATTAAAAAAATTCATCACGTTTCACATTTCAAAATTCCACATTGCAAATACAATTGTTTAAATATAAATAAAGAGTCATATTTTTTTTTTATCTAAAATAACTATAATTTTTTCCATTTTTAAAGTTTTTAGCATATTTTTAAAAAATTTTAATTAAAATGGTAATTTTAGTATCAGAAATTCTGTCCGTCTGGCAATGCATTTTTTAAAATTCGGCATTGCGTACCGTAGAATTAGATTTAAATTAAAGTCTAAGAACACAAACAATTTGCATAAATGAATCTTTGTAAAAAAACGTATACGTTTCTTACAAAGATTCATTTTTTTAAATGAAACCAGTAGAATCTGTAGAACTTACAGTCCGTTAAATTACTAAATATACAATTTTAATGCATTTAAAGGGCTAACAAATAGCAGTTTATTAAAATTTTACTCTTATTCCTAATCCCGTTCGGTCTCCTCCTAAAACCATGCAATAAGAAGGGCTATTGTAACAACAGAACATATATTGCAGAGTAATAAAAGATTATTTTTACAGCCTTATCGTCTATCTCGCTAATTTACTCTTTAAGTGAAAAGAAATTGATTAACTATCACCTTATCTGTATAATGTAATTTTCGAGAAGAATAATTTCAGTATTGCGTATCTTGTTTTTTTTTCTAAAATGCATACAAAATTTATTTAGTTTATTTTTGAAAGTGAGACGTTCAGTCTATAATTTCCAAAAAACTGCGCCACAATCGAATTGAAGAAAATCAGTAATCTTATTAAAAAAGGAAATATCCATTTGAACAAAAAGAGAATTCTGATTCGAGGGTGAAATGAAAAAGTGAGATGTAAGCTATAAATAAAAATTATTTTTAATTGCTGAAAGGAAATGTGCTATTTTGCATATCATTAATTCAATTTGAATTTAAATTTTATATATGTATATAAAAATAATATGTCTGTTTTTTAATACGTTGCAATGAAAAGGTAGATTATATAACAAATTTTTAAATATATCGCTCTCACATTGAAATTAATAATATTCAATTTTATAATAATTTATAATTTTATTGAAGCTTTGTGCGGTTTTAAGTCACATGTATGTAGATGTATATACATACGCCTATATGACTTATTTAGTGAATAATTCATTTATATGAAATTATAATAAAAATTATAATAAATTTTTGTTCATACCTCGCATAATTCAAAAATATGCAATATTTTTTTTTTTTTTGCATATATTTTTATAGAAATGCATTAAGACAATTGCCACTGCACGTAAACACTTATAATGAGCAATAATAAATAATTAAAAATGATTATTTTCTTGAAACAATATCACAATATAGATTTACTTACACAAATTACATACATATCTGTTATATTTTTTAAAATATATCAATTTAAAACTAATATATTCATGAATCATTTTCTTGTTCTCAAATCCTCATCATAGTCAATTGTTAAGTCATAGCAAAATAAGCTTTAAAATATGATCTTAATAAAATTTTTAATATCTCAAATTTAAGTTAAAATAATATAAACTTGTTGATAGGATGGTGTCATAAATAAATCTTACATAATGTTATAACAATAGCATTACCAATATAAATACATAAATTTGTTAAATAAGCAATTTTAATGTAAATAGAATGTGTAAAATATAATTTTAATGTATAAAATCAATAACCAAATTCTATATATTTTATTCACTGTACATATAGAAAACAATAACCTATATCAACAAATCAAATATTATATTGGATCCTTTAATAACATATAAGCCATTTATAAAATACACAAAATAATTTTATTGCAAACGATAAAATTTTGAAGAATTTCAATTTTTTGTATATACCCTACACACATACGTATACTGTAGGAAATAATACCCAATTACGGTAATTCTATAGAAATAATACTTTGTCAAATATTAATTCTTAAATCCACCACTAGTCGAAAAAATAATGTAAGTTTGTTGATTTTCACTCTTTTTCGAGTATTTTCTTAGGCAAAATTTGGAATATTATTAAATTAAAGGTTTTCTTTTACTCAATAGGCTAAAATTTGGTGTATTAGTTTTGACGGATTTTTTTTATGTAACGTTATCCGAAATATGGAATAGTCATTGCCTTGTTCTAAACTATAATGTGAAAGCAATATAGGTATGGTAGAGTTTAAACAAGGTAGATTTTGTTTAATCAGTATCTACATGATAGCATTTTAATTTTCATATACGAAATAAAACTTGCAACCCTGAAAACATCAAACTATTATCGAATTTTAATCAAATTAAACAAATCCTGTTGAGAATATGTGAATTGTAAACAAAGTTTATGGGTATTTTTTTTATCCTATTTCGCTACTGGGAGGAGCACAGGGCTCTTGAATGATATTATAGATAACCATGAACCAGTTTCTTGCGTCATTGAGTTTACTAGGTAGACGTAGAAGCTTATAGGTATACAGGGTATTAAATGAATTGATCAAAAACCCAATAAACAATTTTTGTTTGTTTTCAAAAGAAAAAATTTTATAAAATAAAATTTCAATATTTTTGTATACCTTTTACATATATGTACAAAAAAAAAAAATAATATTTAAAATGAAATAATAAAGCCCAAATTCATATCTCAACACAGATTTTGTTGTAAATAAAGTGAACAATAAAAATTGAATAAATATTTATTAATTATGACAGGATAACAACAAAAATATTACAATACGCATTATATATGAGAAACGTGATAAAAATAATCCTCAATAATAATTTTTAAAAAGAAAAAAATTTAATTATTCGCGATATCATAATAATAGTAATAATAGCACCATAGGGGAGCGAATGCATTAAGGAATCCAAAAAAAAAATTTTATTTTATAAAATATACCCAAACCACACCATATATAGCCAATATATATACACATATGCATCAATTTAAATGTATATGTATTCTTAAATAACCCTATATACATATTTATTAGTTATTGGTTTTTGCAACTTATATACATTTATAAAATTATGTAAATGATATGAAAATAATTTTAAAATATTAAAAATTTCAGTTTTAATAAAACCTCTACCATATATACCTCATACGTATACGTGAGTTGTTTGCTATAAGTACTATAAGTTTGTTGTATAACAGAAAATATTGACTTTGTTGATATTTTTGTCGAAATTTTTGATGGATTTTTGAATTGTTCCTCATGGAAGAGGAAAGAAAGCTGTTATTACAATTACTATATTGCTTAAGCACTTAATTGTTTATTGAAATTTTACTTTTCATATTGTTTCATTTTTTTTACTTGACATAATTTCGTTAATGGGAAAATAACCGAAGCTATCAACATAAATATTAAAAAAATCTATTTTTAAAATTAAATATTATTCAAAAAAAAAAAAAAAATCAACTAAAATCTTATTGACACATCATAAAATCTTAATTGCTTAAGTGACTGTTGACATATAAGTTTTAACACATTATACGAACAAACATATATATGTACATATTAAGTAAGTACATGTATATTGGTATTCAAACATATATAGATCAATAGAGTTGCCATTTTGGTTAGTATACAATTTTCAGGTGTAAAATTTAATTTAGTATATTACGTACATATTCTTATTTGAGCAAAATTATTTTAACTAAATTTATTGATTTATGATATTTTATATATAATAAAAAATTTATGAATTAGATTTATTGTTTATCGAAAATTTAAAATTAAAAATAAAATTTTTTTAAATATTTTTGTCATTTTATTATTTGAAATTAATTTGTTAGCCTGTAAGTGAATTTTAGCAACAAATACAATCGGCTTATTCCATAATACAACACGTATAAATTGAAAACTCCAAAATTTTCAAGAAAAATTAATTGAATTTTTATAATTACTCTAACAGATACGATTTTATACTACATTAATTTTCGAACTGGCAAATGTCACAATCAATATGAAATTTCACTTGATCAGGAATGTAAAACTGTTTGTCAATTTATTTTATTAACCCCTGGAGTGACCCTTAATTATTCTACATTAATAAACCATGGTACAAAAATTTTGACACAGTTATCTAAAAATCTGCGTTAATATCAAATTTTTTGAGTTGCATGTTATCATTTTAGAGTCAACTGAATTATTTTCTCAAAGCCTTGTATTTTGCAAAAAACAATAACGTAGAAAACCATTATTTTTTAACAGATTAAATTTAAAAATCATTGAAAATGAACTATAAACCCGGAAAAATACTATAAATTTTATTACATATTTAAAAATAATATTTAAATTTTTATTTTTAATAAGTACTTAAGGTATTTGCAATTTGATATTCTCTTACAAAGTACAAACGCACTCATGTACACACCAAAATTAATATTAAAATATTGTAAATATTTGAGAAAACAAGAAACTTAATTATAGTTTTCAAAAAAAAAAAAAATTCAAATTATGTAAACGTGATATAACAAAATATTATATTTAATTAAAAATTATTATAATAGATTCATTCAAAATTTCAAAATTTAATAAATCAAAAAAATTTCATTTCAAAACACATACAAGTTGTCTCGAACAAAAATATAAAATAATTAACAAGATAATGTGAAATTCTTATATCGATAATTATTATTATTATTGCAATATTTTTTTTTATAAAATTTTATATAAAAGAATTTAATATTGATTATCTAATTTCAATTAAGTTAATTAACATTAATAATTCCCAAAAACAAAAAAAAAAAGACCAGCATGGGGAATTATGTAATTTCCTCAATTATATAATTTTCGAATATAAAAAATAAAATTTTAAAATTTTCGAAAATAAAATATCAAATAGTAAATTTGAATATTAATTTTAATATTTTTAAATTTCATAAACTATATAGAAAATTTAATTAAAATCACTTAATATAATTTTTTAAATGATGTCGACAATAGCGCAGTTTATTTCTTACTAATTAAGTAATTTAACTAAACTCATTAGTACTTAAGGGAACTGATGTTTTAAAAATTATTATTTAAGAACATGTGTTTTGAAAAATAATAAATATACGAGTATTTATTATTCGAAAAGCAAAAATAAATAATTTATTAAACAAAAAGAAAAATAAATATAATTATTTGTAAATTATTATTATTATTTTATTAATTAGTTAAATAAATTGATATTCTTTTCATATTTATTAATAATTATTATTATTTTATAAATTGAAATTATTTCAATTTTAATTTTAAATATTAAATTTAATCAATTTTGTTATATGTATAACAATTTATCATATATAACAGTCAAATACAATTTGTTTAATTTTAAATTTAAATACCTATTTTAATTTAATAATTAAATTTAATTTAATTCATTATTATTCAATTTGAATTAAATATTATAAAGTTCATTTAATATAATTTAAATTCAATTCATATCATAAAATAATTTAATTGTAATTATAAATAAAAATAAATTTTTAGAATTTTTATTAATATTGTAATTTAATTTTAATTGTCGTATTAATGTCAACTATATATAAATTAAATTTAATTAATTTTAAAATTTAAATTAAATTATATTACATTAATAATAGGTCTAGTAATTATTACACTGCTATAATAATTATTAATATTGAAACTTGTTCAAATTTTTCGCCGAATTCAATTTTTATTTTATCAATTTATACAAGAATTTTAATTATTAAATTTTAAACAATTATTTAATGAATTATTATTGTTTTTTTTTATCAAAAACATAGGTATTTCACTACAATTTTTTTTTTAAATCAGAAAATTAATTATTTTTTTTTTCTATTTATTGCATTTTAGCCACGCATTTATAGGTACTTCTTATCAGTATAAAATTGATTTCTAAACTAAAAAAAAAAAATAAATAAATTACTTTATTTTCCGTATTTTGTTTGTTCTTGCTCTTTTTTTTTTTTTAATTAGAACTTTAAGTTTTTTTCTCTTTCATTTTTTTTTCTATTTGTTTTTCTGTTTGTGTCTCATTTCACAGTATTTGAAATTCTTAGGTACACTCTCATATATTTTCATTTTTTATTATTGTTTTTCCGATATTTTCAATAATTTTAATTATTTATAGGTTATATTTAATTTATTTCATATACATACTTATATTGTCCTATGTAAAATAAGTAAGTATGCATAAATCATTATTGTATGTATGTATTCAAAATATATTCAATAAAAGTTTAACCGTAAACACCATTAAATTAATATTCAAACTTAAAAACCATGTTTAAAATTTTATTTAAGAGAAAAGAAAAGAATGAAACAAGTATGTAACCAACAATAGATAAAAAACGATAACACGTGAGTAATATTAATTTAGACACACATACATACACAAATAATTTATAATTTTTTTTTGTGAAACCGATAAAAAATTTTAAATCAAAACTTTCCAAACCGCAACAAAAAAAAATTAAAATGAAAAAAAAAAAACCCTAAGTAAAAATTAAAATTCTTACAATTTTAAATTAAAAGGTTTTTCGTTCTTTTCTTTCTTTCTCTCTTTTTACCACCTCTCTTTCATTCCTTCTCAATTTTTTTCGTAAAACTTAAAAAAAAAAAAATATTGTTATGCTCATTACGTTGTGCAGTTAATAAAATTTAAATATCTAGTCATTTTTCAAAGCTCAAAATCTAATAATTTTTCACTGTAGAAAAAAAAAATAAAAAAAAAACCAAAATCTACAATTCAATTATTTTAATACCGCCATAATAATTATTGTAATGTATGCAGTATATTGTAACTATTCAACTACTCATAAACTACAAAGCTACAACATCAATACTGTCACACACAGAAATTAAAAACAAAAAAAAAACCAAAGCTTTAAATCTTCTTTATACAAAATCATCCATAAAGTTAAAAAATGTCAAACCTAACCTTTAATTTTTTTTATTATTATTTTATGCTTCTTTAATTTATTACTATTATTTTTAATATTATAAGTTTTTAAAATACACACTTATTTAAAGTATAAAATATTTTTCTTATTGTAACTACATAAAATTGTAGGTATGTACGTGTGCTGCCATCTATGGTTTTTTTTTATTATAAAATTTGTTGATGCATAAAAATACAACCATTTTTACGCTTTACTTGTATATACACTCACTCACTCACTCACTTTACTTTACAAAATTCAATAAATTTCGCTTACTTGTTTTTCTTTTTTTCATAATAAATACTTTTATATTACTGTCATAATAATACTAAACAATACTACTATCGTACTAATGCCATTGTATGTATGTATGTTTGCGATCATACATATATTTTGTGGGTACATATTAATTACCTTTATAGATATTCAATAACAAATCGCTTTGTCGCATTTAATTTATTTTTTTTTTTCTTTTGTTTTGTTTTGCTCTTCGTTGCTTCGTTTTTTCGTAATATTCGTAATGTAACTTCTACTTTAATAATAATATTGTTTGTTTCTAGCTGTTTAATACTGTTTGTAGGTACTTGGTATATTTTAGCAAATGGAAATATAATGAAAAAAAAAAACAAAAAAAAAAAATTATAAACTATAAAATATGCAATTTTCCGCTACCAACATTTTTTTATACCACTTTTTATTATTTTTCGTTATTCTGATTTCTTTTTAATATTCCGATAATGAAACGATCCTCAATTTTTTACTTTGTTTATATGTTTGTATGTGGGCATGTATGTATGGCTTTTGATTTTTATATATTAAATATTCAAAACTATGAAAATGATGATAACGAAAATAATAAACAAGAAAATAATATTAATGATAAAAACAACAAAAATTTCAATAACAATATAATAATAAGCATATCTACATATGTACGTACATAAATGCATTAATAGCTAGCAACATAAACGAAATAACGATAAAAATGACGATGAATGACAAATGACGAAGACAGCGTAACGCAGCATAGTCAATAATGATCGCAAAATATATAAAATACAAGTAATAATAATAATAATACGATATACATAGGTACATGAAATAGTGTTAGGACAGTAAAATTTTAAAGGCAAAGCGAGCAGAATGTATAGACATCTAGTAATATAAACGAAATAATGAAAATGAATGCAATAATAATAATAGTATTAACTTACTAATAATACACTATAGGTAGGCGAAATAGTGTTAGAACAGTAAAATTTGAGAGAACGAGCAGAATAATTGTCATATTCAGAAAGTAAAATTTTTACTTGTGAAATGCGGCAAGCCAAAATATATAAAATTCCTATGTGTTTGTGTATTTTTGTTAATCAAAAACCGCAACAATTACAATGACAATTTATAAAATTTTGTAAATGATTACAATTATTGATTACTAATGATTGTTATATGTTTTTTTAAAGACTTTTAAGCTAACTGTTTCAGAAATGCACTCCACTCCAACTTCATATAAAACATTGCACCCCAATTTCATATAAAATAGTTTTTTTGTTAATTTAATATCTTTACAAAACTATATAAAATTTAACAACACAAATAACCTGAAAATCTTGAGATGTCAAATCAATTTATTACATTTTGCAAATTTTTTCTGTTATGATTTAGTGTTACCCTTATTTTTAGTTAGTGTTGCCGTTATGTTAATTTTAATAATAATTGTAAAAGAAAAGACAACTAAATTTTTATTTGTTATATTCAATTATTTTTTGTAATTTGACATCGATAATTTAAAATCAAATTTAATAACTTTTATAAAATTCATATTGAACGAACAAAGTACATATGTACATACACTGCAAGAAGGAGGAACAGATCTGTATGCTAATCATTGCTTTTCCTGAGGCGTTTTATTATTTTGCTCTAAATAAAAATTAAAAGTTCCAACACTATTATAGAAATTTATACTACCTACATATTTATTTATAAATTATAATATAAATGTATAGTATAAGTAATGGTAAACCACATCAGGTTATAATTTTTTATTATTGTTATTATTGCGATGCGGTTAATCGATTTTTATATTATTATTATTGCTTTGTAACGCATATTGAACATTACCCATAAAATATTTTATTGATCATTCGATCGCGATCAATAATTTCCTATCCGATAAATTGATTCTATTTTATCGTTTTTTTTTTTTGTGTTGAATTTTCATTATTATTTTAAGATTCGCGCTTGAATAAATTATTTATTTTGCATTTGTTTATCAAAAATTAATTTGTATGTGTACATTTGTAAATATAAAAATAAAATTTTTCTTATTACTCATTTTACATTTTGTCATCTACCACTTTATTATCTAAATATTTAAATCACATGGGTATTGGCTACACAAAATTATTACTACAGCATTATTCTCGTAGGTTGGTTTCTTAAACACCAAATTTTATTAATGAAATTAGCAAGAAATTTTGTATGTATAACAGATTATTTTAATTTTAATTTTCTTTTGTTGTTTTTTTTTTTTTTATATTCTTTTTATTAATTTCATCTTCTTCTTCTCTTACACTATTAATTTAAATATTAATTCCGATATTATTAATCATTATTATTATTTTTTTATTTTTGATTATTGTTATTGTTATATTGTCATTATTATTTTATGTTATACTAGTATTTTGTTTGCTATTGTGAATAACTTTGTTTATTATGATAAAAAAAATTTTATTTACTTGTTTTTCTTTTATTATTTCAACTTAATTCTATTTATTATTTAAATTTTATATTATTAAATAAATTTTATAATATTTAAAATGCATATTTGAATAAAAACAAAACAAAAAAAGACTTTTATATTCCGGGTACTGGTATATTCCGGGTATTTGTTCAAAATTTTACTAATAAAATTATGTATGTGAGTACGTAGAGAATACAAACCAATAGTAAACAGAAAAATTTTATTTTGTATTATTTAATTTTTATTTTTTCTGTTATTTTAATTCTATAGACATAATTTTCGAATGAAAAAGGTAAAAAATATTAGAATTTAAAACTATTATATTAAAACAAAAAAAAACAAAAGACAACAAAACTAATAATAATAAAACAAAAAAATGAAACCTAACATCCTCTTATATGTAGGAGAGTTTTTCAACTGATCGTGGCGCGCATACTCGCTTGTAAAATAAGAAGAAGAAAATAAGAATTAAATAAAAAAAATAAAATAAATATTACTTTGGGTTGTTACTAAAAAAAAATCGAATTGACGACTATCTATTGGTGTTGAATAATTTTTTTTCTTTATTTTTATTTATTATTTTAAATATATTCAATAATATAATTTTGTATTTTCATATATATGTACTACATGTGTATATTAACAATAATTATTTATAAATTCAATTATTATGTACATTATATACAGTACCGAGTATTTCTATATGTACACAATAATTGTATATTTCTTTATTACATTTTATACAAAGGTACATATGTATGTATGTAAACAAAAAATATATGTATATAAATTGAATGATCGTGTCTTCGCATACATTTGCATTGTTTTTTTGTAGAACACAGAAATCCCACAAATCCACAAGTAAAATACAAAAAAAAAAAAAAAAAAAACATAAAAATTAATTTTTTAAGAAGAAAGAGAAGAAAATAAAAAATTTTTATTTTTGTTGTTTTTCTTTTTTTTAAATAAATAATATTGTGTACATATAAAACAATATTTTGAATTTTTAATTTTTCTCTTTTTTTTTTCAACTATATAATTATTATTATTGTTATTATGTATACGTAGTACAAATTCATATACAAATTATATTAATATTATTTTTGTTGTCCACACACCCATGTAACAATTTTTTGATGACTAATGCAATTTACTTATTCGCATTGTCAGTCAGTCATTAAGGTGAATTGATTTTACGTTATAAAAATGTATAATCATTTTTGCATATACCTATATACGTATGTACATACAAACTTATAAAAATTATATAGAAATTCGAAATGGGTGAGTATATTATTATTATTGGTAGCTGCTGCTATGACAATGATTTTAAATTTTATTATAAGATGAGATAATTATTTAGATTTTCTATATAAAATTAATCAGATTTATAATATCATCATTTAACCCAGCCAGACAGATACATATGTATGTATGTTTGTATATAAACATATATATAAAAGAAAAATTATGTGTAATTTATTTTTGTCATTTTTATTATTTTGACAATGAAATTATAATATGAAAAAACGTGATATTATAAAACGTGACAATGATGAGTAGATATAAAGTGAAAATTGTGTTGATGTGTTTCATATGATTAATAATTAATATTATATAAGTAAAATACATTAAAAATAGAAAGAGATCAAAGAATATTTTAATATTTACTAAAAATTTTGCTTAAATGCACATAATTTTTCTAATCAAAATGAAATTAAATCAATTCATAAGTAACAGCAATTTTTAACAAAATTTTCCTCAGAAAATTACATTTTTTCTTACAAAATCGAATTTTCATTACACTAATTTTTTAAGAGTTGTAGCCTCATAAAAGTATCATAATTTTATTTTATGGTTTACATAAATGTCAAAGTGAGCAAAAAATTTGTGTGGAACAAAAATGTCTGCAAATATTGGCAAAAAATTATAATAAATATCATTTCATCCAAAATGTGATTATTATATTTTAAATAATTCAATTAGTTGTATAATTCTATTATTATTTTAGTAGGGTTTTTATTTTTATTCTCCTAAAAGTATGTAGTGTAGAATGCCATTTTGTTGTACTAAAATTTCGCTAATATACAAGCAAATGATTCAATCCGCAGCAAATACAAGCACCACCAATAATGGCAACACTATAAGAGTCTAATGAATGGTATGTTAATTCAGATTGATAGTATAAAATTGATGATATTTGTTGCTATAAATTTTATTTTCCCTACATTTTCTTTTATTAGAAAATCACCTAATAAAATTCTAACAAAAATTTTGTTTCACGGGTAAACAGAATGAAAATTGAATTGAAAGATTGTTAGAATTATATCAAGTATCACAATAATATAGTAATGTAAATAAAAGTGACGTTAAAACCAAACGTAATAACTAACAGAGAAATGTACGTCTTTTTTTTTCATTGACTTATATAATGTACATACTTATACACATCATAAATCATTATTTATAGGTAAACATACAAATTAGAATAAGTACTTATTTATTTAAATTGAATGTATGTATTTACGTGTACATTAAAATATGTGTTCAGGTACATTATGTATGTATTCAGGCATTTAGAATAAAAGGCCCGAAAACAACACATAGCATTATGATATTTTACTGTACGTTAGTATTATATGAAAAATTCAAGAACTATATAGTAATAAAGGATGTTATACATAAGTATGTACGTAAATTTGTTGAAAATTTATGTTGATCCGTTTACAATACGGCATAAGCAAGTTGTTTTACTAATAAGACAAATGGATCTGCAGAACCAAGTAAAATTAGTTTCCTAGTATTTTTTAGAGTGGCGATATCGTTGGAGGGAGTGGAGTTGCAAAAATAATTTCCATTAATGAGCACAAACTATTTGCAACATGGAACATTGGTGTTTAAGAGCGGCTAAATTGTTAGTGTATATATGTACGTAACGGTTTATTTTAACAGCCATTTGAAATGGAAATTTGCAACATGGAAATTTAACAGCAAGTTTTTAATATTTAACTATGTTTTGGCACGCGCATTAAAAGAAACATGTCTGTTTTTGCGGGATTCGCAACAATAAATAGTCAAAAAGTGGTATTTTTAGGACTTTGACAAGTTATAATTTTTAGATAGACTTGTTCTCTTTATTAATTCCTTGTGATTAATAAACAAAAACCGCCATTATGTGAAGTTGATGTTAGAATTGATTAAGATACAAGCCCATTTTAATGAAATCCCGCAATAATTGACAATTTTTAATTTTCCAATAGCATCTTACGAGTAATGTAAATTCAACCGGTTAAAAAAGTACAACACCAAATGTAAGCTTTAGAGCGAAAATAAAAACATGTACTCACTCACAAACTTGCAGTGATTTTTTTAACTTTATTATGTTTGTATGTTTATGCACAAATTCATATAAGCAAAAATCCAAAATAAAAATAAGAAAAAAAATAACAAAAAATGTTTAGAATTCTTTCTTATTTTTTTTCCTCAATGTTTTTTTCGTTTTCTCATTCTTTTGTTTGTGTTTTTTGCAGAATATGGAATTCTGAATTGACTTGTCTTGTCGCTGTCTTTTATTTACTTAAAATATTGCAAAAATAATTATGTATTTTTAAAACTCTTTATAATCTTTATATAATCACCATTAATTTAGTAAGTACCGATGTACATCTACATACTTGTATGTACTTTAAACAGAACATTATATTTTTAATCTGCAAATAAGCTACACACATACATATTAATAAATAGATAATATATATATAGAAGTATGTATGTATGTGCATTGTTGTTATGTTTGTTTAAGAATTAGGAATACGTATTTGCGTTTAGATATGGGAATTGTTATAGAACGTATTATGCAATATATGCCAGTATGTAATGTGTATGCATTCAGGAATGTTATTAATTTATAATCCGTAAAGATACATATGAATGTGAAATCTTATATTACAATAAGATGCACAAGCTATATTGAATTTATATACTTATATGTAAATAATAAACTGCTAGTTTTTATCCGGATAACACAATCCGGAATACACAGAGTGCACTTACGAAAAAAAACACATAAGTAAGTGTGAGCACTAGTGTTACATTCAGGTACCACAAGAACTCGTCACATGGAGACCTGACTATCATCAGGGTTGTTTTTTAATGTAAAATCCAAATTATTAATATTTTTCATAAAACTACTACACAAATAGCAGCTTTTCTGCAACTCGAATGATCTTGACTCCATAATCGGCTGAAAGATGAAAGCTAGTTTGAAACCGGCCTTTGAAAAAGCTTTATTATAAAAAAAAAGACAGGAAAAATTTGCAAAATTTCAATTTCCAAATGGGAATGATATTTGAATAGAAAGTGATATGAAGTTTGCTGTAATTTATTGAATAGCCTGTTCTAACACCTTTTTTAAGAGTTCAATAAATTTTCCTTCCTAAAGCTCAGGTTCCGGTAACGGCCTTTTGTATAAGAATATAACAATTTCAACCATATAACAATATAACAATTTTTTTACCTTATTAACGGAAATCTATACAGTCTATATACGCTGTCATGTATGACGACGTAACATTATAGGGTACACCCTATGTATAAATAAATTGTAAGTTAATAACATTTAAATTTTTGTAAATAATACAATATAATGTGCGTATACACATGTACACGTGCTCGCATACACTTGATATCTGCATGAATGTATGTATGTGCGTGTGCTAACGTAATTATATTTTAATAAGCTTTTTTTTTTCATTTTATTATCAACAAAACTATTTATAAAATTCATAATTTCATTTAAAAGAAAAAAAAACTCTTATATAATGCAATTCCAGTTAATTTATCTCTTCTATTTTTGATTTTTTTCATTTCTTGTCATTACTTTTTTGTGTATCTTGTGGATAAAGACAAAAAAGAAATGTCTATGAGATGATTTTTTTTGATTTCTTGCATTATCCACCAGCCTTTACAGCTTCTTTTCTTTAATATTTTTGTTGCGAAAGTAGGTGCACATGAATGCAAAAGAAGATTTTCAATAATCAAAGGAAAATTACGTATGTATATATATGAATGTATGTTAAGTGCTATATGGAGAAATTGAAGCAGCATCAACAATCTTTTATAAATAAAAATTTCATAAACTATAAAACTAACAGCAGTATTGAACATATGAAATGTCCAAAGTATATAATTATATATGTATACCTATATATTCCGAAAATATATAGGTATGTATACACGTCTCGATTTTTAATACTTCATCTTCCGGATTCATATTTATATGTATATGTACACAATATTGATAGCCCAACAAAACAAGGCATAAAATATATGAAGATTTAACATATGGCAAATTTCATAATGATGCGAGTCGCTCCTCTTCCTTGATGATTTAATGAAATTAATTTTGATATATTATATATATATGTGTGTACATATGATGTATATATTCATCTTCACAATTTCATAATGCATATTTTTCGCTGATTAAAAGTTATAATACATACATATATACTCGTATATATATATATATAAATATATATATATATATGTATATATATATATATTCATACATTTATACGATAAGACTATAGATTATGCATCCACATGTTAATTGTATATAGGTTAGTACATAACATAATGTATGTACATATACATATGTATGTATGATTTGTGTATAAAATCAATATTATCAGCATTTTGTTATTAGGAATTATTCAATTTTAGAAAGTAAATATTCATAAAATTTCAGTAAATATAATATGAAATATACACACTTATCCCTTACTTTATGCGGACAACAGGTTCCTTGTTATATTAAAAAATTATGTAAAACAAAAGCTATTAAACACATTTTTGCTAAATTGCGCTCCAACTTGTTATTATTTGTGTTATTTCTTGCATTAAAAATAATTCGCAAGAGAAAAATTAACGGTCTGCTTCAAGAAAATATTTATATAATATAATTAGAGAGCTTTAGAGTACGGAAACAGAATACGAAAGCAGAATAAAATTGCATTACTTTAGAAACTCTAACAATTCAAAAAAAAAAAAAAACTCAATTCAAATGAAATTGAGACTTAAACGGTCACGCATAGTTCGACGTTTTGCTAGAAATAGTTCACTTAAGCTTTCCTACCATAGAGATGTACGTTTCTACTCAAAATTCTAAAAGCGAAATTTATTCCCATCATGTAATCTCTCTTATTGTATACAATGCAGTCGGTAAGAGCAAGATAAAATGTGGATTTTAAAGGCAAGTCAAAACAGAATTGCTTAATCAAAAAAGATCTAAGTGACTTTTGTCAGAACAAAGTGACAATTCGGTGACATAAGTGATATTCAATATATAATTTAGTAAAAATATTTCCATGTAAAGTTAAAATTAAAATTTTTTACATTTTTTTTTTTGACTTAAATTTTAATAGCCCATTAAAATTTTGCATTAAACTCGGAAACATGTATGTTACTGTGTCAAATACGGGATAGGTGTATATCGTATTTTATAAATGGGGGAGTATAAATATTATTTAAATACACAGTATTACACCGTCATATTGTACATAAAAATATAAATAGATAAAATTGTATGAGTAAGCATATATTTAAATAAAAAGTTAAACAAATACTTTTATATTTTATGTGTATTTAATTTTCTATAAGATAGAAATAATTAATCATTAATTTAATATTAAGACGCATAAAAGTTAATTCAATTAAATATACTTGTATATATGTATGTAATATTGCATAATTATATGATGTATTAATATACAGGATGGATAGTATAATTACGGATAGTACTGAAGTCAACTGATTAACTGAAAACTACTATCACATACTAGGACTCCGAACTGAGTATAATTCTGAAGCTATTGCCAGATTTTCAAAATTTTTTTATTGCTTGCATACTATTATTTAGTCTATATTACAGAGAGTAATTTTTAATTTAGTAAAATAATAGAACACGAACTTCAGGAAATTTTCATTTTCTCTTCATAAAATTCAGATTTTCGTTTCTACAACAATGCTAACAACAATGCTAACAAGAAACTGCTTTTCCTTAACTGCGGTGGAAAAATCCGACTAGTACAATATTTTCATGTTTCAATTAGCTTAATGTTCTCAAAGACTCTCCCTAAATATTCTTCATTAATTTTATTTCTCACTCTGTACATTATGAAGGTAAATAATTTTTGCATAACAAATAATCCACTATACGATATTTAAATGATCCCACTCATATAAAACAAATATTTCCTTATTATGTAGGAAATTGTATACCATAAAATTAATTGTAAAGAGGATAATATTAATTCTAAATATTCTAGAAAAGTAATTAAATTAATTGAAAATTAATATTATTAAAAATATTTCATATTACCTAGGTACATAAAAATATTTCATATTATGTAAGATCTTATTTTTGACCACATTATAATTTTCAAACCATATAGAAAATAATACGTTTAACAAATCAGTATAACAGTTTTAATAAAACAATTTAAAATGTAAAATATTTACAACGTTAAATAAAAATGATTTTTAACTAAAAAAATTTTGTAATTAATATAATTGCATTCATAACACACCTATAGGATAGCTATACACAAATTATGAGATATTATATAGATTTTAATATAATCAAAGGTCAAAAGAAATTATATTGATATATGAAAATTATTTCTTAATTATAACACTTTAATTGAATTAAATATCACGTATATTTGCAATTTGTGCTAAAATACTGTTCAAATTTAGAAATAGAATCGTATCTGAAGCAAAAATGACATTAAAATATTAATAAAAAAATCTTCAAGAAATTTTGGTTCTAAAATCTTTGTTAAATTTTAAAATTTTCCCGTACAATTTTCGGAAACAACACAAGTGCATTTAACTCAATTTTGACTTATAATATAAAGGATAATACAAGATTTTCGAAATTCCAATAAATATTGAAAACTACCATACTAGACTACCACAAGGTATACTTCTTAGACCTTAATTACAAAAGTTAAAAAAATTTGTTTATACAATGTCATAAAAATTCTATTTATGAAGCTACAAAATTTGTCACTTTAATTTATTCGAATTTCTATATAAACGACCGCAAAATATTTTTACAATTATAAGCATACCTAAAATCTAACATCTAAGAACAATGTTAAGGGGTTGTAATCATAAAGATGAAGTTCTAATTTTCACATAAATCACATGATTTTATTGTACATAATGTCATAAAAATTTCTACAACTTAATTTATTGGTACCCATATAAAAATATTCATTTTAACAACCAAATTATTAATATTATTGACTTGTTCCTATCAATTTCCTCCACTATTTCTTATAAATTGCAATTAATTCAAATTTATAATAATTCAGTTTACCACTTTCATTTAACTCATTAATAATAATTGATATTCCATTAATTTTAGGTGCATAACTTTTATACTTCTAACACTTTACAACAACAAGCATTATTCTCTATTACAACAATTTAAGATTATGACATTGTGTTGCGTTTAAGAGCGCAAATAATAACAACAAAATTTAACCACAAAGTAAAACTCTAGTGTGTAAAGTGGTTAATAAGAAAAATTTCTGGAAATAAATTTTAATGATTTTGAGCGTTGTAATAGAAAAAATAAATACTTTGTTGACCATAAATAAATAAAAAAAAAAATTAATTATTTTTAATGAGTGTCGCACTTTTGTTTTTTAACTATCGCAAATTCTTTTACAATTTTTTTTTTTTCTGTTTTTCTGTGTTTTTTACATTTTTTTCTTTGCTGCTATTACCAGTGTTCCCACTTGGTTAAAACAAAATGTATCCAATTTCGAGGAAAAAATGTATCCAAAATGTATCCAACCTCATAAAGCAGAATTTTTATACCAAGCCGTCCTATTGTTGGTTTTTTTATTTATAATAAATTCTTTAAGAAATCACATACAACTTCTATTATATTTTAAATGTGTTAAAAGTTAAGGTCAGAAAAAACATATGCATATATGTTGTTGAACTATGTGCTAAAGACAATTTACCATTAAAACGGAAAAATGTTAAAAAATATGTACAGCCAATGCGTTTTCTATTACAACTAGCTTACTCTAAAATATTTCTGGTATGTTCTTGTCTAAATGTTCTAGATTTGAATACAGAAAGAGACAGCACTCATTTAAATAAAGCAGATTTCTTACTTTCTTCTAGTAAACTCTGAAATCTGCTTAGAAATGCCAGCAAATAACACTTTTGAAAGATAAAGCAATTACGCGTTTTAATATTAGCAGCATTTTAACAGTTTTGTAACATTTATTTAGTGTTTAGAGAATAAATGTATCCATATTTCAGCAAAATTTTGAAATGTAGCCAATTTCGGCATTTTAGCAGATTTGAGTATCTTTGTATCCAAGCTAAATTTAAAGCAAAAAATGTATCCAAATGGATACAATTGTATCCAAGTGGGAACGCTGGCTATTACTCAATAATGGCAACGCGCGCTGTTGTCATTTTATTTTCTTTGAATCAATCAGTTTTGTTAGTTTTTCAATTGCAAACATTTTGACATAAGCTTTTTATTTTTTTTTTTTCAATTTTAATTTTAATTGATTAAATATTTAACAAGAAAATAATAAAAATTTTAACCGGCTTAATTTTAGAAAGCTTAAAATTTTTCAAATAACAAAAATTTAATTTTATTTAATTTTTTCTTTTTTTTTTAATCTTTTTCTACATAAATTTTCAAAATAATTTTTCAATGATTTTTATGATGACAAAAAACATAATAAACATAATTTTATTTATTTTTTTTTTTTATTACAAATACACTTATTTTAATTTTTTATTTTTTTCTTTAAAATTTCATTAAAAACAACAACAAAGTCCAGTGATTTTTTTTTGTTTTCTGTTTAGCGCTACTTTTTATTGACGTTTCACAATGAACCATGTGCTGTGGCTATTAATCCAAAATTTAAAAATCAAAAATCCTTAGTCTCTATATTTTTGTTTTTTTTTTTGTTTTTGTTCTCTTTCTTTATTGTTTTTCCCGTTAATATTTTACGCGATCTTTTTTTTTTCTTTTAATTTCGCTTACTCTTCTCATTATAGCTTAACATAAGACTAAGCAAATAGTATGTAGTACTTTTGATATAAAAATTTTGTGGATTACTGCTGAATAGAATGTGAATAAAACAGTATTAGCCGGGTGGACGAAAAAAAAAAAAACAAAATTTTCGCAAAGTAAAAAGAAAAAACAAAACCTAAAATACAATGAAAAAAAATATTTTTTTTGTAGTACTTAACGCGCAGTCAACATACAGTAAAATTGAAGAGTTGTCAGTTTTAAGTCAGTCAATAAGTAAGAAAAAGAAAGAAAAAATAAAAAGAAAATTGAATTTTTTTTTTGAAGAAAAAAAAAAATACTGAAACATAAAACATTAAACTAGAAAACTAAAAACAGAATAATAAAAAGAAATGAAAAACAAAAATGTGCTAGAAATAATTTTCTAATAAGCACTACGCGCGTTTTTATGCGTTTTGTTACCGCATATTGTTGTTGTTGCTTCAGTAAACTGTCGTTCGCGGTGACATTTTTTTCTTGTTTTTGTTTTTTTTTTTATTATTTTTACTTTGTTTGAATTTTTTTCTGTTTTTTCTCTTTTTGTATGAGTTGTAAGTATGTTTATTTTCAGTAAATAATAAAATTAAATTATTTTAGCTTTTTTTTTCTTATTTTATTTTTTCTTTTTAATTTTTACATGTAGTATAGATGGCATTATAGTTCGGGTCAGATCATGCGATCTCTTATAAGTAGCTGTAAAAAGGTTTTTGAATTAATTATGTTTTATGAATTTTTTATTAATATTGTGATATTAATGTAGTCGTATATCTATGTCACAATTTTCAATTTTCAATTAATATTAAAAATTCAATATAAAATATTTCGCACCGCTGAAACTATGCCATTTCGAAATTATGAAATTTTTGATTCAGTATTTTACAAAATGTGTATATTCATTGAAATACATACATACTTAATAATTAATATTTTTATTATAGTAATATGAGATGGGGATGAAAAGTAAGTTCTAATGTTTAACATGGGAATCATTTCCTTGACGGTCACAGGAGAAATAAGTTCCTCAAATAACAACTTTAAAATTGTCAAAAATGCAAGTATTTACGTTTTTCAAATATGACAAGCTAAATGTCAATTAAGAAGAACTATTTTTATGAATAAAGTCATGAACTTGACAGATAAAGGATACGTAATTTGACAGAGAGACAGAATTTTCGTGTTATTAAATATTTTATTATATAAAAAATTTTTCTAAATGAAAAATTATGATTCACTAAAAATGTTTTTTACATTAACAGGAAACTAATGTGTCAGTTCATATTAGACACCAACATAAAAAAGTAGTTACATACTAGCAACTCTTTACAGCCAAACCATTATTAATTTTATGTATGTGTGTTCATGTGATTAAGAATTCGCTGTTAATTTCTTAATTTTCTAAAGTACTTTAAGCAATAATTTTAAATCTCTTTAATTAAATTTAATATTGTCCACACGCTACAGTAATCAACTAAGTAAGCCCACACTTATAAAACTCAAACATACATAATAAAATTTCTCTTTTTGACATTTTGACCTCTCATTTAATGTAACAAAGGTGAGTATTTTACTGACTATACCGCCAAAAATTATTTAATTTTTCATTATTATATTTTGTTTCTGTTTTTTTGTTAAGAGGTAATACACTCTTGTGGCCAGTTCTATATTCCCCAATATCGTTTTTTTTTTTGTTTTCTTTTTTCTTTCTTATTACTTTATTTATTTTATTTAATTTTTTTTTAAAGTAAATTTATTACTCAGTTAAAGAGTAGTCACTATAGTCAGTTTTTAAATTATTTGAAAAAAAAACAAAAATCAAAAATGAAGTTATACTTGATTATGTAGTCATTGTCACTGTTTGACTCTTGAATATTACTTATGAAAAATTACAGTGTATGTTCGATATCCAGAGAGTGTATTTAATTTTATTTGAATATGCAATTTATATTTCACATTTTAATATTTTGATATGATAAAGCAGGAGAATTTGATGACGTTTTATTTTTCCAATTAAACGAAGAAATGCGAGCAGTAAGTAATAATGTGCTCATAAAAATTAGAAAAATTTTTCAAAATTTCAATAATTTTTGTAGAAATTGTCAATAAATTCTACAGTAGATTGAAATTTCACATTCGTGAGAAGAGATTCATGTCCTTTTAGTTCAAATTGCTCAGCTTAACAATTAATCAAATTAATGACCCTTAGGAAAGACTGAATGGAAAAATATTTTTAACCTAACTTTAGTTCAATAATTCTATTTACATTTTCATATACATATAAGGAGGCCGAGCCCGAATATAGAAAATAACTATACTGAGAAAAAATTTACTGATATATTAAGAGAAAATTGAGATTTTTTCAAATTTACTTTGTTTTTGAATAACTTACTCTTAACTATCGGATATCGACTGTATGATCTTCGTACGTAAATACAAAATATGTTTGTATATTGAATATAATGTGTAGTATTGTTTAATTGTATTTTTTTTTTTCTCTTTTTATTTTTGAATTTAGTTAATATATTCTATATACAGAGCTCTATGTGATTATTGTGATTATGGAACTATGTTGTGCAAACAAAATAAACAAATGAAATTCAAATGATTATGAAAATATTTTAAAATGTAAAACGAAACCTCAAAAAACCATAAGAAAAAAATAAAAAAAAAAAATGAAAATTAAAAGATTAAAGTGCTTCAAAGAATTTTAATTTACTTTTTTTTTTTTTTAGTCCGCATACACAAACTCGATTACTGACTAAAGGTTTTATGAAATTCAAAGGAATTATTTATGGAAACGCAAAATAATACAAAAACGAATACCAAAATGTTAAAGAACCAACAATGTAAGTACAATAGAAAATACAAGACCCCAAGTTTATCGTATAGAATGGCACATTTCTTAAAACGTTCACGCAGTCGCTTGTTTTATTTTTTTACGATTGTTTTACTTTTTCCCCTTATTTTTTTGTTGTTTTTGTTTTGCTGTTGTTTTTCTCTTTCTTCTACGTTTAATGGTTTTTTATATTTTCATATTTTCAAATTTTTGAGGTTAAGTTTTCCCTTTTTTTATTGTTTTCGAAATTTTCTGATAACATTACAATAAAAATTGTGTGTATATCGTACGATAAAAATGTGAGCTAGCAGCTAGCACTTGTACGTATACGTATGTATGTATGAATATGTTAAAAATTATTAATTTATACGCTCGTAACGTATATGTGTTTGTATATGTAAATTATGGTATATAAGTATGTAGTACAATATTGTAATCGGAAATTTACCTATATAACATGACTTATTTTGAGCATTAAAATAATTCAAAATTATTATTTACCACAATAAGTGATTAAAAATATGCTCGTACTTAAAATTTTTGTAATTATATAAAAAACGAAAATGATTCCGTCAACGAAGGAAATACATTTTTAAAATGTTAAAAATATTATTGGTGGTTTAAATTTTATGACATTTTAAAATTCATACAACCACACGCATATATTTGAGCACATTTAAAATATGGTTATAAAATTGATATTTTATATAGTCCCTTGAACTCTATATGACAAAAATTCTATTTTAAAAAATTTTTTAAAACCTAAGAATTTTATTGTTTAAAATAAATGTAAGAATACTAGAATGTTTGCAATATTATGTAAATAGGACAACGAAGAGGATTTGACAAGATAAATTCAGTCCTAATTTCAATCTAAGATTAAGAAAAATTCCAAAAAATTACAATAACTGGAAAGGTCAACAAAATTATAAAATTTATTACTTAGATGGAATCAATTTTGGAATGGTCACTGAATTTGTTCTTATTTCATTTATTTCAATTCATTCTTTAAATATTCCAAAATATTTATAGTTCTTCAATATTCGAATGAATTTTTGGAATTCGTAAAATTTCTAAAAATATATACATATGTACATATGTATAACGCATTTTACCAATCTTGAAATTTCCGTACCAAAATACTAAATTTATTAATTTAATCGCATTTGTTAATATTCAACCGAACGCCATTCACAAATCCTAGTTACTACTAAACGAAGCTAAAATGTGAAGATCCCCGGGATATAAGAAGGAGAAAAATTATTGGATTTCTCTTATGAATAACTCTTGGAACACAAACATTAAATCGATGACACATTTCAGCACGAAATTAAAGAGTCATCATAATTTGTCGTTCTAACATTTTTTCTTAATGTAATTTCCCTCACGTGATTCATTTCATGTGACGTAAGATACGCAATGAAACTTTTATGTCAAAACAATTTCTTTGAGCTGTATTTAAACCTTACTATTAGAGCTTTTAAGATAATTGGGAATTCACAATAGTTTTAGTGAAACGCGTGTAATCAGAGAACGGAAGGATAACGTTTTATATAATTTTACAATAATGGTGTTTCTATATAAAAAACGTTATCTGGAATTTTTGACACAACCATTAAATTTAAAAAAAAAAAAAAATTAGAACAAAAATAAATTTATATATGTATGTAGCTAGGCTATTGTGATAATAACAGAATATTTTTACATGCACTTGAAGAACAAATGAATGACTGAAAACACATTAAAAATTTTCAAGTATTTTGTGTCTTTGTTCTTCATATGCTCAAGGTTTATTTCCGATTTCAAAGTAAAGTGAGTTTTATTTTATTTTTTTGTTTTTTTTTTTTTTTTATTATTAGACTCCAAATTGCAAAGATTTCCATTTTAAAAAATATATATATATATATATTTTTTGTTATTGTTTTCTACTTAAATTTTTTGTTTTATTTTTACATTCTGGTAAATATAATTTTTTAATTTAAAAGAAAAAATTTACAACCTGTTATTTTAATGCGAATTTAATATTAATGTATGTACATATGTGCCATGAATACGTCATATGGCTATAAAACAATAATAATGGTGTTCAGGAAAATTTTTCCATGGCAATTATATTATTGTTTTACGATATAGAAATATAAAATATAAAATTTCATTTAATTTATTCTAAAGTCTTATTCATTCTCGTATTTGAAAGCGCCTTTATGAAGCAATATATTTGTGAAAAAAATTACAAGTTGGGAGCGGCACATTAATAATATTCTTTTGAAAATAATACAATGCATTTATTTTTATTATTAAGTATTTAAGATTATTTATTCATAAAAGTTTATTAAACGTCGAAAAAGCAGTCGAAATCACAGAAATACACAGACAAAAACTGATACAATTCATCAGCGGTCATAGTCTTCTTTCTCAACTGCTCTTAAATCGAGGTAAGCAGAGTCCGAGCCGTTGTTTACAAGCGATTCGACTACAATTATGCAAACGATGTGCTTTTTCGTCAAAAATTTATTCATCAGAACAAATCCTCAATCAGATAAAATATTTCCAATAAACTAGCAAAAATTTTGAATTCAAAAGCAATAAGAATAAACTATAGCAGCAGAACACACCGTAAACTGGAAAATCAACAAAATATATGAACAGTTCTTGATGCTACTTCGTTAGAATAATAAAATTTGACGATAATGGCAATGTAGACATATTCAAATGGTAAAGGTTGGTGAAGTAAACCAAAACAAAAAGCTGTGTTTTATTAACTTTCATCGCAATACTCTATTACTAAAACATTTCATTTCACAAAAACCGATATTCCAAAATAATAACAAAAATTCCGCTCTTATCTACATTTTATGTTCCTTTGGAATCATTTCGTTGCACTTGTTTTATTTTACGGTAATATTTTTTAGTTCATGTACTTATTACAATTTACGTAAACATTCATTACATACACACATAATGTGTTATACTACATATTCATAAATATATTTATATTTGTTTGTATACTACTTATATTAAATTAAAGACAGAAAAAAAAAGAAAATGAAGTGTTATACATTATTCACATGTTACAAACCGGGTGTCCAATGTATTAATTTTTAAAATAAAAATTATTTTGATTTCTTGAATTAATTATTTTTGAAATTTTAAAGATTTAAGATTCAAAGTTAGATTTTGTGTGGAAAATTACAGTTTTTATTGCAGTTTGTAGTATACAGTCTGAGTTCGAAATATTCTCCTACTATAAAATTATGTACCATACTCGAGCATGAACTCAGAATTCCGTGCCGAGTGCCTTGAGACTAAATTTTATTAATTTAACTGCTTCATATGAAACATCGGTGCATATGAACTAGAAACACCCTATATGCATATGAAATTTTAATTTTTACTTGTAAATACATGCATTACGTTATATGTATATGTATATGTGTGCATATTTTAGTTTTTTATGTTGATGATAGAAAATTTTACTAACTTTAAAATGAAATATATCAGTAGACAAGAAAAGAATGTCAATTATTTCTGGATAAAGTCCAAAAAAGCAGACATAGTTTTTTAATTTTATATTTTAATTTTCTTTTTTTTTTTGTATTATTTTTTGCTTACATTTTTGTTTTTTTAAATTACTTGATAGCTTCTTTCGTGTTACTTACATACTTATATCCTTTATTTACGGCAGAATACAATTTTATTTTCTATTTTCATGCAATTAATATGGATAAACGTTTTCATTAGTACTATGGACTTTTTGAATTTATTCAATTTTTATATGGTATACATAGTACCTAAAATATTCAAGCTGAAATTTATTTGTAGAAAGTGTAATTAAAATTCGTATACCGTTTGTAATATAGCAAAAATAGGGGGTTTTGCATTGTGTAGTATATATGGAACTCTAAGCAGTTGAAATCAATTCAGAAATTGGGACAAATTTGATCACAGCGGAATAGTGTATAGCAACCGCAATATCGTAATACAAGAAATGAATGTTATTCGAGAGTACAGTTACCGAAAATTATGGAATTTGCACGATAATTATAATTCCGGAAATCTTTTAAAAATTAAATTACATTCAGTGGGATTAACTACGGGTAATTGCAATAAAAATTTTTATAAGAAAAATGTGATTCTATTCCACTGTCCTGTTTATGGCATCCTTGAGTTGTCAATATTACTCACATTCATATTTCCATATTATTTTTAAAATAGAAATCATTTATTACGAAAATAATTTCGGTTAATATTATGTCGGAAAATAAAATTTGTACTTATATAGTTACAAATAAATAAAAGAGCACTATTTTTTATTCGTTCTTTCCCGATCATAAATCGAAAACTTTACTGTCAAACAACTTTTTTCATAATTCGATAATGGCATTTTCTTTCGAAACAGTTACGAAATAGCTTGGAGTGTCAAATAATATTGCACAATAGTTGAGATATTAGAATATTTTTACGTTTTTACTCACCTGTGTAAATGCCATAAAAACCCGAAACACCCGAAAAATGTGTGAATACATTATATCATAATATGTCAAAGTCATTCTATTTCGGAAAAAATGAGATAACCCTAGTTTTAATTCAGAAGATAGAAAAGAAGGTTAAGAATTTTTGATTTGGAATCCAGAATTTTTTATTTACTCTGCACAAAATATTTTCAAAGAACACAACGAGAAATTTACCTTATTTCGTAATTTTGCTTTTGTTTTTTCTTTAAATGACATTTTAAGAAGTATAAAATGAAATTTACATTTTCAAATATGAACAGTTATTTGAAAACTAACTTTAGTCATAAAATTGAGAATTAAAAAAGTTAAGAACAAAAAGAGTAGGAAAAAATATACAATACAAGTAAGTATTTTACAAGCAAAGTTAATTAATTTGTAAAAAATTTCATGCGATATTGTTTAAATTGCAAAGTGCAAAAACGAATAATTTTATAGAAAAAAAAATAAATTGTTACCAAGTATTTTCAGAAAATTATTCAAGTGTATATCGGCCTATATTTTATTGTTTAAAGTGGGAAAATTATTAATTGGCACAGCGAAATAATAAATTAAAATTGTACATGAATTTATTTTATTGGTACTATACACACAAATAAAATAAAATGAACATTGATTTAATTTTTAGTGTATTTAAAATAGAAAAAATTTTAAATCCGAAAATTACATATATATATAATTTCACTTGTTGGAGTCAGGGTTTCGAATTCAAAGTAAAACTATCGAATTTAAGGGGTCAAGAAAACAAAACTTTCGATTTACTAAGTGGAATCAAAGTCAAGAAATTGTAAAGTCAAATTATTAGGAGCATGGGAGATGGAATCAAAGAGTTGTAGCCAAAGGGCCGAGAAGTCGAAGAGTTGAGTAGACAGAGGCAAAGAATGGAAGTCGAGCAGATAGAGTGAAAGAGTCGAGTAAATGACAAAGGCAAAGGGTAGAAGTAGAGAATATGGAATAAAAAAGTTTAAATAAAGCAACAAGCTTCAGTATGTCGAAGAGTAAGTAAGTAGAGAAACAAAGAGTCATCGAGTCAATAGGTCAAGAGTCGGAGTCGGAGACGAAGAATGCAAATCGTGAAAGTAGAGTCAAGGGAAATTATGGAATCGTAGTCATAGAGTTCACACGTCAAGAAGTTGAATAGATAGAATCAAAGAATCAGAGTTTGGAGAGAAGATAAGTGAAAGTCGACGGGATGGAATCAAAGACTTACTTTTAAGGAATCCATGTGGTGGAGTCGAATAGACAGAATTAAAGAATCAGAGTGGGGAAGTCGGAAGCCAGTCGTGGAAATTTTGAAATCAATCAGTCGAAATTGAAGAATCGTGGCTATAGAGTCAGGGAGTCGAATAGACGGAATCAAAAAAACTGAGTTTTGAAAGAAGATATCTCAGGGTCGAGGGGTTGGAGTCAAAGACTTACTATTTACGAATCGAATTGGGGGAATTTGTTTGTCAATGGCTTTGTAATGATACGAGTCGAATTAGGGGGCGAAGCAAAAGACACAGATTTAAATTGTTCCTCGTCTGCATTACTTTAAGAGAGACGGAAAATAAAGTGAAATGTAAAAGGTAATTCTTTTATTTAAAAAAAGCCCCTAAAATCTTAAACAGAATTATCAACCATAACTCATTACGTGTCAATCAAATGTAAATTACAGTTACATAATAAAAGTATATTTTTTTTCTACAATATGGAACTACAAAATATAAAATACATTAAGTAAATAATGCAAATATAGAGCAAAAACTGTCAATTTAAAATATTGATATATTGAGTACAAATAAGCAATTACAAATTCTAAAAATAAACTTGAATAAAATACAAAATTTTACAACAAACTCAATATTATTTTGGAATTTTGCCGAAATCTATAATATAATGACAACGGAAATAAGGATTATACTATTCAATTTTAAAACGAACGAATTATTTTTTTTTTATAAAAAAAAAAATTTTAATGCATAAATCTATATAGTATTGTTTCAAACTAAAAAAAAAAATTTCGAACAGTTTTCGAGATTCACAAAATATTTTCAATAACAATGTGCATAATTTAGAGTAAAAAAATGTAGTGGTACATGTATAGAGCATGTATCGAAAAATAATAGCTACATGTATGCTACGAATGTTCATTTATTCGATTACTTAAAATTTTTCGCTACATCTCTATATGAAATTGATTGAATATTCAGAATTTAATAAAGGATAAAAAAGTGAAAGAGAGTAAAGAGGGAAATAAAGAGAAAATATTTAACCAAAAATTTATAGCATAAATTTAAATTAACTTTAGCTATTGTTGTTGTTTTTGTCGCTGTTTTTCCTTTTGTTCTTAAAAAATGTACATTAAATACATAAAATAACTGAAATATGAATTAAAAGTTTTTCTATTTTAAGTAAAATTGGTTTTTTACCTTTTGAAATATGAAAATCTAATAGGAAAAGAATGAATTTAATTTCTTTTCAATTTTATAATTGCAATTTTCAGTTTCATAAATTCATAAAATTGTTGACAAAAATTACGTAATCACTAATACATTCATAATTTTTTTTATGTACATATATAAGTTCCCCGGGTTGATGTTGTATTGTTTGATTTATGTGCTTGCAAAAAGTGTATGTGTTTAATGGAAAAATTATAATTTAAAAACTGTTATCTAAATAATTTTTGCACTATAATTGAAATATGCCTGTCAATCAATATAAAAATTCATTAAGTTATTGAGTAATTTCAATCATAAATTACCACGTAATTAGAAACGTCAATAAACGGATAAATATGGCTGAATAACTTTTAAATTTGAAATTTAAAAAAAAATGCTGTAAATATTGAGAATTTACGATAGAAATTTACCTAAATGTATAAGTTGTTTCAAAATATATCGTAAATTTAGTAGTCATATTTAGTAATTAATGGCATATTTAGTAATTAAAATGATGTTTTACTGAACAAATCAGGTTGACATTATATTATGTCAACTTTGACATATGCTGTACATTGAGCTGTAAAAGCAGCAATTAAAATATGTATATATGTAGATACATGAGACTCTAAAATCTTACAGTTTTAACTTTAGTTAAAATATTGAAAAACCCGGGTCCTTTAATGTCGAATATCCAGCAAATAAAACACAAACTGGATTAATTCAGCAATAGAAATTTATTTGCTGAATAATTCAAAATTAACCTATGAATTTAGTACTTAGTTTTTTTCTCAATACTCACAAGTTACATTTTCATACATACATACTATGTATGTATGTATGTAGGCTACAAATTATAGTTTTAAAATTACTCTTTAATAGCTGGTATTTTACATTATCTGAGTTATAATTTCCTTGAATTAAAGATTAAGTTCAAGGTCAGAAAATATTAAAAACGTTATACTTAAAACAAACATTCTTAATTCATTAAAAATATAAACTAAATCATTTATTAAAAACATTTAAAACTTAAAATTAAATATTTTGTAATATGGTCGCATAACCTTCAAGACATCACGGAAATTCTTTCCGAATATTATGTAGTATAATGTAGTGCATCCTGTTTCTAAATATTTAGTACGATCATATAATAAAAACAGCCACAATACCAAAATCTTTATAGCAAAACAAAAGAAAATGAAATTTTTTGAGAACTAAATTTTCTAATTTTTATAAGAATACAATATTGTAAAAAAAAAATCATCATCAATCACTGAACTGAAAATTGAATGCAAATTATTTTGACAGTCTCGAAGATTTTTCGTTTTCTTTTTTTGTTTTTTTGCTTGCTTTTATTTTTTGTAGCTTCTTCTTTTTTGAAACAGAAACAAAAGAAAAAAAAAAAGAAACACTTGTTTTTTTTTTCTGGCAAGACATCTACTACTACTACCAATACTATATACATACATACATATACTTGATAAATACAATTTATGAGATTCCCATTGAGAAAAGAAAATTATTTTTTATATTTTTCTTAAAAAGATAAATTACGAGTATATAAGAATATATACACACTCATACATATTCATTTATAATATGTGCCAGACTGCCAGAGTATTTAATATACATTTATACATGTACATAAGTATGTGAATTTCGGTCTATAAAGATCAACGCTTTACATATTATATGTGGGCCGTTGTATATATTTTATGTTATGTACAAATGTTTGTGCCCGCATACAAATGTATGAAAAATGGAAACTATAATTTGTAACATGAAAACAGAAGTATAAATTATTGGACATATAGAAAGAAGAACAAAAAATTCTGATTGGAAATTATTACTGACAAATTACTTTAGCTTATTAAATCCTATTAAGAGGTCATTTTAATATAATTTATTAAATTATAATATTATTTTCTGTTATATACATTTTCAGAAGATGATTTTATATGATTAATTTGAATTAAATGCTGTAAAATTTAATTAAAGAAAGAAAATATTATAGCGAGACGAGTATTCCATTTTATTAATTTCTATATTATGCTGAAATTTTTTGATAAAAAAGTAAATAACGTATGGCCATAATTGGTTTGTCACGAAATTGAGTATAACATTATTTCCTACTATCTTTACTTGCCGAGATAATTAGAAATATATTTAAACAAGGAATTTTTACATATTTGTATAATATTTTAAGTACTTTAATTTAGAATTACACCGATACTACATTTAAAACAGAATATATTTTATGGTAATGCCATTCATTGTATAACAAAAACTTATACAATTAAATATTTACGCTATGTCCCGGTAGGTGTCAGTAATATAATTAATATTTTATTACAATAGTAAAAAAGAAGCAAAAAATACTCAAAAACGCTTATTGAAAATTTTAATTATTTTTTCAAAATCGTAAAAAAATTTTTGAATTGTATTTAAGAAAAGTCTCTTTTTTTTTTTTGGTAATTGTCGCAAATATTGCATTTGATTTTATATACAACGCATCTCTTATGTATTTTCAATTTATTCTTGGCCGAATTTAACAAACTCCTTAGTTGATATTTATGATGTGGTTTCAGATGTCCGAATATTATGTTTTTTTATCTGCTTACTTATAAAATTAGTTAAACAATGTTCATAAGACAAAATTACCCACTTTATTCCTTGGTTCCTTCAATAACTTGTTCTGTTTATAAAACGTGCTTATATTATCCCGTTCATTTTTTTTTTCTAATAAGTTCATTAATTGCTTCAACTGGATAGCCATTCTTGACTGATGTGTTCAGTATGAAATTTTCTTTTAACTTTTAAATCTTCTTTTTCCATCAGTGTAATTAGCATTCTGTTGATCATAAAGTTAAACGTTGCCTATTTTTGTTTTTGAAGATGTTGAATCGAATTTTGTTCAACTTTCTTTCATGAATATATCCAACAAAGCCATAAGAATCAAAATCTTCTCAATTTTGTAGTCAAATTCAATGTTAATAAAATATGAAGTTTATTGATACATCTACTAATATTTGCTAGTCTAATATTGACAAATTTTGTATAGGGTAACTAGGGGAAGATCTATAATAAGGCTAGAAAACGAATATTTAAATGAAGTGTTTCGTTCAAATTTACGAAATGGACCACAAATTTATACAGAGAGAAACTTAAAAATTATAAAAGAGGTAAATGAAAGAGAAATTCACGAGAGCGAAAAATACAGGAGAGAAGCTCATAAAAGCATGTAAATATAGAATTCTAACAGAGACCGCCTACTAAACACGGGTAAATGTAATGCGGCTACTTAAAATAATTTCTAAATCAGTTCTAAGGTTTAAAACACATATAAAAGGGGGGTTTCTTCAAATACACTAACATTTTTTTAAACAAAGACAATTTAATTGATCTAACAGATGAATTTTCAAAATACCACCCCCCTAAATAAGAATGACAACACTTCAAACAGTTTTAAATAACGGGGAATAAAACTATAATTTATTATTTAATTAAATATTATTCAAAAAATATTGTTTAATTAAATATTAAACTTAAAATAAATACCAAAACTTTTAATATCTTTAAAATTTTTATATTATTTAATTAAAATTGCTCGCTTCATAAATTTATTCAAATAAAGTTCAAAGAGATAAAATTTTCTTTGCGGACATTTTGATTTTAAATTAAATAAGAAATTAAATAATTAATAATAATGATTAAATAATAATTTGAAAGAGATTTTATACAATTTAATTTTGTATATATACGAGAAGATTTTTAATAATTCAAACACATAAATAATTTTTTTTTCAATCTTATAACTGAGGCTATAGGAAACTAATTTGGTGTCAATTTCAATACTTATAAATATGCATAAATTAATTTTCATTTTTTGAATTTTGATATTGATAAATTTATCAAAGAATAAAAAAAAATTATAATATGAAATATTTAATTATAGTTGGTTTAACTTGTTCCCTTAGGATCTTGTTATGGTTACTTAATTATGTAAAATTTAATAGTTCTCATGGTAATTCTTTATTATAGGTTTATAATAATATCAGATTTCAAAAGGACAATGCACAAATAATATCTATATGCACAACTTTGTATATACACATTATTATTATATATAAAATATATTTATTTATATAAATGCAATTTTGTTTAAAGAAAAAACTTTTAATTAATTGCGTGTTTCATTATGAATTAAATTTTAAATCACATTGTAAATTCTGGAATTCATTCATAACAAAAAGTGTTATATGACAAGTTGCAGTTTTATAGTAGTAATTATGCGAAAGTTCATAACGGTATGAACTTTCATAACTAATTCTGCAACAAAATCTGTGTTCAAATTTTAGAAGGCTGAAATTTAGCCATTACATTAAAATGAAGAAAATTACTTGTTATTCATAAAAAATTCAAGTTCCCATTGAGTCAAAAATAATAAATATGTGAAATGAAAAGGAACGAACAAAGAGCCAATAGACCTAATTAATTAGGAACGAAATTAGGCCAATTTTATAAAATACAAACAGTATAAAAATGATCGAATGTCTGTATCGAATGGATGAGGTAAGGTGTTTTCAAAGACAAGCTACTTAGAAGGAAGCAAATTGCAAGATCAAAATTCAGATGAGAACAAAATATCATAAATGGGCGGGCATTAAATAATTAAATAATAAGAAGCGTTAAATCTAGACAAAGCTACATGAGTAGTTAATGAAAAAACTGAATTCTTTTTAAAGCTGACCTTTTATCCTGACAATGTTACAATAACATTTTCAGTTAATTAATACCATCCCATTTTATATTGAAGAATATTATATGAAAGTACAATTTCTAACGTCATCTAAAACTAAATTGAAATGTGAATGGTTATCGGTCATAAATCGGAAGCAAGCGAATATATTAAAGAATATAGGTGGCAACACTAATATTCACACATTCTAATTTAAATTTCCCTTTGTATTTAATTTAACATTCCTCATTTTACACAAATTTTAACCGAAAAAAATTGTTCTTTAAATTAAATTTAATAAAAATTAATTATAACAGCAATATTTTACGCTTTGTTTGTATGTCTAAAATTTTTTTTCTTGTATTTCCCAAAAAAAACAACAGTTTACACCTATTATAAATATTTTGGGTACCCATTAATATAGGACATCACCTATATCACCCAAACTATGTTGTATAATATTATTTATTCTTAATTGATTTTTATGTTTCGACTTTCCCGTTATATTTTAATTGAAAAATAATTATAATAAAGGTTGCCAAATTAGAAATAATATTATAATTATGTTTGTGTTTTGATCATTATTGAAATGAAAAGTCTTAAGAAATATTGACACATTTGCAATAGTAAATACGTTATACTCGTATACTCGTATTATAATAAAATCCTGCCTCTATCGATCTTGTCAACATTTCATATGATGAGAATTTCGTTCAATTCTAAGAAATACGTTTTATAAATCCATATATGTATATACGAACACCCTTCGCATAAGGTGGCAAATAATTTCATGGATGATTCTTTGATCGATTTCCAGCAAAAAATTGTATGGGAGGGTGAGGGGCTTGCAGATGTACTTATTTTCGAGCTACAGCCTATAAAAAAAAAAGGTACCAGATATTTCTTGCATATAAATAAATGCTTATAACTTCTGAATCATATGACATAGATTAATCATCCGGAGCTTGTTTTACAGGCGACTAATTGTTCTTTATATCGGTCTCACATTTAATTTGATTTGAGCCACAGCTTTCGAAACACCGCACGTCAAATTCAGAATTTTTGTCAAAGTCATTTTGTCAAATTTTTTTCTACAAAACTCGAAATTTCTCGAAAATTTTTGTTATTATCATGTTTTTTTTCGATGCGCTATCATGAGGTCTAAAGGTAACCCCATATATAACATTTTCCTCTATCTCTAATAGTTTTGCAACATTCGAGAACAAAACTATATGAATGTTATAGTAAAAAAAGGTTAAAATAATTTAAAAACGTCACTTATATTATCAAATATTTTAAATAATTTTTCAGAGCACATTATTTAAAATCCTGCCACAAAATGGTTATACATATGGCAACCTTTGTCAAAATAAACGCAACAAATATATTAATGAATTTTAGTTAAGTTCATACATTAATTTTTATCCTTAATGGAAATAATCACAATTGTATGTATATATACTTAGACATTAACATATACAATTATATATTGGAAATATAAATATATTTACTTCTATATACACCTAGAATACATAATATAATATTTATTTCTTTATTATTATGTGCTTTTCATTTAACAGAATTCATAAATTCATTAAACAAAAAAAAAAAAACACAAAAATAGGTTTGTGGGTATCTTTCACCCATTTTACAAGCATACATGTAATTTTTAGCCAACAATTACACACGTTACGATTTTTATATAATATGCGAATAAACTTAGTGAAATTATAAACAAAACAAGTGAAAGAAAAACATGGAAAATTTAATAAAATTTTCCAACGTGAATATAAAAACAAAATACCTGACTACACGGTAGGTACCTGACTATACAGAAAATTTAACAAGAGTGTAAGCCTCTCGAAGGAATAAGAGATTTATGTATTATATATATCTACATATATATATATATTTTGGGAGAGATTTTTCCTTGTTTATTTTATTTGGTTTTTCTCTGTGTTTTTTTTAACTATAAGGTACTGAATATTTTATTGAATATCGTAAAATTTAATAAAAATTTTGGTGCTTACTGCATGACGGCGACTATTCAAAAAGTTATTTTTAGTTGTGAATTTTTAATTTTTTCTTTTTCGTGTAACAAACTATATCTGGTATATGGTATAACAGAAGAACACAAAAAGTAGAATAAAAAAAAATTTAAACGGATGGAATAATAATTTTTACCCAATTCTAGTGGTTGTTTATTCTTATTTTATGGTCATTTTTTGAATTATTTTTTATTATTTTAAAAAATTTTTAATTTTTTTTTTCATTTTTCTTTTGTAATTGCAAGTTTTTATCTTCTTTTTATCCTTCTTTTGTATATAATTAATCTAGAAAATTTCATAAAATTTGTTTGATAACAATTCACTATTGCCAACCGTATATGTGATTTTTATAGTGACCACATCTTAAATTTTATAAATGCAGTACGTCTAGAGGAATGTGAGAGGAAAGTGTGTAAGTATCGAATATTTGTGTAATGTAATTTTCGAGTGGAGAGAGTAATTTTATGAGTCATTTTACACATTCAGAAGAACTCTTAAAATAATAATTTTGAATTACATTGATCGACTTTAGGAGGCGAATCAATTGGAAAGAAATTTTGTTCTAAGATTTTAAAATCTATAAATTTTTAATACTCCAAAATTCCGTGAACTGCAAAGAGAAAATAAGAGAAAATTTGCTTAAATAAGAAAAATACCAGTAGCATGGCAGTAGCATAAAGACACAATGACGATCCCAGTTTCTCTTCAAATTTTTTTTTTCTTCTATCATTTCTCTTCTTCCTTATAATATCGAATTGTACACAGATAATACAATACATACATATGTAGATTATTTAAACTTTTATACTATGGTCACATTATGAATATTTCGTATTCAAGAATGCATATACATACAATATACACATACATTTTATACAAGTTTATATATACAATATTTTTTCTTTATAATATTTTCGATAATGTGGTCATTTTAATAAAAGTCAACTTTTCATAATATTATACAAGTGCTCCTTTTCTAGCACTAAAAAAATAGAACTGAATTTTAAATACATAACCTTAAAAATGAAATGAAAGGAAAAGATAAAAAAAAACCGAAAAAATATAAAATGGAATTAAAAAAATATGAAAATAAACTTTTTGAAATTGAAATGAATTTTGAAACAAAGGAGAATTTTTCAGATAAATTATACATTTTTGGTTAAAAATTTGTAAACCCATATATATATATATATATATATAATACAGAAACTGCAATTGTAAAATTATTATACGGCACCATACAATAGATATTTTATTATTTCATAGTCTTATCCTATTTTATTCTCGGCTATATTGTGAATATTTTTGAAATATATAGATTATACATTTAGTATGTCGTCAACTGGGGATCATTTACCGAGTAAACGCCAATCTATGCCAATATTAAGAAAATCCAGCTTAAAGTGAAACTTATAAAATCCCCTGATGTATGACAACTAATATAAAGAAGGTTCAACTTAAAATAAAATTTATGAAATCCCTTCATGTATAAGAATTCCTCCTATAAATATGTATAATATCACAAAATTAAAACATTCTAATAAGATTATGATTATCTAACATTTCAACTTTAAAAAATTTTAAAAATATCTGGGTCTAATAATATATTAGTCCCAATAACTTCTTTTATGTATCCGTAATTAAATAGTCGCAGCAAGTAATTCACCTTTGAACAACGGTGTATTGTACTTAAAATTCGTTGTATATGCTAAGAACCCAAAAATTCGGAAATTTTCAAATACCATGAATTCGTTCTTAGTCGTCAATTCTGTATTTAATGTATACATATGTATTTATTTATTTTTTAAGATTTAAATTAATGGATATTTTGGAATAAAACAATAGTTTCATTTATTTCAAATATTTTATATGAATTCGATAAGGATATTTTAATCCTTGCTATAAAATAATATTGCTAAAATAGTAAGTTACATTTTTTGTAACATATTTTACTACAAATTTTTAAAATAATCGTGTATAAATACATTTTATATACAAAAATGTAAGAAACCATATAAAAAGGGTTACATACTTATTACAGGAAATTTAAACAAAAATATTTAGTATACACATAATATGGAACATTAATGTATAGTATATAGGAATCCATTAAACTTACACTCTGTATCAGAATTATTATACTGATTAATTAAAATATTGCTATTTATCGTAATAAATAGTATTACGATATTAATTATAATTAACAAATTAAATGCGAAGAGGTGCACAATTAATTTCGCGGGAAATCAGAATTTTAAATAAAAAGAATTTCATTTTTACGACATTGCTTACGATATTGTTTACGATATTAATTTTACGATATTGTACAATGACGTTGAATATAGTTAAATATTTAATGTCATTGTACAATATGATTGGTACAAATAAAGATTGGTAGCTTAATAAATAAGTAATAGATTGTTTGGCACAAACGGAAATCTTAATAAATTTATAAGTCAAAGAATAACGACGTCTTCTATTTATAGAAAATTCAATAAAATAATAGTTTTCCTAGTTGGAAAACAATAATTTGCTTAATATACCAATAACTTTGACTAGCAGTGTATATCAAACAAATAAAATACCATAATATTAAGTAATTTAATGTTAAAAGCTATAAATACAAGTTTATTACCATAATGTTGTAACTTGTTAATAATAACTTTTTTGTTCATGTTTTTTTACGAGAACAAGAAAAGTTATTATTTTTTTTCTCATATTTAGAAAAGTTCAATTTCAAATATCGGAAAATTTAAATAGTAAAAATATTTTCCTCTATTGTTATCGACGGTTGTAGTGCTCGTGCATTACATTGATAGAAATTGTTTTTATTACTTAATAAAAATTGTTTTGGTTTTGAAATTGACTGAATAAAAATAATAGAGTTTTATCTTAAATTAGTTTTCATATTTGATCTAAATTTGTTTCTTTTTTTTTTTCTTTCAATCAGGATACATAACACAATGTATGTACGTATGTACAATAGTTGTACAATCAAAATTAAACCAAAAATATTTTTAATTATTATGCCATTTCCAAAAATAAGTATTTACAATATTTGTGTTAATTTTCTATATTTTGTATGTATGATGAACATTTTTCGGAATATGGAAAAGTAGAGGTTTTTTAGGTCTATTATAAGTCATTTCATAAATATTTGTTAAAATGTTGTCAACATTATGAAATTATTCAAATAAACAGGGGCGTATTGGTGTAATTAACGAGGGAAAACTAATAACAGATATTAATAGTGCCTGTAATAAAAATAAAATTGCAATTATTGAAAAAAAAAGAAGAAGCTCCTCATAAAATTAATCAAATTTAAAATCAAGACCTTTTTCATTCGATACAATTAATGATAAAAGCTCAACTAATAGTAAACAACATTTAAAAATAGGTAGTGTTTTCCATCCTTGTCTTTTTAAAATAAACAGTAAGGCGAAAAACACCATTATGATCTAAATAAGAACTCATACTATTTATATATTAATAGTGTTAGAAGCCTTCAACTTAAAGACAACATACTATATACTAATCTTCTGATAACCGTGGACTGAAATATCGGCCAAAAATAAAAATTGATTGTTTATACAATGAGAAGGCCCTTAAAGTGGAACCCTGAGGGTAAACAGAAGAAATTGAAATAAAGAAAGAAATTGAAGAAACTGACAAATCGTGGCTTGAAATAAAGCTACTTGCGCGCAACAAGTTCAGACGAAGAAGCTTTATGGATGCCCTATACTCCCAAAGAGAGTAGAAAAAGGAGAAAAAAAAATAGAATATTTTGTTATTATAGTCAAAAATTATGCAATATACGGTGTATAATTAAAAATGGAATTCTTAAAAAAAACCTTAAGTCTTAGGTTTGAACTTAAGAAAATGGAAAACAAAAGATTTCTTTATATAAAACGGAATCACTCCAGACTACATCAATAGATCAATTTCTTATGAGTAGTTATATTGACGAGTAGATGCACATGAATGGGCCAATAAATTAGTCTCATTTAAACTATTTGGTGCCGTGTATTTTGTTCAAACTCGAGGAATAACATTAATTTAGCACTCCTAATCCGGCTCTGATCATATTTACAATCTTTACAAATTTGATTATTTTATCCATTTAACTTCCAAGTTTCCAAAAATTATTAATAAAATTTTAATATGTAATATTCTAAAATTATTTAGTATCAAATCAAATACAAAAAAAATTTTTTGACCGCAACACACAAATAGAAAATAGTATATGTATATAAAAGGCATAAAATTTTCCACCATTTAAAACTACATAATTATATATACAACAATAAAATATAACAATTATGTAATTTTTATAAAACATTTTTGTTGAATACTTATGATAGAGTGAGCCTGAAATGTTAAGAATAAATTTCCTTTATGATAACAGAATGAACGAGATATACAAAATTGTACACAGAAAGAAATTATTACCATTTAATTGTTATACAAAAATGTTATAAGGTATGTATGGGCTTTATTAACAAAAGGCCAATCTAACACAAACATAAATAAATGAAAAGGAAAAACTCAAAATTTATGATGACATGAAATATTTTTTAATTACATAAGACTCTAAATATAAGTATACTAACAACAATAATTTGTGGATAACAAAGGATATTTATAAACACAGAAAGAAAAAAAAAAGGGTAACTTTAAAGCAATAATTATAGTAATTAGATAATTTTCAAATCCCTTGTTAAAAAATTCATATACACCACAAAAACATAACTATGTACGTATAGGTACCCTATTATTTTAGGAATATTTTGCTCTCTATTTACTGAAAAATGAAAAAATGTAAAAAAGGTACTTAAAAAGTAATTATTAATGTTCTATTTTAGAGTTTCATGAACAAATTTGACGCAAGTTTCACATTACCAATGACCTCTTTTAATTTGTGTATAGTAACAACAAAAAAAAAGTTTCTTTTATTTCCTATTTCTGTTCCATATATGGGTATATAAACATTGTTATATAAGCGAACGATTTTTGTATATATGTATAATTGATCCTTAAGGATATTAATACGAGTATATGTTAGAAACTGACGTAATATTATATAATGCTTACTTTAATTATTGTGAAGGCAAAATCAATAGCACTCACAATTATTACATTAAAAAAAAAAGTTAAACTTAAGTCTTTTTGTGGCAAATGTAATAGAACAGTAGCGGTTACAATATTTTATATTATCTTTCTTAGACAAAGTAGATTATAACGATTAGTGGCGTACTATGTATTCTTACACGCTTTTGGCATACTATGTACTCTTACACGCTTGATAATAGGCTGTAGCAAAAATATTTTTGGAGATATTTAAAAAAATCTTTTGAAAAACTTTAAACGCGTTTTCTGGCTAAACTAAAAGAGATAGAGCGATTCTAACTGTTTTGTGTGATCACTGGGAGTTCACAGATTCTGCCAATATATGATAATGGGCTGTAGCAAAAATATTTTTGGAGATATTTAAAAAAATCTTTGGAAAAACTTTAAACGCGTTTTCTGGCTAAACTAAAAGAGATAGAGCGATTCTAACTGTTTTGTGTGATCACTGGGAGTTCACAGATTCTGCCAATATATGATAATAGGCTGTAACAAAAATATTTTTGGAGATATTTAAAAAAATCTTTTGAAAAACTTTAAACGCGTTTTCTGGCTAAACTAAAAGAGATAGAGCGATTCTAAGTGTTTTTTGTGATCACTGGGAATGCACAGATTTTGCCAATATATAATAATAGACTGTAGCAAAAAATATTTTTGGAGATATTTAAAAAAATCTTTTGAAAAACTTTAAACGCGGTTTCTGGCTAAACTAAAAGAGATAGAGCGATTCTAACTGTTTTGTGTGATCACTGGGAGTCTACAGATTCTGCCAATTTATGATAATGGGCTGTAGCAAAAATATTTTTGGAGATATTTAAAAAAATCTTTGGAAAAACTTTAAACGCGTTTTCTGGCTAAACTAGAAGAGATGGAGCGATTCTAACTGTTTTGTGTGATCACTGGGAGTTCACAGATTCTGCCAATATATAATAATAGACTGTAGCAAAAATATTTTTGGAGATATTTAAAAAAATCTTTTGAAAAACTTTAAACGCGGTTTCTGGCTAAACTAAAAGAGATAGAGCGATTCTAACTGTTTTGTGTGATCACTGGGAGTCTACAGATTCTGCCAATTTATGATAATGGGCTGTAGCAAAAATATTTTTGGAGATATTTAAAAAAATCTTTGGAAAAACTTTAAACGCGTTTTCTGGCTAAACTAAAAGAGATAGAGCGATTCTAAGTGTTTTTTGTGATCACTGGGAATGCACAGATTCTGCCAATATATGATAATAGGCTGTATATGATAATAGGGAGTTCACGGATTCTGCCAATATATGATAATAGGCTGTAGCAAAAATATTTTTGGAGATATTTAAAAAAATCTTTGGAAAAACTTTAAACGCGTTTTCTGGCTAAACTAAAAGAGATAGAGCGATTTTAAGTGTTTTGTGATCACTGGGAATGCACTACAGATTCTGCCAATATATAATAATAGGCTGTAGCAAATATATTTTTGGAAATATTTAAAAAAATCTTTTGAAAAACTTTAAACGCGTTTTCTGGCTAAACTAGAAGAGATAGAGCGATTCTAAGTGTTTTTTGTGATCACTGGGAATGCACAGATTCTGCCAATATATGATAATAGGCTGTATATGATAATAGGGAGTTCACAGATTCTGCCAATATATGATAATAGGCTGTAGCAAAAATATTTTTGGAGATATTTAAAACAATCTTTTGAAAAACTTTAAACGCGTTTTCTGGCTAAACTAGAAGAGATAGAGCGATTCTAAGTGTTTTTTGTGATCACTGGGAATGCACAGATTCTGCCAATATATGATAATAGGCTGTATATGATAATAGGGAGTTCACGGATTCTGCCAATATATGATAATAGGCTGTAGCAAAAATATTTTTGGAGATATTTAAAAAAATCTTTTAAAAAACTTTAAACGCGTTTTCTGACTAAACTAGAAGAGATAGAGCGATTCTAAGTGTTTTTGTGATCACTGGGAATGCACAGATTCTGCCAATATATAATAATAGGCTGTAGCAAAAATATTTTTGGAGATATTTAAAACAATCTTTTGAAAAACTTTAAACGCGTTTTCTGGCTAAACTAGAAGAGATAGAGCGATTCTAAGTGTTTTTTGTGATCACTAGAAATTCACAGATTCTGCCAATATATGATAATAGGGAGTTCACAGATTCTGCCAATATATGATAATAGGCTGTAGCAAAAATATTTTTGGAGATATTTAAAAAAATCTTTAGAAAAACTTTAAACGAGTTTTCTGGCTGCACTAGAAGAGATGGAGCGATTCTAAGTGTTTTTGTGATCACTGGGAATTCACAGATTCTGCCAATATATGATAATAGGCTGTAGCAAAAATATTTTTGGAGATATTTAAAAAAATCTCTTGAAAAACTGTAAACGAGTTTTCTGGCTGCCCTAGAAGAGATAGAGTGATTCTAAGGGTTTTTTGTGATCACTGGGAATTCACAGATTCTGCCAATATATGATAATAGACTGTAGCGAAAATATTTTTGGAGATATTTATTCAATTGTGCTTGAGGATTTTTTAAGAATACATCAAAATGTGCATTGTTCATCGAATAAGGGGTTGTAATTCCAGTTCTCTGTTCCCATTTATTCACTCCCATATTATGCACTTATTACTGCATAAAAAAAAAACTACCAATGTTTACAATAACTCATATTCATATATAAGAGTTATTATATATGAATATAAGAGTTAATGTAAACATTGGTTATATATGTTAGCAATATTATATACAAAATAAAGCACTTATATTGCCCCTATTATTCTAGATATTTCAATATAATTAGAAATAATTATTATTGATATTGCAAATATATATTATATAGGAACCCTCTTTGCTCTAAATGTTCAATTAGAGCATATCATTTACATAATATATATTATAAATTTAAATAGATAACTCCTATTATACTATTAATATTATGTATGTATGTATAGAAAATTAATTGTGAAAAACTAAAAAATTAGGGTTGCCTTAAAGGTATATAGATTAAATTAGGTCAATTCTAAGGTTTACTTTCATTTCAGATTTGTATTTATAATTAAGAGTATTTACGATTTTTTAAGAGAATTTATAGTAAGAGTATTTATACAAATTCAATGAATCGAAAAAAGAGAAAATTTAAGTTGTAAACTTACCATTTCGATTTTCACTGTCAGCTGGTTTCATTTGAATGGGATGATGCATCTGAAATTAAGAAAATATTAAATATTACTTTCATTTCTAGAATTTTAAATTTAATCAAAAAAAAAAAAATAAGTCTAATTCTACTTCGTAGAAATTACATTATAAGACCGTATTATTCCGTATATATTTGATTTACAAGACCGTATAAGACCGTATATTCCGTAAATATTTGATTTACAAGTAAGTTTTTAATAGCGATTCTAATGTTTGTAATGATTATAAGTGCTTAATTAAAATTGTTTCAATTAACATGAAAATAGCAACGGAGTTGCGGTCCTCTGCACTCCACAAGTTCCTCGAATATATAAGGCCGGGGAATCCCGATCGGGTGGTGGGATGGGGGGCATAATGGATCCTATACGTGGTCGCGGTGTACTATTACCACGTAATAGAAACCTTTACAGCATATTTGAAAGTAAAATGACTCTGTTATAATTGCTAATAGGAGCTCATAATAATGATTACATAGAGGAAGCAGCTCCCAAACATTAATTGTTATAATATTGAATAGTGCAATTAAACTGTTTGTAACAAATACCCGAGAGAACCTTTAAGAGCATAGAGATTTAAAACCAATATTCAATAAATCGAAAGGATGAGATTATTTATTTAACTTACAGTCACTCGAAACAATTTTAAGATGTTCGAAACATGTTCAAGTTCATTCTTTAAATATTTATAAAAATCGTACAACAATTTATGAAAACATTTTAACATTAGACAAAAATCTGAGAGAATCTCGGAGTACACAAAAATTACGGACGGACAAAAAGCGCATATGTGCAACAGAATTAAAAATAAAACGTATTGTTAAGGAAATTTTAACAAGAAAGCATTCAAAAACTTTCGGAATACAAAATTATTTATACGAACATAAATACAAAAAAAAAAAATGACATAAAGAAAACGACAAGTTATGAGTTTCAAAAATGACACAAAACAATAATTTTTGTATTCTTAACATTTTCCTCTCTTATTCTCTTTCTCTCTCTCTTTGTCTCGCTCTGTCTCACTCTCTCTCTCTATTGTTATTTGGTTTTAATTGTATACTTTTCTTTCAATAGAAAAATTACTAAAAACTTTTGACATTCATTTTAGTTTTCCAAAAATTTCGAAATAAAATTGACAAACTAACATTTAAAAGAAAGCATAATAAAAAACTATTGGTTTACTATGGGTATTCATTACACATGTTCAAATATATGTTATACAAGTTTTATAATTATATATATATATATATATATATATATGTACATATATGTAAATCTAAAAAAAAAAATTTAAATACTTACCCCTTCTAAAGTTCTAATATTATGAAGTGCATCCTGTGCTCTTAACGCTGCCTTTCTTGTATAAAACGTCACAAAACAGCACCCTGAAAACACAAAGAAAGCAAAGAAAAACATAAAGACAAAGAAAATGCAATCAAAACTACACACATACTATAAAACAAAAAAAAAAATTACAAACAACATGAACATATGTATAAAAAAAATATTCTAGGTAAAAATTTAAGAAAAACTACAATAAAAATTTAATAAAACAGGAAAAGAGAGAGTGAGAGAAAAAAAAACTTTTTATACATGAATATAAAATGCATGTTGATGCAATTTAAATTTTCGGACCAAAAGTTACAACAAAAACAAAATTTTTTAGAAACAAAACAATTCGAAACAACAAAAAAAAAAGTAAACTATTTTTCTCTTTTTACTTTATTACCCCAGTTGCATAACTTGGATTTCCTTTACATACAATGAATGTATAAACTAAAGTTAAATTTAATTCTAAACTTATACAATTTAACGGTAATACGAACAAAATAAAATTCACGAGGGGAATTCAACAAGTTTTCAAACTACAACATTAAAAATAATTAATTGAGCGCCATCTATTGCAATATTCATGTTCTAATATATTATGAATATAATTAAATTATAAAATTTTGTATAGCAATATGATTTTAATGAATGACTCTAAAATTTGTTGAATGGGTTGAAAAATCCTGATGTTACGTAACATTTTCAGTTTTTTTGAGAATGACAGATTTTGACATTTCTAATGATATAAATTTAGTTTTGTGTATACTGGTTCGTCTGAAACTGATATTATAATTCTCGCGGGGTGATTTCTTGAAGGTTTTTACGAAAACAATTTTTCGTGTGGAGGAGAGAAGAACTCGGACATTTAGCGATAGTTTTGAAGGTCTAAGAAAATCATCTTGGCAAAAACCAGTCTATCATAACAAATATCCATAAAACTTTCAAAAGCTAATGTTTGCAACTTTATTTTTCTCAGCTAATAAACTTTCACAACGTGAATGGTTCATGTTTTCGAGATATAGGTCCTTAAACATGATATTGTGAGAAGAAAACTGAAAATTTTTCACAAAACGTTAAATATTTCAAAAATTACTTTTAGCGATGTAAGCTGCCTTATTCTCTACAACTTGGTTATACACAATTTTCATGTCACATGCAGCATTAGTCCGGAAAAGTATGTCAATTTATGTAAAAAAATGGCTGTTAATAAAAAATACGTGAAAAGTTTTGAATTTTGTAATAAAGACTTAGAAATTTTAAAAGTACAAGAAAAAATTGCCTTAACAAATTTCTCAAATTCATACCCCATTTTAAAATAGACTGTCAAAATTCCTATACATCTCAATTTTTTCGAATATTATTGACATAAAACGGTAAAAAAAAATCTACTCTTAATTTACTTAAAACCGGCTCCTCAAATTGTTTCTTTTAAACGTCGCAATTTTAAGTTACATTTATTTTTGTTTATGCTGCACTGCATTTGACTAGAACGTTTCGAATTCCCACCGTATGTTATAAAAACTTACAATGTTTTCAATTTCCAAAATATTTTGTATTTTAAAATTCTAATATAACTAAATCCAAAAACTCAACAAAAACTGTCGTTTTAAAAGAAGAAATTTTTAAAAATTCAAATTTTATATAAATAAGTATAAAGTTTCCATTTAATAACAATGGTAAAGAAAATTTTTACCGCATCCTTGTAAATGAAATCTTTAACTTGTTACTTAACATCATATGAGATTCAAGACACTTAACATTACAATAACATTTAATTAGAAAGAAAATTCAAACAACAACTATTTTAAACTTTGTAATTTTTTATTTTCAGAATCATTATTGCCAGTTTCTAAAAAGTGTTATACTACATAATTGGGAAAATTATTTGGAAATTAGAAGTAAAAAATAGTATACAATTCTATAATTAAAAATTTTGTTCTTTAACGAGGTATCCTGCTGGTTTCGCATTCTGCTGGTAATTAGGTTATTTTTCTTATTAAAAAATGAATGAAACATAAATGACTCTGTTATATTAAACAAAAACATGAGTCCGAATTTAATTTGAGTGGACTATACGATCCGTGAAGATTTATACGTATAAAACTACATGAGGATGTTGCTATGAACGGTTAACTCACTTTTATTATAAAAAAAGATGATACATTTACAGATTCTTGATGACCTTGATAAAAATGAAGAAGTTATCAAAAATGAATATTAAGCTAAGCACATCAGACTCATCTGAGGGAAAAATAAAAATTTTTGGAGGTTAAATATGAACGCATTTTACTGACAGAACAGCTTACTTGGACATATAAACTTATCACTCGGTCATCTAAATTCAGTATCTGAGGTGGATCTTGAATTCTTCAGAGAAAAAGTTCAACAAAAATTAAATAAACAATAATTGGTATACGAAACATAATCGAATGATTTCGGCAAATTCTACATAGGCCATAAAGAAGGGACCATAAATAACAATATTGAAAGAGCGTTCGAATGAAGAAAACCGAAGAAAGAAGATCAAGAATTCACAATTTTTTAATTAATGGATGCGAAACACTTATGTCAAACACATTACTTAACAACTGCCGACATCCAACAAATTCAAAAAATGCAAAGAAGTATAACAATGGCTATATCATACTAAAAAAAAAAAAGTAAAAATTTTGCAAAAACTGCATAATAGTATCGAACTATCAAAAATTAGGTAGAGCCAAGCTTCTAACTCTACAAAATTCAACTTTACATGGCCTTACCTCACAAACTCTACATTTTAGTCAAAATGTGTGGCTAGGCCAGATAATATCCTTGTCCTTTGCTCGCGTTTGACTTCTCTCCACGAAAGGTCTGAAATAAATCCATCATGACAAGGACACAGTCCTAATAATCATGGTACTTTACTCAAAACACCAAGTGTCTTAAAATTAAAACAATTATTTTTATAGAGAAATCAAAGGCGTTTTTGAAAAGCTATCGCAATTACCAAAGTCCAACAAGACAATTTGTAGGGGACCTAATTAATATCATATTGGGGACAAATTGAACTCATTATTTTAAGTACATTTATATTAATTGTAAAATTTTATACCCAATTATGGCTAAAGCCCGCCTTTTTCAAAAACTCAACTATTATACTTGAATAGTAATTATTTTAATTTTATAATTCTTTACTAACAAAAAACTTTTCCAATTCAAAACAAAAATGCAATTAATATTTTTTAATGTCACTATAATTTAAACTAATATAAATAACTATTTAACTAATTTATACAAATTACTAAATTATATAGAGAAAAAAAAAAACTAAATTAATCTACTCATTTAAAAAAAATATATACAAAACTTCTACAATTAACAAATAAAATTAAAGAACTTTTACAAATTTCTCTCTGACGACTTTCTCTCCCCCCTCAAATATTACAAATTCTTAATTGTTAGCTTTTAATTCAACCCCTATATAACCCCATTCTCTCTTCTATTTAAAAATTGTTGAAAATAATAAAAAATTTCAAAAAATGTATAACTTTTTTTTTTTGTTTCGTGATCCCAAACAGAAACATAGAGAAAAAGGATAACATTCTCGATGACATTAAATTTCTTAATTCTATTTTAACTCTGACACACTAATAAAAGACTGGTTGGTATTATTAAGTACGAAACTTTTAACACATTTACATAATTTAAAAATAATATGAACTAAAAGTGTTAGTTAAACAATTTAATTTTTAAAATAATAAAAAAAAAAATTTTTTAAAATAGCAAGAAAAAATTTTAAAACAAAAACAATTAAAAATTTCAAGAATAATGAAAGGGGGGGGGGGCTGGTTGTGTGGAATGGGAGAAAGAAATTAATTTTTCTCATTTTTCATTAACACTTACCTTTACTAACACCTGTTATTTTATCTCTTAATACATTAATTGCATATATACGACCGAAACCCTCAAATAATCCTTTTAATTGTATTTCATCTAATGTTTTTGGTATTTGACCAACAAACATTTTAATATGATCTGGATCTGGTTGATCCTTATTCATTTCATCATCTTCATTTTCATTTGTATATTTTTCTATTTTACAATTATTATAAATTATATTATTATTATTATTATTTTGTTGTGTAACATCATTATCATCATCATTATTATTATTATTATTACTACTAGTAGTATTTATATCACCGGGGACCATTACTATTGATTGTGTTATTGCTGGTACTTGTGATGTTATTACTCCTGTTGCTGTTGTTACTGCTGTTGTTGTTATTATTGGTTTTATATCTATTACTGATGATGCTAAGTCTGCAACATTTTCAATATTATTATTATTATTACTGTTATTGTTATTATTGTTGACAATGACAGTATCCGTGCATGTATTTGCTTTCATTGCTCTATATAGAAAGATGAAAAAAGAAAAAAAAATACAAAGAATAGAAATTCAAATTATTTATATATATATAAAATTTCTATATGTGTGTATGTAAAATAATGAATATATGTATATGCGTATATAGTAGTAGAAGGTGATATTTTGTTTGATCCCTAATGCTTTTTATTTTCGATAATTCGCATGCTCTTAATAATAGTTATATTGTTATGTCTAAGTCAAAATCAACTCAATTTTGTTTATAATTCCACTACAGAAATACGAAGGAAAAAATCTAGAGTGAAGAAACCCGAATACCGTTAACAATTTTTATTTTATTCCTTCTTCGCTCCTGGAGGATCATACGGTTGGTGCACGATATTGTAAATAACAATAGTCATCGATTTTACTAGATGTGGTGATGAGCCTACCGTAACCGTTAACAAATAACAAACTTTATTAAAAATCAATTCGGCTTGCCCATTGAAAAACTAAATTTTCTGCTTGCCCATTTCGAGCTATGAGCTATGGTGAATAACTTTTCGAGAAATGAGCTATGGTGAATCAATTTTTATTTTTCTTTTGAGACTAAGTCAAATCTTTTGTTTACATATTGATCGAACACCATCAAAATTTTTAGAAAATAATTATACCAACATTAATTATTATGATGTAATTCCGGCCGAAATATACAAAAGAGCACCTGAAGGTGCGGCTCATTGAGTAGAAACCCTAATTAATAATCGTGACTAACATTTACATAAATTTTTATTTATTAAATTAAATGACAACGAAAAGATTCATCAATTTGGAATTTTTTTTCCATTTTTCTTAAAAATTTCAAAATCAAGTACTAAAAAAGTACCCTATTCGTTTCCATAGGTAAAAAGTAACACACACACAAGAGATACAGAAAGAAAATGAGAAAAACAAAATTACTTTTTTATTTCAAAAAACTAAAAAACAAAAAATATATAAGAGAAAAGTGAAATTTAATTTTTGTAAAAAAAAAAAATCTGAAATTAAAATTAGGTATGTTATGTGTTTGTAATGTATGTAATATGTAAGTATGTCAGCATAATATTGTATAATATCTTAGTAAATATTATTATTCTATTATACAAACCGTAAAATGAAGATGAAGATGGAGGAAGAGGTTTATGGTGAAAAAATTAAGGTAATGTTAAAATAAATAAAATTGAATTGTTTGCACATGATACGGATAGCGGCTTCTTTTCTCCTCTCAATGGCATTATTAAATTGTAAAATAGTTAGAATTAATGTATATTTTTGTTGAATTGGTGGAAATGGCATGAATGGTAGAAAACAGAAACATTTGGGATAAAAATTATAACATTAAATATGAATTTTTTCTTTTATACCTTTAAAACTCAAGTCGTCTCTTATCATAAAATTTTCTTTCTATTGTTTACTCTCTTTAGTAAAATGTTATCACTTTAAGTCAACATATTTAAGTATATTTATGCATGTACACACTTACACATATAAAAATATTGTAATTTTTTTTTATGTTTTACTTATTTTTCATATTGTCTGACATTTTAGTAAATTAAAAAGTCATTAGAAAAACATTTTAAAAATATTTTTTTTTTTGATAAAATTGAAAATCAATTGGAAATACAGAAAAATTTAAATCCTTTGATAAAATTTTGTAAATTTAATTATAATTTATATTGAAAGGGATAATCCTTGAAGATGTTTACCAGTATATTGATATATTGAGCCTATAATCAAGGTTGCCACTTGAATTGGGGAGGTAGGTTAAGCGTAGAACAGTTCATTTCATTTAAAATATTGTTCCGAAAGATGAAAAATATTTCTACATTACAAGTTTAATTAATCCCTTTCATAGACACAAAATCATAAACCTTAATAATTAATTTATTTAGATTTGCCTCTAAGTTTTCTATTAGATTAATTTTTTTTTTAAATAATTTCTACTGATTATATTTCATAACTAGGTATTTGATAAATTATATTTGATTAAATTTAATTGTAAAAAACCCTATTCAATTCCAGCAGAGCAATATGGTAAATTTAAAATATTCATATAGCAAATCGGAGGTATAACAGCTTTAATACCTACCATTAAGTTATGTAGTAATTCCAGTTTATTACCGCTTAATTAAGTTACCGCTCAATTGGGCTTCCGTTCTTTTGTTTGCGGGCGGTTGCCACCTATATTTTAATATTAATATTTCGAATAATGTGACATTATTGAAAACCCAATTAGTTGCTTTTATTTGCGCAATAAAACAGATTCGGTTAACAGCTTTTCTCGGATAAGTGCTCACAAAAATTTGAGATGCACTTAAGCGGGTTTTACTGTAGTAATAAACCTAAAATAATTGTCAAAAACTATAAAAAACTATACAAATGAGAATCGCTTTTTTTTTAGAACAATAAAGTAAAATAAGAAAAACCATTTCAAAATAGTCGAAATGTAGCAACTCCGAAAATTAAGTAGAATTAACCCAAAAAGTAGCACTTTTACTACAAAAATATCATTTTGGCGACGCTGCTGCCTTCATTTCAAAATTTTTGAATTGACTATTTCGAAAAATTTCGTTTTAATAGAAAAAATAAATTAAAAATAATTTAATTTCGGAAAATATAATCTTAAATTTTATTTTATTCTAAATATAATCTTAATTATCATAATCTTTGTTTGAATCTGAATAAAGTTCTCCTTAATTTACACAATTAACATTAAATTTTTTTTACTTTTCTTCACTTAGTTCTAAAATTTTGAATTTTGAAAATTTTTTAATAAGACAAAAATTTTAAGATTTGAATTTTTTTTTAATAATAATTTTATTTTGCATAAATTCAGGAGAACATTATTTTTCCGATTAAAATTTTGAAAATCTTAATCATCATTGTTTAGCAACATTTTTATTAGTTACTATTTTATTGTATTCATTTTATGTTTACAATAAAATTTTTAGTCATGAATAACGTGTGTTATACGTAATGTATATTAATATTAAAATATTTATAGTTTCTACAATCATTATAAGAAGAGAATGGAATGGTGAAAACCATCTTAAATTATTTATTGAACTTAATTATAATCTTGATTGAATACATAATATTATGTAATACTTTTGCACACATACCTCTTGCGTTTAATTTTACTTATAGAACATAGTTTTCATTAAATCCATAAGCAATTTTAGGAGCACTATTATAAAATTTATTAGATAATTTTTAATTATAAAAGAATTATTTGAGTATATGCAATAATTTTGCGCGAATCAAGAACTACACTTAAGAAAATTAAAAAATATCAAAAAAAAAACAAAGAGAAAATCTCGCATTGAAAATTTAACCACAAAGATATTCTCTCTTTAACAAAATTTTACCCGTAACCCTAAATCTATTTATTCTTAACCACACCAAAAAAAAAAAAAAATAAAATTAAATTTTACATCATTGATGATATTTTTTAAGCGCTGCGATAAGCTAAAGAATTTATGCGACTTTATGAAATTTCCGAAAAAAAAAATTTTTTTTTTTTTCGTATGTCAAATCGAATATAAAAGGTTATATTGCAAAATACATTGTAAAAGAAATTCACTCTGTCACATTTAACGGACAGGGTATGCGATTGCTAGTATTAAAATCCGACTTTGGTAGTTTGAAGCATTTATGAGCAAAAACATAGAGTCTTTATGCAACATGCAAAGATGCATACATAGCGGAAGGAAATTTGTTAGAAAACTACGAACTAAAATTGAATTTAACCTTGTTCAGTATTACAAATCTTGTTATTAAGATCATGTGCAGATTTTTATAGACATCACACCACGCAAGCAACAGTGGCAAGGAATGAAATACGAAATTCTATTTTTCACTTAGCTAGTTAGCAATCATTTTAAATTCCTCGCGGGAACTCCAACTTGTCGTGATAAGGAAGCTGAGTAGAATCGATAAGCGACAGATAATAAATATATACAGGCAGCATGACTACATGTTGAAAACCCTTTCAAAATGTTGGACGGGTTGAATAATACGGCCAAAATACAACCTTAGAAAATCGGATGGACTCTTCTTCTCTTTACACAGAACACAGGTCGTTAGGGATACATGCGACAAGACTACGATTACCATCCAATACTTTATGTTGCAGATACCGGGAAATGCACAAGAGCGACCCTATTTTTCACTATATCTGTGAGTGTTCGGCTCTACGCGGGGCAAAATTGTTCCGTCGTTCGTTCGTTTTCAAATGATCAATGGCTTCTTCATCACAAACCCAATTGTATTCCACAAATTTACAAAAAATAAATAAATGGCACTCACGGTGTCCAAAATTTATCATTTTTTCAAACAAAAAAAAAATTTATTTGTATTCTGCTTTCAAATTCAATTAATAAATATGTAAATCAAATAAAAAAATATTAAAAATGAAAGCAATTTGAAGTTTTTGAACATTAATTTTAGTTTTTTTATTTTATTTTTTTTTTTTTTTGCGTTTTATCGCGAAAATATCATTTAATTCATTTTTCTTTACTGGCTTTACTACGGTATAGCGCTACTGTTTTCATACATTTTTTTTTTCACTTGTTTTGTTTTTATATAGTTTAAGGTAGATGAAACATATGTGTGCTTTATGAAAATCTATAAATTTCCATTACTTTTAGTACAACGGACTTCCATCAACAATAAGCCTTACATATTTTCTTTTTTTTATTATTTTTTATTCATTCGAGACCAATATCGTATAGTTTTGTTGTTGGATATTTTAAATTACACTCTCCGCATTTAATATGAATAGTGTGAACGAATGTAATTCAATTCAAAAATATTTATATTCGAAGAACAATGACGGATGTGAGTATTATAGAGGTTAAGTGGCATATTTCAATAATGAGAGAGTTCCACTAAATTCTTAAATATCCAGACGTCGCTTCTCCGATTCTATCAAGTTGAATGGATTCTACTGAACTTTGTTTTATTACAATTGTTCCTGTAACTGCTAGATTTTCAAGATATCTTTCTTTGCTATACAACACTCGTACACGGGAAAAATCTCTCTGAATTCGTTATCAAATTTCGGTTGCCGTTTTCTAGCGTTATTCGCATATTGCCGCGAGGACACTCTCACGATATTCTCTAAATGCTTTCAAAAAATCTTTCTTCTCTGCTTATTCTATTTTGCATTCAGGGAAAGTGTGAAATCGATATCCTCTACTCCAAGCTGCATATTAATTACAACATGCTTGCGTTCAACCTGAATGCCAAGGTCGAGTATTAATTTCATAGTGTCCGCCTTTTTCTATTTCATTATTTTTATTTTTGTATTATAAGGATTTGTCTGTATACTTGTCTTCTCTCTGTGGCATCTTCTCTATACTAATGCCTAGATTTTGCTTACATCACCAAAGAAAGCATTTGGAAGATAGTGCGGGAGGAAAATGCTACTCCTATGCTCTTGATACTTTCTGATGACCTAATACTAAGCTTTTCTTGCAGGTGTCTGGCCTTCCGAGATAAATTTAGCCTTCGCGTATTTAACCATCGCGTGAAATATATTTATCAAGAATTTAGTAAGTAAGTACAACTTACTTTTTTTGTAATCCAGTTTTTAATCAACTTGCTTTATTCAATTATAAATTTTAAATCAAGTTAGAGACTATAAAAGGCTGCTATACGAACTAATATCACTAGCGAAAAAAAAAACTTGAACCGTAAAAAAAAATTATTATTTTATTATATTACTTTTTTTTTGCATTTAGTCCAAAATAAATTGTTATTTTTTATAAGTATCCGGAAGTTAACACGGCTACTTTTAAACTTCCCATTTGAATTGTTTTTTTTTTTGTATTTTCTTGATAATGTTTCTCATATAGCAGGTACAACATATAGATGATAAATGACCCTTGATGAATATGTTTTGTCGCCTCTATTATTTATGCACGTATATACAAGCGAATATAAAACACATTAATAAATATAGTTATGTTATAAAAGTGTATGTATAGGTATGTATGCATTTATAGAAATATTAGTAAAAAAAAACCCGAAATATCTGCTTAATCCTTATATATATAGAAATATTAAATTGTATATCACCAATTTACAATAGGATAAAACCCCAACATGATATAACTATGGTGTATTTTTACTCTCTCTCTCTCTCTTTCACTCTCTCTTTCACTCTCTCTTTGTTGTTATTTGTTGTAAGTTGAAAAAAAACCAGGTTCTATTTATAAAAAACTAACAGCATATTGTCTATAAGAATTCACAGGAGCAAAATATAAATTACTTTCATTATATTTTATGTACATATATATGTATGTACGTATGTATAATATAAAATTGTGGTACTCTATTTTAAAACACCTGAAAAATAGAACAGAAAACCATAAAAAAAAAACAAAAGCATCAATCTACATCAGGCTGTCCAAAGTAGAAAATTTTTTTTTAGTTCTTGATTTTTACATGGTTTTTTTTTTATCCGCTGTACCAATGTAACAATAAGCTCAGGTTTTTTTTAAGGTTGTTTTTTGTGTTTGGTTTTTTTTTGTGTTTATTTTATTTCTATATATACTAATTCCTACTTTATGGGATAAAAAATTATTGTTTACGGAACACAAAAAGGAATACGAACAACCAATATTATAAACGAAAAAGAATTTATAGTCGACCAATTGTGAGAAAAAAATTACCAAAAACCAGAATATTATCTAAAAAGAATGGTGAAATTTTGACAACAAATGATTACAGCTATTTCAGTAATTTTTATGAATCACGTAATATGCCGCTCATACACTTTGATTTAGAAAGAATTGGCGAAAGATATTTGCTGTCAAAAATTCGATGCTCTCTACAGTGCCTCTCTCTTAAAAATTTTCAAAAAACGGCAACAATATTTACGAAAATATTCCACTCTCTACAAAATACAAGCGGAAAACAAATGAAAAAAAAATTTTCAAATACTTTCTTTATCATCTGATTGTCAATCTCATTTCTAATTTATGACATCTAAGATGGGAGGAGGTAAAATACAAATTCAAATTTGGAGTGTGAAATTCTAACTTCATAATACGTGCAGAGTAAATAGTATATTACTTCGTATGGTATTCGTGCGGTATTCGTGCGGTATTCGTGCGATATTTCGAATGACGAAGACGAAGATATAAATAATGACGAAATAATAAGAAATCCGGCTATAACTAAATTTTTCTCAACCAGTCTAACGAATGGAATATTTTCTGTAACTGTACTTCATTTAAAAGTTTCAAACAGAAAGCATTGTGATAAATCACGAGTAAATACTTCATTCAACAAAACGTAAATAACCATAATTACAATGTGTTTAGTTCCAAGAAATCATAACATAAACCTGATTTCACGTTGCATATAACAAAAAATTATTAATACCACGTAAACAATACATACAAACCCTATACCAATTCAACTACATACATGTATACATAAAATAAAAAGTCTGGTTAAAAAAATTTTAAAAATGTACAAAAAAAAATTTTTTTTTTGTAAAATTTATAGAATTTTTTTATTTTAAAACTTACACATGTCTAGTACAAGAAACAACATAAAATTTAAACTTACGATCCTATCATAGCATGGCATGACCATATGACGCAGTATACTAAAATATTGTAGACCTTTATAATTTATTATGGTCGCTGTTATCCGTAAATTCTATTTATATAAATTGTAAAATGTACAGACAATATGTTAAGTTATGATTACAGAAACACCTTGACTCATATGAGAATTATTTTTATAAAAATTGATAAGAAAATTTTTTCTTTATTTTTATATAAAAATTTTTTTTTTTTGGAAAAAAAAAAAATTCAATTTTTTAAAAGCTATTTTTATATTTATGGTATAAATATTAATTTACAATAAAATAAAATTATCACCTTATAAATTTAAAGGATTTAAAATCAATTGAAAAAATTTCTTAACAAAAAAATGAATGATGTGATTAACTGGAAGTTGAAGTACCTGAATACAATTCGTGTGTGTGGGCATATTGAAAAGAGAATATCGGAGTTTTCTCTTCGAAAACAATTTAATCAAGCTGCTTTCCCTGCGAGGTCACACATCATCAGATGGTACACTAACGGGTGAAAGAAAACTATGAAAATGGATGCGAGAATGTTTGGGCCAAGAACCAAATTCTTCAAACCTATGAGAACGTTTTCGACCGTATCTGAGACCCAGGTGCATGCCATTTATTTGTGCATACGATTCAGCTTGAAAATAGAAGCCGGGGGCTGAAGAAAATCGGAGTGCTTAATTTGTTTTTAGCAACCTCCGCTGCAGTACGGAGCTGTGGTCTTCAGAAGACTAATGAATTATGTAGCCGCTGCAAAGTCAATCTGTGCTGGGTGCCAGGATATTAAGGCGTAGACGGAAATGTGGCTGCTGACATGTTTGCAAGTCTAACAATTGACGTATTTGCAAGTATAAGTCCTTGTCCCGGAACCTTTCACGGAATCATGTGGTTTACTATTCGTTTGTAACTAAGAAAGGAATCTGAGAGAAGACGGTCAGAGAATTTGAAAAATTTTCTGGTTATGTGACAGGCCAAGGAGCGTCTACAAGATTATGACCGGAAGCGATTTGAAAAAAATATAGGGTTTCTTGAGAATTCTCACCGAGATTATGTCGAAGCACTGCAGGCATATGGAGTACACTATTGATTACCTATAACCTGGTAATCAAATTACTATTGTGAATAGTTTTTTAAAAAAAAATTCTAATTCTGCAATTCATATTTAAAAATTGAAAATAGGAAAGTAACGTTTTTTTACTAATTATGTAATTGGCCAAATATTAGAATAATAAACTGTAAGAATCGAAAAAGTTCAATATAGAACTCACAAAATACTAAATACAAGTGAAACGGAAAAATTATTATTTATTTCCTTGAGGTTTCAGTTTATTGAAAACTTATTTTTTCAATAAACTGAAGCCTCACTAATAGGTAGACCGTATTATCCTGGAACCGTAGTATTATACTGAAATAATCCCCATACTATTTTTTCTAACATTCTTATATACATTCCTGTGCAAAAACCAAAATTCATAAAAATTTTTTCAATAATTTTTTAAAAACTACAATTTCTATTTTTCTTTGAAAATATTTTATTAATAACATTCCATAATTTTTATACAAACCAATTAAATAAAAAAAATTTTAATAGTAAATTTTAATATCCCAAAATAAAATCAGAAAATTATGTAATGTTATACCTATAATTTCTTTACATACATATAAAACAAATTTAATACTATCATTTAACAATACTATAACATTCAAATAAAATAATATAAAAGAATTAGGAATTAATATGGATGAAAAGATAATCACAATTGAATATAATAAACAAATATGAAAAATGCCTATACATATATATGTACATACTGTATACATACTTACAAATTATAATAATATATAATATTATTCTCATATTCATCATTATTTCACATATTATTTATATTATATAAACTATTTACGTATAAAATAATAATAAATTACTTTGTTAAAGCAAATCATAAAAATAAACACATAAGTAATTAATTCTTTACATAATATATTATTATATAAATAATATATGTGTATATCTATATGTTTAGTACATTATATTTAATCAATCTTATAAATTACATCAAAGAGAAACATTAACACCCCATCCTTTTGTTATTTTATTAATTTTAATGATATTATAAACTATAATATAATATTGCTATTATATAATATTTATGTATAATAAGTATAACATTAGAAAATTTAAAAATTTATATAATGATTTAATTTTATAAAGGGGCCAACATTCTCTCATATTTCTAATGTATATACATATATAATATGTGTATTTATTATAACATATATTCTTATAATAAGAAAATATAATATTATATCAAGTACCTACTATAACATAACTTTCATATTATGCATGCTCATATGAGTATAAAGGCATGTATAACACTCATATATTATATAAAAACATATATATAACGCTTTTGATATATGTGTAGGTTTATTCCATTAAATACGTATCTAAATATTAAAAGGGTAGTATGTATTCCATTAATATTAAATTTAATTTATAATAAAGTGACCATATATACATACAATTTTTAGATTATATACAGATTGTACATTATATACAGAATTCAAATTTTTTGTAATAAAATCTTTAATTATTTGCCGTTTTTTATACATCTTACATTTTCTGATTCGGCCTTCTACAGGGCATAACAATGTATACAGTAGATAGGTACGGTAGTCAATGCGGAAGTTTTGCACAATTCCTGTACTGCCAAGGAAAGTAAAACAGAATGACAAAAAAATATACACCAGTCAATGACATGGGTAGAAATAAAATGAATGACCCCTAATAAGGTTTGTTTTGTGTAGGTCTTATATTCCCTATGGGAACAACTAAAGTTAGCCGTGCATGCAAGCTCACTAGAACCCCCGAAATAATTCATAGTTTACATTACATGAGATGGACAATATAAGAAAATTTTGTTTTCATATTATCAAATTTTTTTTCGTTTAAATTTAATGGTCACTCCATCTCATATTTATGTACATATACATATTAAAGGATCTCATGTTTTTATTCATTTTAAATTGATATAATTTTCAAAGTTTCAATTTCTTTATAATTTATGGTACACACGTAACTATACTCGTTATATAAAAATATTTTAAGTATAGTCCATAAAATGCCCTATATATAGGAAACCATTGGAGCATCATCAAAGTAAAGATAATATTTATATATGTGCGCCTATAGATATGCAATATTGTAAAAAATGTATAAAAATTAAAAAAAAAATTAGTTTTTTATGTTTTTTTGTTTTCTAACTGTAAAAACAACTTTAACATCTAAATTTTGTTTGTTTTTTTTTTCAATTCAAAGAAAATAAAAATGAAAAGGAAAATGAGAATGAATATGTAAGTTATATAAAAGATAAAAAATTTAAGAAGAACAGAAAACTTTCAACTTACCGTATCGTATTAACTAAATGCGGTAATTGTGTTACAGAACAACTTGTTATTTCTCTCCTCTGATACGGATGATATGTTAAATGTGAATATGGATAGGAATTTAAACGATGATAATGATTTTGATGTAAACGTGAATATAAGATTTTTGAATGTGGTGTTCCTGTTACACCTGCTGCTGCTGCTGCTGCAGTTGCTGCCACTTTAGCTGCTACAATTGAATTAAAATTACAATTTTGTTGATAAATTTTATGTTTTTTAACAAATAGTGCTGCCGTTTTTGTATTATTACCACCACCAACACCAGAAATTGTTGCCGTCTTTGTTGTTAATGTTATTCCAGATGATGATGTTAATTCTGAGACGTCTGTTGATGGTGATGGCAATACTGTTGCTGTTACTGCTGATGATGTTGGTGATGTTGATGACGATAACGGTAATAATATTGGTGATGATGGTGTTGTTTGTTGTGTAATAATATCAGATCTTGATAATTTATCAGCTAAACATTCCAAGGATTTCAATTTCAACATATCCAACATAATATTATCCTCTTTATAGTTTAAAATTTACTGTTATAAAAAAAAAAATTATATGTGTGTTTCCGTTTTTGGTTTTTTATTTTTTTTTTTTTGTTTTGCACTTCTTTTCTGTTCTTATTCTTGTTAATCTTTTATATATGATATTTTTTCTTGCGTCCTTGTTACGGTTTTTTCTGTTTTTTAAATGTTTTTTTTTTTTTGATGCCCGTTATATGTTTATTATTTTTTTTTGTCTTTTTATTTTTATTCTGTTTGTTTTTGCGTAACACGATTTTCGATTATTTTATATTTTTTTTGTAATGGTTTTGTTTTTTTTTTTCTTTTATATTTTTATATTTGGTTTTTTATTCTTGTTGTGTGTAAAGTTCTTGAAAAAAAAATTTAAAAAACAAAAATTATGAAGATATTTACAAAATGATAAAACGGGGAAAATTTGTCGAAAAATTCGACAAGAACAAGAAGAAAAAAAAGAAATAAAGAAACCAAATAAAATACGAAAAAAAAAATAAGAGAAAAAAAAAATTTTTTTTTTCCAAGAAAAAACAAAAGCCTAACAATATTATTTTTAAAGATTTGGATAAAGCACTTAATCGTATGTAATATAAGACAATATACAGGGTCATTTCTTAGCTGATGAATAATTCAAAACTAGCAATTAAGTATGCGCCAGAACAGACATTCTTATTGGCATTTCTATATGCAATAACAACATTCTTTTGGCAATCAAAGTCAATTCCCGAATTCGAAAGATTATTCGGAAATCTCGCAGGTTGGGGGCCGAAGTCTTTGTCCTACTCACATTGAGCCGTAAAATCGTTTGTTATACTAGACTTATATCTACTATTGTTAGATATTACTTTTATCTGCAGCCGTGAAGAAATCACAAAAGCCCGCCTGAAGCACTTTAGCCTTAGACAGACAACAACCTCACACTCGCATAGAAAATTCTCTGCCGTCTAACCTCTTCAGCTTAAAAACGGTTTATAACGGTATAGAATATCTTTTTTTGCAATTGGAAATAATAACTGAAAATTTAAGAGTCACGCTTAATGTTTTCAAAACAACTTACTACAAATCACTTTCAGTATTTTAAGTGTATTTAGAAAGTAAACGGTGTAATTTCATTTTATTAAAAATTTTACTCACTCCAGTGCAGACTATAATTACAATTTTTTTTAAGTAGCCTCAATAATTGTATAACTATTGTGGGTCTATATACGAAAAAACTATATAGGAGTAGGAAATATTTACAAAATATATAAGAGTTCAAAGAAAATTTAATATTACTTTGAACGAATGATTCGGAACTGAAAATTCGGTTCTTACAAATCACGATAGATCTCGATGGAATCAGTTCTAGACTTTACCTAAAAAATTTTTCTAATTATAAAAATTTTTACATTATTTCTTATTACACTACAGCGTATTATCAAAAATTAAATTAATTCCAAAAAACACCTTATATTAAAATAATATTATCTAAATTCGAAATACTATATGGATAAAATATATTCAATTATATAATATTCAATATATAGATACACATGTAAGAATTAATATCTAACTCACAATTTAGATAAAGAATGAGTGAGCCACAAATTTACCCAACCAGGAATGGAAAAATATTCAATGAACTGAAACAATTTAGTTTACACATTTACCCTCTCTGTTTTATCTTTATATGGTTGGATAAATTTCCAAAAACGAGAAAAAAAACAAATCTCCTTCTTGTTTTTCTCTTTTTTTTCCTTGTGCTATATTCGAAAGCTCATACACAAACATGTGCGTCAATATACACGTTTCTAGTTCATTCATTCCTTTCTATATTCCTTTTTATTTATTTTTTCTTCTATTTTCTAATAGACTTTTCTCTTTCTTTTGACAACACATGATTATAAACACTTATACGTACTATTATGCATATATATACATACGTTGCACACATGTATACATACATACGCAAAACAAATTTACATTCTTTATGCCTAAAAAAATATATGGAATACTTAAAAGGAACTTTTTAAAAATTTTTTGAATATTTTGAGCCTATAAACAAAAAAAAAAAAATTGCCAAAAAAAAAATTGTATAAAATTCAATTGAAATGCATATATGCAAAATATTCTAAAATTTTGAAAGCATCAGAGGAGAAATTGGGTTATTCTTGTGTTCGTTCTCTCTGTTTGTTTTAAATGTATGATAATTATGAATTTTCTTAATTTAATTATAATTTTTTTATACCTTGATGTTCCTTATTCGTATTACATACTTTCTATATCAGTCATTATCCTGTTATATTGGAAAAAATATTTTTGGAATATAGGACCGGAATCAATCTTAATTCTTTTCCCATTGTAGTAAAAGTAGCTCTTTAAAAATCTACGGCATGATTGGGTAGACCTTTAAGAATTAACAATTATTAACAGCAATTATAAATGAAAATTAAAATATTTTAAAGAAAAATTAAATATTCCCATATAAAATTGAATAATAAATTTAATTAAATTTTCAAATGTAATTACGATTTGAAAAAAAAAAATTTTGAAATTTTTTTCTTTAAAAATTTGATGTCGAATTTTTTTTTCTTCTAATTGGGTCATAATAATTCAAAAGTTGAAGAAAGTTTATTCCGATACTAAAAAGAAAAATTCGAAACAAACGGATACGGAAGATTCAGTCCCCTTTAACAGACGATATAGAGTAAGTAGTTCTATTATAGAGTAATTATTGTGAGTGAAAAATATGATTGTAAAAAGAGACTACAAAATATATTATAAGAAGAGCAAAAAAAACTCTCTCACGATTTAAATTTTTAAATTAAAAAAATTAAATATGTAAGCAGCGTTCCCAAAATACTGCTAAAATGCCGAAATTGGCTACAATTGAAAATTTTGCTAAAATATGGATAAATTTCTTTCTCAAACACCAAATAAAAATTATGAAACTGTCGAAGTTCTGGTTATATTAAACCTCGAAATTGCTTTATATTAAAAAAAAATGTTATTTGCTGGCTTTTCCATAAATAGATTTCAAAATTTGTTAGAAGAAAGTAAGAAAGATACCATATTAAATTGGTGCCACCCTCCTTGTGTACAAATCTAGAATTTTTAGACAAAAACATTACTAGAAACATATTAATGTAAGCTAGGTGTAGTAGGAAATGCGTTGCCTGCATATATTTTTTAAAATTTTCATGGTAAATTGCCTTTACCGCAGCTACAGAATATATATTTTCTGACTTTAACTTTTTCAATTTAAATGCAATAGAAGTTGTATGTGGTCTCATAAAGAATTTACTATAAATACGAGTAATAAAACTCATATTGCAGAATAAAGTAAATTAATATTAATTATGAGTTAATTAGTACCGAATTAGGCGGCTTAGTATAATAATTCTATTTTACGGGACTGGATACAATTTTTTTCTCGAAATTGGATACATTTTGTTTTTACCGAGTTGGAACACTGTTTACCATCTTAAAGGTATTTATACATTACAATATTTTTGAGTACTCAATTATGAGAATTTTTAATATTTTTTTCGATTTAAAAATTTCTTTTTTGATTTGGAAGAAATATGATAACAAGGAATAATAATTTACATATTTCTATTTTAATAATTTTTATAAATTTATAGGGTAAATTAGAATACGATAACCAAGTTTGATAAGCAAATAATTAGCCACAATATAGTATAAATTCTCAACTTAAGAGTATTGTTTGCCGCGTCATTTAAGGTAGATTGAAATTACCCCTAATAAAATGTTCGAATAATCAATAAAAATATTCCTAATCAATTCATAATAACCCACTAACAATACATAGTTATCAATTATGCTTATGATTTTATTTAATAATTTTCCAACTAAAAAACTATAAAATTTTTCATTCGCATAAAAACGTTATTATTATCAAATTACGATAAGATAAAATATTTAATAATTATTATGATTTTCATTATTGTTATAATAATTTTATATATATTAAAATATTTTATATGAAATTATGTAAACAAAATATTAATTAAATACATACATACATAAACACTATAAATATTATATTATGATTTAAAGCGTCTATACAATCTCATACTACTTTATTAATAATAATTTTATTTCAATGCAATATTCAATACAGAAAAGTAAAGCAAGGGGGCGGGACGGGAGAGGAAGTCTGATTTACTGGCTGACTGACTGTCATTAAAATAATATTTTAATAAAATAATGAACATTTATTTAATGTGTGTATATGACGGGGAGAAACAAATATAATTATGAACTCATAAATCATTATAACTTGCAAAAAACAAAAAAGACAAAAAAAAAACTAAGTAATTATTTTAATTAAAAATATTCAATCATAGTTATTTTATTGAGTTAATAAACCCAATATACACCAGATTAAATAAATTTAATAAAAAATTTAATAAATTTCTGCGGAAACAAAATAGTGATGGTTTAATGAAACATTTTGAAAATTTGTACATAAATAACATATAGGAAATATTTATTAGTTTTTAATTAGGTTAATTGATTCAAAACGAGATCTTATTAAAAATTAATTATATAAGCACGATATAATTCTCAAAAAAAAATTATCATAAATTTTTACAAAATTATTACGAGAATTCATTGATAGAAAATGCAATCGCGATTTTAGATTTTTAAAATTATAATTAAATAGAATTAGTATTGAAAACGCAATATTAGTGACGTTTTTACTAAATTTTAAGGAATGACGCACCGGATTGCGTTAGATATGATAAGATTAAATTTTATAAGCATATGGGGGTCAATTTAGATAATTCATTCATTGTAGCTTTAAAAATTTATGGTGACTGCGGTAAAAATCTCCAGAACTACGGAGGAATACCGTTTCTTTCTACTCATACTGACATTCATACAATCTGTCGCATCCATACAAACAGTCACAGTATAATAATATAAGGGAGGCTGTTCTACCATGGTGCATGTTATACAGCGGTTTCTTCTGCCTCATTATTTTATTTTAATACATTTTTTTCCTTCATGTTCTTCTATAAGTTTTCTGTTATTTTCATTTTAAAAGTGCCTTCCCTTAGTTTTTTGGAATGTTATATCATGTTTTTTTGGCAAGCGTTTTTTTTTACACCTGCTATAAGCAAAAGGAAGTCGACATTCAGAAAACATAAAATTTTGAATTTCAAACAGGTAGGTAAGAGGTACCTCAAAATTTTTTTGAAATCCCGACAGAATATTAGAGCACCTATAAATAGTCCTTTAAAGAGATACCTTTTGCATGTAAAAAAGGGACTTGGTGCAAGGGCGGTGAAAATCTGGTCAACTTAAGAAGGTGATTTCGTTATAGAGTACAAAATATATGGAAGTTTTACTGCATAAATTTTTTCCTATTACCTGGAACCTCTATGGTTTGTTTTTAACAATTTAGATGAAATGAACTACATATGTGATAGTTTTTGTTTGCTATTATAAAAAGCTTGAAGATTTTCAATTGATAAATATATTCGATTTTTCCAAACAAAAATGTTAATGCCAAACGTGAACATTAAATAAGTCACTGAACCGAAGGGTAGCTTTACAGCAGCCCATTGGAAGTAGTGTTACTTTTTCATCTCTAATTTGATAAGTATTTGGTTTTCAACAGAAGTGCAAATTCTTTCAGATGCAAAAAACCGAATCTAAAAATATTTGAAAATGAAAAAGTTTTATGACAAAGAAAAAAGTACGGTACCGATACACAATCTCGTCTATATCACAACGATCTGGAACGAACTGGTTACAATCCAGGCTTTGGTCATACTAAACTAAAGGACATCTTACCACCCTCTTTGGAGATTAGGTCCGGAATGAAAAGTTTTTACCAATATAGACCCTATCCCATAGATCCTATACCTATACCCTATCACATACCAAGCGACCCTAATACAGTTTCTTTGTTTATTGTTCGTTATACAAAATTGTACTCGTTTGTATCAATTTATTTAGACAACAGAAAGGCTTTAGATCAATAAAATTACAGCTTTCCTTCCACTTTTCATACCAGCTTTCTTTTTTCTATATCCTTTACCATATCCTATGTACAGTTTTTAATTAATAATAATAATCTTGTTTAATAAATTAAGAAATAATTAATTCACATTATCCAATATTTTTATTCTATTTAACTAGAAAATAAATTCAAAGTATATGTGATACGTCTACTCTATATATATACTTACAAAAATCATCCTAAATTTGTTCATATAAAATTTATTCAAATATAATAAGGGCGTTATTCCTACCAATTTGTTTATCAAATTAAATCAAGCCAAAATTTCAAGAAATAAATACAAAAACACAAAATAAATTAATTTTTATAGAAATTAGTTCTATTTAAGAATAATTTAATTTAATTTATTAAGAAAACACCTTTTTGTTTTGTATAATTCAAACACAAATTTTCGTTTAACTGATAAGGTCCAAATAAAGGAAATCTGTTGTAAATTTTCTTGATTACCCACTTAATCGGGGGTATGGGAAAGGTTTTGACTATATAATGATAATGGAATATTGCTTAGAGTTTGATACAATTAAAATAATTTTTCAAAAAGAATATGCAGATACTTGTAGGACCTACAATCATCTTATACATTAAAAATACGTATGACACCTCTTAACTTGCAAAAATGCCATACATTTTACTATTACATTATCAACAATTATATTACAAAAACCAAATTATAGCTGGTATTATAATTCGGGTTTTAGACTAGTACATTGGCCGTATTTCTATAATTTAAACTTGCTTATATCGAATATTTTTCATTATATTGACCGACAATTCAATATTTTTTCTTTCTTTTAGTATAGACCCCATTCTGCATGATGGTAGTTTAGACGATATTCCAGGCGTTGGCGGAATATACGATTAGATTACCCTTCAATACAAAGTGTCGCACCTGTTGCATAGACAGGAAGGAGACTATTTTTCATTATCTCTGCGTGTGTCACAGGTACAGGATTTGTGACAGGGCTGGACGAGATATTTTCCTTAAATGGCTTATCTAATCCACTCGTCCACGATCTGTAATCGTACCCTCAATGACAGTTCGATGTCCACGGCGTAGTTGTTGAAAAACAACACATTTGTACTAATTAGGACGGGATGAATCCGCTGCATCGGCAAAGTAAACGAACCAATCACAGAAACCATAAATGACCAATTAAAGGAATTTAAAAAAAAAAAATGAATTTTTTTGAGTGTAGATTAATAGTTAATGCTCATTCTCATTCTTAGTCCACTTTAATAATTTATTGTTTTGTATATATATACATATATACATTTTATATATGTGTGTACGTAAATAATTTCATAATTTTTATTTTGATGTTTTTTCAGAAATATTCAGAAATTTTTTTTTGTTTTTAATCATTTTGTGTTTTTAATGTAATTTTGTTGTTTCGTGTGTATATGTGCTTGTGTGTGCGTAAGTTGACAAATAAATTTTTTGATTAAAATATGTATGTGTGTGTATGTATTTCCATATAATAATTTTTTTTTAACTGACATTTTTCAATAAATTTCTAAACCACAAACGAAAATAATAATTAAGTAAAATTTAAAAAACAAAAAAAAAAAAATGAATTGAGTAGAAAAAGTCCAATAATTTTCGTTTATCACTGAAATACACAAATATATTTTTGCATACACACATACACACATCTGTACTAAATTTAACCATAAACTATTTTTTTTTTTTTTAGTTTTCGTTTATATAGGCTTAAACATTTTATTTGTTTTTGAAACAAGAACAAAAAAACGAAAAATCAAATGAAATTTTAAAAGTTTTTTTTTTGTTTTTTTTTTTTTTTTACATAAAATCTTTAAAATATTTTTTATTTTCTTTAGCACTATTTTTGTAATTAGGTTGTGAATTAATGCTTCACTTTAATAAAACTAAAAATTATTTATTCGTTTTTTCTTTATTTTAGTTACAAAAAATGATTTTTTTTTTAATACTCGTATTGAGAATTTTTTTTTTACTTGCGCTCACATTTAAATAAAAATATTTTTTTTTATAATAAAAGCGCGTTCATATTAAATTTTTTTTTTGTTGTACCACACACATTTTTAGTTTAGTTTTCTCCCATATTTTTTTTATCTTATCTTTTATTTAGACAAAAACAAAAATATCAAGAAAAAAAGTAAGTAAAATTTTTAAGATAAGATAAGATTTTTTTTTGTTGTTGTTTTTATTTTTTTTTTTAATATTTAAGTAAACAAATTTCAATATTTTTCTCAACCAAAGTTGTTTTTGTTGTTGTTATTTTTTATGAGAATTTTTCAGGCAATCTATATAAAATAATTTATTTGATACAGTAAGTGTTCGATAATTAAAATTGATAAAAATTTTCTCGACTTATTATAGCGGCAATTTTCAATAGTAATTTAATGGGTTAATTGAAATTTTTCAAAAAAAATTTTATTAATTTTTTAGCCCTAGTAAATTTTCTAATCATAATTTTGTCATAATTATTATGCCAGAAAATAATCTAGTTTTTGTATTTATATTTTAGGGTAACTATTTCAAATGACTATATATGCGTTAATATATCAACAACATCATAGCCAAACTAAGTTATAGAAAATAGCTGGCATCTTATGAAAAGACTTAAGACTTTAAAATGCATAAATTTATACGAAAATATTTAGAATTATTTTATTATTACATTTTATTTATTAAAAGTATTGATAAAAGGTTGAACGCTATTATTAAAAATTTCAAAATATTATTATTTTGTGAGAAATTGTAATGATGTAATTTTGGCAATCGAAAATTATTTATTTCATTTGAAAAAAAATTATCAAGAAAAACATAAATTATGAAACGAAATTCTATATAAGTAATAAGATTTTTAAATATAAATGTGACATCTATTGTAAAAAAAAATCTAATATATGATCAGCATAAAACCGACTGCAAGTTAGTTTATCTAGTCTAATGAAAATGTTCCGCAATATTATGAAAATACCATTATTTAAATAATTTTTTCCACATTTTAAGGACACTGACAATCTTTCAGTTAACATACCTAGAAAAACATAAATTTGGCTTTTAATAGAAATTCTCTTTATGCTACCCGAATTCTTTGGAATATTTGATTTAGTTAGATTCAGTATCAGAGACCTGATATATTCCAAAAGTTGATCAAACCATCTTATTCCAGCATCGATTCAGCTGAACTGCACAGACTGACTGAAAGACAGACTGACATCTCTCTAAAAATTATTTATTTATGCTTCCTTTACCACAAAGAAATGCATTTCGGTCAAAAACTTGACTTGTGAAATTTGGTGCTATCACATCACCTCCCTTATTGTATGCAATCCGGTCGATAAAAAGATAAAATAAAAACTTTTTTAGCAACATTAATATTTTAATTAAAATTATCGAGACTGTACTGTACAACAACATATAAAAAAAAGCGATAAGATAATAATCAATGTTTATTTTATTTTTTCGAGAAATGTGTTACAGTTTTCATAATGAATTATTTTGTTGAACCTGCTCTTACAACCCTAATATTGTAATATATTGATCGAATACTGAAATTAAATATTTTTTTAATTAAAAACAGTATGTTTCGCGATATTGGATACTGATTTGTACAAGCTGTGTATGTGTGTATAAATTAACCCTCTAATTACCGATTAAATTCTATTTACAAAAACAATTCATGCGGCAAGCCTTATATACTATAATATTTAAATTCTATTTAATTAAAAATCATATTTATTTCAATTTTTTATTTAAAAATTACCAGCCATATTGTGACAACACGACTGATTTAAATACTAAATAGTACAAAATTTGATATTCCGATAAGAAAAGAGTTAAAAAAATTTTTTCTATATTAAAATTTTAATTGCCATTTAGTTTATATATAAAGGTTATTAATAGTATATATACAGATATGAAAATAAATTTTAATAAAAATATTCATTTATGCCGTCATAAAAGAATAACGAACAAATATTGTAGGGCTTGTATATTAAATCAACAATAATAAACAATGATAAGATATGAATTTCATTTTAGATGATTTTAATATTTTATTACAAATTTTTATTTGAATATGTCTATATATAGCTTTTTTTTCAAAATGAGAATATAGTTAACCCTTTTAAAGTAAGAGGCAAAATTTTGAATAAATTTTTCGAGTTGGTTTAGTGTTAATTATTTATACTTCTCTCCTAACTTCTCTCTTGTTTCACACACGATGTGATAATTAACACTGAGTAAAAGAGTACAAAACTGAATGAAGGTATGAAAAGAATGAGAATATGAAAGTTTTAGAGAGAAATATATGTAAGCAGTGCTGTATCAATCATAATATGCGAATAAAGCATTTGCAATAAGCACTGGAAAACACTTTATGAAAACCGCTTGAGGCGTCGAATAAATCAGAACCGGACCTGTATGGGATAATTACAAAAGAAAAGCGGATGGTGTCACATTTACAACCATCTCCTTCAAATATAAAAATAAGTTAAATAAAATAATGGTAGGGGGGGGGGGGGGACTGTCAAAATTTAAAAAAATTTTTGATTTTCAGACAATAGGGGGTGCTGTCAAAATTTTTAAAAATTGTTTGAATATTTTTGATTTTTTGTCTAGGTAGAGGTACGGCCGAAATTTTCAGGGATACGGCATGAGGCGTCAAACAAATCAGGGCAGGATCTGCATAGAAGGTAGGGGGGGTACTGCCAAATTATTTTAAAAATTTTCTAATAAATCTGATATAATTTTCTCGAAATTATCGGCGAATCAACCTATTACCAGATGTATAAAAGGCCAATAGTTACTGCTATAGCAAACTTGCGGTCGTTGTTGTCTGGCATATTCCAATTATTTATCAATTCATTTAACCGGAACTTTTATTTAATTAAGCTAAAGTACAAGTAATTTAAGATAATTTTATGATTTCTTGGTTAATTCAATGTGAACTCAATTTAAAAGGCACTATCGGTATTAATGTATAGAATTTCTTTCAAAAAAAATTTTCACTTAAAGTCACTATTCAATTTTGTGTCACTCTTATATTAAAAAATTGCACTTCACTTATTTTATTTATTCTAAAAATTTTTTAATTCAATTTATTTAGTTTTAATTTAACTAACGCACACACTCTAATATCACCATATTGTATACATATAACAGTGTCGTGTTATAAGACAAATTTTATATAATTTTAAATGAAAATTAAAAAATTATCCTCTCACTTTGATCTTCTTATATAAAATAATTAAATTCAAATATAAACTAATAAAAATTTATTAATTAAAATTTATTTTAATAATAATTCTGAAGGTAACAATGTAATTGTAAAATCTTGTACTTTATACATAATTAAATTTGTGAAATATTAAATTTGCATATATTAATAATTTATTTTAAATCGATTATATTAAAATTATTATTATTATTTAATTTAAATTAATTATTTGTAAGTATATAATAATGTAGGCCACGTAGGTATATTTTAAATTAATAAACTCTTATTATGCATATAAAATTATTTTTCATATTAGAATTTAATAAAATATAGATTTTAGAAATCTGTTGAACACTATGTGCATATATGTATGTGTGTATTGAATATCATTATCAAAATTTTATTGAATTTAATTGTTATTTATTAATTTTAATGAAATTTTTATTTAAAAATTATTTCTCATAAAACGTCAATTTGAATTCAAATGCTATTCCAATAATCTTTAAAATATCATGTGCAAAAATAAATAGTTTTCAAATTTTTATTCAACATTTAAAATTTTAAAATCTTTTATTAAATTTATTGATATTTTTTTTTTCTTAAATATTGTAAATAAATTACAAATTAAAAAAGGAAAAATTCTCATTTGACGTTTAGCTCAAAGAAAGTAAAATATCAAAATGAGAATAAACCAATAATAATAATAATAAAAGTTATAATAAAAAATTACTACACAAATTGTATGTAAAAAAAAAAAAATTAAAAAACAAAATCCTAAGACGTTATTATTACCTTAAAAAAAAATAAATTATAAAAATATTTATGTTTGTATGTATGTACATTTATTATTACTTTTAATGTATTTGTCCATAACATAAATTTTTACTAACAGTAAATATTTACATTCAATGACATAAAAATAAGTACATTAAAGAATAGAGAGAAAGAGAGACATTACAGTTCTGTGACAGGTTTTGCTCTAATACGGATTTGGTTAGGAGAAAAGTGAATTAAGACCCCATTCTATCGTAATACATGGTATACAACAATAGTTTCAAACCAAACATATGTTGCAACATAATGCTACATGTTTGATTTGTGAAATAGTATTGTTGTATGAAGTCGATTTTGCCCCGTGTTTAAAACTGTTCGCCTCAATTTTACATAAATTAAATTCAATAGTTCACGTATCTCTAACGAGTTCTTTACACATGTTTGGATTTTAAACGAGAATCTGAATTGCTTTTGAAACGATAAATAGAAAATAAATGTCCTCTTTGAATACCGGCACAATATCACAATATCACAACAAGAGTCTCTTGATTATTACGGAAACGTTCTCATATTTGACTTTATATTCTATTCTAACTTTACACTCCGAACTTTATACTTATAGTTACTCATAATTTTTATTTTACCCTAACACCATACTTTCACTCTTATTCTTGACTAAAACTCTCCGTTTACGTTAACTATATATTGTGTTTTGTAATTGAATTTTACAGATTTTGAGGAAACGAATGAATAACTTACACTTACTCCAATCATGTGGACTATAATAATAAAAAATTAATTGAATATTTCAAAAACAGTGGAAATTTTTTTTAAATGTCATTGTGTGTATAATATAATAATAATTATATTTATACACACATACATATTTGTATATAAACACAATAATATTGAATCCTGTCCAATATTTATAACTTAGCCATTATTAAAATATGACAAAACTTCATTTTACCATTATTATTTTTTTTCTATATTCTCAATTTTTGAATCGTATTTCAATTTAATTTTTTTCCAATAATAAAAACTTCAATCAATATGTAATATTGTACATATAGACTCAATCAATATAATATTAACTATCTGTTATACACACATGCATACCTACGTCATATATGTACTCGTATACACAGATAGATTACCAATATACCATGCGTTCGTTCTTACATTCATAATACGTGTAATGGGTTCATTTGTATGTGTATAGCTTTCCGTTTCAAATAAAGGATTATTTTTTGAACAAAATATTTTCTATTGTAAAATTTCCTATTTTTTTTTTTCCGGTTTTATGTATGTATATGTATAACAAATATGTATTGAATAAATGAAGGGTATGTGCTAGGACATACATTTTTATCATCAATAAAAATTAAAAAACTAAAACAATAAAAAATACTAGAAAACTTGAAAATTTGAGAAGTTTCTCATACTCCATTATTACCCACTGCATTGCATACAATAAGGGAGGTTAAGTGATGACACCAAATATTGGATGTCGAGTTTTCGATGGGAACGCACTTATCCATAATAGGGAAGCGTAAATTAACTATTTTTATAGAGATGACGGTCTGTGAGTACAATCGAGTATCTCAAGTTCGGCTCAACCGATTTTCATTAAATTATATATGTGATCAATTTTTGGTATATATCAGACCTCAGGGACTGAACTTTTTTGCGGGCCAATTTTACATTTCTGCGTATATAAAGTGAAATAATCAACCAATTTACCTTAAAATTTAATATTCGGGTCATCAGGGTTTGCAATTTAATATTCGGTTAAAGATCAGGGTTTGGATCTGCTAACAATTGCATTTTTTACTTAAAGTGTAAAATCAGTTTTTCATAATATTCTCCGAAATTTCAGCACTTTAAATTATATTTGGAGTAAACAGAATAACTGAACGCCTGCTAACTTCCTTAAAATTGAAAGGAAGTGTTCAAAACCTCACCATTTTCCCTGTTGACTTAGGCATTTTTACCCTATTGCTGTGTAAATATTATTTCCATCTAATATTTTTCAACTATTTTAAAATAAATTAAAGATTGAGATACTTAACCGAAATTAGTCACATATCAGTCAGCCCTGCTTTATACAATGTTATTATCATCTATTATGTATTTAAATTTTTTACTCTAACATTCCTTTATGTATACATATATGTATATATATAGATCTCAATGATTAATTATAATTATTGATATAAAATAAATTGCTTGATTTAGTCGCACCTTTCTTTCATTAGTTTAGTAAAATTTTTTATTCCAAACATTTCAAAGAATATATCAAATTGAAGTCCTCGATCTACATTGTACATATAAAAGCAGTATTTGTCGAATCCCAATACATAAATATTTGGCCAACATCTAATGATATAATAGATTTAAAGCAGGATAATTGATCCTTTGCCTTTTGCAAAATTATAGTTAACAATTGCATACTTTTAGGGGTACGGTGATTTTCAACGAGCACTAAATAAAAATATTTCTCTTTCAATCATTTATTCTATCTATCTATTTTTTAAAAAATATACATATATAAATATATTTTTTTTACATTGATTACGAAAATGCACATGTATATGTGTATATATGTATATATATGTATATTTTCTATTATTCTTTGTACTTTTACATATAGTAACTTGTAACCAGCTAAATCAGTAGCTTAATAGACTGGACAAAAGACAAAATATATGGTAAATGTTTAAGTATATAGAGTAGCATACGTTTATTCGAATTACAAAATTTTTATTTTACGAAATTTTATCATTAAATTAGAGGTGAAAATTTAGGTCTAACATTCTACTCACACAATTGAACAACTTTTCTTGAGTGGAGCTATTTTAAATTAAAAACATTTACTGCTCATTAGCGCCGCTCGAAATAAGTAGTCCGATGATAACAAAATTTTATTAATAAAATTTGAATTGAATTCACATTGTGACTCACTTCTTCTCAACATTTTAATTCATGGATTAATCAACAAGTTCAGGAAACTCTAAATTATTTCGTATTTTGCTTCATTTTTAATTAGAAAGTGAGGAGTTTATCTTAAGTAAGACCAATAATTATATTTTTCTCATTGCAATGTCAAACATGCCGAACTGCTTTCGAAATTTCATATTAGGAAATTAATATTTCTATTAAATATTATTGACCCCGGACACACTCTAACTATTCAATATAAATTTATAAAAATGATTGTTTTCCAAATTATATATAGGGAAGAAAACAAAGAAAACCTGTAACAATCAACAAAGAAAAAAATATAAAATAAAAAAAATTTAGCTTTATTTTTTATGGATTAAGAGGAGCTACACTTCTTAAAAATCTTACAAGGGCAAATTTGACCTGTAAAATTGAATTTGGGATCTAATCTGTAATTGAAATGTAAAACTACTAAAACGCCAACAATCTTTTAATATTAATGAGTGTTTTTTAATTTTAAAATTAAAAATATTCAAGGCCGAAAATTTTTTCATGCAGCCTAATCCCCGATTCTATTAATTCGACCTACCGGAGTGGAATGGCATTATCACATTTACAGTAAGCAAACATTCGAAAGTTGATTTATGACCCAAAATACTGCTTAAATTCAGGAAAATTATTAAAATAAGTTTCATAGCAATCATCTTATTTCATTTATTAAAAATTTTGCCTAAATTTATGCAATTTTTAAAAATGTGTTTGAAAATCTTCAGCTTTTCAATTTTTAGTGCACAAACATATTTTAAATATTAAACACACTGGAATTTAATGTGCTTCAAAACATGTACGCAATTAGGATATTAGGAAATGATTGTCGCACGTGCAAATTTAATAAAGTCTTGAAGACACTGAGTAACCTTCTGCGTATTGATAATTAAAATTTAGCTATGATATAATTTATAAAATTCGTGAAGCAAAACTTCATAAGCATTTTGTAATAAATAATCAAATTTACTATTAATTTTTTACAGTGTACTCTTAGGTCCTTATGTGCATGTTAACTCATTGGATATAGATAGCACATGTGTTATCAAAAAGAATTTCAACCAAAAGTAATAATCATAGTATGTTATATTTTATTTTACATAGCTATATATAGCAACAAAAGGGGGCATGAAAAATGACAATAAAGTAAAGTACCATCAATATACACTCTCAAATAATTATATAGGTCTAGAAAATGTGCACTTAAATATGTACATATACAAATATAGAACACGTATAACGGTACATATTAACCCATACATACACATACAAATATATAAATTTAATTTTTTTTTTTTTTTTTCAACTATCAAAGTATTTTTCATTAATAATAAACTGAAGTTATCTAAAATTCACAGATGGTTGAACTACTGTCTATATAGAAAATGGGGAGTTAAACACACATATATATAAGGATATTTGTGCGGTATGAAGTTAAGTATTGAAACTTCTAAGGGCTAGGGGTTGTTTTTCTTTCTGATTTTATTTTATTACTTTTCATTCTTTCTTCTTTTTTTTTCTTTTTGATTATATCATTGGAGAGTTGTTACTCAGTTGATTTGTTTGGTTCAATGATATAGAAAAATAAAAAATAAGCACACATATGTATGTATTGTAGGTTACCTATATTTTTATTATATCTACTTTTATTAAAAAGTCGACGTTCGATTTTATTTTAGAGGTCTAGTAAAGATTATTTTTATTTTTTTGTATATCAAGAATGTACTACGTCTATGCATTAAGTATTGATGTATTTATTGGAAGTGAAGGGTGATTTTTTAATTGTTATATATTTTTTAAAGAAAGAAGACAGAAAATATAAGGGCTTGACAATATTTTAGGTGGTTTTGTCATCGGGTCCATTTCTGAGTAATTTTCTCATAAATGGTCTTTCGTTTCATATATCGCCCACAATGTGACTGAATTCGTTCTACATTGTTTTCTAATAGTGCAATTGATTCCGAATTGTCAAAAAAAAAAACTAAAACATTATACTCTAGAGACATTAAATAACATAATATCGAGAGCAAATTGGCAAAGACCAAAATATGTGTAATAATTTAATTAGTTTAATTGTTTCATAATTTCAGTAACCCTTGTTCGGGCGCCAGTAATGAAAAATAGAATTCCCGTTGAAAAAACTAGATTATCACCTGTTATATATATAAAAAAATATAAATAAAGATTATATGTGTACATCATTTATAATTGAATAATACTATACATAACATACATACAAGTAGAAATTTCATATAAGTGGAAATGAGAAAAAAAAAATTATTTTTTTTAAAGGTTTACATAAAAATTTTCGAAAAAGAAAATTAAACCTTCAATGTGGAACTAATATTAATGAAAAGTAATTTTCTATATAAGAATAATGTACACATATAAACATTTAAACTCATATATACACTTAATAAAATATCGACACAAATAGATGATAACGTAGTGGGGAGATGTAGGAATATTTTCATTTTTATACATAAGGATTTCTTCTTTTTTTAAAAAATACCTTTTTTTTTTTTTTGAATTGAAAAACTTAATTGCATTATTAATGAAAAATGAATCGATTGTTTCAATTTCTTACCATTTTTATAGAAAATACATTTACATTCTTATATTGAGTATACTATTGAATTATTACCCTATACTACCCCAATATCATGAAGAAGAAATATAATATGAGTAACGTATATGAATATTTGTTCATATAAGGAAGAGAAGAAATAATAATGTTGTTTACTCTAAGAGTGATGGTATACTTCATATGTAGGTATGCAAGTGTATTTGTAAATGAGAAAATATACGTAAGAATATTAAATTTTTTTAAAATTTACAGTAAATTTTTATTATTCTTGACTTTTAAATTAAAATGGTCGCAATTTGTAAACAAATACTGGCAAAGGATCCCGGATAGCTTTTAATATGTGATCTACCAGCGAGATCTCAACAAATAACAAATACTAATAGAGATTGAAACAGTACGCAAACAATTTTCGTACATTGCCAATAATTAACCTGCTTATCACTACTTTTCACTTTATCATTCATATTTAATGTGAATAACATACCGGCTCAATCGTTGTCACGATTATTGAAAAATTAGCAAAAATAGTCTCCGTTTTTTTAATGGATGTTTCAGGAATTATGAATTAGTGGATGTTTCAGGGAGTTGAATAATGCTTGTTTTAAGCAAATATATAAGTAATTTGTTTTAGCCAGAGAACAAAATATTCATGCTTGGGCAATGGCATATTTTTAGAAAATGATGCCAGGATCTAAACAAATTGTGTGATTTAACATGAAAAATTGGAATAGACGAAATAACTGAAGCAAGTAATTCCAATTTAATGTAAGAAAATCAACCAGGTTTTACAGGTCAATTATAAAAACAGAGCAGAATATCAAAAACCCAAACCAATAATAGCATGCTGGAGATTTTATTACAGATTTTCGTCTACACCCAAGTAAAATTAATTTTCACATAAAGAATTTTTTGCCAAATCAAATGATAAAAAATCAAAAGTTTCAAAAAATTATGAACTTTCTGTATTAAGGAAATTAATATCCTTTTATTATTAATTTGTTATTTCTAGGACAAATACAATTTATCAATTTATACTATAATAATTGAAGTTGGGAGAGGGGAGGGGGGTTGACTTGTAAATATAAAATATATTTTTATTTTCGTTTATTTAATCGAAAAAATAATACAATACAATTACGATTTGCCCTACACGTATTATGTACATATTCCAATATAGAAGAAGGATAATAATTATTTCCTTTAATTTTAAAATTACAAATCCTATGTACACTTACATATCTATTGTATATATGTAGAATAGGCATACATGTAAATCTGGGCCCCAATGTAATTTGTATGAACTCAATAAAGTTTTTTTAAATTTTTTTTATACTTTTGTTAGTATTCAAATTTGACAAAACTCGGTCACTATAGTTTTGTGAATCTAAACAACATGCATATTATGTGTATTGGTACAAGTGTGTGTGCGTGTGACAAGAAAGTTTTTAATAAAAATTTGAATTAATCGGCATTTTTTTTTTTGTGTCAAACTTTTTCTCTCCCTCGTTAATTAATGAGTAGTTTTTTATTTGAACTGACCATAATTATAGTTGATTTTTTGTCAAATATATTTTATAATCTAAAATATAAGTTATAATTACTAGTCACTAACAATAATTTATTATTAGAAAATTTTTTGTTTATAATTGACATAAATGCCAAACACCATAATATAGGCATTCATTTATTAAATATATTTTGGATATAGCTGAGTTGAACTATACGGCGGCATGTAAAGTAGCATATTTCCCTTAAATGATTGAAAAACGCATTCACTATTCAATTCATATCTTAAAATTTTTCTCTAAATATGAGCATTTACTACCTAATTTTACTGCTCAATTTTAACAATTTGACAATTAACTGTCCAATTTTAGGAAGAAAATAATAGTCTACATAAATTGTTTAAAAAAAAAATTACTGATTTTTCTGATACGAACACGCATACTGTTATACTTCTTTCCTTTCAAAGAAATTTTAATAAAGCTAATAATTACAATATTCGGCCATCATGAAACTTGCCGAATATTTCAATTTCACTAACTTCATAGGGTAATAACTAAATATTGTGGCTAAAGAAAGAAAATAAGAAAATATAAAAAATTGTCAGAGTAGTGCTTAAAAAAAATCTACCGTTAAAAGAAATAAACCATATCTACGAGAAAATTTACCGTCTGAGAGAAAGCTAGGGTTTGAGTCTAAGATGAAAATGATTTTGAAAGTTTTGTCACAATAACTTGTAACAAAATCGTAACCTACGGACTTTACAAAATCGTAAACAAAATCGTAAACTTTACAAAATCGTAACCTACGGGTTCTTATAGGTTTCATGAAAATGGAGGCAGAAAAAACTGTCTTCTTTATTTTTTGTTCAAAGATGGATTTGGTTTTAAAATGAATGTTTTGTAATGAGGTACGCAGGACGGATGGATAAATCTAAAATTATAAACAAATTTTATCCTCATTTTAATGGAAATATATTAATAATATACACAAAAATTAATTTCAATTTTTATTTTATCAATAAATTTTAATAAATATCTGTACAGGACTACAGTTCTAAAAATATGGTAAATAATTACGAATATATTGTTGTTCATCAGTTTACTTATTAAATTCCTATACATATATACGAAATAATTTAAACTACAATATATAAAATGGAAAAAAATAATGAATAATTTTCAATATGTTGATTAATGGTGGAAAATCTTCAATTCAGTCTGATATTTTAGTACGTTCCGTACTAATGAATCACATCGATTTTAAATTATTACTAATTCATACATCTATATCTATATTGGGAGATTATAGATCTCCCTATATGCAACTATACAATATAGAATTTTGTAATATCCATAGTGATTTTTGGTAAACCATAAAAATGTCACTGTTTAAGGAAGAATCGAGTACGACGTACAAATTTTTTTTTGCTATTAATCAATTCCGAATTTTTCATTTTTGATTTAAATAGAAAATCTGTTATTTGTGAAAGACTCATCAAATATAGGTTCATATATTCTTCATCACATATACGGTCATTTGTGTGCATCATTTTAACAAAAAAGGATTTTTAATTAATGGGACCGTTTTATTAATCAAATATTGAAGACGCATGTTGCGCGACAAGTGAAAAATATGTTTCTTATCAAACTCTATAAAATACCGTGGTCATATTGATCATATTTCAAAAAGTTTTATACTAATCCTATTGAATATTTTGGAAACTGCAATATTTTTTTTGAAATTCTCAAAAATATTTTCAATATACAAATGAAATTTATTTAGAAAAACCACAATAAATAATGTTCTATATTATTTTTATGAACTTTAAATAGAATACAGGCAATATTGATGAAAAAATGAGTTTTTTTTTTATTACTAGCGCCAATAATTTTTCAACATCAATATGAAATACTAATGGACTATCTACTTTTCATACAGGAAAACTAAATAATTGCATAGTTTTATATTATTGTACGTCATATTGAAAACATAATATCGAAAATTAAATTTTACAAAAATTTATGTTAACATGGTATAGGAATTCAGGGTCGAAATCATACCGATTCAGGTCGATAAATTGTGAAAATTATCGTACCAAATTGTGAACTCAAACTTCTTCATACAAAAATCACAGTATTGTGTAGCTGCAGAAAAGACACGGATCAGTTTACTTTAAACATCTTAGTTTGAAAACTTCAAAAATTTAACAAGTCAGTACGCCCCTACCTTTATATACACTAAGTGCACTAAATACTCATATTTTTACTGAGTATTACCAGAATTTTTTTTTAATTTAAGCCCGGACTACAGTAGAATAACAAAACTTGAGTATCACTCATTTTTATTCTATTGCACTGGACTACAACATTACAAGTACATAATTTGATACCAAATTATAAATTTCATGCATTCAAAGAGAATTTAACTCAATATTTGTACTTGGACATTTTGAAAAAATACAATGGTGAATCATGTAGATGAAGAAATGCTAATTTCTTGGACCTTTATGCTTGAAAACGACCCAAAACGTACCTCAAGATCAGTTCAAAAATGGTTAATAGATGAAAAAATAAAAACTTTAAATTGGCCCCCAAAAATCCTCGACCCCAATCCCATTGAGAACTTCACTCCCATTGAGTGAAGTGATGTTGACAAAATTGTAAAACAAAAAGAAATTAAATATTTACGAGAATTATTTTAAGAAGTTTAGAAAGGTTGGAAAGCAACTCTTGCTCAAAGGTGCCAGCGGTTGGTGGAGAACATGCCCAGAAGTTATAAAGAACAAAGGCTATCTTACTAAATATTAAATAGTTAATATATGAATACTACATCACCGTGGTTAAAATGCGTGTCTTTTTAGTCGTGGTAATTAGTTGCGGCTTGAATTTTCTTAATATAAATGAATTGCTATATTGATTTTTTTTTAAGTTTATGAAAATTAATTGCAGTGCACTGTATGTACATCTGATTATGACTGGTTTTCTAAAATTTTTACACTATATACCCCCACAAGGAGAAAGATCATAAAGCAAAAAAATAATTAATGAGTTCATTTGTCCCAACTCACAAACATTTTATAAAAACCCATTATTTATGTGTGAATGAAAACACTATTATATACACATAATAAATATATTAATTTCTTCCTTACTACATTAACACACATCTATACATAATAATGTACAATTTTAACAGTCTATTAAATTTCTACAATTACAATAAAATTATTTGTTTTCGGACAGTAAAATTTATAATAATTTGCTAATTTTTTTTTTATTTAAATTATTAAATCACAGACATACATATATGCATACAAACATATTTATTTAACATACAAACATAGATACATATTTCTCTAAATTATGCCAAAAATTTTAATCGAATATGTCGAAAAGTATTCTCAAAATGTCATTGGCAATCAAAATTCCTTAAGAAAAATATTTAGAAAATGAAAACAAAATATTTTAAAAATGAAAATTCATTGGCCAACTAATTTCATTTAATTGTTCGTCTGGTCTGCGTTTGTTCCATTTTACAAATCAAAAAATATTAATATCGCGTACATTTACAGCAATGTAATCATTTATACGTCATGTAATAATAAAGCTAAAAGTTCCAAATTGCATTAAAGTAGAATAAATCATGGTTTTAAATTTTATTCAGATTCTGGCATGCCTAAAATGAAAAATTTTTAAAATATTACTATAAAATTTGGAGATATAAAAAACTTGGCTGTGACTTTAAGCATATCACGGCGGCGTCTTTATAGTTTCAATGTTTTTTTGTAGCTCGAGGCGATGTTGTTTAAAAATAATCAATATGGGAATTATGGAAAGAGATGATTTTATAAGTTGAAAAATATTAACAATAAGATTTGCAAAATTCCAGCTACAATTACGGCGTCATGTAAAAAAAGATGTGCTTACCACAATTCATTAATTTTTTATTTTACTTTTAAAAATAAAATAGTCAAAGTTAAATTCTATTTGGTCTACATTATAATCTTGACAAAAAATAAAACAAAATTTCATTAGATTCATAAATTTAATTGAATCATTAAAAAAAAACTAATAAAAGTTAAGATATTTCGTTACTAACTGACACATACACATTTTACGCAAATCTACGCAAGCAATGAACAAACTTATATCATATACACGGTATGAGTCATATCCTAAAAGAATAAATTATGAAATTTTGAAAATATGCTCTTCAAATTTGAATTCTATGCACACTTATTATGTAGATTTATGTATTTGCAGTCGAAGTTTTTGAATTACACATCTCAATCAAGAGTTCTACATAATTCATTAAGAGCTCTGACGTTACATTTACATAAATTTCTTCAGTATAATTTCTCAAAAAAAAATGTAGATTGGCTTATTTTGTTAACTGAAGTGTTATTATTTATCACGCAATTTTGAAACATAACCTAAATATATTATAACATACCACTTGAGATCTAAACAGAACTAACGTATAGAATTAAAATCGGGTTCAATTCAGAATAGTATTCAAACATTAGAAGTTAAATTTTCAAAATTGCTAACTTATTAAAATCGATGTGAGATTCAGAGTTGAAAACTGAGAGTTTAAAAGTTATTTACAGATGTCGTATTTGAACTTGAAGTCGAAATCTAATTTGAAAGTTAAACAAACCTGAATAGTGTTCAAATTTATATAACAGAATGAAATGTACTATTTACAAACACTTAATTTTATTCTACTAACTTGATTTTTCATTTTATTTTCAACCGAATCATCATTCAAGTTTTTGTTTTTTTTTTATTTTTAATCAATATCATTTTCGTTGTCCATTTGATATCATTGTTTACTTTTGTTGTACGTATGTACAATAAAAATTCTTTTGCTCTCTTTTGTTTCTTTTTTATATTTCATTCTTTCGTTTTGCTTATTTTTGGAAGTGTGCCAATTCAATGAAATTTTTGACATTAAGTGCATTTATTAAGAGCTAAAATAATAACAAAAGAAAGAGAGAATTTTTTTAACAGAAAATATATACACACATTCAAACATACAATACAAAATTCAAAAAGAGATCAAAAACAAAATGAACAAAGTAAAACAAGAAATGAAAGAAGAAAAAGAGAAAAGTGAAAGGAAAAATGCATAAATAAAGTTGTTATACGCATTTTTGCAATATTCAACAACATAATTTACAAAAATAAACGTATGTACACACCACACACAAAAATATTACAACATACAATGTCTATGCTTTATTAAAGTGACAAATAAGTGTAGTGTGATTGCGATTGTATGTAGATATGTTGTGTGTATAACACATAAAATAAGATCACATAAATTAAGTTGTTCGATTAGGCATTTAAATATAAAAAATAAAGAATGAGAAAAAATATTTTATAAAAAAAAATTTTTGAGACTTATGTTGAGTTTAACACTGTGGTAGAGAAAAGAACAAACGGTAAAATTGTTCTACATTAAATTTTTTTAATTTATTTAATTTTTTTTTCTTTCATTATTATTACCTATATAACATTAATTTTATTTCGTTTTTATATTCTTTTTCAATTTTAAAGAAAGACTTTTTGAATTTTTCACATTTTTAATATTTTTTTTTTAGTGTTGTCTTTTCTGGTTCTTTTTTTTTTTGTCTTTCGTTCTTTAATATTTTACCGCTTGTTTGTGTTTATATTTTAGCGGTTTTATTTGTATAGCACCGCATTTTATTTTTCAATTTTATTTTTTTTGATTTTTTTGGTTTTTTTGAGTATTTTTCGATTTTGTTCTACAGTTGAGATGCTGTTCTACAATTCTACAATGTTTGTTATTGTTATTATTTTTGTTTTTAATGATGCTCTGCCTGTTTGAATATTTATTTTGTAAACGAAACACGAAACGGCAAAAATAATGAAAACAATAATGAAAAATGTAAGAAAAATAAATATTTTTTTTTTAATTTTTTGTTTTTTTTTTTAGTAAAAATTGCAAATCATTTTTAGTCTTTTTTTTCGTTGCTTTTTTATTTTACTGCATGCTTTTGTTTTTTTTTACATGTAAATATTTTTAAATTTTATTATTGTAATTATAGCGGGCAGTAGTAACATTAATCACAGGGAAAGCAATTTATACCGTTCGTATGTGTATGTTATTAGATACGTGTTTTATGTATTTAGAGGAGCCCTAGTCGAACAAATTTGTTTTTTTTTTTTTTGTTGATTAATATCTTGCAATTTATTGTCTGCGCCGCGAGAAAATGTTTCTTTTTCAAAAATCTTTTTGCACCCCGATAAAAAACAAATTCTTTTTCGTCTTTTCACTTATCGACGCACCACTTCTTACTGATGGCGTTGTCAAAATAATTTTTGAGACAAAATTAATAGAGAACAAAACAAAAAATTCTGTTCTTATTTTTGTCTTTTGATTGTTTTTTTTTTTTTTTACTTTTAATATAAAATAAGAAAATTTTCATTTTTCTGAAAAAAAAAAAAATCATTTTCTTATCTTTTTATTGTCGTTTTATATTTTTTATTTAATAAATATAAAAAAAAAATTTATAAAGAGGTGAAAAAACAATAAATTTTTTTTTTTATTTTAGATTTTTTTTTTTGCTTAAGATTACAGTGTGACATTTTGGTGACTGCGAACATAAAAATTATGATTTTATTTTATTAGGAAAAAATCTCAACTAATCAAATAATCCAAAATAAAAACAAAAAACAACAGAAATAGCAAATTATTATTATAGGAGAGAAGAAAAAAAATTGAGTGTTTTCATCTTTTTTATTAGTGATAATGGGCGCCAAAAGTAATATTGTCTTAATCGGTAGCTATAAATGATACGCACACTTTTTTTTTTTCTTTTTGCTTTTTATTATTTTAATTTTCTTCTATTTCAAACATACGATACCTAAGTATATACCACAGAATAATATTTAAGCACATTGAAAAAAGAAAAAATAATATGTAATTTTTATTTACTTTGTTGTTATACGTTAGCTGTCTATCATTTTGAAATTAGAAAGTATGTGAATTGTAATTTTATATGAGTTGATGAGTAACTGTGGTGAATTTCAACAAATTCACCACGATTCAAAATGGCTGTGAATTTCAAAAAATTCACCTCAATTCAAAATGGGGGTGAAATTTAACAATATCACCACAATTCAAAATGGTGGTGAATTTCAACAAATTCACCTTAATTCAAAATGGAGGTGAAATTCAACAAAATTGTAAATTTCAACTAATTGTGCATTCAACATACTCAAACAACACGAAATTAAAGAAAAACTAACATTAACACAATTTTGTTGGAATGTTATGTTTTATAATTTGTTCTTATATAATTCATTTTATTCATTAATCAGTTTTGAATAAGAAAAATTAAAATTAATTCTTATACCATAACCCATACAACAGGTAGTCGTAAAACGTGCAAAATTCACTGATATATAAAATATTTCCATTTTTGTCAATATGATGGAGCTATTCTCAATTTCCAATGCTCAAATTTGTACATAGAATTTCTAATTATTTCCTCTAGAAAATATTTATATGCTATTGTGCAAAAAAAAGTGTTGGTGAAATATTTTTTTTTATTTTCAAAAAAGAAAAATAGAAAAAATCCTTAATAACAAACCTTTTACTTTTATACTAACTTGTTCAATATTTTCCAAAAAAAAAAATTCTTTTTCACCTTGGCTATCTATTTGTCAATCAGTCGTTCCTGAAATTTAAACTACAATATAATTAAATATTGTGATAAATAAAATAAAAACTAAATGTAAGCAATGTTTTTCTTAAAAAAAAATTTTTTTTTTATAAAATGCTAAATTTTTAATTTATGGTAAAGATCTTTTAATATTTGATATTTTGTTAGAATATTTTCCTTTAGCTTTTTATTTTAATCTATTTAATGTTTTTAATTTATAATCTAGCATTAAATTATAACTTATACCATTGAAATACGAAAAAAGTTTATTTAAAAAAATAAAATCTTTAAAAAAAATTTTCTGGCTGACCGTGATTTAATTAAATGCACGTGTAATATTAAAAATATTGATAAATACTCTCTTGAATTATGGAAATATTAATATTAAGCTAATAAAGAAGAGAGTCGATAATTCTTCAAGTATTCTTTAAATTTAACATTGTGTAACACGTGAACTCTCTTAGTTTTCAATTTAAAAATTTATATGTTTAAGGTTTTTATGAATTATGAGTCATATTGTCCAGAATGCCCAAAACGCAACAAATCTCCTTGAGCAACAAATTCGATAAGTTTACATGCTTCAATATAAATGCACTGACTTCCTGCAAATACACTAATCGCCTCTGGAGATTATCTTTTGATATTCATAAATTACTTGAAATAATTTTGATTTGTTTCATGTTTAAAATATAATCTTTGTAGAGCTGCAAGTGAGTCTAAATCCATAAATTTTATTGTCAGAATTTGAGAATAAAACTCATTTTTAGTTTTACTTATTTCCTTTCTTTTTTTTTTCAAAAAATATATATATATTTTTTTTTTGATTTTTGTACAAAGTCTTAAAAATTTCTTTTTCTGTTTTATTTTATAAATAAATAAATAATTTTCAAAAATATATTATTATAATAATAATAATTATAATTATTTATATAAGGTAATTACGTAAGGTATATATATTTGAGGTAATATCGGAAATGTTATTAAAATTTCGTTGTCAATAAAAAATTTCGAAAAATTTTGAATACATTATATAAATTGTATGTATGTAGATTAATCAAACAAAGACATTGTGAGCTCATATACATAATTATTGTTATACATATTGAAACAAGCACATTTAAAATAATAACTGTTATACAAGTATAATTTTTTTTCTTTTTGTTCATATTTTTGTTCTTTTTTCTTTTCCATTATTTCAAAATTCAGTCAAAACTAAATAAATAATTTTATAATATTTAAAACATAATTGTATTGTAAAATTAAAGTAATTATCTTTTTCTATAAGTAATAATTATTATATATAATCTAAAATGGCATCAGAAATGCATTAAAACATAATTTTAATTTAATTAAATTAAATTGAGTATTAAATACCTTGAGTATATCAATTTAGTTCTAATGCACTTTTCGTTGTCACCATCTATATTGTAATTAAATTAATATTTAATAGATTTTGATTTTACAAAGTAAAAATCTAACAATAATTAATCTAATTTCATTTAACCTAAAAAAAAAATATTATTTTTATATATATATTATAATAGGGCTTATATACATTTATATTTTGTTCGATTATAAAACCTATATACATTATTTTATAGGAATTTTCCGTTCTGATATATTATCATTACTTTCATTTTCATTACTATTATCATTTCCATTATTATTATGAATACTTTCTTCTAAACTTTCTTCATAAAATGATGGTGATTGTTGTTCAATATCAAAACTTTTAATATCATCATCATCATAATAATTATTATAATTATTTTGTGTAAAAATTTCAGCATCTGGATCAATTTTAACACCATTCTTTTGTGCAATATAATTAACATTAATGTCATTTGATAAATCAATTGGTATACTCTCATATGTATCAATATCATTATCATAATTATTATCTTTATCATTATTATAATCTTCTGGTGTTAAATACCATTCATTATTTAATGTTTCATATTTTATATTATCATATTTGTTATTGTTACTATGTTCCTCCTCTTCAGAACTATAAAAATTTTCACGACTACGATGATAATAATTTTCTTTTTTATCTAAATTATCATTTGAATTTATGTTTTCTTCATCATTTGATTCATTATTTATAATTGTTGTTACCATATCACTTTCATTTTCATTAGATTCAGTATTTTCATTTGTTTCTGTATTATCATTATCATTTTTGGCATCATCATCATCATCAGCATCATTATCATCATCATCAATATCCATATCGTCATCATCATCGGTATCATCAGTATCATCATTGTCATCATTATCATCATTTGAATTATATTTTGAATTGACATTTGCTTCCGTATAATCCATATCACCTTTAATATTTTTATTAGTTTCCTCTATATTCTCATCATTATTATCATTTTCTCCAGCTACATTAATACTATCATTTGATAAATTCTTTATATTAATTATATTATAATCATTTACAGTAGCATCATCATTATGATTAATAAATTCATTTTCAATATTATCATCATTTTTTAATGTTGTTATATAAGTAATTGAATCAATATCAGGCTGTTGATCTCCGGCCAAACTTTCTGTTGGTATTGTTTCATAATATAATGGTTGTATATCTTTTTTTGAAATTTTATATTTTACATTTTCATTATCTGAAATATCGGATATTTCATCTTGAAGTAAATTAATAATAGGCTCTGTTTCTGTTTCTGTATAATTAGCTGTTGAATTCTATATATTACAATAATAATAGAAAAAAAAATATATTCATTAATTAAAAATTTATTTTTTTTTAATTTTATTCATTTTAAAAATTTATTTTCAATCATTAAAAAGTTAAGGTATTGTATAGCATGTAAATTACGTCCATTTTTTTAAGTAAAACTGTCAAACGGTTATTATTGCCATATACACTCATTTTTCTCATTTTTTAAATTGGCTAAAATTTAAGAGAGAAGCTAGAAAGAATGATAATGCATGCACAAGAAAGAATTTTAAATTTGTTAATATTAAAAAGTAAATTTACAATTTTTTACAAAATTTTTACAAGTTTTTACAATTTCTTTACTAATTCTGTTCTTCTTTGCAATGAATAAATAATTATTTCAATATAGAACAAGTATAACAAGTATTACAAGAATATCAACTAGTTTATAATTATTTATAACAGTTATTTTAGAATTTATCAACATCAATTTACATTTCAAGTATTGAAATAATGTAAATTTTAATAAAACAATCCGCAGATCATCTTTATTCATTATACGTCAAAAAAATAAGAGAGAAGATTTTACTGACAGAATATTTTACATAATATTGACTTAAGTAAGTAAACAAAAGGGGACTAAATGAAAACAAAAATATTATTTTTTATACAATATTTTAAGAATTCATAAATTTTATATTAAAAAGAATTTGCATAAAAATAATTTGAAATACAATAATAATTTCTTGCAAATATATATGAAAGTGTTGCATTAATCATCACTAGATGGCTTAAATGTTAACAATTCATAATTTAACTGAAAATTTTATACTAAAGAGTACCGCGTTCGAGTGACATTAAAAAATTTATTCTATTATTATAATTTTTAATCGCATCTCTTTTCATATTTAATTAAGTGTTATACTGTATAACTCTTATATAATAGAAAATTTTTGATTGATTTTCAAAAAATAATTAAAAAAAATAAGAAAAAATAATCTATGATTGTTTTATTACTAAACGTAACCCTTACTCTTCTCCCATTTTGTATTCTTCTTTCTCTTTTTTTTTTTTCTCTCTTATTTAATATTTTTGCATTTAAAGATTATAAAAGAAAACTCTTAAGAGCAATTAAACTTAAACAATAAAAATAAATAAAAAAACAAGAAGCGGTTAACACTTTATGCAACATGTTTTATGCAATAGAACAGTAATAAAGAATAATAAACCAGACATTTAATTACACTTAATAAAAACAAAAAATAAAAGAAAAATAACTATGGGATAGAGTTGATATAAATAATATAAGTATGTGTATATAGAAATGGAAATAACAAAAATTTTATTAAAAACACAATAAAAAAACGAAAAAAAAAAATATAAAAGTGTGGACTCAAAACAGATTCAAAAATACACGCAAAAGGATATAAGAGTTTTTTTTTTCCTCTTTCTGCAAAAACACTCTGGGTCACCCAAAGGTAATCAGAATGGGAATAGCAAAGGGGAATTATCCTGGAAAACTTTGAGATTTTAAGAAGAAAAAAATTAATAAAATCATTTTATAGTTTAATTATTTGGAGGCAATCATTTGCTTATGAGCCTAAAAATATGCTAACTCACTTTAATAAATTTTTAATATTTTATGATCGAATACTTAAATGGTGTATGTAATGACAATTTTAATTGTCACAAAATTTAGTTTTAACAATTTTTCAAAAATTTTCTATATATAGGAATTCTTTCATACATTCTTCTCCCGGTTTGAGGCTTTGATATTTACAACAATTTGAAGTGCGTTAACGCATTAAAAATCCACTGACAGAAAAATAAAGAGTCATCTTTAATAATGCAAATGACACTTAATCATGAAATTATATGACAAACATTTTAAGATTATTTTCCACTAATTTCATGTAGGTATTTTTCATTCCTAATTCAAAAATTTAGTGAAATAATCCATGTTATTTATCATTATGTTTATTCCATAACTCTCCCAAAATACAATTACATAGGCATTAACACATTTCATACTCCTTCATCTCTTTCAGCATCAATTTTTCAGCATTACAATAGAATTGCGGGATTTATTACACCACTAAGTTTCTATTTATGACAAATAATAAAAAACTGCAAAAGCAATAATAGCTAAGGAATTTTATCAAGAGAATCAAAAGCAAAAAAAAATTAGAAGGCGCTAACGGAGAAAACTCTTTTAAAATGATAAGAAAAAGAATTTTAGATAACTTCTTTTATTTATTTTTTAGCTTCTTTTTTTTATATCGTATATCCTTATACTCTCGCATCTATATATTATATATGTCTATCGCATCTATATACGTACATATAACAGTATATAACAGTATATTATTTAATAGATATTATAATTTGAAAATAAAATGGTCCATTATAAGTTGGTCTGTGTCTCTAAGGAAAATTTATCTGATTCAAAGAAATTTATATTTATACACATACAAGTACATATATATATATGGCAATACTTTTTTAAATGCTCATAAAATAGGACAGCAAAAAACAAATAGCATTTTTTTAACTTGTTATACGTTATAATATGTATATGTATATGCGTCACATTGTTTTTGTAAAATTTGAAACACTGTGTTTAATTAACAAACTCAAACTATAAAATATATGTAAATATCCTGCGGGTCAAAAACAAATTTAATTTGTATTAAATAAATTTTAAGAAAATAATAATTTAATTTTGAGAAAAATTGTATTAAAAATATTAATATATTTAAAATCGTTTTAATTGATTTAAAATTTTAAACGAATTTAAGAGTTTTTCTCTATTTTCAAAAAATTTTCTATAAATAATTTCTTTTATATGAAAATTCATGAAGTGAAACTCAACAAGTGTGAAAATTTTTCAATATCTTTAAAAGTTAACAATTTTAGAATTTAATCGGAAAAGTTTTTTGGAAAAAACGTATTATATACATTGAAATTGTATCTCCAAGTTAATGAAAATTTCAAAGTTCATTGATTTTCATGTAATAATTTTATTCCAATCGTTTATTTTTATATAAACTAGAATATAATATTATCTATTTAAAAAATTAATCGCGCTTGAATTAAATATCGTTTGTTTTCTCTTTTTACCATTTATTTAATGTATTTATTAAAATTGATGAAATAATTAAGGTTAAAGTTAAAAATTTTATAAGAATATACAATTTAATACAAATGCGAAATAATACAAAATTGAAATATAACATTATGTATGTATAATGACTTTAAGTTCTTTACAAGACCTTTCAAAAACTGTTTATTTTTTTCGAAACGGAGTTTATAAGCAAAACAACTTAAACAAGTAGAATTTTCGTGAAAATTTGTTAACATCACTGTATTTCGGAAACCCTTCAGATTTAGCACCTATTCCAGAAAAAAAGGTTTACCAATTTTTGACCTTCTAATCAATGGTATGTATTATTGTATACCTTTCTGAATCACCGTGTATATAAATTTTGCATACTATATAAAGAGTTTTATAATAAGATTTCTGGTTTCGCAAAGTGAAATCAATGAATACGTTAATTAATTTTTGAAATTAAAATTCAAAGTAATTTATTTAGAGTAATGAAGAATATCGTATTTGCAATTGCACAGCTCTTTTTAATTATATTAAACTACCAAGAATTAAATATATAAATTACAAATTAAATTTGCCATACTCATATTTTTTGTTCTGTGCCTACCTATAAATTATTGAACAACAATAATTTTAACTATCTAAGATATAAAGCATGATCATCCTGTATATATGTTATTTTGAATATAATTACAGCATTACAATTAAAATATGTAATTAGACTTCAAGAATCAAATTTTAAATAATTGTTATATAATATCTTAATAATTTATAGACCACATCTAAATTATTTATTAAAAAATATCTAAAATAATTCCATGCAATCTTCAAAAATATAAGTAGATAAAGCTAAAATATTTATATATATACATATGTATGTACAATAAAGAAAAAGCAATTTTCAAAGCAAAAAAATAAATTCCTCATGCCACAAACTAAAAGTACATTTTTTAAAGGATTTCATCATATAACGACTCTTAAAAACGTTCTTCTAAACAAGGAGGCGGCAATGGTAAAACCCTTTTCAATATTTTTATACATTTTTAAATATTATATACAAATATAAATTTCCTTATATATACATATATATATATAGAGTTATTTCATTTCACCAAAACTATTTTTTAAATTAATATTAAAATAAAACATTATTAATTATTTATATATATATTTTTATATTTTATTTATACAATAATTAAATTGAATATATATTTATGCTTTTTTTTTATTGTTAGTTTCACTTTCTTATATAACTTTTACAATAATATTTACATCATTTTATATATATTATTATTATTATTTTAAAATATTAATTAATTAATTAATTAATTGTTCCAAGACAATGAAAACAAAAAATAAAATAATAAAAATATAGAAAAAAAAAAGCATGATAAGTTTTTTTAGTTTAATTTTTAATTCTATATACAATTGTAATTGTATATATATATAGATAAAATATATATAATTAATTTGTTATAAAATTGATTTTGAGAATAAAATTGAAAATTATACAAAATAATAGAAGAATATTTTCATTTTTATTTTTATTTTTTATATAAATTTTTTATTATTCTGTTATTAATATAAAAGCAAATTTTGTTTAAATTCTAAAATGGACGTTTTTAATTTGCGTTACTCTTTCTTTTTATTATTATTATGTAATTTTATTAATTCTTTATTCTATTCATAAAATATTATATAAGAAGAAAGAAAATGTTAAATATTATTATTATTTATTTTTGGTTTATTGAATTAATTAATGAATTCTTATCACAATAATATCCTTTAATATCCTTTAATTTACAAAAAAAAAAAAGATTTTGAAAAACGTTAGTCAATAATTTTATAAAGCAAAAATAAAAAACAAAAAATTCAAGTAAAAAATATTTAAAAATTTTTTTTAATCTACAAAAAAAGCACTTAACCCGAAATTTTATTGCAATTAATAAAGGAATAAAAAGTTAATAATATTGTTAAAATGCAAAAAAAAAAACAAAAAAAAAAGGCAAAGGAATAAATTTATCCTTTCTGATTTTTTCTATTATAAATAATAATATTTTCATTTTGAAATTTAAATTGTAATTAATTAATTATTAGAGAAAAATTATTTTTTTATATAGATTAATAAAATCAACTTTTAGTTGATTTCTAAAATTTCTTAAAACAGGATTATTGGTTCTTTTCTTATTTTCTCTTCATTTTTATAATTTTAATAATATTTAAACTTTAAGATCTGACCTTCGGTGAATCAATTTCATTATTAAATTCTGGTTCAGCTGTTGTACCTTCAGCTTTTGGTTTAACTGTTTTTTCACCATCATCATCATCACCATTATTATTAATATCAGAATTAATTGATGAAATTGTTGTTGAATCATCTTCTAAATCTAATGGTCTTATATGTACAACTCTTACTTTAACAATTTCATTACCATTTTCATCTTTATCAACATAAACGGTATTATTAATTTCAACCCGATGTCCATTAATAATCTAAAATGTGTAAAAAGCGTAAAATATATATTTTAATATTATAATTATGAAATAATATGAAATTTATTATATTGAAAATATCATATCGATTGACAGGATTCATGCGACCTTAGGTAAATCACTAAAATAGAAAATTTATTTGGCTTTTAAGAAAAATTAAAATTTTTTCGAAAACAAACGTGACATTTTTGTTCAAGTAAAATAATTACGCACTATAATAAAATTATAATTTTTGACATAATTGATTAAAAACTTTAAGTCAACTGAAGCGACATCTCGCAAATATTAGATCAAAAATAAAGTTTCAAAAAATTAAATTAGTTTTTTCTCGCTAAAACATTTGAAAGTTTGAATATTACAATTTACATGTTATAGCTTGAAGTTAGTCGACTTAATGTTTGCACACTCAATTTCAAATTTTTAAACTTATTAAGTAAATGGGGTGGTGAGATTTGAAAATAATGATAAAATTCATGTTATTTTAATAGTTTAATAAGTAGATACAGAAAACATTTTAATTTTTGACATATAATAACCGTATAAAAATCAAGTGTTAAATAATTTATATAAAATTAAGTTACAATCTCGTAAATAAACTAGAAAATTTCAATTCAATTGATGCTTAAAAAATCGTCAATTCAGAACATTCAATTGATGGTTGTAAAATAATTGTGTGAATTTACTTGTATCATTTTATACATGAACTGATATATGTATGTACATAGACAGCAATCTCACACACGAAGTTTAGTGAAACTTATTACAACTTAACACATTAATTTTTTTATTTCTTCAAAATATTTTTTAATTATACATTTAATTAAACTAAAAAAAAAACAAACAAAATATACCAATTAAATATGTACATAATATATTAAGGTCATTTCAAAAACAAATTGAATGATTCGTCAACAACATTGCGATTATTCAAGTGCAACATTTTCTTTCTTTTTTTAAGAATTTCCTTTAATTAACATAATTGTTTTTTTTAATGCCACCACAAATTTTTAATAATAGTACTTTAAGCAATTCATTTCCAAAAACAAATTCTAACAAAATTAAAAATTATGCCAATCATGATTTTGAATAATTTTTCCGTATTTTTATAAAGTACATACTTCAAGAACTTAAACAGGGCAGTATTTTAATGTTAATGATACAGGAAAGAGTAAATAAACTCATAGATGTGTAAAATTTTATTAAAATATTAATTGGACATGCTTAGTGGAAACCATACTCCAAAATAATTAAAATAATTAGTATTTCTTCTCTTATATACAAAATTAAAAAAAAAAAAAACATTTTCAATAATAAATTAATAATAATTAATTGGTTTTACCTTTGTTTCGGATGTACTATTTGCTTTCGATGGATCTAATTCGAATGTATCAGCAGCTTCAAGGAAACGACCTAAAAGTCTTTCACGAATAGTTCTGAAATAATCTGAAAATTAAAGAGTTTTTTTTTTAAATCATAATTTTTAAAAAGGTTATAAATTAATTTTTTGTTCTTAATACACATTATATAAAAGCGGCTAGCAGGTGGCGCTAAATACTTGAGATTCTTAACTTTTTCAATATTGTCATATTGACATTATGTTCATTAAATGTCACATACATCAGTTGTTAACTAAACATATATATTTTTCATTTTATTCACAGAAGCAGTAAAAAAAATTTTAAGATTAAATAAATTAGCTTATTTAATAAACTTAAAATGAAGATTTTTACAATTAATCCTATGGATAAAAAAAAAGCGCAGTCGATCTTATATAAAATTGCAGCCATCGGGGGAAAAAAAAATTATAGTACTTAATGCTAGAAATGCAAAATTTTTCACAATAATTACATTAACACAGAGTGACTAATTACAAGAAGGCATAAATACCTCCTACAAATAGTTTCTTTTTTCAAAAAGTTGTGAAGGAAAAGAGTAGAATGGATTAGAACCAGTAATGTTGAAATCTGAATTATTTTTATAGTAAAAAACTAAACAAATTTTTTTTAGGAAACACAGAGCTAAACTACCATTGATTGTAAGAAATTTTGTACAAAAATGGACATATTGTCGTTTATATTGTGCCTGATTATACTAAAGGCTTGTTGCAAACTTAATGTATACATTAATAAGTAATTTTAATCAATTAAATATGAACATATAACGTCAGATATCCGATAATTTCATCATTTTTAAAATTATTTAATTAGCTACTAAAAATATTTAAATATACAAAGTTATTTAATTCCGAGATAGACCTTGAAATACCTATGTATTATATGTATAATGTATTATTAAAAACTTTGCATTGTCTTATACTATTATTAGGTACTATACAGAAGGCAAAAATGATAGTTCTTGTGTTATTTACCTACATAATTTTATAAATTTTTTTTGTTTTTTCTTGACATGAGAATGGTATAAACAAATTATAATCTTCTAAAGAATTTGAACTCAAATTATTTTATCAAATGAAGCAACAAAGTCAAATAGAAAGAAAAATTTTTCAAAATCCCTATATACACCTCTTTCTCTATATAATATAAAATATTTTTGTCGTATACCATCATTTTTAAATTCTTTTCCACCCGATTTAACTTGAAAAAATCAAAAATTTTCCCACTTTCATAAAAACAAATAAAACAAAAATTTTTGTTTTAATAATAAGCGATTTTTACTCTATATTTTACAAAATATTTTCCATTCATATTAAATATTTTTTCTTTTCACTTTTATTAACTAGCTTACAAGCTATATATAATTTATTTATTCATGGTGTATTTTATAATATTTTTTACCCTTATAAAAGGTATAAACTTTTAATAGGTCTATCGTTTAGAAAATTATGTAACTATAATACTTATCTTTTGTTGCCCCCATTTACTAACTATTTGAATATATTTTGAAAATGCAAAAAACCGAGACAAAAAGAAACAAGATGTTATTTTTAATAGCATTATAAAATTAACATAAAACATATAAGTATATATATATTTATTTTTTAGGCTAAGGACCTAATAATTATAAAAAGTGTATATGTACCTAAATACCCTTAAACTACACATTATTTAGTAATTATAGTTTAATAATATTTAAATCTATCTTCAATACCAACATAAGACCTTGCTTTCTCACATACAAAAAATTTTAATATAAAAATGCAAAGATAATTTATACGTATATATATATACATATATGTTAACTACAGAGCAAGAACAAATATTTGGTATGTACATTTTTGGTATGCATGTAAAATATTTTAACTCAAAATATAAATATAACATGAATACATGTATCTAATATGTAATACAAATAGCTAATATAAGTAAGTAAACACTGTGAAAGGAAAACTATATACACACACTGACACCTATAAAAAATGTATAGAGGAAAATGTAAAAATAAAAAAAAAAGACACCAACAATAATCATAATGAAAAACTAAAAACAAAAACCAAATACAAGCTGAACAATTACTTTAATTGAATATAATAAAGTGCATAAATGACGAACTGACGAGTACCTACATACCATACAGACGTTCATATAACACTTTCATAGTATTCATTACAAAAAAATTCCCAACTTTATTTTGAACTAAAAAAAAAACAAATGAAAAAAAAATTTTAACAAAGAAAAACTGAAAGACCATCGGGATTGTCTGTAAAGATATAACAATGTCTGTACAATTGTACACTTACTTATTCACGTGCAAATATATAGTGAATGTAGGTGTTTTATACGTGTAGTACAAATACATACATTTTTTTTATTGTTTACTTTTCTGCTCTGTCTCACTCTGTCTGATTTATTTTCTATTCGATTTTTCTTTTCTTTTCTGTTTTTTTCCCCCCTTTTTTATTGTTTTGTTATACGGCGAGATGATAATTTTGGTGTCATTTAAGTTAAAATATTCTTTTTATTAAATTTTATCACTTTTTTCCGTTTGTCATATTATTATATATACATACGTATAATTTCCATATACATATATATATGTAAATAATTTTTTTATATTTTTTATATTAAATTTATCTATATTAATATGACACGTTCATAATTAGGTAATTTGAAAAATTTTTGGCTGAACGTATGACATACAATTTTATACGCAAAAGGAAAATATTGGAAGCAATTTATTAAATAAAGCGCTTGTTTCACCTTTTCACCAAGGGACTCCAAAATTCAATTTCATCTATCGGAAAAAATTTATTTTACAAGGTTTTTTGCTTACTGCCAGTTCAGTAAATAAAATTATTACACAGTTTCTCCGAATCTGAATAGTTCTATATTTCTATTGATTTCTAAATTCTATTGATTCGAAGTTTCTAGAGCTACTTAAATTCATTATACGGCATTCATAATCGGGCGAGAGCGAAAATAATTAAGAGACAACAACCTCATATTTCGAAAAGATATTCTAACCAACTTAATTAAAATTTTGAATATTTCGGAATATTTTCGGGATATTTCGGGATATTTCGGAATGTTTTGAATAATTTTCAGAAATTGAGTACTACGGTTTTTATTATCCCAATACCTATAATTTTTATTAACTCCTGTTAATTTTTCTAGCAATAAAGCAAAATTTAAGGAACCATACTAGAATGTATAAGATAACTAGCTTTTAATAAATTTTTCGTAAACTTTTTAACATATTTTCGTATTGCAGTACATTTCAAATGTACATACTTATATTAAAACGAAAACACCTATAAATATGCAATACATGTATATACATAAGTAAATTTTATTGAATTGAATTTATAATAAAAAAAAAGAAGGAAAGCAAAAATAAAAAAAATGGTTTTTGGCGTTGAAAATCGTCTGCCCGCATTTTAACATTATAAGCTCTGCTGCACTACTTTAATATTACAATTTTAAACTTTTTTTCTCTTGGTTTTTTTGTTTTAATTTCATTCTTCGATTAGAATGGGTAGAAAATGACAAAAAAAAAGCAACAAAAACAAATAAAACTGCGTTGCTGCGATACGATATTCTTGGCACCAAAAAAAAAAAATTCATTTTTCCTTTTTCTTTTTTCAGTTTTTTTAATATTTTACCGCGCCAGAAACCATTGCAATGCTCTATGACATATTCAATTCGAAATATTTCGTATACGTCGGATACTTTTGTAAAAATTTCATACTTTGTATATATGAAAAGATTTGAGTAGAAAATATTTTCACCATTAAAAGAAAAAAATTTTTTCAACTATCAAAAGTTTATCCAGAGTATTTTGTACATAATTTTTTATTTCTAGTAATCTACAAGCTTATTTATGTTAAATTTCAATTATAATGAAAAATAATTGGTCTGCATTGAAAGTAAATTAGGTAAGAGCGCATCTTTATTTTATGTATTATACAAAGTTTCATTTATTTTTAAAATTAATCCATATACATACATATATCGCCTGTAGGCTCTTTGATATTAGAGTACGAAAGTGATTATTAAATTGTAACTAAAAATTGATGTGAAACTAAAGTTTCAAAATGCCACATAACTTTGAAAATTTGTGACATTCTAAAATTGAATAACTTTCATAATTTTTTTTTGTTATTCTAAAATAACCTATAAGCTATATAAATTAATTTCTTAAAAAGTTTCGATTTGACACAAACTTTGACATTCGCTAACATCATTCTTGCACATACATGTATATTACGTAAATAGACTTGAGGCATTATGAAATTGCATTACAAAGCGAATTATTAAACAATTTCCTTGTATTCAAATCAAATTACTAGCTTGTATGTTGAAAATAAAAAAAAATTAAAAATGTCAAATTCAAATGAGTGCCTCTTATGAAATATCAAAAATGACATTTATAACATGGTAAAAATTATTGACATGATTTATGTTTACAATTCAACAAACTACCTGTTTATTATCTTATTTTTGCTATCTGTCATCTTGCATTTATATATGCATATATCATGAGTAAACCTTATTCTCTTATATGTATATTCCAACATTCTATAATAAAATAGAGATAAAAACTAAAAAAGAACCTCCGAATTTTAGAAAAAAAAAATCAAAATAAAAACTGAAATAGAATCTTAATTATCATACTAAAACATAAAATAGGATAGTAAAGAATAAAGAATTCTATTTGACTTAAGAAAGAATATAAAAAAACATCATGTCATTTTTACTCTTCTTTAAGATTATTTCCCTAAAATTTAAAATTCCCTTTAAGGCCTGCATAAAATACATACAACAAATGCATAATATGCAAATTTTGTAACAAAATATAACATCTTTATGAATAGTCTACTTATTGAAATTTCCTTAAATTTATTAATAAGAATGCTTCCAAACTATAAAAAAAATTAATATTAAAACGAGAATAGATATAGTTATCCGTGTTAACTCCGTGATATCCGTACGAATAAATGATTTTATATTTCGGGGATAATTGACATACATTTCCTTATAATATCTCGCCTTTTGTGTCTAGTCATATTTTATACATAATATGATGTATATGGCAGTTACCATATAAACCTATGCAATCTCGAAGAACTTTACTGCAAATGTTGGCCACATTATCAGAATTCGACACTTATCAAAAACACATACTTGAGTCTATATCTCAGAGCATTATTTCTTCGTATTACAAACGGGAAGTCAATTTTATTATACCCTTCGAACAAAAAACACTCATAAAATGCAAATTAAATGCTTCGTTTATAAACGTAGGCGTCAACACATACATTAGCTATATTGTTTTCTTTCTTCTTCTTTTATGAAAATATTAAATTCGCCTAAATGTATGCAATTATTTTTATTACTTTTATTCTGATTCTCACAGTAAATTCTGAACTTGTCACATTTTATTCTCAGAAACTAAAAATACTATAGAAAAAATTCAACAATTTAGGCCATTTAGGGTGGTATGAATTCTCTTATGAATTTTTTCTACTTTTAGTTTTACTATATATATCAATAAAAACTGTTATACATTAAAAATAATTTGTATTTTTAAAATTATAATTAACTGTGCAATGACTGAAACCATTTTTTATTATTTCTTATTGTCAATTAGAATTTTAATAGAATTAAAATTTATTCTAAATTAGCAATATATGAACAATATTATACTAAATAATTTATGTGACTACATCGCAAAAAAAAAGTAATGAGCAGTCGGCTATCTTAAATAATTATAGTACAAAGATCAGGTAAATATATAATTTTCATTTTCAAATACTTAATGAATGGTAATAATGAATGTAATTTTACTAATTGCGTTTGCTAATGATAGTGTATGGAATTCCGGATAAAATTCTTTCAGCCCAGTTATATTTGTAAAAAAATAAATTGAAATAAATTCATTTGAAATTTTTTCCTCATTTTAATAGAATAAGGAACTTTCCTAACATCAGATTTTTAAATGAGAATTTCGAGAAATCAAAACAGAATACTTAGGGTTCAGGTTGACTTAAGGCAACTTTTGGTTTCGCAACTGTTTGATTGCTTATTTGTATTCCATAGGTTTATATCTAGGCGCACAAACAAGCAAATGCAATCAAAAAGTTTGTAATTTTTTACAAATTTAAACTTACACGCAGCGATTTTACAATCAAACAGTAATTGTAAAGCTGAAAATTGCATGTCTGACTGACTCCTTTATGAACTTGTAATGAAATTTTCATTATTTTATTCTCGCACTTTAAGAAAATTTTAATATTTTCATAAACAATTTGGCGAGCATAATATATATAAATCAGTTGCTCTATTCTTGCACTATTAACCCTATATAAATAAAACTTTAAAATACACCAGTTATGTAATTCACCCTAACATTCTTTAGTAAAATTCTTAACAATAACACATAATTGAAATGAAAATCCTATACGCTCTAGACTTATAATAACAAAAAAGAAAATCACTTACCTTCAAAACCATCGAAGAAACTGTATGGACTAATTGAAATTGGAACCAAGAATGGTGTATAAACTGGTTCAACATCTTCTACATTTCTTTGTGGATATGCAACTTCAACATTTTCAACGTCATCATTTGGATTATTAACTGAAATTGAAAATTTATAATTAATTATAAATAAATTAAAAATATTTTTATTACTAGACAATAAATTTTAAAATTCTTAGAATACGACAAGATGGGCACGAGTTTGGGTGCAATAATAATTAACAATTTTTTTACAAAATATATTTCTCAACATAGACAAAATGTATAAAAACTTACAAACTGAATATAACAATCAATATTCAGGGGTAATAAACTAAATGCTCGATCAAACTATGCAGTGATGTTGTAGCCAGTCACAAACTTTATTTGCAATTTGAGTGCAAAGAAAGTAAAAAATATAAACTAGCAGTGTGACGCATACCGTGCAGTTCCTTTTAAATTGTTTGTTTTGTATTTAATTGTAAAACGATTTTTGCATTTTAACCTGCTCAAATTAGTTTAATTTTTTTTTCTAAATAAAATAAATCAAACAAAACGAAAAAACTTAACGGTTATGAGATTCTTTAGTTTTGACATTAAAATATTTTAATGAATCTTTAAAATTGTATTTTTTTTTTAATTTTTAACGACATTTTCATTTAACAATTTTAACTTTTATTATTTGTAATTCCAACCTTGTAATCACATACATTCCAACATCATACAGAGAACTCATAACAGATTTTAAATAAAATGATGAGATCATAACCACAAAAAAAAATGTTTTACTCAAATCTCTAAAAAAAAAATCAAAAAAAATTATTTTTTTTATTATTATTTCGGTAATTAAAGGTTGTATAAAATGCGCGTAACAAAATTGTATATGTTATACATGTTCCCTCAAAACATTACAATATATACGCGAAATAATTATAAAAACATATATGTTTGTATATCAACTGATTGATGAAATTTTATAAAGATTTTTTTTTAATTTTTTAAAAATGTCGTCCAAAACAACGTAAATTTTTTTTTTAATATTCATGAATCACTAATTTAAGGATTTCGTCAAATCATTCAAACATATACGAACTAATATTTTTATCAAATGAACATTTAAACTCGAATCAAACATGTTCATATATAATTCAAACATGTACGAAGCATTATTTAAAAAAAATATGCTGATATGACCCAAACCCTAGGAAATAAACGTTTTAGTATGACACGCCAAATTAAATAAAACAAACTGGGATCGTCAAGATAAAACAAAAACAGATAGTACGAGTATACTGTTTCAATACTATATATTTAAAAAAAAAGGCAGCCTTTCACAAGCGCTATTTAATTATTGTGCCAATTCAAATCGATTGGATTAACTAAAAATTGCAATCAGTTTGTAAAAAATTACTAGCCGTTTGATTGCTTAATTGCATATGCGCTCATACAGTAACATGTAAGCAATCAAACAGTTGTAATACTAAAAATTGGATATCTACATGAGTTCTTATCTGATCGTGAAAACTTTAATAATTTGAAGCCGTGTAAAATGATTATATTTTTAAAACTACATTTCTATATTTTAGAATTCTCATTCATCCTCATTCCTCTACATCAGAAAGACTAGATCAAACATTAATGTTTCTTTCCCTAACATGTATGATGTCATCAAAATGACAATCACGAAAACTACAATAGCGTTTACTGTTAAATTTCTAATTTAAGGGAAATGGTTTATAAATCTTCAAAACCATATTAGAATTCTGAAAATTAACTTGAATTTACTGTATAAAATAATTTGAAATTTTTAACTTTTAACCAAATTAAAAAAAGGAAAAAAGAAAAAATAATAAAGAAGATTTAAAATAAAATCTGCGGATATCCCATAAACCATACAATTTAATCCGCTTCTGTTGATTTAATCATAAAGTACAATGGATATAAATACACATACATTATACATAAATACACAAAATTTAAGTAAACAAATCCCATGTGCACATTTAAACAAATAAAACATAAACACATATACACATCATATATCTACAAATGTATGTACGTATGTACATAAACGCTTATGTCAGCATATTTTAGACATAATAAACTTATTTAATTTTACAAAAATGTTGTGCAGCTTCATACATTCTACACCCATATAAACCTTAAATCTGTACTTACGTATTTACATATTCCGTATGTACGTTTGTACTTAAATAATTATTCATATTTATTTTATGTACCTACAAACATATTTTTTAGTAACATCAATGTAGGCATAATCACAGATATGTGTGTATGTCTATATATATTAACATTTTTATATTACATTTTTATTACTAAGTTCACCTTGTCATTATTCTTGTGTTTTCAACTTTTTTTATCCGTTATTATCAGCTGACTCATGAGATTCTTAAGAGTTAAAACGACAAATTTCTTTTTAAGTGGATTTAATACAAAAAAAACACAGAAAACACATAAGATAAACAGAGCTAAAAAAAGAAAGACAAGTCAAACCCCACAAGTAAAGTATAGTTAAAAAAACAAAATTTTGTAAAAATAAACATGAGAAAAAGCATATTTGAATGTGGGTATTTATATACACACACACGCATCAAAGAAAAATAACAATAAATATTAAGAGAAAAAAATGAGTCTGTTTTTCATCTCCATATCTCATCTCTTCTCATAAGCCTTATGTGATATACTTTTTTGCAATGTATGTACATACATATGTACATGCATTTGTATATAATTATTATATAATATTATGTATGTATACCGTATTGATGTACAAATAGTAAATACCCAAATACATTATACAATTATAGCAAATTAAAAGTAAAATATTGCTATTGAATAATAAGAAAACAAAAAATTCCAAAAAAATTTTGTACAGAATCAAATCATATACAATAATTATTTTATACAACCAAATCAGCTAGCCCATCATAGTTGATAACCAAACTCATGAGCCACCTGATGATTTCTGTTGTGTTTTGGTTATGTATTTATATGCGTATGCCGAAAAATACAAAAATATACGTATACGTTACTACTCTATTACGTATGACGAGTGACGACGACGACAATAAGGGAACAATATTAAAAAACAAGAAAAAAAATCATCTTAAAATAAAATCAAATTAGCATTAAATATAAGGATTTGAACAAAGTTAAATTGTTTAAACTATTTTTAGGTAACAGTGCATTTTTGTTTTTGTTTATCAGAAAGTGATTTGCTAATATTACAGTTCAATCAGTTAGTTTGGCTGTTGGCAAATTTGTATACAAAAAGTGCGAACACGTCAAAATTTTCTAATAAAACAGAAGATATAAGATTGTATTGACCCACATAAATGATTATGACCTTAATACGAGTAATAATTTTCCGTTTAGTATAATCCAACACATTTTACAGATTAATATTTTAAAGTTCCAAATAATTGCCAGCAACCCACATTATCCATTTATAAAATATTCTTTTGAGAGCATTATTCTTTAACAATTTAATTCGAATACCTTCTAATTTTTTTTAAAACAGCCAGCATTTTTGTGAAAAACATAAAAGACAAGAAATTATGTCAAAATTTAACAACAGTCAAAAATGTCTTAAAATTATTCTAAATCGTTTTAATGAAATATTTTTAAAATTTTTAAATATTTCGTTTTTTAATTTTAAGCCCCAGAATGAAAGAACAAGGTGAGCGTCATCCAAAATACACTTTTATACTCATATTCACATATTATTCAAAATATTATCTGCAATCGCGGGCATACATATATACATACGCCTGGACTTCTCACAAGTCAAATACATATTTAATCTTCGCTAAATAAAATATAATAAATACGAAATAAAAAATGAGCCACCGGCAGAGTCAAATCAATAAAATTTGAACATTTCCTCTCACAAAATAGTCTAAAAATATACAAGAGACAGAAAAAAATGAAAAATGTGACATAAAAGAAACCAAAAAGCAAAACAAAAAAAAAGTATTACCAAAAACATAAGCTAGAAAAAATGTTGTCATTAATAAAAATTTTCTTTATGATGACTTTGGAATACCTCGGAACTGATTTCGACTGATAATGATTCCAAAAACAGGCATTATTACTCAGGGGGAAGAACGATGATGATGTTTTTTACTTCAACTTTTGTTTTTTTTTTTGTTTGCTGGAGAAGAAAAATCTTTAAAGTTTTTTTTTTGTTTTGTTTTGCGGTATCGGCGCGTTTTTTTTATGACTTCTTCATTTTGTTTTTGTTTTACTTACAAAATTGTAAATATACTTTTTGGAACTTTTACTTAATTTCCAAAAATAGAATTATTATGAGTAAAAATTTTTTATCCTCTTTGGTTTTTGCTTTTATTTTACAATATAATAAACCCATAAAACGTTTCATATTTAAAAAACAAGCAAAATTTATTAAAGTTATTGTACGTAATTTAAAATTAATCGCTTTTATGCGAGAAAATAAAATATTTTACTTTAATATTTAATAAAATTAAAATGTATTTTCCCTTATGTCTTCAAAATTAAGATGATAAATTTAAAATTGTTCCATGATTTGCTCATATTTTTAAAGAAATAAATTGAAATTAGTTTTTCATTCTTTAATCAAATCTCACTTTCTCCCTCAAGGGGTGTGAAGAAAATGAATGAATACTAAGAATAAAATTCAGAAAAATTTGTATTAAGAGTTGCAATTACAAATTTAGTCAATTAAAACATCACATTTCTATAACTAAAAAAATTTATAGAAAAAATTGCAATTTGAAAGTGACCCTTTTTCTGATATAGAATGAGGCTATTAAATTAAACTGTAAAATAATCAATGAATTTTATGCATCAAACAATGTAAAAAATAAATAAGTAAATAAAATACTTTGTTAAATTCAATATGAATCACGTAACTTCTATTTACTCAATACAATATGAAACTTATATAATATGCTTATTGAATTAATTGTAATTTTATTCTAAATTAGTTATACGTGGAAATATTTACTGCAATTATTGTTAATTTTTCTCGCTTGTTTTGTTAAATAATATCATTTGAAATACAGTCTGAATGAAAAATATAGTATTGAATTTAAATTGCAAATAAACCTATTATAATCGTTAATTATTCCAAAAGAAGAAGAAAAAAGGAAGAGAGAAAAAAAAAACAAATTAGTAATTAAATTAATAAAATGTGAATATAAATACTCTATATGAGCTACCTTTTATTGGGCTCATTTTATACAAGAATATATGTTTTGTTGTTGTTATATACAAGATATAGGAATCCCTTTCAATAACTGATTTCTCGATAATATAAAATCAATTGTAGTTAATTTCAATCATTTAGTCTCGAAGGTAGCAGTTAGTGCCATGCCTATCTAACCTAACCATAATCTAACTGTCCAAAACGCTTCTTCCAAATTTTTTCTTTTGCTCATCCTAAATATATGCAATAAATCGATATATTTTGGATAATTAAAGTAATTAAAATGTGTAATATCGTAAATTGTTTACAAAAGAAGGATTTTCACGTATTGAAGAGAAAAATGCATACCAACACTAATTTTTTTTCCTAGACTATCATTTGGAATTTTTGGGAATTTCCCCTAAATTTTCAAATTCCAATGGATTTTTTTTTATTAAAATCAAATCTATTCATATATAAAATTTGCTTCATAATAAAAAACCCCAAAATTAAATATTCTTTTCTTATTAATCAAAAGTAGGCAATAAAGTAAAAGTATTTCCATTAAAAAAAAACAAAACCATTCAATAAAAACAGGTTTATCCTCCATTTGTTTTTTTATTTTTCTATTTTATTACATGATGTCAGGCTTATATGGGGAATATCAATATTTTCGAATAATAATAATAATTTAACGCCCATATATACCGGTTGCAAAAATTAAATCTTGTTTATTTTTATAACAATTTTATCATTTAAAAAAATCAATATATAAAGTTCAAGGTTAATAAGAGAAAAGTTAACAATATTATAACATTAAATCAAATAATATGGGGTATTAAGTTATTAACTACAAAATAATAATGATTAATATTCGGTTTTTGTAAATTCATTTCAGTAATCTAGTGAACACTTCAGTAATTTAATATTATTATTTTTTAATATTTATTTTGTTTTCTATTTTAATATAATAATCTGCCTTATAGATCCCTAAATTAAAAAAAAAACACATATAATCATAATATCAAATGAATCAAAGCGTAAACTATCATTAAAATTCTATTTGGGCTCATATACAATAAATTAGTGTCCATACTATATTATTCGTACTTAATAATTACGTTCTCAAATTAAGAAAAACACAATTTATTCTGTATCTTTACATATAGGAAATATTATAAGTATATATGTATAACAATATTATAATCTTAATATAACAGATTTTTATTGTAATTAAATTTGAATTACAAATTTCTCATTATATGTTAAATATTTAGACTCATTTTAAAAGCTTTTAGCATTACAATAAAATTATTTTTATTTTAAACTTATTGAAAAAAACAAAAATTACATAATAAAATTATTATACATATTCTACAAATGGTTATCTTATTCAATTTAATTCAGAAATTTTAAATTAATTAAATAAATTATTACAAGTACACCTATTTATTAATAATATAATATAATAATATACTTTTTCAGAAAATTTTTCTTCTCAGAAAAATTTAATGAATGCAAGAACTAATGAAAATATTAACAAAAATTTAATAAACTAGTAAGTATAACATTTTCCTAAAATTTTACATTTTTAAACATAAGTACGAGTATTATTATTTTAATGGAATATACAAGAGTATATTTATTTACGTGCAAACCAAGTATATGTATTGTATATTTCACATTTTATATATTTTAGTATAATTTCTAAAATTATGTTATAAATATATTTTTATATGAACAAAGAGCATATAATAAATTGGTTATTCTACATACTTTCTATCGATCAAAACATATTCTCTCATTCAATCTATTACTTTTTTCAAGTAACAAAGTGGAATTTGCTGTAACAGAGTGGAAATTTTAGTGATATATTTTGTATTATTTTTTATTTTGATTTTGGATTTTCTTTATTAATATTTCAGATAAAAATATTTAATCAAATGGTGAGAGAATATTGCAACAAAAAATAAATTTTATATATATGTTCATACATACTTATTCATATTGCATTGCATACTTCTGTTACTACAAATTCCACTATGTTACCATATACAGGGTACCCAAGAATTAATGGTATTCCCGAAGCATAGTGACAGAATGAGTTCACATGAACAAAAAACAACTAGTGACATTTTTCTTTTTTGACCCTTGTTTTCGAGTTATGGGGCCTCAAAGTTGGAATATACAAAAATCGTCTAATTTTTACATTTTTATGTATAACATAGGAAATATGACAGGTAGAACTTTGTATTTTCAGTATGTCAATGATTCCAAAGACTTTTTTAGTTTCAGAGATATTTAAATGCTAAATCAAAAGTTTTGGTTAAGTGCAAAGTCTTTACTCACAAATCCACGTTACTAACCTATCGATTTTTTTTTACAAGGAAGAAGAGCCCTGTATTCTGACCTTCATTATGCCATAACATAATGTATTTGACATAACATAATGTGGGATAATGTGGTCTATCTGGCGAAAAACTCAGATCAAAATTAGAAAATTAATCAAAACAAAGTATTTTTCAAACAAAATTAATGATCAGAAATGGTCGTCAAAGAGTGGAATAACCCATATATGATTAATATATTTTAATTCATATTAAATTTTTATAATATACCAAATACATAATTAAATTTTTCAATTAGAAAAAAAAACCTATAATATTTTATTTTCTGTATTTCTTTCAATTACAATTTAATTAAAATGAATGTAATCGGAAATTTCATTATAAAATTCTTTTTTACACGTTATTAAAATCATTAAAAATCTTTTAATGATCATCTCAAATTTATTATATTTTTTATAAAATAGCACAAATTAGATTACAGACAACTTTTACGTACTCACTGTGATTAATTAAATCCATAAACCATCCATAATAATCTTATAATTTTGATTTCTATTATCAAGTTTTAAAATCAAAGTGGTGCTTTTCTTAGAAATTAATTTCTTAATAATTATTTTTAACCTTTATACTCGTATACTACATATACTTACATATAGATCTGTTCTTAGAATAACTATATACATGATTTGCTTGTCTCTTAAATCTCTTTATTAGTACCTACTTGTACTCAACACCGGTCAACAAATTAATATATTCTTCATGAAAATAATTTCTATTGAAATTACAACTACACCAATAATTTAAATCATTGTGACAACCACCTTTCATACATAATTATATTATGTTAAGAAAAAAAACAACAACAAATTCAATATTTCAAGATTAAATTTAAGAAAACACAAAAAGTCAATATGTTGTCATATTTGACATAAGACCTTTGATAAATTTGTTTCCATTTTTTAATCTGAAATAAATAATTTTTTTTTCAGAAAAATTAAAAATTAAAATAAAAAACAACAAAATTTCATAAAAGCTAATTTAACATTATTTTTTACTTAATTCTCAAGAAATAATTTTAAAATATAAATAACAAAATCTACTTTTAATTCTTGGAATTTAAATAAAAATACGAGATTATTTAAATATGTAAAAATAATATACACACAAAAATTGATAATCTTCAAATAATTATTATAATACACAAAAAATATCAAATACCATTAAGAATCTATTTTACCTTACTTTTTTTTACAAGCTCTAAGTTATGTGTACAAGTTATGACATATAAATGTTCGAGAGGCCCTGTTTAGAGTTCGCATATGTAGTCTGTTCTTGTATCCGTAATATTGATGTAGATCGTATTGAGGTGCTCACTTCGTTTTATTTTTCGTGATATTGATTGGTCGAATCCATTTGGCTTGTCCCCTTATAAATGTAAGAGTTATGTGACGGTTCTGGTTTTATTAGGTCGTATTTCTTACAGGGAGAATTCCAGAAACTTAAGGTTAACAATATTCCGCGTCATAGTACGGGTATATAAACCAATGATGCCTATGTTATACGAAATAAACTTGTATTCATTGGCTTTTGTATAGTGCTTGAGGCCAGACTTTACGGTAGCATTGATATTGTTTAATTTATTCTTAGTTTATGTGAAGCTTTCTATAAACTCACCGTGCAGTAGTTATATACGTTTGGTTTTGGTTGTTTAATTTTTTAATTTATAACATTTTACATATTAATATTAAATTAATACTCGTACTACTGATATTGTTTTTTCCTTGCCCTTCATCTTACCCTACCCATTCTTTTTCATCTACAAATAATAGTCATTTTTATTCAAGCCCTCACGACTGCGTTCTCACAGCGGCGATGTTACGGTCTTCCGGGCCTTACAAATTGCTTGAGTTCATCAAGAGTGTGGGTCTCGATCGGGTATTGTAGGACATTCTCCGTGCTTTTCAACACATGGGAGGGGGGAGGCACGATAGAACATTATGCGTCGTCGCCGCAATACACTGTTACCGCCGTTTCAAATTTTTTACATGTAAAAATGACATATAATTTTGCAATTATTACAACAAGAATTATATATAAAAGGGATGAAATACAAAACTAAGAATTCTATATAACATACTTATAGTTTTAATATTCAGTACATAGTACATTATATAAAGTAAAATCTGCAACATAACCTCAATAACAGGTTTTCTGGTTTTACCAATTAAACGATTAGAAAATCATGAAAAAGCCGAAATTAATTTTGTTTTTGAAGACTAATATAAATAATTACTAAGACTAATAAATTTTTGATACTATTTCACAAATTTTGAAAATTAATAACCTAGATTCCAGAACGTACAATTACACATACATGTACGAACGAAAACCGAATACTCAGTTAAAGGCTTAATTTAATAATTAAATTACGTAACATTTATACTCGTATTATATACTTTGTTGCATATTATATACGTCTATGTATGCTCTTAAATATAATTTATAACACGTAAGCAGTTACGGAAATGCGCTTAAATATTTCAATAAGCTTGATTTATTGTTTATAAAATATATATATACATACATATACATACATAATACATTCAATGCATTGTCTTTTAAATTGATTTCAATTTATTCTAATGCATGCACAAGATTTTTTTAAGTAAAGGTGAGATACAAAGTTCAAAGTTTTCAAATTCTAAATTATTTTCATTATAAAATTATAAAATTATAGAGACAAATATGGGGTCATCTTATTATTATTTTTTATTTTGTATTTTTTGCTTTGATTATATTCAATTATATTTTCATACAATAGTTAAATAAAGGGTGATCCAAAATTCATGCAAGATTTGAATTGTGCGCTATTTGTGCATTAAACAACAAAAGTAAGGCAATACGCCTATCAAAAAAAAAATACAGCGTGACAGTTCAGGGTTATTAAAATTGGAACGCTATACAAAAGAACAACGCATTTTTCCTATTGGCCAATATTTTGTAAATAATAAAACTTTTTCGAAAAAAATCATCTTCAACAATAAAGCTCATTTTCATCTTGATGGCTTTGTTAATCGACAAAATTGTCGCATATAGGGTTCAGAAAATTCACAAATGATTGTTGACCAACAATCTCATCCTCAACGTGTGTCTGTTTAGTGCAGATTTTGGGTTGGAGGCATCATCGGACTATTCTTCTACGAAAATGTAGGTGGTCTGACAATAACGGTTAATGGTACTTGCTATCGCGTGATTACATGATAACCCAGATCATGATAGATCATGATAATCCAGATTTAGACAAAATTAGATTGGTACATATTACAAGCTTCTATTGATTTAGTTAAATCAATAATTCTAATAACTATTAATAAATGTGTCAAAATGTTCAATTGAACATAGTTTAATTTGCATTCTTTAAAAACCTAATAAATCTAGCTCAATTAATACCAAAACTAAATTTTCAAAACCTAATTAAATTAACAGAATCTTTTCAGAATTACTTTCGGCAAAAATAATTTCTATTATTCAAATATTTTTTTACAAAATGAATTTACTTGTCATTGCTTGAACAAATTTAATGTATGACTTGTTATGTAATTTAAGCTTTACTCTTTAAATCATAAATCACAAACCATATGCAATACTATAAGCACATAAATTATAACTTATGTAAGTGTTTCCACATGCCAACATCCATGTGAGTATACGTACATATCACCGCATCTCAATAATTTTTAATTGAAGAATTATCAATTACATGAATACCTAATAAATAATTCCAAGAATTTAATCATTAACAAAAATATTTATCTAATGTACTATCGTAATTATTAAATCTTATTAATTAAAATTATATACAGTAGTGATAACTTTTACGTAATAATATTGTTGTTGTCTTTTAACACTAAATATGACTAATGATGTTATGTAATATTGATTTAAAATTCACAAGATGTACTTACATATGTTCATATGTATATGTAAATATTTAAAAATTGAATTTATTCATTATTTTAGAAAATTTATTTTACATTAACACATACATACATACAACATATATAAATTAAATATGGAAATTTATTTGACACGTAATAGCTGTTAATTTTCATATTTTATAATATCAGTGTTGACAATTTAAAATGCAATATTCTTTTATTTATTTGTGTATATGTGTACAGGTGTGTCATACTTTTACAGTAATATGTAATATTTAATGGAATTTTAAATGATTGAAACTGAAAATTTAATTTAATTAGAAAAAATATTGTGTTTTTTTTTTATAGTCTTCAAAATTTAATGTCAATTTTAATTTATAAAATTTTCTTTATTAAGCTAATAAAATATTTCACGAATTTATCAATTTGCATAAAATATATATATGTATATAATAAAATTAAATAATAAAAGGTGGAAAATTTAAAAATAACAAAATAAAAAGTTTTAGAACTTCTAAAACCATATGAAAAATCTATAACAATATTGAAAATCAGATTAAAATTTTGCATTGAAAAAGTTTTTATTATAAAGAAAATTAACAATGATGTTGTCAGTAAAAGTGTTACCATACTAACAATAATAAAGTGACAACTGAACATATTGCCAAAATTGTAAAAAAATATATTTTTTATACCCTCATGAATACCTTCATGAGGGTATAAAAAATATACTTTCATGAAGGTATTCATGAGGGTAGCCAAAAAACGAATAACGCAATCTACACCAAACTTTCACAAATTATTTGTTTTCGGTCAAGGATGACTACAATTTTGTAATGAGACGAATTTGAACAAAACAGGTTGGTGTATAGTTGCCATACAACTCCAAAAGCAAATTTTAATTATTTGAGAAAAAAATAAAGTTAGGTTCATGAAAATTGCCAATTGTATGACCTAACGATAGGTCGGATATATGCATGCAGTTTCTATAGAGTGGTTTGACAAGTTCGAGTACTTGATATGAAAGCTAATTCTAGATATTTCAAAAACAAATTCTAAACTCAGATTGTCAAGGTGCATGGTATAATTCGGTCGGTTTATAACCACTGAAGCGTTTTTACTTGTTTTAGTTTAGTTTTGCTTTAAATGAATTCAATATTCAACTCACAATTGAATGAGAAGTTGACAATTCACCTTATTCGTATTTCTAATAAAAATGAAATGTGTTCAAACATTCTCATATTTAAGATTATTTTGAAATTTTATCAAAGCAGAAATTTAATTTTTAGATATTTTTTCCATATCAACCAGTTTAATTTTTTAAATGGAAATATGCTCTTTAAAAGCCCATTTTTTCTCAATATAATAGTTAGTTTTAGTTTTTTTTTGCTTTTTTATTAGTAAGAGACGAATCAGTTAATAACAATAAAATTAGTTTGAAATTCTGAATTAAAATTGTTTTTAGAAATTCAGAAGTTCTAAAATTAATAATTTATTCAAAAACACTTCATCCCGACGCATACAAAGCAGGTAAGTGAGTTACTCATATACATAAACGTGAATGGATATTTAGTGTTATACATATACAATAGATCTATAATCGTGCTATATATTTCTTTGTACAACTACATGTAAGTTAAAAGTTTATCATTTAACGCGACTAAATTTTTACATACATATGCATATATAGTTAAGATTTAGTAACATTTGACAAGTTTTATATTTTTTCATATGATGCTTTCTAAACTAAATTTTATTTTACAAACTAAAATAAATTCTTGTTGAAACTATCATAAAAGAGATCTAAATTTGCTTATATATAAACATATATGCATAATATATCATACATGACTTACATCTGTACAGAATTATGCATATACTCTATAAAAAGTGTTCTATAAATATATCAACGTTGTGCATATGAATACAATCTTATATATATAGACACTTATGTATACTAGAGTAAATTCTTTTTAAATATTGCAGTTATTTCTTTGAAAACTTTTGGTAGTCCTTCTTTATTATATAAGCAAAAAAAAAACAGTATTGGATTATAAATGATAAAAAGCAACAAAATAATATTAGAGATAAGTGAGAGAGTTTTCACAAAAGAGAAAGCAAATATTGAATAGTACACAAATACAATAGCAGTAGCATGAAATTGCAAATTGCAGAGAATATGTAAATACATTATATGAAATTGTATACCATCACTCAAAAATGACATTCACTCAAGGTTACTCAAAAATGACATTCTCTTACTCTTAATTATTTAAGATTACTGAAATGGATGATGGAGATTTTGACAAATGTTTGAGCAAAATTAATCCTACTCAGTGTTAGGATATATCAATCTAGTCACAATACTACTTTAGTTCCAAAAGTGCTACTTAATCTAAATTTTAAATGAAAAGAACCAATTTTTATATATAAATGAATTAATTGAATATTTTATGTTTAAAAAAGCCATTTTTTAATTAAAATAGACCTGTGTTTAGCTCATCTTTCAAAACAATATTTTTGACGAAATAAACTGTGCCACTTTTATACTACTTTTTCAATCTAATTTTGGCATCGTTACGGTTTCTACAATTTTGATATTTTTACTTCAGCTCAAGTGACAGGCCTGCCTACAATTCTTTTTTTAAATACTAGTCTTACAATTACGTAATATAAATTTCTGTAAGTATATCTCAACGTCTTCGAAATTATATGTGAACTCTTGGACTCAACTCTATCAATTTTCGTTTTATATTATATAACACAATCTCTATACCCATATCGCGCATACTCAAATAACGGACGTAATTTAAAACTCATAATTTTTTTTAATAAACATCAACAACAAATACAAAACAAAAACACAACAAAATAACTACCTACCAAAGTAGCGTTACGGTATAATAACAACGGTATAATCGCCATAATTAACACAATAATTGATAAAATTATTGTTTGTTTTTGCTTTTTTCACTTATTTCTCATTTATTTTGAATTTTTTAACGTTTCATTTTACATTGTACTTATATTTTTTTTTTGGTATCAATTACAGAAAAATTTTACAAAAAATGTTAATTTGAGATTTTAATTTGATTATTTATAGCATTTAAAAAAAAAAAAAAAACAAGTAAATAAAAACAAAAATATCTTAATATTTGAGACTGTCAGGTCAAATAACGCTAAATTGTAATTTTGTTTTTAGTTCATATTGCATACGTATGTATATATATATATATATATATATATATATGGATATATATGTATGAGTTAATTGTAATAAGCATTTTGTTATTAAACTTAATAACCTGAAACAGAATTTTAAATTTTTGCAATTTTATAATGCTGAAAATTTGCGCCAAATTCTCTTAAAATTTTATTAATTTTATATTTTGCATTTGATTGTTCGAGTTTGCATTCGAGTTTGTGTACAAGAACTAGTTAATTTTTGATTTAAGAAATCTTTTAATTAACCAACTGATTTAAATTTTAAAAGGAAAATATAATCATATAGTTTTAAGAAGTTAAAACCGCCACACCGCATTTCATGAAAGGCGAATTCAGAGGCGAAGTATGAGTTTCAAAATATTTTTACTTGTTAGAGACAAAGTCGAAATCACACGAAATGTGAGGGCCGAAATCGGATTTAAAATCAGTTACTGACTCAGAATTCGAGTAAGTCTTCGGTATGAATATTTCGAAACTTTAATATTTAGAATGCTCAAGCACTATTTATTTAGTATGGAACCCGTCGTTCGATATTAGGTTTGAAATGAAAAAATAACGGAAATCACAGTCATAGTACTAAAAAATTTTAAGCCGATTTTTAAAGTTTTTTTTTTTTTTTATATATAATGGCATAAATAGATTTATATTATAAAAATTATAATATTTATTAAATAAATAATTGGAATGTGGAAAAACGATGCACAAGAGTAAAGTAAACATAATATGCAAACATTTTTGGGGATAGCACAATTTCTTACAAAACGTACACAAACGCTTTTCGAAAAAAAAACCAACTTTACTCATTCACCATTTAAATTGCCACACTTGTAGTAAAAATCTTCAAACAAAAAATATAATTATCAAACCGAATTATACATTGAGGTATGTAAGTACACATTATACGTCATAAATTTTTATTAGTTTTACATGTGCTAGAAAATTACTTAAGTATGTATGAAAAATTTCATTTTTATATGCAATGCAACTAGGTCAATATTCAGAATAAGCAATTTAAATTCTAGAAAATTTTCATATTTTTTGCATCATTAAATTTAATATTATGAATTTTTGAATATTGTAACTTTTTGTTGTTTTTCTTCTTCTCTTTGATTATTTGGAGATTAACTAATTCTAGAAATACGAATGTTTTAAACAATAAAATATGATCTATAATTGCAATATTCCAATATGTGTTAAATTGGCACTTACAACATTTCAACAAAACTCGAATTAACGAGTTATATGCAATATACATATTGAACATGCATCTAAGAATGTTAAAGTTGTATGTGCATTATTTTATAAAATTACACGTTACGTTTATAAATGAAAATTATACCCTTAAGTATATTGCAAATTCACCTACATTTTTTTACTTTAAATTTCTAATTTAAATTCAAACAAATTTTTTTTTTCTACTATAAAAATCTTTTAAAAATTTTTACTATTTTTGTGATTTTTTTGTTATACTTTGAGAGTTTATCAACCTTTATAATATTTTTATTCTTGCAACACGTTTCATTTAAATACTATATATAAGAATTTTTTTTAAAAATGTGTAGAATTTGTAAATTTCTCCTGAATTTTCGATTTAACAAAAAAAAAAATTATACGCTTCCTATTTGTATGAATGTTTTAAAAAATCATTCAAAAGTTACCATTCTTTATTTTTCTTATACAATAATTTTTGTGTTTGTTTTATTCATTAAGAAAATTTTTAATAGAATTAAAAATTCAAATCACGTTTTTAAATGCTTCTTTTTATTTACTCTTTTTTTTTTTACCTGGAAGTTTCTGTATTTATGTAGGCTGCAATGTACATGATTTTTAGTTATGTGAAAGTGATGACAAACCTTAAAAAATATATTGTGGTTCTACATGCAACATTATTTATGTAGGTATGGCTCTGTACTCATATACTAAGACATCTATGTGTACTAAAAATCTAGAAAAAAAATATAGGTGTTTTGTAACCCTACCCTGAAATCTCAATAATTTTACTGTTTTATAATGAGTTTAATAGTGACAATATCAAAAAAAAATAAACAATAAATCAAAGACGAAGGATGTAAAAAAAACAAAACATAGATTGGCAAAAATATATTGTGCAATTATAACACAATAGAGATTTTTAAAAATTTTTGCAAAAATAATAAAGTCTGATATCTTTGATTACAGTTATGAAAATTTTTTTGCCATATTTAATTAACATATGGAATATATGTATAAGTTTATAGAAGAAAAAAAAAGAGGAAAGGCTGAGTTCACCGTGTCAAATCTTTAATACCTGAACTTATTATATGAAAGATTTCATTGTAGTTGCATATGAGAACAATCCTACACTATGAAAATTTTATATTACCACGGTTATCATTTTTTAAATTGAAAACATTGCTTATAAATTGGTTCTTGTGTTAAACAAAATCTGCTATTCAAACAATTTAAGCATTTTCCATTATTTACTGAGTTTTATTCTAGTTGCCGAAGTAGAGCGACAATAATGTTGTTACGACTTGCATTTGACATTCGAACTGGCGATCGAAGTGATACTTGTTGGATAATATCGAAAAACATATGTTTCAGTCATATTCCGATTGTTGTTCTGATGTTATATATGGCGTAGTGAAACGGCATTTTTTTCGAAAAGTATTTAGCAAGTAACAAGCAAGATATACATAAGAAAAATGTAAGTTTTAACAAAAAAAAAAAATGGAAGAAATTACAAGAAATAATAGACTTTATAATGTAATACATAAATTATTCAATAATTAAATTCTTCATTTTAAGTATAAAAGTGACATTTAAAGAGATCAGAAACAGTTGACAGAAGAGCTGTCTCTAATGTTAAATCTTTTGTCTCATGTCATTCGACATCTGGAATACCACATTCCATATGAAGTTATAATTCGAATAAGGCTCACTGTCTCAAACATAAAATTATATTAATTTGTAACTGGTTATTACTAGAAACAATGTTTTATAATTTATTGAGCCTTCTCTCTTCTCACATATAAAGCTGTTTTTAAGTTTATGCGTAAACCAACAGATTAACTTAGACTAATTAAATCAACTTTTAGTATGAAGACGAGCAAGAACGTAAATATATACACATCTAATAATTGATAAGCAAAAATGCATTTATGTTATATAAAATCACATTTTTTAGTGTTACAAACGGAGTAGTAAATTTATACAGACTCTGTTAACATAGTTCCTATACCTAGGTAATAATTATTTAGGTTTTTTGAATTAATGTCAGAGTTAAACCTCATTAAAATGTCATTATTTATATTTCAAAATTTCTACAATTTTGATGTCTTCAACATTGCTAAAAAAAAATCACAACCCTTGATTTGGGAGTTTATTAACTTTTATAAAATTTATAGCGTAAATAAATGCATAAAATGAATTTTTTAAAACATTGTTAGCTTAAAAAATCAAATTTTTTGAGTTAATTCATTTTTTTTGGCAGGGATACAAGAATAACTCAAATCAAAACAGCTTTAATACTTGTATATTTACAAAATTTGATTATTTACTAAATAATTGGCTTTAAAAACTGTTTACTATATTAATAATATTTCTTATTTATATTTTTAGCAATGGTGCTAAGTAATTATTCAAATCAAAAATAAATTTCCCTAATTATCGCATAGTCACGACTCTATACTACTTACTATACACAATACATACATAGTAGTCAGTTCGCTCAATTAAAATTTTTATTAAAATTAAATAAACGTTTAGTAAAATAAATAATATTTTGCTAGAATTAGAATATTTTGAAATTTATTTTATTTGACTAACAATTAGAAATTTTTCGCTATTTATTTACGTTAGGTAACATTCCTTACTATAAAAAAATACTTTTAAACACTTAATAAATTATCCGAACCGGGCGGGACAGAGCGCGTGCTGAAGAAAAATTTGACTCATAACAAATATTATTTTTTATTTAAAAATTATTTTTGCACCTTATTCAAGAACTTTAAATTTTTGTTAATTTTCAGCATCATTAAAATTTTATGGTAAGCCATCTATGTTATTATTTTTGTATTAACAACAATAATTTGAAAATTTAAGAATAATTAACTGGTTTTTATTTTTAGAGATTATTTTTTTAAAAAAAAAAATTGATATTTATGCATTTAAAGTGTGGGTATGTGTGTATGTCAAATTCGCTTTTAGATTAAAATCTAGTTTTAACTGGATTCTTAAAATCATAATACAAACCGGATTTAATTTTAAATTTTTCTTCTTCTCTTCTACTTTAGAGAAAAATTATTTAATTTTAATATTTTTTTAACTTTCTTCCTACACTATTCTCGAATATATTCGAAATCTGTATGCAATTTAGTAATATTTTAATTTACAATATAACAATATTATTCTATAATATTTTATTTTAATTTGAAATACTTAAAAAATTATTAAGAAATTTGGAATAATTTTTAATTAAATATAGGAAATCAAAAAATTAATTTGCTATAATTTCTAAATGATATAAGAAATATGCGGATATTATTGATTATTAATTAAAATATACATGCATAATATATAAATACAATAAATGTAGGTAGAAAATGGCTTATGAACAATATAAAGAACTTATAACCGTAAAACTTTTATATTCATTTTAATTTTTATTGAATTTTTCAACATTTTGACTAAATCTTCTATTGTTTATTTTCATTAACCCTATAATAGTATAATTGATTTTCAAGAAAGTTTTCATAATTTATTACATGTTTGATATTATTTTATATTCCGGAAATAATTGACATACAGTTTCCTACAACCTATAGAATCTAAAATAGTTTTTCTGAAAATTATGGCCGGCCACATCGCACCAAATTTGTTTGTGCAAAATTTTCCAAACCATACGCTAAATAATTTCTGAAATGTAGTGAAATAACTTTTGGAATTGTTTGGCAGCTATCACATGTGCTCATACAAAATCTAAACAAATTTTAACGATTATAGCTACAATTTTACCATATTTGTTTTTACCAAATTTCAGTACTGTTGCTTGAACAGGTTTTAAGATATAGAAAAATAACTTTTCAAATTGTATGGCAGCTACCAGGAGAAATCAAGGAATTTGAGCCACTTTTATCAAGTATAATAAACATAATAATATATTTAGTTGAATTTCAGTACCATAGCTTCTGTAATTTCTGTGATATAACTAAATAAATTTTGAAGTTGTATGGCAGCTACCCGTACTAGTACCACGATCGTATCCAATTTAAATAAGGTTCTGGTATTTACTATAATAAATCATTTGTAAAAATTTGGAAAACTAAGCTCAATTAGTTTTTGAGTTAACATTGGAACGTACAGACGGACAGACATTTTTAAATCGATTGAGAATTCGACGCTGATCAAAAACATCAGACCATTATTTCTTAGCGTTAAAAATGGTAAGACAAATTTAGTATACCCTTCGAATAAATACGTTCGTACGGGTATAAAAATTATATCCTGTTATGAATAACAATTCTAGAATAACGCTATTGTTCTAATTGAAAATATTATAGAAGAACATTCCAATTTGTTTAGATTCTTCATTTTGAATTTATTAAACTAAATAATGGAATTCCATAGATATACGAGCTTTATGTATAATACTTTCTATAATTAATTATACACATACCAATTATATTAGAAACTAATAAATGAATGTATAATAAAATTAATGAAACAATCAACACCTGAACTATAAAATGATTCATTTTCCGGTCGCGTTTAAAAAAAAGAAGCAAACAAAATTCCACTTCATCCGCTTATAATAAATGTGTAAATATTTTTAATCTGAATTTTAAAATGTTATATAGATTTTTTAAAGCTGATCTTTTAAAGAGAGAGAGAGAGAAATATTTAAAAAAAATTTTAACGAGTTTAATTCAGAATATTTTATTTTGTTTAACTGCATAATATTATTAAATTCTTGATATTTTTAATCAAAATTATTATTTTATAGGAAAATAGTTGAAGACACGAGTGAATAAATGTGTCAACTACAGTTTTTAAAGTTTCGAGTAAATTAACCTACTTTCAAAACAAAATAATTTTATTCAAAAGTGTGACATAACTATCTCTTAAACTGAGTCGTTTTTCGAAAAACGGCTCTTTGATATATGAAAAATAAACATATAAAATTTCTATTTATGCAATAACCTCATTTTTGTCAAAATTGTAAATGACACCTTCATTCAATCGTTTCTTCAATATATTATTATCAATAATTAATTCTCTTACAATACATTTTTAACTAATTTAATATTATAAAAATTTAATAAAAATTTATTTTATTAATTTATTTGTATTTCTTGTGAAAATTAATTCTGACATCAATTAAATCTCAATACACAGAATTACTTATTTTCATTGTCATAATAAATTTCAAAAATTGAAGGTTATTAAGAATTAAATTCGTATAATATAATTATGAATTTATAAATTAAATTGCAATATAAAACGAATTGTTGCTGACAATAATATTATGCCCCATATAATAAATATTAATGTATATTTAATTCTCAGAATTTAATATTATTTTAATATTAAGATTCGAATACTGGTAAATTTTAAAATTATATTTAAAATGAAAATTATTTAATAATTGAAATTATCAATAATAATTATATTGGTATACCTATAAATTAAAAGAAAATTACATAAAATCTTTTAAATACAGAGACGATTACCATTTTTGCATTACTGACGATTATTACATTTGACACAAAAAAAAATTTTTTTTTTTTAATTGTAATTTTTATAATTATTTCATATTATTATATCAATTAAATAAAAATTAAATTTATAATTGAATTAATTTTTAATATTCACAATGCTATATACAATATTTATATATATGCTATTGTGAATACTTAAATTTTAATTTTTTGTCAGTATAGAAATTCAAAATAATTATGCGAAGAATATTATGCATTTATTAAAATTAAATATTTTTGCGTATATTTTTTATTTATTTAGACAGTAATATACAAAATAACAACACTTTTATGTTATTAACACTTAATTTCATTGATATTATATTTTTTTATTTCATGGTCATTAGAAGTATTTTGCTATGCCAAAAAAAAAACACCTACTCTTGAAATAAAAATGATTCACAATTAACATCGTGCAATATCAAAATAAACTACAAAAAATTCAATGGGTCGACGTGAGAAAGGCCACAGAGTCCCGACACAAAAATATCAAAATATAAACACATATAAAATTTTTCAACTCACCTGGAATTGCTATCGATGTAGCAATCATTAAAGTAGCAATTAATCCCAATAAGAATTTCATTTTTATTTTATTTTTTTTTTTAAATTTTCTTCTATGAATATTTTATTTTCTGAACACTTCTCTTTTATCTTTTTTAACAGTTATTTTTATGATAACAATTTTTTAACCTACAACAAAAAAAATAATTAATGAATACTAAAAACAAAATTTTTTTTTTTAGAAAAAAATATAAAAATATTTTTTTTTCAATTCACTCTTAATTTTCAAATTTCAAATACAATTTTTGCTTTGACTACTATTTTTTTTTTAAATTAAAAAATTTTTAATTTTTTTCTCTTTTTAATAAGAGACAAAATAAAATTTTAAATATAATTACTTTTATTTTCTATTTAATAAAATTTTATTTTTAAGTCTTTACTTTTAGATGTTCGAAAAACAACTGCGAATATTGGAATTGATCAATTTAATAGAAAAAATACTTTATGGTTATTGAAGTGGTTATACGCTTTAACTGAATTGCCGGCCGCAAATTTATTAAATTTATATACAAAATATAAAATAATGAGAAAAAAAAAAAGTAAAAATGAAAATGAAAAATAAAGTTGATTTATAAATATGTATGTATGTATAGAGAAGCATATATGCATATACATATATACACAACTTATTATGCCATATAACACATATACAAACACATATATTTAATAAAATAATTTAAAGAGCAGAGTAGTACAAAATGAGCAATACAAACATATATTTATATATATATATATAATATCAATATCTATTATAAATATTAATATTATATATGTATGTACAAAGTACCGTATGTATACATATAATGTACATATATACAATATAATATACTTAAACTTTTCCACTTTGCTTTACACACAGTACATTATTATACCCTGCACTTCGTGAAGGGTATATTAACTTTGGTATGGAGTTTGTAACTACTTGAAGGAGTCATCTGCGGTATGGACATATATATATATTCTTGCTCAGCGTAAAATTCTGCGTTGATTTAGACATGTCCGTCCGTCCGTCCGTCCGTCCGTCCGTCCGTCCGTCCGATCGCACGATAACTCAAAAACGAATAATGCTATCGACACCAAACTTTCACAAGTTCTTTCTTTTGTGCCAAGGACGAACCCTATTGTTATTGGACTAATTCGGACAACGGGTTCGGGTAGCTGCCATACAACTCAAGGAGTTTATTTTAAATATTTCGAAAACTAATAAAGCTATAAATATAAAATTTTGTATACATGTGTCCAATTATACTCTACACATGCTCTAAAAATTATAATGGGATAGCTGCACCGGTTCGGTTGGCTGCCATACAACTCCAACAGCAAATTTTTTATATTTGGCAAAATAGTAAAGTCAGATTCGTGAAACTTGGTAGTCATGTGTCCAATTATAGGTCAAATGTATTTCTGAAGTTTTAGAAGAATTGCTTGACAGGTTCGGGTACCTGCCATACAACTCCAGAAGCTAATTTTAAATATTTGGAAAAACAATAAAGTGAGATTCATGAAACTTGGCAGTTGTGTGTCCGATTGTAGATCAGATATATTTGTGAAGTTTTAGTGGAATTGCTTGACAGGTTCGGGTACTTGCCATACAACTCTAAAAGCTTATTTTAAATATTTGGAAAAATAATAAAGTCAGATTCATGAAACTTGGCAGTTGTGTGTCGAGTTATAGGTCAGATATATTTCTGAAGTTTTGGTGGGATTGCTTGGCAGGTTCGAGTAGCTGCCATACAAGTCTAAAAGTTTATTCTTAATATTTGGAAAAATAATGAAGTCAGATTCATGAGACTTGGCAGTCGTGTGTCCAATTATAGGTCAGACATATTTCTAAAGTTTTGGTGGGATTGCTTGGCAGGTTCGGGTACTTGCCATACAACTCCAAAAGCTTATTTTAAATATTTGGAAAAATAATAAAGTCAGATTCATGAAACTTGGCACTTGTATGCCGAGTTACAGGTCAGATATATTTCTGAACTTTTGGTGGAATTGCTTGACAGGTTCGAGTAGATACCATACAAGCCTAAAAGCTTTTTCTTAATATTTGGAAAAATAATAAAGTCAGATTCATGAAACTTGGCAGTCGGATGTCCAATTATAGGTCAGACATATCCGTGAAGTTTCTATAGAATGACTTCACGGGTTCGTGTAATTGCTACATAATAACGAAAGGTGCAGGGTATAATTCAATCGGTTTATACCGACTGAAACGTTTTTACTTGTTATTATAATAATTTTGTATCATTATGTACACTATTATATTATCACACACATACGAGTATACATTTTTTTGTGAAAAAAATTGTGCACATCAATAGTGTATAATGATATTTTTGCTTTAAGAACTTGTTTATTTTGTGTTTCATTTTTCGCTTTGCTTGCTTTTTTTTTTTTTTTAATTTGTGATTTTTTTTTTTATTGTTGAAATGTTAAAAATGAAAATGATTTTATATAAATTTATATTTATTTATACATATTTATAGGTATGTGCATATAAGAATATAATAATATGATTTGTAATAGTAATACAGTCGAATGTGGGATTTAAGGAACAAAAACCTGTCTCTGATAATATAATATCCTTGTCTCTTTTTTACTACAATTTTGAATTTGAATTCCAAAACACCTTGTCGTACAATAAACCTTATTTTTTTAAACATCCCACCGTCTTTAAAGTATTAACCAGTTTTATAATCTTCACATAATTACAAAATCGTTCCTGAACGCTGTCAGAAATCCCAATAAATCTCTTACACAAAGAGCGTAAGAAATCGCACAACATCCAATTTTTTCCTTCTAGTGAAGATCGCAATTCTAGTTTTAGAAGAATTGATCGCCTCCGCAAACCATGGGTGGCTTAAATAGCAAGCCGTTTGCAGGAAATTCGGCTCAAACGTCATAATAAAGATCAAATCCTCCGCATTTTTTAACCCACAAAGCCATAATTGCGCAGATGACACAACAAACTATTAACCACACTGAGGACACCCCCAGGAGTTCACAACCAGCGTATACCGCTTAGAATTACCTGCACAGCTATGCTCACAACCATGCGATATGGCGACAATTCGACCATAATTGAGGTACGAGTATTGTTGAAAGCGATTTCTACATCCATAAAAGCAGCCAGAGTAACTTTATTTACTCCAAGAACTTCTCGATTTTAGAGCAGATCTATAACGGCGTTCTGATGCATAAGCAGAGTACTTGCTGTTAGATAAATTTCTCTAATAAACCTTTGTACAATTCGATGCAAATACATATTCGGCTTCACTATGCGAAAATTTTATTTTTTGGTTATCAATTGCGTTTACCTAGACTTTACGGTTCTTAAAATATTCTCTGTAGTACTAGTATATTATAAAGAAAAAATAGTGATTTTTCGTGATTCAACCGACTGATATTGTATTTAAAAATTTTTATTTTTATTTTTAATTTTTATTTTATTTTGTGTAGTATATTTGACGATTGTCATCATATAAACGGCAAAATATAAAACAAAAAAAAAAGATTTAAAGATACAGACAGGTACATTTATACACTCTCCTATTCTATATAGATTTATAATAATACACAAATGTAACACATGTATAGTATTATAAAATCGCCATAACCATGAGAATCTATAAATTTACGTTTAATATGCGGCTTCTTTTAATAGTTTCAATTCATTTTATTTATTTATTTGCGATTTTTGTTATTTAAATTTTTTTTTCTCGCTTAGACTATGTACAAACATTCATACTTACATTTGTTATTCATTATTTATTATTCGCAAAATGAAATATAGGTAAACAAGCTATTAAATAGAAAGAGGGGGCAAAGGTATAAAATTAAATATTTAAATATTTAACTAGTTAGCTAGTTATACTATTACAAAACGTAATAATATAGTTAAATTCTAATGAGTATAATAAATAAAGTAAAAATATAACAATATAAAAGAAATTTTTGACAATTGAAAATTTTATGTATAAAATGAAGTACAATTTGACTTGACAAATTACAAACTTATGTATGTATGTACATATATTTACAAAATTTAAATGTTAAGTATTATAACAGTTTCGTTTTCAATTAGATATAATTATATTTTTTGAATAGCAATAATGAATTATATTTAAACACATACGTATGTATGTATCGTATACGTAAAAGTTTAAGAATCATTCAACTAAGAGCAACTACTTTGTTATATAATTTTAAATTTCATAATATAAATCAATGTTTTTCTAAAAAATATGTATATCAGTTAAAATTTGTACTACTCTGGTAATTTCTTTAAAAAATCACCTATTTTAAATTAAATTGGTTGATGTTATCAAAAATAGTTAACTTCTTTATATCACTGTGGAAAAACAAATACGTATAAGCAATTTGTGCTCAATTAGTAGTACCTCAAGAGAGAGCCTGATGGTACTTATTCAATTCGTACCAAGGAAGAATGTAAAACGCTGTATAATGATATCCCATATTAAGCTTCAAATCTTAGATGGCTAGGTCATGTTGTCAGAGCAGACAATGAAAGGCCAAAGAGTAAAATATTTAATGGTTATCTGAAAGGCCGCAAACGGCAAGTCGGAAGATCACGAGCAAAGTGGCTTGACAATTTAAGGAGTGATATTCAGATGTTAGGACTTAATAATTGGATAAATATGCAGAAAATCGAATTGTATGGAAGCGAATTTTAGAGGAGGCCAAGGCTCTTGAAGAACTTTAGCGCCCTGGAGAAGAAAAAGAATGTTTATTGACCCGCGTCTTATTTAATGCAGACCAAAATAGTGTACAACAAAATGGTACAAAAAAAATTTCTACCCAAAATTGAAAAATAGCTTAGTTCTCATTTTTAGATTCTTCTGGAGTACTTTACCGATAAAGGAAATATTTAGTATTGAATTAGTAAACTAGTACATTGACTTAGTAGATCTATTCCTTATTTCTTTTTAACACACATTTTTCAAAAAAAAAAATGAAGTTTTTGAAAACAAATTATTTTTGTATTTTTGTATGCATATTGGCAATACTTGTTTGTAGAAACAAATATTGCCAATATGCATTAGTTTACATATTACGTAAATTAACATAATGCTAATTTTTGACATTTAAAAAATGGGTAACAGGCTGCTATTTTATTATTGCCATTATTACATTTGGTGTAGATTTAAATAGTGATCTAAGGCAAGGTTTCAAAACTACGTTTCCAACAATATGGAATTACTACCATGGTCTGAATCTAGTGATTTACTTACAATCAAATAAGAATAATTAAAAAACGACAAACTCGTTAAAATTTAATAACCCTGTTAACGAATTAAATAATTTTAACTTATTTTAAATTTGCAAAAAGCAAAAAAGCAAAAAAAAATTTAAACACTTCTACATTTTATTTAAATTAGTGGTTTTTTCTCCATTTTATTTTGTTTATTTTTTTTTTCCTGAAATATGAAAAAAATGTTGATATATGAAAAATTGGAGCACGTGTCATAAAATTAATTTTGAAATAATCCACTACTTGTAAATAACCCAAATATTTTAGTGTATAAAATTTGATTTGTGACTACTCTTATAAATTTTATCATTCAACCATCGTGTTTAATTTTCGTATACCATCAAAATATTTTCGTTGAATTTATTTCATTGAACTCTTGAAAAATTTTTATTTGGTTTATATAAATTTCTGGTTTTTCTCTCTTAAATAATTTTTTAATGTTATTTTAAATCATTCTTTCAATAATTTCAAATATTTACCTGAATTACCGAGCATACCAGAATGAAAATAATGTATGTGAGTAAGTATGTATGTATAAATATTTATTTAAATAAATTTGTAATTGAAAATGACATCTCTATATAATTATAAACCCACGTCCTTTTAAATAAAATATTGTATTTTTCATATATTAATTTTATTTTTATCAGAAAAATTATGAAAATATGAAATAAGAGTGACTGTTATAGAAATTGAGTGTAAATATAATTTTAGGATTTCTACCACCTACAATTAAAAATTTAATAAAAACTACTTTTAAGGAAACAAGTTTTTATTAAAACATTTTTCAATAAAATATCAGCGTTTAACCATATATGAAGATCATTTTGTACTTATTTTATATTATGACGTTACCGGGTTTGTTTAACAGTACAATTTGGTATATATAGATGTTCGTTTTGTCTTCAAAAACTGAACGAACTTACAAGTATAACGCAAATAATGCAAAATAGCTTTCCAAATTCAAAAATTTAAAACTATATATCGCACATTGCGAAGAATATCGACACAACTCAAAAATACAACTTCGACTTCCGATATTTATAACTGAGTGTAAATTACTATCGAAGGCTAAGAAATATTGGTATAGAACTATTCTACAAGTATATATGAAAAAATTTTCTATATTATTTTGTTACAAAGCATATTTGCGACTCTTCATTTTGACTTATGTCATTGTTCTAGCACATGTGCGATACGTATCAAAAATATTATTGAAGCGATAATATCGGAATTTCGCACAAGAAAATATAATTTTTGGGGCTATTATGTGAGATTTCGTTGAAATATCTTGACTTCTTGTGATAACTACCATACAATTTCAAAAGTTATTTGGTAGTAGTTTAGAAACTACTTAAGCTACTGTACTGAAATTTTGTAAAATTTGGTAAAAGCTGTTGAGATATCATGAACGCTTTTGAACAAAAGTTGTTTGACATTATCTCAAAAATTATTGAATTTGAAACATAGTAATTTCGCAAAACCAAGTATATTATTGAGGCTCTTCATTGTATCTTCATTCGCATGAGTAGCACACAGTTGGCAGGGTTAACTCTATATCTATTCTCATTTTTAATCATAATTAAAACTAATTAAATATGTAAAAATATTGTATTAAAAAAACAAAATGCACGTAAATTATTTCACCATACATTTTACAATTGCCGTGCAACACATTTTGTTATAAAAAATTTTTTATTTAGTTTTTAAAAATGATAATTATTAATTAAAAATATTCAAATTTCAATAAATTGTATACAAAATTAATACAATTAAATAAAATTTACTTATATTGAATACATTGTGTTATGTTATGTAACTGTAGTGTTGTAAATATTCTAATAATTGAAAAATAATTAAATTCACCATATTTCTGTTGACAGCGCCTATTAAACTTTGAATGAATTTTAATTATGAAATTAATTAAATTATGTAATTTAAAGGAAAAAATTTGCTAAATCAAAAAATCTGATTTGTTTAGATCAAATTTAATTTTAAAATTTAAATTAAATTTAATTTTGACTAAAAAAAAGTTTTCAGAATTTTAGCATGTTTAATCTTAATCTTTAACAAAATCTTGTAGAGAATTTAATTTGAGTATTCTATAAGAAGTTTTTGCTCGTGAGAACAGAACAAACTTTAAAAGTTAATAGTATTAAAATTAAAATCTAATATATGTAGTTTAAGGGCTAACACTAAAAAGATTGCGATATTTGGTACGTGTATAAAAATAAAATTGTGCATATATCAAAAATTTCGAGGCAACAAATTATGGCAACCAATTAAAATTTATATATGCCAGTTGGATATTCTATCACAATTGGCATGATAATGACACAAATTTATGTTACACAGGGTTCAATAATTAGATGCTGCAGGAGCAATACGAAATTTTTAAATAAAGACCTAAAAAGGAAAACAACTGATAATTTACGAAGTTTTACGAAGTTTTTATTCTAGTACGAAGACCATGCGAAGTTTTTATTCTGGAAAATTTAACGTAAGCAGTGCATTTAATCAATTGTATATTTCGTCATATTATAATCTTGCGACATATCTATATCACTTAAAAGTAAAAAACTGGTTTGGCTTTATTGTAAGAATAATTCTAATTAAATTCAAAGCAAAATCAAATTATTCAATAGATTTATTTTTAGTGCCACATTGTAATGACTCTCCACATTTACATACTATATGCAATTTTATATTATATACAAAAATAAAAATTCTTAAAAATTAATTAATCATAAAGTCCAAATTTTATGATCAATTCACCACAATTTATAATCATTTAAAATCTACCCACATAAAAAAGGAAGTTATATATGATCAAATAATTTTATACTTAAAGGTTATATACATGTAATTTTAATATACATAAATAGAAATTGACGTAACACAAAAGTAATGCCGCCAGAGGGTATAAAATATGTAACACTAAAATTTATTCTATGAATAGATTGGCCAGTTCTAACTCTACATTTGCGTATATAAGATCATTGAATGTACATTTAATCTTGCTATTATTTCTACACTCTCAATGAGCTTATCGCCGTAAATAGACTCAATTAATGTAGACATTTTTATTGAGAATTACAAAACAAAAGACTTTAATAGAAGATTTTGAAAGAAAACTTTGTTTTTTTTTTCTTACTATTTCTTCTTGACACTTTGTACATTATATGAATAAATAGTTTGTGATTGACAGTTGTTGTACTATTCTACTCAGATATTTGACGTCAATATTGTAAATTAATAAATAATCAATTGAACAAAAGTTTATAAATAAATTAAGAAATCTTATTATTAATTTATTAAGCACAAAAAAAAATTAAATAATTAATTATAATAAATAATATAGAATTAAAATAAAATCTTAAAGGAGCATCTGAGTTATTAAAAATGTTAAAATTATCGTGACATTAAGAACAATATAGAAAAAAAATATCTTATAAAAATCATTTAGATTTTAATACTGAGAAAAATTATTTAATTAATTTAGTAGCACAATTTTTAAATTTAAAACACTTCATAGTAAACAAATCGTTCTTGTTTGTATAACAGTTTAGTCACGTATGCTAAATCGGTGATATTAAATAAATGGGTTCTATTCAATAAGCGCTTCCGTAAGGTGATCGAGGTGGCATACACAAGATTGTATTAATTTTTTTTAAGGGCATAATTATAAAATTGTTATAAATATAATTTTTATTACAAAAATTTTTCACGATTTTTAAAATTATATCTTTAATTTATTAGATTATAAATTTCATATAATATTTAATAAACTGAAATAACTTATGGATTTTCCGAATAAATTAAATTTTTCCAATCTTAATTTAATTATATATACATAAAATAATAATTATATATAGTAAAATAAATTATAAATAATAACAAAAAAATGACTGCGAATAAAACAGTGCCATGTGTGGAGAATATGAAAAGAACTGTGGGATATAAGCTATGGTATGAAAATTACATTCGACCCTTTGATTACACTATAACTACTACATTATCCTACACTCCCATTGCTTCTCACATAATTACTCCCACTAAATTATCTTAAGAAAAATTTTTCATATAATAAATGTGTATAACTTTTATATTTCGTGTTGTTTATTAATTTTTAAAAATCATTTAAAATTCAAAATAATTTCTAATTTAAGAGCGAGCATTCGAACAAAATCTATTAGCAAGAATCACGGAAAAATGTACCACTATATTTATCAATATTATGTATACGAGTAAATTATATACTAAAATTATTTATATATCTTCACTATCACGATATAATTTTAATTGTCTCTTTAAAATTTAAACATATAGCTACATTCAGAGAATTTATTCGACCCCTATGTTATTTTATACAAGAGTATTTTGATAAAAAATTTTTAAATAAAGAGTAAAATATAAATTAAGCGGGAAAATTAATATGTATATATGTGTACACATCGTTGTGTATTTTCTAAAATTCTCCTATTATAGACATTGGACTTAATATTTAAATATTACATTATACCCATATTATTTGACATGATATACAAAACAAAAATAAAACATTTTATTAATTTAATGCATAATATATTTTTAAATAAATCAAATAAATAGAAAATATTATTTAACAGAGAGATCTATTGAAATTACAGACACTAAAATATTTTTTTAGTTTAGCACATAAAAGTACAATTAGATTGAAATGTTATACCCATTATCGTGTTCTACATACGATATATGTGAGTATATATACATACTCATCAGTTATTTAAATTCACAATAATATTCAAACATATTATAAAATTATAAATCAAAATAAATGATTTTGGCTAGCACAAAAACAAAATCGAAAAAATTTTACCAAGTTTTATATACAAAGTACATAAAGGGGTAAAAATATGAATGTATATACACGTATGTGTGTACAGCAATGTATAGCCAGTTATTGTTAACGTCAAATTGAATAAATTGAAACAAAACAATTTTTGATGGTTCAATTTTTTTGATGGAAATTGCTAGAACTCAAATTTGTACTGCTTTTGTTTGATTTACAATGGGCTTTTCAAATCAAAATTGTCATATGGTCTGTGTTGTTGTGATGGAACATATTTCAGTAAATTGCGACTTTTAATGATATTTTATACGAAGTAGCCGATGGGCTGTCGCGGAAAGGATCTGGGGCTACCTTCTTCTTTCGTAGAGTCCAGGTTTGTTTGCCTGTAGAGTGGAAAAGATCTTCACTCATTAAACTAGAAGAGGTGCCGTCATGCGAAGATGTTTCTTCTATCGCTGGGGAAGGCGGACTCCCCTCTTGTACATATTTGGGGCGGTGCCCGGTACTGGCTGTTCGGCGTCGCAGTTATTTTGGGCAGAGTTTTGTGAGCGTTCGGAACTGCTGTCTAATTCCCTTGGTCCATCTAAAGTTTTATACTTGGAACATGGATATTTCAGGCGGGAGCGTGGGTGGCTACAATAAGTCACAAATGGCTGCGGTGACCCAGATGATAAATCTTCTTACCCCACTCGTTTCCCTTGGGATCTACTAAACTTAACAAATCTCTTTTGATTTTATAAAAACATGGTGTTCGTATGACATGTATATGTAGGTGTGCTTTCGTTGCATTATTTTTATTTTTATAAGGTTTTGTATTTCGCCTAGAACTTATGCAACCTACAATTTACGTTTTAATTGTAGTCACTTTGTTTGGGTACCTAGAAGCTACAAGTTTCATTTTGATGATTATTAAGAATTGGCTCTTTGCTTTTTGATCATGATTCTATTGAATCTGTTATGGTTACAGTCATTTAATGATTACCCTTTATATAATTGTTATGTTAATATCTTGGATGTTATGGTTATGTTCCCATTTTCTTTGGCTGTTTAGGTTTAAGTCTAATTTTAAGTTTCTTAGAACAATTAAGTTTTTTTTAAATTTGTTATTGCTTTTAAATTTTGTGTAATACATTGTTACTTTGAATTTTAAGTGTACATATGTTACTTAATGGTTAAAGTATATTTGTCAGCAGCTTTTGTTACTTGAGCAGCATCAAAACACCTGGTAATCGGGGCCGAGATAGTTTTAGACAACTGATTGAAAAAAGAAAGAGCAGCTTTGGCAGATTACAACCGATATGGAAAAGCAAATAGCAAAAAGTAAAACAAGCTGGAGATGTCAATTGGAAGCCTTATTTTCCCAAGAGGACTAAGAAAAAAAAATAAAGTTTGATTATTGTTTAATTATGATTTTAATCTAAAAAAAAAAATTTATAAATTTAATTAGAAAAAACCTTATCAAATTTAATTTCAAAAACAATTAACATTAAAAATGATAACATGTTTTTATTTTGACGTTTTGTTCTAAATTTTATTCCCAAAATTGAAATATGCATTAAGTGACTAATTTTCAGAGTTAAAAATAAAAAGTATTTTAATTTTTTAGTTAAGATAACATTTAATTTATTACTTATTTCATTTATTTCTTAAGAAATCTATTATTTATTTTTTAACAATAAACTAAATATAAACAATTTCAATTTATTTTCAATTTTTTGCATGAAAAATATTTAATTTTTTTAAAAAATTGATAAACAGAAGGGGTTAAACCCTATATTTCCTAATAATAGTAAAACAATATGTGCAAGAGAGTAAGCAAAGAGCATCTGGAAAAAAATTTCACAAAGATCTATTGAAATTTAATCCGTCAATAGAGAGTGAGTCACTCTCTACATGAGATGAAAAATAATTACTATTAAATAAATACAGATGGCAGCAAATTAAATTTAAATATAAAACAGATTTTAATTACCATATTTTATTATTAATGCCTCTTACAATTTCGAAATGTAATATTGTTATATAAAAAAATATTGATTATTAATTATTCATAAATATTTTTCTTAAGAAAACTGTTTCAAACAGTGAAAAAAAATTGCAATAATCTTGATGACATAATGAGTAAATTCTAGAAAACACATTTTATTTTGACAACTAATGTCAATTAAATTTTGTTTAAATTAAAATTTTTCATGCATAATGCATTATGTACGTACATATAATGTGCATATCGAACTCTGTTGATTCATTTTAATTTTCTTATCAAGAAGCTTTGGAATATTATTAAAAATTTTCGAAAATGTTCTGAATAATCCCATTCCACTGATGGTTGTTGTTTACAAACACATACAATTATTGAATGATTGTATGTGTGTATATAAGTTTTTATGTATGAGGATTTTTTTTGTTATTCCGGTTATAATTGCGACTTCAATAACAAGTCAAATTTAAATAAGAGATTTAAGCTTCCTATATATCCAATTTATCATTGATTCAAACATAATTATTTCATTTAAATATAAGGGTATTTCAAAATTATAAGAAGATATACTCATATTTTTATGCTTCACTATTATTACATTGAAAATATTTTATAATAAAACAAATTTACAAAGAAAGTTTCAAAGTTTTACAATATTAATTATATTGTAAAACATATATAGGACCAGACCAGCTTGGATGTAACCTGAGCTGAACGAAGCGCCAGCAGTGCAGCCCTGCTGTCCGAGAACACATAGATGGTGCGGTTTCTATACCCCCTTTCTAAATTGATTCTCAGGCAGATCTATATTGCATGTATTTCGGCTTGGAACACCGTGCAATACGGGTCAGGGGTTGCATACATACGCGTGTCCGGGCGGACACCGTATACACCCGAACCCACACCCGACTCCGTCTTGGACCCGTCCGCATACCACACGCTCACACCCAACTCAAATACCGGGCCACCCATCGATCCCATGTCCATCGATCGGGAAACAGAACCCCGATCTCGCCAGAGATAGTCGGTAATTCACTAGCCGAGCTTCCTTCAATACATGGGGTGCAGTGGCGGCAACCCGATCATCATCTCCAATGCAGCGGTGGGAGCCGTCCGCACTGCCTCCATCACTCCCAGGCAGGCCAGCCTCTGTAGCTTTTCCAGCTTGGCCCGCACACTCGCTTGCTGAGACCTACGGCACCATACAATCGACGCGTAGGTGACGATGGGCCTAGTAAGGGCCGTATATAGCCACAGTGATATCCTGACAAGGCCGCCGTAGCCCTCTCGATAACTCTATCTATATGGGTATTCCAGGAGAGACGATCAGCCAAGATTACCCCCAGTGCTTCACCTCCCTAAAGTAACTAATACGTTCACGAAACAGAACTGAGCTCGTTAATCTATTCCTGCTTCTGCGTCTGATGAAGGCGACCAAAAACTCTTGCTTAGATTTATATTTAAGCCAACGCCTTCGCACCACCTTTCCACAATACGTAAATTTTGCTGTAGAAGATCAGAAATAGTACTCTCAAATTTTCCCCGCACGACGAAGGCCACATCGTCGACGTATCCCGGAGCCCCCGAGAGCACCGATTATATCATCCACTAAAATAGACCACAGGAGGGGCGAAAGAAACCCGCCCTACGGACATCCTTTTACAGCGGAGGTGAAGAGTGTATCGCCAGCTATGGTGGACTTAATAATCCTATCCTGTAGCATCCGAATAATAAATTGCTTACTGAACAGTTAGATAGAACAACTACACTATAAGATAATTCTAAGAAATTTCCAGATGTACAATTTTCAGAATATAATAAAATTACAAACTAATGATTCTATATATATTGAGGAAGTCGCAAGATGACAATTCAATTAGATTTTCCATCAAAATTTTCTAACTAACTGTCATATAGTTATAACAAAAAAAAATATTTATGCTGAAATTAAAAAGCTTTCATTTGTGAATCATAAATCAATTGTTAAAGATTTAAAAATGTTTTTCATGTTTTTTATTTGATTATAGTTGTCATAATCTACTTGTAACTGAGAATTAAACCATAAGTTCACGATTTAATATATTTTTTTTTCTACATTTTCCAATTTATAATTAAATACTATAGTGTAAATAGTTTAATAATATTTTTTGTAAAATATCTAGATAGCAATAAATTTATTGTTCTGATAAAATATTTAATTTAAACACGACGAATTATTATTCAACAATAAATAATTTCTCACAATATTTCATTCGGTGAGTATTATAAATTTGTGATTTAATTTATCAGAGTAGTGCTAATGCAATATTCAACTCAATTTACTATTTCAGAATAGTTTTTTAATTTATACAATAATTTTACAAAATATATGAATGTCTAAAATTTATACAGTGCGTCATAATGCCAGAATTAATTTTTCTGCAACAATTCATTTGACATTATCCATGGCATTTATTTTGCAAACATAATTGCCAAAATACACAAATAATGCACTTACAAGCAATGCTTATAAAACAGTTTTGTTGCTTTGCAAAAATAATGAGTTGCTCACAATTTGCATTCTTAATGAATTTGAAACTTTTATTAGACATCATCCATGTTTTGTCGAATAAAATGTTTTTGAAGCACCTATTTTAGTACAATAACTATTTTTTCTCCTCAACAAATCAAATATGTCTAAAAAAATCTTAAAAAAATTACAAGAAATAAGAATTGCTATAGCAGTATCATTAAACAAATGCAAGAAGTTCAAAAAATTCCATAAATTTCAAATTTTAGAGATTTAATGAGAAAATGTCGGGAAGATGTATTCTTTAACAATTCAATAAGGTAATGCAAATCAAATCGATTTATTTGCACTATAAAATTTGTTTGCATCTACAAAACGTAAACTCTGAAATTTGGATCATAATACGAGTATTATGACATTATTAAAAATTTTTGGTTTGCAACTTGGATTATGTGACATTGTTAATTTTATGTTTTATTTTTATTTGCAAATTGGATGTCACGAAACAAAATTAATTTAATTATTAATTGACATTTCGAAAAATTTAATCTTTTTAAATTCCGACAAAGTTTTACTGCAGTATATATACTTAAATTTCGGTCGTGTTTTGTATTGAATGTTTAAGCTTGAACTTGATGGCATTTCAAATAATTTTTAAGAATTTTTCAAATTTTGCATACAAATTGCCTCAAAGTTGACATAACCAATACAATTTTATCAACATATGTCAAATATTTAAATGAATTTTAACTCTTATGTAATAATTCTATAATTTAAAAATGGTTTTTAATAATAGTGATGAAGATATTTTTGTTTTCTGAAGTGAATAGAAATTTGAATCACAAAAAAAAAAAACAGGAGGATTAGTAAAACTAATTTCTAGAAAAAAAAATTAAAATCCATTTAAATATTTTATAAATATCACGGTTAATTAAAAACAAAAAAAAATAACAATTCCTGCCTTTTTTTTTTGGATTTTCAGAGTATTTTTAATTAGAAATTCATGATTTACTGTAAAAGCATTACTATAAATTAAGATTTTTAAAAAATTATTACTTACTTACATATTAATCAAAATTTTTTAATTAAAAAAAAATTATTATTTGTCTTGCCTTCAATAAATTGTTGCAAATTTAAATACGGTAATTTTAATTTAAAAATTCTACACTATACACTCAAAAAAAAAATAGTACAACAACTGCCATAGTTTTGAATATTCCTAGTGATAAAAATTGGTAGAAATTTGGATAGTGCTGAAAAAAATTTTTTGTCATGTTTTATAGCACTGCAAGTCGTTAACGTCAGAAATATTGATAATTTTATAATGTTTTGAACAGGCAGTACTTTCTCGTTATTGATCACATAAAATTCCATGAGTCCTAAATTCAAATAGGCTTCAACAAATTATGAGTATGGCTGCGGTTGCTATAGTATAGGAAATATTTTCTGGTCCATATCTGCCTATAAAAATCTACATACTGCAATCAATACCATACATTTATAATCATGGTTCTTCTTGAATAATTTTATTATTTAAAAACAAATGTCAATCAGAAAATGAGATTTTAATTTGTTCAGTTTTCATTCATTCTCTTTTCATTATATTCTAATACAAAGTATAATATAAAAATTTAAAATTCATAACTGTGAAACGAATTTGTCATTAGCACACGTACTCACTTAAATTTTATTCTTTCATATATAATTTAATTAAATTTTTATATTATTTTTTTTTTAAAGAATTCTGGTATAAGCATAAGTTTTTTATTTAGAAATATTTTTATGGATCAGTTGTCTCAAAAAAGCTGTCAAAACAAATCATAATATTAAGGTAAGCAATGAAACTTCGAATTAAATTTGGAAGGTTCACATGGAGTTTCATGGTAGATAACTCAACTATTAACACTATAACAGTTTCAGAATTAATAATGTAACTAAAGAAATTGAAACGAAAATTTAAAATGCTTCTTAAATGGTGTCAATATCCTCAGAATATGTGAATCTGCTGAATAATTATACTGTATATATATATTACTCTTCAGTTTAAACAAAATAACCAAAACAGTGACCAGGAAACATTTATAGACTGATAACCACTGTAAAAATTTTAACAAAAATTTGATGGGTAATTCACCTGTGCATTACCATATTTTGTATAGTTTTTGCATTTGTTCAACACTCTCACGATGTAGTAAAAACAGTGCCATTTATAGAGGAGCAAAATATTCAAAATGAGATTTAAAAATTATAAATGAAGACAAAAATATTCAAAACTCTATTAAAATTTCATATATACTATGAAATATACTAAATAAATTTTGAAATATTTTTGTTGGTGTTTAAAAGAAATCAGACCTTAGCAAAGAGCAAGACAATAATTTAAACAATATGTAAGCATTTAATATTCGAATCTTCATTTCCAAAAAATTATTCACATCCAATTTATTTGAATTTGCAATATTTTATAAATATTATGAGAATTTATTTTAGATCCAAAATTCAAATTCAATATTCGGCGTTGAATGCCCCCGAATGAATCCTTACTAAAATATAAGGCTAACATGAATTCCGATTCCCATTAATCATATGGCTACTATAAGAGCTATAAGAGTGAGTCTTCAATTTATTCAACTAATTATTTAATTAATCAAATATAGGATCCAACAAATCACTAATCGTAATTTCATTAATATAAAAAAATTTCAAATAACCTATTACAACAAATATTTTTGATGTGAATATTCTCTCATTCCATATTATACATTGCATATCTAATAATAGCACAGATTACAATATTATTATTAAGCAAGCATACTAATATTCAAAATTCTTAAACTAACAGGATAAAATACTGTTTACTAAAAATATTATTCCAACTAATTTAAAGTAGCTTATGAAAAATCACGTTGACATGCACGCCATCCTCAATATGTGGCTCTCCTAGATGTATGCAACAATTTATTATGATTGAATGAAATCGAATGAGTAAGAAAGAATGTTATGTGGGTGTACTATTGCTTCAGAAATTCCAAAATATGAAGGAATAAAATCTTTACCATGACGTTATAATTGAAAAACTCTTATATTCAAATCCTTTATTACCCAAAAAAATAAATAAAAAACCCAAAAACTTTTTATATTTTCAATTGCAAAAAACGAAAAATAATATTTGATTTCCAATCTCTTATATCCCTTTCAATGAAATTATCTTATACGTAAGTGTGTGTGTAGGTGAATGTTCCTATATAATGTGACTAACCAAATTATCCTGAAACAATAACAGAGAGAATTTTAATAAAAAATAATAAAACAAAAGAAAAATTAATAAATTTTCAATTAAACTGTTATACTTGAAAAAATCTCTTTTTTTCGATTTTCATTTTCTTAAAATTTACATACAAACATATCGATATAATAAAAATTTATAATACAAAAAAAATTTAAAAAAATATTAAAAAAAAAAAAATAAATCTCATTATTAACAATTTTTTTTTTTGTTTGCAATATACAAAAACTCTATGCTTGAGCCCTTTTCACTTTCACAACTAAACTTATATATAATAAGAAATGAAAGAATAATATAAAAGATATTAAGGCTATTATATCATTTAAATAAACATCTTCATCCATATCCATTTCTTCAAGGAATTTTTTAGCTGTTCTAAAATAACAGAATGGTATTGAACAATTCAAATCTGTACGATTATTTCCATAAATTGCTTGATTAAATCCTTCGAAACTATACCGGAAATATGAAATGTGTGTTAAAGGCTGTAAATATACAGACAATTCATGGCTTCTAATAAAAAATCCAGAGAATATTAACATTGGTATACATGTTGCTGGTACTATAAAAACTGCCAACTGCAAAACAAAAAAAAAAAACAAAATCAAATATACAAGGGCATTATAATTCAAATGGGGAAAAAAAAAAAATAAAATTATTTTTTATTTGTATTTTTAATTTTTGAAAAGCTACCATTTTATTACAAATTTGCTTTAAGTACGAACAAAGAAGAATAAATATCGTAAATTAAGTGTTTTGCTTATAGAAACCCATAACATTTATAAATCAAAGAGTGTAACAGCAGACCACATGTTTACTTATATATGATTTTTGAATTAATTCACTTAGATAAAAGTGAATTAATTCAAAAATCAAGATTTTTAAAGTTCCAAAATTATTAGAAAACCCTAAATATGTATTTGGTAAAAATATGTAGCTGATTAGGGCATGTGAAAGAGAAGACTTAAAATCATAAATTCACTCGAAATGCGTTTTCTTGAGTTAAGGCATTTGTCACTGCAGAGTAATAATTGTAGCATTATAAACACGTGTTCTGCATTATAATTTTTTATTTACTAAATAAATATAACCTATACTGAAATTTAATTTCTATTATACAATTTTGGACAAAACTTAACGCGAAATGGACCTGTGCTATGATGAGAAGCTAACTATGAGAGAAGAAAGTTAAAAATAATTTTTTAAATATATGGTGTCAATATATGGTGTGTCCGAATCCAATTTGGTTTAATTTTCTTTAGCCATTAATACTTAGCAAATTGAACAATATCATCGGTAACTTTGTCCAAGTTCCAATCAGAAAAAATCAAGTTCTAATTAAATAGTAAGCGCAACACCGAAAAGCTTAATATATAAGCTTAAGATACCATCCAAAACCACAAAATTTTCATAAAAATTCTTAATGTTCCTCTTAAAATAATAACAATTGGTAACTCTTAATTTCTTGCTCCTTATAGTGTTGTCTCATCTTAGTTTTTTTTTTTTGTTGCTCTTCTCTTATATAGTTATTATTATTGTTGTTGTTTTTCATTTTTGTATTTTTCTTTCAACGTTTTTCTGTATAGGTTATGCAGGAAACTTGGAACAATTGAAAATAATTTCATTTTAAGTATTTCAATTCAATTAAAACGGAAAAGCATTGACATTGGATGTAATTTATGAAGTTGAATGAAAAAAAAATTTTTTTTTTTATTATTATTGTTATATTTACTTTTTATTTTCTGATATTTATAAGAGAACAGGAAAATTCTTTATCGGGAAAAGTTTTATTTTTTTTGTTGTTTTTTTGTTTTCATTGTATTTTTGGGATATTGTTTGTTATTGTTGTTTTAAAAGGCAACAATAATTGTTGCAATAAATCATAATAATACTAGTATATAAGAGTAAAGCGACAAAACTACAATTCGAATTATATTATAATATGTCGTGGCAGTATAGATTAAATTGAGAATAAGAGAGAGAATATAAAATTAAGAAAAGTTTTAATATTTGAAATTATTCTGAAGTTTCTTAATTTTTTTTTAATATTATCTACCTCCGCCCCTTAAGTTTCTTACATTTCTACTATAGTTGATTAAATGGGTTACTCTATAAAAACAAGCAGACAATGAAGAATGTTAAAGAAAAAAATGAAGATGAGAAGGATAAACTTCAGATTAAGATAATAATGAATAAGGATTTCTATTTTGTTGAATAAATCAAATTTTGACGAATTAAAAACTATATAAAAATAATAATAAAAAGAATAATAAGTTGATCTTTAGTTGAAAATTTTTTTAATAGTTTTCCATTTTTAATTTGCAATCGTTAATGGATCGGAATATAATTTGTCTATGTTAAAATAGGATTTTATAATTCTTTCAATTTTTTTTTTAATTTTATTTATAGAAAATGATTAATAGAATTAATTAATGAAATGGAAATTGGAATGAAAAACTTTATGCAATAGATGAAGTCAAATTGGAAATTGAATTTAAGTATTTAAGGAAGGTGTGATATTAAAATTTCCTCATTTTAATATTTTGCCCCAAATATATACTATGGTGATCTTTGAAGCACACTTAGAAAGGATCTTTAAGGCAGAATTCCAGTACGGAGGAGAATTATTATTTTTAATTCTATTCAAAATTTGTAAAGGAAAATATTTTCCAGTGATAAAAAATTACGTGATAATTGAAAAAAAATTTATTAATTTTGAATTCTGCCCCCTAATGTAGGCAATATTTCTTAATAATCAAAACAAATTTGCAGCTTGTATTTTATAATTATGAAAACTATAATGCTCTAGATAAGTCAATTTTAAATTAATTTTAAACTATTTTGAATGTAATTATTTATTTAAACAAATAAAATTTAATTTTTTAATTTGAAATGGCCGAAATTTACATTCATACATATAAAAATAATAATTAAATAGCTAAAAAAATTTTATATATAATCTAACCTTTAAACAAAAAGATGATCCAGCAACTAAACCAATTGATTGTCCTAACATTACTGTTAAAAAGCTAATTAACCAAGATTGAGCAAATCTTTCGCTTTCCATTGGCTATATATACATTAAATAAAAGTAGATTTTAAATCAAGGTTTTAAGTTGAATAATAAAGACTTTTACATACCTGACCAGTAAGATAGTAAGCAAATGAAATGAATGCTGTTGGACCTTAAGAAAAAAGAGAATTTATTAAATTACATACACCATTCATGAAAATTTTAAGCATAATAAAAATATATGTACATAAAATGAAAATATACATATATATATATATATATGTACAAATATAGATATATACTTACAAATCAATTGTAATGGTATATCAGAAATTAATTTTGAAATAAAATATGACTCTTTTGAATACCATCCATTTAAATGTTCTCTTAAAAATGCTGATGTTTCTAATGGACCTACAAAAATTAACAATACAATATAATCACATTTATATTTAAAAATTTTTTATAAATCACATACATACTCGTATATTTAATTTTAAAACTTACATGATAAAATGCCTGGCATTGTATTTGAAAAAAATAAAAACATTACAAAGAAAAATAAACATGAAGCATTACTTAAAACTTTTGATGCCTCACTACCAATATCATAAAATACAACACCAATTAAAATTCCAACAAAAATATGACATAAAATTCTAAGTTGAACACACATCTATAAATTAGAAAAAAAAAAATCAAAATTTTTGTAAAATATTCGATAAATTTTTAATAATTTTAAAAAATAAAAAAGAATTTTATGGGCACACGAACTAAAGAAATCGAATGTAATCGGCAGGCACCTAACTGATGCCATTGCTAAAGTGTTGTGTTAAATTATGAAAATTTCGTTTAAATATTTATTTCAAATTCCTTGAAAGGTTGTAGGTAGACTCTAGTTAATGCATCTAGAAAAATGAAAATTTGGCTATTAGTCGTTGCTAATTTTCAGGGATCCGATTTTCTTGCTAACAACCAAAAATCAAATAATAAATTTCAAGAAATTTCGAGAAAATATAAGATATGATCAAATTTATGAAATCAACGCTTAGTTCTCTTTCCGAGCCCTGTATTCCTGAAAAAATTGTCCATGGTTCATTGTTTTAAAAACATAGATTTTAAATTTAAAATTTCAAGTATAAATTTGTTAATTCGTGAATTCCGGCGGTCCATAGAAAAAGTCAATGACAACTAAAACATCGGTTCAGCTGAACTTGAGATACTAATCTGCACAAACAAACTGGCAAACAGGTCGTCTCAATGTCTGACAACAGACATATCTCTAAAACTAGCTTATTTACGCTTCCGTAGCATGGAGGAATACATTTCCGTCGAAAGCTCGACAAGTAAAATTTGGTACCATTACATGATTTCTCTTATTGTACGCGATGCAATGACAAAAGAAAATTCTCTATAACTGAAAATTTAAAAAATCACTCAAAATTTTATTTTTAATCTTTATACTTACAAAATCTCTCGTTTGAGAGCGCAATGATCTACGTACTAAATAATTAACTTGCTGAAAAAAATTCTTTGAAAATTTTTTATGGTTTGTGTTCTCGCTAATAACATTAAAACAAATTAAATGATGATTTGAATTTTGATATGTTGAATTTGATAACATTGGCGCTAAAATGGTGTAGTAAAAAATATAAATACAAAATTTAAATTAAATTAATTTAAACATGTGTATGTATATACGATTTGTGTATTAGGAATAAATTTATAAATGTAAATAAAATTTAATATTAAAATTTTTTAAGAAAAAAAAAATATTTTGTAAATTTTTGAATGAAATATGTGGAATCTCGTCTTCCTTCCTCTCATATTAATATTTTTATTTTTGAAATTATTCAAAATCTTAATAAAATAATTTTTCTAAAAAAATTTTTTAAATTCTTTTGTGATTTAAATTTTTCAACTAACTGATATTTTTTTAATGTAGTAGCTAACTAGCATAATGAAAATTCAATAACAATGACAATTCAAAAATGTATAAAATATGAAACATGAATTAAATTATTATTTATTTTAAACTATAATCTCATCTATCTCCTCTATCTTAACGTTTAATTTTATTTAATCATTTTAGAGAAAAATAAACCAGTTCTTACATTTTATGAGTGTGAATCCTCGAAAAAATTAAATAAGCCGACAAAAACAAAACTTGTTTTAATTTATAAAATTTCTAAAACGGACTCATTAATATTTAATTTCGAAATTGAATTTTTATTGAATAAATCAAGTGAATTCTCTTCTATGAAGTAATTCTTAGTATAATACGACTAACAATAAGAAATTATTTTAAGTTTGCCTAACAAACTTTAAATAAACATACGGTGTCCAATCTTATTACAATATATATAAAATATAGAACTTACTATTTTCACAACTATTGTTGTAATCAGCAATTTCTTCTTTACAAGATACAAAATTTGTATTTTTCAGTCCTTCATCAATAATATCCGAAACTTTATTTTGTCCATATTGACCGCTAGCTATTTCTAAAACTAATATTTAAAAAAAAAAAATAATAATGAACAATTTATCATAAGTATTACATTAAAATCATACCGAAATCAGCTGGATTATAAAATTCTGGACAAACTAGACACCATTTTTTAAAATAATCTACCATACCGCTAACACTACCATTATATAATTTATGGCCATCTGCTATCACTAATGTATCATTAAATAATTTCATTAAATGTGAACTTGGTTGATGAACAACACAAACTATAATTCTTCCACCTAACGCTAATTTTCTTAAATAAGCTAGAATTTGTGTTGAAGCTACTATATCTAAACCACTAAAAAGAAGAAGCCAAAGGAATTTAATAATTTATGCACGTACATACATCGAAAATATTTGAATTTAATAATCAAACCTTGTTGGTTCATCAAAGAACATAACTGGAGGATTTGTTATAAGTTCTACAGCAATTGATAAACGTTTCTGTTCACCACCAGATAATTTTGAAACAAGACAATTACTACATTTATCCAAATTTAAAAGTTTAATAATAACATTTATCTATAAAGAAAAGAAAATCAAAAAATTAAATTAAAAATCTTGCAACCACATGCAAAGTAGATGAGGGTTTCATTGCTTCTCTTTATTTTTACTCACCACATTGACTTTGTCTTTCATAAATTTGCCAGTTAACTTCATGTTAGCTGCAAAATTAATAGTCTCTTTAGTATTCAAATTTTCAAACATACCAAAATCTTGTGTTATATACGATACTATTTTTCTGTACATATGTAATTTACATTCTTTATCATTATAATAAATTTTGCCGGAGAAATTTTGTCTAAATAAAAAAAATTAATTTAAATTCCGCAAATATTTTATGAAATTTAAAAAAATGAAAATCTTACTTAAAACCAGATAAAACATTTAATAATGAAGTTTTTCCAGCTCCAGATGGCCCTAACATTAATGATAATCGGCCGGATTTGAATTCACCACTAATATCTTTTAGTATTGTTTTTGGTTTACAGCCTGTTAATTAAAAATTTTTTAATTGTTATAACATATATGTATAGAATTGCAATTTGAACTTTTATGCTCAGGTCAAATCTTATGTTACGAATAAACTAAGAATCTAATTTAAATAAATTGACGGTTAAATAGAATATTTTTTTTGCGCTTTGCTTTATTCGATCCATTGGTTAAAGGTTGCCTGGTTATGGCATATTGTCTATGAACTATTGTACTGATCGATATGCAATAAACTCACTTGCATTTTATGGGAAATATTATAGAAATTTTTGAAATTTGTTAAAATCTTTGTAGGCCAAGCTTATTGAGTTGCCGCCTTAATCTGCCGTACCTCAAAATTTTCATATAATTTTTGCTCTACACTATAAACTTCTTAAATCGTTTCTGTCACCCCGGAAGACTTATCCAGTGCTCCGACCGCCTCCTCTTAATTCCCAATGAACAGTCAGGTCAAGGAGATGGCTTAGTCCCACTACTCAACAGTCAGTTGTCTCATTTCCTTCTACCCTTATACGGCCTGGCAATTACTCGATTGTATTTACCTACTTTATTGAGCTTCTCAAGACAGCTCCACAGTGGCGCGGAGGATACCAAAAATGAAGTCAGAACTTCAAAAATGTTCTATTGACGAGAAAATTGCTATAATTATTTTGCAACTTTTATTCTGTTGTAAGTAAAGAGAATCCGTATGGAAGACTAGACTTTGAGAAATTTGAATACCACAGAGTTTTGTGTATACGTAATTGAGAAGTTATTGAGTTCAAAAAAACTTAAGAAAATTATGTTCTGGTAAATTGCAAAGTATATAAAGAATAAAATCTAAATAAGAAATTCAATTCAAATAATGAAGTGTGGTGTGAACAACACACTTTGCTTTATTTCGCCAATGCAACTCTTTGAGTTAGTTCATTTTTTGACCACTCTGTTGTTTATCTAAATTTTATTTAGAAATTCAGCACACTTTTGAAAATTATGCAAATTAAAATACCACAAAATTCCAATAAATATATAAATAAATAAATGAAGCTCATCAGCGCCATCATCATAATATTATTGTTATGTAATGTAGTCATTTTAATAGCCCGGAAAGCATAATAATCACAAAATTGTCAGTTGTTTTATTTCATTAAATAAAATTTTTACCGACCGCATTGTGTAAGGTAAGTTACCGCATACAATAAGGTAATTTATGTGATTGTAACAAATTTTGCATTATGGGAAAGCACTTCTCCATATGGTAAGAAAGTGTAAATAAACTTTTTTTAAAAACCTGTCGGCAGACTTTTTAGCGGGCCTGTTTTACATTTTTGACCATTTTAAAGAAAATCTATTATTCAACAGATTTACTTGAAATTTCATATATAAGCTTCCTTGACCCTATGCGAAACCTCCTAATTTTTCGAAGAAATCAGGTGTCAGCAACTGGACGTTTACTACAGGCCAAATATATATTTTTGCGTATATAAAGAGAAATAATCAACCGATTTAATTGAAATTCTAGGTATTAAAATAATGAATATATAAACTTTTTTGGGAAGATCAGGGCTCGGAAACTGATTTGGGGGTCGATTTTAGATTTTTTAACATATCTATTGAACGAATTGATGAAATTTCATGAAATTTAATATTTGAGTTTTAGTTATCACCAGAAGTCACCGACGAACCACCGGATGGCACAAAACGAAACTCTATTATGAGCCAATTTTACATTTTTCTAGGTATATTAACTAAGAACTTAATTATGTGTCCTTAAAATTGTAAAAAAATGTTTAAAACTCATTTTCATAATCTTCTGGAATACTTTTACTAATCTAGACAATATACGTTGCAGTCGGTTATGTGCTGATCACATCAAATTTCTTATATTGAATAAAATCACAATAAAATAAAGAATTATTTTTTAATTTACTTACCAATTTCTTTAACATTAAATTTAATATTAGAAAATCGTAATGTTGATACATTACTATTAATATCTTGTTGGCTATTAAAAATATTTTCAATTTCAATTGCCGAATCATTATTAGAATTCATTTCCATTTCTATCATATTTTATTAATTACTTTATTATTATATTTATATATATTTAACTGTTTTCTTTTTCACAATATCACAATTTAAATAACAAAATTTTTATATTATATTTGTATAAACTGAAATATATATACCGCATTTTTATATCAGAATATATTAGAATAAAATAATGTAAAAAAATAAAGCACATATGTATATAAATAAAATTCATAAATAATTCATAATATATGAAAAACGTGACTATAAAAAATGGAAATTACAATTTGATAAAAAAAATAAACATGATTAATTTATCACTTTCTTTAAATATTTACATACTATCTTATATACTCAATATAGTATATTATCACATTTTAATACAGATATATATACAACATATGTACATGCTCATACATATAGAATAATATTATTATAATAAATTTTTATTGTACATATATAAGTTTAGGTGTTTGTAACACGAGTATTTTTATTTTATTTACAAGTAATTAATTTATTCACATTTAAAATAATGTTCATTTAATTTTAAGGTTATATCGGAAATTAATTTATTTAATTTATCTTATATAAGTATGTAAATTTTATATTATTCTAAATAAACTAAATAATAAATTTAAAACAAATAAAAAAGAATAGAAAAAACGCAATTAAATTTTAAAAAACAAAAATTTTTCTTTTGTTTTGTTTCTACAAGTCTACTACTAACTGAATACTACCCAAACTTACTATATTTTGTTACCGCTTAACGCTCTCTTCTACACAAATAAGCAAGAAAAAACAAAACAAAAACAATAAATAAATCCCACTCTTTTTTTTATTTTGAAAATCTTTTATAGAGTAAAGAAGCTTTTAAAATGACTTTTCTTTTGTTTTTTTCCATCTATTTTCTCTTTTCTTTTGGAAAAACTTTTGAAACTAATATCAAAAATTTTATTTATATTATTTTTTTATATTTTATTTTTGTCGCAATAATTTTTCTTTTACATCAAATTTAACAAGATCTTGAAAGGAATGGTGACTGTAAATTTTTCCACTCTTTGATCTATGGTGTGTATTCAAGGTAAACAATACTTTTGACAATCGAATTTAAAATCAACTTTCAATCTTACTTATTCAACTGTACCAAAAAAATTATTTACAAAAATAAAAAAAAAATCGGTTTTAACATTTCGTGTAATCAATGCCAAAATAATGCTAATTGGCAACAATTGCATCTGACGCTGACCAACCAACGACAATTAAGTATTAACAATTTGTGCTACTGTTTTGAATATCAACTTTCATATACAACTTTTTTGCAAACAACCGGTTGACAACGGCTTTTGCAACAAATTATTTTTGACAACTTAAATTTGACATTTTACTTAAATAATATTACATGAAATAAAATTAAAATTTCTACTTTGTACAAAAAAACAAAATCAACAATTGAAATTTATTTATTAAAAAAAAAGGCCAAAAAAAAAAATTTAACAATATGACAGGAAATTCGACATTGTTAATTACATGACTTTCGTTTTAATTCCTTAGCCCTATATGGCCTGGCAATCAACATATCGGTTACAATACAAATTTTGACATTTATTGACATAATTAAAAGTTACAATGGTTTAGTTAATTGCAATATTGTTAAAAATGCAAAAGAATTCAATGCAAATTTTACAATATTAATTACACCTGCAACATTGTCTTCCCTTTAAATAAAATAAATTTTGTAATTTATACAAAATTAGTGTGGCGCTAACCATAAGTTCAATCCCTTACTTTCAAAAAGTTTTTTTTTCCTTTTTGGACAAAAAATACCGGTCCATTGTAATGGGAATTATCAAAATAGTGGAAATGAAAACAAAAAAATTATAAAAATTTACATTTGTGTGTGTGCGTTATGTCAAAATAATTAAAGAAGTTAATTGTCAAACTAATATGTCTTTAACTACGTATATACATGCATACATACACATATGAAAATAATTGCCTACCTAATCAAAAAATGTATAGAACTGGTTTATAAAATTTGAAAATATTTTAGTATCATAAACTAAAGCGTTTCTGTAAAATTATTAAAGCAAAAATTTATAGCTGAAGCAAAATTTAATTAGACAAAAATTTATTTAATTTTCCAATTTAAGAAGAATATTATGATTATACATACATACTTACATACATACGAGTACATGCATACATATCTGGTTTTTAAGAATTCGTTTTGAACGTACAATATACACGGAAATTTTATTTTATGTTAGTAATACCTTCCATTTCTTAAATTTAACCCCAAAATATTCACAATAATAATGTAAAGTTTTATATAAAGTGTGAGAGCAAAAACAACTTGTCAGTACTTAAAATTGTACTCAAATCATTGGGCAGCTACGTCATTCGAGAAATTTACTTTTAAATAAATGATATTTAGTAAAGAGCTTTAAATTGAAAAGTATGAGTAAGCGGACGACTACAGTTAGAAAATTTCAATTGATTGAAAATAAAAGAAAAAAAGAAAATCATATGTTTTCATTTTATTTTTTTTTTATTTGTGAAAGTTCAATTGAGGTTAATTGGATGAAAACTTTATAATAAAACATTTTGTTATGATAACTTAGATGATAAAAAAAAAAAAATTTCATTATGAATTTAATTTTTTCACTCTCACTGTTTTCTTCTGAATTTCTCTCTATCTCTCTGAATAGTACTCAGGAAAGAGATGCATTCTCATTTCTCAATACAGGATACTTTGATAATATTTCACTTTTAAATTATATTTCCGCACATAATACTGTGAAGTACGGAATACAGATCATAATGATTTGAAATGAAAAATATAATTGTAAAGACAAATAAAACACACGTTTATTGAGAATTGAGAATTACATTCAAAATGTCTTGATATATTGAAACAGTAAAAAAAAATTTGTAATAAAATGCTCTTAACATACAAGTTTAATCATTGCTACAGTTTAGATTAGACAGTATTGCTATTGCCAATATCGTGTTCAAATTAACAATAATTGACCTCCTTTCAACTACACTTTAATAGTTTTTAAATTATGCAAAATTAAATAGAAAAACTAGTTTTATGCATACCTATATACTTAGGTGTATACAACTTTTATTTTGTAATAGTTGCAGTAATAATAAATTTGAAAATATTTTCGTCTATTTTTCGTATATTATTTTCATGAAACTAGTACCCAGTAACAAATATCAATGGTGAAACGTAAAAATATACTAAATAACAAATTTTTCAAAATACTAATTTTGAATGGTCCACTTTTTGTAGTATGTATTTGAGTGCCGTATACGTGTGATTTCAGTTTGAGATATCAGTGTGATTGAAATAGTGGTTAAGTGAAAGGTCGATAAAGTCAAAAAAGGCTAACTGCTTTCTTAGAATGTTTATATTACAAAAACTTTTATACCACTACAAAAGTTTATAAATTCGTCAAATACAAACATGTTAAATGTACTTATGCTATAAGTACATGACCTTTTATGCAAAATCTCAAATTTAATTAAAATAAAATATTTGAAGTCACGAACTAATTATTATAACAAATTATGTATATAGCGTTAATCTTATTAACTAACTTCTTTTCAAAAGTTATTATATTATACATAATTATTATAAATGTACAAAAATTCGAAAAAATAACAAAATTCATAAAAACTTAAGTATTCTATTAAAATAATAGAACACTTAAGTTTTTATTAATTACTTCTAATATCCAAAGAAAATGAGTTGAATATATCATCATAATGTTACAATTCCAAAATATTGATAATATTCATAAGACAATATCATAGGGCAACACAAGCTTTAAATAACTAAAAACCAAAATATATTCAATAGAATCATGATCAAAAAACAAATAACCAATTCTTAATAAAGTAATAAAAGATGGTATCCTCCTTTCACGTCTACCATCAAATGGTATGAACTGTTAAACAAACGTAGAGCCTTTAATAAACAAAAATGAGGAAAGGGGAACTTGTGTAAATTCTAGATGCCAATATAAAGTGACTAGTAAGTGTATGACGTAAGTTGAAGTTTACAAGTTCTAGGGGGAATAGTATACCAGAATCTCTAAAAAAACCTTATCAAAACCCTATATTAGTACAAATGACGCAACGGAAGCATAGTTCCAGTTGTGTAAATAAATGGAATCTATAGGCATACAACTATTTGTCTTGTACAATATTTCAATTGTGTATTAAAATTGCAAATGTAATAATTTTCCGAATGATTTAATAGAGTTATTAAAAGTTGTTATATTATAACAGTAATTAATATTAAATAATAAATGCAATTTTTTTACTAATATTAATAAATGCAATCATAAATAAACGTGTGCAAATATTATTTTATATAAATATATACAGTTTTTGTTAATATTGTTATACTATATAACAAAATATAATCCCGACATATTCTACACAAGCCGAAATTAAAAAATTCTATAATTTTATTAATTTATGCATTTAATTAAAATTATTTTATTTTATTTTTCTCTTTTTTTTTTGTATATAAAATGACCTTAACATTTGAACTTTTAATATACATCAGATTTTGTCTTCAATGCTTTTAATCACTTGATTAATTCATATATTTTATCCTATATATGTATAAATGTATAGATGTACTAGAAAGTACATATTTTGTTTTCTATAAAGTAGAAAGAGTATTAAAAAAATTCAAGTATCTTAATGACATTGAAATCTTATAAAATAAAATTCAATTTTTTTAATTTAAACTCCAATTTTCTAAAATAATTTACAACACGATAAAAAGAGAATGTCCTTGATTTATTGTAAGTACAACAAAATTGTCAAAAAAATTTTAATGCTACGCAATTAAAAATAAGTTTTATATAATTGGGAAAATACTCGGATAATTTGGATAAAAGGTTGATAATTTAGTATACCCACAAATTAAATGTATAACTATATACTAACAAGTCGTACATATTTATCTAATAATTGCACGGCATACGTGATTATAAAATAAATTCTGGTTATATTTTGGTAATCTCGCAAAATTCTCAAATAATTGAAGAATTTACAAAGTTTTATTTCAACCGGATGTTGACTCTAAAATACTAACAATAATTGTTTTTAACACAACAAATTAAAACTCAATTTATAAATTTGAATTCTAGTACCTATACACATTTATATAATTGGCCGGCCTGGAAGATTGCCAATATTTAATATTGAAATTATTAAGACTATTTTAATATTTAAAAATTACAATATCATGCGATTAAAATAACAATATCAGAAAGAGAAATTTTGAACTATAATTTAATGCCAATAATATTGTTAGATTATCGTTGCCTTTTCTATATAGAGTATGCACTAGAAAAATGTAAATGTGACTCTATTATAAGAGATTCATTCTATACCATTTGAATTTTCCAGTCATCGCGGCCTGACAGGTTGCAAAAGTTTAACTATCCGTGACATAGCCAAAATAATTTCATATATAAAATTGCATCAAAATCACTTTAGCCGAAGGCGAGATAAACGCATACCACACAGACCAACAGACTGACAGACCAATAACTTGTGGAAAATAATTCATGTTGCCATGTAAAAATACGTTACCACCGAAAACACAACATCAGGAATTTGGTACCATCATATATAACCTCCCTTATTAAATAACATCAATAAGAAATTTTTCAATTACAATCACGAATTCCAATATTTGCATATTCAATGATATTTATACACATATACATATGTCGAAATTTAATATATAGCACATATTTCTAAAATTAATTACAGTCTCAATGAAATATGAAGTAATATTAATTATATACGAGTACATATACTTGCAATTGCATATTTTGAAATTAGCGAAAACTAGTTTACTCTTTTGAGCTACAATTTTAAATTATACACATATGTATGTAGGTAAACACTATTACAATTTATTTATTGGAATTTTTTCCAAAGAAAAAATAAAAATAAAAAAATTTTTGATTTACCTAGAATAATAAATATTTAAATGAAATGTACAACGTTGGTTTTGAATTCACCACGAATGAGGTGAATATAAGAAAATTCAAAGTGCATATCCCAACTTGCGTCAAATTTTTAATAGTCTTATAATTATAGTTCTTTAATTTTAAATGAGAAGCTGTATAAGTATATTAGGTATAGATTAATTTGCTTATGTCACATCCTAATATAAGAATTAAGATGCCGTTAAAACAAATAAAATTCAATAATTAATAAATTTTACGTTAACTATATTTTTTTGCATTGACAGCTTTAACCGAATAGCGCACAATTAATGTTTAATGGCGGGATTAAATTTTTGCTAATAATATTGTTGTTGTTTTTCATAAACAAATGCCATAATGATGATTTCATACTTAAGCATTATGCATTTTTTGTCGGTAATTAAAATTTCTAATTTCACAGAAGAAAACTTATTGAAATAACCGGTTATTATACACATACATACATGAATAAATTAAAGTTATTAAAATGTGTGAATATAATAATATAATGCAAATTTTTGTATATTTGTGTAAAAGATGCAATAAAATTCAATTATAGTACAAATAATACAATGTACATTTACGATCATAATAAATTTAGTGCAATATGATTTTTAAATTAAAGGTTAAGTTTAAATCTGAAGCATTCTAAAATTGCGCAGAATGTATTTTGGTATCTCGATGGTGACTGAATGAAAACTGAACTTCTCTTTTATACTGATAGTAGTTCAAATTTACATCATCTTTTTTAAAAACGTATTAGGTATTGAAACATTTATATTCACCACTCAGAATTTATTTATTTTTACGAATGAAATATTTATATCGCCTTAAGAGTTCTTGCTTATTTCATTGAAATCGAAAGAAAAGTTAAAACTCAATGAAAATCCACGTCGCTTTGCTCAATTGTTCCATTCACGTCTGCAAAAAATGTCTGTCATATATATCTAAATATTCAAGATCGTGCAAGAAGGAGGTCGTGCATAATTTTAAAAAATTTTCAATTTTTTGGCAAGGTAGGGGGTCGAGCAAAATTTTAAAAAATTTTCAATTTTTTGCCAAGGTAGGGGGTCGTGCACAATTTTAAAAAATTTTCAATTTTTTGCCAAGGTAGGGGGTCGTGCAAAATTTTAAAAAATTTTCAATTTTTTGCCAAGGTAGGGGGTCGTGCAGAATTTTAAAAAATTTTCAAGTTTTTGCCAAGGTAGGGGGTCGTGCACAATTTTAAAATATTTTCAATTTTTTGCCAAGGTAGGGGGTCGTGCAAAATTTTAAAAAATTTTCAATTTTTTGCCAAGGGTCGTGCAAAATTTTAAAAAATTTTCAATTTTTTAACAAGGTAGGGAGTCGTGCAAAATTTTAAAAAATTTTCAATTTTTTGCCAAGGTAGGGGGTCGTGCAAAATTTTAAAAAATTTTCAATTTTTTGCCAAGGTAGGGGGTAGTGCAAAATTTTAAAAAATTTTCAATTTTTTGCCAAGGTAGGGGGTCGTACAAAATTTTAAAAAATTTTCAATTTTTTTGACAAGGTCGTGCAAAATTTTAAAAAATTTTCAATTTTTTTGACAAGGTAGGGGGTTGTGCAAAATTTTAAAAAATTTTCAATTTTTTAACAAGGTAGGGCGTCGTGCAAAATTTCAAAATATTTTCAATATTTGGCCAAGATAGGGGGTCGTGCAAAATTTTAAAAAATTTTCATTTTTTAAAAAGGTAGGGGGTCGTGCAAAATTTTAAAAATTTTTCAATTTTTTGCCAAGGTAGGTGGTCGTGCAAAATTTTAAAAAATTTTCAATTTTTTGCCAAGGTAGGGGGTCGTGCAAAATTTTAAAAAATTTTCAACTTTTTGCCAAGGTAGGGGGTAGTGCAAAATTTTAAAAAATTTTCAATTTTTTGCCAAGGTAGGGGGTCGTGCAAAATTTTAAAAAATTTTCAATTTTTTGCCAAGGTAGGGGGTAGTGCAAAATTTTAAAAAATTTTCAATTTTTTGCCAAGGTAGGGGGTCGTACAAAATTTTAAAAAATTTTCAATTTTTTTGACAAGGTCGTGCAAAATTTTAAAAAATTTTCAATTTTTTTGACAAGGTAGGGGGTTGTGCAAAATTTTAAAAAATTTTCAATTTTTTAACAAGGTAGGGCGTCGTGCAAAATTTCAAAATATTTTCAATATTTGGCCAAGGTAGGGGGTCGTGCAAAATTTTAAAAAATTTTCAATTTTTTGACAAGGTAGGGGGTCGTGCAAAATTTTAAAAAATTTTCAATTTTTTGCAAAGGTAGGGGGTCGTGCAAAATTTTAAAAAATTTTCAATTTTTTGCCAAGGTAGGGGGTCGTACAAAATTTTAAAAAATTTTCAATTTTTGGCCAAGGTAGGGGGTCGTGCACAATTTTAAAAAATTTTCAATTTTTTGCCAAGGTAGGGGGTCGTGCAAAATTTTAAAAAATTTTCAATTTTTTGCCAAGGTAGGGGGTCGTGCAAAATTTTAAAAAATTTTCAATTTTTTGACAAGGTAGGGGGTTGTGCAAAATTTTAAAAAATTTTCAATTTTTTAACAAGGTAGGGCAATATTTGGCCAAGGTAGGGGGTCGTGCAAAATTTTAAAAAATTTTCAATTTTTTGCAAAGGTAGGGGGTCGTGCAAAATTTTAAAAAATTTTCAATTTTTTGCCAAGGTAGGGGGTCGTACAAAATTTTAAAAAATTTTCAATTTTTGGCCAAGGTAGGGGGTCGTGCACAATTTTAAAAAATTTTCAATTTTTTGCCAAGGTAGGGGGTCGTACAAAATTTTAAAAAATTTTCAATTTTTTGCCAAGGTAGGGGGTCGTGCAAAATTTTAAAAAATTTTCAATTTTTTGCCAAGGTAGGGGGTCGTGCAAAATTTTAAAAAATTTTTAATTTTTGGCAAGGTAGGGGGTCGTGCAAAATTTTAAAAAATTTTCAATTTTTTGACAAGGTAGGGGGTCGCGCAAAATTTTAAAAAATTTTCAATTTTTTGCCAAGGTAGGGGGTCGTGCAAAATTTTAAAAAATTTTCAATTTTTTGACAAGATAGTTATTGCAGCATGACTTTATTCTTTCTCCCAAATCTTTTGTCATCTGCTTAAAACAATCTTAAACCTTATTAACGTTAAGTCAACCACATTCACTCTAGTAAATATCCGACTAATTTATTTATTAATCATTGTTTTCTTAGTAGCGAAATATTCTAAACGGTACTCGAAATCCTAGCAATCCCCACTATTCATTTTTTAACAAAACAATCTGGCTCTCGTAAAAAATTCCAAAATCTAGTGGAAATCATTAATATTATTTTTAAACAATGCAAATTTCAATCTATAATAAAAAACGATAAAAACTAAAATAGATTTTATGATTATTTTATGATATTTAACTATTTGCCATTTTATAAAGAAAATAATCTTTGGCGAAAATTGATAAAGGTTAATATAACGAATAAAATCATACTAAATTTATCATAATTTCAATAAAATAGTTGATAACAGAATATAACAATATTAACTATAATTATTTAATTTGAGATTAATTAAAAAATAATTACTGTACTAAAAGTAAATTTTGTTATAAATGCCATAACCTAGAATATACATATATATATATGTATATATATCATGTATGTTGATATAATTATAATAGCTAAATTTACAAGTGCATTAACAAACATTAAACTACTCTGTCTAGGCAATTACTTAAAATAAATGGATAACATTAAGCAATATTACTAGAATACTAAATTAAAATTCAGTAAATACAAAATAATACATTAGTTTTCTATTCTATATAACCATACAATTTTATTATTTATTACTTTTAGAGAAGAGGCCGAAACGGTAATAAATAATAAAGAAAAATGTGTATATCTCATAATAATAAATTTTGCAAATATTTAACTTCAAGTATTGCCATATTATTTGCTAAACAAAAAAAAAGTAAGTAAACAATTCAGTCTAAAATTAATGTTTTATTTAATTACTAAAATTTACTTAACTAAATATTTTTACAAAAAAGAAGAAAATTTATTATAAATATGTATGTTTTCAGTAACTGTTAGTACATTTTCAATAAATTCGAAAAAAAAAAAATTTGCTTATTAATTTATTTCTGTCCGTCCGTTCGTCGTAAAAATTCTATTTTTTTGTAAGAAATTATTATGTCGAATCCGCAAACAATAATTTTCAAATCTCGTTATTCAAAAATTCCATACGAAATTAGTGAGTTGGCGAAAACTAAAAAAAGAAAATTTTGATTTTATCTAAAGTTCGAATGCTTGACATTCCGAAAGTATATAAAATTCAAAATGAAGTAATATGTTGCTATCAAGCCCCTTACCAGCCCTTTCCGAAACTGGTCATTTGAAACAGCTGCTATCTTTTTCGGAAGAGAAAGTAAAAAAGTTTGAGTAAATTGAAATTTCGTGCAAATTCTTTAAAATTCCTGTATCTCGGAAACCGTTGAGATTTGACAACTAATTCTAAACAAAAATTTTATTCATTTTTAATGCCCTAAAAAATGATGTATAATATTGTACTCCTTACTGAATTATCTTGTATAATCACATACATGTATAGTGTTATACAATTTGTATAACACTAGACCTTAAACTTAAAGTATATTGTATTATAATTACAATACTAAATAGGTGTAAAAACTTTGATAATAACATTATTAACTTGTTATGTCACCCACTACAAACCATTTGAAATATAATATTGAATATAATGTATGATAAATATAATATATATGTATTTATATTATACGTAAACTTTTATACACACATTTTATGTATATGTAAATTTAAAATATTCTTTCATTTATAATTTTTAATATTATTTATACACATATTGTATGGATTTAAATTCCACAAAACACTTGATTTGAATATTAAAAAGCCCCGGTGAATTACTTAAGTTTTGAAAAATTTTTGTATACATGTATGTATATAGGTATGTACTGTATATAGAGTAATACTGTATATACTTTATAATAAAATTTTTATTAAAAAAATATTAAAAAAAAATTCCAATTAATATTTTAATATTCTTTAAAATTGGAATTTCATCAATTATTATCTATTATATTTTTTATTATGTTGTTATATTCACATCCATGATGTATATACATATATATATATATATATATGCACATACAATTATGTATTTATTTTTTAATTAAAAATCTTTTATTTTAATCACATAATCTTCATCACCAAATTATATTTTTTCTTTAATATTATTGAGTATTCATTCAATAATTTCATTATAAGTGAATAATATTTATTTTGATCTATAATATTATTAAATATTTTAGTTTTGTTCTCATTTAATATTTAAGTTATTAATAATTATTATTTGATTATAAAATATCGAAAGCTATATAGAAAAATTCTACCGTCATCACTTTATACGCGTCTGGCATTTGAGCGAAAACTAAATTAAAGATTGTATTTAGTTAGTTAAATCAATTTAAGTATACAATGTGTACATATTAGTCTCGCTATAAATTATCTTGAAAAAATTTCAAATAAAATTCTGTATACAATTAGTATATCTACATCCACACTTACAATCCCACATGTACGCATAGTATACTTATTATATGTATTTAAAAAAACAAAAAGGAGAGCTTTCTTATCACATTCGGACAATTTTTTTTCTTTTTCTTTATTTTCGTTTTTCTTCGTTTCTTTTGTCCATACAATCTTTTAGTTTCAAAAACTTCTAATAAGATCATTTATTTTATTAAATGATTTCAGTTTTATTAAGTAAAGCTTATTAGTTCGCGATAGTATATTATATGATACCGTAATAAATATAAACCAATACACACAAATTCATGTATGATCAAAATAACAAATAAAAGGTATGGTAATTGTGTTGTTTTAAATATGGTTTGTGTATATAATAAAATTGTACGTTTAACGTATATTTTAATATTATACATACTTTGAATATTTTTCAATTTTCGAATTTATATTCACGGTATGCAAAGTAGTTGGTATTTCGCAATAACGGTATGTAATTCGCTATGTTATGGGGTGAGATTAGAGCAAGGGTTAGCTAATTTAATTCTCATTATATTGGTTCTAAATATTTTATTAAATTTTTATTTTAAAAACAAATTCAAAAATTTTCATTATATACAAATTGAATTTACAATAAATTTGAATGAAAATAAGTATGTACGGACTCTAACTAATGGATGCAAGGTTAAAAGTTTCTGTACATTTTTATAGGTTAACGTTTAAGCTTTTAGAAATTAAATGAAACTGGTTCATTAGTCTGTTTATACATACATAATAAATAGCTTTTTAAAGTCACAATATTCACAATGACACCATTTCAAATCATAATTATAATATTTCTATTTTCGAATAGATGGCGATGTAATCACACATTTATTTTTAAAAATAATTTTTTATTAAGTTTATATACAATATTTACTTGAAAAGTAAACTTTACTCGTAACAAAAAGGTATTGCTTGGACTATTTGAGTTGAATAGCAGACAGACAGTTTGTCAGCTGCCAAACTGATGCATTTTGTAAAATTTTAAGTTTTGAACATATTATTTAAAAGTAGTTTGAATTAAATAAATAAATATACTGAAATTTCCAATACAATATCTTGCAATATAACTACGCTCGTTAACAATTGTTCAATCGGTTTTATTTATACATTCATAAATAATGTAAGTTAAACAGATTCAATTATAAAATTATCCAGCTTCACGTGTCGCCCAGTGGAGCTTCATCTAGTAGATTGTTTACATTTTTAAAATGGTGATATCTGAATGGAATTGAATTTTCTCCTAAGAACTATCTCAGTTACAACGAGTGCAATTCAAAATTAACTTTTACTCATAAAAAACTATAAGAAACTTAAAATATACACAGTATAATAGAAAAAAAAATTGTAATATATTTATATGTACTAGAATATTACAAAAACAAATTTTATATTAATTGTTACAGTAAAAAAAAATTTTAAAATACATACATACATATACTTAGACTAGAAAATGTTGGATGAATAATGATGTAATGTTTTGATAACTTTAATTTTTTTTTATATAAAATATCATTTGTTTTAGGAGTATATTTAGATCATAGTAATAAAAGTTGAAAACATTATTAAAATGTTTTTACATCTCAGTTATTATTATTACAGTGTTTTTTATTTCAAAGAACATGGCAATTTTCAATTAATTGTTTATTATAATTTTACTCTCATATATAATTTAAAATTTTTGTACTAAAAATTTACTATTAGTAACTCTTCTGTTTGTGTAAATTTTTCATTGTTCTTCGAAATGTATGTCTAGAAATTATCATATAAATCAAATTTTCTAAATATATATCAACAATTTGCAGACATAACAAATACTTATTGTACAAACTATACAAATTTCAAAAAACAAAATCAAAAAAAAAAAACATAAATTTCATCTAAATAATCTTAATCTAAATGACATTATATAAAATGCTAATATTCTTAAACTTAAAAATAAAAAACTTAATACAATTAAAGAAATTTCATAACTTCCATCTTCAATACCAACTTCTTGTAAAAATCTCTTTGGTCTAACAAACATACAAAATATTTCATCACATTGCATTCTTGGACGGGAATATCCAAATATTGCTAAAGTTGCACCTTCCAGAGAATATTTCAAAAATGATATATGAAATAGCCAATGCATCATTTCATGACAATCTTTTAATTGAATAAAAAATCCCGAAAATATTAAAAATGGGCATATAACAAATGGTCCAAATATAACAGCATGCTAAAATTATTTTAAAAAATTTTTTTAATAAATAAACGAGTATTGAAAAACATTTTTTTACCTTAACATTTAAAAAAGCTCCAATTGTAAGGCCAACACTTTGTGCAACTAATGCTGATAAAACAACCATTAAAAAAAATAATGATATTCTTTGGAATTCCATTGGTTGATTAGTCATTGTATATGATATTCCAACAAATATTGATGTACACAGGAGTTGAATTGGAATATCTTAAATGTAAAAGGAAAAATAATAAAATTAAAAAAATTAATATGTACTAGTATACAGCAATTAATTAATACTTACCACCTAAAACAAGTGATACATAATAAGCTCTTAATGAATACCATCTGTTGAAATGTTCTCTGGCCACAATTCTAAATTCTAATGGAACTGAAAGCAAATAAGACAACAATTAAATTATAATGATCAAAAAGTATAAAATTAAATTACTTACAATTTATAATAATCGAACTGAATGCAGTATACATAATAAACATAATTGTAAAGAAAATATATCGAAAATTATTAAATATATTTTTAGCATCATTTCCAATACCATAATAAAGTGTTCCAACAAATAGGCCCATTGCAGCATGAATTAATAAACGCATTGCTGTAAGTGATTTATCTCGCCATAATATTAAAAATGTTCTCATTAACAATGTATATAATTGACTCCAAAATGAGGCAGCATAACGATTTTGTCTTTGGCACAATAAAATCGGATCAATTTGAATACTGGGCTTTTTTAATTTTTTTGAATTTGATGATTTTGGAAATGATGAAAGTATTTTTGTTGAATTATTTTCTTCATTTGAGCCACTCCATCTTGTGGAAATTTCTTTAATTGGTGGCATACTCGGTTTATTTGTTTTAAATGGTAGTACTGGAGCAGTAACGGGTGTCATTAAACCTGATTGCATCATTTGATCTAAAAATAAATTAATATTACTTAAGTTTCAATTGACAAAATAATTAAAATTATCAAAAATACAAGACTTGTTATATGTTGGATTTTTTACCTATTTTTCCCATTATTTCGATTTGCTTTTTTGTTTGAGCTCTTCTCCTAAAAGCATCAGAACAACCATTTTGAATTTTTTCTACTAATCTTTCGTTTTGATATCCATAATCATTAGTCGAAATTTCAAGAACTACAATAAGAAATGTTTTAAAATTAACAATTACTAATTCTTATGTTATTATATAACTTACGATAATCTGAAGGACTATATGATTCTGGACATTTTAAATTCAAATCACCTAAAAATGGCACTAAATTTTCTATACAACCAGCATATATACATTGACCAGCAGCTAAAGCATATAAATGATCAAACATACCAAAAACTAATGCTGATGGTTGATGAATTGTACATATAACAGTACGTCCTTCTAAAGCTAATTTTTTTAATAATGAAACACATTGTGTTGAAGTTGAACTATCTAATCCACTAAAAGATTTAAATAATTTAATGAATAATTTCTATAGTATATAAAAAATTTAATTACCTTGTTGGTTCATCTAAGATTAATACTAAAGGATCATTAACCAATTCCAATGCAATAGATAAACGTTTTCTTTGACCACCAGATAATTTAGCTGTTCGTACATTTCTAACTTCATACATTCCAATTGCTTCTAAAATATTTTTAACCTACAATTATTAAATCTTAATAAATCATAATTTTAATTCAATAAATTGTGAATATTTAATTAATTAAAAATAAATTTCATTTACTCGATCACGTTTTTCTGATTTTGAAAGAATTTTTCCAATTTTAAGATTAGCTGAGAAATTCATTGCTTCTGCAACACTTAAACATGGATGTAAATTTGTATCTTGTGTAATATAAGCTGATTGTGGCTGAAAAAATTTTAAATCACGTTCCTTATCATTTACTAAAATTTCTCCAGTTACATTTTTCACACTGAAATTTAATTTATAATATTATGATTATTTAATTTATAATGGAGAATAAAAATTAAACCTACACGAAACCTGATATAATATTAAGTAACGAACTTTTACCGGCACCAGATGGTCCCATAATTGCTGAAAGCTCTCCAGATTTAAAATGGCCATTTATATCACGTAATATTGGTTTATTTTCTGTAAAATTAATAAGAAAATATGTTAAATTATTCAAGTAAAAAACAATATAAATTCAAATATTTTATACTCAATGGTTGCTTATGTAAATATTTTTGCCAAATAATAGTGATAATAATATAGTTATGTGGAAGTGTTTGTACAGAAGTGATCTAAAACTACAATTACAACATGATTTCAAGTCAATGTTTCTAAATTCACTTTCTGTGTGAATTAAATTACGAAACTCTTTTAAGCTCCTGTTTTCTGAATTGTCATTTACTTGTAGGATTTTTTTTTAACAAACATAGTTTTATTTGAAAATATCACACCACACTATGGTTTGCAACTTAAATAAAATTTATTGTCAATATTGTCAGATAGCACAGCAAATATCTCAATAGTTTTCAAATTATTCGCTGTCATTTTGTCAAGCAAAAGTCTCTACAATAATATTTTTCTTGATAAAAATGGAAAGAATCGTGATGACACGTAACCAATACTTATTAAGTAATTTTACCAAAAACTTCTTCGATTGATAACAAGCAGGTGATTTCTATGAGGTCGGAAAAATTAGAACATGCTAGAGTAGGCCAAAATTGCAGTTAAAATTAAATTTTTACTCATTTTTCTATTCAGCAATATTATTAAACATAATATGATTGTCAATTGATTGATTTCGGCACTTATTGTCGATTTGCCACCTACCGATCAATTTTCGCATTATTTCAAATGATTAGTGGTGCGTGATATCGTAGACAACCAAGTCTACAGTAGACAATCAAGACGAGTCTACCGTAGGTTTTTCTTTACATTTAATATTTAATTTTATTGATATTTTATTGATTTATTTCGCTGGTATTTTTAGTATTATAGTAGATAATTATGAATATTTTAATCGACACTCATCCATTGCATTCTAATTTTAGTTGAAATTCATGATTAATATGAATTCAGTTGCATAAGCCGTAATATCATTAAAAGAAATTAGAGTATTGACTTACTCTTAGAAACCAAACAATTTTTTAAATAATATTTTGAATGTATGAACGTGCATATCAGAATTCTCTTTGTTTTAATTTATTATACTTATATACATTTTATAAAAAACTGTCATACTATAAATCTTAGTCATCATAATATTATGTTACAAAGAACATTATTACAAACTAAATACGTAATTCTTTTATATAATTTTATGATAACCATGAGCTCTAAAAGAGTTTTGTTTTGATATTATTGCGTAAGCTTGTTATATATTTTAACAAAGAGAAAATAAATTTCAAAATATAATACATTATTAATAATGTTATACTTATATACAAAAAAATAAAATTATAATCAAAAACTGCAATATTATTGCAATCAGTATAACAATGTAACAAATAATTTTGTTATACTTATTGTTTTTATGATATTGAATACTTCTTTCTTCGCAAAATTAACAATAATCTTGGCAATTAATATTTTTTAACTACTGTTAATCTTAATTAACCAGTTTTCCATTAACTTTTCAATGTATATCCACTATTATATGAAAAATTTTAAAAACAAATACTTTCGAACCTGTTCCTTTTGCTTAATTTTAATATAACAAAGTTATTGAAGCATAATATAAATTTTAGCTAAATTACAAGGTTATATAATTAAAAAGGTCCATGATGACAATATTTAAATGTGAAATTTAATATGTATTTAAATTTTAAATTTTATTGCATATTAATTGTTAAATATATATACAATATAATTGCATATCATATTACGTAAAAGATGCCTTTTAATTTAAAAGAAAATTTCTTGAATTAAAAAATTGTTATTTTTCAGATTTAATAAAACGACTAAATAAGGTTGATTTTGAAAGAACCTCTCGTCTCAAAGCGTAGTTTGCGTATACATCATTTACGCGGTCCACGAAAATATTTAAAGTCATAATTAAATTTGGATTGGAAGTACAAAGATAATTTCTAATAATGATAAATATATTAAAGAAAATTTGATTTTTTTCGACCTTTAGCTAGCACAAATAAAATCGAACCTGAACATTATGATTTAAAAGTTTAATTTGTAAGGAGTTAACATATTAAATGCGGAAGCAATTTGACACAATTCTGTAAAGACTTTACACTCCCAATTTAATTACATTACTTTGGTTAGAACAAATTTTAAAGAAATTATACGAATTGATTTTTTTAAATAAATCCAAACAATAGTAATTAGATTCATCGGATTAAGTCTAATTAAGTACAAAAAAGTTCTAACGTCAACCGTGTAAGTTATTTATTACCTTCTTCATAAGAATCCTTACAACATATTTAGGCACAATTAGTAACAATGAGCAATAAACTGTAGTAATATTTGTATAATTACTTTAAAATAAATTTAATGATCTAATACATATATAACATTCTGAATCAAGAACAAATTTTAGTTTTATTAAGTATATCGTAAACTTATATATACAGTCAGTAGTAAAATGGATTAAAATTTTACAACATTAAACATCATTTTATAATTAATTGATTTCTTATCATTATTATATTTTACAAGATATTAAATAAATTATAACATATGGTATATAGTTTAACAGGTGTTTAGAGCAGGTGTCTTATCATATTTAAGAGCTTGGATTTTTATAATCTATATGTTTGTATTTCAATTCAATTATATTATCTAATCTAGAGAAGGTGCCTATCCAAAATAAAGAAATCCATTCATTAAATATAGGAAGTTCAATTTAACAAACAAAGATTTTTTGTTAATCTTTTAAAATTTAGACAAATCTCTTATATCTTACAACATAAATTTTCAGTAAAGTATAGAAATTATAAAATTTTAGGAATTTAAAGAGAAAAATCTATTTAAAGAGAATTTAGGGAGAAAAATCTTAACAGTTAATGCAGACCCTATATTTACGCTTTTACGAATATTAATGAGCAATCGATTACATTTGCAAATACATACATTTTGTTTCACCTTCAAGCAACATTCCACTCTTTAGCTGGACCTTGATTTTTTTGTTTTTTGTTTTGGAAGAAATGATATTGAGTTTAATGTCAGCAAATGTTATATGGTATCCTTTAGTAGGAGGAGGAGTATTAATTTTGGAATTTTTAACTATCGTCTTGACGGGAATAACTTCTCTACGACGGATAGAGCTTTAAATTTTGGTGTTACGTTTGAAATTGGGCTCATTTTCAAACCCCACTTCAATAATATTGTTTACCGTACCAATTCCACTATGCGCTTAGTAAAGCGATGTGCGAGGGAGTTTTGTGATGCATACTTGTGTAAACCTTTATATAGTACTGTCGTTGAAGCTATTCTGGAATATACTAACCAAATGTAATCTCCTTTTAGGGGGATTAATGTGTGTCGTATTGAGTCAGCTCAGAAGTGCTTTGTTTGTGTGGCTTCGGCTCATTTGTCTTGTGATGATTCAGTTAATTTACCTAGTTATGTTGATAGGTTACTTTTGGTGTAACTGAATACTTTGATTAAACGCTACTCTGTCAGATGAGGAGTAGATGCATGCCAGTGTAATCGCTTCACAAATCTTGGAACCCGTATTCTCTAGGGTTGCAAGATTTGTGAAGATTAAGAAAGAGGGCATATCACCAGAGATTTTGGAATGTTCCTTTTCACAGTACTTGACTATCGGCAAGTCTGTTCTCAGAGACAATTCGTCCTGGAAAGTGGTGTCCTTATATATGAGGCTTCTTTTTGTATCTGTGCTTAATTATTATTATTAATTCATAATGTGAATTTAGTTGTGTCATAATTTTTTGTCATGTGTATTTAAGTATTGTGCATTTATTTTATATTTTATGAACGTCGTTTCTCTTTTTTTTATCATGATTAAAAAACCTTTAATTTTGAAAATCTTAATTAATTCATTGCCAAGGAATGAAATAGAAAATTCACAAAATGTCCACAAGAAAATTTGAAAGGCAAATTTTAAATTCGTTAACATTTAATTTTATGATTTGTATACGACCTTAAACGTACCCTGTACAAAAGATATTTTCGATAAAAATTGGTTAAATTAAAATTTACGATAATAAATTACGGAATCCACTTAATTACATTAAGTATAAAGGTACAAATATACGTTCGGAACTTAATTGAAGGATAACATGTTGCATTGTTGACGGAAATTGTTGGAAAGCAACTTTTATTTAATTTTTTTGAGCCAATTTAATAACTGATAATCAAAGCTAGTTCCTATATTTTTTACAGCATTTATAAAATTTTAAATAATTTTAATGCTTTTAAAAATTTTTTAATAATTACAAATATTTTCAGTATTGAAACTTTACTTATACACATGAGAATATTTAAGATTTAAAAGTTGTACATTAAAAACAACAAAAAAATATCTAATTCTTTATAATAAACTTGCATTAAAAAAATTTGTATGCAAGTTACCTCAATATTTAATATTGAATTTTCAATTTTAATGTCAATATTAAATCAATATTCAACAATAATTACTATACGCGTTTGTTCAATAACAAACATAAAAAATATAAACACTGTATATGTTATAATATTTGTATATATGTACACATAATACATGCACCCATGTATGTTCATGATTACAAATTAATTGTAAAATAATCATATAGATACAAGTTTTAAGTACTAATAATTTACGGTGTTCGCCATTCGATTTTTTCAGAAATTAGCTACTTCTGTATACTATTTGAATACCGTCCATATATAACCACTAACGTATGGTTGGGTGAAGTCCGTAGTTTTGCGACCACATTAAACATATATTCTGTCTTTTGATCATATTCCGGTTATATAGCCAACAAGTTCTTTGTGGACTAATTTGAAAATAAACACGCGTAGGAACAGTATGCCATCAATTTTTGTTGGATTAGATCTATTTCAAAGAAATTTTTAAATATCTTCACTGACAATGAATTACCAAATAACTAGGGTAGAATGTTGGGACCTGTAACAATTCTAATTTTGGTCGTTTTGATGATGTTGTTATTATATGGGAGTTCTTAGGTACAAACTTTCTAAAATAATTTATTTTTCCCTTTCAATTTTGTTATTTTAATTCTGTATGATGCCTATATAAAAGCAACACGCAAACTGATAATATAAGCATATGCACATTATGTATATTGTATAGAATAGGAATTTCATTACATTTGTGGTGATTCAAAAATTTAATTTAAATATTTTTCAAAATTAAAATACAAAAAGTACTTATACCTAATTAAAAATTCATTTCAAATATTTTTTTTTCTATATCAATCATATTTAAATCAGATATGGTTAATAACACGGTCATACTTCGCTAAAAAAAAAACTAATTATTGATCGGAAACAATGAAAAAAATTTACCTACATTCTTTTTAATTATCAAAAAAATTTTTTAATTATTTTAAACCTCAAAAGTAATAAAATTTTATGATTTTAATACAAAGTAAATTTATATCGTATGTATATATACATATATATTATAAAAGTATAACTTATACATAAAATACTCATTATTAAATTTAGTCTCCAATTTAAACATATTTATGTAGGTATCTACCTACATACAAGTATATATAACAAATTTCGAGCTTGAGACTGAAAATACTCACATATGAAAATCTCAAAGATTAATAAAATAACCATACTAAATTTTAAATTTAGCTATATACACACATACATATACATGCAAAAACAAAAAGAACATAGAGAATATAGAGGGAATTATTAAATTTGTTAAAACAGAGCGCACGTTCTTATCTTAAATAAAATGAACTTGAGTTAATTCTTAATAAAGCTTTTGATAACATCAAATTTAATAAATTCTCTACATTCTTTATATTTAAACAAAAAAATTATAAATGACCGTTTATCTTTGAAACATAATATGTATGTATGTATATAAAATATATTCATTCTGTTATATAATTATACCTATACATATATACACATATTATATTTTATTATTAAATTTTGAACTTTGAACATGTTTTAAATATTTTTATGCATTCTTCTTAAATACAATATTTGATTATAATATTTATGTATATATATAAGGACATATGAATGTGTTATTAGACTAAAAATATAATTATATACTTTAATTGTGTATATTATCAATAAAAATGCAAAAACAATTTGATTATTTTAATGAAAATCAAAAAAAACAGAACGGGTTAAAATCCTTTATTTGCAATTATTTTTCATATTTTTTTATTATATTTTTGTTTTTTAAATTTGAATTACTCATAAATTATAAAATTAATGAACAAATTATAATAAAGAAATAAAATAAAATGTGTACGATAAAGTTTCTTCATCTAATATCGAAAACAATGCACAAATTATTAATCTTGTTCTCAGAATTGCCATTCTTATTAAAAAAATTAATTTACTTAGTTCATTAACGAATTAAAATTTCACTACATACATTTAAAAAATATTATCAAATTAGAGAATAAACTTTTGAATCAGCTTGAATATACTATTTAAATTAAATTATACTTGGTGTAGTATTAAATGTGTTACTATTAAAAATCCCTCTAATTATTAGAAAAATCCGTCTAATGTCGAAAGATTTCAATTGGTCTAAATCTGACTGAATTATACCTTAACAATCTGATCTGCACCTTTACAATTTAAGTATAAAAACTTGTATTTGAAATATTTAGAATTGATTGTAAAAACTTGTATTTGAAATTTTTAGAATTAGATTTCGTGATTTTATGTAACCGTCATAGAATTAAATTACTTAATTTTAATTGTAAATTATTAAAATGTGAGTAGCTACCATACAATTCCCAACTATCTGCTATACAAATCCATTTAATTCTTAAAGGCATATCTTAAATGTAAAATGACAAAAGTATATACAAAATATTACATTTAAAAAAATACGCTACCCGAACACGTTGTCCGAATTAGTTTAACAATAGGGTTCGTCCTTAGTGTAAAAGAAACAAATAATAAAAGTTTAGCGGTATTTGCTTTATAAAAAATTACCGAACACGCCTCTTTGATTCGGCGAAACGGACTCTTATATAACAATTTTGAGAGCAAAGTTTCATTCTAAAGAAAAAAAAATCGACTTATTAAATATTATATGAGTTTGTTAACTTTTATAATATAATTGCACTACAAATTACTAAAATAAATTGTCTTTAATAAAGTCTAAGTCGTCAATGATATACAAGATATAATTTTATATGTATTTTAAACAGAGCCATCTATACTAATAGATGTAACATTCTAAATTCATACAGATGAAATTAAAAATTCTAATGTCATTTACATTTATTTTTCTTAAAAAAAAAACAAAAAAAATTAAAACAACAATTTAATTAATGACTTAAAAAATTTAATAACCGGGAAAGAAATATTAAAAAAATTAAATAAATTTAAAAGATTTTTCGACATTAGGACATATTCATAATATAATAATATTCTGACATATTGTGTCGTTCTAAAAGTATTTTAGGTAATATGCGCATTGAGGAGAAGATTATAAAAAAAATATTTTATCAATAATTCAGACATTTAATGAACATTTTAATTTATAAAAACCAGTTTTTGAGTCTACATTAAATATTTGAGCAATAAACTCATTGAAAGTTAAATAAAAACTTTTGAAAAAATTTTGATTATTCAAGCTCTTAAAATTATTGACTCTTCTTCATAACATATTAATTGTTTTATAATTATAAAATAGTATCCATCTCGAATGAAACAAATTCTATAAAAAAATCTCGATAGTCTTTTTTTAATTGACAAAAGCACACAAAAATTTCAAATGAAATTCAAAGATTTTTGTCACATTAATATGAAATTTGGCAATAATTAATAAACTCAATCTATATAAGTATATCATACTAAGTATAAACAAATTGTATACTATCAACAGATTCTATACTTTAGAACCATTAATTTTTAGTATCAATATTTTATAAAAAAAAATAGTCCCAATTTACTACCATTAATTCAATATAAATATTTCAAAATGAGAAAAAAATATATAACCTATGACAATATATTCTTATAAAACAGCCTGTATTCTACATACTATACACATTACATGGAAGTTATACTATCATTTTTGTGCAATATTATGTACATAATATATTTATACATGTTTGAATATAATACCGAACAAAATTAAATAGAAAATAATACAAAAATAATTCTTTATCTCAAAATGACTTTGTTCTAATCTTATGTAAAAAAAAAAAATACCAATGTATTTATTTGTTATAACATTATCAGTTTATAAATTATTGTCGTACAATAAACAAATCATATTCAATTTCCCATTTAATTGCAAAAATGCTAACATAATACAATATGAAACGTAAAATGCAACTCTTTGTCTAAATATAGAATGCAAAATTGTTATTAACATAATCTGTTGTACTTGATGTAAACAAAGCGTAAATGTTAAAATTATTTAAACTCTTTATTTAACATTTCATGTACATATGATTAAAAAACGTAGTTCTACAAATTCGCATTAATATTGAATAAAAATAATTTCATGTCAAACTTTGTAAACAACTTTAGTGTATTGTCTAAGAGGTACAGTAATTTGATCACTGAAACCTTTTTAAACGATCGATTTTTCACATCGTGAACATATTTTATTAGTTTGGCCCATTTATTTGATTTCGAGAATCTGACCATTGGTGCAGTGGTTATGGCACCGGCCCTTTAACCGAAGGGTCTAGGGTTCAAACCCCGGTCAGGTCACTATAAAAATTATATTCAATATTATACAACTTAATATGCAATATTAATAAATTTATACAAGTAATTTTCAAATATTCATAATATGCGATACTAAAAAGGCTAAGAAAAATAAGCAGTAAAATATTAATAAACGGAAATATTTAATATAAATAAAAACTACGGTAGCCTAGTCACCTACCTAGCTAACTCTCTATGACTATAGAAACTAGGACATGATAGATATCATGAACTAGCCCTATGCTCCTTATAGGAGTGAAGAAGGAAAAAAAAAAAAAAAAAAAATTTGATTTCGAGAAAAATTATTAGTAGAGAGTGGCTAAACTTTGTTGAATTTTATACCTTTTATTGATACAACAAGCCAATAAGTATAAGAATTGCCTATCAAGCTTTAATATGAAGCTCAAATTTGATGGTAGTAAGTTAATTTTCTTTTTATAGACATTGAAAAAGTTTGCAGATTCGGCTATATATGTATATATATAGGTTCTGTAAAATAAAATATTACTGATTTCGTGAGTCAATTACTTGCTGCGAGAAGGAGGTTTAAAAAATTTTCCTAGAGAAAACCATTGTCAACTTTCTATATTGAATGGTGTAGAAATTTTGCAAAGAAACGCAAGAATAGACGGACGGGAAAAATGAAACTAATAAACAATTTTTGTAATTTTTCACACAAGTAACAGAAATACTTCTCTACAGCTGTAACATTAACCTCATTTATTAATAAAATCAAAAAAAAATTTAATACTTATATGTATTATTCGTTATTAAAATTCTATATATGTAAATATTCTACGAGTATACACGTTCTATAGTTAAAAATAAAAATAAAAACCATATTCAAAAACTAGTTTTGCAAATTGTGGGTGGGTGAATACTGCAACCAGAATTGCATGAAATTTTTAACCATAATTATAAATTTCGTATATGGCGAAAAAACATCAAATTGATTGAGTATTCATTTACAAAAACGAAAATTATATAACGAAATAAAATGGAAGAATTATTTTAAAATTCTTATATAGAATTCAAACGTACATGTACATGTTTTTAATAACACTTAAATGTAAACAGTCATCCGTTTTTATCATAAGATGGAAATCTATTAGAATTTGAGTTACATGTAAACGGAAATAACCATTGCAATTACACCTAAGATAACATGTATGTATAAATACACTGTGTCCACTTGCAATAAAAATTATTGCAGTAATTTCAAAGAGTGTATAAGTGCATATATTTATAGAGTACTCGTGTAATAAAGTATATTCTGTTATGTGTAAGACCATTTTTATAATTAGAAAATAAATATTAAACTCTGAGTAGATTTTAAAAAAATTAACATGTACTACTCGTATAATTAAGTATGCACTTATTATAATCAAGAAGATTTTTAACGCAAAATAGATTGCGTTATCATAAAATTTAAATGAAATTTATAATTATTTTATGATATCGAAAAAAATGTCAGTATAACACTTAATAATATTGTTGCAACATTGTATTCAAGTGCCAATATAAAATAAAGCCCATAAGGACATTTTATAATTGTTAAAAAATAAAATTTATTATTTAAATTAGCAATTAATATTATTACATTATAACTGTAGTATCATAATAAAAATCTTAATCTTTTACATTACATACATATATTAAAATCTAAATTGGTAATAAGTGTTATACACATAATATATGAATTATATTTAATTGATAAAGTAACCATCTTATCAGAATATACACCATGACAACATTTTCAATAAGTTGAATATAATTTTGTAAAATAAAATAAGTCAATTGTTAATATTTATAATTTTCATTAAAAATCTATATAACAGTTTTATTGCAAAAAAAATTCTATGAAAAATGAGATTAAACAAAAAAAAAATTATAAAGAAAAATTAATTTACAATGCCATTTAGTATTTACGTATATTGTACTCCTATATATAGACACATTTATATATATACTTAGATATATATACTAAAATAATAATCTAAATTAATATATTACTTGTATATATAGAACTAGTAGGGTTAAAATTATTATTATCAATATCCATAATAATTTTTCTAATCATTTTTAAACGCTTAATACAATAAGTATGAATGATTGGATTTGTCGCTTACATTATATACATACAGATACGAATATCGATATTATAAAATCATATATTATTAATACATATACACACCAATATACACATGTACATGTTTTTTAATCAATTATATTAATTATGAATTCATATCACATTCATATGCACACAAACGTTTTAATTTTTAATTTTAATTTTGAATTTTTAATTCTTTGTCATAATAATATGCAGATGGGCAATCTTTGCAAATATACTACATACTTATATTATTTCTATAAACATATCGATATTAATGATATTATTGTTAAAATCTGTGGCTATATGTTACACCGTTATCAGTATTGCCGTTTTAACAATTTTGTCACTATATCAAGACAAGGTTTTAAAACTTCAGCTACAAGAAGTAAGAAGCAAGTTGTTAAAAACTAATACAACAATTCAAGGTGACTCTTGTTCTTAAGAAATTAGTAATGAAATAAGTATATGTTTAATAACAAAGGAAGAAAAAATTTTTTTACTTTTTAGAGAAATTAAAATTAGAATGGCAAGTTTTTTATTATTTTTGCTTTTAACTGTGTTCATTTCTCTATTCTTATATGAGATGACATATGAGACGACTCTTTTTATCGTACAAATTTCATTTTAAAATTATTGGACTGTTTTGTTAATTCTAGTTGATTTTCTATATTCTATAAAGTATATAAGCATATATACATATAGAAAATTTTGCAAATATAAACTAGCATTTTTTTTACTCTATAACGGCAACACTTTTATCAATTGTAATTTTATATACAAACGAGATATAACTTATGAAGTTGTATGGCAGGTACCAGAAGGAGCCAAGTAATTTCAACGACTTTTATAAGACACATTGGCCCTACTAATAATTTGTTTGTGTGAAATTTCAATACCATAGCTTTAATAGTTTCTGAAATATAGTCAAATAACTTTTGAAGTTGTATGGCAGGTACCAGAAGGAGCCAAGTAATTTCAACGACTGTTATGAGACACATTGGCCCTACTAATATATTCGTTTGTGTGAAATTTCAATACCACAACTTTTATAGTTTCTGAGATAAAGCCAAATAAATTTTGAAGTTGTATGGCAGCTACCCGAACCGGTACCCCGATCATGTCCAATTTAAATAGGGTTCTGGAACTTACTACAATAAATCATTTGTGAAAATTTGGTGAACTTAGCTCAATTAGTTTTTGAGTTATCGTTCGGACGGACGGACGGACGGACGGACAGACAAAGCTAAATCAACTCAGAATTTGACGCTGATCAAAAACATACACTTGAGTCTATATCTAACACCGTTATTTTTTAGCGTTACAAACGGTAAGGCAAATTTAGTATACCCTTCGAACATACGTTCGTACGGGTATAAAAAAAAAACATAATTTTTCGTAACACTTACCTTTTTTCCAAAATTCTACTTTTGTTGTATAACATAAATTTTTAAATGTAATATCTAAACCTTTGATATTATTTTGTAATGCATTAGTATAATTTGATTTTGTATTTATTTCAGAAGTTGAAGGATTATATGATGATGATGATGTTGTTGTTGTTATTGTTGTTGTAGCCGTCGTATTATCATATGTTGAATTTAAATTTGTTGATAATTTTAATTGAAGGTTATTTGGCCTTTTAGTTTTTTTCATTTTTTGATTAATCATTTCTGTTCCGCAATTATATTTTATTGAATCGGTCATGTTTTTTTTTTTTTATATATTAAATTGTATACATACACTTATACACACACTACCTATATATTATTAGATTATTATATAAATACATATGCTGTATTTGTATTTCAGGGTGTTTAATTAATTAAAATATTGCTATTTTTTATTTACGTATAAAATACTTGCAAAATAATTAATATTTATATTTAATAATTAATTTTTTAAATTAAATAATTTCATTATTAAAAAATAGTATATTTTAATTAAAATTTAATTTATAATTTTTTAATTGTATTATTTTTTTGATTTCATTTGAATTTTTACTTAAAAAAATTTTGAATTTTTTCCGCACATCTTACAATTTTATTTCTATTTTATAATTTATTATAAAAATTAATTATAATTAATAATATTACTGAACATTATTTTTAATTGTATGTACATATGTGTATATTTTTCAACTATTTTTTTATATTTAAATATCAACAATATTTTTTATTTACAAAATACTCTCGTATCAATAAATGAGAAACAAAAATATTTTTTTTTTTAAATTAACAATTTCTGTTGTTGTTTTTTTAATTTTTCCTGTTGTGCACATTTTTTTTCTCTTTGCTTTTTTCTTACAATTTCTTGTGTGGTTGGGTTCTCTAACAAATTTTTTACACAAATTTTATTAAAAAAAAATTTTGTTTTCTTGTTTTTTGTTTATAAATAAAATAAAAATATGTACAAAATAGCAATTTCTTTGTTTTTAATTTTATTATTTTTTTTTCTTTTTACAAAAATACAAAATATTTGTGTAGTTGTTTGTATATATTCATAATATTTTAATTGTATAGATTTGAGGGTATGTAAATATTAATTTGAAATATCATTGCTCTTTTTTTTTAATCATTTTTAAACTAAAAGATAAAAAATAAACGAAAAATTTGTTTTAAAACTAAATTTACTTTTAAAACACACAAAAAAAACTGCACAATGACATTTACATTTCAAAGCTTTTTTATTTTCTTGTTGTTTTTTGTTATTATTCACTCTTCTACTTATAAATTTCTATTAAATTTATTTATATATAAATATGTATGTCCGTAAATTTGTACATATTTATAATTATATGATAAGGTGTAACAAAATATTTCTCACATTTTTTTTTGTTAATTTTCTCTTATTTTTTATTTTTTGTTTTTTTTTTTTTCTTTTTTATTTTATTAATTCGATGCGACCGATTTGAATGAAGTTCAACGGAATACTGTGTTAATGTAAAAAATTTGAGTTTAATATTTTGATTCTCTAATATAGTAAACATGCATATTTATATATTTATATGTAAGTATATACAGTTATATATATATATATATATATATATATATGTGTTTATATTTATATTATTGTATATTTATTTAATCACTTAAATTTTTTATTTTTTTTTTTTGGACTCTTTCTTGTTTTTTGTACAAAAGTATAAAGTACCTACAATATAATAAAAAAAAAAATTATATTTATATAAACAAATGTTTTATATTTGTAAAAAAAAATATATTATGTTTTAATATAGCACCCCCACTCAGTAGGTATAAAGAAATTCGTTAGTAAACAAAATATAAAATAATAACGAATTTCATTTTATTCAATTTGGAATAGAAAATATTATGTATGTATAAATTCCGAAATTCATTAATTTAAAAATTGCAGGATGATATAAAAATGAAACCGTGGAATCATAGCCGAAGACTCAGAATCAACGATTCGAAGTTACAAAGTCGAAATACACGAAGCGGAGTTGGATTCATAGAAGCAAAGTTAGAATTTGGTAATCAAGAATTAGGAAACGGAAAGTCAAATTTCACGGCATCAGAATCGCGATTTAAAAGCGAAAGTCAGAGTTTTAAGTTTCAAGATTTTACGTCTAGAGTTGTAGTCATTATAGGAATCCGAAATTTATTTTTTATATGTATGTCTTTTAAAAGACGGATTTAAATAAAAAAATTTCTATTAAAAAAATTTATAGGAAGATTAAATTAGAATTATAAAAAATATACAAAATATTTAAAAGTTCTATAATTTCCCTTATATTTATATTATATTCTATAAAGTATTGCTACACAAAAAACACACACTCAAATTAAAATTTTAATTGCAAAAAATATCTATAATATTATTGAACTCAAATATTATTTATAACCATATAAAATGTCGCGCGTTGTTAAAAACTTTTCGAACATACATTAATTTTTATATATGTACATACATATACATATTCATAAATGAAATGGAAACTAACTTCACTTTAAAAAAAAAATAATTAAATAATAACAAAAATTTTTTAATAACAAAAGAATTTTTACCAATATTTTATAACCGTGAAACAAATACACTTTTCTATATTGCTATTCTTTTAGAGGTGCGATTTATCATAGATCATAAGTACATAATATGCATATTGGCTTTTATTAATACCTTCAACTGATAAAAACTCATTTACTATAGTAAGGAGTGTACGTTTGTATGTAATTAATTTAAAGCTTTTATAAGTATGTACATGCATACATACATACTAACATACATTTGTTATTAATATTATTTTAAATTTATTTTTGTTTTGGTTTTTTTTCATTTGGTAGGTATAAAGATACTTACCTACCATATTAAAAGTATTATACTAAAAATTATTAATATTTTAACTGGATTGCACTTAAAACAAAAAAAAAGTGTTTTTTATTCAACTAGATATATTTTTTACTCTCTGTAGGAACTACAAGAAATAAACAGTAGCGGAAATATTTTAATTTAAAAATTGTATTTCAGAGTACCTACCTACATATATGACACAGATTACACATGTATGTACATAATATATTAAGTACATATGTATGAACAGCACGTATAATTAATAATTTAAAAATGGTACATACATACATAAATGTTATGTATTATTATTTTTAAAATAATAATCAAATATAATAAAATAAATGATTAAATATTTATTACATATGTACATACATACATATGCATATATTATTACAAGTAAAATATTAACATGTTGATAGCTGGTTGATCTTCTTGAAAATAATAAATAATTAAATATGAAATCATTTAAGTATTTATGTGTGTTTTAAATTTAAAAAAATAACTATAAATTTTAATAGAAAAATAAGGTTTTTCCTAACTTTTCATTTTATTCAATAAATTTTGTTTTAATATAACGTAAAGAAGAAATTGAATAGTAATTGGATTGAATCTACAGGGTGGTCCAGTTCCGGTGTTAAAAATATTTTTTGGGAGTGTTACAATCATAGACATATGGTAAATTCTTAAACGTCAAATTTTACAAACTCTGAGTTGTCTTAGTTTACGAATACTCTATTGCGTTTTTACTTTCAGTCAAAGTTTAAATTCTTAAACGTTTAAAAAAAGTCAATTAAGCGTCAAAATTGTAGATTTTTTTTTTTATATGCAGACAGTCTAACGTAGTAATTCAGTAAATAAATTTGATGTATTGAGTGACTATCATTACGTTAAAAATAATATAAAAAATATTTTTTTTGTTTTGACGTTTACGGATGATCAAAATTCAAAATCAATTACGGGTAAAAAGTTTACTACATTTCTGTCCGTAAAAGAGTTCTATACGTCAGACAGTTTGCAGACTGAAAACAAAATTTTGACGTTAAAGAATTTGCGGATATTAAGAACAAAAATTTTAGCAATAATTGTGAGTGTTAAGACAAAATATACATACATATGTATATAGGTATGTACGTTTAATATGATGTAGATCTCGAATTTCAATACATACATACATTAACATGAATTCCACTCATAGATATCTACGAATTATAAACTTAGCTACGACCTACACAGACTTTTGATTGATTACAAATTCCATTTGTAGAGATTATGAATTAGCAATGGCAGCATTATTCTTTTAGAATATTAAAATCAGTATATAGGTATTTTATTTCAATTGTCAAATGTTATATTTTTTTATTGTATTTGAGTAAAAACTATTTTGACTACGAACCTAATTTTTGATTATTTTATAACAAATATTTGGAGCAGTAGTTTAGTAATTCAGATTTGACAATATGACATTGGTAATTTTCTGAACTTTTAGGGCTACGAACAGAATTCTAGATAGGAGAGGAGTTTAAAACTCGAAGTACAGAAATTCGTAATTACTGTCAAAAGTTTTTATTTTTTTTTTGATAGATTTTTCACTTTCATTTGCGAGAACTCGTACATATGTAGGTACATAATTAGAAATTATTTTAATAAAAATATAAAATAATAGATTTAAGTACATACACACACATGCATACTTTAATTCTATACCCACGTGTGGCCATGGCCCATTTATTTCAAATTCTATAAGGCAATTTTATACACAAGTGTTTGAACATACACATACATTTTATATGAAGACAGTTAATTACTTGCGTAAAAAAAGTGCCTCTATTCAAAAAGAAAAAAATTCTAAATTAATTTATGTAAATTTGGTATGCATACACACACACATATGTACTATATAATATGTAAGTATAAATATACATATGTAAGTATAAATATGGATTTGCTTATAATCATCTTTAATATTCCTATGTACGATCATGCCAATAAAATAATTTACGCTAAAGCTTTTTTTATTGTACATACTTACATACTTTCTTACATACATGTTCGTTAATTCTTATGTTATCAACAAATGCGTGTGATTTGCTATTTACTATTTGTTGTATGTACATACTCATTAAAAATCTCTTTTAAAAAAATTTATTTTTTTTACAAATAATTAAAATCTCTAACGCTAATATTAGAATTTTTTTTTCTTTATCTTTGAATTTGTACTGATATAGACCTAAGTAAATAATGTATAATATACATTATAGTTAATATGTACATACACATGTATGTATGTACGATTAAGAAAAGCTTTCCACTTTTACGATATTTTTGTTAGAAAATAATTAAGCAATTAAAATCTCAATTTCATCTAAAGCGAAAATTTTAAGAAAATTTTACAGTTTATATTTTACTATAACGCACATTTAAGTGTGTTATTCAAATCAGTCGGAAAGAAAAGCTATATTAGCTAAGAAAATAGATGTACATATACATACAAATACATATCTTATTAGTAATATATAAATTTAATATACATACATATATATCTTATATTGTTGTTTTCCTTTATGTAAGTGTGAACGTTATAATCATATGTTATACAGGTTTTTCATCTGCACGATCTTAATGCACACTATTGTGCATACAGCATATAGCATAAATATTATTTTCTCATGTATATATATCTACATACATATGTATATACATTATGATACACAAGCAAAAGGTTATTTACCTAATATTAAGCATGCTTTAAAAAGAATAATATTAGAAAAAGAGACAAAAAATAGCCATAAAGTCGAAAAAACTGAAAAGCATTGACTTTGTGTACATAGATTCATACATATGAAACAAAGAAATGTTTGATTTTTGATTAGTGGAACAACTTGCTTAATAAATTATATATGTATGTATATAGATATGTATGTATTCATGAATCATACATATGTAAGTATAACAGGTAGATATGTACATATATTATATAACACAAGTTTTTCCATATCAATAAAATGTAACTTATGTAAATCTTGCAAAGATGATTAATTTTTTTTATTTACGTTTTCAAATCTTTTCATAGTAGTTCTTCTATTTACGACAATGAGTTATATATGTACTTACATACATAATACGTTCCTACATTATGTAGATGTCATTACTTTAAAATTTATGCTAGAATTTATGCGGAACTTCCGCGGGAAAATTTGCTAAATCTGTCAGGGAAAATCGGAACATTTTTTTGGGTTTTGAAATTCCCTTATAAATTGTTCGTAAACAAAATAAATTTCCGTACGACTACGAAAAAAATTCGACGGGAATTGCTCTTTCCGAAAATGTGGCTATCTAAGGGTTACCTAAATTTGTGTTTTATTACTTTTGCAGAATTTATTTGGAAATTTTTCGAAAATAAAGTTTTATACAAATTCAAACGAACTCGTATGAATATTTTGAAACAGTATTATAGTTTCCTTTTTTCATGCTCGAGCTCATAAATATTTAATAAATATTTTTTGCAATTAAATTAAAGATGTGTCAAGTAATTTCTAAAAAAAAAACCAATAGCGTTATTAAATATAATATTTTTGTAAAATAGTTTTTTCGCTTTAAGTCGCTATTATTGCTGATATAAGAACTTCCTCATTAACAAACAAATAGTTTCATTGTTGGCTTTTTGACGTAATTTAATTCCTATTTACATAAATATAGTGTATATTTTGGTCTATTAATATATTTGTATATATTAATTAATAATCAATGTTTTCCTCTTCTAGAATAGTATTTTCTTATCAGAAATAGTAACTTTTCCTATACGAATGTTCGATGTCATTTGTTCAAGTGTAACCTCAAATTTTGCTGAAAAATATTCTAAAAGTTGTGTTATGATGTACATTTAATCCAGGCCAAACCTATAATCAAAAAATTAGAAAATCATAAAAGTGAAAATAATAAGCAACCTTATAATAATATAAATATGTACATACTGACAATATAAATTATGTACATACTCGGTAATATGAACATAGTAGGTAAAATTTCAAGTAAGTACTTGCATAAAATTTTGTATATAAAATTGACTATGTTTCAATAATTCAATAATTCCATGTAATATTCGCAAAAAATTTAATACTAAACTATAATTCTTTTTAAATTTTGTTTTGATTTTAGAGATTTAAATCAGAGTTCTTCAATCAAATCTCAAGAACAGAATTTTAGGAAAAGTTTGGAGTCCTCTGACACTACTTAAAGTAATAAAAAATTAATATATTTCCTGAAAGACTAGTTTGAATTGTAAAACAGCAAATCATTACCATATCGAAAATTTTAAGTGTAGGGCTTGAAAATTTTAAATAATTTAATTATACATATACTAGTAATGTAAACAGAATGACGAGAATGTAACATGTATTTTCCTCACAAAAAATCCAATGCTTCTAATCGAATTTTTCTAAATTGCTAAATTAAAAAATGTTTAATAAAAAATGTGAAAAATTTAATTATAATATCTATTTTTAAATTCATATAGTTAAAAACGCAATGCATGTATCTATTTTTTAAAAAATATTGTAATTTATTATTATAATGAAACATATAATTTATTATTTAAAAAACAAATCCTCTACAAATCATACAAAACAGAAAAAAAGTAATATAAGGAATAGCAAAGTTTTTCTTCAAATATTAAAACCATTTTCTTATTTAAAAAAAAAAATTGTTTTTTATAAATTTTCCAAAATATTTTATACCAAATATACATTAAAACCTAGATTATTTAAATATATTTGTAAAAATCTTTTTCACAGGTTCTGTTTTTCCAATATTTTCTAATATAATTTAAATTAATTTTTAATTATATTTTAATAGAAATTATCAGTTCCTACTTAAAGGTAACATTATACATATAGTGTATACCTTTATTAAAAAAATTTAATTTTTAATTTAAAGAAAATTAAAAATAAATAAAATTTCCGATTAAAAATAAACCTAAATATTAGATGATTTTAATTAAAACAAAAATTGTTTTCTTTCAAAGAAATTTCAATTCAAATTAATTTTATATAATATAACAACTATGAAATTATTTAAAAAAAAATTAAGATCAAACTTCTTATTAAAAATATGAGTATAATCGTTTATGATTTGAAACTATTAATTTTTATCATTATATAAAATTTTTTAAATCCTATAAATATCGCTTTTTGAATTACAAAAATAATATGTAAGTGTAATATTAAAATATTTCATTCATCTTGTCCGCTAAATTTTTGTAATATAATTTTTAATTGTCAACATTAATAAATTTTATTATATCTACTTTTATATTTACTGAAATATTATTATACATTAGATATAACACAATTTCAAGCAAAATATTCATTTTTTTTAATAAATGCACTACTGCAATAAAGATATTTCAAGGAAAAGTTTTCCTCTCAACACAATTTAATTAACATAAAGGATTTATTATGTACATATTATATTAGAGTGCATTTATTTAAAAGAATACTATTTGCTGTTTCAAATATATAAATATTTACTAACTTAATTAACTAATACATTTTTAATATTTATTATAACTATACTTTAACTAAAAATAATTTTTGTTTCTTATATAAAATTAAAGATACATTATTTTTTATTTTTCTTTTTTTAATAATTTATCTTTTAGTCAATTTGTACCAAATAACAATTATTGTCAAGAAATGCATGACTAGAATAACAGCTGCCATCATTGACATTGCATATTCCATTGTAACATCTTGTATCATCATATATTCTAAAAATATTTTTGGATGTTTAAAATGACAATAAACTTCTTGTTTTGGACAATTTAATAATCCTCTATTCATTCCATAAACAACATTTAATATTCCATGAAAACCAAAACGAAAATAACTTAAATGCCACATCCATCTTAACATTGGTGTAATATCAATATATCTTGTACAAAAACCAAATACAGAAAATAAAACTGCCAATATTGGACCAATAAAAACAGCAATCTAAAATTTGAAAAAATTGAGATTAATAAATTATGAGGAAAGTACATATGTATACAATAAATTTTTAATTTTCAATATGTTTAAAATAATGTATAAAGTGTTGTACCATTTAATTATAACCATTAAATTATTAAATCATTGAATTAAATTTATTCGTTGTTGATAAAACCAGATCTATGTATATAATAATGTGCTCATAAAGAGGTTCATACATACGATATGCAATAAAATTTTCTTGAAATTATTTTTTTTAAATTTCCTACTACATATTGACATTTGTTGACAAAAAAAAAAAATCTTCTCCTAAAAGTATGCAAAAAATATGGGGTCTTTTCAAAATGTAACAAAAATAGTCTAAAATTTATTTTTTATTATATTTTATTGATTTCTATAATTTTGTTGGAGTTTATTCTTGACTATTGCATTTATATATGAATCGCTGAATAAATATAAAAGTGCATTGATGCGTTTATATAAAACGATTTAGCTTATATGTGTGCTATGCTAAATAGCGTATCTATAGCACATATTCGACGGATTTTTAAATTTACTAATATTATTAAAATATTTATAATTAAAATTGGGGCGCCTAGAAAAATGCAGATCTAACGTTTATTTCATTTATTCAGTAATTTAAATTATATTACTGAAGAAATCAGATATATTATATTACTGCATTTAAAATTATATTACTGCATTTTGGTAAATGCCCGTATTTTGAACTTAAATATTTTGCTACCATTTTGAACTTAAATATTGCAATTTAATCTTTGGAAATTATAAAAATGATTATATTACAATATTTTAATTTTATAATTATTAATATTTTTTGTTGAATTGTTTCGTACATTCTTGTTTGAGCTTTGACCACGCTAAATAACGATATCCTAGTATGAAACTGATAAGAAATAAAAAATTTCAAAGTTTAAATTTACAAATTTAAAGAAATTAAATACAATTTTTAAAGAAAAATATTTTAAAAGAAAACAAACGAACGAAATATCACTATAATTTTATGAAGAGTAACCAAATGAAATTTTACAATTGTTAACTTAATTAATCAGATTATCGTCGCTTTCACTCGTATTGCAGCAAAAGTTTTTCACCGTCAATATAATCAAAACTATTTTTATACTTGATTAATAGCAGCGTTAATTACTGACATTAAAATTTTTAATATCATACTTTGCGTGATTAGATCTCTGTATTGCAATTAATTTAACACATAAAATAACTCAATAAAATTTTAATTTAAATTTAAATGTAAATGGATTTTAATATGGTAAATACACAAGTATTATTACTTATTAATCAATTATAAGTGAATCAATATTATTCAAATTGTACAATAGTTAATAATTCATTATAAAAACAAAAAATATTTTAATCTTTCAAATTAATTTTCATTAAAATTTAAAGGTTTTATATTTTATTTTACTTTTTATTTTCCGATTAATCTAACTAGCAAATATTTAAAATTAAAACAAAATCAACATTTTCAAGTCGAAAAAAATTATACTGAAATTATTTCATTAAAATTCAACAATACTTTTACAAATTATTCAACACTAAGCTGTTTATAAAAAAAAAATTAAAAAAAAAAAAAATACAATTAAAATAAATTTTTATTTTTCATAATCGTGGTCAATGCTCAAGTTCATGGATATAAAATAAGAATAAATATAATAAAAAATATAATTTTAGTCACACTACTATGTATTTGTACATATGGCTGTGTGGCTAAGTACAACGAAATAAAAATTTATATATTTTCTGATTATTTCTGTAATAAATATAAAATAAAAATTACCTTAGTTGGCATGGTAGCACCAACAAAGAAACCCCATGATTGAGCACTCAAAGATACAAGAATTGCTAATATTGAAAAATAATACAATCTGAATGCATCAGTTTCTGTATTCCCAGTTAAATAATATGTGATTAATACATAACACAAAGTACATATCGCCTAAAAAGAAAGAAAAAAAATTTTATAGCTATTAATTTTAAATATTTTTAAAAATATATAGTGTCTTAAGGTAGGTATATGTAACTATATAAGAAATAAACGTTAAATTATCGAATAATAATTAAATATCATTAAGAAATTCTTCTATTTCTTGTCACATTAAAATGAAAAATATTTTAGCCCTTCTTCAGGATTATCGCCGCTTGAATTGCTTTTAAAATAACATTAAAAACTAACGTACATACTTAATGTTGTATGTTAAATATTTACTTGGTCTATTAACATATTCAAACTACTCATGACATTAGTAGACAAAACTGGAGCATAATTACATTATATTTTATTTATATACTGCAAAATAGCTTTCCATTTACAGACTAAGCATATGATATCATGAACAGTTTCAACATGAAACGGAAATAAAAGATTTAACACTTATTTTCTATACAAAAAAATGCAAAGCCATCTACCGGAATAATTATAACTACACTTCTTTCAACTAATATAACAAATTCAGTTACCTTAATTTCTATAATTAATTTAACATTAAAATATACTTTAAATTAGACACATTGAACAGAAAATTAAAAAACATAAAAAAATTTTCGAACTATCAACTTTCGAATAATTGTTCCCTTCACTTTTTTTTTAATTACACTGTGTATACGCACTAGTATGTAATGAAATAAATAAAAGCTTTTTCTTGTTCGCTCTCAAAAATCAATACTGCTTATAATTTTTAATAGATCGTTCAGCTTTTTATAAAAATTACAAAGCTTTTTATAAATAATAACAAATTTTTATCTCACTTGTTTCAATTGTTATCACGACAACTTATCAATAAATTGTAGGTCGTAATTTAAAACAGGATTTTTTTTTTTATACAAAATCAATGTCAATGCCCAATTATTATTATTTTTACCTATACAAATTGTAAGTTTGGTAACTAATAATAAGTCAACAGCGATTAAAGGTTATTTTTGCACATGCAATAGAAAAAAGTATTTTTGCTGAAAAAAAGTTTTTACTTCAAATAAATTTTTTATAATTCTTTAACGAAACAAATTGTGACCAGTATTTCGCTTTCTTATAGTGCTAAATTTGGCTTTCTTTATTTTCATATTTTTCGTTTTTTTTTATTTTATTGTGAAAATAAGTGTAAATATGTGATATTTAAAATTAAATCAATAAATGTAATCATAATGCAAAAGTGCAATTCAAAATTTGCTAATATACACATCGAATGAAGTACCATCAATTTTAAAATCAAATTAAGAGCTTTTATATTGCTACTCAACGTCAACTATTCCTTTATGCAGTGTGCTGTTTTCAATTTGCCAAAAAATGCACGAAATATATGCAATTTAACGAAGAAATAAGAGAGAGAAATGTAAGGAAAACTTAATGTTCAATGATTTACTACCGTAAATCCCAACTGTAATGTCAAATAATAACAATATTGTGAATATTGCAAATTCGCAACATAAAATGTTAAATCAATATTTAGCAAAAAGTTTTTAGTCGGATTTTGCTGCCTAAAAAATTCTGTTCACACTATGGATTTAAATTTATTCATAATCCTCTCTTTGTATAAATTATGCACTATAATTATTATGAATGCATAACTATATATTATATACAATGATATGTTCATATATAACATATAACATATAACAAATTATAATAATAAAATGTTATAAATTATATATAAAAGTCTCGTGAATTTCACTTTGTATTCATGAATACAATATTGTATAAAAACGCGCCACGTACATATTTTATTTTTATAAAATAAATAATTCATAATAATATATAAGAAATTACTGCATTTTTTTCATTGATAATTCAATAAAAGAGAAAACTTGTTTAAAAGTCTATGATTAATAGTCTCCAAATAATCTTCATCGTAATCTTTTATTATGTCTGTAAAATATAATAATATTATTTTTGTGATTATGATGATTGAAAGATGAATGTCCTTCCAATAATTTAATTGATAATTTTAATATGCATAAGTATGTATATTTAAAACCAAGGTCTAACTATAAAATACAAGTACCTATACCTATTTACATTATACCGTAATAAAAAAACGTCACTATTCACTCATCATTTCTTTACATCATTGTATAGTGTGTGGCGAGTAACAAAATAATGAAGATGATACTGTAAACATAGGCATATTAAGAAATGTTCACAAACAAAATCTACATAAATTAATATAATAAATGGAATTTTTTAACGAAAACGAAAGTGAAATGAAATGGAAATTTTTTAAGCATATCATTTATTCGCTTTCAATCAATATCTTTTAAACAGCTGACGATAGCTCTTAATACACAATGTACAATACAAATATCTTGTAAATAAGTATAAAAATAATATAAAAGCCAATATATACAAGAAAATAATTATTTATGATTCATATTTGAATTTGTGATTTGCATAGATATGCGTGTTGAAATTTCAAGATTTTTAAATATACACATGTAGTATACCCAAAGATGTACTTTATTTTAGAAATATGAATGTATGTATAAAATAGTAACCGGAACAAATATACAATATTTTAAGCACAATCAAACAACTTGAAGGTCAAAAGAAAAACAAAGAAATTATTAAAAATTATTTAAAACCAGTTTTAAAGCTACCCCTATTGTTATTATTATTATTATTGAAAATACTTATTTTGCTACAATATTTACAATGTTTAAAGATGATATTATAAAATTCTTGTATAATTTTCGATATCCGATTCAAAAAGAAACAAAAAGAATTTTTAATTAGGATAAAAGCTAGAATTATTGTATAGTTGAACAACTAAAGCATAAGGTTATTATAGGAGTTGTCAATTTGATTGAAGTTTCTTGTTTTAAATTAAACTTTTCATTTGACATTTCTTTGCTTCATTGTCATTTTATTTATGTAATATTTTTTACAATATTCTTCATAAAAGTTTGAGTACATTTTTCACTCATTACAGACTCAAGACGTTATATGACGTTTTTATCAAATTTTTATTTTGACAAATATACAATTGTTTCTTAAAATGAATTTCTTCTGCTATTTTTATTATAATTAGGTATATTAAACAAGGTACATATTATTAAGTATAAAATAACAAAACACGAATGCCAAAAAAAAAAAACAAGAAAATAATTTATGACAATTAGAAATTCCGTCCTTCTCTTCATTAAATTTATTATTGAATTCTTGTTTTACTTTTACTTTATACTTTATGAACTAACACTAGTATAACAGATTAAAAATTTTTTATAGTAGCTTAGAACTTGTTTACTAAATTTCATAATTTATAATTACCTGAAATGGTATTTCGAATAATATTAATGATAAATAATATGGTCCAACTTTATACCATCGATTAAAATGTTCTCTACTCAGCATCTTCATTTCAAGCGGAACTAAAATAAAAATTAAAAATAAATTAAATTTTATATTATAATTAAATTAAATTTAAAAACAAATTTATTATACTAAGACATTATATGCATGTATGAACATAATCTAGTTATGTATTGCAAAGTTACTGTAATCTGCGATTAATAAGAGTATGCGATATAAAAAAAAAAAAACACAATATCTGTCAAATTTCTTCATTTTTTTTGGACTACCCACTTGGTACTTCTAAAGTTTATAATTGGAAAAAATGAATTTATGTTATGAAACGTCATTGAAATGTCATATTTGCCCGTATTACCTCCTTATAAAAATTAAGTAAGTTCGATTGTTTATATTTGTTAATCAAAATTATCTTCTTGAAAATTCTCTCAAAAATTACTTGTCTATTTTAGGGAAATACGTATCTGACTCAATATATTAAATATCTTTATCAATTTTCTCAATAATAAATTTATTAATTTATTTTAAAATTCACATCCAATAAATTCATAATTTTATGAATTTTACTGTCTTAATTAATCTTGACTATAATGACAAAATTTCCACATTTTTGAATTCTACTACTTGATTTACGAATCATATATATGTACATACATACATGCATTAAATGAAATTGAAATATGAGCAAATATACTCGTACTAGGAGATTAATAAAGTAATTGAATTTCAAAATAACTAACAATACCTTAAAGATCAATGAAAACCCATTTTTATTTTAAATATAAAAGAAAATTATAATTTTATTACATTGTAAATCTTTGACAATTATTGTCAATAATTGTTGGAACATTATTTTGCCGTCAAAAGAATTTTTAAGCAAAAAATTTATTGAAAAGACAACCGGTATTTAAACTTCTTACTCAGGGTAATAAAAGCACATGTTAGTAAAAAGCATGTGTTCAAATAAACTCTAATTATATACATACGTATGTGCATAATTACTTTAATAAAACAAATTTCCTAAATTATAATGTTGAGAGAACTGATCGAAACAGAAACAAAGCATAAGAGATCCACGTGACTAAATATTTCAAAACCATTACAATGATAAAAGTATTGGTATAGGCTATAGTCATGTTTAATATAAGTATGTATATATAGAAAGTCATAACAGAGAAACTTCTTATAATTGATCTAATTTTAGAAACATATGAAGTGCACATGTTTCATTAATAATACTGCATTTAAATTTTTTTTTCTTAATAATCTTTATTGATATTAATAACAGTTTTAATAACTACATGTGATTATTAAAATTACAATTTTCTCACTCTATATATAAAATAAAATTTTAATTTATGTATAAACGTTTTCTATTGAATTTTAAATTAAAATAATTGAATATGATAGTTTGAAGAATTTTATTTTATAATTTGCATTTAAAAATTAAAATTATTATATACATACATAAATGTATACGTATGGATATAATAAAAATTGCTGGAAAAATTGACTGGAAAATCAATATGATTTTCGTAAAGGCAATCATAAATCAAAATACGAAATTATATACGAATATACACATAGCAGACATAGCATGTAAGTCTATTAAAATCTGTGAATTATTTATCAGAATATTTTAAACGTTTTTTTTTACGAAGGAAAAAGTCAACGCAATAAACACTTTAGATTCGTTGCAATGATAGAGAAATAAATAATTTTGTCCAAGAAGCAACACTGTTTAAATCAAAATTGTTTTTTTTTTATTCCTTACCGGATAATAGTCCATACAAAACACTCTTGTATACTGTCGTACAAAAATGAAACAATTGTTCAAAATATTCTAAAATTTATCTGATATGCTCGAAATCTTCTGAATATTCAAAAATTTATAAAGTGCATATTCATATTATCAAGTTAATATACACGATATTGCAAGATACCCATAAGTCTTTATGAAAAAATGCAATTACATTTTTTTAATTTAAATTTTTCTTTTAATTTTTTTAAATTCTATAATCATAAATTTTAATATCATGATAAAAGTCACGTATACCGCACTTGTATCTAAAGGATATTCCTTACTAGTGTAAAAAGAGTTAAAAATCCTTTATGTTTGCAAATTAAAATACAAGATTTGCTAAAGAACATTTTTCAGAACTTGTTCTTAATTTATAAATATGTGGATATAATAAATTTAATGCGTTCATTATTTATTTTATGAAAGCAAAAAAGAAAAACCAAAAAAAAAAATTCAAGCTAAAAGAACAAGTTTTTTTTTTGTGGCTTTCAGATTTTTTTTTTCAAAAAAAAATATTTTAGGCATACAACAACTTTAAATTTAACATCTTTACATTAATTATAAATTAAGTTTTTTCTTTTTATTTCATTATAACCATAACAAAACATGATCATGCCTTTTGGTTAAAACTACCTTTAACCAAAAAGCGAAAAAAACTTGTTTGTTCTTTTCATAAAAAAAAAGCTTAAAATTGCCATTCTTTTTAATACAAATTCATATTAAAATGTTCTTGACACAATTCTCCTCGTCTAGAATTCAGATTTAACTAAAATTACAAAAAATTTTTATTTTTTTTTTTAAATATTTAAAAATTATAGTACACGAATATTATAGGTATACTGCAGACTGTAAAAGAATTTAAATATTAATGTAAAGCTAATCATTTAAAAAATTCTTATAATTAAATTAAGTTCAAATCAAGAAGCTATATGGAACTCTCAAAATGCATTAAAAATTACTTGAGAATTTATTAAACATACTTTGTTCAACAGAATAACAATATTTTTTGTATGCGTAATTCGCATATCTTGAACGAAAAAATTTAATTTTTAAAATCTGATTAAATTTCACATAATTTAAGTTGGGTAAACCTACAATAATGGTTATAAAATTCTGATTATTTTAATCAATTTAATAAAGGAATATAATTTAAAAAAAAATAAAAAAACAATAATATGCCTTCATATTCCCGCCTATAATTTAAGTGTCATTCAACTCTCTATTATATTCATAAAATATTAAAAGTAATTAACGACAAAGTAATATTTAAATGATAACATTAAAAAAAATTGAAAATTCTACAATTAAAGTGATTACAAAACCGAAATAAAGTACATACTATAATAAAACGTAGAATTATTTATGATCAAGGTTTCAATTTCAGATTTACACAATGTATTGTATAATATTCAAACATAATTAATTACTCATATTAACAATCAAACAGTTTTTGATTTAAAACAAAAAAAAGGAGATGTTTGCTCTTGCGTTATAGTGCTATCATCATTCTGTCTAATATAAAAAATATATTTTTAAAAAATTTTGAAATTAGCGGGGAACACCTCATAAAAAGGAATTGAAGTTTTTCAATTTAGGAGCTCATTATTTGCTAATAAACGAATTTTAGAACGGTTTCGACTTGATATGTACATATGTTATTTGTCTAAAAGAAAATCAGAAATATTTATATATAAAAGCACTTACGTGATAGTACAACTGCCATTTTTCCTGTATAAACCAATAATAAAACTGATCCATATATGTATACATAATTTCCAAGAACTGTTGTAGCACCGGGACCCACATTACTATATAAATAACCAAATACACAACCTACTACCACATGTGATATAATTCTAGCAAATAAACTAAACTGTATTGAAGAGAAAACAAAATTTTTAATTAATATTTGTTTCAAAAGTAATTACTAATAAAACTGTAGAAAATCTGTGACAATGAGGCAAAACTACTCCGAAATTAAGAAAAAGTGATATATTTTCGAATTAATGTTGAGGATTTAAATATTGTAATATTTCAATTTGCGACTTAACCAATTTGGCCTTATTACCACAGATATACAAATACATACTTACATAATTTCTTTTATAACAAAGTAATTGTCTTTGGAAAAGAAGTAAGAATTGAATAAAAATGTTAGCTGGTGAATTAATAGTTTTTTCATTTTCATTCTTTTTATCACTTAATTCAATGTTGTTTTGGTGATTTGAATTTTTTGCATTTAAAATATTCAATTTCTCATTTTCTGGATAACTTTGAGAATTCTCTATTTTAATTTTAATATTACATATTAATTTATTTAATTTATCCAATTCATAAAGATCTGAATCTTCATAATACTTTTTATCTGCTGCTCTTATAAGTTTTTCTAAATCTGTATCATGTTCTCCAACTGCAACTTCCATTACTAAAAAAATTGAATTAAGTATTAAAAATATCGAACTTTAGAATAAGAATATATAGAAAATGAATCAAAATCATCACTTACGAAAATCAGCTGGATTATGATAATTAGGACAAATTAAATCCATTTCTCTTAAAAATGGTATTAATTCTCTAACACGTCCTTGATACATACAATGTCCAGATACAACAGTATACAATTTATCAAACATTTCAAATAATAAAGCACTAGGTTGATGTATCGTACAAATTATAGTACGTCCTTCATTAGCCAAACGTTTTAGTAATGAAACAACTTGTATACAACATGAATAATCTAGCCCACTGAAAATAAAAAGAAGAAATCTTATAAGTTTTCTTTTTTTAATTTAAAATTAAAAATTGAAATAAAATTAGAATATAACAAATTTTCTATAAAAGTGAATGTATAAACATTCCATTTCTATAAAATTATCTAGAAACTTTCCAAATTAAACATAAATTTTCGAATAATGTGTGCAAAATAAAGAAATATCAAAAAATATATACAATAAATGTTAATATTCTTTTTAAATAAACTGATCTTGGTTCCGTTATTATACCTGATACATATATCCGAAAAACGTGCGTACATATAATAAAAAAAAAATTATACAAAAAACTCGAACTTTAGACAAAAAAAAAACAAGTATTTTTAAAAATATTGGAATGGGTTGTTAATTTACAGTAAAAGCCGGGATGGAACAAATTTCGTTGAGTTCCTTGGAAAACGAAAAACAAACTGTTTTTTATGGTGCTGGTTTATAGATGTCTTATATGATGCTGTTTTATAAGGTAACTCAAATACAAGTTTACGTGCTGAAAAAGTGAAGTTGATGTTAGGCCGATGTAGAAATAAACGCTGCCCTGTATTGAGACATTTTTTAAAATTATTACCCCAACCATCCATGCTGTAATATTTTTTACCACTACAATATTCAAAAATAAGCATTTATAGTCTAATTTTCGCGCAACTTTTCTAAAAAAAAAAAGCTGCATAATTCAAACACTTATTTTAGTCAGATATTTACTGTATATTACAGTTTTAGTCAAATTTTTATTCGATTTAATAACAGACACACTTATTGTACATGTTGACCTTAAAAACCCTCAACTATTATTAACTTAATGAATGAAAATATACGATATAAAAATATAAAACTAGTCTAAAATAATGTTTACATATTTCTTTTGTTTATATTTGGACTGCATAGCACATGTTTTCAACTGTTATTTGACCTATCTTAATGATTTTTATATTAAATTTTTATTATGAAGGTCATAAACTGGTTAAAAGTTAAACAAAAGAAAAAAAATTATCTAATTATGAATATTTTGTGTCTAATTAAAATTTATCAAAAATTAAAAAAATATTTTTATTTTCAAATTTTAAATACTAAAACAGACAAAAGAAAAAGAATGTTATAAGCCCTAGGAGCTTTACTTTAGATCTTTACATTTGTTTAAGTTTCAGAAAATGCAATACCTTAAAATTTGGTTCTATCATGATTTTTACTTAAAACCATTTTAGTCATGGTATCTTTTCAATTCAAACAATATTTAATCATTATAATATTAAAATAATTTCAATTCATTTCCATACCGGCATTAAAATTCCACTATTCCTTGAAATTATTGTATTTTATTTACGTAAATTTTTCAAATCTTTATTTTAAATCTTTAAAAATCTAGATGTAAATTAAAATAAACTGACATTCAACGTCATATTATGTTTTCCGTAAAAATAAAAAAAAATTCAATATGTTTACGTAGTATTTCCGAAATGCCCTTCATCAACAAAATGCATCATTTACTGTAAATAAATTGTGTAATCATCACCATTCATCACTAAAAGTTAATTTTCCGTCTGTTATAAAAATAATAATGTTAATATTTTGTTGTTATTTCATTGAATATTTTGTTCCTTTAAAATAATTGCTATACTAACATCAAATTACAAATCATTAATAATCTTGTTATTATAATAATTTTTAAAGGTCGCAGACGATATCAGTAAAGCTATACATAATTTAAAATTTAAATTTTTTAAATATTGCTGAAATAGTGCCGGATTAAGGTATAAAATGAACAGGACTTGTGTAAAGCAGTTTAAAATTATATTGTTTGAAAATCATATTACAACAAAGAACGGTCCACAGTTTGGTAGCTACTTATTTTTTTTGCAATTAGTTTAAAATTAAGCGAAATATTTTATTAATTTGATTAGCTTTATTTATAGTTTGGCAGTTAAGTGCATTAAGTATATAATTTAACTGTAAGCGCATAAGTATTTGTCCATTCAAACATTCTATTCCCTGTTAGATAAATATTAACCAACTTAATTTGAGTCTGTTTAAATGTTTTTTTTTATATTATGTATTTAATATTTATAAACACAAAACATTTCATTTAGTATTTATTTGTGATTCATGTCTAAAAATGTCACGATTTAATTTAATGTTGCTCAAGAAAATATTTTTATCACATTTTCACATTCGAGATTTTTGAATATATGTAAATTTTATGAATTGTTAAAACTGCTCTTTTATTATAATGTAAGTTGTAATGAAATCGTTTTTGTGTTTGTGAAAAAATTTGCTGCATTCGTTTTACTGATATTGTTTTCCGGTTCGAAGACTATTGTTCTTCCAACATTTTTTTGAGAGCTCCATATTCTAAGGCCTATTCATCTCTACTTTTTTCACTTTACCATATTTCTATTATTTTACTATATTCATAGTTATACAATCCTTCATGTGGCACTACTCTTTCCACGTGACAAACTTGTTCCGCAAACAACAAGATATTATTATTTTTTGTTCTTCGTGATATTTTGGATTAACCCCACATTAATGTTATCTAACCGTTTTTACAGCGTATGTATGTTTAATACATGAATTCTCTTTTTCATTGATTTTCATAAGCCATAATTTACTTCCCCTGATAAGCTAATTATCGTCTTGAATACCATATTCTTGTATCACAAAAGTATCATTTCACGAACTACAAAATCAACTGAGATTTATTTGTTTATTTAATAAATTTTACTATAAATAATTAGAAAGAGGTTAGTGCAATTATAATGCTTTTCTTTATATTTTCATTTTCAACTCAACTCAAAAATTCTTTAAATAAAGTTTTAATAAAATTAAATAACTAAATACGGTTTCGGTACTAAATATGCTTTTTCTAATATAAGAAGAGAATATTATGGAAAACGACAAGTTGTTTTTTACCAAAATTTCAATATTGAACACCTTCGAATGCTTTCAAATACAATATACATATATAATAAATAATGGCACACCCGGAAATAATCACCTGCTATAATATAATAAAATACTTATTATATACAATAGTTATTTGGCATTAGTTCAATGTTTTATGAGAAACTAGATATGTACATGCAAGTTTTCACGTATTTCAAAGTGTAATTGTAATAAAAAATAATAAAGTTTTCCCATATTTCATACATATAAAAATGACAACGTAAATTTATTGGAAACTTTAATATTTCGCTCGTTTAATTATCCATGTATTCGAATTTTCTTTTAACTTACAAATCGTAAGTGCATTTAACTTGAATTCGTAAGTATATTCTGTATTTTAAAAAATTCAAAAGACGTCTAAGTATATTATCATAAGAATGACTCAAAATTAAGATTATGAAAAATTACAATTCAAAAAGTCTAATGACACCATAATTTGTAATACTTACTAATTCCGTTAATAATTTCTAATTTCATAAAATTTCTTAAATCTAATCAATTCATACAAAGTTTCACGTTTCATTTACAAAAAAAAGAAAAGTATATCAAGACTTCGCAACAATTTATACATTAAGATTGTCGTCTTTTCGAGTGAAATGTTTAAGGTTATCGTATAACACCAGACCTATAACCACATAATTTTTATTAATATGAAACGTAAATAACCTAAATAAGCGTGTATTTTGAAATATTTAGACATACATTTTAATATTTATTAACTATAAAAATAATTTGGACTTAGAGTTCATCAACTTCTTTCCACATACACGCATTGCGCGCATTATAGTCATGTACAATCATATTTAAACAAAACTACTTTTCATATTTACTTTTTTAATAATGAAATATGGACAATAATGATAAGGACTAACTAAAAAGCGTGTAGAAAACTTAAAAAAAATATTGATTTGTTAAAAATCAACACAATATTATCTCGACATTATTTCTAAAAAAAAAAAAAACGAGAAAAAATTTTGGTTATCTCGTATTCCTTAATTGAACTTATTTTAGTCGGTCAACTCAAATTAGTCATCAGTTTAATAAAATTTTATATAAAATTTTTAAGAGTTAAACAATTTGTATTCTTATCAAAATTAAAATTAAATTTCACCATTTACAAAATAAATAAAGATAACTTTATGATGTGTAAAATAGATTAGATTAAATAGAGGTAGGGGGGGTCAATTCGCATATCTCATTACTGCTGCCACTTTGTCTTCTGGTGAAATCGAATTTAATTCAAATTTGATGAAATTAATGATTTAATCCAGGCGTAAAATTAGCTTTTAACTTATGTATCGCAACTTGAAAAGAAGTGTTTCTATGGCTACCCGTAGAATTATCGGTAAAAGTCCTACAGCCACATTTTTTTTCACTTCGTATAAATAAATACCAAATTTTTCATTTCTCCTTGACAATCCAATTTTACAACACTCTAAATGTTTATAAAATCAAATAACTACATATGTATGTATGTACATAATGTAAATGTTTGCAGTTAAAGCACTCATAAAATTCCGCTTAAAAAACTATAAAACTCAAATTATTTAAAGAACATGAGATGATACATTCAAAGATAATACATTATACTAAATAACTCACGGAATTAAAAAAAATTATTGTATAATTACTATATTGTATGTAGGTACTTACGTTGTAGGTTCATCTAAATATAAAACGGATGGATTACTAATTAATTCTAATGCAATTGCTAAACGTTTCTTTTGTCCACCAGATAATTTTACTGTAAATGTATTGAAACGTTTCTCTAATCCTAATAGTATTAAGATTTTCTTAACAAGTGTTAATTTATATTCCTTTGAAACTTTAAAACCCAATTTAAAATGTGCTGCAATCATCATTGTTTCACCAGTTGTTAAAACAGGCCTCAATAAATCATCTTGATGTATATAAGCTGATAATTTTCTATAACTATCACTATGTGTTGATATTGGTTCACCATTTACTTGAATTATTCCAGAAACACAAGTTGCTCTATTTAAAAATAACAAATTTGGATTATTATTTTACAAAATTTTTACAGTACGTGCATACAATGTGTAATATAAATTTAAATTTGTTGCGAATTTGTTTGTCATAAATGTCAAAAAATGAGCTTACATAGAAAAGCTACGTTTACACGACTACTCATACATCACTGATTGACATTACGTTTCATTATATTCTCAGGCTCAACTAATTTTTATTTTGTCGACGCTGCCAAAATAAAGCGTATTTCAATAATTGATGAATGAATCATCGTGTAAACACAACTAAAAACAGTTTTTGACAGTAAAGTTTGAAAGTGTTATACTTATATAAGAAAAAAATTTATGTAAATAATTAAACCGCGTGCAAAAGTCAAGAAAAATATTACGAAATTTTCTACATTAAATTGTACAAAAATCATTAAGAGGAAATGTAATAAAAATAAGTGTTTAAGTAATAACTAAAGTAGAATCATAAAAAAACAAATTCATTAAATTCTCATTTGCACTTTCAAAATCTTACATGAAAATATAATGTGATTAAAAGCTAATTTTTTGTAGAATTTATGTTTCTCTATTAATGATTAATTTTAGCATCACTTAAAAATAAATTAAAAAATTTTTATTTTAAAAGTATTTTTAGTAAAACACTTACATAAAACCACTGACAGCATTTAATAATGTACTTTTTCCTGCCCCTGATGGCCCCATAATAGCTGTGAGTTCTCCAGAACGAAAAACTCCATTAACACCATGTAAAATTTCTTTTGTGACTGGAAGAAAAACAAATAGAAGATTATGAAATAAAACTAGAGAAATTTTTCAATTTACTAGCGTTTATGTTATGCTTATAAAATACAAACAGGTAAGTTACACTTGAAATTCGAATAAGTATTTATATAAACTATTTCATTTGTGATATTTTCAGTTCGTACATCTTAACCCTAAGAGTACATAAATGAGAAATAAGAAAAAAAAAATAAATACTGGGAGCCAAGCTCAAACTCAAATACTAATAACTAATCATATCAATGTTCATATTTATTGTTCTTAATCTTAGTGTTAAGCTATCAATATGTATGTACTTTCATTTTATTTCTATAAAATGTAAGAAAATTATATTTTTTACAAAAACTTTTAAAATAAAATAATACCATGTAGTTCCTAGAAAAAAAATACATTTCTATCATATTAAACATGTGCCACGTATAAAGACTTTGATCTTTCGAACTTTATTATTTTGAAATAATATTTTTAATCCTCACTATTTTGCAGGTATTTTAATTAAATAATGTTTATTGCATTAATAAAATGATGTAACATGTGACTAATTAGTGTTGCACATCTTCATATTTATACAAAAACAAAAAATTATCAATTCAATGTACGTTACTGAAAGCTCTTATCGCAAATAATAATGATAGCGTGAACATTATTACACAAATATTCCCTTATTAAGCACAAATTACTTGGAACGAGCATTTTTTAGATCATGATAAGAATTTGAAATTACGTCGGAACGTTACAAAAATTTTTTATTTTTGCGTTGTATATTGCAATTATCTATAAAAATCTGGATTTAAATTTAATTAAAAAATTACATGGTAACTAAAATATTATCTAATTTTTCAAGTTGAAATCAAAAGACAAAAAAAAATATTAATTAATTTATAATTTTAATTAAAAATTTAAATCCTTAAAACAACAACATTATCATTAGCTAAATATTCCTATTCACACGTTACAAATGAATTGCATAAGAAATTAGAATTCAGAATTCGAATTGGAATTGCAAAAATATACTATATCAAAACACAATTCAGCTTATAAATCCTAATTGCTGAATTGTGTAATAATAAAAAAATTTTCCAATTCCAATCCATGTAAGGATTAACTATATTGTTTTTGTCAATTCAAAATATATTTTTTTTTAAAAAAACCCTAAGAAGTTGTACTTACCAAATTTTTTTTCTTGAAATGAAAATTTTCGTACTCTATATTTTAAATTTTGAAATTCGATATCAACAGCTTCTCGTTTTGGAAAACCAACTTCATTTGAATCAATTTTATCATAATCTATTTCATCAAATTTATCACCGAAATCTTCTAGTCCCGTATTAAAATTACTATCACAATTTAAATTTTTATTATGTGAAGAAGGTTTTGTATGTGTTTTTGCCACCTCCTCAATATACGCCCCTACACTAAAATCCTTCATTTTTACTCAATAAAAAATAAAATTTTTATCTGAAATGAAAAAAAAATATATTGTACAAATTAATTGCCAAAAATCAATCGAAAATCTTATGAATTAAAAATTTTTTAAAATGTAAATAAGGTATGCATTTCTAGAAATTCAATATTAACTTAAGGTAACAAAAATTTAAGTTTTAAAAATAACTAAATTTTAAAAACAACCTTCAAACTATTTGTCATAACCCTGACAGAACAAAATATTCACTGACTTCAAAATTGCAATAAGTAATAATGGTATTAATATTATGCAATTCAGCTAATGAGTTGTAACTAACTGAATTTTATAAGAATACAATATGGCTGCAATTTTGTTTTTTATCAGTAAAATAAAATGCTCGAAATGCGACTGATTGTAAATGAAATCACAATTCATTTTAAAATTGCTTTCAAATTATACAAAAATAAATATTATACTTAAATCTGTATCTAAATTCTAACTAAATAATTCTAAAACAATTTTTTACAAATATTTTTCACAAGGTTAGATTTGATAAAAAAAAAGTTATTAATTGTTCAAATGATTAATATTAGACGCCTTACAACAAAAAATTGTGTTTTTTATTTTATCACCCACTCGCTAATTTTTTTTTTGCTTTTATACTACTATTTAGTTCAAAAACTAAGTGGAACAATTTTAATAGGGTCAAACTGTATTAAATGTTTAATCAAAGAAAAATTGTAAATTATTGAAACCATATACAAAATTAAAATCTTAGTATTATTATTTTGGGTAAAGAAAAAAGTAAAAGTTTGAAAATTGTTATCGCACTTTTACTACAAGGTCTCAAGTTGTATTTATTAAATGTAGATTAAATAATTTGCTTACACTCTGACATATAAATTGTGGTAATACTATACCACAACAAAATTCAGCAATTCAGTTATAGAATTATAAACAAATTGTTGAATTTCCAAATGAAAACTCCCTAAAATTCATTAATTAAAACTATTTTTATAGAATTGAATTTACGATATTTCAATTCTTTTCAAAACAAATAACAATAATATTATTCTTTTACAAATTATGTTTAGTACTCAAAAATTAACTTGCTATAGCCTTACATTAACCTATACTCAAGTGTTTGTTATATATATACATACGTATATGTTACTCCGCTTTTAAATGAAAATACATATACAAACCTACTTCATTTCAACAAGAATTAAATAATTTTAATAACACTTAAATAATATATCGTAAAAGATTTACAAGTATGTATATACTTGTTAACTCGAGGCAATAATATTAATCTGTACCGATCACTTGAAAATCTTAATTTGAACTACTTTAAATTTTTATGATTAAACAATATTTGACAGCATTTTATTTTCTAATTAAATATTTACTATAGTAAATAAATAAATTTTAAATATTTAAAAAAAAATAATACTTCTATTTATTGAATTCATTACTAATAATAATCGATATACATCATATGCACGTATATACATAGGGTGTTTTTTTTGCTTCACGTGTGTTTTCACCATGTACAAAAAATTCGATGTCTTTACCATTTTACCAAACTATTTTCATTTTAGATTTGTATTTAATCGTAAACGCACATAATTATCGCAAAACACTTTGATTAAATTTTATTTAAAAAATAAATGCCAATGATTGATTTATCGATTTAATTACGTGATGAGCTAAAATTATGTGAAAAGTTACGATCTTTTTGTGTTTTTTCATAAATTTAAAAGTCAAATATAAAAAATCACCTTTTATGTATAGGAAAAGAATTACTTATTTTTTATGAATTAAAAATCAAAAGAATGTTCAAAAGTACAACATTTGCAAACAGATCACAGATTCCAATATCGAATAATGTACTAAAGTATATGTAAATATACAAATAAATGTTTATATTGCTATTCTAAGCGAGTAAACATACTAGCAAGTTTTTAAATGAAATAAAATGAGCTCATATTTGCTACATATTCCAAAAACTAATGATTTATTTACGACAAAAATTAAAAAATTTTAAAAAAAATTTTCATAAAATTTAAAATAGAAGAAAAGTATTATTTCTGTACTGATTCGTTTATGAATAAATCCGCCCTTTTATGAATTTATTTTTAATATTCATATGTATATAAGTATGTATGTATATGTATAATTTTTATTACACGTAAAACTAATAGTTAAGTATAATTACTTGAAAGCACACACCTTTCTGGACAAAAAAAATTCTAACAATATAGAAAACTAAAATTACAATTAATTGTTTGATATTTCCGTAACGAACGAAAATTATGACAAATAATGCATTAAAATTTTATATACTTATATACCATACTTTTTTTCACATTTAAAACAAATTACATATTTAATAAAATAACAAGAAAAAATTATAATTATGGTAATGATTAATCACAGATAATTTAGAAATGAATAATTTTGAGTCATTTTTCAAAATGTATTGTTTGTTGTTAAACTTAATATAGTTATGTATTTGATTTAGTTTTATATAATAATAATAAATAACAATTTATTAAAGATCACAATGCACTAAATGATACAATTATCATTCACAAGGTTAAATTATCATTTATTAAAATAATTCTAATAAAATACAAATTTTTTTTTAATTATTATGTAAATAATCCTCTTAAAAAAATACCCGGAATTTTAAATTGCAATAATAAAATATATTAATAAACAATTCAGCTTATGAGTACTAATTGCTGAATTGTGTAGCAATGCAGTATTATAGTGGTTCTGTAGCAAAATATGGAGCACAATAATAAAATTTTGGGTTCATGAATGAAATAGTTTTCAAATTAATTTGGAATAAAGTATATATTCATTAAATTTTAAAATTTTTGGTTCTATGAATGAATATTTTCAGTCGCAGATATTTGTATTATTTTCCAAACACACAATATATATACATACTTACATTTAAATAGGGATTCAAAGTGTATGTATTAAAACGACTTTATAAAATTTACTATAAAATAAAGCTGCATTTGTAAAAACTACGGGTATTATAGCTGCAATACAATACGCATAATAAGCATCTTTTAATAACACAGTAATAATATGACCATTGGTTCTGTTTTGTTTCCTTTAAAAATTATATTAATTTCATTGTTAAGACAATTCGAATATTTTCTTGTTAAAAATAGATATTTGCCTACGTATCGTACATAACGTTCATTTACATTTTTATGTATTATTCTGGAGCTCTCTGTTTTCTGATTTTATTTTTCCAATTAGAATTTCCTGGATTTTATTGCTATTTCTTCTTGCATATGTATGTTCACTCTTATAAGGGAAAATCCTAGACTCTAAGTTCTTCATATATGAATAAATTTTTTGGCATTATTTTTTAAAATTAAAAATAAATTTAATTAATTTCAACTCATGACTACCTTTGTTACTCAAATATTATTTAAAAATATTTTTTTAATTTAGAATACCTACTTGGTTATGTTTTTTATAAATTCTTATTAAATATTAAAATAAAAATTATAATAAATTTTCGAGCAAATTTTAAATTTACAAGTGATCGGAACACGAAAAATCAATAACTAATCACTATACGTAATTAAAAAAATACTCATTACCAGATGTGAACCTAAAACGATTTCGGATAATAATTTATAATTTACAAAGTGAACATATGTGAAATTTAATTGTATGTCTGTATATGTATGTATATATAAGCAAACATAATAAGGATACCGTTACAAATACAAACAATTCCTTTATTTGTATACATTATGTTCTTACTTTTTTATATTGTGACCTAAGTTTTACGTTCTAAGTATTGCACACATACATAATATGCATGCAATTATTTCAATGAATTGCAGAAATACAGATGGATCAAAAAAATATTCTAATTGTTGTACCACTATATTCGCAAACATTAAAATTATTATTACCGTAACCTTAAAAAATATGACGTCAACAAGTATAATTGACCATCAAAATTTTTAAAGAACTTCTTATGAATGCCATCAATAGTTTATTGCTACCATAAATATAAACAAAATTCTCAAAAAAAAAAAAATTACTACTTAAAATAAATCTTAAAATTCGTCATTACAAAACATTTTTGTGTTAAAGTACTCAATATCATACAATTTAACTTAAAATATTTGTTTAATTTCTTCTGACATTTTTTTGAAACTAATTTACGATAACCTTTATATAAAGTGCTTATAACGATTGTGTTACCGAAAAGAAAACTCTGTGAACACTCTTCATTATTTTTTATTACTTAACATGCTTTTTATTATTTTTTATTGTTTTTTTAATAACCTTAAAGTCAAATATTATATTATGAACATTTTAATATTTCAATTGTTTTTAATAAAGCGTAGTATTTCTTCATTGAAATCATTAAAACTTGTATATACTAAATGTGCACAATATACATAATTCATAAATAAGAGATCTTAAACGTTTTCAAATCAAGGGCCGTTCCAATTTATCCAATAAGATCAAAGTTGCAAGACTGTGTCACTTTTCCTGCTGCAATATTGCATTTCTACAAAGTAAAGTAAATATAGTTTGCTACACCTCCATGGTTTGTAAGTTGAAGAGCACTGAAATATTCATTACTCGGTATTTTTTAAACCCTGGGGTCTTATAGAATATCAATTTTTAGCAGTGTCTTTTAGCAAAAGTTGTAGACAATTTTAACGAAACCTTATAAAACCATGTCTATATTCGATTTTGAATAAAAATTATTTAGAATGACCATTCCATATTCGAAAGACACCCATGTTAAATTTTTTACTGGAGTGTTTTTTCATTAAAATAACTAATGACTTATGGCTAAGTTAACTTTTATTTACTTATATGTATTATATCTCGTGTTTTTATTTTTTAGTTTTTATTCAAGTTATGAACCATTTGAATTGAACAATAATTTTATTAGTTATATAATTGATCACACCATAGTCGGGCTTCTAATATTATATATAATAAAGTCTTCTTCATCAAAATTTATAATTATTGTAATTATTAAGTACAATATTATAAAAATAAGTAATTTTATAGAAAATTCAAAATAATTTCCCCATTACGTAATTAATTACGAAAATTATAAGCATTCTAAAATTAGTTCGTCATGGTACCAAATAACCTAATCATAATACATATTGCATCTAAAATATTAGTTAAAAAAATATTATTAAATTCATTTTAATTTTTGATTTTCATGACCCCCATCCTATTCAATTATGCCTTAATAACATTATACATATGTATGTATACATGAATGATATTATATAAATTATACAAACAAATACAATGATATGAGATCAACGAACTATGTGAATTGCACTTTTTACATACAAATGTACATACATAACGTGTAAATACCTACATATTTTTATTCCTTATGTTATAACAATATTTTAGTTTTCCCTCTACACATTTACCTTACATATACATATATATTTATACCTATACATATAAAAATATATAATTTTTTCAAGAAACCTTGAACTACATTTTTTCTTATTTTACGATAAAATATTTCTTTCAATTTGAAAATACAAAGTTGCAAAAAATTTTTTAAGTGATTTTCTTATCCACTCTAGGTAAATAACTATACAATACACCTTAATCTCCTGCATATTATATGCATGCATACACACATGCATATGGATTTGCTACATAATAACATAACAAATATAATAACACTAATCAGTCTACTATAGAAATATAAGTTTTATATTACTACTTGAAACGCTCTATATAACAGTATATAAAATGTTGAACAGATTGTATGCACATTGGTTTTCGAAACCAAATGGAAAAACATTAGTAAAATGTAATAAAATTATACATACATACAAACATACATGAACAAAAATATACACATATATATGCCTGTAATGTTGAAAGTAGCGATATTAAAATTAATAGAAAATTAATAGTATATAATTATGAATCGAAAATAAGAAGTGAATGACAGGCATTCGAATTTAATTTCTGACGTTTTCACTTTCAATTTTATCTACATCTCGTGTTGGTAAGTACCTATATGTAATTTTATAGTGAATTCATTACATTCATATATATTTAATATACATATAATATATATAAAAACTATTTTTTTTAGAAAAACGTAGAAAATTTGCAAAATTTCTATATAATTTTTATTTGAATTAGTAAATTATTCGTTGTCATTTACTTTTAAAACACAATTTCATGTTAATGTTCGCTATGACAGAGAGGTTTTAAGCGATCAATTTGAACATTTTATTTTTTAGTCAGTTTTCAAATATTCGTATCGAAATATTACCAAATTTATCATTATTAATCATTCAAAAGAGGTGTTCGATTCGGCTTGCAGCCTCATCATATTTAATAAAAAAACCAAAATGCCAAATTTGACATTCACAAATAGTCAGAGTTTCTAAGACCACGCGTGAAATATTAAGCCTAGCATTGTGAAAATGTGTAAACATCCTAAAAAATTATTTATATTCATATATGTATGTATACCTATAAAATATCGGTATGGCCCTTGAAAGAAAAATTTTATTAAGAACAATTGTACTTAATTTATAAAATTTTAATCACAAATGTATGTATGTGTGTGCGTAAGTGATACGCCTTAACGCATCTGTCAATTTTGACATATGAGTTGAGCTGCAATAATATTGCGAAAATTCAAAAGTTCACAAAAAAATTTTGACAAAAACATCATTTTAATTTATTATTCACCTTAAATTTACAGATCTTTCTAGAATGAACGATAAATATTGGTGATTATATAAAAAAAATAACACACACACATCTGTATACAAATGTACATATTTCATTCGAATTACCAGAAATGATAAAAATTCATTGATTAAAAATTTTAAAAATGAATTTTGAATAGTTTATTTAATTCGTTTTTAAATATTTATACGCGAAATTTAATATTTACAATATCTTATTTGATATTGGTTAGATAAATAATCAACATAATTTATTATCTACGAAAAGAAAACGGAAACCATTGTCAAGTATGTATATATGTAGTTATATATTTAATAGAAGCTACGATTGTATGAATGCAGCATACACACTAACATATGTTATGTACATCCAATTATAAATAAATATACACAATGTATACTTACAATATTTTAAATACAAAGGGTTATTAGTCATTTGTCCATGATCATCCAACCATAAATACATAAACATATTTATTTTGTTACTTTTAAACTTTTTACATTTATCTATGTTTATTTACCAGTATTTTTATTGAGTTTAATTTAATTAGAGATAACACAGACAAACTTTTATTATAAAAACGTGATCTTAAATATTTTGTTTGAAAGAAACATTTTTTATATATTATATATACATACATATCTATATGTATTATTATTATATATATATATACATAACATACAAATTTCACTTTCTAAATTTTATTGAAAATACTCTAATTTTGAAATAGATATATTTATGTATGTAAATATGTATGTATGTACCTTAAAATGAATAAACTTAATGGTCGCCAGATGTCTCAGATTAGGATCGATTTCTCAATTTCAAATTAAATAGCATATCAAACCTATACAAATGCTTTGTCAATTCTATTCGGCCTGCCATAATTTTCTATAAAATTTGCAAATAAATATTCTATTCGAATATTGCTCGGTGTTTGAGTTAAAACATTAACGCTATTGAAAGAAATTTTAAAATGCTTTTGCAATTTCGTCATTCTCATTATTTTCATTGCGTTTTACGTTCCTTAAATTATTTTTCTCTAAAATTTCAATTTCTTTACGCAAATACACACAACTACGTACAATAACAAAAGTTGCCAACCCTACAACAACAATAGTTGTCAAACCTCCAATACCTTATAATACTCAAATAATTTACAAAAATATATCTTTTTCAGGGTTACACGGTGAAGAATATTCGCTTTGGAGAAATACTGATGGAGAATGGAGATATACTGCTATAAATTCATAGTACTTAGTCCAAACTGCATAAATTTGTGATGGATAAGGTTTACATTGCTCTAATACCAGTTTTAGCAAATTATCTTTTTTTTTTTGTTACTGAGACCACAATTCAACTATTGCGGCTGAAACAACATTTATGCACAAGAGGGTTGGTAGCTTTATATATGGCAACAATGTGCTTTCATCGTAATTTTTAATTTTCTTTTTAATTTTCAGAAGAAATTGTAACTGCTTTTAGTTCTAAAAAAAAGTGGTAACACTTAGTCCACATAATGTGAAACAAAACTGAAATTTCTTCAAAACAAAACAAAAGTAAAAATATCATCATAAATGAATTTATTAATTAAATATTTATATAAAGATTTAAATATATTTTGTTATATTAATTTCACTACACATTTTTTTTATTGTGAAAATTTAAAATAGCGTAGAGAAGATGAAGAAGCACAAAAAAAAACAAAGAAGAAGCAAAAAATCTAAAATTGAATGTGGCAAAAATAAAATAAAATGAAAAAAAAATTAAAAAGCTCACCAGGTCAAGCATCAAGGTAAATGAATACACGGTTTAAAAATATTTAAACGGTTATTAGACCTACATCTAAACTACTTATATAGACATGCATATATAAATGTATGTGTACTCGTATGTGTGTATAGTTAGTTTGAATATAAAATTTGATTTGATTTTAACTTCTTTAAATAAATAATTCCTTGTTTACCTTAATAAACAAACTTGTTCAAAAAAATCTTCCACAAAATTTTTTTTTTTGAGTGTATGAGAAATTTAAAATGCGGTGAAACTAAAGAATTTTTTTTTTTTGTTCAAGTTGAAAAATTAATATTCTTTATGTAAATATTAAGTAAATTATTACTGAAATTTTTATAATTTTTTTTTGTCTTTTAAAGAATTTATGAATATTAACATAAAAATGTAAAAAATTTTTTTTGGAAATTTCCTTAATTATACGTGAAAAGTTTAACGTAGGCCATTTAAAAATCAAATAAACAGACACAATTACAATTCACAGAGGTAAAAATTTGAAATTTTTTCGTCGAAATGCAATTCCACAAAGTACTTCGAAAGAATAAGCAATAACGACCGAAATGTGTATTTCCTGAATAATCTTTTTTCCGCGGGAATTCCCGGAAAATTTACCGATGATTTGGTTATGCGAAAATATGTGTAAGAATAAGGAGATAAACTTGGCCTCCAGTAAAAATTCGAGTGATGAGACTTTACTTTTCCAAAAAAATAAAAAAAAACTCATTGGTTCCTCATATCGTTAGAAAGAACTTTTATACATATGTCAACTTTTGATTAAGTCTTTTATTTGCTTTCCTTATAATAATCAAAACTCGAAAATCGGTTTTAAACTAAAATTGGAATATAGAAATTGACGTCGTGGCTTCTGAATAAACTATATTATACATTTTTGAAAATCCTCCATTTTCGTATATCTAATATACGAGGAAATGCATTTTCGTCGAAAACTTGACATGGAAAATTTAGTATAATAATAATACCTTCCTTATTATGTATAATACTAATAATTAAATATAAATACAAAATACAATCAATACCCTATATATTCAGAAATTCTATAAATTTAACAGCCTAATATTTTTATTATTACAATCAATTGCAATCAATTCAATTTCTTATTTTATTATTATTATTACTTAAAAAATATAGAAAGTACATAATATTATGTAATAAAAAATATATTTATTTAAAGGAACATATTATTGTTATTAATTTCAAATCCTAATGAAATAAAGCTATTTAGTAACTTTATGAACTTAAACATTCTTATACAATTTGCTCTAATCTTTAAATAAAATTTTAATCTAAAAACAAATTTTTATGTTATTTTTCAATGCGCGATTTCCTTTTACAATGAAAGGAAGTAAAAGCTGGGTAATCACAACTAACAATTCATTATAAAATTGTAAAAAAAAAATATTAATAATAATTATTTAAAAAAAATATTGTTCAACAAATTAAAATTATTATTTTTATCATTCCGAAGCATTATTAAATAAAGATATATCGTGATAAATAAATTTAGATAAAAAATTATAATATTATTTTTAAATAAAATTAAAAACGATACAAAATATTTTATGAATTACGACTTCATAATTCAATGTTACACGATTTGAGAAGTGTTTTAAGATAAGAGCTATGTTATTACCTACAAATGTGTTTAGCGGACATATCTTCCAAAAATCATAAATTTTCATTCAAAAATGTCTGAACACGAATTTTTAAGAAAAAAAAGAGTTAAAAAAATGCAAAATATTTTGTGTTTCTTCGAAAGTTTTACATTACTAATTGTTTCTTCAAAAAAGGTCTATATGTTATAACGTCTAAACTTGGACTACGAATCTAATTCCAAAAAAAGAATAAGAAATTGAAATATCTTAAATTTGTAAAAGCTCGCGTTGTAAAAATATTTCTGTCGTTCATCAAGCCTTAAAAAATTAAAGAGTACAATTTTTATACTTAAATATTTTCGTTTTAATTTTCGATTTTCCAAATTGTCAAACCTACAATTTGTATGAACTTCTCATATAACTTAATTATAAAAAAATTGTTGAACATAACTTTGTATTTTTTTCTGTAATAAGAAAAATTTTTTTTTAACTAAGTGTAAATCTGCTATTCATTCAAATTTATGGACTTATATTACGATCAACTATTTGGATTTGATAAACTGAAGCTTCTTTACGAGCCCGTTCTCGTTTAAACGTATATAACGGAAAATAATTAACACATTTCTTTACAATGCAAAAATAACCTAATAAAATTTATGAAAAAATCGAGTCGTACAAAGGAAACAGTGACTTCGCGCAGGCCTTATTTTGCATATTAGGCTAACAATCTCCTAAATTTAAAACAATTTTGATTTTATATCATTTGTGCTGATCACATCAGATCATTGATTTTATATCATTTTGACAATGTGCTGATCACATCATATTTTTTATTTTGTATTTTGATTTTAAGGCAAAAAAAATACCATCTTAAAGCATTTAAATCAAATTTTTACCACGTTTAGATACAAGTGATTTACTTTTAATGAAAAATTTTAATTTCTTACTTTGTCACGTCTTTAAAATCTTTTATATATAAGTACATATTACAATATTGTATGTAAGTATATGTATATAAATAAAAATTTGAAAAGTAATCATTTAATTTGTTATGTAAAACCGTAACTGATTACAAAACATATTAAAATTTTAAGCATATAAAAATTTTTATTATTGTAATTTAAGTACAATATTGCAAAATTTATATTTTTATTAATTATATTTACTATATACATATGTATATATAAGAAGTGTACTATGTATATTATGACAAATAAATACATATATCTCAAATTTCTCGATTTAAGCGATTTAATTAATATTATTTGAAATCACATGGTAAGATATTTGAAAGGTTTAATCCAAAATTAAATTAAAAAGCGTTTGTGTATAGTTCATAGTTCTTAAAACATACAGACATACATATATCTACATATTATGTAAATTTAATCATTAAAACATTCTTTACTCATTAATAAAATCAAGAGTCTTATAAAATGACATTCACACATAAAGCAAAATTTGACGATTAAATTTGACAACTATGACAGTAGAAGAGAAATTCTGTTTAAAGAAAAAATAATTTTTAATATAAAATTTTATTATAAATATAAATTTTACAGCTCACAAAAAACAGCTGATCACAGCTCACATAACAAAAAAAACTTTATTCTCGCCATTTTATTTTTTTTATTTTTCGATTTTGCTTGATTAGATTGGACGTTTACACACCAAATTTTCATCAAGTTTCCGTTGAATCGTTGAATTGCTTAATGTGTAAACGTTACCTGACATTTAAATTACGTAGCTGCCGCTGTTACCTTTTATATTTATAAAAGCAAGTACCTATGTATAAATTATTGAAAAATTTTAAAAATGTTTTTGAATTTAAAATTAATTTTGAAATTAAGAATGTTTCGGTTTTAAAAACAAACTACTGCCGAAATTTAACGAAAATTGATTGTTTTTTTATTATAAATTTCCAAAATTATAGAGAATAACAATTCTAATTCAGCTTTATAAACTTACAAGTTACAACAAATTACAAGTTATAACAAAAATATATTATAATTTTTCGAAAACAACAATGTTTATGAAATATGTACATTAAAAATCTAGCTATTTTTTAATTAAAATCTAATCAAATAATTTTAAAGAAATAAAATTTAAAAATGACATAAAAAATGAATCTTATATAAAAAATAAAAATATTTTTTTTTTGTTTTTGAAAGTTCAATTTGCGTGAACAATAAAATTTATTGTATAAAAAAGCCAGTCAACATTATTACTAGCGTGTGATGGAAACGGTTGTAAAAATAATTTTATTATTTTTTTTACTTGTAATTTTTTCTTTAATATTCATTTATAATTGGATTATCGTTTGTTATTTTAAAATATTTAAAAGTCTTTAATTGAAAACAAAAATATAAAAAATTCAATTACGTTGCTTATTTTATCGTTTGATCGTCAAAAATTAACTCACGTAAATTGAAAAACTAAGCGAAGTTCATTGCTCAAAGTAAATAATTTTAAAAATATAATTGTATATACGAGTACTTGTATATATGGTATGATATAGTACTTATTTTGTATTATGGCAATGATTTTCGTAATTTAATATAATTTTTGAAATAAATAATTAAGATAAATATTATAATGTACCTCAATGACATTGAAATATTCTACCAAATCTCCTAATTTTTTATAGATTCAAATTAAACCTGACAAAAAATGTAAAACTGAATGCTATCAAAACAAAATATAGTTCTACAACATAAGATCAAACACTGTTATATTATAAATTAATTAAAATAATTATAGCTACATGATTGTACAAATGTCAGACAATATTTTTCAATTTAAAAACAAAAATTAAAAATATAATTTTTGGCTCAAAATCTATACATACAGTGGTGACCATAGAAATAAAATCACCTGCCTTAATATTATATTCGACCATAAAATTGCTTAAGTATAATTCCATATAAACATCACTATTATTCCCTAAAATTATGAACAACATATTATCAAAAATAATTTCGAAGAAAAACGGTATTTTGCACTCCAAGCAAGGAATATATCCAAAATGATAAGCTATTACTGAAGGAGATATTTAAAAAATGGTTCAAAGTTCAAGCAGGGATGACTGAAAATGTGTTTGCACCTAAATTTACCGCTAATAATTGAGGAGCAGACGAAATTTGAAGGCCCAAAATCGACACTAAAGTCATTCGCTTATCTTCTTATCTTAAATCACTTCTTCATATCCTCTAATGCTATAAAAACAAACTTGAATATGACTTCATCTACTATTACAGGGAGATTGATTAACACAGCCCATTACTGAGTTCTAAAATAATTACAAACTGTCAAAAAATAACATGAAGAATATATAATAAAGATGCAGGAATAAAAAGAATGGCGAATCAAACAATACAATATTAAATTTTTCACATATCGTAATTTTACATATGTTATAACTTTGCAAAAATTCATATTAAATTTTACAATATTCTTGCGCACACTATTTTGTTTAATCTTAATTCTAATTAAATACGCCGCCCTCATATTTTGTTAAAAAAAAATTATTAATTTAGACACTTACGTCATCTTTATTTATTCAAGTTACCTGTCGAAAATGAAATTAATTACACACACATACATAATGTAATTGTTCATCAATCATAAATATGTAAATGAATGAAAAGTGATTTTAAATTTTTTTTTTCTTACGAATTGTCTTGCTAATTACTTTAGCACTTTTAAAAAGTATCGTTAATGTGCAAAATGGAAAAAAAAAATTAAATTTAAATTTAATTACCTTCCATTACTCGTTTCTGTTTTGTTTATTACTACAATACTATTTCTGCTTGATACTTCATGTTCCTGTTATAGTTCAAGTGTTTTAGGTTATTTGGTTATAAGACTACTTTGTTCTTCTAACTTATGTAGTAAATCTAAAACCGAAAAACATTTGAAATTTTTCTAATCACTTTGAAGAGCAATTTTATAACTTAAACCAAATGAAAACGAGTAATTGAAGGTAATTAAATTTGAATACAAAATTATAGTTGAAAGCAACTAAAATATTTGAAATCATTTGACATTATTTGAGGCTTACAAATTTCTACATTTGTAACTAAAACTAACTATAAAAATATACCGAAAAATTAAATACTAAAATGAAGAAAAAGTTTATTTTTTAAAATTATGCAAAAATTTTATTATTATAGTTAACACAGATTAATTTTTAAAATTTTATTAAAACAAAGCAACAAAATTTACAAGAAAAAAAATTATTTGTTCACAATGTTTTTTTTTACCGCAAAGTTATTACGAAATTTCGAAACCGCTCAAAAACCAACACAATTTATTTTGAAATTAAAAGAGAGTCATTTGAAAAAATTGAAATAAAAATAAAAACAGTTTTAAAACCAGGTGATTAATTTTCTTTTTTTTTTGTCTTTATTTCACAAAAAAAAAAGAAATCCAAACAAAGTTGATTGTATGCGTTTACGATTGCAAACTTATTTTTATTTGATGGCGGTTTTATGTAAACAAAATCTATTTTTTAAAAATATTGAAATAAAAACTTAAAAATAAAAACGTTAAAAGCAACCATCCAAACAAGAGAGGTAACCTAGTCACAAAACACACAAAAAAAACTTGTATGATGGAGGGAACATTTCAATGAAACAAATGAATTTAGTCAAAATACCCTCGAAAGAGAAACAGAAGGTTACAGCAATATCGGCTTCCTTAACACCATATCTCCATCCCAAAAAGAACTAAAAGAATTAATCATAAAATTGAAAGAGGATAAGGCGGCAAGGGATTACCGTAGTTCGGGGGATTGGAACCCGCAGGGAAAAAGGAAAGTAAGTAGACTTCGTAAAAGGTGGCGACGAACTATACTTAGCAGGCCGAATCAAACGGAAAATACAATACAATGGTGAGAAATAAAGTGCCTAACCCAAAAGAGAGTACGACTCAGGCAATTTTTTGCACCCCTATGTTCTCACCGGGAATAAACAAACGAAAAAAGAAAAATAAAAATTTGACAACACTGCCATGAAAATCTTAATGTAAGCAAAGTACTTAATTTTTTTTTATTTTTTAGCTCTCGTCCGCTTGAAAACTTTTTCAGAATTTTTTTTCGATTTAAAATTTATTTTGAAAGAGATTTTTGTGCAATCGCAGCAGAAAAGAAAAATTAAGCAAAAAATACATGCAATCTTTAGTAAGACACTTTATTTTTTTCCTAATATATGTATATGCTTAGATATTCATGTTCATATGTATATACATAAATACTCAGACAAGTATTAATAGTTATATGCATATTTAAATATTAAAAAATTTACTAAAACTTTCAATAAAAATAAATAAAAAAAGTTGCTACTTTATATAAAATTTGGTGGCGTAAATATAAAAATATGTGCACTCATTTAATAAGCACAAATCGTAATTCATAAATGTACACTAAAAAATATGGTTGTAAAGTGATTGGTAAGCTATATGGAAATTTTGAAATAAATATTCTCATTAATTTAATTAATATTCTGAATTCAATTACATATGTACGCATATAATTGAATATAAATTAATTTTGAGCTTGAAAATCAATTTAAAATAGATATTGAATACACACTTACATACATATTTTATAATTTAATTAAATAAAATTTATGCTTTATTCAAAATGTGTAGCATTCTAATATTGAAATATGGTTGTATTGTAGAAAATATTACTTATGTATACACTTTTATTGATAGATTTTCTATTAGATTGAGAATATTTTTTAAATTTGAATAAGTAATTTGAATAAAATTTGAATATATTGTTTCTGCTACTTTTACATTTCTATTTAAGGTTTTACATTTCATTTAGAAATCTATTCTTCTTTTATTAAGAAAAAATTAATTGCAAAACTTGTGATAAAGAAATGAATCTATACTACGTTTATACTAGCTAACTGGCAGTCGAAGTTTAAATTTTCAAACATCAATAAAAATCAAGTGCAAATCTTATATTCATTAAAGCATGTATTAGGAAACAACGCATTTTCTTAAGTTAACAGAATTTGGACAACATTTTATATTCGAGCCTGTTGAGCAAAACACATACTCTGACTAAATACATTTATATAACTGCCAGTTCCGAATACTCCTAATATAAAGGATGGCGGTAGTTGAAAGTATTATACACTTACAGGTTTGCAGTATTATACATTTCAAGTATAACATTATATTGTACTTATAACACCTATATAGTATCGTTTTATATACTCTTAAATCGGACGAAAATAACAGCTAAAGTCTATAGCATGTATGTATACAATGAATGAAATACCGATTAAAAATTTTCAATAACAATACGATTTTATTTAACGTTAGATGATTTCACTATTTCACCGTTATAATCTACATAATGTACATACATACATTGCATAAATATTTCAATCAAAAACCATTATGAAGAGAAAATATACCAGTTTACGAATTTTAAAACAAAAAAAAAATAAATAAATCAAGCTCATATGTATGTATGTACATGAATGTTTAGATAGATGTAACACACATGGTATGCATGCATACACACACACGGATATATACATATGCATACATGCATCGAAATCATTTCGTAAATAAAAGAAAGACTTGAAAATATTGCGTTGCCCTTTCGGTTATTATTTTATACTATAGGTATATTTGTATTTTTTCCGAATGGCTTGTTTATACATACATACATACTTTATAGCATTGTTATAATTAAATGTTGACTGTTTTTTTTAAATTTATAAAAAAGACTATATTTTCATTTCTAAACATATTCATTATTGTGTCTGCCTATTAAAAATTTAATAATTATAGTTATTAAATAAATTATTTTAAAATTATTTTAAAATATATGCAATATGAAGTAACTCAATTACTTTTTGCTAAACATATATGTATTATTACGCAAGATAACAGTAAGATAATAAGCGGTAGCCCGCCTACGACAAAAATGCTTGTGAAGAAGTTTTGTGTGCCCGATGGATGGGAGTTTCGCGGATTTAATTGACTGTGATACTATAATTTGTCAGGGATCTAGATGTAGAAATGTAGGTGATATTAGGAATTACAAAAGATCCAATGAGCCGGCGAAAGACATCAAAAGAGTCAAAGGGAATCGGTCACAAACGGGCGGAAAAAAAAATAATTATATACAAAAATAAAAAACTATTTCTTTAACAATATTTATTCATTTAAAATTAAATTTGGACTTAAAATTACTTTTTCAACTTTTGTATACTTATGAATTTTATTAATTAATTGTTCTTTTGAATATTTGTTGGGAAGAAGGGCGAAACCTAATTTAAATATATAAATTTTTTTTACCACAGCTTACTGAATCTGCAAATTTGACACTACTACATACACACATATGTACATAAATCACATTTTTTTTTAAATATTAGAACAAACTTTAGCGTATATTTTTAACTTTTATTTTATAATAAAATCAAATATAAATTCTCTAGAATATTATTATTTTTGTTTTTCGTTTTTTATCGAAACAATATCGTAATTTTAATAATAGCACTTCATCAAGAAAAAAAACAATTATTTCACCGTACGTGATCTGAAATCATAATCAATTCGGACGTGAGATCAAAATTTTCTATTGAAAAAAAAAAAAATATTTTAAATTTTTTTAATTTATCATTTTTAACGTTCGCATAAAAATAAAACAAAAATAATCACAATTTTGTACATATTTCTTACTCTTATTACCAAATTATGTAAATAAATATTAATTTTAACTTCATTATTGTATAGAAAAATAAATAAATAATTTCGTACAATTGAAAAATCATCTAGAAAATGATTCTTAAACAATGATTTTGAAAAAAAAAATCCAAAAACTTTAAATTCTTGGCATCAAAAATTGTTTGCCGCCCAAAAGAAATTTTTGTCTTTAATTCACTAATCACCATACTAACCATACTAATCATATAACACATGTTGAATATATAGAAGTAGTCATGCATATATAACTCATAAAAATACCACATCACGGTAACAACCTTTGCTCTATTATAAACGTGCTAATAAAATTGATAAATCAATTTATATACTTATATAATATATAAATTTATTATGTATTGATTTCTAAAAAAATATAAATATTTTTTGAATTTCATTAATGAAATTTTAAAATATATATATACATATATATAATTAAGAAGTTAATCATAGGTATCATAGGATCATCATAGGTAGTATTTAAATTAATATATACATGTATATTATAAAGTAAAAACTTCATTTATTAATATAGAATATATAAGAATATCACGAGTTTATTATTATTGATTTTTAATAAATTATTACAAATATTAATTATAATCAAGTAATAATTCAAATATATTCTAATTTATGAAATTATTTTTTTATATATAATTAATATTTAATTAGTACAAAAGTTCAAAGAAAATAATTTAATATTATTTTGAAATCTTATATACATCTTATATATATATAAGGTGTTTAATTAATGTTTATAATATTTGCATCATATAAATTTAAAATTTAATATTTAATTATTTTACTAAAGAAATAAGTACATAAATTAAATAATTAGTATGGTATTTGATTTATAATTATTACTAATTTTGTTAAACTTTATTAATTATAAATTTATTTTAATTTTTAATTGTATTTTAATAAATAAATTCATAATAGCTCATACACTTTAATTTAAATTTCCTTTTAAAATTAAAAAATAAAATATTTTTTATCTATTTCATTATAATATTAATAACAATAAATTATTAACAAATTAAATTTATCGAAAAATAATCCATTTTGTAATTAATAATTTTTTTAATCAATTTATAATTATAGAATTAAATTGCAATTGATAAACTTTTATTTTTTGAAATATTGATTACAAAATTGTCTTAATAATTATCTTAATTAATATAAAGTGAAAATAAATTAATAATTTAGATAAAATATAAGCCCATTTCTATAAAATTAAAATTAATTAATTTTAATTTCAAAATAAATAAATTTGCTTAAAAGATAATTTATTTAAAAAAAAAAAACAAATTGAGAAATAATTAATTAATAATAAATTTACGAATTAATTAAAAAATTATTTAAATTTAATTATGATAAGATGTTAATTTTTTAAAATTTTTCAAAATATATGCTTATCATATGCATATTATAAATGTGAAATGTCAAAATGACAATTTTGAAGTATACCGAATTAAAAATATACAATTATGATAACAGAAAATAAAAATCTTTGTCACAATAAGTGTAAAAACAACAACAAAGCGGTAAACAGCAACGGGAGACGATTTCCGTTGTTAAGTTAGGAATCATGATAACCGCGGAGCGGTAAAATTAATATTCATTATTTTCATATTATACAATGAATTCTATTTGGATTTTGACATTTCGCCGCGGAAAATCGTTTTTGTTCTCTTTTCAATTTAAATTTGTAATTATACATATTATATTTAAAAACCACATCAAATACAGAAATAAAACAGAATTTGCAAAGATTTAAATAAATATTTTAGTAAATAAAATGTCTAAGTATATATAACAAATTTAATTATATTGATAATTATAAAATCTTGTTATACATACAATCCATATTTGTAAATTATTATACAGCTTTCTATTTCTTTTGTTTTAATTCTATTGCAAATTTTCCTTTTTCAAATTTATCTCCATATTTAAATAATATAAATATTATAAAATCCTTATCAAGAGGAATATAATGACTGTTATTCAAATAAGTTAATGTCATTATCATTTTATAATATATAGAATAAAAAGACAAAAGACACATAGCTAATTTTCTAAATTATCAACATTTCGCCAGTATGTGCATTTACACTGACATTATTATAAAATATTTGTACATATATCATTCTCTATATACAATAACATACGTAAATCTAAACTATTTCAGTTGTCAATTATATATATTTCATTCTTGTTTTTACTGTTATATATTATAATTAAAAACATTAATCTTTTGAAATTTTTCAGTGATAATAAAAATTTTTATAATGACCGAACAAAATATATTATGTCAAACATACTTTAATTACGTTTGCACTCTGATTCTTAAGAAAAAAGTCACTCAAATATATTTACATTAAGTACATAATACATACATACATAATAAGTAGTTTCAATGAAAACATGTCATTCGTTTCGGAAATAAATTTGACTTTTAAAATAAATAATTATTTATATAATTAAGAAAAATATTATATATTTATTTTAATTACATATTTAATTATTTAATATAGACCTATATTAAATAAGTTCATTAAATTATTTCAAATAAATATGTACAAAATATTCATAAATATTCTAATCAGTGTGAATGCATACATAATGTAGATGGCGCATAGGACACAATTATTTTGTTCCGCCTTAATTCAATAATAATAACATTCTATCTAGTTCAATAATTTAATAATTTTTTAAGAGAATTTATTTTTTTGCTACAGATTAAGTTGATTACATTCAAATTATAATTTTAGGTAGATATTTCTACTGTCAAAATTTCCTATTATAAAAATCAGTACATGTGCGCTATAAAATATATACAACTTATTTTATTATTAAATAATTTATAATTTGTAATTTAATTGTACATTATCTAAAATATACTTTTGGTATTATTGAAAAAGTTGCTTAATTTTAATTATTATAATTTATGCATTTATGTATGTTTATGGCTAAATAATATTCAAATAATTAACATTGAAATACACCGGAACAACTCATTTTGACATTTAAAGAGAAATAAAATGAAATATCTGGTCATATACTGTTATAGATGAAACAATCAAGAATAACGTTTTTGTAAATTATGTGAGCAAAAATACTAAAGTACTCACTCTATTTTCCTGGAAAAGTGGTATAATATTCTCTTAAATTTCTTACGTCAACTTGACATATTTAGTAATATTACGTAGTTTTAATTGTCAATTAATTTACAGGTTCATACATACATATGTACATAATGTTTATACATTTTTAATATCCAAACTATATATGTAAATAAATCCATACTAAAAGTGTACAGACACACATAGATTTTATTTAATTTTCACTTTTTGCCCTATTTTGAATTCATACCTTATTTTTAATAATAAAATTTTTTAAATTCAACTTTTTCACAATAATTCTTGCAAATTAATTCTCTTTTATTATATGTACGTACCCAAACATTATTGAATTGATTTTATATAACTATAAATATAGGGTGTTTCCCATAACGTGACAAATAATTGCAGCAAAAAATTGTACGGGGGGGGGATAATGCAGATATAATCGTTTTCGATCTACAGCCTGTTATAAAGAAAGGTACCAGGTTTTTCCTACTTATAAGAAAATGCTTATAACTTCGGAACCATACGACATAGAGGTACCAGCGGAAGCTTGTTTTATAGGCGATTGATTACTCTCTACTTTTTGATTTGACAATCAATTTTATTTGAGCCATAGTTTTCAAGATAAAAAGCTCGCCAAAATCAGAATTTTTGTTTTTTTTTTGTTTTTTTTTGTTTTTGAATTTTTTTTTACAAAACTCGAAATTTCTCGAAAACTTTTGTTAAACCTTTTTTTTTTATTTTTTTTTTTCAATGCGCTACGACATAGAAAAATAAGTAAGTAAGGATTACTTATTTCTCTATGGCTACGATGATAGCTAAAAGTAAATCTATATAACATTTTTCTCTAACTTCCATAGTTTTGCCACTGTTAAATCTATTTAAAAACATACCTGTGGTGCATATGTATATGTAATTCGTAAATATATGGATGAGTGTAAAACGGAAAAAAAAAACTTTTTAATATTATTTACATAAAATTAAAAATTAATTTTATACATAAGTATTCGAACAACAAATAAAAATAATAATGTTGAAAAATATTGATATTGCTTATATTGCATATTATGGTAATGGTATGTTTAGGTGTGTTTGAAACACATGTGCATGCAAGTATAGTATACAAAATTGTGTATAACGGTTTTATTTTTTTATTAAAATATTCAATAAAATTTCATCATTAATACGTCAATATTGAATATTATTATTGTATATGAAAGTTTAAAGGCTGTTTTTCATTTTGCTAATTTTATTTTGAAAGTTCCGGCAAAAGCGATTGAACATAATATACATACGTATAGATAGTGTGTACCTATATATGTATGTAAAACTGAAGAGTTATATTGTATGTATAAATATCTATAAGTAATGATATATACCTGCATAAATGATTATATAATTATTATGTACACGTGAACATACATTTGTATGTATGTTTTGGATGTTCAAAATATTTATTTATAACATTGGTATTTAATATTTTATTAAGTATTTGATTATATTTTTGTATATAAGTATAATAGAATATAAATTTCACACCCTATAGCTAATAATAAATACAATATTGATTATCAAAATATACATATAAAATACATACGTACAATAAGTATGTAAAAAGAAAGTTTAATTTCAATGGCAATATTCGCAATTCACAATTATTTGCATTGTATGTTGCTAGTCAAATAAAAAATATTTTTTTTGCTACATTCTTAATATTTCAATATTCTTACTATTCAAAAGTGACTGTTTTTATTCAGACTAATTTATGACAAATGCACATACATACAACATACATGCATTTTATTTAATAAAAATTAATATTTAACTAAAAAAAATAACCATATTGTTTGTTTATTTTAGGGACCATTTATTTTGTACGTTAAAGAAAAGACCATATTAAAATTTCATATTACCGTAAAGATCACATGAAATTGACAAGGAACCTTATATATACCGTTATACAGACATACATAAAATTTTAAATGAAGACGTTTTCGAAATATGTAATTCTAAACTTTTCAAAATGTTCAAATTATAAAATTATTAAAATTTAATAAAAATGCACATATATTGTAGATCACGATCGTTTGCTGCAACAATAATATAACTCCAAAATAACGGTTTCTAAGATATAAAGGAATAAGCACTTAAAATAGTTTCTATTTTTTTTGCAATAACACCATGTCTAATTAATATTAATTCCGAAACTTTAAAATTTGCTTTTGTCAAATATGCTAAATTAAGTTATACATTGTTCTGTCAGTGTTCCAGCAAATAAACGATATATACTTAATAATTAATATATAATTTAATATAAAATCGAAACACATATCGCAACTTGAAAATAATACCGCAAACATATGAAAATTTTTACTTTTTTAACTATAGGAATGTAGCTGAAAGCGCAAAATATTTTTTTATATGAATTTTACCTTAAATCACGCAACGATATACACTTTCATTTACATATACTTATGTATGTATCAAAAATTACTGCTTTTACATCAAAAATTTTGTGTGTTCCGTTTTCGGAACTATTTTTTTAAAAAGTATATTTTTTGTTAAATTCAATACCATGACATTTTGTAATATCACCCATCAAAGTCAAAAAATATTTTAATTTAATACTGCCACATATTAAATTAGAGCACAGTTTTCTCAAATCAGATGCAGCAACATTTCGACTTATACTAATTTGATGAAAGAAATTGAGAATTATAAAACGCAGTAATTCAAAATATTTTAGTCCTACATTTATTTAATCACCGAAATATTTCGCTTTATTTTTAAATGTTTCGGGCTTTAATTTCTTATATGAAAATAGCGTTACATTAAATTCCATTTACTCGAAACTATAAATTTAGAGATATTCTCAAGGTACGATATGTAATAGAAGGTACGATATGTTTATAGAAGTATTTAAGGATTACAACACAATAATAATAATATAAAAACATTCGACTTACTTTTAAAATAATATAATGATTGAAAAACTTTCTTAAATTAGAACTTTTAAAATCATTTAAGGATTTAAATATTGTTTTGTTTATTTTAATTTTTAATTTTTTATACACATCAAAAAAATTTTTTTAATATTTATTTAATGTTTTGATTTTATATTATTTTATACACATTTATTTAAATATTTTATTTTATACTCCACCAAGTATTCGAATAGAGAATGTTTCGTTCCAAAAATTCTAAATAAAATTCGCACAATTTTAAGTAATTAAAAAAAAAATATAAAATTTTTATTGTATGTAAAAACAATAATCAATTTAAAAATTTCTGCTGCATAATTTAAAATTCAATTGAAAAATATAAAAAATAATTAATATTGAAAGAATAAGTATGTGTATAACAAAAAAATTTCTTTTGTTTTTATTACAATTGCATTGTATATGCAAGTACCTTCTTCCTATATTGAAATCGATAACGTGTTATACTAAAATAAAAAAAAAAAATTATGAATTTATTTTAAATATATAATTGCTATATTTGTGTGTTTCTTTGAACTTTTTATAAATATCACACTTTTATTTCACATGTATAACAATATTATGTATTATGTATAACACATATACAATATTCTTCTACAGAAACGTCATTCATATATATAAATTTCATAAAATTGTATGCAGTTACTAAATTTTTTTATTTAGTAAATTTCTTTTTGTTATATTAAAATTTTTGTTTTATTTTAATATTAATCATTCACTTTTCAAAGACCCTTTATTCAAAATTGAATTAATTAATTAATTATTATTTCTTTCTTTGTTTCTTTTTCTTCTATAATATAAATATATGTACATACATATATATGTATGTATAAATAACAAACTCATTCATTTAACAAACATGTGCATTTGTATTTATGTATATAAGTAGTATAACAAATTAACAATAATAGTAAAGTATATTTTAGAAAAAAAAAAAATCAAAAACTTTTATTTTTCTTCAAAATAACTTAAAAAACTTTTTTTAAAGGAATTGGTAAGCAGCCATTCAAAATTATAAACAAAAAAATTTTGTAAATAAATAAAAACAAAAACAAAAAAAATTTTAACCAAAAATAACCGTATATATACCGAATTAGGTCAAAAAATTTATCGAATTTAAATTGTTATAAAAAAAAACTAACAATTAGAAAAAAAAAAAAAACAATAAACAAAAATTTTTTTTTCTTATTATATCGAATGTTTTTATATACCGTAAAAAAAAAAATAATTAAAAGATTTATGACGAATGAAATATATAATTAAAAAATAAGAAAAAAAAAGGAAAACACACAATAAAATATAAAAAATAATAAAAAAAAAATGCACGAGCTTTTACCGTTAAAAAATTATAATATTATTTTTTAATTGTACCGTTCAAAATGAATAACACTCTAAAACTGAAACACTCCGATTCAAAACGAATTCTTTTATGGTGCTTTTTTTTTTCGTTTCTTTAAAAACAACAACAAAAACAAAAAAATTTTAATAAAATTTCGCCTGCCATCAAAAAATATACATACATACATAGCATATATATTTTTTCTCTTCTATTTTTACATTTACTAGGTGATATTGTATAAAAACGGTTTACAGTGTAGTGTCATTTATCAAAAATTTCAAATCAAATTTTTTTAAACTTTTCAATTACATTATAATATTCTTTTAACATTTATAATATTCCAATAATATAAATTATATACATTTTTTCTTTAACCAGATTAGAACAATAATCATCTAGTTTATATGACAGTTTAAGTAATATGACTTGAAATTATCTCGTAACTCAAACTATTTTTTTATTATGTCAGCTTGAAATCCCGAAAATGACGTTTTGTTATTACATTTAAAACTAAGTAATCAAAACTGTTTCAGACACTGTTCATCACCTACCTAGTAAACTCAATGACTTCAGAAACCGGTTCATGGTTATTTACAATAATCATGCACTAGCCCTATGCGTAGAATAAAAAAAAATCAATATGTTTTAGTTGAATTGAATGAAGCCGGCTTCAAGTCAAGTAATGATTCTAGTACACTTAATACTGCTATATGAACGAGATAAATGATGCCATTTCTTTTCCAAAAACATAAATTTTCTTTAAAATTGAAGTCCGACCATAACTCTGAGCGTCACCGATTGCTAACCTGACACTAAAGCTAACCGTAATCCAGATCTCGACCTTAACTCTGACTCCGATACAATTCGCATTACGAAATAGACCTTGACCCTGAGTTTGACTCTTATCTTTATGTACATATACATAAAAAAGTTAATTAAAAAAAATATGTTTTGAATTTTTCATTTCGACCTCAACTAAAATAATCAAAAGGACTTAAAATTTTCATTCTAAAACGTAAAACTTAAAATCAAAGAATCTACTTTAACAAATAAACATTGAAATTATTTTTACTTGCATCTAGTATGTAATCTACCTAAATGCTAAATGCGTTAATAAAAAAATGCAATTTTGATTTCTAAATGCATAACTTAAATTCACATTAGGCCTACATTTTAGTGTTATTTCAATGCAAGGTTCCACATTCAGTTTACATTTTTATTTAAATATTATTCCAAAATCATTCATATTGCAATTCATTAATTATAAAACATAGTTATAAACAAAATTTACTCACAAGAACTAAGAGGAAAAATAAACCAAATGCATTCTATAACCTATAATTGAATGGGATAAATTTCTTTTTTTGACAATTGTAACAAAAATTAACTAGGAATTTTATTTTTATTCATGTCTTTCTAATTTTGAATAATTCACAAAAAAATACACGGACTAGCGACATCTTTTGATGAAAATAAAATTTAATTTTTAAAACATTCTGTAAATGTTACTACATAACATATGCAAGAAAACGAGAAATTATATTTGTTGCATATACACAGAAATCTTACTTAGAAATCAAGGGATGAATGCTATTTAGGCGGAAAGATTTATATTGCATTTATATTGTTTTGATAAACGCCTAGTATTTTGCAAGAACTAGAAAATCAGTTCAAATCTTGGTCTCATATCAGTTCAAATCTTGGAACCTAATAGAATCTATTTTCAATAAATATTTAAAATGTGGAATGTAATAAAATAATTTCCACTAATATTATATTCTTATTTATGTAGAATAACATGATTAAGTGCTTTTTCCTACAATTTCCTACTATTCGCGCACTCTAGCGACTGATTAATTAATTATTTAGCTGTTGAACCATTACATTGTTACTATTTTACACATAGGCACACTTCCTAGATTTAACGGTAAAAAAAATACCGTTTTTCTTCGTAAATTACCAAAATGAAATATTTAAATTTAAAATTCAGACTTTTTGAATTGAAATTTCTCCTCGTAAACTATAAATTTCGAAAGACTCACACTAGTATGTTGTAAATTAAGTAAGCTTAACTAAATCAGGAATCAGGATCTGTGGTTTATTATAACGACTTTATTAATAATTCATTATTTAAAGTTTATTATATACTTGAAATGAAAAAATAAATAAAAGTATACTTAAATGTTTTATTTAAAAAAATGTATTTTATTTTAATTTTTCATACTAATTTCAGATATATAAAAAATTTACTCATAAAACTAATAACATTATAATGAAATTTTTAATATCGCCTAAATTCTAAAAATTACAAATAATTTATACTTTGGTATTTCTTAATATAAAATAAAAGTATGAGCAATAATTATATACACAAACATACATATACAAAATTAATATACAAAATTATAAGGTAGATAATATTTTAATGAAAATTAAAAACACCAACCGCGTACACTATAATTAAAACAATATCATTAAACACGAATTAAAAATACAATCAGTTGATTTGTCTTATATAAAAATTAAAAATACATGTGTCGTTTATTTTTCAGATTTTATCTTTAATTTAAGGACAACATATGCACCAAGCCGTAATAAAACTATAATAATTACTAAAGCATAGAAATTAAACCAAAACTTGTCTCCTCTCATTGCAACTTCATACAAAAATTTTTCAGGATGCCTAAAAGATAATAAATTGTAATTACAACATTTTTTTTTTTTTTTAAATATAATTTTACCGATAATGACAGTATATCATTCTTTCACATTCTAAAGCTTCTCTTTTTTCACCATAAATTGAACCAACATATCCTTCCAACGCATATCTTAAATATGATAAATGTGTGCCCCATTTCAAATAATATGGAATATCTCTTAGATTAACACCAAAGCCAGCAAACATCATAATTGGAACCATTAAAACTGGAGCAAAGAATGTTCCGTTCTGAAAATTTGTTGAAACAAAATAATATTAAAACCTTACAATTTGAATATGTAGGTTATTGCGAAAATAACACAAATTAATTAAACCCAAAATTGAAAATTAAGTAAATTCAAAATAAGAAATCAAAGATTTGGAAACATATTCAAAATATTCTTACCACAACACTAAACCAAGCACCAATAATAAGTCCTGTGCTTTGACCAATAAAAACTATTAATAAACTGATTGCAAAGAACATTACAAAACGGAACATTTCCAGTGGTTGATCACTTAAGAAATATATTATAATTGTGAAAATTAAACAACAAAATGTCTACAATGAAAAAAAGTTGGAAATATTATAAAATTTGTAACAAAAATATTAATATTGTATATTTAATTACCGATAAAGGTAAATCAAGAAGCGATACTGCAGCATAATACGATTTCAATGAATACCATCTATTAAAATGTTCCTTTAACAAAATATTCATTTCCATTGGAACTAAAAATAAAAAATTAATTAAAAAATTTCAAAAACTTACACAATTAAAACAAAAAATTAACTTACACGTTAATACAGTTAACATCATTGTTGTCATTGAATGATGCATTAAAATAGCAAATAATAAATAATAATTATCAACAACTCTTGAACCTTCATTACCAGCATCCATATATAAAAGTCCTAAAACAATTGCCAAAAATATATTAACAGCTATTCTCAAATGTGATAAGGTCGAGTCTCGTTTCAATTTCATAAATTCCATGTACATTAAAATTTTAATTTGATTCCAAGTTGTTGTATCTTCCAATGATCTTGCTTTTGTTTTTGGTGGCACAGGGTTTTTTCTCATTAGATCTTCTGCTTTACATATTTTCGAAGGATCTTCAAACCATTCAATATTACGACCATTTTGCATTTCTTTACACAAATAATCAACTTTATCTTCACCATATTCCCGGCATGCTAATTCAATAACTAAAAATTATGATTATATTAAAATAAATGTCACAATTCTTGAAAATTCTATTTTCTATATACTCACTATAATCTGCTGGATTGTGATACTTTGGACATGGTAAATCAACTTCTTGTAAAAATTTCACTAATTTTGAAGTTCCACCTTGATAAACACATTTTCCGGCTGATAAAACATAGACAAGATCAAAATTTTGGAAAAGTTTCGCTGTCGGTTGATGTATCGTACAAATTATAGTTCTTCCTTGACTTGCTAATTTTTGTAATAAATCTATAACTCTGCAGCATGAATAACTATCTAATCCACTGTCAATAGATATAAAATATAAAAATATATAAATTTCTCAAAACTTGTCTGTTATGACTATGCTGCTTACGTTGTAGGTTCATCTAAAAACATTATAGTTGGATTATTTATCAATTCTAATGCTATTGATAAACGTTTTTTCTGACCACCAGATAATTTTTTAGCTAAAGTATCAGAATGTTCATAAAGACCAAGTATCAAAAGAATTTCTTCTATCTAAAACATAATCAAAAAAAAAATAACCCAATTCAAATTTTCAATTTTTTTTTTTAAACAAATTTACCCTTCTCTCTTTAAGTTCATATGATAAATTTTTTCCTAATTTCAATTCAGCGGCACATCTCATATTTTCAACCACAGTTAATAATTCATGAAGTCTATCATCTTGTGTAATATAACAAGTTTGTCTTCTGAAGGCATCTATGTATACAGAAATAAATAAGAATTGTCAAAAAATTTTTCAAAATAAATTTTATTAATATTTTACTATACCTATATAAAATAAAAAGAATATTAAAATACTTACTTAAATCTCTTGGTCTACCATTCATAAGAACTGCTCCTGTAACTCCAGTTGTTTTAAAACCAGAAAGTACATCCAATAATGTTGATTTACCAGCACCAGATGGGCCCATAATTGCAATAAGTTGACTTCCAGGAAATTTTCCACCAACATTATGAAGGATTTCTTTTGGAGCTATATATATGGAGGCATAGACAAAATAATTAATATTTTATATTTTGTCAATATTTTAAATTTTCTATAACAAAACAATGGAATTTAAAAACGAAAATTATGAAATTGAAACTTCAACAAGAACAAAAATATACCTTGGCAACATAACCTCAAAATTTTCTGTGCATTTATCAAAAGGAATTATTATATACATATAGTTACATGATTACTTTTATTATCGTATTCAACTGTCTTATTAAATGACCTTACAAAATTGCACAGTATGATGGCATAAAAAAAAAATTATCCAAAAATAAATTCCATAAATCAATAATTCGCAAAAAAAAAAACAAAAAATGATTAATAATATTTTTTACATATACAATAATATTAAAAATTTTGTCTTTTAGGTGTTTACACAGCATAATTACCGATTGAGAGAGAAACATAAAGCTTTATCGTTTAATAATGTCAAAAAAAGATATTTTTTTGCGATATTTCACCAGTTTTACCTTCAATAACGTAAAAAGATTTTAGTTTTTTACGTACAAGGACAAAAATTTAACAATAAAATTAAAATTTTTGAAATTTTTTTCTGTAATGCAAAGAAAACTTGAATTACCTACTATCATTGTTACGGGCAATAATTAATTATTTGCAAAAATTTGCAAATTACAATAAATATTGTAATTAACTACATTACACATGAGAATCATCTCTTACACCATATCATATTTAAATAGGAATGATAATACAATAATTGTTACATACATACATAAAATTATAATTGATGTTAATGACTTATAAATTGTAAATAATATACGATGTACGTAATGAGTGCATCTTGCACATGTTTTACATATTATAAAATTATTAAATTTTAAAAGTAAATCAAATTTTAATCAATAAATAATCTATTTAGTCAACATTTTTTTCTTTAAAAGATCATTTTTAATATTATTGTAATATAAGCAAATATTTAAAATAAAGAAAAAATTCTTATCTTTTATTATATTTTACTATTTTCCAATAAATTTTACATTGTTCGTTCATATTATAATAAAAGAAAATATATAATTTCTTATCTTTTGTATATAAAATGAAATTATGTCAATTAAAAAAATAATTATTAAAGAAATTAATTAACATAAACTTAAATATCATATATAATGTGAATAATATGTTTAATACTATACGAAAAGATTAACAAGCAGTGAATGTAGATTTTACGATAAGTAAAGCATTATCTAATTTTGTGTAATGGGATAATTAATATATAAGTAATAATAATGAAATTTGCAGATTAAGCAATAGAGGAAAACACTTTTTCTTAACAAGTACTTCTTCCCTATTCTTGGAGTACTTTCAAATATAGCTTTAAATGATTAAAATTAGGCTTATCACGCATTCCCTTAGCAAATATATAATTTTATTATAATTCCCAAAACAATAATATAACATCTTCTGTTACTCTTGACAATGACATTTGCAACATTTTTTCTATTTTATTAAATTGACATTTTAATAAGTTAAATGAAATTACGGTAAAAGAAATATATTCAAATGTCAAAAATATAATTTACTTATAAAAAATTATCATCGACCAACAATCATCTGCAATTAAGCATTTTTCGCAATTGATATTTTTTAAAAAATTATTTCTCACTTACACATTAACATTATTAAAGAAATGCAAAAAAAAATTTAAAATAATAATCATTTGCGTTGTCAACATAAAATGAATTTATGACGCGTACGGCATGTTGCATTGTAATTCATGACCAACGTCAGTTGCCCGCATTTTCTATATGGAGAAACGGCCTGTATATTTACATACATAAAATACATAAATTATTTCCTTATTTAAATTAATTAAACTTTTCACCGTCTTTAGGATAAGAACAAAATACTAAAACTGAAACTGGTATACATAATAATTTTATATAAGAAAATTGAAATAATATGAAATTAAATGTCATAATCTATAGGTACATACGTCGCTAGATAGCTTCATTTTTCAAATTAGAAAATATGTATGAATAAAAAATTTACATACAATTATATTAAAAAATTAATATGTGGTATAATTTATTTATAATTTCACATATTGTACACAAATATACAAAAGTTAATAATTATTTGATACGTACAGTATGCATAAGATAATTATTATATAAAATTGATTTTCTTATCAAAATGGATTTGTTCAAAGTTCATTAATTTTATGAACTTTATACCTTACAAATGACATTTAATAAAGTTAGCACTTCAAATCAAATATTGCTTCCCACACATCAAATACATATTCCAATATTATAATTTATATGCGTAGTTCGTATACAGTATTTATATAAATATATTTTATTATTTTGAATCCTATTTTGTTTTGATTTTTTTATAAATAAAATAATTAATACTAAATTTTATGGTAATTTATTTTAAAATATAAAAAAACAACTGGTTATTTTTTTTTTTTTTTGATAATAAATCAAAACAAAATTATTTGTTATAATTGTTATATTTGTTTATATTTTTATTTTTATATTTTTTTAATTTTTCAGTTCAGTATTCCAATTTTATTTAATTCAAAGAACTTTAACCTTAACGGTATTCCCTAAAACACTGGTATTATACTGTATATAAATATATAAGATGTATGTAATTATAAAATTTATTTAAAATAAAATTGTATTTTAATTATGGTTTTTAAATCTTTAATTTTGAATTTATTCATTATATTAAATATACATGTATATACAAATGAATTAAAATAAATGTAAACATAGGGGTGATAATAAAAAAAACATGGTATGTGGTACAAAGAAATAAATATTATAGAATCGCAATAAACTTATTTTTTTTTCTCTTTTTAATACTTTTTTTTGGTTAATTTTTATTGTATTTTCGGTCCAGATTCAATTTATATTCCTCATTGAAGCTCCGTTATGTTCTTGATTTTCTCTTTTATAAAATTTTATTAAATATTTTGTTTTATCAATTTTCAAGTTTAAGTATAATATTAATATTAATATTAAAAGAAGAATAAACTTTTATGAAAATTGTAAAAGTATGAACTAAAAATCAAAAACAAGTGACACTGAAGAATTTTTTCTTATTTGTCAAAATGACAATTTAATAATAAAAGTGAAATCCTTAAAAAATTACGTCTTAAGCACGATATAAAAGTAGGCCGTTTCACAGTATATCAAAGATTTGCAACTAACGCTAGCCACAAAATTTTGATGCGACATGACGAACGCATCATAAATTAGAATTGTATGTTGTCAACGCATCTGATTATTATTTTAGTTTCTTTTTTCACATTTCTTATTGCATACTCGTATAAGTGATTTTTTTATATGACAAAATGAATGATGAAGAAAGCATTTTAATACACTTAATTGCAGATGATTGTCATTTGCAAAGTTAAGCGAATGACGTAATTATCATGATCACCAAATCTTTGACATACTGAGAAACAGCGGTAAATGTTATAAATTAGAATTTGTTATTGTTATTGACATTTGCCCTAAATGTATATACTCGTATAACGAATATATGTTACGGGTAAATTAATTGCATTTATTTCAAAATTGAATTTAAAATATTAAGAGTTAAACTTTTATACAAATTGATTTTAAAAATTATTTATAAACAACAAAGTTACAATTTTCTATGACAATTACAAAATTAGTATTTGCATTACATGCAAACGAATATGTCAATTTTCAAAATTTTCTCAATATTTATATTTATAATTATCATTGTGTATAATATATTTTAATTGTTATAACATTTTAACTTTTCATATTAATAATATCTAAAACAAATTGATTTAAAAAAAATTTTTAAATTCTTACAATATTGTTGCTATTTAATTATTGTATAATAATAATAAATTGGTATCACAACATTTTGAGTATACCTATGTATTATATTCTACGTATAATATGTATAAGATTAGATTATTTTCAAAGTGCAATAAGTTTACTATCAAGATTTCTATTCCTATATATTTTTATATTATTTAATTGTAATTTAAAAATTATTTACTCTTTAACTTTTGATTATTAGAAAAAGAGTTTTGTAATTTTATTTAATTACCCTACTGGTTCATATTTGTTTAAATAATTTCTAAAATAATATAGAGAAATCAATTTTAATGTTTGTCAAATAATTATTATATTTTGTGTTTAAATATATTTCACTGGAAGTACACACATAAAATTTAAAAACAAATATCTTCCTGTTAATTTCTAACTTATATAAATAAATTAGGACATATTACCAACCTACACCGTTTATTTTAATATACTTGTATAACAGTTTGAAATTATTTCTGAAATATTTTATTGCAAGACCAATTTTCTTTAAACTTTATTTAAGAGGCGATTAATATTTTTGGTAAATAATATTAAAATTAATTTAATTAAATAATTTCGAAAAAAAAAATCATAACCTCAAATTTACTTTTATACGCACGTTGATTCTTTTTTAATTATTTTCGTTATATAAATTACGTGCAAATAAGCTTAAAATTCAATTCAATTTTAAATATAAAGAAATAATAAAAATATCTTCAATACGTACTTTGTTTTACCTTGCAAATAATAATCAAACAAATATATGTAATATAATAATAATTTTTCGTTTTTTTTATTATTCAAAATGATATTATTGTATGATAAGATTGAAAATTAAAATGATTAGATTATAGCATTTTGCCTGGAAAATTTTCAAAAATTTCAATTTAAACTTTCAAATTATAACATTTTATTAATATAATAGAATTATAATAATTAGAAATAATAATTAATTATTATTATTTTCTAATATAATGCATATTATACGTATATTGCAAATAAATATTATATAAATTCAATATATGTATGTATACGAGTTGTTTTTACAATTTCAATAATAGATCGTAAATTACTGATGTTTAAAATGACGTAAATTCATTTATTAACTTAAAAATTATAAAAACAAAATTTATAATGCAGGTCAGAATTATTAAATGGAAAAATTATTACCGTATTCAGATCATCATCATAATAAACGAGTGTCGATTACATTTTGGATAATATATTGAATGACAACTGGCAACCTTACCAAAATTTAATAGTGATTTGCCAGTCTTCGACATTAAATAATTCAGTTCTATTCAGAAAATTCACAAAATTATGAACTAATTTTAAAAAATCTAATTTTTTCTCTTTAATTCAAGAAGCAACCTTTAAATAGATGCAATATACTACGTCACATATATGTAGGAAGAGTTCGGTTCTTTAAAAGAAAATTAAATTAAATTAATTCCGATTTTATCATTTTCTCTTTTCTTTTCAAACCTAGTAAAAATTTTCATTATTCTTCCGAAAAATTTAATTATATATTAAATCACATAATTTTTTCTAAAGTTATGAAAATTTTCAAGTGAACAATTTTAAAGACGGAAGAGATTTTTCTGCGTATACGAATTAAATACGTGATTATTTGTAAAATGCATAATTCTATTACGTTTTTTAAATAAAATTATCAATATTTTTTTTTATACTTGAACTGTGAATTTTTAAATAATTCAATTTTTTGCAATTTTAAAAATTTCAGTACTTATAATTCCAATGTTAATTAATCGAAAACTTGTTTTAATTCACTAAAATTGGAAATCTTGTTTGAATTCACGGATAATTTTATCAATAAATTTTTCGAAATCTAATTGTTATATTACTATAAAATCTTTTGTCAAACAGAAATTCTTAGAAAATTTGTAATACATTTAGAATAACCAAATTTACCGTTATGGTAAATACTAAATAAAATAACGGCAAAATTTTAATTTTAAATTTTAAGCCTAAATTAAGTTTAAACAAATTAATAGTCCTTATTGTTTTTGAAATCTTGGCTCAGTATAACAATTTTAAAATTAAATTTATAATTTTTGAATAATTTTCGTCCCCAATATCCATTTTTAGTATTTTCATTAAAAATATTCACCATTATATTGTATAACATTAATAATTATGTTTTTTTGATTAAATTATAAAAAATCACTTAAATATTACTTACTTCTTTTAATAAATCCTTCATTAACCGTATATGATAAATCCTTAAATTCTAAATCAACTGGTGATCTAGCTGGTAATTGCGAAAATAAATCTGTTGCATTATTATCATTTTTATCTTGTTGTTTTATAACATTAACAATTTCCTGTATTTGTCCATTTGCATTATATTGTTTTATTTTATTATTACATGTTGTACATGATAATGGCGATACTGCTGCTGCTCCTGATGATGATGATGTTAATGGTACTGTCGTACCATTATATACTGGTTTCTCTTCTTGATTAACCATAATACCAGTTAAAGCTCGAGCATCACCTTGTATTAATTCCATTTTATGTTATCAAATGATATTTGATTTTCCCGTTATATTTACCGAAATCGATTTACAAATCGAATTTGCCGCGATTAAATCAATTTTATAATTAAATTTGTTGACACCCGATTATTGATATTAACACAATGAAATTAAAATCACATTTAAATTCAATTTAATTGTATACTTTAAGTTTATTCTTAAGTTATTGAAGAAAAAACTAAGCAGAAAAATAAAAAGAAAAAAATTTATATTAATAATTATTTGATAGCATACATGCAAACTGTTATACATATATTTAATATAGATATACTTATATATTATTAATACGCGATTTTATTATTTATTACTTACTATTTATTATTTTTCTTTCAAATTATTTTAAATTTAAACAAGGAATTAATCTTATCAGTATATAATAAAAAGCAAAAGAAAAAACAAAGAATGAAAGCAAAATTATGACTCTTTACTACAATGCATAGCTTGATCTACATATACATACATACATATATACATACAAGAATTATACACGTACATATGTAGATAATAATAATTACAATTATTCAAATAAATTATTAATTTATGAATAAAATCATTAAATTATTAAAAATACACCGAATATTTAGTTTTATATTAAAAAGTTTAATTTTTTCACTGATTACATTTATTGCACACGTTGTGTTCCTTTAAGTAGTGTAAAATTCGCGTCAAATAGCTTTTACCTACTAGCCAATCATTTAAATACGATTAATTGTAAGAATCTTTCCGGTAGATGGATTTAATAGCTTTTCTATAATGTAATGCCAAATTTTGAATTTTAATATTTGAGTGATACAAGAGACCAGTAATTGTATTCAGTTATAAAACTTATTTAATTAAATTCTCTCGTGTCACTGTTACTTCGAAATTAAAATTTTATAAGTAATATTTAGGTCTAACTATTAAAACACATTATTATATTGTTTTTGTTTTTGTTTAATTTACAAAACTATTTTCAACTTAACACATTTTTTTCTCTTTTCATGTAAGTAGAACGCAAATATAGTAATCAATTCTTATAATTAATTGCAATGAGTATAGGTTAATTTTTGAATTTAATTCGTTAGGTATAATAAATTTGATTTTCCACTTGTAATCAAACAAAAAGAGTAAGCAATTCAATTATATAAAATTGAAAACGGATGAACTACCCTACTCCGAAATTGCAACGCTACATTATTAAAACACAATTCAGCTCGTAGTTACCCCATACAATTAATGAATTCAAACTTTTGTACATTATTCTTTAATTTTTCTTTTGTTGCAAAAATAAATAAACTCTGTTTCGAAGCTCTTATGTGTTGTATATGTTTTGTACACATGAAATTTAAATTATTTTTTTGACATGATTCATTAAACTTATATTCTCAGATTATTATTTTTAAATATGTATACAAAAAAATTAAATATATAATATAATATTGATGAATAATCACGTTTGCAGTAATATGAGTTGATTAATAATGTAAACACATTAATATATACATAATTATATTTACAAGTAAAATATTTGTCACACATTTATATATTAAAATTAAATATATTGACAATAAATAAAATAAAAGTGTAAGTTTTGTTTTATACTACATTGTATTAAGCAATCATGTATACATAATATGTATGTGTGGGCTTTAATAATTACTTTTCTTTTATAAGTAGAAGCTATACTCAATTTTAATTTTTGTTCTAAAAACTGTTGATCTTCTTTATGCAAAGTAAACAAAAAAGTTAATTTTACATACCACTCACATTTAAATCTTTTCAAATATTTAAATTTATAAAGTTCTAGAAACATACATTAAGTCTGTTTATAAATTATAAACCTATAATATGGTAATTAAAATAAATATTTCTAAAATATCAGTTATGTAGTTAATAGTGTTGAATTCAATCCGTTTAAAAAAAATATTTATTACATGGATTTTCACAATTTCTTGCAAAGCCTTGTACATTTTTATTTGCGCTGAGGTTTTAAAGTAAATTTTTAGTTGCTAAGTTACTGTCAAAATCAAACTGCGATAACTAAAAGAAAATCTGATGTATAGTCAGCAGATAACCGACTGCAATGTATATTGTTTAATTTTGTGAAGGTGTTACAGAAAGATAATAAAAAAGCGTTTTAAAAAATTCTTTATAATGTTAATTTCGATTTTCAAGCCTTCATTTTTCCAAAAAATTTATAGGTTCATTGTAATACCCCGAATTTAAATATTTAATTTCAAGGAAATTTGTTAATTATTTAACTTTATATGCGCAAAAATGTAAAATCGATCTTAAGAGTCCAGCAAAAAAGTCCAGTTCCTATTTAGAATTGAATATTGAAATTTTGATTGCATCACTGTGAGCATTGTTGTTATACATAATGTGTACTATACCTACAATGAAAAAAAATCAGTACAATAGCTTTTGAACTTTGAGCTTAGCTTACATATGTACATTTCAAATACATATATATTTTTTAGCACAAAACAAAAGTGTGATCTTGAAAAAATTCCTTATCTTTTTATTCAATAATGGTAATAATAACAAATAAATATATATAAATATGCATGTATGTAAATTAAAATAGATGTTTTTATAAATAAATATTAAAATATTTAGCACAAGTATTTATAATATGGTAATATAATTTATTATATTTTGTACATTATATTAATAAAATATAAGACAAAACAAAAAAGGAAATTATTTTAATTTAAATTTTTTAATTTCACGACATTAAAATTAAATAAATTTTTGTATACATACATATATACATAACAAATAAATAAATATATCAATTGTAAAGTTTGCAAAATTTATTTTTATTTACACACATTAATTTTTTTTTTCTAAATATAATTGCAAAATAAATTTGCTAATAAAAATACAGGTTTTAGTTTGCTTTAATATATTGTTGATTACTTGAAAGTAAATTAGTTAAATAAATAGAAAATTGTAAGAATATTAAGAAGCTAAAAATGTCTACAGCTTCACATTATTAGCATAAGTACATACATATATATATGTATATACAACATTTCCATATTGAATTTTAATGTATGAATTTTAAAGTAAGTCAATTTTAAAAATTCCAATATGTTTTTTTTTTCCTCATTTATCTTCAAACAATATAAGAACTATTCTAATCGCCTATATGTACATAATATAGGTACTTGAAAAAAATCTTAATAACTTTGAAAAATAATTCTAACAGCAGATTTTACTAAAAATATTCAAATATACAGGACTGTTCACGTAAAATTTCAAAAAATTTCAAAGATGATTCTTTGATTAATTAACTAGCAAAAAATTGTACGAGTTGGAGTAGAAAGTATGACTTAAATCTAATTCATTATAGAACCGAAAACAAAGAGCAATCAATAACATGTAAAACAAGCTCCCGACTGTTACTTTGACCAAAGAATCATCCCTGAAAGTATTTGCTATCTTATTCGACACACTCTGTGTATACTATGAGAGTAAGAATATTAATTATAATTTCTTGAATCTGGTAAGAATGTTAATCATAATTTCTTGAATCTAAAAAATTATTTTTTTCACTTTTAATTTTTGAAATTTCAAAAAAAAATTCGTTCAGACATGCTCGTCATGAATCTGCAGAAACTGAAAGTATGATTGGATAGTTTTATTTGCAACTGATAATAATTTTATAAAAGTATACCTGTATTTTATTACTTAAATTAATGTTGATTTCAACTGTCGAATAGATTTTTCAATTAGTGACTGACGTAGAGTATAATTAATAACTATCTCATTGTACATTCTGCAGTACCTACATATTAGATAATAATTATAATATAAACGCTTGAAGAGATTTTAAAACAAAAAAATATATTATTGAATATTTTAACTAATGTAAAATAATATATATTGTATATATATATGTACATATGCATATATACAAAAATATTATTGCATATAATAGACCAATATTAAGTAAATGTACAATATTATCTAAAACTTCATATTGCTGCTATATTGAAATTCCTTGAGTTACAAATATTTCATTTTTATGATATATACACATGACTACAGTAAATTTTAACTTTTATGATTTAATTAAAAATAATTCTAGATATCTACTATAAAATTATAAAAATGAACTTTGTACTAAATACGTATTCAAGATAATTTTTTTTTCATTTCAAGTTATAATTATACTTTAGAATTTAGAGTACTTACATATACTCGTAAATTTAAAAAAAAACAAAAAATTTAACATGAACTTGAATCAATTTGGATTAAAAGCAAATGACTAATGTACATTATGTATATATGTATGTATAGTTGAATTGATTAAATGTTAAGTTTATTATGGTTATTATATAGAATTAGATATTTTAAACTGATATGCAATTAATATACATAAAAAACCCTTGTTCATAAGTGATAAAGTTTTTATACCATAAATTGTATTTGCTTACAATAATAAATGAACTTTATCCTTATCACTTGCTTAAGTAACCTTAATATGCATTGTAAACCTATAAAACTATCAATTTATAAATCTTGAAGAAATCTTGATATTTCTGTACAAGGGAAAAGAAGTTAGCAAAAGGAAATTAGAAATTATCGCAAAATTTGTTTTATATAAGAAAGTTAATTGGTAAAGTAATTCAAAATTGACGACCTGAAGCACTATGGCAAGCATCGAAGTTGCAATAATCTTGCAGTTACCTCTTTCAAACTGAATAGTATGGTATATTACAATATACCTGTAATTTCAAAGATAACATAAATAGTCATATATAATGTGTAATATTCTATGACTATAGTATAAAACAATATTAATATGCATTGTTTATGTATACATAGAAACATGAGAGAAAACAACAATAATTATTGCTATTTCCAATTGCACTTGTGTTATCATGAAATAGAATCCCAGGAAATAACAAAAAAAATTTAAATATTTTAGTTATCAGTATGGGATCCTAAAAATATTGAAAAAACTTAAATAAGTAATTATAAGATTTTAATATTTTGCTTAATTTCTAACTAAAAACGTTTGTAATTAAATTTTTTATATTTTCTATATGAACCCGGATATACTAATGAAATTCTCGCTAAAACTTTTATTCTGACATTAATAAGTCCTTTTACGAATGTTTTATAAACTTAATTTTCTATATATGTATCAAATAGTTTTAAAGCTCGTAATTAAGTACATTCCTCCATAAAAATATATAAATATAAAATATTTGAGTATTTTAGTATTAATTGAATTAATTACAACTAGATACAAATTTAAAATTTTAAAATTATAGAAAAGTTACAAGATTATTTGTATAATGTACACATGTTAATACTTAGTGCATGTCCACTTCGCTATATTTGATAATTGTCAATAGCATTAATTAAATAATATAGTTTAGTAAACACGTTTTTTGTTTAGTTGACTTTCTAGTTGATTGATATTCACCAATAATATTAGACAATTGCGGTTGAAAATTGACCAATGACATTTTCAATACATTTCATTACTTAAAACTGCGCTAATAAGTACTTTATATATATGGTTAATTCATTCCTTGCGTTGATGATTATTTTAGTTTACGGATTATGTTATCCACTTGACGACTTCATTATTTGTAACTACATGCTCATTTTTTATTCTTTAACTATTCTTTAACATAACTCTAATGATTGGCATTTATTCGATGGACACCCTTGTTTACTTACTTACATGTAGAGTGCAATAATAAACCTGTATAGGCTAAATTGATTTAGTTTGCTTGTTGGCCTCCAATTTCTTTATTCCATTCCGCTTGATTCTCTATTTGTAGATTCAAAATATTAACAAAAATAGTTAATAGAATTTCTTCCGAGGATTATTAACGTTTTTCGGATAATATTGGTACACAAATAATTTGTTAGTCCTTTTTCAAAATTCATGAATGTTTCCGTGCCATAAAATAAACGAAATGCATCCAACAATTGCCCAAAAAAGTTGTAACATTTTTAAAATTATCAAATTTTACTAATTTGAATTTTCCAGTAATCCAAAAATTTATTTTGAATTTTTTTTTCTCTTTACATTTTATTTATTAACAAAAAGTGTTGCCAAACAACAATCAAATGTCAGCTGATTTTAAATATAAAATTTCGATCGATTTTTCTTGATCGATAATTGTGATTTGATCTCGTATTTAAAATTTAATAAGTACACACTTTTTTCTTATATTTTATACACAAAATTAGTTTAATCTCTTTAAATTTTCTAAAAAATATTTAATTATACAATCAATACAGATTTTTCCCATTAAAAACAATTATATTCAATAGGTCGATTTCAGAAACGACCTTTGCCTTTCATTCAAAATTCTTTTAAATAAAATTTAACTAAGTATACTACTATTATGTTCCAGAACCTATTTCTTTTTAGTATACTATTATAATAATTTTTAACAATTAAAAAATAAAATAAGAAAAAAAATATAAAATATAAAAATTAACAAAATAGTTTATGAAATTAATTTCCGTTCATTCATTAAATATTGTAAAAATTTGATATTCAACTATTTTCAGAAAATACAATTTGTTAATTCTTTTTCAAAATATGTACATTTCTATTGTAAAAATAAAATTATTTATCTATTGACAATAAATTTCAATTGATTTTCTTATTTTATTTTAAATGTGGATTAACAAAATAATTACAATGATCAAAATTATAAAATGATATACATATGTATGTATGTAATGTAATATCTAATCCATAGTACGTAATTAAGTAAGCGTCAAAGCATCAAACGAATATATAAAAAAAATTTGGATCATCCAATATAAGATAAAACAAAGATATCAAAAAATAGACAGTAAAATCGATCAATCTATCATACAAAATTACCAAATATAATTATATACGTAAATACATATATTATAAATTATAACAGATTTTGCTACCGTATTCCACATTTCTATACATATACATGTGTTACCGTGTTTAATTCAAGTACAAACAAATAATACTCCCGTAAATAATAACAAATATTTTATTTTTTATTTATATTACATTTTATTTCTCTTTTTTATATATCCGATTCTAGAATGAAATTTTGCAATAATTTAAATTAAAATGAATAAAGAATTTTGTTATACATGTTATATGTATACATTATGTATGTACATATACGTATATATGCATTCATTATTATGACTTAAAATGTTCACCCTTCAAAATTTATATCAAGTACATACTTACATACCGCAAAATATTTCAAAGGTATCAAAAATCAATAGGTATATAGAATCAAAAAAAAAATATAATTAAAAAATTTAAACAATATTCAAATGTTTATATACTTTTATACATATATAAATAATTCACTATTGTCAATTGTAAATTTTACAAATAATTTTTATTGTATGTTATAAAAATTTACAAAAACTTTTTTTTTATAAATTAGTTATATTAATTCTTTTTCTCACATTTAATTCCGTACACTTATGGGTTTAATAAAATATTGAAAATTTTTTATACAATAAATTGTAAATATTCTACTTTTATATAAACAAGAGTTTTATTTACATTTTATATGTAATGTACCTATTTTCACTTTTATCTGTTATATTAAATTTGAAAATTATTGTATATCAATTTCAAAAATAATATCGTTGTTGTATAGGTATGTATGTACAAATGTATAACGATTATCCGTTTGTTACATTTATTTAAAAACAAAAAATATAACAATTTCTGTTTAGAGCGCTCTCTATCTTCTGTTATGTTCAGTACATGACTGAAAATTTATTTCTTTTTACGACCTAAAAAAAAAAAATATTTTAATTTTTTTTTTTTTATTTTATAAAAATAGTATTTTTTTTTTTGTATATTTTACAATATGGATGAAATATTCATATATACCTGTAATATTCTCAATTCTCAATATTCATGTATGTAAACTTTTATATTATGAAAAAAGTAAGTGGAAAAGCAAAAAGCATGGCTTAGCTTTTTAAAAACAACAAAGAAAAAGTAAAAAAAAACATCATTGAATGTAAAGAATTACTACTAGTAGTAAAAGTTAAGATTGGGAATAATTTTGAGAGAAATGATAAAAAAAAAAAACAAAATCAAGTAAGAAAAGAAAAGAAAACACGTTTTGAGTAAAAAAAAAGATATAAAAACAAAAACAACAATTTTTCTTTCAGCTACTAAAGGAAGAAAAGTCAAAAGCTTAAGTGAAAGAGATTTTAATTCGTACAATATGCTTTTAACTATTATACTGAGATATTGTAAGTAGATTATTAACGTCAGTTTGAAACTAGATACCAAATATAAGTACTTTATATTATAGTATATATATACATATATATATATATATATATATATGGATATACTTTAATCTATAGATATACATACCTACATATATTTGCTTAAACTGAAAAGTGAGCTGCGACCTACAAAAACCGACTTGAATACATTTTTCTTTTTTTTTGTCTTTAGCATCTTATCAACTTCTACCATAATTTGCAAAAAAATATTATTAATTAAAAAACATTGCAAAAACAACAATATAAAAGAAAAGAAAACATGCTTACTTATAGTATAACTAAAGAGGGCTCTTAAGTATTAACAAAAAAAACATTTGGAAATTAAATAATAAAATAGTAATGTATGAGTTTATTTCGAAATTTTTGAACTAAATTTTTTTATTAAAATTATTTTAAAATTTGAATTTTAATAAAAAATTTTATAATATTAGACGCCATCCTCCTTACCATATAGAGGAAACTTACAAAAATTCAAATATAACCTATTTTCGAAATTTTTTCCTTTTTCTCAAAAAGTGATTGATTTCTACAGATTTGAAATTAAAACTATAATAATATATATGCTATTAACACAATGAAAATTAAATTATGTTTATGAAATACTATGTTATTGCAAGGCAGGCCTGCCCAGGTAGTCGATCGCGATCTATCAGTTCATCAGGACACGAGTTTCAGTTGATTAAGAACTAAACACTGAAAATATTAACAAAATAATAAAAACTCTCTTAAATTTTGTTTGTCTGTATTTTTTTTTTGCAAATTAAATAGCTGGTATGTGGTGAACACAATATGTATTAATCACAGTTTTCAAAGTGAGGCGACACATAAAATTCGTTGTTGATACTTTGAGCGGTTATTTAATATACGTCGCGTTCGCATCAGTTAAAGCTGCAGTGAACGTGAATATTGTTCACAATGCTTTGGCAAATGACTGCTGCTATTGTTTGCTTTGAAATAAGTCATTTGAATTTTGTCCATTTTCCAATAATGCCAAAAATCTCATTAATTTGATATTTGCTAAATTTTTTTCATTTTTAGTTTTCTTTTTTACTTTTCTATTATTTTATTTTTTGTTGAAATTTTTTTGAATTTTAAAATGAAGTAAAATAATTTGAAGTTGATTTAGTTAAACATCTAATTTTTGTTTTAATGGGAAAATTTCGAAGAAGTTGGATCCAATAAAGCGGTTGCAGTACACAACTGAGATTCACTAATTTCAAAATTGGAGTAATACGATTCTGATACGATACGATATAATACGATACAGATTTCGACATTTCCCTGTAACTTTAAAGATTTCTCTTAATTATCGATGTGCATTGTTTAGTACTTATGTATTAAAAGCCGGCTGATGATATTTTTCTTTGAAATATTTCTTATAAATTCGGAAATTATAATAATAAAATAATAAAAAAAAATAATTGTCAAATTAATACGAAAGAATAAGGTAATCGTAAAAATATATTTTGTTTTGCCTCTAAAAAGTCTTAAACACATTATAGTCATATTACATATCTATGCACATGTATGTGAGCACATTGTTTATATTTTTATTTTACTATACAATTCCCATTCAATTCGAATATGTAATTATGCAATATATGCAAATAAATTTTATGACCGTATATTATTGTTTCTCTTGCAACATTTCCATCTGATCTATGCAGTTAAATAATTTTTTCGTCTATATACATATATTTATGTAATTTACCTACTATTTATTTATGAACTAAATATTTATTCATTGCATTCATTTTAACATACATACATATGTAAGTACGCATTGTATTTTAAAATATATATATATACCGGTTCAACAGGTTTTATTTTACGATATTTTGTACAGTAAAATGTAAGCTTAATTCAAGCTTAACATAGTATACTCTATTACGTCATTAATATAATAATTACCCTGTAATTTCATTATTAATTGGATATTTCAAATAAAAATGTGAAACATAAAGTGATGTATTTAAATTGGTATGGTGAGTGTAGAACAATACAATTCCCAATTTTTAAATAATAAGTATTATAAATTTTATGCATATTTTGTAATTTTCAAAAAAAAAATTATACTCTCCAGAAAATAAGAATGTATGCATGTATGTATGTATAACGGAAAATTTTTTTGTGCAATAGTCAACACTACAAGTCAACACTTTTATTTGTTTCATTTTAATACTTACATTAAGTAGGTGAGTTTGTAATAGCTTTTGCCTTAATGTATGTGCTGACTGTTTTGAAAAATATTAATATAAAAGTGTTAATCGTTTCACTTCTCTTGTCATTTATTTCTCTTCCCATTTAAACTTTTTTTTTTAAATAAAATATGCAATTTTTATTGTTCATTCAAGGGGAATAACCAAGAAAAAATTAAAAATTTTATGGAAATTCTAGTTTTAAAACAATTCTCTCGATTTCTGCAAGTTTTCAAGTCCCGGTACATGCATAACTTATATACAAAATAAAAATTAATTTTAAATTAAATGCACAGGACCGCAATTTTTACCGGAACAAGCAAGTATATAAAATACGCAATCATATATTTTATGTATATAAAAGTGTTATATTGTCGTACTTGTTATACTTTTTCTCAAGTACATTAATACGATCTTCATTTTTTTCTTAATAATAAAAGGTTTTCTTAAAATAAATAAACCAGATAAAATTGTCCTTCAACAACTAAAAATAATTTTTACGGTGTTGATCACCTTAATTTAATAAAAAAAAAGCAAAAAACTTAAATAAAATAAAGAAGTTTATAATAATAATGTTGATCAATTTATAGCATTGTTCTTTACTTGAACAACTTTACTTTTACACTGAAGACGGTTTTTTTATACATAATATAACAGCTACGTATGAACGTAAAATATTTCTAAATATATTTACATGTGTCTGTATGAAACTATATTAAAATATGCTAATGATCTATGTAAACATACAATTATTATTATTATCAAATATGTTTTAACATATATTAAAAATTTGCTTGAAAAATATTTATAAAGCAATATTTTACGGTATATATGTATGTTTCATGACTCTATAATTAAAATTGAATTTAAAATTAATTGTGAATTCATTCATATTTTGCATAAAAGAGAAAAGCTCCCTATATGCGAAATTATTTTTCGGGTTTGTTAATAAATTTCTAATAATTTGACACTGTTCAACTTGAATTGCTTTATTCTCTATAATTACGATTAATTTTGTAAATTTTACTTCCTAATTAAATACATTTTTTTAACTACATGTATGAGGGCGCTCAACACATTAGTGCCCTACTTACAAAAATGACATTTCAAATAAGCATGCCATCATTGAAATATTTAAATTTTAATGGCAAAATAGAGTGAAAAGATGAGTAAACTAAATATTTTAATATTAATAATTAATATAGAAGAGGCCATTACAGCTCTAATGAACATAATAACTCATTTTTTGCAAAAATGTTGGATAGGCCACTAATGCGCTGGCCGCCTCATATATGTAACCGCAAAATACTCAATTACATTTTTAAGTACCGTTTTTTTTTGTTATATTGCTCCAAATGTTTTTACATTTTGTTATACCGTAAATGATCATATACATATATATATGCATGTAATTTTATTTTTTTAATTAAAACAACAGACTTTAGAATTTTAGATTTTTTAAAATATTTTAAAACGAATAAATAATATGTTTATTAATAATTTTATTAATAATTACGAGTTAACATTTAATTAAAATAAAATGTTCTAAAATCAAAGTATTTACGATTTTCTTCTTTTTCTTAATTTTTACGCTCATTTGACTCAAAATTTTTAATTTTTAAAACTCGTGATAAATTGCATATATTTAGGAGTCGACAATTTTATTTTTGCCTATGAAATTTTTTAGTAAGCATATGTCGTAATTTTTTTTGGAATTATAAATTAAAAAATTTATTTTAAAAATTTAAATTTTTTTTTTTGAAGAAAATTAACTTTTTATTTATATTTTTAAATTAAAATAAAAAATTAATTATAAAAAATGCAATGAACAATTTTTTAAAAATTTTCGGTCAATTGAAAAAATTATAAAATATACTATTATACATATATTTAAAGGAATTTGTGATTTCTTACCTATAATATACAAAATATATATATATATATATATATATATCTATATATAAATTACATAACAAGATGGACGAATTAACCTCAAATTTCTCACACACCTGAAATTTTGCTCAACCAGTATATTTTTTTTTTCACGGCTCAGCAAAATACAGGCACGAATGAAACTTGTATAATTGATTTTATGATATCATTTTCCATTATGTTATACAATGAGATTTCACATATATTATTAATATTTTTAAAAAAATTAATGTAATATTTTAATAATATATGAATAATTGCTCTTTTTTGATCTTCATTGTAAAATAAATGCATGTTTTATATTATATAAGTTTTTTCTTGTTATATTTTTTTTTTCAAAATTTTATTAAAATTATTAAACGATCAAGATAATATTTTCTTATTATCCCATTTTATAAGTCAAAATGTTATGTTATCTTCAAAATGTTATGTTATGAAAAAAAATGTAATTTAAAAATTTAATTAATTGTTAAAATTAAATTTAATTTTTTATTTCGAAAATATTTATTTATTGTAATTATATGCAATAATAAATATACACAATATTTATTTAAAATTAAATTAATATTTGAATTTATAAAATATTTAATTTTATTTTTTGTAATTATAACAGTAAAACTATGTTTTTTTTTAATAATTATTATTTAATTTATGATATCATCCTTTCGGTTAAAAGTAAAAAATTAAACTGATTTGAAAAATTTATTAAAAGTTATAAGGTAACCAACCATCAACGATGATATTTTAGTTATTTTTTTCTACATATATTTTTTTTTGGTTTTATTCTATTTTATTTTTTTTTTATTAATTTATCTAGCATATAGAAGTCAAAAATGACTTCTATATAACACTTGATGTTATACAAAATCTTCTTCTAATACAATTTAAAATATTTTTTTTATTTCTATACATATATATAATTTAATTTTATATAATAATATTTGATATATATATACAATATAACAAATATAATTGTATTTAATATAATAAACAATTTAATATAAGGAACAAATGAAAAGAAAAAAAAAAAGAATTTCGCGCATGAAATGTGTAACCTCGTTAATATATTACATTTATATAGTTTTAATATAATGGAACAATGCATAGGTTGGCCGGTCAATAACTGAATAAAGTAATATATATAAAAGAAATTCATATATATACATATATACCAAATGTAATACAAACCGGAGTACGAGAAAACAAAAAAAAAACAAATTACATAAAAATCTAAAAATATAAAATATATATTATAAAAATGTTTGTTAAATTATGCACACAATATTTCACTTGTACATACATACATATATACACACATATATTTCAAATATAATAAATTTTATAATAATATATAATGAAAAGTTATTCTAAACGGAAAAACTACTAAAAAATGTTCCATTGGGAGTTTTTATTTTATTTTTTTTTTTTACTTTTCGTTTTTTCTTTTATCATCCCGCAATTTCAACTTAACATTATTATTATAATATCGTATAATATACACACCTTATTTGTGTGTTCTCTATAAATGTACATCTTATATATATATACATATATATATATATATATGTATAAGAGACCAAACCTTAAAAACCAAAAAAAAAAATATTAAATGGGACTGATATTTTATAATAGTCACATAACACACACACACGCATACACATCAGTTATATCAAAAAAGGAAAAAAAAAAGAACCGTTATAAAAATTTAAAGGTGCATGCGAGCAAGGACTAACAAAACAAAAAAATCACAAAAAAAATAGAAAAAAAAAAAATAGAATAAATTTCACTCGGTCTCATCATCGTCATCATCAACGGAAATTTTAATATTAAAATATTTATGTATATGTATATAACAGGTACATATATGTTTATAACAGTTCTAACGACAATATAACGGTATACATTTATTTTTACATTATTGTGTGTAAAATTTGTATAAAGTGAATAAAAAATGTAAAGAAATGTGAACCCAATTCAAATAACCGTACTCTTTTTCTTTCTCATTAATTTTTGTTGTTGTTATTGTTTTTTTTTTTTTTGTAGCATTATGATATAAGAAGAAAACCAATAATAAGGTGATTTCAGTCGTTAAAACTGATAAACGGTTCGAATAAATTTATTATTTCATTTTTATTTTAAAAGTATAAAGTATAAAGGTGCAAAGCCATAAATAGCAAAAATATGCATGTGTACATATGTATGTATGTACATAATAAGAGAAACTATGTAAGAAAAACTAATACAGAGAACAGAGAAATAAATTAAAGGACAATTTCTTTAGTTCTAAAAAAACAAAAATAAGAAAAGCAAAAAAAATTTATGAAAATTTTTCGTTTTTTCTTTTTTTGTTATTTTTCTTTTCTTCTGTATTATCAAACTGACCGAAAATGATTTGAAATTTCAAACACACACACATACAACACGCAGAATGACAGCAGAATTGATTTTATAAAAGTTATTTTTTTATTTTTATAAAAAAAAATCTTAAATTCAGCTAAAAAATGTTGGTATATATTAATTTTTTTAATATATACCAACATTTTTAATTCGCACATACATACGGCATATGCATTAATTTAAAAAAAAAATTTTTAAATATTAAAGAATTTTATTTTTAAAAAATATATGAGAAAAATTCTTTTAGATATTTGAATATTCGTAAAATAAATGATTAAACATGTATATATCGCACAACTACTGCGCTAGAGTCAGCTTTGTTCGGTTCGTGCCAGTCAAATTTTAATTTATTTAACAATTTGTATATGATAGGAATTTCTCAGTTCACCATATGCATGTACCTCCTAATGTACAAAATAGCATTAAAATGAAATCAACAAAATAATATTGATGTTATTTACCTTATATATACTTGCTTCTATATATAAGTCTGAGAAGTGATGCGAACAATATACATTATAAAATGTTAATTTTTAAATTGTATATATACAAAGAATAGCTATAGTATATATTGTCTATTCATAGCTAGTTTTAGAATAAAATTTTTAATTATATCAATTTAAATTAACTAAATATATATATACGTATATGTACAAAATAATTACATTAAATAAAATAAACATTATAAACTTATTTAGTTTTAAATTTTAAGGCATTATTGTATTCAATTTAATTTTTAATCTATGATATACTATTAATAATATAAGATGGTAAAAATAATTTATTATAAAATAAAATGAATTTTAATAGTTTGTTAATAGGTTTTTTTATATACAATGCTAAAATAGAGGGGGGTTTTTATAACACAATATTTATGTATACATACGTATATGTTGTACGTAGCGAACGTCTCTTAATTGCCTAAAACAATTTGAGATAATATAAACTTTGAACGTTATACCTAAATATGTAAACTGTGGTATAATTTATTTAAGAAAAATGTTGATGTTTTTAAAGGGACGCGTCTCTTAATAAGTTATAAAATAAGTTCATCTCATTATACATACATGTATATAGAGTCAATAATCATCGAAATAATATTAAATTTTAACAATACAACTAATTAATTTGATTCTATGTCTGATTTTACTATAAATATCTTTTTAGAATGTGTCAAAAGAATAAAATTATATCTTGTGTCTATTACCCAAAAATTTTAATTAAAAAGTGTATAAATAAAATTTTTAAAAGAATTGCATATATGTATATGCAAAATGTTATAAACATATACGAGTATAAAGAAAATATGCATAATTTTTTTTTGTTTCCCCTCCGGGGGACCGACAGATCCTATATGGGTCGAATATGCACAATACATGTTATTCAATAACGAAAATCTGTTTAACTTAAATTTTACTAATTTATTACAATAACAAAATTGAAAATTGGCTCAATAAATGAGATTATATACATATTTTCTTAAGGGTGTTGAGATTTAAATTTAGAAATTCAGCTCATCTTACATATGCAAATATGTAATTCACAAATTTATATAAAATATAAAAAATTGTCATTCACAAAATTAATTAATAATAAATCTATTTAAATTATTTCAAAAAACATGACAATTTCATGTTGTGTCAGTGTGTATTTTTGAAACGGAGTTATTGTGTTTATTTAAAAAATATTTAATTTAATTCAAGATATTTAAATAATTATCTTAAGTTATTATTTAATTTTACTCCTTTAATATTATTTTGTCAAAAAAAAATTATTAATAAAATTTTTGAATAATTTCACTGACACATGAATATTAGGCCTACATTGAGTGTTGAAAATATTAATATTTCATACATACAGAAAGAGAACAAAAAAAAATTATCCTTAGAGGCAAAAATACACCTACAATACAACATAGCCTTAAATTTAGTTTACACCTTTCAGAACTTCGAAATGAAAACCACCATAATTACAATAAATTTTTATATACATTTTAATATATAAGCGCATCTATACGATATAGATCAATTAATATATCAAAAACCCAAAAACTTTTTTTTTATCATCGCTGTGTTAATAGAAGTAAAAAAAAATATATTTTAATTAATCATTTATTTTTATGATATTAATTAACAAACAAAATAATATTTCGGCATTCCTAACATATACAAATGAAATTCAGAATCAAAAAAGAATTTTCCATTTTAGAGAAGATAGAGAATTTTATTTTTTCGTAAATACAATAAATTTTCTTTTAAATATTGTAAAAAATATAAAAATTTTAATATTATTGCAAAGTTGTTTACAATATTATTGATATTGAGTGCACCTACAGTACAGTACAAAATTTAGTTTACACATTTATATTAAAAGCCATTAATTACAATAAATTTAATTTCTGTGGCAATACCAGAAATAGTTGCATAAGTCATAATTTGTGACTTTTAATTTTATAACATTATAAATTCGAATTTGACAAAGTTTAATCTATTTATTCTGTAAAAATTTTACTATTAAACAAGACTTTTTTTTTTTAATTTTTAATAAATTTTCCTTCAAAATCTGGAATGTGGAACGAAACATAAATGGATTGCAAAAAAATGAATTCAAAAACAGTTTCGAATTCGGATTACTAAAACTGTGATATTATAACATTGAATTCAAATTCGTATTGACATACGGCGACCTCATATTTGCTGTAACATTGTATTACAAAGCTACTCGTATTTACTATAATTACCAGTTACAAATTATAAGCTGTACAGTGTATTAATCTTGTTTTACAGCAAATTTAAAGTTAGAGATACTGTATCATTAGTATAACAAGGCAAATTATTTCTATATATTGAGCGAAATCAGAAATACACTTACATATTTAGTATAATCATTATACCATACTACCCATATTTAGTATTTAATCATTAATATAAGCAAAATAATACATCTTAAGCCTATCACTGGCTTTATTGAATTTATTCATACTTTTTGTTTTCAAAGTTACAAAGGTAAGTGAAATTAAAAGTAGTTGCAAAATACCCTATATACGGGGCACTTCATATACCTACACCCCTACGGTATAGGTATATAAAGTATACTATCATGTAATCACATACTATATGTTACCATTTAGATAAAAAAAGAAGACTTAATCAATGAATAAGAATATTTTAGTTAATATATATATAGATAAAAGAAAATTAAAGAAAAGAAATAGTTTTTAATATTAAATGTGATTCGAAGTTGATAAAAAATATTTTTAAGGAGAACTAAAATCATGAGCAAAACCGATTAATTAATTTTGTTTCTTTAATTTTATTTATTTTTATTTTGCTATATATGATTTTCGTAGACAATAAGAATTTTAAGTTGATTTTATATATTGTTTTTTTTTTAGTAAAATGTATGACGACATTTTTATATTAACTATAGGATATTTTCCGTTCAAAAGGACAATAATCTACAAAATATTTTTTTAATATACATACATTAAAATATATTATGTATATATAGATGAATATAATGATATAAGTTAATATATATTTGGGTGTGACTCACCCATATTTAAGTAATATCAAGGTGGGGCCCATTACTTTATTAAAAATAAAAATAAAAGAAAACAAGAGACTATTAAAGAGAAAATATATGTGTATTCCATCCATTATTATTTTCATCCAACCTGTTTTGTATTGATTTTCAAATGCTTCCTGTATTAATAAACAAAATCGAGAATTTAAATAAAGAAATATCCTTCGCTTTTTATGCTTTACTTTTAAATATATTCTATCTAGGTTTGTATATTTTAATAATAGAAAGTTGTATTTTAGTTTTAAGAAATGTAAAAGAAAGGTTTTTTTTTTATGATATTTTAGTTATGTAATATTTTAGTTAAACATAAAGGAAGATCATTTATTTTATTAATAATCAAAATTTTTCAAATATTTTTATATTTTTAATTTTTTTTTTATGATAATTTATATTATTTAACAGTTTATTGTACTCTTTTTAATAAAACAAAAAGGAAAATAAAATTAATATTGTACAAATATTTTTAATTTTTATAAAGATTATTTTGGAAAATTTAATTTAATTTAAAATTTAAATGTAAAATATAAAATCTAATACGTAATTATTTTGACATCTATTTTCTAATTATGTAATTCTAATTATGTAGACCTCTATTTTCTAATTATGTAATGTGCAAATGGGAGAAATTGTTTTCAAAATTGTTTTTGTTTTCTTAAATATCATATTTAAATAATTAATTGATATTTAATGAATTTAATTTCTTATTTCCTTTATAGACATAAATTCTCGTTATGACAGCTAGATCATTAAGATAATTTATTTCTTGTGGTTATTAAAACTTTTACATGTTCCAGAACTCTTAGCACTTGCATTTATTTCCGTTCATCCAGAATCTAAAATATAAAACAAAATGAAATTTAACATTAATCTTTAATCATTAATCAATTAAAAATCTTAATTATAAAACCTAAACAAAATTCTTTAAACCTGTTTAGGTAAATTTTTCTTCGCATCAATTTATTATTTCTTCATAAAATTGTAGGCACTTAAAAAGTTTCTGTTAAAACCTTCCAGAGAAGTTCAAGTTATTACCATCAAGTCATTTATTTTTATGTTATAAGAATTGAGCTTCAATTCTATATTGCAATAATTCGATTTTTAAATCTGATTTAATTTAGAAATAAATTACCAAATTGTAAAATTGTTGAATAAATTTTCGAATGGGAATCCAGCGTACAATTTATTAATGCACGAGTATGGTAGCAACAAATTTCAATTTTTGTTTTATTAAGCTTCTTTGAATTATGTAATTCCTATACTAAAAAAAATAACGATATAATTGTTTCATATTTTAAGTTAACGGTATAATCACTTGCATATTTTAAATTACCTGTGCCATTCCTGTATAAATTTTAATCTACAGCAACTTGATCAATTTGTTTTAACACATTTTAATTCACACATTACGGTTTCGATTAATTTTTTCTTTCTCCTCCCAGGCGTATACAATAAGAAAACATGTGATATCAAATTATAATGTATATTGAATATAAGATACAAATCATTTAAAAAAAAGATATTTCGAATTCTTTAATATTTTACACACCATTCAAAGATTCAATCAATTTATTACAATATTAAAAATTTATATGTTAATTGAAATCATTGTTATGAGATAGCCTGCTATGTCAGCAAAATGTGAAAATAATTAGTGCCGCTAATTCATCTTTATTCAGCAATCTGTGCTTGCTGAATAACAATAAATAACAATTATTGAACACATTTGAACTTTAATTTTCAAAAATGAAAATTTGAAATAAATTGGCAAATTTTTCTATCGTATTGTAGAAAAAGTGTTTTTAATTTATTTCTACATTTAATTTCCAAACGCTTATGCTTCTTTTATAATAATAAAGATTGTCGTATAATAGGGAATAGGTGTAATTTTTATAATTCAGCTGAACTGTCAAATATTGCCATGAATTTGTTTTTATTTTTTTCGTGAATGCTTTTTTTTTTGTTTTGAACTTTTTCTTTTAATTTCATTATTTTTAAACAAAGTGTCACTGTCTAGATAAAAATATAAAATTTGTTGTTGCGCAAATAACTTTTAAACAACCTAGCAAAATATAAATGACTAAATTTTTTTTCAATAAATCAAGAAACCAATATGGGTAACAATAATTCTCGTAGTACAACATCAGATGTTAGCAATGATACAAATGACCACCCAAGTAACAATTCCAGCGACTATCTTTCTGTACAACAAAAAGGTTTTCCAAGATCGCCATCTGGAGCAGAAATTGGAGAAAAAAGTTTAACACAATTTGTTCCAATTGAGAAACTTTCTCAAGTAAGAAATAATCAAGCAATAATTATTATTAATTTAAAATTAATTGATTTTCAAATTTTTATTAGATTTTAAAAGAAAAAACACGAGAAATATATGGAATCAATGGTATTAATTCTGATACGTTTGTGGTAAATTAAATAAATATTTATACTTTAATGTACATTCTGCTGAAATTTTAAAAATTCACAGATATACGTTTTTCCAAGATATGCTGATTTAGGGCACAGATTATTTAAATTATTTCATGATAATTCAAGAGCTCAAACTGAGCATTTAGGAGAAATAGCTTTCAGACAACAATGTGAAAGATTTTTAGGAGTTATAGATGATAGTAAAATAATCGAAAATTACTTAAAAATGTATGCAGATGCAGATCGATCTGATATGGTTACTAAGGATGATTTAAGTCAATTTTTACTCACATGCTTCAAAGTTGCAATGTCTCACTATACTGGTGCCTCAAAAATATGTCCTTTTGTAAGCATAATTCCTATACATATGTATATCCTACATTAAAAAAAAAATTAATAATTTATAATTTAGGCTGACCGAACTATAGATTCTGTTTTAAAAGCTATTTTCTTCTCACAAGATACCTTAAGTATAGGGTTCATTGCTCGTTATATGGAACAAAATTGTACACGTCTAATTCTTTTGGTACACAAATATGTTATTCACACCTTATCAACTTGTTATCGTGGTTTAGAGCAAAGCGAAACATCTTACGGAGTGGAATTATCAACACCAGTTTTAGAAAAAGGACCTGCGTTTGATAATAATGTACCTGCAGAAAATTCATTGATGCCATTATCACAAGCTTGGCTTTTGGCAGGAACTTTACCGCCAATATATTCAAAACCACAAGCGGTTACAACGGGAAGTCCAACAGGTAATAATCCACCGAAATGCGCAATGCAGACATTTAAAGATAAATTCAGCCTTATTCCATCTCATTGGACATTATTATACGATTCTAATCAACATGGTGTGGGAGCAAATCGATTTTTACACCATGTACTAGGCTATCGTGGGCCCACTTTAATTCTGATACATACTCAAGATGATCAAGCATATTGTATAGCTTCTCCTTCCGAGTGGAAAGAAACTCATTTGTACACTGGAGGAGAAGATAGTTGTATTATACAATTGCTGCCAAAGTAAGTAAATTAAATATTCTTAAAGTATACTAAGACTTCTCCTATTGAAAACATTTAAATTAAAAAAATAAATTTATAGGTTTGTGATAATAGAAAAAAAACCAAATATTTTGTGCTTAAATACTTCGATGAGAGGCTATCCGAAAGGCTTAAGAGCGGGGTCCGACCCAAGAAAACCTGTTATTGCCATTGATGAACATTTTGAAAAAGTTGATTGTAAAGGAATTCCTGCAATCTTATCTTCAATCGAGGTACATGTATTTAAATATTATTAATATTAAAAATATTAATGTTGTTTTAAAAGGTTTGGGGATGTGGTGATAAGGTGTCACGTGAAGTACAACTTGATATTAAAAAATGGCAGATAAAAGAAGCCGAACGACAGCGCACCGTGAAATTAACAGCAGCTGATTGGATGGAAAATCCTGACCGATACTTGCTAGAATTGGGTGGTCGACCTAATTACAATAACTAAATTTCGTGCCTGTATTATGATCTGTGTTTTGTAAAAAGTACTTAATAATTTATGTTCTTAGCTGATGTTAATATGCATAATTGTATTTTGTTTTATTAACTAACCGAATTTTTAATGTTAACATTCTTTGGTTTTTGTTTACACGGTTAAAATAAAAATTTATTTAGTTTAGATAGAAAACGAGTAGCGTTCAGTATTTAGCGTTATTTATTTATTCATTTCAAAAACTCTAGCTTCTTCCACATTTTTGAACTTTTTTTCATCTTAATAAAATTTTCTATTCTTTAAATTTTTAGAATTCTAAAATCTTTTTTAAGATTTTTGCTACAATTATATAAAATTTCACACAGCGTATGTGTTTGCAAATGAAAAAAACTGTTTTATTATTTTTTCATAAAATGAAAATTTTATTAAAACTTAATTCACTTTTTTGCTTTCTTCTCTTTAGCTTCAGTTTCATTTTCAGCATTTTCCTTTGCACGTTTTGCACGAATACCAACCAAACGAGCATCAGCACGAGCCTTAAAATTAAAAATGTTTAAGAATTTGTTTATGTTTACACTAATAGTCTCACCTTTCTAAGTGTAGCAAATGCTTTGAATTTCTTTTCGTCCTTGGTAATTTCTCTAATTTCAACAACAGGTTGTTCTTTCTTAATAGGCATAATTTCACCTTTAAGCTGTGTTGCCAATTTAGTTTCTTCAACAGTTGATTCACCTTTCCTTATTTTCTTTTCGTTCAATGGGAATAAGATTAATTTGCTTCTATATTCCTTTAATCTTTGTACGTTTCTTTGTCTTGATTCAATGGACTTATTACGACGTCTGCGATCAACTGCAATACCAATAGTACGTGCGAATCCAGGACTAAGACCAGCTCCCTAAAATTATCACAACAACAGAAAATAAAAATTATTGTAAAGTACATTTTGCACCTTCAATTCTTCCAAAGTGAAACCACGTCCGGCACGGAGTTTTGTGTGGTAACGTATTGTTGGACATCTAACAACTGGCCGAAGAGGACCTTTTGCAGGCCGTGGGAATAGTTCTTTCGCTTTCTTGATACGATTTTGCCTACGGCGAAGCTTACGTGCTGGTTGGTTAAACCATGTTCTTACATGTCTTTGCCACCACTTGTGAAAGTGAGCATTGGGGATCATATTATTTCCTTTACCCATTTTGTTTGTTGTATTATCCTGAAAGGAAACATGAACCTCATTAACAACCACGTGGTAAAAAAAATTAAACGTATTTGCAATCCTATTAGGAATATATATTTTGCAAATAACAAAAATTTGAGTACAACATATTATAAAAATTCAATTTCTTGCTATTTTGCAAAGTTTATTAACTAAAAATAATAAAATTACAACTTTTAAAATAAAACCAACCTCTTTCAACAAATTCTTTCAAAAAAAGGAATTGGCTTGACAAATGTCAAACTCAAACTCAATTCATGTCTAAATTGACAACTTACTTGACATTTTAACCCAATAAACATATTTGAAAGCATATTTTACTATTGTTTCCAAATTTTCACGTTGTGACAAATGAACCTTGTTAGTTATGTCGTAAATTGTAAATTAAAATTGGTTTTCCACATAAACATATAAATATATATATATATTCTTTACAATTATCGATGGTTCATATATATATATATTATATTATATTCATATATATATATATATATATCGATGGTTAATATACATATTATAATATATATGTAATATATATATTTATTATTTAATTATCATTAAATTAAGTTCGATTAAATTATCATTAAAAATAAAAAATTTTCTGAAAAGTTTTAATATCAATAACATTTCACAGAAAGAAAATATTACATCATTGTTACCTTAAAATTCCACCAGATTCACCAGCGAAACTGTTATGTCAATTGAGCAATGAAAACTTTTCAAGCCGGTGTGGAATTTTGACAGTTTTAAACGTCAGAAATTAGAAAATAAACAAAAAACAATCTATTAATTCTGCACTATTTAGGCAAAAAATTTAAATCTGTGGCATTTATAAGTTTAAGGAGTGTTTTATATTGGATCATGAGTGAAATAGAATATACACCATCCGTTTTCAATCCAAAATATCGAAAATGCCCATATTTAGACACAATCAACAGACCAATGTTAGATTTTGATTTTGAAAAGCTATGTTCTATTTCACTGACCAGAATCAATGTTTATGCTTGTTTGGTTTGTGGTAAATACTTCCAAGGACGTGGTACAAATACTCATGCATACACCCATTCAGTTTGTGAATCACATCATGTATTCATTAATCTTCAAACATTGCGTTTCTACTGTTTGCCAGATAACTACGAAATCATTGACTCTTCGTTAGACGACATTAAATACGTACTGAATCCAACTTTTTCAAGTTTAGAAATAAAAAATATCGACAAGAAACTTGAAAAATTTTCTCGTACTGTAGTGGGAACTACTTATATACCAGGAATCGTTGGTTTAAATAATATAAAAGCAAATGATTACTGCAACGTAATACTTCATGCCCTATCACACGTTGGGCCTTTACGAGACTATTTTTTAGATGAAGAGAACTATAACAAAATAAAACGCCCACCGGGAGATTCAATATTCACTTTAGTACAGAGGTTCGGTGAATTAATGAGAAAAATGTGGAATCCAAAAAATTTCAAATCACATGTTTCACCACATGAAATGTTACAAGCTGTCGTTTCTTGGAGTAATAAAAAATTTCAAATAACTGAACAAGGAGATCCAGTAGAATTTTTGTCTTGGTTTTTACATACATTGCACAAGGCCTTAAGAGGGAAAAAGTCAAACGATTACTCTATTATTTACAAAAATTTCTTGGGTCAAATGAAAATATATACTAGAAAAATGCCACCCGTTGAATTAGACGAAACACAAAAAAGTTTGCTTCTCGCTACAGAAGAATATCAAGAAAAAGCAGAAACTTCTAAATTTCTTTATTTAACTTGTGATTTACCACCCCCGCCTCTCTTCACGGACGAGTTTCGAGAAAATATCATTCCCCAAGTAAGCTTGTATCAGCTCTTATCAAAATTTAATGGCGTTGCTGAAAAGGAGTACAAAACGTATAAAGATAATTTTATGAAGAAATTTGAAATAACAAAATTACCTCAATTTATAATATTATACATCAAGCGATTTACAAAAAATACTTTCTATTTAGAAAAAAATCCAACAATTGTTAATTTCCCTATTAGAAATATTGATTTTGGGGATATTTTGACACCAGAGAATAAAAAGAAACATAAATACACTAAATATAATTTGATTGCTAATATTGTTCATGATGGAGAGCCAAAAAAAGGGACATATAGAGTTCATCTTTTTCATAAACCAAATAGTCAATGGTATGAAATGCAAGATTTACATGTGAACGAAATACTGCCTCAAATGATAACTCTGACAGAATCATATATACAAATATACGAACTGAATAACTCTCCATAAAAACAAAGTATTGTATATAAAATTTAAATGTAAAATCATTTAATAAATTTTAACAAGAAAATATTTTGTTTCTCTAGATGTGGATAAAATCTCTGTGTTATACTCATTTACTTAATGGTTTCATTGAATTAAATTTTGCATACTTATATCTTATTAGTTTAAATTTATTTGTAGACGCACAACTTTTCTTTCAAATATTGTAAATTCATATCTCACAAAATCTAGTCTTCAGGTTTTTCAGGTGGCGGACCACATGGCTGAAGCATTTTTTCTAATAAATTAAATCTTATTCTAGCCTTAGACTCATTTTCTGCAATTGCAAAATAATTTAAAACATCATAGTGTCCTAAGTAACTAGCTAAAGAATCCCTATGTTGATTTGTAAGCCATTCATATTTTGTAGTGTCGGCATGACCAGTTCCAATGTATTTACTTTGCAAATGTTCCAACTGACTGTGAATATTGTATCGGTCACCCATTTTCACTAAAATAGAAGGATAGATTATGTATATACGTAATTAAAACAAAAAACAAAATTAAAATCACCTTAAATTCAGGATCTTAAAAAAATAACTATGGAAATTACAAAAGTTAGTAAACATAAAATATTATGCTATCGCAAATGTCATATACGAATACGACACAAATTAATGACATAAATAGCTAGTTATGTTTCGAGAATACATAATGCTGTATTAATTACTTTAATCGTTACATTGATAATGCAGTTGATTTACTACACTGCTATTTTAAGAAAATCAAACTGTTTTATCAGTGATAAAATTGTTAAAAAATACAGAAATGAAACTAATTGAAATTTTTTATACTAGTAGTATTATTTCTTTTATATAAATTCGCATGCCGAACTATAAAATAAAACTGACTTAGAGTTTCTCACATGATATCAATCAAAAATTAACAATAGATCAAGTATAGAAAGCGTATAACACCAGATGAAGTTTGAGAACATATATTATATAAATATACATTATTATCTTCGAAAATCCTGTATTGCATTTTTTGAGTTTATTATGTTACATTTTATTAGCTTGTAATCTACAACTAAACTGTTGCGTCAATTCGAACGGATCAACTAATAGTAACAATCATTTTATAAAATCAGTCAGATTGCTTAATTTGAAGTAATTTCACTCGTAAAAATTGTAATACAAAATAAATATATCTACTATTGAAACATAGTAATTATAAAAACTATTTACGGTATAAAAAGTAGCAAATTACGAATCACTCTTCTATTCCTACATATATCGATTTTGAATTTAATAATGTCATTTTGACATTTGATGACTTTTAAGCCAGACATTTTGGACATTACTGTGGTGAATGGTGTGGCGATAGTTTTGTGCGAATGCGTGTAATTATTTTTTTTTGTTAATTTTAATATAAATTTAATCAATTCGGTAAAATTTTAGTGTTAATAAGGTTGAGGTAAAAAAATATTGATTTTATATTTTGATAATTCAAAAAATTTTATTAGATATTTGTGAAAAGTTCTCAAAATGAAAATATAAGAAGATAAAAAAAAAGAAAGAAACCAAAAATAAAATTTTGTCGGTAATATCCAAAAGAAAGCAGTTAAGAAATCGATCAATAATATATTGCAACATCTTACATATACCGCATAAAAAGCTTAGCGCATAATTATGGTTAAAATTATCTGGAATGAAACAAAAAACATAAAGATTATAAATAAAATTTAGTGCTTAAATTATACAAGATAAAATTTTTCATAATTCATTTTTCGGTATATAATTATAAGGTTTTATAGAAAAAAATATTGAAAAAAAAAAAAAGATATTCTGGTAAATGAAGAAGGGTCCTTATAAATTTATATCTACCTGAAATAATATTGATTATTTCAACTTTGACAAACGACAAATTAGATCAAATAATTTCCTGGTCTCTTTTAAAACAAGGTAAAATCATAAATATTAAATTAAGTATTTTATATTATACATTTTTATTTCTTTTTTAATTTTTTTTTCTTAAATTTTGTTCTTAGGCGTGGTCTGCTTCAAAATCGATTTTATACTAAATGCCAAAAAAAAAAAAACATTTTTTTTTTTTAATTTCATATCTTTCTGTATCATACTGCTAGCGGTTAATTTACATCATTCTTCAAGTTTTTGAATAACCTATACAAACACAAATATCTACTCATCATTACAATAATGACTAGCGTTTTGCATTAATTTTACATAAAAAAAAAAAGAAAAAAACTACAATAAATTACAAAGGAAAAATTTATGCAATCCTTTTATGACGATTCAATAATCTCACTCCAGAGAACTTAGTTAATATTTATTCAAAATTATTTTTATCAAGAGTGATAGAATTTTTAACATAAATTTTATTTTTTATTATTATTCAAATTTAATTAAAATGCTGAAGGAATGTATGTAGGTTATTTGAAATAGGATTAAATATTATGCATTTTTTTTATGAATTATAAAAAATATTCGGAAATCTATTTATTGCATTCCATGTAGATATGTAGGTAGGTAATCACTAATCAGTAATCACACGTTGGTCAACAATATTTCTTATTTTAAATTTGTGTTTTTGTGGTTGATTTTGTAATTAGATAAGCGGGAATGAGATTCCTGCTTGCATACGAAGTTAGATATCTACATATTCATATACTTTATGCATATGTATGCCGTTTATGGTTTCATTGATGGTATAGGTGCCTTACAGAATTTACATTCAGGCTGCGTTCAAATTTAATATTATAAAAGGTTATTCTTTGATAAAAATACCTACCTAAGACAATATACATTAAATATTCAATCATTTTTAATATTTTCATAATCATTATACATATTTATCTATTTTTATTTATGCTGCTACATATTTCATTTAGTGCTGTTGTAAGTCACGTATTTTATTGCATTAGTTAGGTACTACTTATATAGTCTACTCAAAATTTTGTTTTTACTTTCAGATTCAGCTTTGGTGTTTGTCTGTTCTTATTATTAATCCTATTATTTCTTATCTAATTTTATTCTACTTTCATTAAAAAATTGAATTTTTAATGGAAAATTTTGTGTATTTTTTTTTTTTTTCAAATTTTATTAAAATGAATTTATAAATTTATTATTGAAATTTGATAATTGAAAATAATATTTTGTTCATTTTTTATTCAAAAATTGAAGATAAGAGATAAAACGATTCAAGTTACATATTTAGAATAAGGTGATTTTTTTCAAATAGTAGCTTTTCATAATTACAAAACTAGATACATATTTTGGTAATGTTATCACATTATGTTTACTTAAGTACTTTTAAGTAGTAAAAGGACCGAAAATTTATTTCAAAAATGGTGTTTAAACAAATTATTTTTGTATTTCCATGTAAAATCTACTGATTTTTAACACAATTTGATTACAGTCTAAGAAATTAAATATGATTTTTGATTAAACTAAAAGTTTTTTTATCAGTTGCAACTAACAATATTCTTATACGTAACGAATTTAAAATTAAAATCAAATTTAATTCAACTCTTTTTTACCTCTTAATGAATTTAATTTGATAATTAATTTATTACATCTTGTAATAAAGGTACATACTTAAGAGTAATGACCTTTTTACTAGTAATAAATCGCGTAAAAATGTATGATTATCAAAATTAATTGGTTGATTTATTCAATTCCAATGATCCTAGAAAATAAAAATTTAATTACATTGCATGTTTAATGTAATTTCAAATTCTTCAAAGAGCAAAGAGCTAGTCTATGTTTATGATATGTTTACTTAATCAATGAAAATTTTGAATATTTATTTTTATCATAAAAACAAATTCATGTCAATAATTGAAGTAAGAGAAAAACTGACCTCTTTTTGACTTCTTAAAACTTAAATTAGTAATGCATGAGTTTGCAAATATAAAATAGTCTTTATTAGATAAGTTTTTTTTTTTATTACTAAATATAGTCATAATTTGACGATTCACTATAACTTTACTTACTCATTGTTATAGAGATTTTATCAATCTGGGTATTTTTATATTTGCTAAAATTGATAAACAATTTAAATAAAATTAAAAGAATGTTTAATTATAAATGTAAGAATACTATTTTATTTTATTAGGATCTAAAGAAGGCAGAAGGCATTGTACATTATTAGAATTGGATTTGCTAAATCATGTACGATATGCTTTTTTCATAAACATTAAAAATATTTTCAAATATTGAAAATATTTGCTGATAAGGTACAAGAATAAACAAGAAATTGTAGAAATAAAATTAAATGTTGTTGAAGGTATTAAATAAATTTTTAAATAGAATTCTAGCAACTCAAACCAAATGAAATTTTTAATTTCAGTGATTTTGTTAAGGAATTTAATATTTAAGTAATATTCATATATGCACATTAAATTGCTCCCTTAAATGCCAAAGTTGTACATGTAATCAATATAACAAGATTTGTTTTTAAAAATTACATTGATTCCATGAAATATATAAATGAAAAATAAGAATTCAAAAAGGATATACACCCACAACTAAGGTCGTTAAAATAAGATCTTCTGGGTATATTTTTTTTTCTCAGAGAAAAACAAAAGTGTAGAATTTTTTTTGATGAAAATTGTTTCTTCAAGGAAAAATTTAAATGATAAAAATATAAGGGCGGAAACAAGAAACAATAATCTTTTCTTTTTTATTATAAAAATAATAATAATAATAATATAATTGAAAAATTTGTAAAAGAAAATATGTATACACAATGATTTTGTGTGTTTGGAGACCCTAACAAATAAATAAATTACTTATAATTAATATGGATTAAAATGGTTAGGTTTTTTTTTAAAAAATAATTTGTGTTTTTTAATTACCCACGTATTTCTTAAAATAAAACAATGTTTAACCTTCTAATTATGTATGGACCTACCTACCTTTTTTCTTAACAATCTTTTTCACAAAATTTTATGATAGAATTTTACTTTCAATTTACTTTTATTATTATTTCACTACTAAACATACAAATATTATTATTTCACTACTAAACATACAAATATTTTTTTGTTTCTGTACTCAATTTTATCCTAAAAATTATTTTTGCTTATACACATATTAAAATCTTGGGACCATTCCATAAAATGTTGATATTATTCTAACAGTAAATGAAAATTGTGTTAGAATTTAAAGAAATCTTAAGAAATTTAATATGTAGAGCTTATTATCGTAAATAACAACTTGTATGAAAAGTACAACAATATTTAATATTCATTTGAATATTTAATCACGCTCAAATTACAAAAATTAAGTCTATCTATCCAGTTATACGATAATTTTTGCAGAATACAATATTTGATTCCGGATTAACTTTCCAAATTACGGATTTTGCTTCAATTTAATCTGCATTTCAATTAAATTTTCGAAAATATCCAATTAAATTATATATTGGCATAATTTCTATTTATATTATGTATAACAATTTGTAATAAATTATTAAATTTCTTTAATAAATTTGATTACAAAACAATTGAATATTATCAATATTGAATAAGAAAATAATGACGTCATATATTTATTTAATAGCATGTTTTGTATTATTATTCTCACAAAACAAAATTCATTTTCTCACGGAAAATGAACAAAAAAAAATTATAAATAGTAAGAAAAGTTTTGAATTTTTAATATTTTTAATATTTTAATGTATGCGAACGTGTTTTGTTTTGTTATACTGTAAAATTTATTGTATATTAAGAATGTTTAAAAAAAAAAGAATAACTTTTTCAAAAAAGGCGCAATCAAAAATATAATCAATAAGCCTTCAATGATTAGAGCAAAAGGTTTCCACTGATAAATTTGCATTAAAACAAAAACTCTTTTTTGTTATGCACTGGGAGATTTTCGAGAACTGAGACATGAACCGAAAATACTAAATTAAATCTTAAAAGTCTTTTCAGAAATGCTTACAATTCCTTACAAAATCGAGTAATTTTTCAGTATCCAACACTTTTCTATTGAATTTTGCAGATAGCATTTATTGATTTATAAGTTAGAATTTAGAACTGAATTATTAAACGAACTAAGTTAGAACCGAATAATTGAAAATCCCGTTTTTTTTGTTATTTATGTTGTTAATATTTGCGAGTAAAATTAAATTTCTAAAATATTTTCAAACTGCAAATAAAAAAAAACATAATATTATGGTTGTCAATTATTTGACAATTTTACATCGCAAATTATGTTCGGTTTCTCGGTTGGAAGAAAAATTTTTTTCCCCTTTTTTTGCTCTAACACACCAGTATGAGTGAAAACCCCTAATGTAAAATAAATAAGAAAATTTATAAATGTATTAAAATGTAATTGCAAATATAAGTAGGTGCAAACAATGAGAAAAAAATAATAAGTAAGAAAAAAATTCTCAAAATAAAATTTATTTTTTTTCTTTAAGCTCTTATGAATTATTGAGCTCTTATTTATGAAGTTGAGTAAAAAATAAAAAACAATATTTTTATTTTTTAAATTTAGCACTTATTTTTAGTTGGAGGTTCTTTTTTTTTTTTTTTATTTAATTCAATTAAATTTTAAAAGGCTCTTCTTCATTTTTTGTTATTACAGAAAATGTTTTGGCCTACGTGCATAATATTCAAATCTTGATTTTAAATACAAATAGATAAAATATAATTTTATAATAATAAATAACTATAAATATAAATTGTTAAGAACATAAGAATAAAAATTATAATTTTTTTCTTATTTCTTTAAAAAATCAACAAAAGAAAAAAACAAAAGCAATTTATTTACTTTAAATTTTTATAATGCAAAACTTATACAGCCGGATTTTTTACATTTTAATTATATGTACATATATATTAGTATATATATATAAACATAATATATAAAACATACACCGTATAGTGATTATATATTTTATTTATATGAACATACTTATGTATACATTGTGTAGGTATCCTCCTTAAAACAAAAATATCCTTATTTATCCACGTTTATCTACTAATATACAAAAAAAAAATCTTCTATATATGTACATATATTGATATATATACATATATATCAATATATATTCATTTAAATGACACTCTCATACTCTTAAACATACACTTGAATGAAAATGAAAATTTTATTTTTTTTTTTTGTCTTTCTTCTTCTCTCTTAAAACTTTAATTTAATTTTATGTTAAAAGGAAAAACAAGAGCGAAAGAACAAAAAATCAAAAAAAAAAAAAAAACATCTTTAATATAAAATAAGTTTAAGATTAAAATGGAATTATCATTTTTGTGGTTGTTTGATTTTGGCTGATTATTAAATGATTATTTACTGATTGAATTTAAATACAGGGACTGTCAATATTTTAAGAGTAAACACGAAAAACAAAAAGGAACAAAAAAAATTACATAAAAAAAAAAAATAATAAGGCCAATTTTTTTTTTTGTTTTTTTTTTTTTTCTTTTCTGAATTATAATAATAAGTAATTATTTTTTTATTTATATAAAAATTTCTTTACATATATCAATGTATATAAGTGTTGTTATACTTACTTATAAGTATATTATATGTAAATGTCAATATGTTACGGTAAGAGCACTTATTCTCTTATTTCTGTTTTAACACGTTGAAATTTACGATATTAGAATTATATTTTAAAAAATTGTATTGCATAAAAATTATTTTAAGAAATGAAATGAATTTTTGAATTTAAAAATTGAAAAGTTTAATGAAACTTTAAATATTATTTGGAGTATGCAATTTTATATATTATATTAAAAATAATTCATAAATGATTTAAAATTAATTATTTAATTTTAATCCTATAACAGAATTCGTAAAAAAAAAATGGCAACTCGAATTGTTTTCGAATCGTTTTGTGATCATGATTTCGTTTTTGCAGCAAATTTATAAAATTTGTTGGGCATTTTAGGTATACAATACAAATCAATATTAAAAATTAAAAAAATATTTTTATATATCGTATATTATATCTATGTTTGAATTGCATATAAATTATTGTTGGAAAACAAAATTGAAATCATTTTTCCCTAGAAGTATGCAATAAAAATATTAAAAAAAGGATTGTTAAGTTATTAATACCAAAACTTTCTGTTTTCCAAAACGCAGTAAAAAAAAATAATTTAACAAAGTTTAAATACCGTCTAAATGCAATTTTACAACAACTAGAAATTTTTGAAGTCACCATATTGTATGCAAAATAACGAAGTTTTTACTACATTTTGGAATATCAGTGTGACGATAAAAAAAAAAAATTTTGCACACGTTGTTACGTTGCTTGTTTTTTAAATATAATTGTAATAAATCTTTTATCCAAAAAATATTATTTTTGTAATAATAAAAATTTTTGAAATAAGTACTCGTGCAAATACAAAATAATTGTAATAGTCTTTTTATATTTTTATTACATGTGTAGAAAAAGTAGTCTCAATTTTTCACGTTACGTGCTCTGCATTCGCTTTACATTTCGAATGCGGTATTCAAGAGAAAATAGTATACAATTTTAGAATGGTATACAATATCGAAAATTTTTAATATACTCGTACATTTTGGAATATGATACATTGTGAATTTTACATTTATTCACTGCTGTTTGAAAATCACGAATTGTTCCAAAAGCATACCTTATTATTTCATTGTCAGAAAATCTCAGGGAAATCTCTAAATTATTAAAGAATCTTTCTTTAATTTTTTATACTATTTTGGAAATCATTGTAAAAGTTAATTAATTCAATTGTTTTTTTACAATCCAATAAGTAAGTAACAACTTATTCTTTACGTTCTTTAGCACTTTCCTATGGATATTTGTTCACTGTTTCCCTAAAAAGGCTCAACTCAAAAACTAATTTCAATATGACTTAAATATTCAAAAAATGTAAATTGCATTATTGAATTCTCAAGTCTAATTTGACTTTAAATCTACATTCAACTATACATCTAAATTATACTCAAATATGTAAAACTTTTTTGTTTTTCCGGGTAATATTTCAATCATTCACCGTAACGTGGTAATAGCATTATAATATGTAAATACATATGTATACATATATACAAACATAAAACAATTATTATAAAATTGTATGCAAACAAAATTTTTAGCTAATGTTTAAGTTTTTACTTACTTTTTTCCAGTGTAAACAAAACAAATACAAAAAACAAAAAACAAAAGTATCAATGAAAATCAATTATTTTTTTTTTTTTTTTTGCAATCAATAATTTTTTATATTTTCCCATTTGTACGTATGTATGTATGTTTATGTATTATTATTACAAAATGCATGCGAGTACATACCATAATAATATCCTTATTATTATCACCTCCATCATAATAATACTTTTAGGTTATTTAAAATAAAAAAAAAAGAGAGAGAGAGAAAATAAAAAAATTAGAAAAAAAAAATGAAATAAAGAAAAAATTGGGTATAAAACAGAGTCAAACAGTCGCCACCAAAAGTTTTTCAATTTTGTTTTTTTTTTTTTTATGATAAAATTTGACTTTTATGTTTTGTGTGGAACAAAATCACAAAAAATAAAACGAAAAAAGTGGCATGTAGAATTAAAATAAAAAAAAAGCTCTTTTTTTTTTCTCATATACACGTCATTACAGTTAGATCCTGCGTACTTTATAATTAAAAATTAAAAAGCGAAAAAAATTTCAATTCTCGCATACTTTTACATTATATACACATGTATGTATGTGTGTATATATGTCTACCTACATAGTTAGATTGCATACTAGAAGAGAAACAAAATTATAAGTAGAAAAGGAATTTTTTTTTCTCTACTTTATTATTCTTGTTTTTGTTGTTGTTGCTGTTGTGTTGTGTTTGTTATAATTCTTTTTATATTTAAAATAAAATAGAATAAAAAAAAAAAAATTAACAAGTACTTAGTATATAAAATTTTTTTGCTAAAATCTTAAAAAAAATAATTCTGAAATACGGTAAAAAATTAAAATTAAATAAGAAAAATTAATTTGAAAAATTTTATTAAAAAAAGAAAAGTTTTAATATTAAAAAAATTGTGGCAAAGAGTGGCTTCTTGCAGGGAAAAAAATTTTTTTCGTACCACACAAAAAGTAAATGTGATTTAAATTCATTTTTTTTTTCCTCTCTTAAATCCTGTTTTTTTTTTTTTTTGTCTCATTATTCTCTAGTTTTTATATAATAATTGAAAAGAAAGAAATTTTTATTAAATATGAAAAAAAAAAATAAAATATTTTAATTAAAATTTAAAATTTAATAAAAAATTTTTTTTTTTTTATTTGCACACTTCAATAAATAAAATCTTAAATTTTAAGTATTTAAAAAAAAAAAAAAAGTCCACCAGGCAAATTCTCAAATTTTCTCTCTCTCTTCTCTTCTTTACTTTACTTCCTCTTCAAAAAATTTATCATACAAAAATTGAAAATGAGAATTTTTTTTTTTTATACTTGAATAAAAATAATAAAAAAAATATATATCAAAATATTAAGTATATATATAAGGTATCTTAGACTTGAGAGGTAAAACCATAAATAGTATATTTAATATTTACTAACTTAAGTATTTTAGTTATTTACTTTGATTATTATGGATATATAAGTATTATAAATATTTTTATTTAAAAAAAAAACAATTTATATTAATAAATTTATATATATATACATATATATATATATATATATATATATATATATATATATAATGTATATATGCACATATAAGTATATAATTATTTTTTGATATATATACATACATATATAACCTCTTTTTTTTCTATTATAAAATAAAATCATACGTTATATATATATATCTGGTATGAAATTGATTACGTTATAAATTATGTTACATGTGCCCATATAATTATGGTTATTTAAATAAAAATAATAAAAAATATGTATGAGTAAAAATAGTTAAATTTAGTGGGTATTATATATATATATATATATATATATATATATATATATATATATAATGGAATATAATAAATAAGAAAATAAAATTTAAAATGTGTTATTAAATATTATTTAAAATATATATATTTTTCATAAATTTAATAAAAAAAAAGAAAAATTACATAAAAGTGATAATAAAATAAAAAAAAATTATTCAAATACAAAGGAGAAAAGTTCACAAAATATTAAAATATTATTTAGAATATTATAAGAAAAGAGAAGAAAAATCATTTCCTTCTTCCTATTTCTAATTTTCGAATTACCGACACAAAATTCAAAAAAAAAAAAAAAATTAAAATATTTTATGTATTTTTCTTAATTTCTCATTTACATCACAATAATATTATTACATTTATATATATATATATATATATATATATATATATATTAATTATTTGCAATAATCCATAATATATATACATGCATGCATACGTAAAATATATGATATGTGAAGTGAATATTTATGTGTGTGATATATATAAATATTTATTTGTATGTGTTTTTAATGGTGGCCTCATAATATTTTTAAATATATAGTTTTTCATTTCATTTTCCTTTTTAAAAAAATTAAGTATATAAGGAAAAAAAAAATTATAAAATATTTAAATTCTATTTCTATTTTAACTTTTACCATTCTAGATTTAATTTAATATAAAAATAAAACATTTTTTTTTTTTTAAATAAATAAATAATGAAAAAATATGGCCGATTTCAAATTTCTATACGTACATATATGTACTAAATATAATACATATGTAAATGTAAATATGTAAAAAAAAAAAATATTATGCACAAAAAAAAAATAAAAAAGAAAAAGGGTGAAAATTATAACTAAAGCAAAAAAAAAAAAATTTATGAAACTACTGGAAAAACAAAAAAAAAAAACCTGGCAACACTTTATGGAATTCTAAATTGTTATTGTTCTTTTATTGTTTTTTTTTGTTCTCTCCTTTCTTCTTTTTGATTATTTATTATTATTTTCTGTCATTTTTTTTTTTGCTCTTTTTCCTTTCCTTGTAAATAAAAAAATGTTTCGATAAGCGCTATTGTAATAATGCCGCATAGAATTTTTCTTAGTTAGTTAGTTACCTCTACATAGCACAACAGTAGCTGTTATACCACATTTTCTTATTATACTTATGTATTATTTTATTTTATTATAAAAAAAATTTACTTGCATAAATAAATAAATATGTGTAGCTGTGTGTGTGTGTGTGTTATATAACTACGTAACATTATTTAAAATAGAAAAATATAGATATATATATATATATATATGTATAAAATTTAAAGTATAACAATAAATAAATGCAAGACTTCTTATACATATTCATACATACATACATATAAGTATACTACACCTACATAATACACTTTCATGTTTAGTATAAAAGCATATGAAATGAAAATAGTTTATTATGTTTTTTATGCCTGTATATATGTATATATAAAAAAAATATTTTGAAAAAAGCGCTTCCTTATATTTCATAAAATTTAAATATACAAATTTTGGTATATAAGCGCATAAAGAGTAAAAGAGGACAAAAATATATAAAAACAAAAATGATATAGCTACTTTAACCGAACCGTACCAAAAAAAAAAAAAATCATAATATTTGCAATTGTGTTTGTGTAAATTTGTATATATATATGCATATACAGTGTATCACAAAAATAATAAAAAGGATATTTTTTGGTGAAACAAGAAGAAAATACTGAAAAACGAAGAGAAAAACAAAAATTTGTTTCTGGTTAAAATTTAAGGATAATTATTTTAATGCGTTCTAATATATATACGTTATATACATATAGAAATATATATATATATATATATATAAGAAATATATATATATATATATATATATAAGAAATATATATATATATATATAAGAAATATATATATATATATATTTATTACATATATATATTACATATATTATTTATTATATATATGTATGTGTGTTGTGCATATATAAATAATCAGAGTAATAATTTGAGTTATAATAAATTAATAATATAAATAATTTTTTACTTACGCACATTGTATGTAGATACACAAACATATGTGTAATACAAACATATTTATTATATAAATTTTTTATTTGTTGTTCAGGGTTGTTTTCTATTCATTTAGAAATTTTAAATATTTTTTTTTTTTTATTAAACTCAATGTTAAAAATTTACTAAAATTTAAAAAAAAAAATGGTTTGTTAAATGGGCTTATATGTATACGTGTGTTGTTGGCAATAATATTTTTAAAAAATTTCATTTAATAAAATATCAAAATTTCTATTATACCATTTTCTTACCATGTGGCAGTAAAAATTTTGCATACTGAAATCAAACTAAAAATAATAATAAGAAATAAACAAAAATAGGTGAATTTGATCGTGCTAACTCTGTGATATCTGTATGATTGAATGACTTTGAGAGTTGTATGATAATTGGCGCATAATGTTTCGCACGTTCTTTTGTTATATATATATATATATAACAATATATATATATATATATATATATATAATATAATTATCACATAAACTTCCACCACAAATCAAGAAATATTAACTACTATATATATATATATATATATATTTATATATATATATACATATATATAATATAATTATCACATAAACTTCCACCACAAATCAGGAATATTAACTACTAATAAAATATTTGCTTGTGGGAAAATTCAATACTGCTTCTATAATTTTAGAGATAATGCCAAGTAAATTTGAAGTTACAAGATGAGAAGATACCCGAACTACTGTCTCGATTGCATTCTATTTAAATAGACTGCCGGCATTTACTATTTGTTGAATTTACATTTACTAAGTTATTTGTGAATATTTGAAGAAAAAGACAGATTTTTATACATACTAAAAGAAAGATTCAAAATTCAACTTCACTTAATTTCACCAAATTTTTAGTATTTAAAAATTTTTATTTTGAAAATGTCTGATGGACTATAAGTAGTTGTCTTTCGAAAGTAAATACCATTGGAGATTATACAAATTTTTAATAATTCAATTCTAACTTATAGGTTTTAATATAAAGCACGTTAAACAAATTTTTAAAACTGTTTTGGAAACTAGCATTTTTATTTGTCAATAGTTTTCCTCAAAATGTTAGCCGAAATAATTCAAAATGAATATTCGTTTGCTTGATCATATTATTTTCTTTAAGTAATGCAGCTCATAAAGTAAAACATCTAATAGATCCAAGGGTTTTTTTAAAACAAAAAAAAGAAAAAGAATACAATTAAAGAAATCATTGTAAAAAGGACGAAACATTGGAACAGAAAAAATAATACTTATGATGTAATATTGATCCTTACAAGTCTAAAAAGAAAGAATTACTCTTTTGGCACATTTTCAAAAAAAAAAATTTTTTTTGTTTTAAAAAGTGCCCATATTAATTTTACTCTGTCTGTCCCGTGTGTCTGTAGTTTTAAGAAAGCACGTCTATACCGTTTTAATAAAAAAAAAAATTAAATTTTTTATACAAATAAATCTTATAATAATTTACGTATGTCCTCCTCTCCTCTAGTCTTATAGCTATGCAAATCATGAATATTTTGGTTTATCATATATAGAAAACTATATGCTGGAGGAAAATTAAATTTAAGTACTTGAATTGATTTTTTAAAATACACGTAACCACAAATCATCTTTTCGTTAATTTTCGCGGAATAATTTTCCACTTATACGACAACTCGAATCAGTTGAAACAGTTTTTGGGATTGCCGTAAATTTTTTTATAAAAGCTAAAATAATTAGAATAATCGTCCTCTTAGCCAAAAGTTATAACCTTATATATTCCTTAACTAATAATATTAATTAACAATTCAATTGAAGAGGTAAGTGGACAAAGGGGTTAACTAATATTACTACGAAAATCGAGTTGCTCGGATAAAACATTATTAAATTTGATATATTTTCAACTGTGATTACTTTTATAACTGGAAACTTAATAGAAGGCTGAGATTCGTAGTACTCGTACACATAGGAGTTAAGTAACAAACAAATTAATGTTTTCACAATTTGTTAATGAAAAAACGTGTCAGAATGCAAATGTAAGTTAACCCCTTTGTCGACTTACCGCTTCTTTAATTTTAATCCTAGCACAATTTTGTTGAAAATTATCACGTATCCTAAGATTTGTCCTAAATTTATGCAATTGTTTTTTTAGAACTAAAGCTATGCATACATACGTTACGTAAACACAAAATTGTATAAGTTCGTTTTTAAATTCAATGTTTTTTTTAGTTTCGACATAACATGTTATCCTTGACATATAAATCGTAATAATATATTTTGTTAATATTTGGTACAATTTAGCTTATACGCATATTATATAAATAGTAAAATTGGCTGATGTAGTATTTAATACTGAAAAATTATTGATACTTGAATAACAGGATTAGAATTTTGAGAAAAAACTTATCAAAAATTTACTGTCCAAGCTTGTATTTCTTGTAATATTTTAATTATTTAACGAATAATATATTTCTATATATCTATGTAAAATTGTGTATAAAGATGCGAACATACATATATATATGCGTATATCTTCCGTAATTACTTTTTGAAACATGTGTTGAATTAAAAAAGAAAAATTCTTTTATTATTCTTATTTTTTAAAAATATTTTTCTTTAAATTTTTAATTAAGTTTAAATTAACATAAAGGTACATAAATATTTTTCTCCCAATATACAAATGTATATATATATATATATATATAGATATATAAAGATCAAAAATAACAACTTTTTTATTATTTAAGTGTGCTTACCCATAAAACTTATTTATATAAATATCCATATACATAAATGCGTACATACATACATGGATAAGTTTTATGTAAATTGTAATAAAAGTAATTTTAGTTAACAAAAAAAAAAAAATTCCCTTAAACATTTATTGCATATACGTAGGCAAATTTATATATGATGTGCTTATGTATATGCTCATATAAACATTGTATGTAGAAGTGTATGTAATTTGAGTAATATAACAGGGTTATTCAATATACTTTGTTTTTTTTTTCCCAAATTTCTAATCTTCAATTAAAAGTTTTAGTTTTTAATTTAATAATGCATTTTTAATTTAAATGAATAATTTAATTGAAAAAAAAACTGCGTGAAATTAAAAATAATTCACTTACATAAAGTTTTTTAAATTAAGATTGAACACAGATTGGATTCAAAAATTAAAAAGAAAAATTTCACTAAAAAATTTCAAAGTTTCATAACACTTTTATTGCGGTTTTTAAATTCAATTCAAACACTTGTACAATTAAATAATCTGATTTTAATAAATTATACCATGTGACAAAATAATTTAATTTAATATTTTGCTGCTTGCTAAAAGTTGATTTGCTATTATTTATGCTTCTCTGTCTAAGAAAATTTATCAAATATTCCCGAAAAAATACATAGTAAAACAATAATGCTCATTGTTGATATTAGATTGTACATTCTTGATATTAGATGGTACCCTACTAGGTTTGGGACACGTCCCTACAACACCATTTCGAGACCAATTCCTCTAATGAATTTGAGTACCTTGAAAGATCCGATAGACCAACTTCTTTACCTGCGGCCAAAAGCTTCACAATTTCTCAGAAGCTGCCCTGAGCTCTTCTCATCCTCCCATAAAATTTGCAAGTGCGCTCACTTTAAGGACCCAACCTCTTAAAATAACACCTATGCCTGAAATGTCTCGTCAAAATACTTATATACTTCATTGACCATTCTTCTTCTTTGAAAATTTAAAAAAATTGAAATTGAAATTGAAAAATTGAATACTGAAAATTTACAATTAATTTACAAATCAGATAGAAAATTTTCTTATACCTATAATGTTTCAAGGGATTTCCATTCTAATCTCATATAAATTGTCAATTATTCTTAAAAATTTTTTAGATTTTTATAAGCAAAGCTAAAAACCTTTATATAAATTTTAACTTCGGTTCAAGCAAATTCTATTACTGAGAGTTCTTGACATACTAACTTGCATATAATAAATCTAATAATTTTGTCCTATAACTGCAAATATTTCAGAGCCCGATACAATTTAGAAATTGCCTGTATATTTTCGTATATATGAAATATAAAACATATAAGTAATATTACAATATAATTATTATGTATGAGGACATAAAAAATATATACAAAAAAATAAAGATTATGAAAACATAAAAGAAAAAAACAAAAAAGTTTTTTGATTGCCAAATTTTATATCGATCCCTTAATGCTCCATTTAATTTTTTAATTATTTTTTCTTCTTTTCTTTTCTTAATAATATTTTCTAAAATAAAAACTAAAAATCCTTAAATTTAAGATAATACAATTTTCTTATTTTCATAAAATACAAAATTTACATATATATACATACAAAAAACAAAAAATTTTAATTATATACACACACACATGCAAACATACACAAATATAATTAATAAATCTTTAATATAAATTTTAATTTTTTAGTTCCCAAATATTTTAATATGTGCATTTATTTTTATATTTTAAATTATAATGTTATCAAATAGCTAAGGAATAATTATAAATTTTCAGAATGAAGAAGATTAAAAAAAAAATTATACCTTTATCCTATAAATACACATAATAAAAAAGGGAAATTTTTTTGTTAGTTTGGTTTTTTTTAAGGATTATCAAAAAAAATAAAAATTATCCTTTAAAAACTTATAATTTTCATGCTTATATTCTCTATAAATATATAAAATTTTGTGTTATTAATAAAAAATATGAAATGTATACTGAAACTTTTCCTATTTCATTAAATATTGTGTAATTTGATGAAAAATTTCTTAATTTCTATTCCAAAATTCCAAAAAATAAAAAGTCAATAGTTTTACTTGGTGTTTTCCATGCTGCTAGAAAATTTAAAATAAAAAATAAATTAATAATAAAAATTCTTTATTATTTTAAATCTCATTAATTATTTGGTATATAATATTTCTGGAAATTTAATATTATAATTACATATGATTACTAAAAGTATTATAAAGTAAAATTTATAAAAGAGAGTCACATACTTTATATATATATGTACATCGTATAAAATATCTTCTCTTGAAGATTCCTTTTTTTATTCTTTTTTTGTATAAAAAATTCAATAAATTTTCAAAAATGCATTACATAGCCATACTAAGTAATCACAATTATGATTACTATAGTTACATTATAAGTAATTAAAGTATAATTACTACTATAGTAATAAAAAATCACATCTGAATTATGATAGTGAAAACAGAAATCTCCTCTTTTTAATCAAATTTCTTTTAGAATTTAGAATTAAAATCGGCACTTTCGCAAATTAGAATTTCATCACTTCTGAAATAATCACGTGAATTACACATTAATCAGTTTAATTTGCAAATTTTTTGTCAAATATTTGATTAATTTAAAATATTGATAATTAAACTAATTCTTGTTAAATTGATTTTATAATTTAATAAAATTTTAATAAAAATCGCTTTTTTTCCCTTTGATTCCTTTTTTTTTTTATATTTTAAATAGATAACACAAAAAAAAATCAAAAAATTGACAATCACTTATGATATGTCAAAAATTTTGTGGTACAATACCGTTACATTTATATTAAAAATGTAGTTGTAAAGTTTACACTAATAAAGTACCTTCAAGTTATGCTTATAATACAGGCTTGTTGTTTTGCAAAAATAATGCTTTACTTACAATTTATTTGCACTTTGGATCATAATTTTGAACTTTTATTAGATGTCATCAATTACTTATTGTCACATAATTTGTTTTTAAATATTCTTCATATTTATTCGGGATTTTTTTCAAATGTCTCCAAAAATATTTTTGCTACAGCCTATTATCATAATATATTCTTGGAATCTGTGAGTTAAAATCTTATTTTCGCTATGAAAATTTTTTTTTTGCTTTTGCATCTATAAGACGTAGTCTTGTATTTGGTTTGCGACTTGGATCATGTGACATTTCTAAATTTATGTTTTATTTGAAAAATGTTTGTCACGAAGGTTTTTTTTTTAAAAAAAAATTCCTACAGTTCTGTGAAAATGCAATTAATAAATAAAAATAATTATTTGAATCACTATTAAAACACAAAAAAAGAAAACCACATCAACAATAATAAATGAGCAAATGTATGAATTCATAAAAATAATGCGGCTTAGGCATGCTAAATTTCATATCTGTCTTCTAAAATTATTAGACAATTGAAAATTATACATTAAATGTGTCCGAAATCTTCCTCTATTAGTTAATTTATTTTGTATATTAAGTAAGTAGTACCCACTTATTTATGAAGTAGGTACACGTCTAGAATCACGAGTGATTATAGTATGACACCAGAATTCAAATCATCAACATAACAAATTGGTTTTCATGTTGTACAACTATATATAAATTTATGTGTGCTCAATTAAATAAGGTTTTTTTTTTTTGCATTTTTCATTATTAACTTTTAAATTAAAAATAAATATCATGTATTACATCCTTGGTTTCTTAGTTAAATTATTTTACACAACATACTTCTGCAGTAAATAAAATTATATTGATTTTTGTTTTTCTTATATATTTTTTAAATGACGTATGCATTACAGTGACGACATTTTGTCCTTATCCAAAAAAAAAAAGACTAAAAATCATTGGTTAAATTATAAATAATTTCGGTGACCGGACATTTATGGAGTCTTAATTTTTTCTTAAATTACCTTCAACAACGATTTATTAATCTCAAGGAAATTATTATGAATTCTACCTTATTTTATATTTTCTTTTATTAATTTAAAATATATTTAATTTTTAGTATATTTTTTAATAAAATATGAATAAAATTTAAAATTAACAAAATTTTTCGTCTTATTTTTGTATACTTTTAGGCTAATTTAAATTGGGCCCAATAATATTCAAAAAAAAACACAGAGGAAGAACAGAAGAAAATCATGATAAAATAAATATAATATCAAAATGATTAGATGAGAAATATTTTGTTGAAAATAAATCTTTTTTGAAATCTTAAACAATTTTTTAATATTAAATAAAAAATTGTTATTTTTATTCTATCGGGATAACATATTAAATATGAATTCACGTCACACATTTTACACCGTTGAGGTGGGTGACACAAAATTCACAATTCTTAGTCGATATCAGAATTTAAAACCAATTGGATCAGGTGCGCAGGGAATAGTTTGGTAAGTTTTTAATTTTAATTTTGATTTTTTAAGTAATTTTGTATATAAGTATTAAGTGTTTCATCGAAAAAAAAATTAAAATTAAAAGTGATTATTAAAAAAAAAGAAATCACAAATTTTTTTCAATCATTATTTTCATAAAAACAATTACATATACACTCTATCTTTCTCTTCTCTCAAATTTAATTTTCGTATTCAGTTTGTAGGTCAAACAATTTAGCTAAAAATTTTTAATGTATTAATATAGAAAGGTTCCTTTTATTCGGAGCCGAATATTTATTTGCGCTTAATTTTTTTTTATTTTATCTTAAATTAAATACAAAATTTTGTATTTAGTATCAAAGCGTGGCGTTCTTAACACCACTTCAGTTAAAATCACCATTGAAACTAAACTGAAAACATTTTAAGATTTTATTCTAAATTTTGAAGTCGAAAATATTTCCACCCGCTTTTTGTTTATGATAAAGACAACAATCCTTTAGAAGGTTATTTACTTATTTCAGAAACGAAAACTTACGACTGACAAGTAACATTTTAATTAAATTCACAATTATTTTAATAGTTTAGTCACAATTATAAGCGATTATGGAAAATCGGATATTAATTGTCAGATTAAATCGAAACATTGAGTAAAAAATCGATCTTATAAATGTTTTTTCTGATACCCTTAATATAACAGTCTGAATTCTAGTAATAATACAACCAAAATAAACCATCTACCAATATAATATATTCTGACTTAAATTTTTATTCTCACTCAATTTTTGATTTCATATCCAAATTGTATTCTCTTATTTTTAGAATAAAATTTTTTCTAAAAACTTATTCCTTTTAATTACATTACTTGGCCTTATTAGAATTTAAAATGTAACTCAACATGCTTTCATTTAACAAAAAAAAAAATCATGTCACTTTTTGACATTTTTGAAAAGTTTTGATGTTTTTGAAAAAATTTGAAAAGTTACTATTTTGACATTTAAAGAGAACAAATTTATTATTACATTTTATTATGAGAGTTCGCGATACCAGCAATATGTTTATTTAATATTTGAGATATATGTACGCATATTTATACCGAAATCCATTTAAAATAACTTACACATGACTTTAAAAGTAAGCGATATAAGCATTTAAATAAGAATTTAAAAAATTCGAAAAGAAATGCTGCCATATTAGATTTAAATAAGTTGTACGAGAACAATTCATGATTACCGGGCGGTGATATTTTTCTTAATTATTTTTCTCTCATTTTTTATTTAAATTATTTTATTTAGTAATTATCTTTTAAATTAAACCTTAATGTACTATAGAATTTATGCCAGTTAATTACATTACAGAATAAGAATTAAGTAAAATGTAGGCTCTCAGTGCATTAGTGGCCTATCGAACATTTTTGCAAAAATAAGTTATTATGCTCAATAGAGTTGTAATGGCCTAAAGAATTGTTCTATATTTTCAAAATACTTAAGTTTACTGCTCTTTTCATTCTCATATTTTGACGGAAGATTGTTTTTGTCTCTTAAAAATTTTCTTAAAAATTAAATATTTAAATATGTCAATGGCAGCTTACTCGAAATGTCATTTTTCCAAGTAGGCCACTAATGTACCGCCTCAAATGAAACCTTGAAACTGAATTTACATTTTTTACATTTTTTTCTTTTTTTGGGTAACTTTTTATTATTTTCCAAATTTTACGAGCAAAACAATTTGCGATTTTCCTTAGCCACTGTTTTTTATTCATAATTTTTAATTTATTTTAAATTCATTAATCATCATAATTTTTACAATTATTAAATAGTTAATTTTTTTTTTTTACTTTCATGCTTTATTTTCAAAAATTTCATGTTTTTTTTATTTTATTCATCATAATTTCATTTTTATTTACATACATACCTACATTCTAATGAAAATATTTTAAATTTATATTTAAAAAAATTTATTTATTTATGAAAAAGGTTGATTTTTTATTTTGTTTTTAATTTTTAATATAAATTTTTTTTTGGTTTTAATTTTAGTTTGTTTTAGTTTTGTTTATCAGTTTCATGGTTGTTAAAAAGAAAATTTAGTCACATAGGCTATGCAATAAAACAAATTAAAATCAGAGTCCTCCCCAGTCTTCATACATATATAAAAATAATAGACAATTCGTTTTCTAAAAAAAAAAAAAGAAAAAAAAATTAATTAAATTACATCTATAACATACTATATATATAAAAATTTGAATAAATATATATTAATATAATATACAAAAATTAAATAAAAATATAAAAAATTAAAAAAATAAAAACAATATGAATCAAGAATTTCAAAGACATGTTTTCGGAGATACAGAATTTATAGTACCATCGCGTTATTCTTCGCTTAGTGCTAGAGGAAGTGGTGCGCAAGGAGCTGTGTGGTGAGTATATTGAAAAAACTTTGGTTATGGGCTCCCCCTACTAATAAAATAATTCCAAAGTTTTCAATAATAAATGAAATTTAATTTAAAAAAAAAAAAAACATTTTCACATCTTATTAAAAATGTTTTCAATTTTAACACTTGCAAGAGAAATAAAAAAAATCCCCCCCAAAAACTTTCAAAAATATTTTTTTTATCAATCACCATTAAAATAAAAATTCTTTTTCTCTCAAATTAAACAACTTGTGCGTTATTTTTACTAATTTTTCTTTTGGTACAAAGGAAAAAAAACAATGGAACTAACTTTTTTTTTCTTTATTATTTTTTTTTTTCCAATAAGGTTTTTACAAAAATATTTTTAATTATAATTTTATATATGTACATTTGTAAAGATTTAATTTGATTAAAAAATAAAAATTATTTATTTTAGTGCCGCTTACGATACTGTTACTGAACAGAATGTGGCTATCAAAAAGCTTTCTCGACCATTCCAAAACGTTACACATGCCAAGAGAGCATATAGGGAATTCAAATTAATGAAATTAGTAAATCATAAAAATGTAAGTATTATTTATGAAATTTAATAAAATTTAATAAAATTTTTTATTTTAAATTAATAATTTTTTAAGATAATCGGTTTATTGAACGCATTTACACCGCAACGCACATTAGAAGAATTTCAGGATGTTTATCTTGTCATGGAATTGATGGATGCTAATTTATGCCAAGTAATTCAAATGGATTTAGATCATGATAGAATGTCATATTTACTTTATCAAATGCTATGCGGAATAAAGCATTTACATTCGGCAGGAATAATACATAGGGTATAATAAATTTTTTTTTAAATGTAATGCAATATTATTATAAATTTATTAATAATTAGGACTTAAAGCCATCCAATATAGTTGTTAAAGCAGATTGTACGTTAAAAATTCTTGATTTTGGATTAGCACGTACAGCTGGTACAACATTTATGATGACACCATATGTGGTTACAAGATATTATAGGGCACCTGAAGTTATTTTAGGAATGGGTTATACTGAAAATGTTGACATTTGGTCAGTAGGTTGTATTATGGGTGAAATGATACGTGGTGGTGTACTATTTCCAGGTACAGATCATATTGATCAATGGAATAAAATTATTGGTATGTTTTTATTTAATAATAATATTTATTAATATAATATATAACAATATATATATATTTTAATTATATATATTAGAACAACTGGGTACACCATCTTCATCATTTATGCAACGTTTACAACCGACAGTAAGAAATTATGTTGAAAACCGGCCAAGATATACTGGATATCCTTTTGAAAGATTATTCCCAGATGTATTATTTCCAAGTGATGCTACTGAACAAAGTAGGCGAAAGGCTTCTGAGGCTCGTGATTTATTAAGTCGAATGCTAGTCATAGATCCAGAACAAAGAATATCTGTCGACCAAGCTTTACTTCACAGCTATATTAATGTATGGTATGATGCAGAAGAAGTTAATGCTGTATGTAATCATTTATTTATTAAATTACATATTACTTTTACAAAAATTAATTTTTATTAATTAAATTTTAGCCTGCACCAGAACCATATGATCACAGCGTTGACGAAAGAGAGCATACTGTTGAACAGTGGAAGGAATTAATTTATCAAGAAGTTATGGAATATGAAGCCCGTAACGCCAAAATTGATTCTGCTGATAGGCGGTAGAAAATTAAAATATAATTTTAGAAAAAAAAAATAAAATAAAACAAAACCTATATAAAATAGAATATATGTAATTTCAATATTAAAAAAAAAAAAAAACAAAAAAAAAAAACTTAAAAAAAATAAAAATAAAAATATATATAAAATATTTAAATAATCTACTATGTAAATAGAAAAGTAATTATTGCAATTGTGTATTAAAAGAATGAAGATTGAAAGAATAATGAAAAACAAAAATTTAATAAGAAAATCAAATCTAATTTGTTTGAAAATTTATGCGAAAATTAACAAAAAAAAAAAAAAAGAAAAAGTGAAACTCTATCTGTATCCTCCAGCTTCATGAAATTTAACATTTCTAAAAATAATATAAACAAAATAATAAAAATTTTATTTATTTTTTTTTATTTTTATTTTTTAAATATTTAATTTAGCTTATTGCTTGCTTTCTTTTTTTTTTCTTTTTTTTTGAATTTGATTCCTTTTTTCTTTTATTTTTGTTTTTAATCATTAACACTATAGAAGGAAAAATTTTAATTATCAGAATAGGATCAAAATGATATTGACAAAATTTTCATTAAAATTTTATTTTGTAAAAAAAAAAAAGGAAAAAAAATTAAGAATTATTAAAAATATGCAATGCAAACGCAATGTCTATAGATATAAATTTTAAGTATAATCCAATTATTATTAAATAACATACACATACATAATATATTATTTAGGTAAAAAATTTTAATTTTAAATTTTTATTTTATTTTAATTTTAAGTTTTAATAAAATACAAAACAAAACAAAAAAAAACGTCGATCATATCGATAATTTATTACTTTAAATAAAATATATTTATAATCTTTTATTGTTTGATTTTAAAATTTTATTCTCAATGAAAAATAAATATAAATATATATATATATATATATGGAGAAATAAATTTAAAAGTAGAATTTTTTTTTTTTTGTTTAAAATGCATTTGTTAGTTTTAACTTAAAAAAAAAATAAAATCTAATATAAAACTTATTGTTTTAAAAGCAATCAATTATTTGTTAAAATTTATTTCCATAAAATATTTTATTAATATGTATGCAAATATATCTTAGATACACTTAAATAATAAAAAACGAAGAAAAACAAAAACATCCTCAATTTTTTTTCAATTTTAAATTTAACTAAAATATTTTTCTTTTGTCCTCATGCTAAGAAATTTTCAAAATTTTTCTCTTCAATAACTATATTCTTAAAAAAAAAAATAAACCATACTGTAAATATTTTAAAATATTTGTTGCTTATACCCAGTCACAAATAATATAATCAAATAACAAAATTATCAAGTTAATAAAAAAACATTAATTTAATTAGAAATCAGAAAAAAAATTTATTCTTCTATTTTGCCGTACAAATTAATTGAATATTTTATTGAACAACAATCAGTTCGGTAATCGGAACATTAATATTTTTTAATAAGAAAAAAAAAGGGAACAATTTTTCGTATAATTCTTTGAAAACTTTCCTCCGGCTTAAATTTAAATGTCCTTTAATAAAAGAAACTTCGAAAATTAAGAGAAAAATTGAAAATTAATACAAAAAGATTTTCAAATTAAAAAAACATTTTAGATTCACTATGAACTATTTTGTTTGTTACATCAAAAAGCATTGGTTTTTTTTTTCTTCATCAGGATTATTATGCCTTCTTAAGCAATAAAATCATTAAAAATTAATGATTCGGAATTTTGAAAAATGTATTTTTTTATGTGAAATCATAATTTTAATTTTATATAAGTAAAATGAAAAAAAAAACATCCATTAATTATTTTTATGTTATTCTTAATGAGGAACTAAAGAATTTTCTTTAAATTTTTCTTTAACTAATTTTTATTTCAAAACAAAAAAAAATAAAACAAAAAGAAAAACTAAATAAATTTAATACTAACGAATTTCAAAGTCCAGAAAATTGAAAAATTTAAAAAATTATTTTCCGTCCATTTAAATTAAATGATATATAAGGGGAAAAAAAAAAGAAAAAAGGAAAAACATAAATAAGTATGGAAATAATTTTTTTGTTTTTTTTTTTTTGTTGGTATTTTTGTATTATTTGCGAAATATTGTTAAATTGTTTTTTTTTTTTTAATTATTTAAGATTTTTATGTTTTTCAATTGCACTTTTTATTAATTTTTAATTTGATCTAAAGAAATTTTTAAAGTAAAATGGTTTCAAAACTAATTAATATATATATATATATATATATATAAAAGAAAAACATCGCACAATTCATAATCTTTTTCTTTTTCTATATCTTATTCTTAAATACTTCTTCTTTCAAACTATATGCAGTTGATAATACATATATTATAAAATAATTTAAAAACAAAATAAGTCTTATATTTAAAAATATGACAAAAGCATATTCCTATTATAACATACATACATACATACTTACGTATAAAATGGTCTATATATTAAATTTTCAAAACAAAAATCAGCTCAACACCTTTCTTATTTTTTTTTTTCTTTTGTTTATGAGCATTTTATTAATTTTTCATAAAATAAATTTAATTTAATTAAATTTTTATAATAAATTTACGATATCAATAATCATAAATAATAAAAATGGAAAAAAATTTTTAAATTTTTTTATTTGTTTTGTTTTTTTTTCTATACTCCATGGTAATCCTTGTAAAATTAATTTTTTTGTAATTTTAAGTACACAATCAATTTAAATTCGTGTTATAATATTTAAGACAAAATAATTAGGAAGGACAGACAGGCTAGGCTGCCTTATTATTTGAAGAAATAATTTTGATAATTTGTTTTTTCGTATTTGTAGTTATTTCAAATTTTTTTTTTTTTAAATAAATTAATATGTAATCAAATTAAAATAAAAACAAGAAACAACGCACAATAAAATTTATTTTAAAATTTTAAAAATAATTGCTTCTTTAATTTAAAAAGAAATGCTTTTTTTTTGTTTAAATAGAAAATTTTTCAAATTAAATATTTTTTCTTTTTAATATTTTACATTTGAATTTGTTATTAATAAATTTCAATAATTTTAAAATTATATAATATATTATAAATAACTGTGATTTACTGTTTCTGAGTGTGTGCTTAAATAATATATTATTTTTAATTTTAAAATTAATAAATAAAATATTTTTATTTCAATAATTATTCAAAAATACGAGGATTTTTAAGTAATTCAGTTCTAACTCAGGTCTTACAAAGCACATTCGATAAATTAAAATTGCAAAATCGGTAAAAATAGCATGTTCAACAATTGTGCTTAGTTTTCTCTTAAGTGTGTAAATTAATTTTTTATAACAATTTTAAAAATATTATAAATCAGAAGAAGAGCAAAAATAAAGAAAAAAATTTTAGATATTGAACAATTACTTGAGTATGTTACAAATGTGCCAAAATATTCAATTTTTTGGCAGATTTGTAAGTTTGTGTAAAAAAAAATTCTATGAGAATTAATTTAGAACTTTGTCTATGCAGTATGTTTGAATTATTGAAAATCCCCTCTACACCATGGAGTATGAAAATACATGAAATAAAAACTTAATTTTACATTATTTGTTTTTGTTTTTTTTTTATTTTCTTTTATATTCAATAAAAATATTCAATTCAAAATTGTACACAATAACTAAATTTAGTTTATTTTAATTAATTTAAGTTGAATTTATTTTTTAAAATAAAAGATAAAATTTATTAATATTATTATGTATTTAATATTTATTTTAATTAAGAACTTTTTTATATATATACATATATATATATATATATATATCAATCAAACAAAAATGTGTAAACAAATTGTTGAGCTTTATTTTTTTTTTATATCCAAAGTATTTGTTTTATGAGCAATAAATTTAATTAATTAAAATATAAATTATTATATAATTACTTATATATATATATTTAAAAACTTTAAATAACTTACATTTAGTAATTACAAATTACTAAATTTTTTCTTAATTAAAAAATCTTAAAGAAACAAAAACAGTAAAAAAAAAAAAACAAATTATACCTAAACAAAAAAAAAAAAATATTTAAAGATAAAATGTAGATATTATGAAAAACAATGAAAAATTACAAAAAAAAAAAAAAAATTAAATAAAAATATAAAAAAAAAAAACAAAGATAAAATACACGATGCAATAATAAAATATTCTAATACATAAAAAGCTTTTATAAAATAAAATAAAAAAAAATAAATAAATAAATAAATTAGTATTGTAATAAAAAAAAAAACAAATGCTATATTATTACTTATAATGTGACTTTAAAATTTAGCTATAAAGCAAAAATAAAACATAAAAATTAACTTGCAAAACCATTAAAAAATAATTAAATAAAAATTAAATAAACCAAAATTTGCATAATATATAATAATATAATTAATAAACAGAAATTAAAAATAAATTTAATTCAACACACACTCACACACATGTACATTTATATGAACATATACATATATATATATTGATTGTATATATATATATATATATATATAGTTTACGTGGGTATCAACTCATATATATATAATATAATATATATATCATAGTATATTATATATATACTATGATATATATATATTATCTTATCTTATATATATGTGTATGATATATATATATATATATATATATATCATACACATATATATAAGATGTATGTGTATGATATATATATTTATGTATACATATATATATACATATATATTATATATATATATTATATACATATTTATATATAAACAAAAATTAAAAAGTTATTAAATTTAAATTTAGTTAAGACATTTTACCTGGTGTAAAACTGAAAATTAAAAAAAAAAAAAACTTATTTTAAAATTTAAAAAACAAAATGTAAGAAAAAAAAATTAAATAAAATAAAAATAGCGGCTGTAATTGTCAGTAGTTTGTAAAAAAAAAATATTTAATTAAAAAATATAAAAAGAGTATAATAAAACTATAAACAGTAAAATTCAGTATGAATTAACAAAAAAAAAACAAAAAAAACAAAAAAAAGTAAGGCAAAAGTCTCAGTAATAATTTAAAAAAAAAAATATATAAATTAAATAATGTAAAACAAAAGAAAAAAAAACAATGATTTTATTAATTTTACTTTGTAACTTATACGAAAGGAAATGAAAAAGGCAAAATAAAAACATTAAAAATATCATAATAATTACTTTTATTATATAAAAACAGAAAAAAAAAACAAAAAAAAAATTAAAAATAAACAAATTTAAATAATTAAGAATCTGTTTCATGATTCTTGAATTTTCAAAATAGAAATTTCAAACATAAAAAAAAAAAAAATTACATATAGAAGAACAAAATAAAAAAAAAAAAAAACAAGTTGTTAAAATTTAGATAAAATATTTAAATTAAGAAATACTATTAGAATCCAACCATATTTTGATAATTTTTAGAATATCTCCTAAAAATTATCAATTTCCGATATTCTAATCAATAAAAGAAAAAAAAAAAATTTAAATAAATGAAATAAAAAAAAGAAAAAACCTAACAACAATTATAAAAACTTGTCACAATAACTTTATAAATAAAATTTGAGTGAATTAAAATTTTTTAAATTGGTTTTCATTTTAAAATACATAATTATATAAAGGGGCATTTCAATAATTCAATTCTAATTTAGATCTTAATATAAAGCTGCTTCAACAAAAACAAATTGCAAAATCTTCACAAAAAAATAACATGTTCAAGTTCAAATTTAAATTATCGAAAATTACTTAACTACGCTATAATATTTTCAATGTACAAATCTATGTCCGAAAAAAATTTTTGATCTACTTATCATTTATTTGAGCTAAAATTTGAAATGAATACACCAACAGAATAATATGAAGAACATAACTAGTTAAAGTAGCTAATTTAGCTTGAATCGTTTATTCAAAATTTCTAAAATTTTCGTAAAATTTCAAAATTTCAAAATTTTCTTACAACCTCCGGGAATAATTAAAAAAAATATTTAAGTCTAACATAGCTAAAAATATAAATTTTGAAATAAAAACCTAAATGATCTTAAAAAAAATTTAAAGTCTTCATTGGAGTTGTAGGATTGTAAAAATATATAAAAGTAAACTTTACAATCTAATTAACTATTTTTGATTCTTAATTTTGCTATAAATTCATAGAGATTAAAGAAAAACAAAGAAGATTAAGAGTTATGCAAATTTTAATTTTTGCTCTTATGAAAATTGGCAATAACAAACTTTATCCGATTATTTCTTTTTTCCATATATTTGTAAAATATTTATCCCGCTAACATACTAAATTATGTATATGAATGCCCTCGGATGAGGACGCACAATAGATTCTTATACGTGATCGCGGTGCACTTTTGCTCACGTAGTACAAACCTACTAAATTATACTAAATTATTTTAAATAATAAAACTTAATTTTCTAGTATTTAATTCAGATATAGTTACATTTATATGAATTTTGCGTTTAACTATGCATTTCCCTGCAATTAATAGCAAATAACTAATATAATTTGTTAGCAGATATATTATACAGTTTTGTAAAAATTGCAAAAATTGTAGTCTGCAAATTCATTTAACTTCCAAAGCTGTAAGATATCTGAATTTATATATTAATTAATAAATTCATTAACATATCCGATTTTTTGGGGTTTTTCTTAAAATTTTAGTTTTAACTTTAATTTTCATACGAAGCATTTCCATTTTTAAATTACATAGAAAAACGTAACATATTAAAAACCTGAAAATGTAAATTATGTAGATAGCTCCTGTAGATTTGTAACGATTCAAAAAGATTTTAAGATTTAAATTAAGTGCATTGCTGAGTTTTTGGAAATTTCTTACTATTTATGCACTTACAGATTTTCATTTGTATTTAATTTATCTAGATAAACGATATTGATTAGTTAATTAGATAAAGTGAGCACTTATATTTTCACGAGATGTTACTAGCTCCAGTTAGTAAAGATTTGATTGAATAAGACTTGAAAAAACTTTATTATGTGAATCCAATAATGATGTGTTCGCATTTACTATGTATGTACTTGTAAATTGTTAAATTTTCTTAATAGAAAATCTGTCTTAGTACATATTTAGTAAATATAAAAATGATAAAAACATATTACATTACTTTAAATATTTTATTTAGTTTAAAATCAAATATAAAAATATTATTGCGATTGATTATACGCAGATTTCATCCTGACATATCCTTTCTTTTTAAATATTTTTTATTGTTTTGTTAATTCACTTTCTGTTTTGACTAATATTCATTCGTGAAACTAAAAACTTTCCTTTTAAAAAAAAATCATTCATTTCATAAAGTATATTGTAGGATTAATTTAAATTAGAGATAAAATGCTATAAAGGTGCTAAACAAAAAAAAAAATGTTATATCAATTTAGCCTTTATTCTGTTGGAATCAGTTTCTTATCAAAACCATCGAAGTATGGATGATCTAAAACCCGCTTGGCAGATATGCGATGAACTGGATCATATGTTAGCATTTTTTGTAAAAGGTCAAGTCCATTTTCATCTAAATGATCTACTTGATTTGTTAATTGATTTTGTGTCCAGCAAGGAAACGTTGCTTTAAAATCTGGAAGTCCTGTTACACCAGGCCAAATCTCTTCTGTCGGTGTACGGAGGATTCTAACATATACAATATTCATATAATTTCAATACTGAAAATTATAACTAATATGTACCTGAACATTCTAAAAAGCTGGTCGATTTCTGAATCACCTTGAAATAATGGTTTTCTAGTTGCCATTTCAGCGAAAATGCATCCAATTGACCATATATCAACAGGACAAGAATAACGTTGGGATCCTAATAAAATTTCTGGGGCGCGGTACCAAAGTGTTACAATTTCATGTGTATATATTCTTACTGGAATACCAAATGAACGACCTAAACCAAAATCAGCGACTTTTATAACACCATCTTTATTTATTAATAAATTTTGCGGTTTCAAATCTCTATGCAGAACTCTACGGCGATGACAAAATAGTATTGCATTTGTTATTTGATACACATAACTTCGCACCAACTCTGGATCCATCACTTTGTCAGACGGAAGCGAATCCATATATTTTTTTAAATCCATTGATAAAAATTCAAATATAAGATATAGACGATTTTCCTCCATTATCACATCTTCAAGTGTAACAATGTTTGGATGTTTGAGTTCTCTTAGGAGGGATATTTCTCTAAAATGCAACTATTGAAATTCAACAATCATCGTAAAACATTTTTCAATTACCTTATTGCGGTAGAAGGTATTCCCTCATCTTCGGATTCAAGACGAATCTTTTTCATGGCTACGATTTGTCCTGTTACCTTGTTTCTCCCTTTATAAACTACTCCATATGTCCCCTCACCAATCTTTTCAATTTTTTGAAAGTCATCCATTTTAAGCTTCATTAAAAACTTTATTTATTTTTCTATTTAAATTCATTAATAAATTTTATTTTTTTGATTGAATTTCAAATTAACTTAGATCAATTATATGAAATTATTATCGTTTACGTTAAAGTGCAATTTCAAAAATCTGTCAAAATTAGCGCTTTTGGCTTCTTTTTTAATTTTGATTTTTGAAGCGTGTAGGTAATCAAAAAAAAAAAAATTTTCAAATCAAAGTTGCCGTAATTCAAAAATACTCTTGTTACTTTTAATTATATCAGATGGCTCTGTTTTATTAAGAATTGACAGCAAAAATTTTGAAATATTAATTAGTTTGAAAATAAGCAAAGTATAAATAAAAATTAGAACTATGTATACATATTTTCGAAAACTGATAATAAAATTAATTTTATTTTTAGATATATGTAGATATACTTTAAGAAGACTGTCAAATTCTGAGCTCAAGGATATTTTCCGTTGCACTTCATTCCAGTTTTCTTTGAATTATTCTTTACAAATCTTGGACTGATATATTTGAAAATAAAAGCAAAAAAACCATTAAAGTAAATTTTTTATTTATCTAATATATTTTTTTATATATTTCATTTATTAAGTAATTATACTACTAAATTGACAACAGCGCCACTATCTTGCATTAATTTAAGTTTTTTAAAGCCGGGTGTGGTTGTGGTATAGGATTAATTTTTTTTGTTGTGTTTGTTATGTTAGAAAAAAGGTTTCTTTTTGTAAATTTTTGACTTTTTTCTTTCGTTTTGTAATTGTAAGATATGATTGCACATAACTTATTTATAATACAAATATATATGGCACTGTGTATAGACATACATGCATACGTATGTATATTGCAAACTGTTTTTAAACTAAATTTAAAGTTTGGACGGTTTTCAGAAAGATTAAATTTAAGGCGAAATGGCCACTTGGTGTTTTTTCTTCTTCTAAACCCATTGTATCACCTTGCTAGGAGAGTACCATCGAGTCTTGTATATAGACTTATCTGCCTATGTACTTTTATATTTAAATAAAACGAATTACTTTATCGGATTTTAAAAAATATAAATACAACTTAACCTTTATTTCGGGCAGATACTAGACTTTCCTGAAATGGTGGATGTAAAAGGAAAAATAATTCAAGTAGAAATAAAATTGTTTATAGCAATTCCAAATTATAAAGAGCCAATGTACTTATAAAATTTAATAAATATGTATTTGTTTTTAACTTTAACATTTTTTATTTTATTTTTAGTGTTTGAAATAGTTTCAGATAAATTTTCACTAACTAAAACATGGTAAGTTCAACTGACATTTTACCCAAAATAGACCTAATTAGGCGAAAAGCATTTTTAAAATGAATTTAAAAGTATGTATATGAACGTTCAAGTGTATATGTTGTATCCTTTAAAAAGTGGGCGAAGGACATGATTAAAAAAACAATGTAAAATGAATTAAATTTAGGGAAAATTAAACTGAGATGTAATACGAAAAACAATATGTTACAAATCGAAATGGTTTAATTCTGGGCTGATGTGTATATTGTTAATTTATAATATATTATGTGCACTCAGCGATTTTTGTGTGACTGTAATCTAATATTAAATATTTACCTATGTAGGTATATATATATTCATATATTCATAATCATCTATATTATAAAATTAGTTTATCAGTAACTTTTTGTATTTACTAATGTAAAGAATAGTATTGACTATAGATTGTAAAAATAATAAATGGTTAAAATTGAAAATCTTATCGTAAAAACTTTTTATATTTCGTATATACAATATATTTATATATATGTACACATAATATATGCATATAATTCAAGTATGTATATTATTATTATATTCTTAGGTTCGTATGGCTTAGCGCATTATTTTTAAAGTGAATTTTTCATTGTGAAATATTGTGTAATTTGTATACCATATGTATGTATATAGAGCGAAAGGGTTCTTTAAATTTTAAAAGTGCAATAATATTATGAATATTTAAGCAAATATGTATATATATTGGAGTAAGTAATATTTAAATTAATATAATATATCGAAAAAATAAGTAAGTGTATATGGATATAATTTAATAAATTAATAATGAAAATTAGATATTAGTACCATTAGTGCATGTGTACTTACGTACGTACATTCATGTATTGAAAAAATTCTTTATTTTAAATTAAGAAAAAATTTTGAATTAAATAAAAAATTATTTATTTATTTGCTGTAATAAGACTAAACCTAAATGATGGCAAATGTTATGAATATTGATGACCCGAGACTAAATTGTGACAAAAAAATAGATGAATTACATTTTAATGAAATTTCTTTAGAAGAAGCTATTAAAGACGTAAGTACATACATACATACATGCATATATTATATAAAATAAATTTAAAATATTATATATATGTATATAAATATTTTCAGGTGGAAATTCAACAATTATGTAATGACAACAAAAATTTTGTATTAAAATTGCAAGAATTATTAAAAAATTATAATATTACACCTAATTATGAATTAATGGAGAGTATAAATTTATTAAAACAATCATTTATTTATAAAGTTACAATTGATTATAAGGGAGATATAATATCAACTGTAGGTATTGGTGATTCAGAAAAACACGCTAAAAATATTGCAGCGGAAGCTTTAATCAATAAATTTACTAATTTATTTATTAATGATAATAAAAATATTGACATACAACATAACAATAATAATAATGCAATTAGTATAATTTCAAGCAATGCTTTGACAAATGAAACAGAGAAAAATTCAAAATCTTATTATATTTTAAAAGATTCACAATTATCTCTCTCAGCGGAAAAAATTACTGTCAACATTATAAAGAGTGTCAGTAATTTGATATATTATTTATAAAATATAAATCTTTAAAAAAATTTATATAATTTTTAGAATTTTTTTTTTTTTGTAGGATGATAAATCAACAAGAATAGAAACTTCCGAGGTATTCGAGAATATATCAAAAGTGGAACCAAATGAATATGTAAATCAATCTAATTCAATTTGTTTAGGACAAAATTTTACATTTTTTAAGAACTTATTCACTCTAGTAAGGCTATAATTTTAAAAATACTTAAAATTCAAATAATAATAAATATACATATATACATAAATATTTTATAGCATGACTTTGCTGATATACAAAATAAAAATTCAATATCATTATTACAAGAGTTATTAATTCGTCATAAAATTGTACCAAAATATGAGCTTGTTTATTGTAAAGGACCAGAACATTGCCCAAAATTCTGTTATCGTATTTCATTTTCTAATATAAAAAATTATATTGAAGAATTTGGATATGGTTATACAAAAAAGGAAGCTAAATATTCTGCTGCAAATTCTTTAATTAACAAAATATTTTTATCTATTAAAAATACTGAAAATAAAAGACCAGTTGAATATGAAATAAAAGAAGCTAAAATCAATAGTGGACCACATAAGTATATACATACATATGTATATTATATAGAATTTTTATAATTATTTTCAAAACTTCAAAATTTTCATATTATAAATGATTTCTTTATATTTTAGGAGGACAATGAATGAGAAATTAGACAAAAATGACAACTTATCTAATATGTCGGAAAACTATGAAAACGATATTAATACTAATGATAACAAAATAATATCCTTTGAAGAAAATTTAAAGAATTTTGCTTTAATGTGCAGAAAAGAGTAGGTTTAAACCACATAAACCATATGAATTCAATTCAAAAAATTTACCTGCATCTCTACATTTTTATATTAATCCTTATGTTTTATCATCATTCTGTTAATTCAATTAATTTATATGTACATGTACATGTATATACAAAAGAAGGATTCGTTCATTATTACAAATTTATCATTTATATTTTTACACAACAAATTTAATTGAATGATTTTTTTAATAAAAAATATACGATTTTAGAATTGAATTAAAAAATCATCATGGAAATCCAATAGGTTTATTACAAGAAATGTGTGTAGCAAAACGTTTTTTATTACCAAATTATGAAATTGTAGAAGAAAAAGGATTACCGCATTGTAAAGAATTTACTGTTGTTTGTATACTTGGAAAATATCGTGTGACCGGCTTTGGTTATCGTAAAAAAGATGCAAAACATAATGCTGCATTTAATATGATACAGAGACTAAAAGAAATATCTGAATCTGTAAAAGGTGTAATCGATAAAATAAAATGAGCATTGAATTATTTTGCATTTTAAATTGATATTGGAGTTAACAAAAGTATTATAACTTTGTTTACAACAGTATGCCTGCATTTGTAATGTAACCGACAAGTAATACAAAAAATAAGTACATAATTAAAAATCTCAATTGCTATATATATATATATATTTATATCTCTTGTTGATAAAAAAATTTCAATTGATTTTATTTTTTTGGGAAAAACGGAAAATTTTGAAGACAATAAATTTTATTTAATGAAATATCATTTAAATTAAATTTCAAATTTATATTATGAAAAATAATTTGCTGCTCAAGATATTGTCAACCGGTTGTATGCAAAAGTTGTACACGAAAATTGATATGCAAAATTATTTCGTAATAAATTGTTGATTGCCGATTGATGACCGTCAAATGTAATTGTTGTCGACCGGTATTTGATATTATTGATATAGATATTAATTGAAAAGGGTTATTAATTTGGTTTAATATAAAACAGACATAAGAATTAATAATTAATAATTATAAAATTTGTTAGAAGGAAAATTAAAAATTTAATAAAACTTTAGTTTGCTTTTCAATATTATTATTAAATGTGTGTAACTTAACGGTAGTCATAAATTCAAACGTGACATTATAAATTTCAATATACGTTGCTAACGCAACTAATTATTATTTTATTTTTTGTTTTACATTTCTTGTAATTTTTAAATTGAGATTGGATATATGATTAATAACAAATCTTTGACATACTGGAAAACAGTCTACAATATTAAAATTATTTCTATATTAAAAATTTTTAATAATTTTATAAATAAAAGACAATTTTCAGTATTTGTTCTATAAGAAATTTTCTATATATTATAACTTAATTATTTTTCAATTTTTTTTTATTTTTTTTTTAATTTTTTTTTTTATTTTCTTTTTAGTACATCAGAATATCTTAACTGTAAAATATATTCCTTAAAATTATTTAACAAAAGAAATTTTCAAAATTTATGTTTTTTGAAAACACAAAAAAAAAAAAAAATACTTATAAAAAAAAATATACATATATATAAAATTAAAATTATATAACTATAATAATAAAAACAAATTAATTGAGGAGGGAAAAATCAAACAAACATACATAAATATTTTATTATTGTATATATACATACATATGTTAAAACTAAATAATTGTATATAATTATATTTATTAAATGTTTAATTAAGAAATTATAAAATTTTTTCTTAAATTTTTTCAAATAAATTTTAAATAAATATTGCACGGCTTTTCTTTACACCATTGATTTAATAAGTATAAACTGTATATATGTATGTATGTGTACATTATAGTCAGAGTTTTATGGTGAATATCATTTATCGGCGATTTTTTTCTATACATAAATACATAGATAGGCTTAATACACAAGCTAACCATAAAATCTTAAGTAATTGTTAAATTATAATAAAAACTTTGGAATGAGTAACATGAGTAAATGAGAAATTTGGGAATGAATGACTTTTATTGAACTTAATTACATGACTAGTTACTATCAATCGTTAGGATCAGTTTACTTAATAATTAAATAATTAAATGATATAATTAAATTATATTAAATTAAAATATTATTTATTTTCTTAAAAAAAAAATCAAAGAAATTTATTTGAAAAAAAAAACAAAATAATCAATAATAATCGTTACTTCGCACTTCGTTACTTTTTATCAGTGAATACAAATGACGTGTCTCACCGAATACAATTTTTTACTTAAATATAAAATAATTATGCTATTCTTTTAATTATAAATAAATAAATAAATTTTTAATTAAAATTTCAAAATTTATGGAATGTTCGTTCTCTATAACATAAATATTTTGACTGTATTTAGCCTATGTAATCTATGTAATTATGTACGAGTATATATATATCCGATTCTTTTAATAATTACGTTATATATTAATTCCCATATTAAATGTATATTAAATTTTTATGATAAATTCAAAATTATAAAATTTAATTTAATAAATATAATTATATATAAGTCTTCTTTTTATTTCCAGCTCTTCTATAATATTATGCAAGTCTATTTTTATACTATCTATACTATATATAATAAATAGTAGAAATAAATTAATACATTTAATTTTTTTATTCGATAGTTGCATACATATATATAATATATATATATATATAACTTAACTATTATATATATATATTATTATATATATATATATATATATATTATATATATATATATATATCATTGTATATATATATATATATATATATTTATATATATATATATATATATATTTTATATATATATATATGTATACAAAATGTATATATATATATATATATATATATATATATATAGGAAAAACATATAATTTTAAAATTAAAAATACTTAATAAATTAATAAAAGACAATAATAATTAAAATTTAAACAGCGATACCAAAATATAAATTTTTTGTTTTTAAAATAATAAAATGGAAAATATCAAACAATATCACATAATTTTTTTTTTTTTTAATTTTTAATTTTTAATTTAATTTTGACTAAAGTTTTGGTTTAAAATTTTAATTTTTATTTTTTTTTTTTTTGGGTTTTTTTTTCAATTATAATTAAAATTTTTTTTTTAATTTTTTTAATTTTTTTTTTTTTGGTCAATTAAAAATTTGTTCTTATACATTTTTTTATTTTAAATATTAAAATATTAAATTATATTTATTTGATTTATAATGAAATATTGCAATCATAATTTATTTATTAATATATATTCTTAAATTGTATATATATACATATATATTATATATATATATATATATTATATATCATATATTATATATGTATATACATATATATATGTATACATGTATATATAATTATTTAAATGAATAAAATATCAAATTTTTAAAATTTTTCCTTTAAAACATTTGGAATATTATATAAAAATTAATATAATGTTATATATAGTAAAAATAAAATGAAATAAAAATAAAAACATAAAATTTAAGCATAAAAATTAGTTTTCTAATTTTGTAAAATGAAATTTGTTAAAAAATTTTTTTAATTTTCCAAACTTTATCTATCATATTATATATGATGCAGCAAACGTAGAATATTGTCTTAACATAATAGAGATTTTCATAAACGTTATATTGCAAAGTAATAAATGCGAAACGGAATATTGCAAATATATAACGTGTTAAATATATGCAATATATTTTTAACTATTCTTTATAACTTTGCTACTCCTACTAATTTTGTTATATTGCAAAAAATTGGTAATGCTCATAAATAAATTTGGTTAGCATTATTTTTTAGCATTATTTATATATATAGTATATCGTGATATATATATATATATATATCACGATATACTGCATTTATGAAAAGCCTTAATATATAAAAACATAAAAATGTCATGTCATTGCAATTCATATTATAATTTGTATAATAAATGCATATTGTTTTTAAATTCCAAATATAAAAATATTTGAAAAATAATAAATGAATAAAATTATTAATATAATTTTAATTAATTAATAAACCTTCAATTATGAATTATGAAGAAAGTTTTCTGAACTGTGCAGTATATAGAAAATTCATAAAATTTTAAGTTTGGAAAATTTGCCAATTTTTATAATGGATTCTTTACTCATAGTAATGAAAAATCAAAATAAAATATAACTTATTATATATATATAATATTGCACAAATAAAAACAAATTAAAATAATTTTGGTTTTTTTTTTAAATTAATTCTTATACATTATAGTTTTGTTAAAATAAAATTATACAAACATATCTTGGGAGAAGAACTCATACTGTTCCTATATTCAAAATATTTTATACTCTCCTCTTCTTTTATATTTTTTTTATAAAAATAATTTTATTATTTTTTCTTCTTTAATATTATTAATTATATAATAATTAAATGAAAGAAAGAATATAAAATTTATATAATTAATTATTTTATGGTAAATTTGTGATTCAATTGTCAAAGATTGAAATTTTTCATTTTTGTTTCTTTTTTTTATTTTTTTTTTGTTTTTTGTTTAATTCTTATTTAATAATTTAATAATTTTATATTCAATAATTTTTTTTTTTTTAGTTTAAATTCGTACAAAGAATATTCAAGTCCTGTATTAAATTTTAGGGTACAATTATAGATAAATAAACTGAAAAAAAAAATAAAATAAAATGTACAAATTATTTTAAAAATATCAAGTTTTAGTCATTTATAGTTGTAATTTGCCACCATACACATTAATGTCAGTAATGTCATTATGTTTCGTAGTACACGGCTGTGTTTTGATATATTTGCCATAAAAAAATGGCATCAAATGATTTTTATTTTTGGGTTTTATTACAAAATTTAATTATTTTAATGAAATGAATGTTTTTTTTGCCGAAGATTAAATCAATTTTCCAAAATTTATAGAAAATTTTGAAATTCATTTTAATTTTATCACTAGTTACAATCTGACAGTTGAGTTTGACATTATTCATTAGATTAATTGCCCCTTTTTTTAATAAATAAGAAATACGAATAGATCATTTGCCATAATTTTTAATAAATAAGAAATACGAAAAAATTGGCAATTTTATTTTCTTTGTTGTCAACTATGGGTGAAATCAAAAAGTAAACATAAAATGTAATAATATGTGAGTGTTACTGCAGTGTTGCCATAACTACCAATCAATTTGAATGAAATTACCATTACATTTCTACAAATACGAAAATCGTTTTACGAAAATCGAATTACATAGTAAGGTCCCTGGGGTACTACCTTACCATTTTTCCGAATAATCGTTTCATGAAAATCGAATTACATAGTAAGGCATCTGAATTATCAAAAAGCCTTAACTGCTTTATTAATTATTAATTATTTTTAATTGATATTCACATATAACGTAGAGAATATATTTTAATGATTATTGAAAATTATCATATAGCTATAGTATATAATTATGGTATATTAATTAACTTAAATTCGATATTATAAATTAATTTTTTTTTTTTAGTGGCACAACTTTTTTACTATGTTATAAAATATATGTATATTGTTTATTATTCTTATAATTATTATTATTATTTATTTATTTATTTATTATTGTTATTACAATAAATAATATATTATACATATATGTATTAAGATTTGTACAATTATTAAATAAAAATAATATATGAATAATAATAATTTTTATATGTAATAAAGAAAAATCATCAAAAATATATATGTATGTATATATTTTTTTGTCATTGTGTTAGTTTTTCATGTATTTTGGAAAATAAGTATATACCTTTATATAATATGAAACGGTGTTATCTATATATATCTATATATATTTTATATTTATATATATATATATATAAATATAAAATATATATATATTATATATTATTTTATATATATACATATAAATATATACATATACATATATATATACATATATATATATATATATATATATATATATATATATATATATCTTTATTTATATATATATATATATATATATATATATATATGTATACATATATATATTTATTTAATATATATAATATATATATAATATATATATTATATTATATATATTATATATATATATTATAATATATTACAATATAAATACATATAGGTATGTGTTTATATTTATATTCATTTTATATATGTTATGTATGTATATATATATATATTTGTATATTTCATATACAAAATAATATTATATTATATTTGAATATTATAATATAAATAAATTATTTTATTATTTATATATTTTTGTTGTTGTTTCTTTTTAATAATAATTATAATGAACCGTTTTAGACATGACATTAAACCAAATATAGTGTTATACAATATGATTATGTTCTTTAATACAACAGTTAAAATGTCATGAGTTTTCTTTTTTTGAGAGTTCTACTTCCAAAATACGGTAAACTTAAATTATTCATCAAAATTTGTTTTGTTTTTTCTTTTACATTTTTAAGTGTATGTAAATTATATTATACATATATATTATATATATATGTTTATGTTACATACATGCATAAGCTTTATTTAATTCTGTATGGATGTATTGTGTTTGTATGGAATGTATGAATGTATATAGAATTTATAAAATTTTCTGTTTATGAATTTTATTTAATTTATTAATTAATTTTTTTTTTTTTGGATTTTTTCACTGTTAATTTTGGTTTTTTAAAATATGGATCTTTGTTTTGTGTTTTTTTTTTTTTTTTTTTTGAGTTTAGTATTTAGTAAGTTTATTTTTTTAGTTTGCAAACTGAAAAATTAAAATAATAATTTTTATTTTTTATTTTTTTTTTATAAAATGGTAAATTTTTTGGTTTTTCATTTTCCGTAATTTTTCAAATTTTTATATTTTTCTTTTTTAATATTTTACCTATATTTTATTGGTTTTCTTAAAAACCATTTATTTTTAATATAATAATTAAATTTTTATAATTAATTCATTAATTTTTTATGTTTTATTCAAACAAGAATTTGAAATTTTTTATTTTTTTTTTTTTTTGTTTTTTTTTTTATATAGTTTTTTTTTTGTTTTTTTTTTTTGGTAAGTAAATTTTATTATTTAAATTTTATCATTTATTTTTTGTCTTTTTTAATAATGGTTATTCTCTCATTGTTTTTCTGTTTATTAATTAATTATTATAACTAAAATTACATATAATATACATTTTTTCTTTTAAATTGTATTTATATTTTTATTTTTTAATATTTATGTATATATATATATATATATATATATATTGTGTATTATTATACATAATTTTTTTTATTTAAGTATTTGACTATATTATAATATTTAGCGGTCATTATCGTGACACTGAAACAATAAATTATAATAATATTAGTTATTAATATTTAAATTTGTTTATTATATGCTATATATATAAATACATACGTATATATATATATATATATATATATATATATAAAATACAGTATGACCTCGGATAAGTTGGTATAAAGAGATTTTTTTAAGAAAACCAAAAGTTTCTCTATATATTCTTATTTTAATTAAATTATATGTAAATTAATGAACATATAATTGGTGTAATTGAAAATATTACTAATATTAATAAAAACATTATTAATATTATGAATAAAGTATTTACATAAAACTGTACATAAAACAAATTAGAAAAATATACTTCGACAAAAAAAACATACAAATATTTAAATATTAAATATTTGGTTTTATAATTAATTTTGTATATTAATTTTAAATAAATCTGCCTTGTTGTATTATAGACGCATCTAACCAGACATAAAAATGTGTGAGATGACAGATTTGTTTTGATTTCTATTATAGAAGCGTGTCTAACTATTTGTCATAAAATGTGCCGAATGTTTTTTTACTAGAAGCATTTTTTAAAACTAAAAATTATAAATGAAATGAAGAAGATCTAATTATAAAATTAGATATTTAAATAGCAATATTAATTAATATTGTTAATACCATAGTGTAAAAATAACTAATTGTCAGCAATTTCAAATTTGAATCGAATTATTTTCATCCAAAAACTAAATAAAAACTCGAATACATCTTTCTTTTTCTAATTAAAAGTATTAATGTTATTTAGATTTATTAGTCAGTCACTAGTTTATTTACAAAAAAAAAAATAATTTTCTAATTTTCTGACATTAAAAAAAAAATCTAGTTTCGCTTCTGTCACCTCACATTTCGCGTCTTGTAGAGTATAATAAAAATATCAATCACAAATGTGACAATCATAAATATGACGCGTCTAATAGAATAAGTCTGAATATTAAAATAATAAATTAAATTTTCTTTAGTTATTTAATTATTAATGTTAATTTATATTAAACATAATAAATATTATTAAATAATTAAATGTTGAATTTAATTAATTTTTTTTTAAATTATCCTTTCAATAATTCTAAAACATAAAAGCATATTTTTTAAAAAAAAAAAAAGGAAAATTTTATTATTTGAAATTCATAATATTTTTTGATATGATTAATTTCTACTATCTGATCACTTGAAATTATCATCCATTTAACATTATATATAGTAATCAGTAATAATAATTAATAATTGCGTTAAAATTAATATTTATATTGCGTATATATATAATACTTATTAAATTTTATTTTATATTGCTATTGCATTAAATAAAATTCTGCTTAACAGAATTTAAAAAAGCATAAATATAATTAATATATAATTGTCGTTAAATTATTAATTTAATAAAAATTAATATTTAAAAAAAATATATATATATATAATATACTAAAACAATTATAAAATAAATTATTAAAAATATTATTGAAACTAAAATCAATAATTGAAATTATATTATACTAAGAATATGTGAAGTTGATTTTGAATCAACCATATATTGGGACATAGAGCGTATAATAGGGGTAGATACCCTATATTAATGAATGAATAAATAAATATTATGTATATAATTTTAATAAATTTAATTATTCTATAAATTGATTTTATAATAACTAAAATACATATATATATATATATATATATATCATAAATATTGTAAACGATATTAAATTAAAATATATAGTTCTTAAGTTAGAAAGTTAAAATATAATATAGTACCTATGTACATATATATATATATATATATATACAAATAAAAATTTAGAGCAAATGTACATTCACATGATCCTCACTATTTGCTAATTTTTTTTTTTTTAAATAAAAGCTTATTTTATTTTTCTGTCATTTTTCCTTATTTTGGAAATAAATTGCTACGCGGGCAAAATGTACAATTCCCATTTTGAATTTAAATTATTTAAAACTTTTACATAAGATTTTTCATTCAAAATTATTTACAATGTAATTAATTTATTTTTTGTTTTCAAAATTATAATTGTATTGAATATATTTTATTTAAATACGATAATTATTAATATTAATTAATATCTACATTTTTCATTTTAAACCAATTCATCCAAAGGCATACCAGTATTTCAATTAATTTTAATTAATTGTATGTGTATAGGTGTATTTTGTTATGTTAAATTTTCCTGAATTTATATATGTATATGTGTAGACTTTTAAATTTAAAATCTACAATAATATTTTTTGTATTTAAATTTAATTTTCTAAATGTTTTTCTTTTTTGGTTTTCATTTTGAATTTTAAATTTATTTTCTTTATCAATATTACATTTTTATTTTAATATCATAACGTAAAAAAAAATTTTTTTTTCTTTTTGGTTTTTGTTATTCAGAAAAATAAATTATTTTCATTTTTTTTTTTCAAGTCATAGAAATTTGTTTTTAACGATTTTTTATTTTTATTTAATTATATATTATATAATATTTAATTTATTTATATACTTATGTATAATTATTTTATAGCTATATATATATTTTGAACGCCCTTAATTATATATACGAAGAAAAATTTTGAAAAGAAATAGTTAAAAAAAGTAAATGTAAGAAAATTAAAAAATAATTATTAATTATTTTTTTTTTGTTCTTTTAAAAATAATTTAATTTATTAGAAATAATAAGAATTTTTATGATTTTTAAATTTATTATTGCATATTTGAAAAAAAAAAATCCCTTAATATTTTTCTTTTCATCTTCTTTATAACTTGTTTTAAATAAATTTTATTAATTTATTTATAATAATTATAATACTATGTAAATTTTGAAAAATATTTTGATAATAATATAGAAATTTTTATTTTATATATTGTAAAATAAAACATTAGTATAACCTAATGGTTTGTTTTTATTTTATTATAATTATTATTAATATTTTTTTTTTTTCAAAATTGACATTACAACTTATTCTATTTATTTTAATATGGAAAATGAAAAATGATTTATAAAGAATTTAATTTTCAAAATAAATTTTAAAAATTCAAATAAATTAAATAAATAAATAATAAGGGCAATTATTATAAATAAAAATTTAATATAAAAATCTAACATCAATTTGATTAGTCTAACACTTTAAATTGTATATTGCTGTATTGTAAATTTATGTTAAATTGATGTTATTTTTGAATTAAAATATGGATTCCAATTTATAGACACACTTACATATTTTATGATTTTAAATTATTTTGGATATTAAATCAGAAATTATATACATATTATGTATATATACTTAATTGAGACATTTGCAAATTTTTCAATTATTTATATCAAAGTATTTATTCAATACCATAAAATGAGTATTTTAAATATTTTAAGAAATCAAATAAAAAATAATAAAAGTAAAATTAATTAATGAAATTTCAAATTGATTTTAATTTTAATATTAAATATTTAAATATTTTCTTTAATTTAAAATTTATATTTTTTTTTTTCATTCAATTTTTTTATTTTTGAGTTTTTTGAAACCGATATAATTTTATTTTATTTAATATTTTAATATTTTTAATAAATTAATTGATTATTCATAATTTTTTTCTTTTTTCATTTTCAATATTATTTAATAATAATTTTTAATTGTATATTAAATATGAGCCAATTTTTTCGAACTTTAAAAACTTGAATACTACTACAATGAAATAGAAATTGAAAAAAAAAACAAATAAGAAAAAACAAAAAAGAAAAACGATTCAAATTTCTTAAGATAAATTTTACAATTTTAAATATTTTTCAATTTTTTTAATATACATAATTTAATATCATTATTTTTTTTTTTATTTTTAATTTACATAATATGTGTATGTATATATATATGTATATATTATATACAATAAATACAAAAAGCAACAAAATAATTATTTTGAAACAAATTCAATTATTTTAGTTTCATTTAATTTAATTTAATTATTTTTTTTTTCCATATTCCTTAGGATTAAAAATAATATAACAAATTTTTTATTTTAAATTTCAGTTTGAAAATTTTTTACTTTCCTTATTTTTATAGCTACATAATATTTTTCTCTTTTTTTTTTTGAAATATTATATACTTTCGGGCGTTCATAAATATTTTGAAATTTACTTTCATTAAATATACTTATATTTTGTTATTTTCATTTTTTTTTCTATCTTTTTTTTTTGGTTTTGTATACACAAAAGTTGTCTTAATATTATAATATAATATTTTTTTTTTCTTAATTTTTATTAATTTAATTTTTTTAATATATATTTTTTTTAATAACATCTTGCATTTCGTTTCGTCTCGTCTCTTACGCGTTGTTTTTTCATTTATACTACACTTGTAAGTTCTTGTAACATTGTTTGATGTTGATATTTTTGTTGATGACCAGCAATTGATAATCTAACGACAACTTCACGTGGCGGATTTTTACGTCAAGCAGCACCACAATTAATTGAACCATTTGAATTATTATTTGAATTCATTCCGCATCCTTTTAATTCAGTAAATACTTCAGTAAAAAAACCAGGTTCAGCATTTATACGTAACATATTGCCACTCAAACGATTAACAATTAAAAGACATCTTAAAAGAGATAAGAATAATAATAATAAAAAAACAAAATAAAAAAACATTATTAATAAAATCTTTAAAATAAATATTGAATTTTTTAATAAATGGGAAAAAAAAATCAAATAACGAACACTACAAAAATTGGGAATGGGGCACAAGGAAGCAATTTATTATAAATATTAGGTATCTCAGTCTTGATAACATTTTCAGGCGTAAGTTATATTTAATAACAAAATTAAACGTAACTTCATATCGAATAGAATGATTAATATTCATGATCATATTATACCAGAAACAAATCGAATTTCTATTTAATGCTTCTTTAAATTTTTTTTTTTATTTTATTGGTGTACAGGAAACAGGAAATGAGGATTAAGAAAAGAGAGAGAGAATTTTTGTATTATAAATATTGCTATTAGTGTTCAAAATATTTTTTAAATTGAAATTGAATCTGCAACATTGTTATTTGTCAAACTAACGAAACCTCGAATTAGTATTTTAAACGAAAACTCTATAATATATAAATATAACTTCAATTACTTTCTATATAACTTTCTATATAAAATTATTTCTTGAAATTCATTAACATACTTGAGCAAAGAGTACAAAATATTTGATAAAAATCTTCGGATCAACTCTTTTATTTCTCTTATTTTCTCATTTAATAATAATTGTTTAAATAAAAATATGCGCATAATTTTATTTATTTTAATATTTAGAATCAATTTTTTAGCTTTAAATTAAAATTTCCATTATAATGCAAAATATTCAATAATTTTTTATTTTAATTTCGTTTTGTTTTTATATTCTTTTTGTTCTTTTCAAAATAATAATGAATCAAATATGTACTGGTATAAAAATTGTATGTAAATATATTTATGGTTATTACACTTTTTATAGAAAAATAATAATAATATAGCATTAAAAATACTTGTTTCATACACCTATCATAAGTTCATACGTACATATGTACATATGTATGTAATTGTATATGAGTAATATACATATTCTTATATGTAAATTATTATTGTTTTCATCAATATTATTTACTGACGACCTTGTACTTGCGTATATTAAACATCAACAATATATTGTTATGAATGATTACAAAAGTAGCTATAACAGTAAAACTGTAATTACAGTTATATATGAAAAAAATATGGTGACATCCCATATGTGATATATGCACGTACGAGTACATAAATGTATTCAAAAAGAAATTAATATTTTAGCAAAATTAATTTTATTATGTTATATAAATGGCAGCCCTGACATTTTGATTGTGTCCAAAATTATTTTGACATATTTTGTATTTTTACTTTTTTTCTTTTGAAAAAAATTTTATTAATTATTAATTCCTTTTTGTCTTTCTATAAGACAAATAGATATTTTGTCTTAATTTTTAATATGTAATAAATTTTGCTCTGTTATTGAAATGAGAAAGTATATATGTAAGTATGTAAGTATAAGTATTATTTAGAGTCAAGGGGTAATTATTGAACCTTTGTAATATACACACATATGCCGCATGTAATAAATAAAAAATGGATTGATAACGATTAATTTTCAAGGCACATACAAGACCTTTTCTTTTAATAATTTTGGTTTATCATTCTGAAATATAAGTGCGTCCGTATACAACGTAAACGTTAACTGTTTGTTTGAAGCTTCTATCTTTTTTGGAAGGGAAGCTATATGAGCAAAGCAACCTGGTTAGGTAAAAATTTTGTGAAAATTCCTTAATTTTAATTCCTTAATTACCTAAAACTTTTACTAATTTTTGAATATCTAATTTAGGGCCTAGACGATGGTATTTGTTAAGGCACTAATCATTGAATCATCCTGTATATTAAATTTTAAAGATATATAAATCTAAATTTTAATAAACTTGCTTAGCTTGTTAACTATCTTTAGCTTAGAGCTACTAATTAGAATAATTCATCCATATTTGAAAATCTGTCTGAAAAATTCTGGTTTTAACAAATCCGGTAAATACTTATTATAGTTTCAAGATTTCATTGTATGTACCCAAAATATATCGTCTCTTGGGAGAAAAATTTGACCAAGTTCGCTTACAAAAGTAACTAATAAAAATTTTTTTAAAATAAACTTAAAATTGAATTTATCTATATTATTTCTTCCTGTATAGGAAGGCATATATATATATATATATCGCTGAATTAAACTTACCTGTCCCAAAATTTTTCTTTTGAATCTTCTACTAAAAATGGTTTTAACGGATAACTTATTTCATTTCCCATATACGAGTATGACAAATATAAGCATGTTAAAACTGCTGCCTGTAATTCAGATTCTTTAGTTTCATCACCATCTACTAATTCCCTTACAAGCATATAAACAAAAACTACATTAGCTGGATTAATAAAGGCAACATCCTAAAAATAAAAAAAAGGAACAATTTAAATTTCATTTGTATAATATTTATCTTCACTATAATAATTAATTCGAAAAAAATATGTACACATTTAATTCCAAAAATAAATTTCGTAATTAATTTTCATATTCCTCCTACATAATATTTCTTTTTCGTTCAGTAAAAAAAAAGTTTGAATTACTTTAATTAAACTAAAAAAAACTTTAAATTAGAAATTAATTCATAATTAAATTGAATATACGTAAGTATATGATAAATTACTTACCTGCCACCCTTGTAAAAGAAGACTTCGATCTACAGCTCTTAACCACATAACAGCGTCACCAGCTTGGAAATCTCTTAACTTTTTACAACGATCATGAAGAAACATTCCAAGACATTTAAGAAGTTCAGATGTCGATGCCTATAATTTATACATTTTTTTAATAAATAACTCGAATATACATATATATGTACATAGATAAACATCAAATATTTGATATTTTCAGTATATAGCTTTCAAATTAATAAAACTACAAAATGTCCTTGTGTATGTGAAGATTTATATTTTATCCTGCAAATGTTATTAACCATTTGTTAAAGTATACGAGATTGAATAAAAATTAATTTAAACATAATTTGATTTTCAGCTAGATTTATGATTTAAAACATGGAAGCCGAGTGACGGCAAGAGAACTGATTTCCAAGTTACTTTAAAAACAGTGATGGGAACTACCGAATAATTTGAATTGTTACAAAAAATTTATGCATTTTAAATATTCGAATATGTAAAATTGAATATATTCGATATATTCGATATTCCTTTTTCTACCGAAAATTTTTAATTTTTCCTTTTAAAAAAGATTTCTTCTTTGTTGTACGAAACCACACGATAATATAATCAACATGTCAACAACATAAACGAATAATAATTCCCAACTCAAATTGACAATATTCTGGGAAACTAAATGCAACAGAAAGTAACACTCTTCTAACATCATGAAATTTCACATCACACTGACTAGTTTTTTTAATTGTTTGTGCAGAAACTACATATTCATCATGAATAACCGAAAAAACGCGTACCGCATACAGCTACCATTTATATACATACTAATATTAGTGTTTATATTCCGACGTATACCAAAATTGATGCGAGCTTACTGTTCAATTATGAAACATAAATAACGAGTGGCAACTGACAAAAACTCAAAAATACAAAAAAAAAAAATACTTTACACGAATTTGCAATTTTTAAATGTTAAAAATTGAACGTACAGTAAGTTACGTATTTTACACGTTGCAACTTTCATTTCGTACGTACATTAAATTGTGAACTGAAAGAAAAACGAAATTGTTTAAATTCGTTGAATTTTAATATTTGTGAACATTAAAATTTTAAAATTACCAAACTTGTTTTCAAAACAAACAAGCTTGGTAATTTTAAATTACATAAAGTACATATTACGCAAAATAGAACTTTCGATATATTCGATACTGAAATATGTATGTTCAATATTCGTTCAATCGATAGTGAAAACTATTCAATATACAAACATTCGATAGTGTTCCTCAAGTCTTTGAAAATTAAAATTAATTTCAACTATCATTCCTCTTTAGTAACTTTTATATGAAAAATAATAAACTCAAGGCGTCTGCCTACTTAAACGTATATTGATTTGAAATAATAATTTCAAGGCGTCTATATTAAGACGTGAATTTAATGTCAACTGAATGAATTCAACAATACAATTACATTATACTGGATCAATTTGAGTTATCAGTCTTGTCAAAAATATAGGTAAGTATAAAACTGTTTAATAATTTTCTTTTTCTAAGGTTTTGTGACTATTAAACTTTGATAAATTTGAACAATAATTCAAGTAGCTATATTTTAATAATAAAAAATAAATTTTGTATATTCTGTTATTATTGAGAGAAGTGTTGGAATGTAAAAGGTTATTTAGGGAATTTAAGAGCAAAAGAAATAAGATTTGACAAAAATGAGAATTTAAAATTAGTTTTTTATTCTAAAAAACAAGGGCTTATTTATGCATCTATACCTAGATTTAATTCTTCAAAATTTTGTGTAATAATAATATTGTTTAGTTATATGTGTTCATTTCAAAAAAAAAACTAAAAACTTAAAATAAATTTAAACATTTTTCTTCATTCAAAAATAATCTAATTCTCACATGGATAATTGAATTTCATTATAGAATATTTTATACCACTTATATAAATTTACGCATATGCAGCTCTTATATACATACATACTCATATATTACAATGTAAACCTACTCGTGTATGTTTAAGTATATATACATCTATATATTATATATTTCATACACATACAATGATTAAATATTAAAATAATTCAATATAAAAAAAAAAACTTTTTCTTCTGTTTTTGAAACAGAACAGAAACTATAAAACATAAGTGTTTCTACTTTATTATTATTATAATTGTATGCATGTATGCATAATTTAAAAATTTAAAATATTTTATTAATATTTGAATATGTAATTACAACCTCTTGTTATCCTGTCGGAACGGGAGATATTAAATAAAAAAGTTTTTAATTTAAAATTTTCAATTAATATTAATTTTCTTTTACGATATAAATAAATTCATTTTCCATTCTACTATTATTGTATACAGTGTGCCTACATATATCGTTAGAATTCTGAGAATTAAGTAATGTTCCACTGCCCCCCCCCCCCCCCCCCCAACTTGTTTTTCTTTCATTACTTCTTCTTCTTGTTAATAAAATATTTGGAGAAAAAATATAATAAAACATAAGAATAAATAATCCAGGATAAGCTTAATCTTTATATTACATAAGTTTGTCAAAAAAAAAATGTTTTTTTTTAATTTGATTTTTGTATTTGAATAATGTCCAAAATGTTGTAATAATAATGATGTGACAATGAATGTAGAACGTGCACACCACATTCAATATCACAAAATAAAATGTTAATGTACAGAAAATTTTTAAATATTTTATGAAAACTCAAAGTAAATATTTGAAAGTAAAATAATTTAATAATGATTTTTTTTTATTTATTATTTGTTTTGTCGTAATTTTTATGATATACAAATATATGTTATACATACAACAATAGGTATATACAATAATTGTTTATGAATTTAATTATTCCTGTATAACGGTAAACCAAAACGTTTTAAATGATCTTTACTCTTATAGAAATTCTAACAACTTAAGAGAATTTTTGTTGTTGTAAAAGTTCTCATATAATATTAGACATTAGAAAAGACGATATTAATAGAATACAAGCTGTTGACTTTTATTATTGTAAACAACATTTTAAATTAATTTCGAATTGTGACAACTTACAACATTTTGGCTTTTATAGTTATTGTATTATTATTAATATTAAAAATAAAAAAAAAAGATTATACCTGTATAACTGTTTTTCTAGGTCCATGGTTATGTTGCGGTTGTGCAATTGTATTTTGCAAAGGTATTGGCATTGGAAGGGACAGAGGCAACTTTGGCGCTAATTTATCTGTTTGTTGCGTTGAATTTGTATTATTTGCTCTAACCAAATCTAATGCTAATAATGAGCTTTTTGGTGCATTTGGTGTAAAATATACTTGTCTTTGCTGTTGTTGTAATTGCTGTGATTGTTGATGCTGTTGCTGCTGCTGTTGTTGTTGTTGTTGTTGCGTTACAGATTGTTGTATATTTTTATTTTTATCAACAGCTAATGGATGTATTGCATCAACTAATGGTGGCCGAAAATTTGCTGTTGGTAAATTAGCAGCCTTATTTTTATTATTATCAAATTTCTTTTTACCATGTGATGCTGCTAATCGTTTCCATGATAATGCATTTATAAATATTGAATGCTTTTTTAAATTTTTTTCAAGTGCATTTTTTTCTGATAAAATTCTAGCACTATCATTGGCACGATCTGTATTATTATTATTATTACTATTATTATTATTGTTATTATTATTATTATTAATATTATTAATATTAATATTTGTTGTTGTATTATTATTAATATTATTACCATTATTATTATTATTATTAATATTATTAGTATTATTATTAATGTTATTATTAACATTATTATTAATATTATTAATTGTGTGATTATTATTATTATTGTTAATATTATTATTATTAATAATTGTTGTATGATTATTTTGTGTTATTTGATTATTTCCTCCATGATGATTTAATACAACATTATTATTATTATTATTGTTATTGCCATTATTATTATTATTATTGTTGTTATTACTATTTAAATTATTATTACTAACAATTTGTTGATGGCATGTTATAATTGGTTTTGTATTTTCACGATTTTTTGCATTATTGAGCTGTTCATATGAGAAATTATTTAATGGAAAATCAGCTGAATTTGATGAACTTAAGCTGCCAGTTGCACTTTCACCACCACTTCCAGTACCATTATTACTATGATGATGATGATTATGATGATGATGATGGTGGTTATTATGATGATGGGTGGAGTAAACAGGACGTCTTTCACGAGGACTAAAACTTAACACGGTACCCATTTTATTTTTCGGTCTGATTTTTTTTTTTTTTTTTGGTTTTTTTTATTTAAAGGATTTTAAATCTTTATTATATTAATTTTCAATTATATGAACGAAAATAAAAATAAATAAATAAAAAAAAAATTAATGAAGTTTTTGTATTTAAATTAAATAATTTTTTTTTTCCTTATTTCAAATTTTACAATTAAAAGAAATACAAAAAAAAAAAACCAAAATTATGCTACAAATTGTTGTTTATTTTAAACATTTAAATAAAAATTAAATTCTTTTATTATTTAAGAGTTTCTTTTAAATATTTTATAATTAAATTGATTGCAATTTTAATATTTTATTTTTTATTATGCATGGAAAATTTATTTACACTTTTAATTTCTTATATTTGAAATTTTTTTTTTTATTATTCAAAAATTTTATTTCATTTTTCTCTCATATATTTTGGTTTTTGATTCTCAGAAATTTTTTAATTTAAAAATATTCTTAATTGCGAACAAGAAAAAAATATTAAAATTTTTTAACATAATATATTATGTATCCTCTCATATATGAACGAGTGTATATGTAGTAAAAAGTAAAAAGTAAAAAAAAAAAAGGTCTCGCCGTAGATTTTCCAATCAAAACTTGAGTAAAATTTATTTTTTCACTTTAAATATCGTTAATATTAGAATTTCATTTATTATAATTAATTTTATAACTATTAATATCAATAGATTACTTTAAATGAATTTTAATGAAATTAATTTTATTATTTTTATTATATTGGTTTTTTTTTTAAAGATATTTTTAGCAGCAAACTGGAAACTTTATCAAACCGAAAACTTTCGAAAAAAATCAGCTACTAAAGAATCGATTTTCTTTATTGCGCAGAAACCTCTTTTAAACGGCATTAAATCTTGTGCAGGATTGAAGGAATACAAACATATACACATGTGTATTCATATGTATATCAGTTTTTTTTTTGTATAATAATAACATTTATTTAAAATTGCCAAGAAAATCTACCATTATTTTCTTTACTTTTTTACAAAAAACAAAAAAAAAACATTGATTTACGCATGCTTTTTTTTTAGGTCTCTTCAAAAAATATTTTTTTTTTTTTTGTTATATTTCGAACAGAAAAATTTCAGTAAAGTAGAAAAAAATTTATTGTATAACAATTTTATATTTTTATCAAACAAGTATTATTATTTATGTATACTAAAAAAAAAAACACAAAACTGTTATACAAATTTTTTTTTTTTTGTTATACGTATAAAAGATTTGTATATAATACTGTAATGTAATTGAAAAAAAAAATGTTGTGATGAGTACCTTTCCATATAAAAGAAGAAAAATTATTGTTATATTTTTTACTTATGATTTATGAAGGGATAGTGAAATTTTTTTTTTTTTACTATATAAGTATAAAACTTTAAAAATGAATGCCTTCATATTATATAATAGATATTATAATAGTATATGTGCCGTTATGTATAAAAAAAATTTATTACAGGGAAACTATTAAAATACGGATGTATAAAAATATAAAAGCAAAAATGTAAAATATTTATTTTAAACATATACATATATATATATAAGAATACAAAATGTAAAGAATAGTATGTAATAATAGTACCTATATATATCTATGGACACATGTATGTACACATGTGTATGCCTTCTTGTATAAAATAATTTATAATATTGTAATATTAAAGTGTTATACAAAATTATATTTTAATTAGATTCGGGAGAAAATTTCTTTTGTTTTATTATATATTAAAATTATATATTAAAAACAAAAAGGATATAATTATGTTTTTTGTATGTAATATATATATGTATGTGTATGTTTATAATAATGTTATAATTCATAATTATATTCTGTTTTTATGTATGTAAGGTGGGAGATATTTTTATAAAGTTTTGTGGGAAAAATAAAATTTCAATGAAAATAATGTATTTTTTTTCTAATTTCTAGAAAACTTACATATGTATATTAGATTTGAATGTTGGGCATGCTATTAAAACCGGAAACGTCAAATTTTGAAACTAAATATAACAAAAAAAAAAGATGAAGAAGAAAAGAGAGGAAACTAATTTTAAAATTTTAATTTATTAAATAAAAGAGGTTTTTGATCTAATTTATATATAGAAGTGGTGGGGTTATTATGTACTTTTGTGTATTATAAAATTGTCTTGGCCATGTATGTGTATATATCACACATTTTGTAATTATATACAATAAGTACATTATATATATATAAAAAGAATATAATGCAATTATTATTACAATTATCTTTTTAATAAAAATATTAATTTTTTCGAAAAAATTCATATTTTTTTTAAAATTTAATTATAATTTTTAAAATGCATTTGTATAATTGTTTGATTCAAATAACGAAATTGTCATTCATACCAATTCAAAAAATATCCTTGACATTTATTGCAGTAATAATACTGTATTACTATACAATTAGGCTACAATAATGATGTTAAATTATACAAAAAAAAATGATTAAAAAAGCAGTCAAAGTCATACCATACTATATAAGAGTTTGAAGCTAATGTCAATTTATATTTAGCAATTTAAACGTCAAGTACATACAATAATTATGAAAGTTAAGTTAATGTAGGTTTATAATCTTTAAGTATACATTTACGTACTTCACTATGGAATAAAATACATAATTTTTTCTTGCGGTTATTCTAATAACATGTTGATTTTTTTTCGAACTGGTTTCAGAAATTATAAAAATAATAGAAAGTATTTTTTTGGAATATTTCAATAATTTTTTTTTTTAAATAAAAATACAAATTTTCGATTATGTCACAGAATTCAGTTTATATGATATATTGAGTATAGTAACATAAGCAAGTAGGAATCGCTGATTTCAAAATTTCAATAATCAATAATGCTATCGCGAATACTGTCCTTCTGACCTTTGACTAAAAAATTATTAGAAAACTATTGTGTGTCACTTGCTAATATGCAACGCCTTCAAATTATCTTAAAAAAATATTTATGTTTATGTATATTGTTGCCATAAACTTTGTCATTCCCATTTTAATACAAATTGTAATAATGTGAAATTTTGTTTTGCACTTTTAAATTTAGTTTATGGTGTAACAAATTTTGAATTTTAATATTATATGTGTTTGAAATATTCATAGTAAATCTGACTTTTTAAATTATATGAGGGCTAGCGGATTATTATAAATGAGTGATACTTTAATACGCATACCTTTTTAATTAATTCACTTTCAAAATAGAATTGTTCATTTTTCAATTGAATTCATATACAATTTTCTTAATTAAGATTTTCTCCTTTTATTGAATCGAATTTTGTTTTTTTTTTTTATTATTCGAATTCATGATGTATAATTTGATACTCATTTATTTTTTCTCAGTTGGACGGTAAAATGTGCACGGTCAACATATTTGCATTATATGTAGAGGACATTGAGTTAATTTAATGACATCAATGGTAAATTCACGAATGCGAGAGTATTATATAAATGCCAAGCTCATTTAATTTCGTTGTAAATTCAATCAAAAATATGACGAATAAATGAAATGTTGAAAATATTGAATAATACGCGAATTCAACAAGGTATAAAGAATTTTATTGTAATAGTTTACTTTTAAAATAGAAGGAAACTGCAATTACGTTTAAAAAATTGTCCAATAAATTCGTTTTCTAACACATATTACCAAATGTAAGCGATTTCCCCAGTTCAAGAGAATTCAACAAATTTAAGAATGCGGTTATGCACAATAAGCTTATTTGTCTATTTCATTTAGTAGTTTGTGCTTCTAAAATTCCGCAAATAGGATTTAATAGGAAAAAATAAAAGAAAATAAAAAGGGCTTTTTCGGTACTACATGATATATTGGAACTTCTTAATCAGAACTAAAAACGTTTTTTTTTTTTTGCAATATTTGAAGTACTACAAAGAATGACGCTACCATTTTTGTGTGATGCACAAATAAAGAATTAAAGTCAGATAAAGAATTTAAAAAAAAGGAGCGCGAATTTATTTCAAATGAAAAAAAAAGATAAAATTTCAAATCAACTAAAAAATTTAAACAATTTACTTCAGTAAATCTTTAATGTCCGACATTTTAAAATGGTTAAAAAACACTTTTCGCAATGAAATTTTTTAAACTGCTCATATGTTAAAGTTTTTTTTTCAAAATTTTATTTGCAGCATGAGAACATGCATGCAAACAAATACTTTAAAATTTGCAGTTCTTCAATAAAAAACATATTGCAAGTCAAATCTAATTAAAAACTGAAATACCGAAAAAAGGAATAATCGGAAAGTAATCGAAATATTGCATCAATGCAGCGTCGATGCAAAAAAACGTTGCTGATGTTATACTAATGTGATGCATTATAATCTTACTGATGCCATATTATTTTGCATTTTAGGATACTTTCAAGATCATATATGGTTTTTGGTGTTTGGTATTGGTATTGAAATTATTAACAACTCAAAATCTATTACATATCGATGCTGAATTTGATTACTTTCCGATTATATCCAAGCCCAAAGTCAAAATGATTCATTCAAAATAAAATTTATAAAAACTTTACGTTCATCAGGAATTTTCGGTTTGGCAAATCTTTTTATTGCAATAGGGCCACCTGAAGGATATACTTGCACCATTTAAATCCATTTTGAGAGGCAATCTAAAAAGAGTACAGAAATTTGCTTAATTATTAATAATTATTATAAAAAAGAAAGAAGAAAAACAAATTTTTTTTTTTTTTTTTTTTTATAATTAAATTTTTTATTACACAATATTTGTTTTGTTTATTTTTTCAATTTTGTTTTGTTTTTGTTTTTTTTTTTTTTTAATTTTTTTTTTTTATTTTCTTTTCATCAATCGATTACATTTTTATTCAAATTAAATATTTTTTTTTTAATATTTTAATTTTTCCGTACAAAAAAAAATTAGGCTAATTTAAAAATTATTCTACTTTAAATTTAATTTTGTTTTGTTTCTTTTTTTTTAATAATGTTTATAAAGAACAAAAATAAAAAAGAACTTAAAATATAAAACTATAAATATAAAATGTACTTTTTTTTTTGTGTTTTTTTTTTGTGTGTGTGTTACAAGTCCTATATAAGAAAAAATTGTAATGCATAATATTTTCTATACTAATATAAATCTGTACGGTTGGTTTTTGTTTTTTTTTTTTTGTTTAATTTTATTTTTTCTAAAAATAAAAGAGGAAATGGAAAGTTTATTTTATTTGTTTCAAATATCTTTTTCCGATAAATGATAATTTTAAATTTAATTTTTTTGTATTTTAAACACTTTCCTCACTTATTATAATCATTCATATTTAATATTTATTATAAATTATTATTTTTTTTTTTTTTGAATTTAACTTAAAATTACATTATTCAATATATTTCGAATTAGCAAAAAAAAAAAATTTTATTTTTTTTTTTTTTTATTTTTATATTTAATTTTATTTTTCAAACTTTAAAACGCACACTTTTTTCTCTGTTCATTTATTTTTTATTTTTGTTTTAAAAATAAATATCTTGAAATGTAAAAAATATTATTTTGCAACTTGATTCAATATTTTATAAAAAGAAATTTTTTTAAATTGACAAAATTATAAAATTTGTGCCTCCCGACAAAATTACAAAATTTGTGCCTACTGAAATTTTGGAAAAAAAAAAAAAATACGGGCAAAAATTATTTATATAACTTAAAAGATTCTGAATTTTTTGATCTGAAATTTAAAGTATATATTTTTGTAAATACAAAATAAAATTTGAAATTAAACATTAAATTTTGTAAATTGCAAAAAATAATTTCAAGAATGAGGAAAAATTATTGTTGCAAATTTATTCACTTCATTTAAATTATTATAAACAAATTTTTGGAAAAAAAAAAATAAATGAAATAATTATATTAAATAATATTTATTGTCTTCGACTTAAAGTTTGAACAATCTTGTTTTTTTTTTGTTTTCATTTTTAAATTGGAAGAAGAAATCATTTATATTAATTGATTTAATTATTTTATTTTACTTGTTCTATATATATTTATATTAAATTGGAAAATTACACTTTGTATTTTTAATTAAAAAAGAAACTTATTTATTAATTATTAAAAAAAAAAAAAAAAAAAACATAATGAAGTGGCAGTGTTCCCTAAATTAGAAAAAATTAAAAAAATATTTAAAATAATACATATGTATATAAAAAAAAAAAAAAAAATTACAAAAAAGCGAAAAAATATTTTTATTTTTTTTTATATATTTTCATATATATATATATATATATATATATATATATAAGCATTAAAATAAATCTCAAAAAATATGTTTTTTTTATTTTTTATTTATTTTTTAAACTTATTCTTAATTAATACACATTAATTTTGGATGTTATATTAAAATAAAATATAAAAAAAAAATATAAACTTAAAATATAAAATATAATCACGCATAATATTTTAATAATATTATTTATATATTCTATATAACTATGGTAAAATCATTTATTTTTTTTTTGTTTCAATTTTTTATTTTAATTTTATTTTATTTAATTTCCTTATAAAAATGAGATTTTATTGTTTTCTAAAAAAAGAAATAATATTATTTAGATTTATGTATGTTTTTTTTTTTTTTTTGTTGTTTAATTATTTATAATTTTTTAATAATTTTATATATTTACAAACCTTAAAACATAAAATTCATTTTTTTTTTTTATTAAATTTTATGTAACATTTTTTTTTTTCATAATTAATTATTATTCGTTATATTGTTTTAAGGGCATACAAATATTATTAAATTTGCATTTACATTTATATATTATTTAAATTTAATATTTTTATTAATTTATATATGCAAGATTTGTAATTTAAATTGCATAAATTTTGCCTTGTTTTTTTTATTTCTTTTAAAAATTGTCAGTCATTATTTTTTTCATTTTAAACAAACAAAACAATTTTTTATATTATTTATTTAATTATTTATTTTATTTTATATAAATTATATAATACAAGAATTAGTAGTAGTAGTAAAAAAAAAAAAAAAAAACTATTTTGTAAAGCTAGTAAATAATTAGCACTTAAAAAATTATTTTAGAAAAAAAAACAAACAAAAAAAATTTGTATATGTATAAAATAAATCTGGCCATTAATATTAATTAAATCTCATTGTACAATCATGTATATATATATTATGTATATTACGAAAAAAAGGCCGTAAAATGTTAATTATATATTTCTGAAAACTTAAAATATATTATAAAATGTTTTTATTTTAAAATCTTTATTTTAATCATGAATTTATAAGAACTTAAATTGTGATGCAGCACTGAAATCTTTCGTTTTTTTTATTTTTTTATTTTAATTTGTTTTAGTAAATTAATATTGAAATACAGAAATCACAGATTTTTTTTTACACTGATATTATACATTATTAAATTTAAAAAAAAAAACAAAAAATTTATAAAAATTGAATTATAAATTTTTTTTTTTGATATTCAATGGAAAAAAAAAACAAAGAATGGATTTATTTGAAAATATAGCCAGAGCAAGTAAGCAAGTAAACAAGAATAAAATTATAATAAGTATAGTTTTCCACACAAGATAAATTGCACGGTTAAACGTTTCTGTTATTTTTATTAAATTAATTAATAAGATTTAATTTATAATGTAAATAAAATGTCCGTTGAATTCTTTTGCATCTTAATCGATATGTCGCAGCAGTTAATGAAAGCATTGTAACATTTAATATTTGCAACAGAGTATGCCTGCATTTGTAGTGTGTAATCGATAATGCAAAAAAAAAAAACAAATGCCACGTAATTAATAATTCAATTAATTGCCGGTATTTTTGTAATAAAAAAATATTTAATAGCAATTTTTGTTTTTTGTATAGAATAGAATAGAAAATTTTAAATAGTATAAGTTAATTTTAGTAAATAAAATTAACTAAAAATATTAAAATTAAAAATAAAATTGTTGCTAAAACAGTTGTCAATCAAACGATTGCATGCAAAAGTTAATTTTCGATTAGTGGCCATCTGATACAATTATTGTTGATTGATATTTGACATTATCGATTATATCTTATGCGATTTATGAAAAATTAAAATTTTATAAAAGTAATTAGTTTTTTATTTTTAATATACAATTAAGTTACTTTAATTGTTAAATTATTTTCATTCTATTAGATTATTTAATTTTAAAGAATTTATTAAAACGACTTATAAAAAATTGCCATAACTTGATATAATTTGTTGGAAAACAAGTACATAATACGAAAATATTAAAAGTATTTAAGAATGTTAAGAGATTGCTTAGCTATTATTACGAGTAATAAAAAAAAAATATAATATATTTTTAAATATATATGAATATGTTTTTATGCTCAAATAATAGAGCATTCATTATTGCAAAAATATAATTATAATAATAATAATAATAATAATAATAAAACTATAAGTATATTTTTAATTTTATTTTATAAATCTACATATATAATATATTCTTATTTGTGTGTTGTTTTGATTGAAATATTTTGGGCTTTAATACAGCGTTTGTTAAAAATTATGCGATTAATAGAAAACAAAAAAACAAATCAAATCAAATTATACTGAACTTTTTGAGTTTATTTTTTTTTCAGATGAATTTCTTAATTATTTTTAAAAAATATATAGCTAAATATGAATGCATGTATATTTTATTATATATTTTTTTGATTATATATTTTAAAAATCTTTTTTTAATATATTTTTTTATATAGTTATATAATTCTTATTTATTTCAAAAATTTGTTTCTTTTTTTTTTATATTATTTTATTTTGTAATTAATTATAAATTTTTTTTTTTCTATCAAAAAGGCAAACATTTTTTTAGTTTAATATAGATTTGATAATGTTTTTCTTTTTTAATTGATGTTATTGTTTCCTTTAAATTTATAATGTTTGTTGAGTTTAATAATTAATTGTTTTTATTTTGTATTTATATTTTTATAAAAATAATATTAATGGCAAAACAAATGAATTCTTCTTTAGCTGTTAAAATTAAATGCAAATAAATTTTATTTGAACCGAAATTGTTAAAAGTGAAATTAATAATTCAAAAATTGGAAAATTATAAATTTAAATTGATACAATTAATTAGTAGAGATCACCTAATTTTAGCAATAAGAAAATCATTCATATTCTCGAAAATTCATCATATAAAGTGATGGAATATTAATGAAAAATATTGAGATTTTAAGTTTAGAATTTCAAATAATAATTTTCAGCATATTTTAGCAATATGTATCTCAAAGCACTGTAAAATTTAAATAAAAAATTTTGATAAATTAACAAACATAATAGCTTTTAAATATCAAGTATATTATTGTTAAAAAAAACCGATGTTATTTTAGAAGTTTAGACCAACAATCACACTAAATAAGGATTGATATTCAAGTACTTTGTGTAAGTGTTGCGCTTTAAATATGTTATTTTAATATCGTTTTTATTATACTCAAAAGTTAAAATTAATTAGTTTCTATTTCTTTGTTTTTTCTAGATTTTATTAAATATCTGAACAACAAGAAAATTTACAAACTGTTGCAGTATGAAGAATATAAAAAAATTTACTGCTAAAGAATTGAAGCAAAATACAAAATTATAAAATTTTCTCTTATTTTGGCATTATTGTTTTTTTTTTTATTTTATTACAATATTAAATATTTGTTTGTTTATAATTTATTTAAAAAAAAAAAGAAAAAAAAAAAGAAGAAAACAATACAATGCACATCTTTTAATGTGTGCGTTAATTTAATTTTTTTTTTTTCAAAAGGGAAGCGATTTCTAATAATTTTGTCACAATTTTCTTAATTTTTGTAAAAATTTGTTTTCTTATTTTTTCTTTATTTTATTTTATAACTATACATTTAATTTAATTTTGGTATATAATTAATATATAACTAAATATATGTATATATTATTTATTTAATTTAATTATTTCGTTTTCTTAAATTGTTTATATTTTTTTTTTGCTTTTTCAAAAGAAAGATATTTAATTATATAATATTAATTAATGCATATTTTGTGTACAATATGCAGGAATATTATTTATAATTGTTTTATCATTGACAATTTTCTTTATATTTGCATTTTCCAAATTTTGCATATACATCATTTCTGAAGTTAAAATTTTTAATTTTTTGTTTTCTTTTTTTGTTATTGATATTCTTCTATCTTTCCATAATACAATTTTAAAATTTTATAATTTTTTCTGCTTAAACTAAAATACAAAATAAAAATAGTTAAAAATCATTTTTTTTGCCTATTAAGAGGCAAATGGCAAATGATTCATCAATTGATACAATAAAAATAAAATTAACATAAAATATTTAAAAAATTTAGAAAATTCTGCAGATCATTGTTTTTAACTTAAACTGAACATTATCAATTAAGAATAAATTGAAAACTAATTTGAAAAGAAAATTTACAAATATTAAATATTAATTTTATTTTTATTTTATAATTCTTAAATATAAACATGCAAAAATGATTGTATAAAAATAAATTTTATACAATAAAAAAAAAAAATAATAGGAATTATTAATAAATATTGGTCATAATAATGAAAAATATTTAAATTAAATCTCAATACAAAATAAAAAAGATATAACTGATTAGTTTTTCATAATTTTTATTTTTGTTTTATATTATAAAAAAATAACTTTTTTAAACTAATGGAAAACTTTTATTTTATTTTTGTTATTATTTTTATTAGATCAATAAAATGGAAATGATCTGTTATCAAAATTAAACATTAATCTTTATTAAATTTAAATTATAAAATAAATACTAATAAAATATGAATTTATATTACAATAAATTAAGTTCGTTTTGCGTACTAAATTAACACTTGAATGCAAAATTATCGACCATTGAGGTGAGTGTGTCTGTTTTTAAAAAGGAAGCAAGAATTTTAAAAATTCTTTTATTGATTTTTACAGTCGATATTAAATTAAAACTTTAATACAATAAAATATTCGTCTATATTCTGATAATCGTATCACTTGAGATGATGGGACAGTATTGAAGAGAATTTTATTTTTTTTTAGTATATAATTTAGAATTTCGGATTTAATTTTATATACTGAAAAAGATTATGAGATTTTTGAATAAAAAGCCATCATATCAGGTATTTCGACTAACAGAACACACGGGTAGATTATGTTCGATTCAATTTAGTTTACATTTACCAAAAAGGATAGTATTTGTCAAATTAGATAATAAGAATAAGAAATTATAAAAAAAATCATTTCTTTTATTTTGTAAGAAAAAATAATTATAAAATTTTATATAAAATTAAAAATAATGAATCAGTTATATCTTTTTTATTGAATAATTTCGTGTATTATAATTAAATTTTGTATATTGCTATTTTTGAACTCTTTCTTTAATTAAATCATATGGAAATAATAAAAGGAAATCAAAATACTTTCTAAAATACGTTCTATTTAAAATGCGTACCCTGTTTAAAATTTTGTATAATTTTTTAGGAAAAAAAAAAAAAGTTTCCTAGAAGATTTTTTTGTTTTAAAATTAAAATAAAATTTTTAAAATTAATTTACAATTGTGTTTTTTTAAAAAAAGCTGAAATATCTACGAGATTTTTGTGTCTTTTAAAATTTTTTATATTATTTTTGTGTTTCTTTTTTTTCTTTCGATGTTATTTAATATTTTTTTTTTTTCTTTTTAATTTTTGTTTTTTTTTTTTGTTTATTTGTGTGTTTTATAATGTATTTATAAAAACTAGTATTAAATATATGTATAATTATAATTATTATTACCGCGAAAATCTTGTTGTTTAAAATTAAAATAAAAAAAATAAAATTAAACATTCATACACATTGCTTTTATATCAGACAACGGCGACGACAAACATATTATTATCTACGATCTCTATAAAGTAAATAAGTTTTCATTGATTGAGGTAATTGCAGTTCTTGAATTCGTTCTTCTAAATGATTTCGTCCTATTTTTTGACGTATAACACGTCTGCAGAGATCCATAAGTGGTAATGGTTCAGCTAAAAAAAAAAAACAAAAAACAAAATAAATAAAATTTTAATTAAAAGAATATAAAATTTTGTTATAAAATTGTAAAACTAAAAAATTTGAATTGAATAATTTTTTTATTATAATATGTTACTTACGATCTAATCCCCCTATATATTTCATTGTAATTTCACAATGACCCCATACAGCTGATACTATTGGATATAATTTTTTTCCTTTTAAACCCCTAAATGCAACTCCTAAATATTGACCATCAACTATAAAACTTAATGTACCTTCATCCATATCAAGTGCTACTAAAAATTTATCTGGTACTAAAAAGGCTTCATCTTGTTTTAATATTGCTGGATATGTAATACCAGCACAATTTTTAGAATCATGATATAATTTATTTCTACCTAAATCCCAACCCCAACTTTGATCTGTTGAACCAACTAAACTTTGATAACCTACAGAATGTAATGCTGCTTCTGATGTTGCAACACCAACAACAGCATGTGTACCACGTTGTCGTGTTGGCCAATATACTTCCCATACATGTAAACCTTTTGTAAAACCAACTTTCCCCCTTATACAATCTGTACTTTGTGCTACTGGATGCCGATGAAATGTTAATTTATCATCTTCTTTAACAAATATATTTAATGATCTATCTTCACCATTCCATGAAAATTTTAATTGTGTTTCACGTGTTACTATTGGCATATCCAATAATATATCTAATCTAGCTGGTCTTGTAAAATCAGCTGCCAATTCTCTTGGTATAACTGGTTTAAATGCTGCCGGTGTATCACGGCTTACCGATTTAACTCCACCACTATTTTTTTGACCCATATTATAACCACTTCTACTTCTTGTATTTCTTTGGTCTAATATTGCTACTTGATATGATAAACGTGATAACATAACACGATGTGATACTGGAGATGTTGAAGTTGTTTGAGGACGACGTCGATCGCTAGATCTTAAAACCGGTCCTCTACCACCCTTATATCTGAAATAAAAGGGAAAAAAATTTTTAGAAAGAATTAAAAATAAAATCATAAATGCATAAACTTAATTATTATATCAAAAAAAATATACATAAGTAAAAATTTTATCCCTTTTTAATTTAAAGTTTTATGTATGTATGTAGATTTATATAAAAAGAAAATGTAACATAATAAAATATCCGATTTGTGAAACGCAAAAAACATCTTCCATTTTGAAATTTTCTAATATTTTGGGGTTGATTTCCATTTTGATTTTCATTTGAGGTGAGATTATTTATAAACTGTTTTTTGTTTTCAACCCTAATTCATTTACATATGTGTGTGTTTATATACATATAATTTCTTTTCTACAATTTAGACAAAATAAACGTCGTAAAAAAGGATTTACACAAAAAAATTTCAAATTAAATTTTTTTTTTCCCAAACATCAAATAGAGGATGCAAGACGAAAGGATAAAATTTAATAACATTCAACTAGTTTAATTTGAAACGCATCAGTTTTTCTTTTATACTTAAGATTAAAAAAAAAATTTATTACTTATAGGAAAAAAAGAATTCTCTACGACTATTAAAAATAAAAATCTTTTAAAAGGATAAACAAAGTTAAGAAATTAAAAAAAATTAAATTGTTAAAATGACCGACCTAAAAACTTCAGTATTTTCTTTAAGAAACGCCATTTTATTGGTTTATTTTCTTAAAAAAAATATTCATGCAGGCTGGCCACAGTAAGTCAAAAAATTTAATTGTAATTGTGCACATTACACTAATAACTAAGTAGTAAATGTAAGTATGTAGTTTGCTTTATTTATAAATTATGCAAAATTTACAGCTCTATAACGAATTTCACTCGTAGAATCCTACGAATTACGAACTGAACCACGACATAGACTTTTGAATGGTCATCACAAATCTACTCTCTCGTAGAGATATAAGAAGAGAGACAATAGAAAACATACAAAAAATTCAAAACTTAAAAATTTAAAACGATCCTTCTCTTTAAATAATTGCCAATTACAATATTTGATTATTACTGTCGTACACCATTTTGACATTTATTTTTACTACAAACATATGTAATTTATGATTAAACTCTAACACGAAGATTCGGAGCAAAATTTTTTTTATAATTCGAAATAGACAACATGACATTCGTAATTTTCCGAATTTCTACGAATGGAATTTAATTTCTCAGAACGAAAGGCTGCTAATTTCGTCTCACGTTTCGAAATTGAATTTTTTTTATTAATTTAAATGTCACCAAATTTTTAAAAAAGAAATTAAAATAATTTTTTACGCACACATTTTTATTTACAAACATATTTTTCACTAATTTAAAATTAAAATTTTAAAAAAAGATCAAAGTACTAAAAAAACTAAATTCTAACAAAACTATTAAAAAATCTTTTTCTCTTTAAAATAATCGTCATTAAATATTTTATAAAATACTCCACTATTAAGTTAAAAAAAAAAAAAGGCAAAACACTGAATTTTTATTTTCTGTCTCTTATTAAAGCGTGACATAATATTTTGTTAAAGAAAAAATAAGAAAAGAAAAAAAAAAGTTAAGTAAAACTGGTTTTCTTGATTACTGAAATATTTAAAAAAAAAAAACCAGTAAGTAGTACAACAATTACTGTGTATACGAAAGATTTGGTGGGTTAGAAAATCACTTTGTTGTTGAAACTACAGTAACGCGCGATTATTGCAATAATAAAAAAAAAAAACCAAAAATTGTTACAAATACATAATTTTTATGTTTTTTTTTTTTAGGTACCCCATATGTATAACATGAAAGTGAATAATATTTAATGATATTTAGTGAGATCGCTTTTATTTTATATAAAAAAAAATAAATTTTTTTTATTTCATTTCCGATTTGTATACAAGAAAAAAAAAATACACCGCCATTTGTAAAGAAATTAAAAAAATAAAACCTAATTTTATTTTTAAATACGAGTTTATATGGAAACCGTACAGCCAGTAGCAAATTAAAATTTTATGACATTTAAATGCAATTCGAGAGTTAGAGGATCTTTGATAATTCAGACATGTATTGAAAATTCCAAATTTTATAAATTTTTCCATACATATCTGGCAAATTTGTAACCATACTCGATTTATTCTCCAATATCTAATAATTTTCTATTTAATTACAGCACTCGTTCGAAAAATTACAGCACTGTAATTTTCGAGCAAGCTATGTTTAATGATTTTGCCGTTTAGATTTATCGAACGGATTTTGTATGAAGACTTACATAAGTCCCAATGCATTAAGCACATTAAAATTTTAACATTAAAAATATTATGTTTAAATGTATAGGAACCCATTCAATACCCCATTTTCCCTTCTTCTTATAATAATAGTACTAACATGCAGATTACATCGGTAGCATGCAACTAACTAGCAGAAAACTCTCACTTAGATTAATAATTTAGTGAAATATCAAATCGGTTATAATATCATGTAGTAGTTAACATTATCAAGTAACAGCAAACATCATAGAGGAAGAGGAATATACCTATTGCCCGTATAAAAATAATTCTAATAGGTACCTATTGAATATTGAAAATTTCTGAAACTTATTTCCGAAAAAATTATAAACAATGAATGTGTTTTTTTTTTTGTTTGTTCTCTTAATTTTTTTTTTGTTTTTGTTCGCTACTGTAAATATCCGAAAATTTTATATTATACCATGCAGTTTGTGTGTGGTAATAATTATGAAAACAATGTTTATTTACTATTTAGTATAGAACAAGCACAGGGATGGAGTGAAAAAAAAATTCATTTAAATTTTATTTTTGTTCGTTCTCGTAAATTCTGCTTTTCTTTCAAATCCTTGTTGCGCTTTTTAATTGATAGCTACATCTTAATTTTTTTTATTTGTAACATTTTTTCATTATTTTAATTCAAAGGAACAATCTTGAATCATTTCATTTCTTTTTAGGTGTTTAAACACCGAAATTTTATTTTCATTTTAATTTTCGATATTAAAATGGTAAATGATTTTTATTATAATTTTTAATTTGAGTTAATAATATTACTAATATTTGTATGTGTATATATGTGCAAGTATACGGAAATAATAAAAATAGAAGAAGGAGTAAAAGTTCTTTCAAAGTCCATAGTCGCAACTAAATACGTTCTAAAATACTAGGTAGAATTATCAAGAATTGTTTTTTAACCAAATTGATAAATTGTAACTTTTGATCTAGTATGTTTAAGAGGCATTACTAATTTCAGATTTACATTCTATCAAAATTATATTTGCAATAACTTACGCTCTTTATATTATTTATAAGACAGTTATAAGTGTTTGCGAAATTTTTTTTTAATGTTCACACCATAAATCAAACAAAAATTTGAAAAGACAAACAAAAATAGTTGAGAAAAAAAAATAACAAAGAGAAGTAAATTTTCAAAATTTTAGATTTACAGTTTTCCTCTACGCACTTCCTATTCGCAAAAAAAAAAAAAAACAAAAGAAAAAATGTTTTATGATATTAAATAAACTGCTGTGCTGACAGAGTGTGTATTATAAATTAAATCAGTTAAAAAAAGAGAAGAAATAAAAACAAGGTGGCAAAAAATATGAAATGGCAATAATGAAACAAAATTATTTTATTAGTTACACAAAAGACACGCAAATAAAAAATAATAATAAAAAAAAAATATGCCAAGGTTAAAAGTATATAAAACTCAAAACAGACATTTCGTATATCTACATTTTATCAATTTCGAATGCGTACAATAGTTATGCAGACATGAAAATTTAGTCAGTCAGTCAAATTGTTTGAATAAATAGAGAAAGAAATACAAAAAAAAAATGAAAATAAAAATTTAAAGCATTGCCTTCCTACCTAAAATATTAATTTCGTTTTGCTTTTTTTTTGCTATTCTTTCTTTCTGTCTCTTTCTCTCTTTCTTCGCTGTGTTTTTTATAATGCACACAATAATAAAAATTTCATTCACTCCATCCCAGCTAGACAAGATTTCTTAAAATTAGCAAAAATAGAAAATTTTTTTTTTGCTATTTCATTTTTGAATTTTTATTTTTTTTAATTATGCCATTTACTGTCGCAATTTATAAACATGAATTTTTGTTTGAAAATTAAAAAGAAAAAGAAAAAAAAAATTCAAACGCACAATCATCGACGGTTTCTCAAGGTCAGACGACAGCTTTAACTCGTTTTATTTTTAATGAAAAAAAAAAAAAATCATAAAATAAAAAGTGAAAAAATCAGGTATAAATGTTGTGTGTGTGTACAAATACGTACATACATATAAACATACAATTTTACTAGTTTCCTTAATCAGCGAAAAAAAAAAATAAATATTGCAAGTAGTTTTTTTTTTTCTGTTTTTTCCATCTTATACAATTATTTATATTCGAACACACTTATGCATACAAACAAACATACAGGTATTATTTTAACATATTTATGAATATGATAGGTTTTTTTTTCAGTGGGCTTAATAAACAACAACTAGGTATGCACGCTCGTTCACTTTTTACTTTTCATTACATTTATGCATAAATTTATATTTAAATTTATTTATCTATATTTTATTTAAGTCTATGGGTATAAAAATAAATATGAGTAATTTATTAAAATTCCATATTTTTTTTTTTTTTTATGAAAAATTGTAATTTTCGTTCCGTATTATTTTTATAATTTATTTTAAAATTTATTTTATTTAAAATATTTGAATGCAATCAAAAAATCACAATTCAATCGAATCAAATAAAACTTGGATTGGTTTATTTTGAAAGTGTTCTAAGTCCATTTGCAATTTCAATTTAATTTACAAAGTAATTATAATTTTAATAATTGGAATTGAAACTTACATAAGTAGTTGGACAGGAAAATAATTATGCATTTATATTATAAGGCAAATAATATCATAGTATTATAGTTCGTAGTTATTTTAAATGCAATATTTATTTCTGTTATAAATTATAACAGAAATTATAATAGTTGTAATAACAATACTATAACAATATTTATAATAGTTATAAATCGTAGTTATATTAAATGCAGTATTTATTTCATTTATATAAAATGGACTCAGATATGTCACTTTCAACCATCCGTTTTGTTGAACTTGAAGGGAACGAAATTAAGTTACAAGTTGCTTCACATTTGTTATTGTTGAACAATATGAAAAATAAATGAGGTTTTCAAAGTACTGTTAATGAAATTTACGTTAGTAAGCCAAATTGTTTGAATAAATAGAGAAAATTGCAAATTTTCTCCTCTAGCGAAGAAAATTTGTAACTTTACTCAATATATTTGCAATACTTTATGTAATTGTTTTTCCGGCTCCGCACGGTCTTTAAACATTTTTTCCACCCCCATCTAACAGAAAATAAATTTGCTCACCAATTTTAAACAGATTATTTTAGTTTAAAATATTTTTATAATTGAAATTGATTGATTCTAAAATTAAGAATAAAAATTAATGTTTGACGTTAATTAATGTTAAACATGATTTAAACTAACGTATATTTTTAATATAAAACTAATTTTAAAATTTAAAAAATACAAATTTAAGCAGAATAATGGCATTTTTGCCGGAAGTTCAAACATAAATGGCAATTATTAACTAAATGAAGATCAAGTACAACTTCAAATTGAATTTATGTAAAAATTAAATAAAGTTTTATAATTTCTATAAAAATATTTATAAATTTTGTAAAATTTTCCAATAGTTTATTTTGTTATTCTTAAACTTTCGTGTAAGAAAAAGTACAAAATTTTAAAGATATTGTTTGAAACAATGTTCTAGTCACGGACGGACGAACATTACACTTATTTTTTTCTTTTTTGAAAAACTCAATCCAAATTCGATTATTTTAAAATTAAATAAATAACTCAATAAAATGAACAAGATGTTGCGAAATTTAATTTTTTTTTATCATAAAAATTTTTTTAAATAATTTTTTACTAAAATCTCATTGAATTTCTCAATTTTTTGGTTTATTGAACACACCCACAAAACAACTACTAAGTAGTTATTAATTAATCATAAATTGATTGTATAAAAATATTTAATAAAATAATAAATAATATTAATAAAAATTAAATTAATATTTTGTAAAGCAATTCTCGGAAATATGAATAAAATTCATCCAATTATCATCATACAAAAAAAATCTATTCTACAATTAAAATTGAAATTAATTTCGTTCACATTTTAGGCAAATAAATCAATTGCAATTACTGCAATCAAAAACAATTCTCTTTTACTCTTCTTTATTTAAGGTACTCAAATAAGATCATTCAATATTAAAAAAAAAAAATTTTTGTTTTCTAATAATTTTGACATATGTACATTACATATTTAAAAGTCACTTACGTCACACACATACTATTATAAATTATTATTTATTTGACATAGTAATATGATTGTAACTAATATTATTTTAAATTTTTTTGTAATAATTGATGATGTCACTTCTAACTACTAGTTAATTATCTAAAAAAAATAAATAAATAAATATTATATGAGAGCAATAGAGAACACTTATATATTTTAAAAATAATTTTTGTATATGTATGCGATGATCATTAATTGCGAAATAATTGAGAAATTTTTAGTATGACAAAATAGTACACTCACTTATATAGTAGCACATTACAAAAATTATTTAATTACAATACACATTTAAGGATAAATACAAAAAAAAAATATATTTTGAATGTAAAAAAACACTTGGACAGTAAATATTTTATTAAAAATATGAAAGTAATAATCAAAACTCAAATTATAATCGAATACACTGTTACAGTAATTTAATAGTAGTGCCACAATATTATGTACAAAATTTTAGTGTACAAAAATAAGAATACAAAAAAAAAAAAATTAGTTACAAATTTGTTATTTATTTTCGTTGCTGTTTAAATATTATATTTTAATATTATACAAAACTGTATACGTATGAAGAGTTAACGAAAATTACATTGACAAAATATTAATTTTATCACGAATTTTTGAAAAACTTTGAAAATTTTGATATGAAGGCTTTCGTTTTTTTTTTTTTTTTTGTGTTTTCGTCTTTCATTACAATTTTGTGATTTAAAATATATTCATTCATACCATATATATATATATATATATATATTTATGTAAATATAAGTAAATATATATATTTTGTTACAATGCTAATAATCGCAATTTAGCAATTTTTTATTCACCCAAACGAACAAAGGTCAAACCTAGTATAAGCCATCAGAGTTAAATAATATTATATATGTATGTATACATAAATGTAAATAGTAAGTAGTAGAGTATTAAAGTAAAAATTAAACAAAATTTCAAAGTTATAAAAAAAAATGGAAAAAAAATTCTGTTTTATTTATTTAAAAAATAACAATAAGCAAAGTAATAAGAATATAATTGCATAATAATAAAACAATCATACAAGTATGTAGATTGAGGTTTTTTGGTTAATGTCAGTGATATTTATTTTTTTTTAATATTGTTATACAGTAAAAACTTTTTTAAAATAAAATATATGTAATTATTGTCGAATTGATAATAATCATGCGGTTGTATTTTAATTTTGAAATAATCTTGAAAATTTGTTTATTAATTTTAATGATAAAACAAACAAAATTTATGTTAAAAATTTTTCTTTTATGTTTTTGTAATCAAAAAAGTGAAAATTAATTAAGAATTTTATAGAAATTTCAATTAAAATTCAAAAAATTATTTTAGCATTAGAAAATTATTTCTAAAACATTTAAATCAATAGTGTTAACTCTGAACGCACACTCAACAAACTCAAAATCGAAAGCAAAGTAATAAATAATTCAGATAAATTTAAATATTATCTAAGTTCACGGAATTCCAAACTGGAATTTCATTTTGTTTTATATTTTCATTAACGTTTTACTTTGATATTTAATTTTCACTAGTATTTCAATTTTATTTTAATTAAAAATATGAAACAAAAAATTTACTACCATTCAAACAGTAGGTTTATAATAGTCTATTTATAGTATTTATGTCTCTTCCATCTTCATATCTAAACATCATATTTATTGGAAAAATCAATTGCAATATTTGGTACTGTGCATTAGAAGAAAATACAAAAAAATAATACTCTAAATCATGGATGTCAAGACTTTTGAAACTATGGGCCAATTTCCAATATTCTGTATGACAAAAGGGCCACAAAATAAAACAATTAATTCAATTTTTAAGGTATATAAACGTTTATTTATTTTTTATTAGAAGTACTGGGAGTTGAGTGGGAGCCCTTTCCACACAAATTTTAATAGTGATAAATTTTTCTTTTGGTCAAATAATTTTTCATACTACAGCCACCAAATATTTTTTTTGGCCAACAAAATCAAAACAGTTTAAACCATAATAATATTTTAACAATTCGTTTTAGAGGGCCGCACCAAAATAAGAAAATGGCCCGCACTTTTGACATCCATGCTCTAAATCAAGCGAAGACCTCAAAATATTTACGACACCAAAAATTCGTACCCAAAAATAATTTTCAGAATAAAAAAATTTCTACACAATTATTTAGTTTTACATTTTATATTATTGTAAGAAATTAAAATATAGGATATGGTCTAAATTTCTAGCAACATATAATATGTATGTTCTTATACATACTAAAATTGTTTCACTTAGGAATATTAAAATTTCTAATTAGAATTGTTTAAATTGAGTAAAAACTTTAAAAAAGAAAGCACATTTTATCACAAATTATTTGTCTACCTATGTACATTTTAATAAAAATCAAAAGAGAATAAACGGGTTTTACTGTAAACGTAAATTATTATAACATTTATATGAACTATATTATTTTCTTTACATTAATAGTAAGTAAGTATAAGTAGTAACCTGTAAATGCCGAATATATACGCTTGGGCAGTAAATATTTAAAAATTTAACATTTTCATCACATACAAAACAATGAACACAATGTAAGCTTGGTACATACTACGTACAATGAAACCATAACGTCAAAAAAAATTTTTTTTTTTGAACTATGCAGTAGGTAGGTTATAAATGGAAGGAAAAATTTTATTTTAGGTTATTTTCAAGGAAATTTTCAATGAATTAAAAAAAAAACAAACAACAAACAAAATTAAATTAAAAAAATTGAAAATTTTAAAGTTTTGAAGAAGTCTTTTTTTTTTTGTATAACAAAAGAAAATATGTAAAATAAATCCGTAATATTGAAATTAATAAAGGAAACTGTAAACCGTTTAAGAAAAAAATTAAAGGAAAATTAAATCAAATGCATGAAGAGAACATAAAACAAGTTTTGGCAGAAAAAAAAATTATTTGGAAAAGTAAAAATTTACTAAAAAATGGTTTAGATTTATTAAAATAATAATTTATTTAAAATTCAATTAAAAATATTCGAAAAAAAAAAAAAATAATTACTTAATGTACGTTTTATAAAATTTGATAGTAAAAAATTTAAAATATTTTAGTAAGATCAGGCCAGGCCTGCTTCGCCTAAATATCGACTTCCTTTTTGGATTCAACTTCCTCGAAATCCTACCAATTTAAAATTTTTTTTTTGGAAATTTCATTAAATTCAAATTTTATTTATTTTACTTCATTTCAAAATTAAAAAAAAATATCTAAGAAAACAAAACATTACAAACAATTTCAAATGAATAAAAAATTTCAAATTAAAATGAGATTTTCGGCATCGTTGGAAAATGTAAAACAAGTTGCAACAACTTATTTAAAAATAAAGTAAATAAATACTAAAATTTGACAAGGAATTGTGGACAGTACCTTGATGTATTGTTCACCACAGCGTAAACTGAGGCGACATAATATGAGGAACAACCGCCCATAGAGGAAACAAACAGATTTTATATTTATGACATGTTGCTGAAAGAAACAACAATGAATTTTATACTTCGGGGTTCAGCTTAAACTTGTACTTTTAATATCATTCATTTGAAATATCATTAGTCAGACCTTAATTAGATCTATCTAATGTTAGATTTTAAGCTTGATTTGTTATTAGGTATATTATAACATATATATATACAGGTATATGAACAAAAATACATATTATTCATTATAACATGAAATATAAATAACAAAAAGGTTAAGAGTAGCAAAACCATTTGTAATGTAACAACAGAAAAAAAAGGTAAATTCAAATAGGTACCTAGTGTATTTTTGTATAAAGCTGTCGGTCATGGAATATTTTCAGTAAAACAAAAAAAATTGATTTTATTTTAATTTCTTAATTTAATTTTTATTTTGTTTTTTTGGTGTAATAACAATTTTTTTTTTTCATAAACATTATCGAATGTTTTTTGTAGCATTTTTAACTTTCGAAAACTTTATAATATAGGTATATAGTAATTATTTCATAATATTTCAGAAAATTTAATTTAGTAGTTCTGTTACTGAGCCAAATTATTTTAATAGTTTCGATAATTAAGAGTTTATTTGTAAATAAATGTCAGCAAATAAATATGCCTGTACATACATTTATTTTAATACAAGAATCTAATACTTAGTCATAACCATAATAATTTTCAATACCGAAAATATTGATAATATCATAAAGTGATTGTTATTTAATTTTTGACAACGAAAAAAAAAATTTCACTTGCTTAAACTAAAATAATGATGAAAAAGTGTAGTTACATAAATGCCCACATATTTATAATAAAATAAACTAACAATTCTTAGGCGCCCCAAATTTTAAATGCTCTGATTTTGTTTTGATCTGGAAACTCTGATTGTAATTTGAGATTCTTAATCAACAATAAAACGTCACTTACAATTGATAATTAGAATATTTGATGAATATGCCAATTGTGGGTAGAAAGAATAGAATATGCAAATTGTGGGTAGAAAGTAAGAGGCATTTTTTTTCAGGCTATTTCATTGTGGTACTACTTATGGGTAGCTCTTTGACTATATGTTTAATTATTTACCTACTATTTTGAAAATATTCTTGAATATTTAAAACAAAAATTTAAAACTATTTTGTATGTAATTAATTATTATTTAAATTTTTTTCTAACATACGTACATACATACATATATATGTTCATAATTATTTCTATTTCAAAAAAATTTATTTAATATTTTAGCAAAACATTTAGTGTACATGTTTAATATCGTAAAAAAATTTACCTATAAAAAGTAAGAGGCATTTTTTTTCAGGTTATTTCATTGCCATATTTATAAATACACAATATCCACATAGCAACAAAATATATATATATAACTTTACAATCGTGTTAGGTAATTTTATAATTTAAAAAAAAAAATAAGAAAAATAAAAATGTTTTGGTAATTATTTCCGTAATTAAAAGCATTTGTTAAAAAAAAAAAACAATATTTTTATTTTTCATTTTGTCATAATTAGCACCTTATGAGAAAATCATTAATATCTTAAATTAAATCAAAATTAAATCAAAATCAAATAATATTTTACTCAATTTTAAGTATAACTTTTTATCATTATTAATATTGTATACTATTTTCTTGTGAACCGAACCCTAGACGTGCTCATTCGAAAAATAAATGAGGAACACAAGCAAGTAAATTTGTAAATTACAAATAATTTTAATAAATATTTATTATGAAAAAAAAAAGCTTCAACAAAGGTATACAAGTTAGGTCACATATCAAAATATTAGAAATTCTTAAACGCAATACTGCAAAAAACACTAACTGCGAAACACAATACTACCAGCTCCCAATGTGTTGTATATGCAATATATTTTTGACTGTTCTATATAAAATTAAAACAGCTCATACGATTTAGCACCGCCAGTCATTCTAATTTCTCTATAGGTAGTATTCCGAATATTTATTAACAAACTATTTATAACAAACTGGATTTAAGCAAGATTTGTTTATCAATTCAAATATACTGCATTTTTTGCTAATATATACCGTAATAATGAAAAGGCTAATGTCAAAAGTAAATTTGTTGTAATATTTTTAAAAAAAATTTCTATTTACTAGACAATACAAAGATTATAACAATGTTTGCCTATAACGATACGTTTTACCTGAATTTTTTAATGTAGGTATTTGCCGGCTTTGTTTTATTAAAAATGTACAAAACATAATTTATTTAATATTCCAAAAATACTTTGGACAAACAAAATTTAAATCCTAAAATTTCTCAATAACATTCTAAAGTTTAAGATAAAAAAAAAAAATGAGATTTTAAACTCCATTTGATTAAAAACAGAATTACTAGGTACATACATAGATTGTAAATTAAAAAAAAAATGCATAAAAACATTCAATCATTAAATTAAATTCATAAATTTTTTTTTTCTGTATTTAATTTTAATTTTGCCTCTTACTTCCAATTTTTTTTTTTTTGGTTTAGTCAAATTTATATTTTATATTCCTACACATTATTTACATTGCATATGCAACCCAATTATAAATATGTAAATATATAAAAATATATCTATATATACATATACATGGTATATAGAATATACATTGTGTGTGGTGTATATATAAAATCTTACATTAAACTAACTTTCGTAAACCTTTCCCCTGCATATTCATTTATAACATAAGTAGTATATAAAATAAAAGAAAAAAAACATCTGTTCCTTACATTTGTGTTAAAAATAGTTAAATTTATATACAAGGAAACTCATATATATATATATATATTATTTGTGTAATATAAAGAAATCCATTCACCACACACAATTCAAACTCAACACAACACATATGCTATTGCACAAATACAATCAAATGTAAAACAGAGAGTATAAGTGTTGTTAAATTAAAACCAGTGATGGGATAGGTACATATAAAAATAAATACAACAAAGAGTTACAAGTACTCACTAAGTACTTTTCGTACAAGTACTAAGTACTTTTTATTAAATTATATATTTTTATTTCTATATAAAATTTAGAAATTAGACACATTTTCCTTTATTTTGGAAACATTGTGCAGATATATATGTATATATATATGTAGATAGAATACAATAAATAATATAATAATATATAGAATAATTGAGCAAGCACATGTTATGTTTAGAAACTTCACTCATATATAATAATAGAAATTTAATACTGTGCAAATATTAAATACAAATTAAGTAAAAATTGCTGTCTGGGCCCTTAGGATTTTATATCCGACCTACATATTAACCTACATATTATTTACTATTGTTAATACATATTTCGTTATATTTACAATAAATGGACATAGATATGTATGTCCATAATATAATGTTCATCACTGTGCATATTTCACAGCTGTTAAAATTTTGTTACATTATATAAATCAAAATTTACTAGATACATACATATGTATATACTATGTATTCGAATAAACAGTATTTTAAGATTTAAATTTAAAGAACATAAATACACAGTGTTACATAAGGAATAAATGAGTGCACATTATTTCATAAAAAAACGCACTTATATTTCTTTAAAAAAATACAATTGTCCGTCCAGTCTTTATTTTTCATTTATTACCGACATATGTAGTTAATAAAAAAAAAAAATTTAAGATGGGAAGAGAAGAGAAATAAAAAAAAAAATAAACTAAACCAAAAATATGAAGAGAGCAAGAGAGAGAAGAGAATGTTTTTTTAATAAACAATTTACGAAAAAAAAAAAAAACACAAAAATATTATTAACAAGACGGAGAAATATTGATGATTTGAATGTACAGTTTACTGTACGCTTTTTTTTAAACACAATATTACATACTTATTTTTATACCATCAACTATACAGAAAAAAAAAAAACACATACTTGGTTCGTTCAGGGTCGCCCCAATCGACCAAGCCTATCGTTGTTTCTTTTTTTTTTGTTTCTTTTATTGTTTCCTCTCATTTTCATTCTTTTTATTTTTACAATTTTAATATGTGCTTTAAAACAATATATATATATATATATATATATATATATATATACAAATTTTTTGTAATAATCGCTGCAACATTCCCTTTTTCTTTTTTTCTTAAACAAGAAAAGAAAAAAGACAAAATTTAAAAGTTTTAAAATGCAGGTTTACAGCATTTTATATTTTGAACAATTTTAATGCATATTATAACACATACATACATATATAATACAAACACATGTATACTAAATATTGACTTTAAACACATTCATACATACAAAAATGGTATTCAAATTGAAAAAAACAACAAAAAAAAAAAAACAGTAAATGCGAGGTGAGAAATAATTTAAGTGCTTGTTTAAAAAAATTTTAAATTTGACTTCGACTTCGGCTTAGTAGTACATTCGTTGGAGTTTTTTTTTGATAATGCCATCTGCCCAAAATTATTTCTTAATTATTATAAGTATGCCTTGGCCATACTTTTATATGTGTGGTAACTGCATGAAAGCGCTTAAAACTCTTTTTGTTCTCAATAATTTAGAAAATTTCCTTTTTATAAAAAATAAAATATCCTGTTTTATTTGCTTACCTTTTCTTTGCTAATTCCATTTATGCAATTAAATTAAAAATTTATAATCCAAAATTTAAAAAAATGAATTTCCCCTTTTTTTTCTTTATGAGAAAAGCCACCACAATACAAGGTTTTACGAGATAAAAAAATTATATCCGTTGATTTAAAAAAAAATTCCCTTCTTTTTTTTTCTCTCTCTCTTGTTCAAAATTTGTAAAATATAAATTTATTTTTTAATCAAAAAAACACAATCATAAAATTATTTAAACTTTATTTTTTCCTACTGGTTTTTTTTTTTTAAATTTTTAAATATTTTGTTACTTCCCCCATTTTTTCTTTCTTTACCAATTTTTTTTTCTTAATTATTGATTTTTTTCCACAATATTTTTTTTTTTGTAAAAAGTGCTCATTTTGTGTGTTCGTTCAACTTCTTCTTAATTTTAAAAATTTTTTTTCTCTTTCCTTCAATTTTATTGTGTTTTACAAAATTAATTTTTTTTTTTATTTTCGATTAATTAATTTCAATTAAAAATAATTTGTTTTACGATATTAAATTTAATAAAATAAGATTTTTTTTCGATAATTTTTTTTTTTTAAACATAAAGAGTATTGAATTTTATTTGAAATTAAAAAAAAAAAAATTTATATAAAAATTAAATTTTTAAAAAACATGAATTTAATTTTACACACTACTCTTTACAACACAAAAGAAAAATAACAAAAGAAAAAAAAATTAATTTCCAATCTGAAATGAACTGAACACAATAATATTTAACTGTCACTCTCCGTTGTACGCACGAAGACTGAGTAAAAATAATGTGTAAAATTTTTTTAGGCGGCTTCTTCCAATTATTTTTTTTTTATTTTTTCTTTTCTTCTTGCTTTTAATAAACATAGCGTTTGGTAAATAAAATAAAATGTGTGTGTGTATGAGTAAATATGTGTACGTATTTGTTTATATACATAGTAGATATTATTTAGCAACATTCAAATACATTAATTATGTGTTATAGAAATATACTAAACCCAAACAGAAAATATACATTATATACGTTCGCTATTCTCCACTCCACAATTTTATGTTGATAAATAACAAAAAAAACAAAAAAGGAAAACAAGAAACAACTAATATTTATGCCGTTGTGTTGTGTTGCTTTTAATAATTGTTCAGCAATATTTATTACAAAATAACAGTGATGCTACTAAAATAAATGTAACATACTACAAATTTTAGTACATTTTATTGATTGATGGGTACTACTATACTTTTTCAATTCGTTTATAATTTTTGTCGTTGTTTTCTAAATATTCAAAAATATATTATATAAAAAATTACAATATTCAATACACTAGCTACTTAAATTATAAAATATTCTGCAAAAATCAATAATTCATATTAATTATAAAATATAATAATCTTTGCATAAATGTATAAATTTTCATATTAACATTGTGTTTATAGTGAAATACAGAAGACAATTTTTGTAATTACACACACGAACTAATTTTTTTCTGAGTGGCGCTATTAAATATTAAATTTTTATTTTGAATAACACCACTATAAATTATATAAACAATAATATTATCAATAGAATTACGTCATAAAAAAAAGTACATTTTACAAATTTCAAGTACAATCTACAAATATTTGATAACTAACTCCATAATATTATTTTGTATATTTTAATATATAAATGTAAGAGTAATGTAAATGTGTTGGTAAATGTATATAATAAACTTCGCTTTCAATATGGCTATTATATACCTATATATGTAAATATACGTATATATATTTTATGCATGCATATGTAACATATATTTTGTTTTAGTAGTGAAAACGATCTCCTTCCGCACTTTATATATACATATATGTAATTATAATACTATAAATTTTTTTTCTAAATGGGAAACAGATAAAGTGACCAGATGCTTTTTATTAAATAAATGTACTAATGGTAATATATCTATTTCAATTAATATTTAATATTTCTATTTCATAAAAAATATTTTTTAATTATATTCGTGTATGCATTTAATAATTTTATTGAGAATTGTTGCTGCTGGCTCCATAATTCTGAGTTGTTTCGACTAATAAGGTCAATTTATGTATTTATATTATTAAATGATAATAAATTATCAGTTTTTCAATCACAATTAGACTAATTTTACGTTTAGACTTAATTTAATGACAAAAGTTTATGGTCTTATAGCAATACAGTAAATGTTTCCGAAAAAAAATTTTTTTATGGTTTATGATTGATGACAGATTATACGTGATTACTAATTTGAAAAAAAAAATAATGCAATAGCAATAAACAAAAATTTTAAATAAATATTATTAAATAATTGTCGTCACGTCTTATTCGTATGCAATGAGCATTTTTTGTCACATGAATATCAAAATTTACCCATATAACATTGCATATGTATAAAATAACAAAGTCGTTTATATATTAAATAAAAAAACAACAAGCCCTCAAAACAAGCTTTATAAAATAGTGAAAATTGTTAAATAATGTTGATTTTGTAGAAGTTATAAAAATATATTACATACTTATAAAAAAAATATTTGCAGAAGTTATATAGTATGTTGCACTCTTATATTTTGTAATACTTACTATATTGTTCTCATTTTTCATATTATAAATTTGAACTAAGTACATAATCCCTATAGTATAGTTAATATCGTAATTGTGTGAATGTTAATTGAATATGCATGTTTGTATATATGTTAATATTATTATATATACATAGGTTTTGTATTCGTATATGTATAAATAAAAAAAAATATTTATATATAAAGCCACACATTTGCGTTGAAATATATTTAGGTACATGAGGTAATATGACCCCACTACTACAAATAATGAATATTATTACTCCATTCGAAATTATACCATCAATTTTTGCAGTATTATGCTTTGTAAATATGACCTTTAAATAATAATAATAATGTATACAATGTTATGTTTATACAGGGTGATTCATTTCTTTACAAAGTGTGTAAGAAAATATCAACGTTTTTAATGAACGTTAATGTGTTTACATAAGTAAATGTGCTTATATTTTTGTACTTATCGGCCACTTGTGAAAATAATGACATAGAACGAGATATTTTTTATCATATTTATGTTAAGTAAACTTATATTCAAAAATTTTGAACAGTAAATAGCGAAACTGAATATTGTTAATATTTTAAAATTGGTTTCAGTAATGGTTCTTCACATCAGTTATTAAGAATAGAATTAAATGTTCTCTAGTAACATTATATATTATTTCTTTTTTGTTTTGCTAAACGTCATTCTACTAAATGTCAAGTGATTTTATTTATTTATATTTTTTTTTTCAAAATTTTAAACATTGAAAATTTGACAATAAGTTTTTGGTCAATGTTTGAACAAACTCCCTCTCGTACATTAAACGCTCTTTAAAGTTGTCATAAGTTAAAAGTGTATTGACCGATTACCCAAAAGTAATTTAATAGATGTAACAACAAACAAACCAAAATCGATAATTTATGTGACGCACTTGTCCTTACAATTTTCTGCAAGCGAATTCTTAAATTAATATGCATACCATCTTATTGTACATTCATATGAACATTTTTTGGTATATGGCGCATGTTAAATTATGTATTGTAAAGAAAAAGATTTAAGAGAGATATAAAAGCAACAGTTTTAAAACACCTTTAAGAATTATACGTGTAGATACCATTTAAGTTGATTCGGTTCTTAAAAAACTTAAGTTCAAATAGTATATATGTACATACATGATATATTTGAGTTTGTATAAGAAAAACATACATGTACACATTCCAGTTTCTACATACATTATCATGTCTGTATAAGTATTCTTATAATTGAATGTTTGTATTATTAACTGTATAGATAAGAAAATCCCAAAAAGTTGCATCACCTGCTATGCTTTTTCTTTATTATTAAGATGCACCTTTAGTGTACAAAATAATTATAAACCCTTAAATACATTCACATTAACATAGGTATAAATTTTTTGTAAATTATTTATAAAAATTGTATACCCAAAAAATTATTCTGTACATTCTTACATGTACATAAATGCAATTATAATGTATGAGCATAAGTATACACAATCTTCATCTATATAATCTGTGTGTCTAAAGAAATTCGATTTAATATTTGTAACGAAATATATTTAATATTTGTAACTAATTTATTTGTAATTGAATAAGAGCATTAAAAGCATTAAAGGACTAAATATAAAAGAGGTTCAAATTCATTGAAATTATTTACCAATAATAAAATTTTATTGCATACATTTAGGAGAAATATAATTTGCAATAGTATACTATCAAATTGAACTACTTGCAATGTTCGTTCAGAAATGTAATCTTAGGTTTAAACGCGTGATTTACTTTTCCCAATTTATAAATTTACAGTAAAAATGATCGATTCAAGTAAAATTCGTTTGGCAATAATATCGTACTTTCAGTTAAATTTATAAATTGGGTATGTATATCATAACATAACTAAATCCTATAATATATCATTGCATATGTAAATTACATTTCTTCTTGGAATCGTCTCATATTGGTACATAAATGTTCCATCACCAAAATTTTTGAGTTAAACTTTAGCATTTCTTCTTATTTTTCAAGTGCAATATGTACATTCACATTGCGTAAATATTAGAAATTAAATTATGAACCTACACAATGAATTTTTATGTATGTATGTGTGTATTCAAAATCGAGGATAAAGTGCGTGCACAAAGAATAAAAATGATAATATCTGAATTCACACATTGAAATGGTTATGAATAAAGAATCAACACTTTTTTTTTTCAAAGTTCACCTGCCCCCTATATGTTATTGTACAAGTACAATATAGATATACATACCCTACTAATTTAGTATGTGCTATAAAACATACTAAATTAGTAGGGTATGTGAGCAAACAAGCGTAATAAATTTTATCTTATATTTTTGTAAAATGTTTAGTTTTTACCGTGTAATAAAATGTGAGCATAATTAATTTTAACATATTATAAAACAAAGAATATAAAATAATAATAGTGTTAAAAAAATAGAGTTAGAAAATCGTTTAAATCTAGGGTTAGAACCACAAAAATTTATAGATCTGACATTCTGATTCATAATTTTTAGGTATTCTTTATTAAAAAACTTTGTTTGAATGACAGTCTAAGTACATAATTAAATTTTTTTATAGGTACAAGGTACACATAAAATATTTGCACGAAAATTTTATGAAACTGCACGAAAAATTTGTCATGGTGCAAAAAAATATTAAATTTTAAAATGATAGATTTTAAATTTTCGTTAAGTTTTGCCCATTTTACACCTCATACAAATTTGACGAAAAATGAATTTTATTTAAAATTTTCAAAATGCATAACAGTATACTCTCGATGGTATGTACTTAATACAATTATAATTATAATCTAGTTATGTAAATTTACTCCTACATATTATGTGCATATACACATTCACTGTATCACCAGTGTCAACCTCCTAATAAGCCATAATATTATGAATTGTCATTATTGAAAAAAAAAATTTATCGAGTATGTACATATGTAAGTATGTATATACTATAAAAATACATTAGTAAATGTTAACTTTAACTCTGAGTAATTGAATTTGTGCTTCCTTATATACACATATACACACATAAGTATGTTAAAATAATTTTTATTGTATTTCAGTAGTTTTTATTCTTTTTTTTTTTGTTTTATTACACATTCACCCATTTGTGAGTAAATATAAAAACTTTTGCTCCCCATTCCTCCTTATTCTATTATGGAGTGTTGTTAAACCTATTAACAAAGAAAAAAATTAGAATCTGAAGAGAAAGATAAAAGGTTTACTCATATGAACGAAAACAATCTATCTACATATGTACATACATACAACATGTGTAAAGTGTACATTTTAGGTTAATAAAGGCCCCCAACACTTATTCTTATTTGAAAGAAGACCAGACATTTTTTTAGTTGATTAATAAGATTTTGAAAAGTATTGTATGTATGTAAGCAAGCAGGCAAGTATGACTGATGATATACATTTATATTTAGGTAGGAAATTACATTTATATAAGTATGTTTGTGTATCATTGCATATAACATTGGTTGATGATCCAATCATCCAATAGTTGGAAAATTTTTACTCTTTTATTATTTTTCTTTATACTTTTCTTTTTTATTACTCGTTCTTTTTATTCGTATTTCTTCATAATATACAAAATAATATTTTCCCGTTTTAAAGTATATTATGTATGAACATCTACATACATATATATTTATATATACATATAATTTATATTTGAGTGACTGTTTTGGCCTTGAACTCGACTGAAGTGTAAGTTTAATTTTTGTCGTTCCATGCGTGACGTAATATGCGACGAGTACTTTTGTCTAAGCGTTTTATAATGCAAAACTAAATATTTTTTCTTTGTGCTTTTTGAAACTTCTTTTTGTTATTATTATTATTTTTTGTATAGTAAGTTCTTATACTATTATTTCTATTATTGCTATAATATTATTAACGTATGTATGAATGTATATATGTATGTATGTATATGCAATGTAAATATGTGAAAACCAAAAAACACAATATCACGATTTAAGAGAAGAAAAAAAATTAAAATTTTATTATTTTCAAGGTGGATATTTTTGACAATGTTTTGTTTCATTCAAAATGTATTTAACAGTATTAACTGTACAATGAGGGGGGGGGGAGCAAGAAGCAAGAAAATATGTGTGAATATATTCGTATGTTTATAAATACGTAAAAGCATTGTTACGCAAGTATGTGCGTAGGGAATATTATTTTATAATTATGGTTATGTTGCAAAAAACACACGTACATACATATATACACGTATTAATACTTATTGTATATTAAGCACATATGATTACATGTACTCTGTAAAAATTAAGTATAAACATACATTATGTACATGTTGAAAATTTAAAAGAGATAGTAAATAGCATACTTAGTATTGTGTTATAATTTCGCATTATTTTTTTGAAGGAAATAATAAAATCTAAATATATACCCATATATGTATGTATGTATACATACATATGTCATAAAAGCAAAATCATTTTAAGTACGCACATTTATATGTATATGAATGTATATAATGTATGTATATAAATTAACTTAAATGTACATATAAGGTACATTATGTAAAGTATACTTACATTTTATGTTTTTCTTACACTTTATATGGGTATGTCAATATGTATGAATTACACATTTCTTATTAGAATCCTTTTTAAGGGGGAAAAACGAGTATTTATATATGTATTAAAGTACTAAAACCACAATAAATGGAAATACTGTTATTTTAACAAAAGAGCGTAATGCACAAATTTATCTTATTATTATCTTATTTTTTTTTAAGATATTATTATAAAAGATCAATAACATATGCTATTTTCAGTTAATTTTAAGTTAATTATAAATGCATAAATGTATAACAGTTAATTATCAATTAATTATGTAACGTACTAGGTGTATGTATATAGGCACTTCCAAGAACACAAGCCAATATACAAGGAATAGATGAAAGAATTAGTTATTCAAATTTATTCCGGTAGATGACTCTATATGACAGGCTACTATTTTTACCTAAATAAAAGGATTTTCATACTTATTAGTTTTTATTCTAACAAACTGTCAACTACAACTGAGTTGGTTAAAAGCGTTACCCTCAAATAACACCCTCAAATGAAACAGAATAAATAATGAGAAGATGGGAATATTTTAATTTTCATTTCATTTAAAATTTTAAACAATTACGATTTATATTAATTAGTAAATATAACAACTTTCATACATAAAAACATTATATATATACATATATATACTCATATAATTTAATAATTTTATATTTTATTAATGTTATATTAATGATATCATATTTTAAATTTATGAAATAAGTGCTCTGACATCATCCGTTATTAAAAATAATATAAATTTATATATGTATGTATATTGGTACATATGTATATATACATATATGTATGTATTGTACTTAAAAATAATTTTAAATTATAAAAAATTATATTAGCAAAAAAAGAAACAAATCTAAATTATTAAAAGTAGTTTGTTATATCTTAGCTATTACTAAAGTTAGACAAAGAATGAAGCAGTCAAAAAATTTAGTTATGTATGTATGTATTCAAAAATTAACAAGCAATTAACAAAAATTTGACCCGTTTTCAGGTAGTTTTTATTCAAATATTAAAGAAGGTAATAAAAAAATCAATAAGTTTTATAAAATTAAATAATTTTGGAAAAACAAAAGAGATAAATCAAATTTTTTACTTAATTCTTAATTCTTGATGACAGACAGCATGTTAAATACATATGTAATATGCATATAAAATCAATATTTCTAATGACACACATATGTATACATAAGTACGTATACAACATGCTATGAATCCAAACATACGTTGATATATTTTTTACAATTATAACACAAATACATATCTTTACTTGCAAGCGGACAGTAGAGATTATAGAATGAATATTAGTAATTTGACAGTTTCTGTTGTCAAACAATAATCTTAGACTGGCAAAAATGTCATGTGCAGCATTTTTCATATTAAAAATTTGGAAAATTCATTTGCATGTTACGTTAGTACCATCTTTCTTCGTGCGATTTCTACATTAAAGAATTATGATGCATAAAATAGGGTAACAGTCGCACACTTTTTAAAAAATATTCCCAAATTACATGAATGTACCAAAATGGATAATATGCACAAATTTTTACACAGTTTGTTTAAAATTTTTCCAAATTTTTAACAAAAAATTGAATAAAATATAGACAAATTTGATCGGGCAACATTGTTAAAAAATTTGTTTTATGTCAAATTAATTTCATAAATAGCTGCATAATGACAATGAATTTCAAAATGCATTTGTAATTTTTGTTGCAATTCGGCATTTCTTTTGTTCCCTATAAAGCAAAAATATTTTTTTCGAAATTGTTTTTATTTCATTTAAAATTCGATCTTTTAATTTTTTTTCTTTTGTTTATCAAAATTGCACAAGTCTTGTTATAATTATAAATAATATTTACGTATGTACATCGATATGTACTTAATAATGAGTAAAATTTTGTTTTTCTTTGCAAAATTAATTTTTATCAAAGGAATTAATACAAACAAAAAAGTTCATGGACGTCTTAATAAAATATGAAATAAAAGATTAAAAAGCATGACTGTTATTTCAATACAAGTTCAAAAGAAGAACAAAAAAAAAATAAGGAAAAATCAGAAAAAGTAAAAAAATTTCAGAAACGCATTTTTATTTTATATAAGAAGAAAGAATATAAGAAATGTATACAAACATATGTGTCTATACATATTTATATACAAATAAAAAAACCACACAATACAAAAAAACAGAATATTATTATGGGGGTTAGTCGAAAGTTTTTTGATTGAGGGAGATTGGGATTGAAATTGCTCTCATATTTCAATCATCGAATTCTTTTTTTTTCAAAGGGGACGCACAATACAGGAACGTAATCTAACTTTAGAATTATTATTTATTTGATATTGAAAGAAGAATTCTTTCAAATTTTTTAAAGCTCATATGTTTTTTAATTTGATTTGTTTTGTTGTATACTGTATTGAGCGGTTTTTTGCTCAGATTAAAATATTTAATAATTGTTAAACGAACTGTCATATTGCGCTCTTTTTTGACATTTTCGGGGGCTCGTTAATTCTCGAAAACCATCATCAATAATTTGCTTAAAAGTATAGGTGACATGATCCGCGATCATCATTAGCGATTCGAATTTAATTATTTCATTCCAACAATTCCTGTGCGGTTTAAAACTATATCAGTTAATATACTTGATAGTTTGATGACTTGAAATTTAAAAGTATTCGTGCTATTAGATTGATACAAAAGAGGTATTACTTGAAAAAAATGTCGTAAATTAAATATAATAAAGCATGAACGTCGTCGAGAAGATCCGCGGAGCTAGAATTTCGAGAATTGGTTTTCAAACAATAAATAATTTTTGATTTAAATTTAACAATTATGAGATAACTACACAAATATTGATTTGGAGCCGTATCGTATGGGTCTTTAATTTTGAATTGTATATTTTTTATGTTACATTCGTACGATAGATATACATATATATGTATATATACTCTACGTAATATCGAAATACGTATGAATTTTACTTTGGTGCTTATAAAATAGTGTAGAAATACAATATTTTTATTCTTTATTCTATCATTGAAAAATATTTTGTGACAAAATAAAAATAAAGAATGGAATGCAATAGCATTTCTATGCATTTGTGTTTGTATATGCTTAAAAATATAAAAAACATAAATGAAAGTACATACACATACACACATGTGTGTATAACAAGTAGGCAGTTACCTGCATCCTAAAAGAAAACAAGTTTTTCTATCTGTTTTCATTTTATGTCTTTATTTTATTTTTAATAACCAATATACACCATTTCGATTTTTTGTTTCATATTTTTTTTTAATTTTTTTCCATTAATATATAATTTTATTTATTTCAATTTCGGGAAATGAAATAATTTTGTCCGAAAAAATATAAACTTGGCAACATCTCGTCTGGATTAAGTAGAAAAAAAAAATCCTTGGATTGGTAAACATTATAAAATATATGGGCATATGCACATACAGATGCACATACATACATACATATATTTTATATCACCGTTTCATGTATCAATTTCTGAATTAAAAAAATAAAAACAAAGCCTTGGCAACATTGCATTTTGTATGGATTGATGCGCATATGTGCATATTCGTACATAAAATATTTAATTTTGGGTTAGTTTGGCTGGTATTATACATACATATGTATATAAAGTAGAGTAGAGGAATATAAAATTTTTACGAAATGAGTAAAAGAAACATTTTACTGTTGACTAAGAGAACAATTCCTCTTTTTTTCTTAAAATCTGAATATGCTATTCAAATATCTTTCAAATTAAGTTTTATTTAAAATCAAGTCTTTTAAGTCAACTTGAAATTTTCATATTTGTTTAATAATCAGAAGCATTAATAGAATAATTAAATTGGTATATTCCATACTATGTACTATTCCTGTCAATATTATATTACTATTTTCCTATTTCGATCGGAAGCCTTAACAGAATAATTAAAATGGGGGTTTTCAAAACTATGTACTATTGCTTTCACTACTATTATAATTGTTGCCCTATTTTGATATCGTAGCTCGAACCGAATCACCTTATAAAATACGGATAACATAATTTTATTCAAAATAATACACACTTTTGTTAATTTTGGCAACAATAAAATTATTTTCTTAGATTTATTTGTTGAATTTCATATTGATTTCGCAGGCGTACATACAAATTTTAGAACGTAAGACATCACATATGTAGTCATGTATGTACACAAATATGCACTTTAAAATTCAATTTTTCACTTTCATTTCTTCCTTTCTCTGTTAAAATAGTTTTACATCCTGTCAAATTAAAAATAATTTTGGAAGACATTTTTTAAAAATGAAAAGTCAATATTTTTTGAGGTTTACCAAATTTTCTCATATGGATAACCTTTTATTATTCCTGTAATTTGTATGAATTTTTATAACGCACACAGTCGTATTCACAATATTTGTTGTAATATACGTACAAAAAGAACATGTATGAGTGTATTTTACACAATATTAAATTGTATGAAATAATATTTTCGTAAATTTTGAATCTATTTGACAACGTTTAATATTACAATAATGAGATTGGATTTATTGAAATTTAATTTATATATGAACACATATGTATTATGTATATATGTATGTATATATTTTATGTACATACGAATATACGTATTTTGTTTTGTATATAATCATAGTATAATGATAGTAACAATAAAGGCTGAATTAATGACAAGTTATTGTCTTCCAGTGTTATAAAACAGCAAATATAAATTTTAATATAAAATTACCGAAATGTATGCATATATATATTTACATACAAGCATGCATTTTAACACAATAGGTATAACTATCTCAAACTGATATTATTTTAATATAAAAAATAGTCAAATTTATATTCATGGGAAATACACAACTACAAAGATGTTATCCAAATATGTCTATACATACATACATAAGTATGTCTATTTTGTTAGACTATTAAAAATTTTTGAATAATGTCTTATCTAAGGCAATAAAATAAAAATTGAAAGTATAAGTACACATGTACTTGTGTTAACTATATAACATTAAATAAATATGTAAGTAGGGTCCTGGTATGTAAACCAAAAATATAGATAAGATTTTCTAAATTTGATTTGACAATAGAATATTGTATATTCATATTTACATATGTATGGACATGTGCATATATAATATATAATATTTCTAAATTTTTTAGAAAATGAAATTTTTGTCGCAATAATCATACCCACTAACACATTTATACAATTTTAATTGAATGAAAATGAATTTGTTTACATTTACCTATAGAATGAATTTTATTTGTACATGAACATTTGTACATACATACATATATTGCACTTATATAATATACAAATGTTCATAATATACATAATATCTACACATTTGCATATACATATTTTAGTTGTTATGAGGGAAAAAAGAGGATCTTATAATACGAGTATGCCAACTACAGTAGAATCCTAAAATTAGAAAACAAAAACTCAATTAAATTAAATATTGAAATTTTATAGGTTCTTTTTTTATGCAAACTTTATTTGTTAGTTTATTTTTCTCGTACATATACTATTATATTCATATTTCAATGTGTATATATATACAGTGAGACCCTTATATAAGAAACTCGTATAAAAGAAAAATAGTTTATAAACGAAACAAAATTGACTTTATGCATTTTTCTTTCTTTTAATTCGTAAATTATAGGCTTGCATGGGTTACATAAGTACAAGCCTTTTAAAAATATTGTCACTTTTATCGAAAATGAAAATCTTGAAATTTTCAATGTGTTCACATGGAGGTTCGATTGTTCATGCACTATGTATATTACATTATAGCATATAATATTTGCATCTGAGTTTACTTTTCCGAACCACATCGATATATGTATGTATGTATATATATATAAAATTTTTAGAATTTCATTCTTCATAGTAAATCAAAGTAAATAAAATGATGACTGAGTTTTTTTTTAATCTGAAATCGTGTTACATTTTTACGTTACATAAACATGTATATATATAAATAACCATATGTGTATGGTATAAATAGATAATGGCAACTAATACAATAGCAAATTTTATGTGTACCTAATATTTGTATTTAAGATTTGAATTCCTTTTTATATGATTCCGGAGATTTTACTTATTAAATGGAACTCATGGAATCATGTGCAATGTAGACATACTTGTATTGTGTACATAATATGCTTATATATTATGTGCATACAGATATACATATTTCCCTTTTTTTTTGTGAAATCAGGTTTTGTAACATTTTTTTTTGATGAGTGTTATATAAATTATTTTAAAAATTGTACATAATTACAGTGTAACCCCATCTAAGAAAATAATAAACTTGGATAAAAATAATTGAATTTTATAATTTTAAGAAAAGCAAGTAAATTATAAATTAAGAAAGGTATGAAAGCGTGGAGATTGAGAAAATTTATTGATGTTCAGTGTAAGGCAGTCTGTTTACACATTTAATGTAGTTCATACATGTGCTCATACATGTTGTTCATACAGTGTGTTTAGTTTTATTTGATTGAAATTTATTAGAAGTATTTTGACGTATATTACCTTTACCATTGAGGTCTCCCCCTCATACCAAGTGCTCTACAACGCTTTATTTGATTTGTGAGCATTTTCACATGGTTTATTAAACATTTCCATATTTTTTATAATGCTTCTGGTATAATCACTCATAATTATTCTATAGGCTGTTGCAGCCAATGACGGTCCTTCTACAACTTCATTAGACAGTGTTTAGAAAAAGTATTCAAGAACTTTTTTCATTATATTGGGAATTACTTTTGTGAAAGAAACATACTATGTCATCATAATTTTTGATTAATACTGTAAATTTATGTTTTCATAATATTATGAGGTCCTGTATATATTCACTAACATTTTATATGAAATTTATAAATAACCAGATTCTGTTAATTTTTGAATAGGTAAATAAATAATGTGCGTGTGTGCATTACGCATTAATATTATATGATCATACATATGTCCGTTTCCAAATTATTTTAATGATAAGAGAGAATGCATTACAGTGTCGAGACAAAAAAAAATATGTATACTAGAAAGAAAGTGTACTAAAGCAAATACAATAAAATGTAGGTGCTTTTACAAAGAAAAAAGGAGAAAAATATAAAGTATGTATGAAGGTTTTCTCTCTGATGAAGGCACATACACGATTATAGATTAAACTTGTTCACTTATACTTTATTATATACCTGGCACATGTACATATTTTCTATACATTTTTATATAAAAGAAAAATTTCGATTTTTTTTATCTTTAGAAGGCCTGTGTACAACTTGTAAATATCTTAACCTTACACAGATGTTAAATAAAAAGAAATTTTTGTTAAAGATGTAGGTACCTAGACGACTATTCACTTACAATAATAAAAGAGAATTAAAGAAAAGAACAAGAAAATAATTAAAAGTTTCATGTATTTTTAAATTCTTTAAAAAATTTAAAACATCTGCAGCACAGGGTTTTAAAGAAGCTACGTTAGGTATACCAAATTGTTATGAGTGCAATTTTATTACTTTTTAACAAATAAAATTGGTTAAATATAAAAATTAATAAGAAAAATTTATTAAATGTAATAAAAGAATCTTTGGTTTTTTATGTGAATTTAATTTTAATTTGAATTTTTAAAGGTCAAATTTAAATTTTGCCCATATTAAATTTTTGTTTTAGTAGGACAATTAATTCAATTCGTAAAATATTATGTACGTACATACGGGGTTCATTTTATTAATTATTGATTATTAATCCACTTACTAAAGTATTAATTAAAATTACTGTAATCGCAAATATCTATTGACATTTTGTCTGTCAAATATGCAGCCTCATTTTAAATCCAGCCGGTTATTGGAATTATTATGCAAGTAGCTGAATTAATTTCAAATAATCTTAATACAAATAATATCAGTAGGTACAAGGGCTCAAAGTCAAGACAGGTGCAAGCCAAAACTGAACTTACGAACAATTTTTTTTGGTCCCTGAAAAGTTGTTAATTTACTGGTTACCACCTTATTTGCGCTTTATATTCATTTATTTAAATTTATCAAATTTAAAATAATTTAAATTCAAAATAATTTAATTAATTAATTTACAAAAGTATTTTGAATTATTATTAATATTGTACAGTTAATTTTTGATGTTTTTCATGCCTGACATAATTAATACGGATAATATCAAGTATATTTGTAAATATGTACACACTTTAATCTCAATTTGTAATGACATTTTGCAATTGTACTTGTACACAATTGAATTTTCAAAAAACGGAAACTTGGCATTAAATTCTTATCTTTCTTTTATAATATTTAATATAATATCTTTTCATATTAATAACTGCTTAGTAAATTGATCATAGTTAACTTCCTATTATTGTTTTTATGATTTTTCGTTAATTATTATTAAAAAACAAAGAATTATTAAAATTTGTTTGAGTAAAATTTGAATTTGATTGAAATTAATTTAAGTGTATGTATTTAAAAAAAAATGAAATAACAAGTAAATTACAATTTTAAATTGTACTTATTATTAAAACAAAAATATGTGTATATAAATAATAAGTACGAGTATTAAAAAGTATTACTTATAGGTATTTTTTTTTTTTTTAATTTACGCACTATTACGTTTTATCTGGGGGAGGAGGTTAACAATGAAACAGAAGAAAACTGGAAATATTGTTGTAAAAAATATAAAAAAAGTGTTTTTGATTTTACAACAAAAAACATATAGAAAAATATTATTCACTAGTTTATATACAGTAGAACACAATTATAAGTGCCACTTGCATGTAAAATATTTAATGTCAAATTGTCAAAAAATGAACAGTACTACTAAGTTATCACTTGTATAATATCACTTGTATAATCAAATGCCTCTTACAAGAACGTATGAATAAATTGCATTCTATTTACATTACAATAAAATAAAAAGTATACAATAAAGGTAGCATAATATCACCAATAGCATACAATAAAGGTATATAATAATAATAATAGCATACAATAAGGGAATTAAATTGAGCATATCGGGTTTTTAGTAAAAACGCACTTCTCGATGGTAAGGAAGCGGAATTACACTGTTTTCTAGGTCTGTATGTACACGCGTATTTCTTATGATCGACTGAAACAATTTTTGATGAAATTTTATATTTAAGTTTTTATATTTTAAGTCCAGGATTGATAAGCTATTGAGACATGTCAAACCTGGGAAATGAACCTATTTACGAACCGATATTGAATTTAACCACCTAATTTTTGTATCATATCAGGTGTGAGTAGCTAGCGTAAATTTGAAAGCAATATTGAAGGCAATTTGAAGGGGTTTTTTCATATTCTTGTGCAAAATTACACAAAGCCGTCCCCCGATTCGTGATATGCTGATTACATCAGATTTTTTTAAATTTTTTTGTCCATTATATTAGAAAAATGAATTTTTTGAAAATCTGCTTAATGTTGAACAATATATTGTAAAAAACCTTTGAATATAAAATTCAATTTGACAATCATATGCCAAATGAAGTGTAAAAACTGTAACAAGTAAAATATGACAAGTATAGGTACAAAATTTCTTTTTACTGTTAAAATAAAGTTTCTTTTATTTTAAAAGAATTTAACAAAAAAAAAAAATACAAAATTGAAAAAAGGCAAAAATCTAAAAGAGTTTTTCATCTCTTTATAATACTCACGACTATTTTTATTTTATTTATTTTATTTATTCACTAGGTAGTAATTATGTTCTAAAAACTGGTTTTTATCAAATATATACGAACAAACCTATAAACATATATGTTTGTGTATTTATATATAACTAGGGTCTGCTTATTGTTTTGTTTTTTTTCTTATTATTATTATTTATTTATTTATGATCGCACATACACCTATTAAACTTTAACCTTGATTAAAAGCATAAAGATTGAGTAGTTTTTTAACCTAAGATTTTTTTTCTTTATTTTATAACCAAAAAACTAAAAACAAAAAAATCAAGAAAGTTTTTGTTTCTCGTGACGCTATTTAAGACAGAAAGACGGGAATATCCAACTTCCCCATCAACATATATAGAAATTCGAGCAATTCAAATAAAGTAATAAAATAAAAAATAAAATAAAAATATTTAAAAAAAAAAAAGCTAGCAATACCAGTTAAAAAAAAAAACTTTTCAAGTTGATTCACTTTGAAAAAAAAATAAAAATAAAAAAACAGAACTGAAAATATTTTATTAAAAAAATAAATAAATAAATAAAAATATATAAAAAAAAAAATAGTAAATATGAAAATTTTAACTGTGATAGGAAGTGAATTCTGAAAGGTTATCGCCCTCCTGAAAACTGTTATTCAAAATGTCCTTCAAAATTTTTGTTTATTTTTTTGATTTTTTTTTTTTTTAGACAAATATCATAAGTATTTAAATATTAATTCAGTATAATTTCGTTATGATTTCCATTATAAATATTTTTAATTTAATTATTAAATGTTTACTAATAAATTTGCACATTTTTGCAAAAATGTTCGCCCACCAACAATCAAACAGTTCATTATGCAGCGTTCAAACTAAACACTAAATTAGCTTAATTAAATTTTATTTTGTTTTTCATTTGAACATTGAATGTGCCAAGAAGAAAAAAAAAATAAAATTAGAAAACAAATATCGGAAAACTATTAGCTACTTGGTCGTGGTTCCAAATTGGTAACACAGACAGAATTGTATGCTATATAATCGAATAACAAAGCCTGTATAAACGTACGGTATAGGACTAGACCAAGCAAGAACACATATCAAACAAATACAAACTTTGCACGAAGAACAGGGTATTTCGTAATGTGATGTTGGCTTCTTGGATACTTCGTAATGGTATGTGTGCTTCTTGAAAAGCCTCAACTTACAGAGGACAAAATTAGTGCAGAAAGAATGAAACGAACGTAATTTCTCGATGTAGCCTAAAATGCTGAGATGCCTAAATTGCTCCGTGCCTTCTTTCACGGAATATAAGTATAAAAACACGCCAGAGAAAATTTAATGCTTAGTCAGTTGGACTAGTTTTAGGAAGATATGACCAGATTTGGTGCATTTACAGTTGTGTTAAAGTCATTGGTAGATTTTACGATATTTTTATAACTCCTGCGTTATAAATTAATTGCAATAATTTCACTTCACTTACAAAGTAATATACTTTGCATGTAAATTATAATACCGAATTTAGAATAATATAATATATTTATTTTAATTATAAATAAATTTTATTCAAAAATTTTATGTAATGAAATGACAATTCATTCATTCATTCACCTTGAAATCCTAAATTTTTTAAAATTAAAAGTATATAAAAATTAGACAAAAAAAAATTATGAACGCTAACCTTTAATTTTCCAGTTTTATTTAAAAAAAAAAAATAAAATAAATAATAAAGATTCATGAAATTACCATAATATTTATTTAATTAATTTGTAAATAATACAAAAGTTTTCAGAAAAGCAAAAATTTAATTCAGAATTTAAAAGTTATTTTGAAAGTAAATTGTCAAATACAGAAATTATTAATTTTTCGGTTTTATTATATGAAATCATTTGGTTATATTCTTTTCTTTGAAAATTCGATTTCCGAATTCAAAATAAATTAGAAAATGTATGCTATTAACGTTTCAAGGTCGTAAAAAAATCTTTTTTTTTTTTAAAGGTTTTGTTTTTAATAATTAAATTAATAATTCTCTCACTAATAAATTCTTGGTACTTATGTATCTATTCATATAACATTGTATTTCAACCCTTGAAATAAATTAAATAAATGTCTAAAATGCAAATGATTGTTCCTAAGTAAATATAAAGGAATGTGTAGCAACTAAGGTTTCAAGGGTATTCGACAATAGCGACTCAGGACCGCGTAAGAAGATCGGACGTATAAGGCGAGTACAGTATGGGGAATAGAGGAGACTCCGACATATTTTTTCCTTGAGTGTGATTTTCAGAAGAAAGGAATTTCTGATTAGTTACGTCTTCTGAGTATCTGTGATAAATCGATTCTCAAAAAATACTCAAATTTATCAGAAAAATATGTCACGTAGAGAGCTCTTGGGGCGTGATAAGTGAAAAGGTAAAATAAATTAACTTCTTATAATCTAAGTAAGAGAGAAACAAAATTTGGAGGCTTTTATTATTTAGAGGAAATTTTGTGCCAATTTGAAATTGTATAGGAAAAAATGTGTATTTCTTCTAAAAACTATATAGCATAGTGTTTGAAAAAGTATATCTAAAACAAAAGGGGGAAAAAAAGGACTTTTTATGCTTGTAGCATGACTAATAATTTTTAAGTCCTGTGTTCTTAATTTTATTTATTATAAATTAATCAAAATTATCATAAAATTATAACGTTAAATTTTTACTCCAGTTTTACTCAATTTTTAATTTGTTTTGTGATTAACCTATATTTCGCTTTTGAATAACAAATCCCTGCGAAAACAAAAAAATGGAAGCAAAGGTCTTTGAACTCAAAACTTTACAACTTTAATTTTGAAAAATTGAATATGAATAAGGAAAAGCTTTCATTTTGCTAATTTTTACATAAAATATTAACAAATTTATTTTATTTTATATTATAAAATATTTATTCGATATTTCGATAATATCGAAAAATAATATAGAAGAATAAATATTTTTTGTTTACCTTTATTTATTTTTAATATTTCAAATCTATTGCATAGACATACATAAGCATTGCATGCTTATAATTAATTTAATCGAAAATTGAACAAAATGAACAAGAATCATGCAATATAGGAACTGGGGATTCACTTTCAATTAACGTATAGTGTGTACTATTGTACAAATAAAATATCAATATCGAAAAGAACACTCACAGATATTAAATACATAGTAATATAATTTTAGAATATAAAAATACCCGAATTTCGAAATACATGTGTATATAAGTACGAAAAAATTTTTAATATAATATATTCTAATAGTTTGTTTAATAATAATATAAAAATCAAATAATAAATTTTATTCATGTTAATTTTGATTTATAATAAATAACAAGGTTAAATTAAATAACTTGAATATTGTCTTTATTTTAGAAATAATTATTTAAATCTTCATTTAAAACAAGATATACGTAATTATAAAAATTTTTTTTCAATTATTATTAATCTCTTAAACCGCTTTATTATTTCAGAGTGATAATTGTATTTTTTTTTTAAAACATCTACATTTTTTAAAATGCTTTGCGATCGTATTTTATAATTAAATTGACAAAGTATAATCATCACAAAGCAATAACAATATAACATTCATTGAACAAATTTTTTTTATCGTAAATTCAATAATTAAAAAAATATTTAATATTTTGCATATATTTAGGAGATCGAAATTATATTTTGGTATCGAATATAACCAGATATAAAATTTTAAATATCAAAACGCTTCGCCTAAATATATGCAATTTTATCTATTTAAACCAAAAATAAATAAAGCACAACTTACCGTATAAAATTATTTTTTTATCTTGTCCCAAATATAGTGAAAATCTGTAAAGAAGAAAAAAAAAAGAATAAAAACAAAAATTTTAATTAATTAAATTCTAAACTTAAAATTTAATTTTCAATAAAATTTATAAAATCGTGATATTTTATTTAATTTCTACTAAAGTTTATTTATAACTTCTCTTCTTACTGATAACAGCAATGCATCATTGTGTGTAAGTATTTCAATAATAAATAAAATAATCGGAAATATTTACACATCGGAATTACAATACAAAAAAAAAAATAAAAAAATAAAAGCGAAATACTTAATTAATTATCATTGAAATTTCTCAGTACTCTTGTAAGGTCACTTAACTTCACAGGAAAAGTAAATAGTAGAAAAAAAAAACTTGAAATTAAGTAATTGAGAAGAAAAATATACACAAGTACTAAAAACTAGAAATGCAGCATAAATTTATATGATAATTTTGTGATAATCTATGAATTTAATAGTTCCACTCGTTATAATAATTAAGGTGTAGTTAACATAAATATGTATAGAAGAACCGCGACAAGTAATCAATACACATTGTCCGTTTATTAATGGTATATCTTGCAAAAGAGAGCACGCATCCATCATATAGAGGTCTGTCATTTACTAAAGCATGTAAGTAAATATATCTGTATTGTAAACCTAAAAAATAGCAAAGAACTCTGGTTCAAGAAAGTTGTGTAGGTCATCTGTATAAATAATAAGATTTGAGCTTATATTATCTACAATCAATTTTCAAATTGGTGTACAATACACTGATTAAGTTAAACCGACAATATGGCTTGCTATATTGGTATGGTCAACATATAATTCCAAACAACAATCACTTTTAATTAAACAGAAACATTTATACAACTCGTATTATGTGTAGAACTAATAGAAGCTCACAAAGGTCTGAGTTGTTTAGGAGATTTGAAATTCTACATTTAAAACATTTGCATTTCTATACAAAGTCTTGAAACAGTTAACTATAAATAAAAGAACTCTAGATTCTTTTGATCCTAGAGTGTGTGCAAATTACAATTTAAGGATTAAAATTGCTAGTCATGTGACTATTTCTATAAAATTTAATAATAATAACCATGAAGAATTTTAGCATGGCGAATATTTTACGATTAAGTGATTTTTTTCTCAATTTTAAAATTTCATTTTTATATTTTTAATTATTAATTATTAAAATTTTTATATTTTCTTAAAATGTCAATTTTAAAATTCAAAAATAGCTTTAATTTTTTTTTTGTATTGTAATTATAATTAGTTCTTTTGACTAATATCCTAAATATCATCTAAATAGTCTACATGGTTAATGATAAAAATATTCGCATAAAATTATTTAAGTAAATGAGTAAGCAATTTTTAGAATCCAATATTATGTGTTTATAAATATTTGAATAAATTAAAATTAAATTAGAAAAAAAAAAAATATTAGCTATACTTATAAATTATTTTAATAAGTTATCGAAACATATACATACGTAGATGCAGTCTATTAGTGTATGTAGACATATGTATATGATAGAAATAATAAAATCGAATAGCTTTGTTTTCGATATTTGGTTTTCTTTCATAAGTCTAGAATAGGATAAAGTAAATGTATAGAATTTATTTAACATATTAAATATCGTATTTTAATTATTTTATATACATAAGTAATATTCAACGGGCATATAAGTATATAAATATTGATATATCATTTACGAAATGAGAACAAAAACTGGAACAGTACTTGGAAAATTACTTAAAATTTTATAAACGTAAAAGATATATATATATATATTATATCAGTCGAATGCACAGTACAAGCATTTTTAATTATAAAAAAAACACGTCACTTAGTTGTTATTTCTTGTATCTGATAGTCTGTACTCTGACGCGAAACATTGGAAAGCTCAACTGACCTTAAGTTACAGGAGAATCTTCCTATAAAAAATTCGACCCAATAAAACTGGAACAACCATGTTAACTAGAAGAAGTTGATGAATGAATACTATATATCCGAAAAAACTGTATGACATCGAAGCGACGTTAAGATCAAAAGCTGAAGCCTACTTTCATAAGAGGGTAATCTAAATGTATCCGATCAATGGATTCGTTTGAATTACCCTCTTGTTGTATAGATCGTAATCAATACAAAGAGCCCAGATCTGACATGTGTAGCTTGAAACGGGCTTTCACGAAAACAAACAACATAAAGATATTTCGTCACAAAAACATCATTAAATTTCCTAGCCCATTTCATAACAAAACCTAGAGTAGAATTTTCTATATTATAGCAAATTAAGATGGGCCTTAAAATCCAGCCTCAATCCAACGTAACAGCTAAGTCACATATTCAATCAACCTTCTTCAGAATTAACTATAATCTATATCATCGAAATATTAAAATTTAATTAATAGTAAATTTACTATAATTTGAAAATTATGGTAGTTCAAATTTCTTAGAAAAGTCTATTGTACTTAGAGTAGTAAATTACATTTCATTTTATTAAAGACACTGCTATTATAATTGGAATAATAATTTTTTTTTTTAAATATTAAAAAAAATTTGGGGTTTAATACTTCAATAATTTAAATGTTGTGGTTAGTATAGAAAATATCGTTAAATTTTGCAATATTTGACTGGGGAACAATATGAATTTATCATTGACTAAAAAAAAAAAATATTTATATTTGCACAATCTAAAAAATAAACTTAATATTTGTCTTATAAATTTTTAAATACAATTAATTTTTAATGTGGATTCAAAAACCAGTAAATTGTTGAAGTTAAAAAATTTTGTTTTTTTTCTCTTCAAACATGAATGATTTCAACAAATAAATTTAATAACAAATTTAAAATAAAATAAGTAATTAGAATCGCTATTTGATGTTAAAATTTTTGTAAATTATCATAATTAATTTTAAGAACTTTTCATTATAGATATATGAAGAATATTATAAGATGACCGCATACAAACATTATTTGAAAATTGGTAGATGTTAATTAAAAATTTAATTAATGATTACAAATACTTCAGGTTAATTTGACCTTCATTCAAATTTGAAATTTTTAATTTTTGTTTTTTTTCATAATTTTTTAAAAATTTTATTTTTGCATTCAAAATCGGGAAACTATATATTTTTGCAAAAATTTTTATTAAATTAATCATATTTCTTCAACTTTCAAGGTCGAAGGTCAACAAACAGATCTGTAGATCTGATTCAACAGTAAAATTGAATAGGAAAAACAGTAAAGCAAATCCATACCATAATTGATCTTAAAGGCTCCCGTCGTTTTTGGAAGTATTCTGCTATCAAAATTTTTTTGTAGTTTTCGAATCATCAGTATAGACCAATTTACATTTGCAAATAGTTTTATTAGAAAGAGCCAGCTAAAAATGTTTTAGAAGGATATCTAATAAATTATAACCCTACCAAATACCAGCAATCTGGAATCATCAATTTCTTATTTTTAATTATATAGTCAGCTGATGAGATGGTAGATATAGTTCCGCCTCTATCTTTGATGAAGACGTGTCACTTTTTGTAACTTTTCAATTTATCTTTAAGAAAACTCCTTTCACCATGACAGATCACCATTTTAAATTATGTATATAAATAAAACTTTGTATGTACATATATTTTGTGTATACATATGTTGCCTTTTCTCTTCATCATATACAAATTTTTATTTGTACATGAGTACATGCTCTGTTAAGAATATAAAAGCATAATGTAAATATATGCCCCACATACTCAGACATATCACCTCAATTATCTTGTTATACTCAACGATTAACTCAATTACACCACTTCAATTATGTATGGAGTGGCCGTTCATCTCATATCCACAATATGTTTATATAAGTTTGTATTTTGCCAAAAATTCCTTAAAGAAAGGTGTTAATAATTAAAAACAACAAAAAAAAAAATTTTTTTATATTGAAAATTTTGAATGCACCTTTCACGTAAAGCATTCGTTTTTTTTTTTAAGAAAATTTGCATGAAACTACAAAGGATTTCCACTACAAAAGTTTTAAAGGAAGTCATTACAATAATACTGAATTACATATTAAAAAAAAATTAACAATAATTTAGTATACAATTACCAATGAATCAAGAAGAATTAAGTAAGAGGTTGCATTTTATGAAATTTCACATAGTTTTTTTTTGAAATTCTTCATTATTACACTACATTTTTTGGATATACTTGAACTAAATACATAGTATATTAAGTATAAAGAACAGGCGACTAGCAGTTGGCGAATTGCAGTCTTAGTCAGAGTAAAAATACGGGAGTTTAATTATAGTACAGGATGGTATGTAAATTAAAATCGGATTCGAGAATGGATAATGGTAATGAGACGGCAAAACTACGTCACATAAATTCATGTGAAAGTCTACCACCTCAAGTTACATCACGTCACGTCATATCACATCATGTCACGCTACGTCACGTTACGTCACGTCAAGTCACGACACGTCACGTTACGTCACGTCACGACACGTCACGTTACCTCACGTCACCTTACGTCAAATCGCGTTACGTCACATCACTTCGCCTTCAAGTTAAATTACGCTACGTCACATGACTTCATCTCTTGTCAAGTCAAGTTACGTCATGTCAATTTACATCTAAAGGTCAACTTTCTACATGTAGCCATTATCATCAACAAACACAACATAGGGGTTTTCTTAAGAATAGATAGGTAGGTACACTTAAAATGAAAGTTTTATTGAATGACTTGTGCTACCCTGCCTCGGGAGAGTGTATCAACTCAATTTTAATAATTTCCTTAATAACTCTAATATTTTTTTCTGGAATTAATATAGTTGGGACGAACAGGCTTAATAAATTTTCAATTTATATTTTAAAGTTTAAGTTCAAGTTTAAGAGTGCTATTGTTTCATTGGAGCATGAATATTTTAAAATCTTCTTTTACAATTAAATAATAAAGGATTAAAAATTAACAAAGTAGTAAAAAAAACTTTTCAGAAATTAAATGATTTTTTTGCAAAAATAAAAAAAGTTCAAGGTCAATTAATATTTAAACTTTTAATTAATAAAGCCGGCCAAAAAAAAAAATCCTATTTCTTTAAGTATTTAAAATGAAATTTTTATTAAAACTTTTAATTAACACGAAATCTTGTTAAGAATTTTAAAACCGGACAAAATTAATAAAATAAAAAGTGTGTAAAAATTGCACACTTGTCTTAAAATCATAAAAAAAAAAACAAATTTATTGTTCCCCCACATTATTCGCACTTTTATACCGAAAACGTCAATTTACCTCATGTGTGATATGACTTGTATTATTCTATTTTCAAGGGTGTGAATTATTCATAGAAATTATTCTATTACAAATATTTAAAAAAAACAAAAACACAACAAAAGAAAAAAATTTTTTTTTTATTTCCTAGCTAAAAATAAAAATCATAGAAACTTGTTTGAAATTCAGTTAAAAAATTATTTTAATTTGTAAATTTGAAAAAGACAAACAAAAAATGAAGCGAAAATTTATTATCTCCTAAAAATTTTTGTTCAGATTAAGTCAATAAATTAATCATAACTACTTTTAAACTTGACAATTAATTTATATGATCTCGTGCTTATTAAAAAGTGTTGTTGTTGATTTTTTAAATTTACAGTAAAATTCAAATAGAGAGAATATTGCACTAATAGAAAGGAAAATAAAGTAGGTTTTTCTTTGGGCGAATTAAAATGTGTGATAGATTAAACACCAATTAGGTAAAGGTGTGTACTTAAAGTCGTAAGAATTAAAAATTTAATTTTATCTTCGAAAAGTCAAAATATTACACAACTCTGATACTTTTATCGAATTAAATTATATTTTAAAGCGAATTCAAAGCGAATTAGCGGATATAAAATTATTACGTATGGCGAATGGGACATAAAATCTGGTAAATGAAAAAATTGTAAGCAATTTTGTTGTAATAGTTTTCTTTATAATAGTGTCAATGCTCTAAAAATTTGCGAATATATCCAAATGACCAGATAAATTCGCCAGATCTAGAAAACTCGAAATACATAATAAGCCTATATATTAATTAGTTCCAGCATTTTATAACGGAGAGACTGACATTCGCTATAATCGGATTTTAATGTTAAATAAATGAAAAAAAAAAAATTTATTGAATAATTAATTTTTTTGTTATTTATAAAGAAGATGTTACAAATATTTTAAAATTTTAATTTTATTATGATTAATTTAAATTTAAAATTTTAATTTGATTTATTACTTTCATGAAATTGATATTTTTACATATTGCTACGACACTTTCTCTCAGTCATGTATTTAGGTATATGCTGGTTATTAATATATGCTCAATTTCATTTGAGTACTCAACCATTCAAATGAGTGAAATTCTGTGGGGAGGTAAAATTAATAAGAATTGGTGATTGAAAGAGTTTTCATTATTATAATACGGGAGAGGGAATCCGTTGAACACAAACTTTTTTAATCGGTTTAGGCGTATGTGTGTTACAGAACGGATACGTCCTATCAGGGTATGCAGCATAATGTACCAACAGCAGCACTAAAATCATTAACTTGTCACGTCTGGGGAGAAAAAACGATTAATTTGTCTAGAATTTTGAGGTACTGTTTTTTAATACTTGGTTTTTTAAAAAAATTAAAAAGATTAAAAAAATTTCCGTTGTGCATACTTAAGTATATAAAAGTTTTTAAAATTCTAAATGCGACTAGCAAGCCAAACAATGTTCTTTCATCTGCAATATATAATTAATTTTTTTCTTTCGACATATACAACAAAATAGGGAAGAAATAGGTTAAGTTTCATAGACTAAACTTTCTCTAAAGTTACAAAAAAAATATGAAATAGAACTGAAATAATTATGAAATCGATCGCGACAAAAAAATAATAAATGTCACAATACAAAAATTGGACACATGCTAAAATATTTTGTTTTTGCGGATTTTCCCCTTTTAAATTTATATTCTATTCTCAGCAGCTTGACATTTACTAGCAAATTTCTACTTAAACACTTAGTGCAGATGTCCGTATGATTATTATATTGTGTAAACACTTACAGACATATATAAATATATCAAATATATTTACAGACACAAGTATAGAAAAATTACAATATCAAAATAAAAAACAAAATTTGAAAGAAAATAAAAAAAAAAACATTAAACAGAAACAGATGTAGAAAAAGTATAAATTCTAATCGGGTTATTAGACTAATAAAGTGTAACATGTCCGTTTGCCAAAAACCAGCTTTATAAACTAATATGAAATACCTTCGTGAGTTAGGATTTTATATGTTTTCGGAAAAAATAACATTAAATCTGTGTAGTGTTCCCCCTTCGCGCTAAACGCTCCCCCCTCTATATGCCGAATCGTCTATATATGCCGAATTGTCTATATTTGCCGAATCGTATATACATGTCGAATCGTCTATATATGCCGACCGTCACCTTCGTTTGCAAATAGTATTGTCTCTTCTAATTGCCAATAAAGTCCGGTCTTGTCATATTTTGACAGCTGCACAACTATTAACTCTGTGAAATACCGGCACTCCGAGCTACCAAAGAATTGTAAATAGATTCTTCACGCCCGCTCTTTACTTCAAATATGGATTTTTTCATTATTTTATAGACTTTCAACGGCATCCAAGGTTTCAGCAATTAATTTAAAAATTTTTAAAGGACATGTTGCATAATCGACCAGGCTTTAATTTTTAAAATTATATTTCTAAAAATAATTTCTAAAATTTTTTGATCCAATAAGGGAAAACCAAAAAACGATTTATGATCAATTATAAAATTACTTTTAACTGTATAGATTCCGGACAAATAAGAATTTCAAATCTATATCAATTATATAACTATACTATAATCAATATTTTTTAATATAAAATATATAAAACAATTAAGTTTCGCGGGGATGTCGGAGATGTCGTGTAAAGAATTTAAATTTAATAATATTATTTTAAATCTATATAGATTTATTTTTTTTTTGTTTTTTGGACAAAGTTTACCAAAAAAGAGAAAAAAATGTGTTGAAAGAAACTAACACCAAAATTATGTTACATATACATGTATGTAAATGTTATATGCAATAAATATTTTAAAAAAATTATTTCGTTTTGAGAATGTGAAATGATCTCAGAGAATTTCGGCTTATTATGTAAATTAGTCCATAACCAAATTATATTCATAAATTATTGTGAATTAATGAAGATGTTTTTATATTTTTATTAATTTTATTTATTTAGTTACGACCCAATTTTGCGTGGCGGTCTATATTAAATGGCGGCTTATACTGAAAAAAAATTTTTTACAAATTCATATTTTGTAAACTTATAATTTTCGATTGTCATTACTTCAATTCTTGATTGGGAAAATTTTGTTCCCAATTATTACTGTTTCAAAATTGTCCTCTCATAATAATAGTTCAATATTATTTTTAAATATAAGCTGATTTCATGCCGACCTAAAAACTGTTATACAACAATTATTTTACGTTAAATTAAACCTGTTTAAGTAAAGTATGATAATTAATAATAACAAAGTAATTAAATACAAGTAATTTGTAAAGTACTTATATATTATGTTATTCAAATTGGTGGCAGTCACACTTATACATTGTGTGTTCGTATAGTATGTTGTTACCTACTATACATAGAGTTCGTGTGGGTATGTTGAATCACTTCAATTCTTTTGTTTATAGTGGAAAAACACGTTGTTGAATTTTAAAAATAAAAATAAAAACAAAAACTTTTATAAAAATTGACTAAAATATTTACAAAAAAAAAAGTTATTTATAGAATCAAAATAATAAATAAATTAAAACCAGAATTTTAAATCAAATTTTTAATTAAAAAAAAAAATTAATATTTTGCTTCACATTACTTATACGTAATTAATTGAATAGAAAAAATTATAAGGCTCCATAATTCTTTCAGGCTTGCAATATTGAGTACATAAGTATTTAAGAGTAAGTAAGTATGAGTACATAAGTATATATATATAAAAATTTACTCCAAAATTTCAACTCTCCACTAAATCCACTAAACATGTCTACAAATATGTCCAGAATATGTAACAAGCTATGATGTTGCTCGGATTGCAATACTTTCGACAAATCTTTTATAGATGGTGTTGTTCTATACATAAACCTGTGCAGTGCTGTCCAAAGTTATGGAAAATATAGACTGCAAGTTTGTTATCTTTGTTCTTTAATTTAATCTGCTGTCGAAAAAACAATATGGATTTAAAAAGAGATTCAATAAAAAATTGAGTTTATTATGGCTAATATGTTTTTAGATCTTACGTAAGCTTTTGACTGTAGAATATGATAAGATTATTATAAGAAATTACGTAATTTCAAAATATTCAGAAAGAAGTTACAATATTGACTTCACTCATATTTAAGGAATAACACATTTAATATAGTCAGATAGGAAGTACAAGTAATATAGTCAGATAGGAGAGAAGCAATTAAATATTACTACTTATTTTGAATTAATATGATTGTTTGTTCACTTACTTTTTGGGAGCATCAGGACCTTCCGATATTTACAGGTCATTGAGGTAACTAGTCTGTGACCAGCTGGCCACTTTCTTTTTCTTTTTTCTTTATAGTAAATACCGAAGGTTGGGCGATTATTTTTTAATATTAAGAATAATTATTTTAGTAACCAGACCAGAATTTTAACCAGAGGTTCTTCAGTTAAAATACCGGCGCCATAACCACTATAGCATTGGTCAGATAATTTATATAATATGCAGGTTTTAAATCAAATGAAGTATAAATTTAGAGATCTTTTATTTCGTTGATGACATTAGCATGAGTCTTTTACGAAAAGGTGAAGTACATTCCATCACAAAATTACCAAACGGATGATATTATCATATGCGGAATCAATACAAAAAACAAACAATATATTTACGTAGACAAAAATAATACTACAAAATTTGACATATTCACCTGAATTTATATTCCAGGCAACTTAAAAAAATTTAATAAATTTAAATTGAAAGAAGCATTCCATACTCGATATTAACAATTTGGTTTAATTTGACTTTGACAACAGCTGTAACGAATGACATCTCAAGTTTCAATATAAACACAATAAAACCAAACAGTAAAAAAATCACCCGTTATATATGCTTTATTTTGACAATAAATTAATTTCATGAATTTTAAATTTCTACGTAATTTAAAGTTGTGAAATTCAACTTGAGCTATTGTTGTTATAATTAATAAAAAATTTTCCAAAATATTTTAAAATATTCTGAAATTTTCAAAAAAAAAAAAACAAATTTCAAGTTATTTTGGAATAAAAATAAACAAGAACTCACTTATTGTATTCAATTTTAAGGCACATTAAAAAAAAAAATTCTATTCACAAATCAATTTTTAAATAAAAATCAATTTATTTCAACTATAATAAAAAAAAAAAAACTCTAAATTTAAATCAAGTTTATAGTTTGATACGAAAATTTCAATTTATTTATTTAAAATTTTAATTATTCGATATCAATGGTTTTTAGTGTGACAGCCAAGTATTAAGACAATTTTTTTTAACAACTAAATTTATTTTTCTCTAATTATTTAAAAATTAATTTAATTTTTTTATTCCTTCAGATCTTGTTTTTAATTTATTTTTCAGTCATCATTCTCAAAATTTAAAAAATTCGACTAAAAAGGCAGAATAAGAAGTTTATTTTGCGTACTAATTTATTTTTTTTTTCTTTGTTTTACTATGGAAAATTTTTACCGGCATTCATAGCTGATTTAAATAAAATAAGAAAAAAAAAAAACATTCACGGTAACATTTAAACACTGTCAAACAATACAAAAATTGAACGATTTGTCAACATTATAGACGGCAATATTTAAATATGAAGTTGTAAATTTTAATTTTTCTAAACAATAAAAAAAAAAAAATAAAACAAAAACGAGCTTTAGAAAGTCAAATAAATTTTAAAGCTTATTTTTTTTTTATATTTTTAATTAAGTATAAAAAAATTTAAATGTAGAAAGTTTAAAAATATTCTTTTTATTTACATATTTACATATTATATATACAAATACGAAATAGCTTAGTAAACCAGTGAATCCCAAAGATTTTTGAATACGAAATTAATTAAATGTGCTGTTAAAGGTAAAGGTTTTATAAGTTCTAAGGAAATAACATTAATTATTTTAAAGCGTAATTTTAAATTTTTAAAATACACTAATTTTGTCAAATTAGAATCGTCTTGCCGGGGAAACTCTGCTCCCGACACTGCCTAAAGATAACATGGTAAGGTGGTACAGCTTTGAGAAAAATTTCACCTAGTTGCAGAACAAACAGAAAGCATTGGAAGTCCGACTTTTCGGGTTACCCAGTGGGATCATACACTATCATGTAGTACACTGATAGATTTAAGAGCGAAAAACCAGTATGGGGGCGGGTGCAGGGTTGTTTGGATCAAGAACCAAATTTTTTCAACCTATGTACCCAATATTGTTCATTGGGAACTAAAAAAGGAATCGGAGTGGAGGGGTCGAAATAGTTCTCCGGGACTGCGACATGCCACAAAGCTTCGGCCAGAAGCATGTAATAGATCCTTATATGTGATGACAGTGCACTATTACCCCTGTTGTATAAATCTACAACAATAAAATTTGACTAAAATTTTGATTATATTTTTATTTTCTTATTTCTAGTTCAATGTTATTGTTTTAAAATATAAAATGCTTTCAATTCTATTAACAGAAAATCGGATTGAAACTAAAAAATTTATATTTCAAATTTAAGGGACAAAAGACTTAAGTGGAAAACTTGAGAAATTCAATTATGAAGGTGTTACTATTTTTCTCATAAAAAAAAAAAAACAAAAATAATTATAGATTTTTTATTAATATGAGAAAATTTTAAGTTTTCCTTAATAAAATAAATTGACAAGAATTTTATTTTCCTAAGCAAGAATTTATTATTCAGGTTATTTGCGAAACAAAATAAAAAAATTCAAACAAAAAATTTTTTTTCAAATTAAAATTTCGCAGTAAAGAGTCGTCTTAAATCAATTGTTTGTTTTAAAGAGGATCTCATATTTTTCATAACAAAAAAAAAAATAAAAATACAAAAAAAATTTATGACATCACATTACAGATAAAAATCAAGAATAATTAAGAACTTTTAAAATTTGCTTATTTTTTTTTTTTGTTTGCTATTCTTAGAGAATTTCCTTGCTTTTTGGTTATCGATAAGTTAAAAAATGTGCAAAAATTAAATTTGTGCTAAGATCAAAGGTGAATTAAAATTCAATTTTTTTTTCTCTTTTTCCTATTTGCTTTTTTTTTTTCTTAAATTAACAATCATAAATACAAGTAGGTATTGAAATTATATAATATTATTTCTAGTTATAGAATAATGTTATTTTTTGTACGCTATCACAAAGAATGTGTCAAAAAAAAGCTTAAATATTAAAAAATTAAGCAATCAATTTTTACAAATGAGGTAAAGACACGCGTTTCTGTACACCAGTACCTCAAAATACGTTGAATTTGATGTTAAGTCATGATTTAATTAGGCTTCAGAATTATAATTGTTTTGAATTTATAAAATTTTAAATTATTTTAAAGTAATTAACTTAATTTTGTGTCTCTGGCAACAGAATGTTGTAATGTTAGGCTTGGCAGACAATTCAGCTTATAAATGCTAATTGCTGAATTGTGTAGTAATAAAATGTTATTGCTAATTGAATGTTAATTTATATTTTGCATGTAATCTAAAACCATATTTACCCCATAAAATATATCTGACTACGAGTATCGGACAGCTCTTATTGGGCGTATTGAAAAATCAAGTTACTATAACTTACTTTATTCGCATAACAAGTGTGTTCTTTACAGTGGTGTAAAACGATTTGACCAAAGTAATAAAAATTTTACAAGTAGATGATATATTGGAATTTTTTCTTATTTAAAAAATTAATTAGCAAATTTATTAAAAAAAAATGTTTTTTCATCTTTTTTGTTTAGCTAACATTTCAATTAAATTCAACGTGTTTTTAGAAGACAAATTACAATTTTATTCTATTATTTAATTTTTAAAATAAAAGTTTTAATTTTTCTGGTTTACACAAACAAAAAAATTTTCATTGTTTCGTACTTCTTATGTTCTAAGTAAATTAATTTTTTAAAAAAAATCTTAAAACTATGTGAAAAAATTCTTAACTGACTTGTTATTCTAAGGCAGCATAATATTAAACGGTACACGTAAATAAATATGTATGAAAAGCGATTAGAGAAGCAATCGTTATTACAACAAATTTTTATTTATAACGGTAAAGTAAAACAATTGCATACAAATTAGAAAATTTTATATTAATTTCATTTTATTATAAAAGAAAACCGATAACAATAATAACAAATAAAGCAAGTCAAATAGGTAAACAAAAAAAAATTCCAAACGAATGCAATGAATGACGAAATGTCATCTGTCAAAACACCATATGATTTCTTTTCTTTATCTCTCCCTCATTTTCTATATTTTCAACACTACATTCTTAATATTGTGACATAAAAAGAAAGAAAATTAAAATAATGCAAAAACAAATAAACAAGAAAAAAAAAAACAATTAAAACATAACAAAAAAATATTTTCACCGTTAATTTTTTGATTCTCTCAGTTAAACGAGGTTAAGAGTAAACGAAAAATCTTTTTTTTTTCCCCCAAAATGTTTTTTTTTTCTTTTTTTGTACTACTTAATTTACTTGAAGGTAAATCTACATTGTTTGGCTAATTTTAAGCAAAAATTTTAAGAATAAATACTCTTCTTTAGATTTAATTCAAAAATTTTGTAAAATAAAATGAAAATGACAAAATGTAATTGTAAATTTTTGTTATTCTAAAAAACTACTACATTGTCGAATGCATAATAACTGCGAGTTTATAAAAATTTTTCCAAAAAAAATTTTCTTTACATCGGAAAAGACACAATATACATATTGCTTTTACTTTTGGACGCAACATGCTTGTGCACCTAATCAAATCTGATTTTGCTCTATAGAACAATAGTAACTATGTATGTGTGTACTTTACTAGATTCGAAAAATTATTTCTAAAACTCTTTGCTTATACATACATAGAGCATCTATTATTTATTATGTAATTTAATTTACTATACTAGGGTAAAAGCCAACAATTTTATGAATGATGAGGGGCACAGTTTATTAAACGAAAAATTTTAAAATATAGCAGTTCCAGAATTTCAATTCCATACTTATACAATTCAAATGTTTACGATTAAAATTTAAAAAAAAAAAATTTAAAATCTAAGTGTACTCACATTTCACTTTTCTTTTTAAGTATTTTTCAAAATATAATAATTTTTAATAAAAAAATATAAGAAAAAAACAACAATAAATTTTATAATTAATATAAAATTAAATAAAATAATTAGAAAAATAATTAAAACGTTAAAATTTCATAAATAACAAAAATATTTCTTAAGTAATTTTAACACTTTCAACTTAATTATTTAAAATTCAATTAATAAGTTTTGTGATTTCAGTATAACTGGAAATTGTATAACAATTATTTAATAATTATTATTTTATTATATTTTAAAGAAAACAATAATAAAATAAAAAGCTTGTCAAATATTTTTTTAATAAATAATTTTACAATTAGTTTTTCTATTTGTTTTTATTGTTATATTAATATTCTCGATTAATATCGTAAATATTGTATGTCATAATAACAATAACACGACAACACTATCTAAAATAAAAATCAACAAAATTAAAAAAATTTTCAATTAAATTTAAGAGTTTTAAATAAATTATTTAAATTTAATTATTAATTAAAGAAGGCAATAAAATTTTATTATAAAAAAATAATTTCTTTTTTTTTTTTCAAATTTAATTTTAAATCTCACAATTACTTTGTATAACACTTTGTATTGCTTGTTTGTAATTTGAAACGATGTGATCGTCTCAGCTGTTTTATTGGAAAACAATCAAAAAATATTTAATGACGATCAAAATTGAAAAAAAAAAAAATTGATTTTATTTTTTTGTTTTTCTTTTCAATAATTCTATTTTTTTTGTTTTTTTTTTTTAACCTTCTATAAAGAAGTTCTACTTCACCTCATAAGTAATATTTTTTTTTTTTTTTTTTATATTCTTATTATTTTTCTTTTCTTGTTTTATATTTTTATTTTAATTATGTGTTGTTTTTTTTTTTTTTCATTAGAACAATTCGAACGTCATCGCACAATTTGATCGTATATATACACTTTTCTACTATTTAAAAAAAAAAAAACAACAATTTACGATATTTTTCGATTCATTTATTTTTTGTTTTTATTCTTTTTTTTTTTTTAATATGACTTTTAAAGAATGAAAAAAAAATAAACCAAAAAAAAAAAAAAACTAAACCAAAACTAAAACAAAAAATAAAAATAAAATGAAAAGCTCTTTCTTATGATCTTGGCTTATATCGACTAGTTTGTTAAAAGGTTGTGTCTTAAATAAAAAATCAAGAATTAAAAATATATATTTGGTTTTGTTATAATATTATTAACTACATAATATATATATATATATGAATACATATACATATTATAAAACATATATACGATATTTATATATATACCCAAAATATATGCATATATGAACACATATTTAATATATTACGAATTAAATTTTATTAATAGATTATTCAGAATGGTATTTTATGTATACTTAAATATTTTAATATGAATTGAATAAATTTTAAAATATTTTTTTGGAAAATTTTTGCAGATATGCGTAAAAAATTTTATAGTGGTCATATAATTTTTAAAAGTATTGTAATTCAAATAAGTGAAGAAAATTTTTCTGTTTTTAAATGCACAATGAATGGAACGGCTTGCAGAAATTGGTCTTTTTGAAGCATGTTCACACAGAATTATTCATTAGATGGAAAATTTCTAATGTCAAATATAAGTATATTATAAAATTGCTCATAGTTTCTCATGCAAAGCGGATAATGTTTGGCGAAATATTTGATATTTCAAGTGGTGACGGCAATGACACTTGCTGACAATATTGAGAGATATATATTTTAATCATATTTTAATTGTCTTTCTGACGTGACAGATGGCATAGCAAAGCTATATTTTTTGTTTGATTATTAAGCAAATGACAAGCAAGACGGATACATCAAAAATGTAAGTTTTAACAAAAAAATTCAATGAAATTATTAGAAAATAATAGTGAAATTTTATAACGTAATACAAAAATTAATTCATATTAAATTTTTCAATTTTTAGCATAAAAGTGAGAACAAGATTGCCATTTGAAGAGATCTGAAATTATATACATATATCACAGAGAGCACAATTCATAGCAAAAGGCGTAAAATTCATAGGAAATAACTGCACAAATAATTGCAAATTTAAAGCCAACTAGAGTTAGCTGATAGAAGGGCTGTTCCTAATGTTACACCTTTTAATCCTTAATTTTTGTTTTTTTTTTTTAATTTCATCACTATATTTGAATATTGTGAATCCGTAAACCATAAAATGTAAATGAAGACATTTTTTTTATTTTAAAACATAAATTTAATATAGGCTGAATTTCTATCTTTATTTTGAACTGAACTTGTGACAATTTCTTTTAAAAATGTGTTAATGTCACTTGAAACGTTTCATTTTCGATTTTTTTTCGTACTCATGTTACTCGACAACTGGAATACAATACTCGAAACATGATATTGCAGAGCGACAACGACACAATATGTCATTTAAGTGATGCAACAGTAAGAATAAGATTCATTGTTGTAACGGTAATACTGTCGGAGTTACCGTGTAAATACTAAAAAAATAATAAAATTTTTCAAAGTGCTTTGAAACATATTTGTACATCTTGTACATACATATATATATATTTATTCATAATTACCATAATGTACCACATAACGTATGTTTGTATGTGTATTGTGCATAGTTTTTTAAAACAAATTTTTCATTAAGTACTTTTGTTCTAAGAGAAGAAGAAAAATAAAAATGAAATGAAATAAAATTCACAAATTGCGCTATTATAATTATGTGTATTTCAGGGTTCACTTCTATATATATATATATATATATATAGGTATATACTTAAATATCATAATTAATTAAATTCTTAACTAGTTTCGGTAATGATTTAAAAACAAAAATAACAACAATTCAATATATTTGTTTATTATTATCACAATTTTTTTTTTTATTAGTCTAGAATTTTAAAAGATTGAATACTCAAGAATAAATTTTTATTTTCGTTTTATTTTGGTAAAAAGTTGATTTTTTTTCTTTTATTGTTTTTTTTTTCAAAATTACTTTTGGTTAGAAAAACAGTGTCTCTCAATTCGTAAATTTTAAGCGACAGTAAAAGAGAGTAGCAAAATTCTACAATATTGCAAACACAAGAGTAAACGCTTCTAAAATATATTTTTTGAGAAAAAATAGAGAAATATTTTTGGGAGAAATTTATTAGAACGAAGTGAAACTAATTTTCGAATTTACTCTCTTGGAAGAGAGTAATCTTACAACATGTCACCATTTCTCAATAGAGACTAGGTTAATATTTTTTTCGAATTTAAATACAGTAAATTTTTATTTTCAAATGGCAAGTCTAGGTACAAGCCCAATAATTTGAAAGAAAGTTATATTTTTATAGATGGTGTTTTTAAATTTTTTTCATAAATTTTTGTTGGTTTCCTTGCGTGTGATTAAATCTTTGTGATTTTCTGTAATGTTATTTAACACTAAAATTTTTTTAAAATTCTAATAATTGCAAATGACAATTGTTATTTTTAATATTATATTGCAAAAGATCCGTTTAAATGTTGCAAGGCGGGAAAATTATTATTTTATAAATTCTAAAATTTTAAGATTTAAGATTTTGAATATGTAAAAACTGTGAGAAACACTGATATATGCCAAACGAAGAGATTGTTGTTTTGTTTTATGAAAAAGAATTATTATTTTATGTATCTTCTCTCCTTTTTCGTTTCTTCTTTTTATTTCTTGCAATACATTGTATTACAAAATATTCATTCCAATTATAACATTTTAATTTTTTAACAGAAACAATATATTATAACACATTTCAGCCGTTTTATGGCTATATTTTATGATTTGTATTTAATAATCAATATATTTTTTGTTCTAAAAATTGTTAACAAAATGAATAATAAATTGAAGTTCTAAATTTGTAGTTCATACTCTCAGTACACTTGTTGTATTTGAGATTTTCATAAAATATGTTCACTCATAAAATTCATAAGTTATTTTATAAAATTTTTCTAATTTAATTTGAAAATTACAAAATCTTTAATATATCCCCAAATAATAATGTGCTCGAATTTATTTTAAAAGAGTTTTCGTTTTTAACTATATAAATATATGAAAGTAACCTACAGTTGACATGAAACAAGATAATCATTTCATATTAAAAATTTTCCGCTATATACAATATTAAGAATGACTAAGCAACAATTAAAATTTATATAGAATAATAAAAACAAAAAAAACATTTAGAATAAGTTTTTAACATTATTTTAAATACCTAGTAAAATATTATTATATACATAGTTATCATAATCATTATTAAATAAGTATATATTGTACATACATAAGTATAAAATTTATAATTTTAAAATCACTGCTTTATAATTTGAATTGATTGCAAGAGAATAAAATTTACTCACAAATTATACATACATACATACATACTGTATGTACATGCAAGTAGTTTACATACAATTATTAAAAATAAAAATATTGAATTTCCGTTTATAATAAATAATAATAGGATGAATTGCGATAAATATTAACTTTTAATTTAAATTAAAATTTGTTTTGCTAATTGTTATGCGTAATTATTTAGAATTAAAGAAAAAAAAAATATTAATGTACTTAATTATGATCTAGAGAGATAAATTAAATCAAAACCTTTTAGGATTGGATGTATTTGGTTTTTAAATTTAGAACACGGAAAAAAATTCAAGTACAAAATACAAATTTTGCACATAATTTTTGTTTAAATCGGTAAATCAATCACTCCCATTATTTTTAATTATTACCCACCCTCTCGATCCGCGTGGTACACATATGTACAAGTAAATTATTAAATTATTCGAAAACCGGGTCGAAAGAGCGAAATATAAGTATGTACATATATTTATTTTTATTAATACTAAACACACATGCATTTTAGGTTTCAAAATACTACGAATTTCAAATTCACTCAGGTTTTATAAAGGTGAAGCTACAATGGCGAATGACTAATATAAACAAGAGATTTTATGAACCATCAAAAGAAGACAACCAATTTATTGGTCTAAAATGGAAAATTACTTAAATACTGTAATATATTCTTAAATAAACATTTCTATTAATATTAATTAATAATATTTTTAGCGTGGTTCGGCCGTCAGTTTTTTTTATACCGAAATTGCGGCCCTAGAAAAATAACAGCTAAATCGGTTAAATAATTAAGCAACATTTTTTTTTTCAGAAATTCATAACAATTATAGGAAGTCTATATAATTGCATAAATCATTTAAATTTTTCATGTATTTTTAACTAAGATCAATTACTAGTTTAAAATTTCAGAATATCGGAAGTAATAAACAATATATATATGTATTAAAATTAATAATTATTTTAATATGACAACAAACAAGTAAACAAAAAATATTCAATGCATTTAGATATTTGAAAAATGCATAAATTTCATAAAATACCAAAAATATTATAATTGCATAATTTTTAAATTTTTAAATAATTTCATTTCCTTTTACTTTATATGTACGTATTTTTTCTGGAATGTTGCACAATGTAAAATTTATTGCAATAAAAGATCTAAAAGAAAAATCCTGTTTAACTACAAATCAGTTAAACGTAATTTTTGACCTTTATTTAATGAACACAAAAAACGAAACAAAAATTAATGACGTAAAACATGAACTCAATAATATTTATTTCATAACTTTAACCGTATTAAAATTTCATTTAATTTTTATTTTTACATATTGAATTTTAACTTTCAATATTTATTTTAAGTACTTAAGTATTACATATTCGAAAAAAGTAGAAGTCATACAAAAATTAAATAATACTACGAGTAAGTATTTAAATAGTAATTGTAATTTTTAATTTATAGCATTTTTTAATGAACATTGTTAAAGTTGGCGTATTTTTTTAATATATTGTCAACTCTATATTTCCAATCATTTAATAATTTATTAACATTACAAATTTTTTTCAATACATTGTATATATACTAAAAATGCAATAAGTATATGTACATGTACTATTGTGAATAGTAATAAAATAAAATTATTGTAGCTCAAAGATAACCAACCAATATAACTTAATTAATTCATTTTTAAAATTATTGATAAAATTAGAACCGGTTTATATTTAAGAAAAAAAAAATAAATAAATAAATAAATTTTAATAATATTAAGCAATCATATTAAATTGGGATGAGTTCGATTCTAATTTATTCAAATAATCAGAGTTTTTTAACTTTTCGTATGGTTTTCTTATAAACAGGATAAGAAATTTATTTGTTTACTTTTATTTTGTAAAAAAACTTTAAATAGACAAAATTTGAGAGAGAGCAAGAGAAAATAATAATTTTTAGCTAATTTCAATTTCCATTCTAATTCACATTAATCTTCAATTCACTCAATTCACTCTACTTATTATAATTTAGAAAATAAGAGAATGTGAATGCTGTTTTGTTTACAGAATTTTGGAAATTTTTAATGTATGTCCAGTGTTCCCACTTGGTTAAAACAAAATGTATCCAATTTCGAGGAAAAAATGTATCCAAAATGTATCCAACCTCATAAAACAGAATTTTTATACCAAGCCGTCCTATTGTTGGTTTTTTTATTTATAGTAAATTCTTTAAGAAATCACATACAACTTCTATTATATTTTAAATGTGTAAAAAGTTAAGGTCAGAAAAAACATATGCATATATGTTGTTGAACTATGTGCTAAAGACAATTTACCATTAAAACGGAAAAATGTTAAAAAATATGTACAGCCAATGCATTTTCTATTACAACTAGCTTGCTCCAAAATATTTCTGGTACGTTCTTGTCTAAATGTTCTAGATTTGGATACAGGAAGAGACAGCACTCATTTAATAAACCAGATGTCTTACTTTCTTCTAGTAAACTCGGAAATCTGCTTAGAAATGCCAGCAAATAACACTTTTGAAAGATAAAGCAATTACGCGTTTTAATATTAGCAGCATTTTAACAGTTTTGTAACATTTATTTAGTGTTTAGGGAATAAATGTATCCATATTTCAGCAATATTTTGAAATGTAGCCAATTTCGGCATTTTAGCAGATTTGAGTATCTTTGTATCCAAGCTAAATTTAAAGCAAAAAATGTATCCAAATGGATACAATTGTATCCAAGTGGGAACGCTGTGTATGTCAGTTCTGTTGTTTGAAATTTGCACCAAAACAAAAAGAAAATCAAAAAACATCGATTAAATTCGGTAAATTCTCACAAATAAAAAATTGTATTGGAGAGAATCAAAATTAAGAGAGTCGTATATTTTTTTCTCATTTCTCTTGTTTATTTTTTTTTAATTTTTGTTTTTTATTTAATATAAATTTCCCGAAAAACGTACCGACCAAATATTTTTTACGTTCGGAATTTAAATTAACATTTACAGCAATAATTACAATAACGTTTTTTTTTTTACCTTTTGTCAATAAAATCGAATTTTGAGCGTCACTGAGACCGACAATGTAAATTATGAGCCATCTCTTCGATTTTTTACATTTAAAGAGAACGCCGTCTATATGTAGATATGTAAATCATAGAAACAAAATTTTTTTATTGAAGTCATGGAGTTACCAGACATGATCATTCAACAATGATTATAATTATATATAAAAGTATTAATACTCAATTTTTTTATTTGTAAAAGTTTTGATATATATAATAAATATTTTTAAAAAATATTTTTTAATTAAATAATATTAAATAATTAAAAAAAAAAATTTAATTAAATTTAACCTTTATATTATAAAATTACAGAATATGTACATACTCTATTTTTGTTACAATATTTAAGATTTTCAATGATTGATGCCATTTATGTTCAAATTAAATTAAATCTTGTAAATTTAATAAAGAACAATTTAAGTTTATATATATATAAAAAAATGTATGATATGAATGACATTCATGCATGTTCACATAGCTAGGTTTAAACAATGTATTTAATAAGTCGGTTAAATTTGTATGATTTACTTCTATTTTTACTAATCACATTGCATAAAATAAGGTAGGTATTGTAATAGCATCAAATTTCAGGTGTCCAATTTTCAATAAAGATGATGTTAAAAAAATTATTTTTAAAGAAATTCTATTTCAATATTCTGCAACTCAATTTTCACTGACTCAAAAATTTAATGTAAATCTTAAAGAAACTGGCGTTCCAACAACGAAAATTAACAATTTCAAAAAAATTTAAAAAATTCAAAAATCAGATTTTTTCCCTAAGACAAAATCGGAATGAAAAAATATCATTTGGAAAATATAGGTACAATGCAATCGGTTATGTGCTTTTCATATCAGCACATTTATTTTTTCAACTTTTAAATATATGTTTTTATGTATGTATAAACGTTATTATAAAAGTGATTTAATTGGATTCAAATTTTCATCTAAGTAATTATATCGAAAATTTTATATTAATTTAAACACATTATAAGGTATGAAGAATTCAATCATTGAAAAAATTGAAAATTTCGAAATTCTAGAAGGTGAAAAATAAAACTTACAGCTTTACAGTCATCTACTCGTCTGCACTAACTATAGGTCATTTACATATGCTCCAAACATTTAACCTGAACTTTAAATTTTTAAACTAAGTTCTACACTGAGTATACATACTTTGCCTGTTCGGACCACATTTTGATGTAGAAATTTTAATTACACGAATACTTCACGATTATTTACGAATATTTTGTTCAAATTGCTATGAAATTACGAATACATATTTACGAAAAAAAGAAAATAAATCTATATTTCCGAACAATTTTAGAATTATTAAATTTCAACACTTGAAATTATAGCAACAATTTAGCGATATTAAAAGTATATTTTTTTTTATTAATAAATTCTAAACGTAAATAAGAAAAATTATAAATGTATAACACTAAAAATGGCGTCTTCTTTATTAAATTACAATGATATAGAAATCATATTATGTATTTTATTTTTATTATATTATTTAGTAGTAGAGAAAAAAATGAAGCGAAAAAGAATGTTGATAAAATAAAACGGGCCAAAAACAAGTCTTACCTCGTTTTTTTTTGCTTTTTTATTATAATTTTATTTCTTATGATTCTTGTTTAACTTCTATATTGAATTTTAGTATAAATGGTTTCTTTACTCTTTGAAATTAGTATAACCATATATATATATATATGTATGTACGTACGTACACGTATGTACAACGATAGTTAATAAATATTCAATATTGTATATTTACGTGCATGCATATGTGTAATTAAGTCCATCGACACGCAAAAAATTTAAAACTATCCATATACGAACATGTAGAAGAAGAAGAAAAAGAAAAACCAAAAATAAATTCAATTTAATTCTGACTTTGCTCTTGCAACTATTGCACTTGAAATAATTATTAAAGTGGAATTAATGGAAAATCATAATATATGTACATACATATATACGTATATGATTACAAATAAATGAATATGTATAATAATGCAAGTAAATTTACCATCATATTACGTACTATAGTGTGTATAACTTGTTTTAATGGCCATGTACAGTGTCCAAATGCAAAAACAAAATTAAATAAAAATTAAATTTATAAATGGATTTTTTGTTTTTTTCTTTGCTTTTTTTTGCTCTCTCTCTCTCACTCTTGTTTTACCATAATATAATTCATTAATATTAATATTAAAATGTTATCATTGACATGATATTCAAATCAATGAATGTTTTATATACACATGAATGTATGTACATACATAGGTAGGTATTTTATATCTAAGTATAGAAATTTTAAAAGAATTTTTGAATTACAATTTTGCAAAAGAGTGTAAAATAATATTTTATAAAATTATTATTAATATTTATTTTTATTTCTTATTAATATTGTAACTTTGTATGCGTAAGGGTTCGAAGCGAGGCGGCGTTCCTGGGAGACTATAACCAGGGGCACTTTAAGAAGAGCATATTGTTGGGCAGAAACCAGGTAAGAATTCCCACCGGTATCTTTACGAGCATTGCAGGCTTAGGAGTCACCTTAGCAGCCCGGAGCTAGAAGCTGAAAGCACCTGCAGATTTTGTAGTTAAGTTAAGGAGTTAAATTTAAATGATGGTGACTCCGGCAAATTAAGTATATCAGATATATTATATGGCTTTTTGATCAGCTAAATAGGTAGATAGGTAGATCAGCTAAAATTAAAATTAAAAATAAATATAGAACAGGATGTTTAAATTCTAATATTTTATATTAATTAACAAACTACCTAAATCTTAAATAAACCACATATGAATAATAAGAAGCTTTGTAAAAATAAGGAAATTAAGAAAAAATTATACAACTAAATCAATCATAATAATTCAGCAACAAAAGAACTTGCTTGTACACATAGTTATAAATTTAAAATTTATGTAAGTAGGTATTTTTAACTCCCTACTTATTGGTATGTGATACATGCATAGTCACATGTATTTTTATGCAAGTTAAACATAGTCAAAACAATAAATAATAATAATGATAAGGTGAATGTAATTAATAAATAAATTATATATGTAGGTACTAATATTATAACTACACTCACTAGAAATTTTATTGAAAATAGTCATAGGATGTCATATTTTCTATAATTATCTAATTATAGAAAGAAAAAAACCAAATAATTTACCTACGTAAGTAAATACAATATGAATAATTTTTTTTTTCATAAATAATAATTCGAATATATTTTTTGATACAAACACCTAGTAACTATATACTAGCCCTCTTTATATTATGCATCTTTTTAAATACAACAAGAATTTCAAGGTTTTTACATTAGATAATAATTAACTATATTTATTAAAAAAAAAAACATTAATAAGTAAACAATTAAATGGTTTGTTATGGTTTATGCACTTTTTATATTGTTACTGGTGTTGCTTATTTTAATAAAAAAAAAATTTATTAGCTGTTAATAGTGTGAATTTAATTTAAACAAAAAAAAAATAAATTGTATAAGTAGGAAAGAGGGTGCCTATATTGATTTAGTTTACATATGAAATACAATTTAACTAATTGGTTTTCGTATTGGGAAACCTCATTAAATATATATATGAACAACGCCACGATATTGCTGATGCAGATGATATTAGCAATTAAAAATTGACACCTTAAAGTCAAATGTTGTGCCAGATAATATTCTATTCACTAACACAGGGTGATCAATGAAATAATAAAACATAATATCTCCCACACTCTTAATGATGACATCACAAAGAGGAGCACAAAAAATTCGAATCAGTTCAAAGTCATTTATAACCGAACTCGAAGATGCTGCAACAGATTAATTAACAGACTTAATTAATTAACAGACTACGAGAATTTATAGTTGAAAGCAATATTGAGTTTAAGAAGAAAGTTAAATAAGTATGACTTAGAAAATTTATTTAAAATCAAAAAATCGATTAGATTGCACTATCACTACTTATAACAACACTCTTTCTAATAAATTTTGTATGTAAAAACTATTGTCAATAATTTAATATCTGCTTAAATTCATCCTAATATAAGCAGCCACAGGTTTGTTTCGAATAACACAAGTCTAAACAAAGCATAAATTTTATAAAAAAATACAACTTTTATTTAAATAAAAAAATTAATAAAAATAAGCAAATTTTAAAAATTTTTCACTAAAAACAAACTAAAAAAATAATTTTAATTATAAAGAAACTAAAAATTATTTTAAAATTATCAAAAAAAATGACAGATGTTTTATTTTAACTCTCATTCAACTCATTTAAATTTACATAAACAACAGCTGTTTTTTTTACAGGCGTCACTTTGTTTTCATATTTTGTTTATTATGATTGGCATCACTTAAAAATTTTAAAAATTTTACACCTTTTTAATTCTAACACTTAAGTTTAAATTAATTATCTGATTTTTGCCAGTAAACTGTTTGTTTATTAAAATATCTATGAGATGAAATATAATTAAATAAAGACCTTTTTATTTAACCCTAGTAGGTATATGTATTGTGAAGTTAAAAATTTCTGAAACAATTATATCTGAACTTTTGACAGGTAGATTTTTTACTAACATAATTATTTTTATTTATATATGTACAAAAAATTAATTAATCCATTATAATATTAGATTGATAGGTAAGTAAATAATACCTACATACTTATATACTTATAATCCGCCAAAATAAATTGTAATTACTAATTTAAAAGGCTTAATGTCGCAAAATATTATTCACAATAGTTGATTTTTAGTTAAAATAGAAAAATAGTTGAAATAGACACGTCGTATTTTACTAAAATTTAAAGACTTTTATACTTATAATCATTTTTTTGCTGTTTATTTAAATTTTCCTCTATTGAAACTGTAAATTTATATGTATATATAAGTATATACACATATAAATATTTGCATTTTCAAATATTTTGCACCAAAATAAGAATTCCCTTGATATTGACGCATCCGATTTGTTTTTTTAAACAAATCAAGCAAATTTTCATTTTACATTTTTGGAAAACAATAAAATTCCGAATGGTATATTTGTTTTGTAGCAAAAAAAAATCCATCTAACTATAGATAAAAATTTATAAAACTCCTACAATAATAATAAGTAATCAAGTATAGAATTGAAAACCTTCAAATCTATAATAAAAATTATTTCCGATATTCATTATTCTATTCAATCTATCTATCTATTTTTTTTAGTTTATAAATATAAATTTATGTTTACTTATTCATTTTGTTTTTCTCTCTCTCTGTAATTTGTTTTATGAAATCGTGCTTAAAGATTCACAAAACAAAAACTTTCTATCTATAAGTATTTTTTAAAAAATTTGAAGTTTATTGTGCTAATAAAAACATTTTCTTTTTTTCTTCTCATATATAATTTTTGATACCCACCTACTTAACTTACATATTACTATAAATATACTTATATAACCATATTTATTAATAATATGTATATATATATATTTATTTTAACATATGTAGGTACATAACATGAGCTTATATTATAATATTACCTATGTATATTGGGAAGGTAAACAAAATTATGTATATGCAAATAATGAAAATTTTTCACATTAAATTTTTTTCTATCGTACTTAATCTCAATTAAATAAACATTTCAAAAAAATTTTGCAACATTTTACAAAAGTAATTAAAATCCAATGAAATTGTTATTGAAATTGCACAAAATTTCTAATTGAAATTTTTTTTCTCATAACATGTACACAAATACATACATACATAATTGTACAGAAAAAAATTATTTAAAATAGAAAATTTTTTTTTGCAATAAGAATTTTTTTTTTTTTGGTAAAGTAAATTTAAACCACTATTAAAATATAATATTACTGAATAAATTTTACAATTAAATAAGAAATAAACTTAAAATTCTGTTGAATATTTATTTCAATAATTTACCTGAGATTTTAAAAATTCTCAGCCACTTTTAGAAAATAGTTCTATTTGAAAAAACACCTTGATCGATCAAAAAAAAAATTTTTCTTTTTTTTTTTTTTTTTTACATTGATGTCATTGTTAAAATACTTTCTATATATTTTTTTTTTTTTTTGTAAAATAAATTTTAATATTTTCACAAACACAATCAATCACAAAAAAAAAACAAACAAACAAACATAAGTACACAAAATTTTTCAATAAAAATTAAATTTATTTTTTAATTAATTTCATTTTTAATTTCAAAACTTTTTTTTTTTTCCTTTTTACATGAATTTATACTGGGAAATTTCACTTGAGAAATGTAGGACGTGAAAAAAAAACTATGGCTGCTTCTTAGTAGCTGATGTTTTTGTCATTTTTAGCATTTGTCTAATTTTTAATATGTATGACACAAAAAAAAAAAAATGTTCTGACATTTCATTGAAAAAAAAATTGGCATATAAAATTACATTTAAGCTGAAAATAGCGTAAAATATTAAAAAAATCATGTATGTTTATTGGGTATTTTTTTTATTGTGAATTATATTACAATTCACAATTATTTTTATTGAAAAGTTGATGAATTATCTTTTGACATTTTCATATAAAATTTTGTTCACATTGCGAAATTTTATTTTCAAAAATAAAAAACGAAATTCACAATGAATTTATTTAATTTTAGAAGTAAAATTTTTTTAGCGAAAATATTTTTTTAACTTCAAATGAATTTAGGAAAAAGTTTAGAAATCAATGAAATTGAACGAAAAATTAAGGTTTTCAAAAATAAGCTACTTATATACCAAATTTTAAATAATAATTTTGTGTACCTTACAATATAGTTAAAATTAACGCATGTGAGCGAAACAGTTTTGTATAAGTTTTGGTAGCAAATAATAAATACCCATATGCAATATTTTAAATAATTTAATTAATTTAATTAATTATATTTTGATAATTGATAATTAAGAAAATTATAGCAGTTTTATATTATTATCTACAAAAATAGCATGTTCCAGAATAGCAAATCTCTAGTACATTCTAAAAGGATTTTTTTAAATTTTTTTAGAACTGTCGCAAAAATATTATAAATTGAAAGAGGGACATAATTATGTAATAGAAAAAAATTGAATATTGAACAATTTCTCGAATATGTTTCAGATCTGCAAAAGTAAAATATTCAGATTCTGCAATTTTGTAAGTACGAATATGTGCAAAAGAGTTTTAAAATTTAATTTAGAACTTTCATTGCATGGTTGCGTTGTCGAAAATTCCCATTCATACATTGAAACCAATCTACTGACTCGAATAAGTTGAACTAACGTACTTGCATTACAAAAATGTCGATACTATAAAACTCAATTCGGGGAATCCAAATTAGAAATAGAAATATTAACTAGGTTGTTGTTTTTAAAGATTTATAAAAGCCAAGTCCAATACATCAGAGAATTTCATTTATATTCTATATACCCGCATATAAACAAATGAGTAAAACAAAATTTTCTCTATATTTTATTCTATTATTTTCCATTTATTTCTCTCTTAACGAATATTTATTATTTATTAGTTTATTTTAAAGATTTTATTTTTTTTCTTCTTTTCAATAATTTTTTTTCAATGATTTTTTTTTTCATTATTTTTAAAATAATTATTAATTATACATAATGTTTTTAAATGTTATTGATGTTTTTAATTTCATTCAAGAATTTTTTATAACTATAAATAATTTTTTTCCAAATAATAATTGTTTATTCATAATTTCTTTTTTGAAGTAAAATATTAATTTTTGCATTTTTTTTAATGTAGGTACTTATTTATAATAAAAATATTTATGTATATTTATTTATTTTTTTTTTTTGTTTTTAATGAATTTATAATATATTTAATTAATTGAATAAATTATGAACTAATTTATATAAATATACATATATATGTTTGTATATGTATATTATATTTGTTAATTATTTTCTTAATTAAATTAATAATTGATACTTTTATTCCCCTCCGATTTTTTCAAAGATTCCTTCTTAAAAGAAATTTTTTTTTTATAGATTGACTTTTCTTTTTATACGACGCTCTAATATTTATTTTATTTTTTTTATTGTAAAATTGTGAATTAAAAGAATTTTTGAAAAATAAAAAAAATTTCAATAAACAAATAAGAAATAAAATATTAAAAAATATAATTTTATTTTGTGTACCATTTATTTAAGAAGAGAATTAAAAAGGTTTAATTAAAATAATAATAAAAATAATAAATAACAATATTTGAGAATAAATTAGTTTTATTTTTTTTTTATATAAATTTAATTTGTGACAATAATGGGTTTTATTTATTTGATTTTTTTTTTATTTTTTGAGTTAATATTAAAATTAGCAGTACGGTTTTTCATATATTTTATGTAATTATGTATGTATATAGAAAATAAATGCATTTACTTATATGAAAAATGAAAATTGTTTAACTATTGTGAATGATTTTGTGAAAGGTTCAAAATAATTTTTTATTAATTATAACAATATAAATTCGATTTTGTTGTATTTTTTTGCGTTATTATTTTTATTTTATAATTGGTTTTTTGTTTTTTAAATAAATTTTCATAATTTTCTTTTAAATATATAAATTCTTTTATTGTGTATTTTTGTGTAATGGAAATTTCTATTTTTTAATTTTCAACAACAATTATTTATTTTAATATATGAAAGTTTTTCTGCTTTAAAATTAATTAAGTTTATTTAAAATTATTATTAATTTTTGACAACATTTTTTGTAAAGTTATTTTTTTTATTAATGTAATTTTTATATAATATTATTATTGTTTGATTTGTTTGTTTAATTTTATTTATATTTTTTTTTCTTTCTTTTTTTTTTATTTGAATACATTATGTTTTGCTTTTGTTGTATAGGAAACATTAGAGAAGTAAAGTCTTAAGAATATTTTTTTATAATAATTCGATTTTTTTTTTTAGTTTTTAGTTTTATAATTTATATAACAATTTAAAGAATTAAATTAAAATTATAAAAAAAATCCATATTATAGGTTAGATTTCATTGTTTTCATAATATATTAAAATATAAATTGTTGATTCTTATAAACTATATATATATATATTTAATTAGTATATATAACTAAAAAAAAATAACAATTAATTGGCAATATTCTTTTCATTTTCAGTTATATTGTTATATGTTTTTTTTTATTATAATATGTATTTAAAATTTATATGGTATAACAGTTTTTTTTAGTTAAACAGAAATTTTAAATTCTATATGGTATAACAGTTTTAATTAATTGAACAGAAAATAGAACGAAATTTTATGAAATTTAAAATTTATATGGTATAACAGTTTTATTTAATTGAACAGAAAATTAAAATTTATTCAAAGTATAAATAGAAATTCAACTTGTTTTATTAATTTATATAAAAATAATTTTGTGTATTTTTAAATTTTATGAAATAAAATTTTGTTTTTTTTAAAGAATATTTCAACATAATTTCATAAAAAAATTTTATGTAGCTATATAGTGGCAACAATTTTTATTATTTTTATTGTATTTTTCTTATTTTTTCGTATATTAATTATAATATATAAGATCATAATTATTTTTTTATATGATATTCAAAATGATTTATTAAATTAAATATTTTATTTTTTTATTTTTAACGATTCCACTCTATTAAATTCTTCTATGATTTGATTTCTATTTTTTATTCTCTCTAAATTTTTAAATGATATATTATAACAGTTTAGTATACGTATTATAGAAATATATGTGTATGTATTGTATTCCTTATAGTAATATTACATAATATATGTTTAATTTTTATATTATTAATTTTTCTCTTTTATTTTTTGAAATATAAAACATTTAAAAAAAAAATAAAATTGTTAATGAGAGAAAAAGCAGAATATTTTCTAATTCCAATATACAACAGTAATATTACCGGACGTTCTAGTTTTTCATACTTCTACTTAAAATGCTGGCGCTACCTTGAAATATCGTTTATAATTTATAGACAATACAAATTTGAAGAGACTCGAACGAATCGGCATAATATGTATGTGAACGCATGTAGAGAAGGCATTATTACAGAATACGAATTTAAAAATATTATTAGTTAAAAATTGATTGAAGATAAAGTATAAAATAATTGAATTCCTACTAACATAAACGGTTAATTTTTCTTAAATGCTCAAAAATAGGAAATTTTTCTTTTTTACTGTTATTTCGCATTATAAAGAGTACATAAACAATTTAAAAAAAAGGAATTTTTTCATTCAGCAATTAAAATAACAATTACTTGAACCTTGAACAAGGGAAATTTTATTTTAAATTGACATTTTTTCATTTCATATGATGCACAGACATGCTAGATAATTTAGTATAACAACTACATTATCTTGTACACAAACCATTTTAAAATATACAATTTTAATAGTATTCAGAATGGGTACACAAAATTTTTCTTGTTTTAATAAATGATAAAAATTTTATACAAAACATTTTTGAATTGATTAGTATAACAGTTTATGATATAACTGACAAAGTAATTAAAAAAATAACACGAATTTTAGTAATAATTATTTTAATTGTGTTTGAATGAAAAAATTTTTTAACAATATTTTGGAATAAGATAATTTTTTGCTGTTTGCTCTATTAATATGCATTTTTTATTATACGAGTATTCAACCGATTTCATTGAAAATAAATTTACGGTATACGAAATTTCATTAAAATATATCAAATTCTATTTGATATACTTATATGCAATGAAGCTCAGATTGTACAACATAAAAATAATATAATAGATCTAAAAATGTTGACGATTTTAGAAAAATTATTCTAACTACACAAATTGACACTCTATGCATATAAATGGCATACAGTTGTGTGTATAAGAAACAAATTCGTTCGAAAAATATTTTTTTTAATATAAATAAAGTTTTAATATAATATTAAATTTAAATTTCAATTTGTGTTTTTTGGTGTATATAAATATTTTCGGATAATAACTTATATAAAAAAAAAATTATAAAAAAATTAATTTTGTATAATCAAATATAACATTATGTTAAATTATTGCATTATGTTGAATTTAGTTATTTACATATATATATATTTTAATAAAATTATACATTATTTAACATTTTATGTTATACATGTATAACGGTGAGAATTGCTTGCATTTTAATTCATAAAAATTGCTTGCTTTCTTACATTTTTAATTACAATTATATAATATAAATTAAATACATTTATATTTATTATAAATATACATATATTTGTATATATTATGTTTCATTATTATTACATGTTTTGGGTTAATTTTTTTTTTTTTGCTTTTATTCCTGACGACTAAGTAATGATACAAAACGGAATAATCTTAACCAACTGAAAAATTTACCTTCCGTAAATGATCCAGTTAATTCAGATTCCGTCATATTTATTTGAGATTTCTCTGATGATGACGAAAATGATTTGCTAGCACGTTTATGTGCTTTAACAGCTGGTGATCCCATTTTCATTGTTCTATTTAAAGGATTTTTTATACTTTTTAGTAACTTAATTTTGGCGATTCTAAAATGAAAGAAAAATAAAGAAATAATTACTTATTTTTTTTAGTTTTATAAATATTAATTATTAATTAATTTTAGCATTATATATACAATAGTTTTTGTGAAATTAAATATTTTTATCTTATATGCAGCCATCAGGCTTTATTAACATATTAAAATTATTAATATCGCACCTCTAGAGTAAGTGCAGTCACTTTTATCTTAAAAATAAGTTTTCCAAAATAAAATTTTTATATTAAAATTATTAAAATAACGTACATATATAAATATATGCATTATTATGCGTGTACACTTATATTACGTTACGTTACATACAGCGCGATAACACAACTAACATCAAACAAAAATAAAATAAAAGGACTGCGACTGCGGTAGTGACATATTAATTATGTATATGAAAATTAGTAGCATCTGAATTTATACACATGCACTAATACATGTGTTAATTCAAATGCGTTTATATTGTTATACATCATAAAAATATTATGAAATACAAAAATAAAAATGAAAATATTAAAATTTCCACTTCTATTTCGAAATCCGGATACTAAAGTCACATATGTTTTTTAGAAACACAAAAAAAAAACAAAGATAAAAACGCCCTATAATAAGAATCATCTAATTTATATTTGTATAATTATTAGAAAAATACAAAGAAAAAAAATATGTAGGTAAAAAATATTTTGAATGGCCCTATACTTGAAAAATATCACAATCTCATTTATTATTATCGTATTTTAATTTTGTTTTTTTCCTGTTTGTTTTTTTGTTATTTGTAATTAAATCAGTGTTTCACTGATTGTGTTTATAGTAATTCTCTTTGATAATTATAATTTTACATTCTAATTATAGTTAACAATCATTTTTTAATAACATTTGGCAAGTCTGTTTTGTAAAATTAGAAAATGTCAAAATTTTGTTTCACTTGATTTTCATACATTAAACAAAATGTAATACAAATTTTCACAGAATTTTATAAAATTAATTTTGGAGAATAATTTAGAGCAGAACATTTTAAAAAGAAATGCAGAGAAAAATGAAGATTTCTAGAAATATTACTGTTTTTAACGGTGACGCTTTATTATAAAAATATTTTGCTTTTCCAACCACCAATGTTATGAGGTTCTACATAAATAATATCAGTTGTATACCTACGAAGACAATTTAAATTTTATTTGAAAAGAAACTCAACACGAAGAAAAGTGAGTAGAATATATAGGTGAATAACAACATTTTTAAAATTCTTAAATTTTAATGACATCCATTTTTCATTTTTGCTATAATATCTAATTTTTGCTGCCATTTATGCGAAATTATTTCAAATTTTAATATATAACAAAAAAGTTTAGAATCATATTTTTATATATGCTGAGATCATTCTTTTTGACGTCTGTAGACTGTTATTTTTGGCGATACGTGAAATTTCTTCTTTATTATATCCAATCAATGCTTGAAAGTATCCTGAAAAATCAATATTAAATAAGCCGGAAATTATTGATGCGTCGCTTGAAATGTCGCTTGGAAGAGAATTTGTTAAAAAACGGAATGTAATTATGCCCAATATTTGAACGGAAAAAAGAAATACTAATAATATACATGCATGTGATCAACTGATCAATGAAAAAATTCATCAAAATCTTGACGTCCGTCTTGAACAGTCAACACGAATTTATAAAATCACCTCTTCATTCAATTTATTACTTTGCTCTATAAAATTTTAGAAATAAATATAAAAAGTTTAAAGAGAACTGATAAAAATTACTAGAAACTAAGTACATATCTAAGTCCAAATAATTGAAATAAATAAAAAAAAAAATAAAGTTAGCTGGTGCATGTTACAGATGTGAATATAAAATTTCTTGCTACACTAACATTATTATTGTATTTTGATATCTTTATTGTTTACTTATTTTAAATTTATTACTTTTATTATATACAACATGCAATCCAATATCATATATAAAGGTAACAATAGCACAAGAGATGTACCTGTGTGTGCATAATGTACATACATATATAAAAAAAAGTAAGTATCTTCCAAGTACATTCATTATCTATTTAAATTGTACACAAAAAATGAAAAAAGCATACAAGATTAATTTACAAAGTCTGTTTTTTTTCTTTGTTTTTTTTTTTTAGTTATGTATTTTTTGGGATCTAAACTTTCATTTGGACCTAATTTTGAGCTGTACTTGTTCATATAACATAGCATTTACAAATGAAAACCTGTATACATACTTATATTGTAGATTTATAAAAGTGCTCATCACCAACATATTATTTAAGTTAAACAAGAAAAAGAAGAAAAAAACAAACAATAACCTATAAAAGTTATGGATATATAAAAAAAGAGTAAAAAGATGAAGACATCAAACAAACATTCAAAACTAAAATGTAAATATGTAAGTATGTATGCAACATCGGAATCCGACCTTACGGTAAATGCATGTCTATATAGATATGTATATGTATATGCAAATATATTTGTTGATATATATGTATATACATGTAATATCCATTATAATAATTTTTTCTTGTTTTAGATTCAATATTATTACCAGTACCCAGCATATATGTAGTTGAAAACAAAGATGCAATTCAGTAAAATTTAAAAACAAACAAAAAAGCAAAAACGATAAAAATTAGAAGTAAACTAGAATGTGGGAGTTGGAATGAAAACACTCTGCAACTACTTATAAATATACATATGTATATGCATAATTATATAGTTTATATAAGATAATAATTGTGAAAATTTAAAATAGACTTTAAAACAAAAAAAAATGTTAAAGAGAAATGGGCAAAAATTTGAAATTTTTCTTCAATTTACTTAAGTACTTTTTTAGTATAGTAAGTAACCTTTGACAAAATCTTATGATCTTACAAAATAATATTTCGATTTAAAATCATATACCTATTTATAATAATTAAATTCCAAATTTTTGGTTATTTACTAAATTAATTTTAGTATTACAAATAATAAAGATCTCCTGATTTCAAAATTGTCTTAATATTGTATTGCAATACACATAATTAATGCCATATACGTAATTGTAGCCTTGAAGAAAGGAATAATTACATATTACTTTCTAGAAATATTAAATTTTGTATGATTGTTATAAAAGATTATGTCTGATATGATTTGGAATTACTATAACAAATTCAATTTTAAGTTTTAAATGATTTAAAGATTTTCGGTAGTATCTTTATGTATTTTGAATATTGAAAATTCTATAAGATTAAAATTATATGCAAAAATAATTTTATTAAATACATTCATTAAGGTTTTATTTTCTCAAATAGAAATATGATAAGTTTTGCTTTCTATTTCGAAAGAAATAAAAATTTTGTTAAATTTTAATAATTCTTAAATAAATGTAAAATTTTTTATAATGTAAAAGGGAAAATTTTGTATTGTTATTAAAATAAGAAAAGTTGAACTGATTTTGAAAATAAAATGGAGAAATTTAAATACATATGCTTATAAATTTTAAAATGCACAATATATTATTGTTCGCTTATAATACTATAGTACTTCTTTCTTTTAGAAATTTAATATATGAGATGAAATATAATATTTAATTATTATTATTTTATTTTATTTCAAAAATTTCTATTTATTATACACCTTAACACAATAAGATTATTATAAAGCCAGACTATATACTAACAGGTGTAATAAAGTAATTATATTGTTTATAAGAATGTATAGAAAATTATAAATTTTCTCATCACCTTGTCGAATTTTAAATAAATTAATATTATTCAGTTCTTATATGCATATATAATACATATTATGTTGGTTTAATTTGTATACATACAAAATATACATATGTATATTAAATTTTCTTGAGAAAAAAATTTAAAATTAATTAAATATATTAAGAGTTTAGCAGATTTAACGCTATAATTAAAATAATGGAAGTTTTAATTAATTAAAGAATCTTTTAACTTTTAAGAAAGAATCTTTTAACTGTAACATGTATGATATAGGAACATTATTCTAACCTCGCTAATGGTTTGGAACAATAATAAGATTTTGAAAACTGCAACACTAAAATATAGTCAATCAAATATGACATATGAAGGCACTCGGTTTAAAAAAATGGATGTTTATGGTTCGAATAACATAATGCTGCAAAAGCTTTTTTTATAATATGATAGACAAAGATTATTTTCAAATATACGTATTAAAACAATTTGGTATTATAATTATCATAAAGGTTAAATAAACGTCAAGTTAACAATATTATTAAAATTTTATAATGAAATACTTAAAAAAAATGCGGAAACGCTGATAATTATTATTAGCTAATACGAATATAAGATTTTTTGATCGTTCTTATATAATTGTATACCACACTTTATCTAATACGCGTATTGGTTAAAATAACATATTATTCTCTGATTAAAAATTCATTCGATTCACAATTTCTCAAACTATAGAATAAATTAGCTAAATTTAAAGAAAATATCTTTTCCAAATATCTATTTATATTAAGCATTATCATTATTTTAAAAAGTGGCACTTTTCTACTATTTTTGCTAGCTAATACAACTTTACTTGTATTAGCCATTCACTATTGTGACTTAGACACATACAACACTAAAGCAAATGCATAAAGGTACTTTCCCAGAACATTTTCAATCTAACGATCATACCAATCACTTTCATTTACAAATGACATTCATGCAAATAAAGCAACTTGTATCAGCTGATGTTTTATGATTTAACAAAAATCTCTTTTTTTCTTTTTCGGTTTCCTTTTCTACATAAAAATCCGTCATTTCTAACAAATACTTTTGATAGTTGCATTAACATGCGATTAAATGCAAAAGAAAATCGCAAAATGACAATTAAAACTGAAATTCATGACACTAGCGTCAAAAATTCATAATTTTTACAAATTGTGTGCAAATGACGTTCTTATGAAACTATGACGTTCATACTTCAAATAGTTTTGAATAAAATTTTTATTAAAATATTGGAAAATCCAAATTGAAAATTCCATTTTTTATTTTACAAAGAATTTAATTACTTAGTATGATAAGTATAAATAAATTCTTAAAATTATTTTAATTTTATTTTCGTGATCAAGGCCATTATGCATTTAACATTTATTGTTAGTTTTTTATTATACTCAAATTTAACCCCATATATTCCTTTCTTATTAAAAAACCAAAAATAAAGTTACTTAACAATTACGATTTTATTATACATGACTCTATTTGTATGACACGATGTAAAATATATTTTTAAGAATATATTTATTTAATTTATTATTTTATTACAAGACCAAAAGTAATAAAAAATTAATCGTATAAAAGTTTTTAAATTTAAAATTTTAAATTAATTTTTATTTTATTATGGCGACAAATAGCTATAATAATATCAAAGTTTCAATTTTCCAAATCTATTCAATTATTGACCTAGTTTTTTATAGTTGTGTAAATGCATTTTACATTCTGTATATACGTATGAAACACGTGTGTGTATGTATGAAATTCTGTAAAATTTACAAAATTATATTTGAATTTTTTACATGAGCGTGCATAAATAGATTACGCGATTAAATATTACTACTTAGTTTTTTTGCATTTTTCCTTCAAAAAATTTCATTTCAAAACTTATTTTTTTCAACTCTATGACATTTTACTGCATTACTTTGTGACATCATAACCGAAACTACATTATACATTATCACATTATATACATTCAAGCATATATATGTAAATACTACATACAACTTATGATTTGACAGATTTTTAATTTTTATTTTCTGAATTTAATTATTATTTACTATGTTCATATTTATATTTAATTTATTACTGAACAGTTTAAAAGAAGCTAAAGAGAAACTGAAAAGTATAGAGATAAAATAAATAAATAAATTAATTAAAAATTTGAAAATTTTTGCTGTCATTGCTTTTAAAAATATAAATATTTGATCTTTAATAATTGAAATCTTTGATATATTCATCATATTTCTTAACTTTAATGATTATTAATACCTTCATCACAAACTTGAAAGCTGATTTAAGTTTAATATATTTTTTTAATCGAATATATATAAATATATTTGTGTGTACGTATAAATATATATACATACAAAAAATTCTGTTCAGAAAGATTGATGATTGAAATAACATCAATTAATTACTTATTTTTTTTTTTAGTGAAAAAATTAAAATTTAAAGTAAAATCAAGTTTTATGGGGGAAAAGCAATCATACAGTATTGACATACTTGTATGATTAAAGTTGAAACAAGTTGCTAAGATATTGATGTTTCAAATAAATGGCATCAAATACTGTTCAGACACATTCACATTTCCTTGGTGTTAATTTAAATGTTTCTAGCCTATCCCTGAGTAGATGCGTTTCTATGAATAAATGTTTATATTAAACGTCATTGTCAATAAAAGAGCTTGAATTTATTGTATGTACCACTAATTTATATCATATACTAGTTTTATGCAAACACAAATCTGCTAATCTTATTTTGTACAGTAATTCGGAAACGTCAAATATTTCTTAAGGGAATTTTCTAAGACAGACATGCAATTTTTAGGTAACGTCAATTCAAATCGACAATGTTAACTAAAAATTACAATCAGTTTGTACTTTGTAACAAATTATGCATATTGTTTGATTACTTAATTGCATGCGATCATACAGTTGGATGTGCACACGTTCGAACACAAACCTGGAGAATATGAACAACCAATCAAATAGTTGGAAAAAATTGCATGGCTGTGTGCGTTCTAATTATATTACTCATCATCCATTTGATAGACAGCGTTCTTTGCTGTACTAATAGCAATAACTCAATACTCTATCAAACATACATAATTGTATTTATAATCATACTGGCAGACAATTTTTTGTATAAGGAAACAATATTAATTTGTCAATATTAAATTGAAAATGATTTTAATTTTTTTTTTGTTTTATTTTTCTATAAAAATTTTTAAGTACAATTACAATTCACTATACAATATTCAATATTTATGATCATTATTTTCTAAAATATACAATCATTATTATTATGATAATGATTATCATCATCATCAACTGTAGTATTTGTATTGAAAGCTTTTTGCCCCTTCAAATATAATTACGAGTGAGTATCAGAATAAGTGAATATTATTGATTGATTAATGTTGTTTGAAATATTGTGCCTATTCACAATAAACCATATGTCATATGGTAAGATAAAAATTATTTGTTCAAAGCATAAGTGCGCGGCGGCGGTACGATCTAAATATAATAATTATTTTTCTTTTCGCAATTATTACTCTAACGGTGACGTCATTTTTAAATTCAATGTAAACATAAATAATTACAAATAAAAAGTCTTCGCCCCCCATTGGAAAAAAAAACAAGTTAATTTAAACAACAAAAAAAATATTCTAAAATATGTTTAAAAAAAATTTTTCATATGTCATTCGGCAAAAAAAAAAAAAAACTGGTAATCGTGGAAATTTTCACGGTTAAAAAAGCAAAATCAAAAAAATTAGAAAAAACACATTTAATTTAGGTAGCTTAGCTATAAGTATGTACATACAAACTGATTGAAATAATTGTTTAATTTAAGATGAAACTATTTTGATATTATTCTATTAAATCATAGACTTTTTACAAACTGATGTTAGTAGATACAATAAAAAAGTATGTAGAAAGAATACTGGAATATGACAAAACAAGTTTACCTTTAAACTTTTATTATAAAAGTCAAAATCATTAAAATGAACCTTTCAACTACATGCGTATATTATACAACTAAATATGTGTGTGCCTACATGTGTATTGTGTAAATTTTGTTATACGGCCGTAGACATAGTGTATATTTTGGCATTTGAGAGCAATTACAATGATTATTGTTAATTCTAAAAGCTGTTTAAGCATTTATTTTTGTAGGCATTACTGATTTTTAGAGAAATTACGTAACGTAACATATTAATGCATAAAAATATTAAAAAATAATTCTGATTTTATCATATTAATTTAATCTTTCCAACTAGCATCTATGGTGCTATACTCTACTTATTATTTTTTTGGCTTTCTTTAAATTTTCTTTTGGCCTTACTTTTAATATAATGCTTTTTATAATTTTGTAAAAATTTTTTTTTTAGATTTTTGATAAAGCGCGAATATTAAACCAGTTATAGCAATAAAAATCAAGGTATGTAAAATAATGTTTTTGTTGTGCTTTACATAATTTTGTTATAAATTTAGAATTCAAAAAAAAAAAGTACGACTAGTATGAGTAACAAAAAAATAATTGCTATTAATTGTGAGTATCGGAATGTCAACTTCAAAAATTTTAATTTAAAATTTTTGTCAATTGACATTGTTTGTCAAATTGGAAATTATGTGCCAAACTATACACTATAGAGAGACAATACATATATTGTCAAGTTAATTACTTCATTTCGTGACATATGAACATCTACTGTTTGCTTATCACCATATTTACCATTTTAAAAAATACTCTTGCATTTTAAAAACATGTCAATGTATATTTGCAATGCCATGCAATTGTTCTCTCTTTTCACTGCCTGATTGCTTTCTTCTTTGTCATTTAAAGTGGATTCATTGGTTTGTCGCAATATCGCATTTAATCTTAACTACTTCAAATCGAACTAACTTTTTTTTTCTTTTAGTACTTCAATGGTTTTTCTTAAATAAGCTGAGTGAATTTTTCTATTAATCTACTTTATTTGACACTTTTTTGCCAAAGCACAGCATGTTTTTGTGGTAATATTGTACCAATATAATCTAATTAGCCCCAAAAAATGAATCATGCTTAATTTTTTTTTGTTTTTGGTATACCAAAATGTTAAAAATATAAAAAAATAACAAATGAATTGTTTGACACATACTTATCTTATTAATTGATTTTAGTGACAATCAATATTTACTGTCAAATTTATTGTAAATTTTAAAATTTTACAAAAAATTAATTGTATAATAAATTATCATATACCATAACAGTATCAATCATTGTCATATTATCAATATACTGTTATGAATTTACCAATTTTCATTTCTCAGAACCATTATTTAGTCTTAAAAGAAATTGTATATAGCTATTATTATTAAAGGCAAATTACGAGGCAAAGGTCTATGATTGAGTGGGCAAAAGAAATTTTTTTTTATATCCTAATATATTTATATTATGTTCTTTAATAATTTCTTGAACATACTAAAAATCTAGATCAAATCTAGATCAAGATTTTATGTTGCGTACCGTGAATGAAGGCGTACATATCATACATAATATCTATCACACACAAATATATGTGTATGCAAGTAATATAAGATGTAAGTGCCTATATTTATAACGTGTACACACAAAAATCAATATAATATATTAAAAATTTGTTACAAGGAATACCAGACCAGCAGATTTGAATAATTTTTTTCATATAAATTTGTATATACGCACACATATACGCGTATACGTACATTTATACTACAGTATACGCGCGTATATCTTGAATTTGAAAATTTATATTTAAATGACCTTTATAATTAATTCTAGATTCATATTAAATCAAGTTTTTCTTTTATATTATTTTATTTATTATATATACGAAACAGAAATAAATGATTGGTATATAAGATATCAAATGGACATTTTGATAATCTGATAAGTTCTTTAAAAATGAATAATTTCTTATAGAATTTATTGTTAAATTTTGAGATTAACCTACGCAATATAATCTAAACTAATTTTATTTATTATTTGTTTGTATAATCTTCTAAATGTATTATATGATCCAACTAACATGTTATACATTTTTTATTGATCTATTGTCAATATAAATTTTTTATATTACCTAAACATTTGTTATTTCATAGAACGCATCTGTTTCTTCAGTTTCACCTACACTGATTTTTTAAAAAAAATATTTAATTCATAAAAAAAATAAAGTTTTTTTTTTCATTATTTCATCTGAAAGCTGTTATACTCTGGTATATGCATACATATTTTGTTATACGATAGTATCAATTTACGATATTTCATCTAAAATTTTTTTATGTCCTTTTTGAATTTCAAAAATTAATAATTGATTAGATTTTTATTATGTTAATATATTTTTTTTATTAAGAGGTTAAAAAAGTAAAAGATATTTTTTTGCAAAATTGATATGAAATTACGATAATCTTCTTCCTGCATGTTACAGAGCTAGCACACCTAAACACTAGCGGGCTTAATAAATTTTTGTAAAATGCAAACATGTTAAATTGTATAATACGGCTGTATATCATTATTGGTCTGTTTCGTACAGTAAAATCTGTTTAAAACGGAACCTTAAGAAGACGGAAACCTGAAATTTTTCTTGGGCCCCCTGGTATTGCGTGTCTAAGACAGGTTTTACTAAATGTATAATTTTTCACGGATTCAATATTTCAAAAATATTTGCACAAATAATAAATTTTTTCAAGTATTATAGCATTTTATATTCGAGATATGATGCTTTTTACAAAATAATACATTTTTGAATTACTGTTATATCACAAGCATAATATAACCAAATTTTATGAATTTTAAAATTTTTATATTTACATAATAGTTTCAAGAATGTGCTTAAATTATTTTGGAAAGAATTTTAATTTGACATTTTTACTTCTACTACATAATTTTTATTTTTATTTTTAAAATTTAAATTCATATACTACATTTAACAATATTTCAAAATGTCAGCGTGACGTATTCGTATAATAGTATCATTAAAATTACATTTTGAATAAATTAAATTATTTTCTATATATACGAGATTTTCAGTACGATATCATTCCGCATTTTTTGATATTTTTTGTATGCTTAAACATATTAATACGCATATTGATCATATTGGAACAGAAATGTCAATTTAATATAAGTATGTAAGCAAATGTGAGAATATAATGAAAAAATAGAACTGTCTTGTTCTATATATGTGCGTATAAACCTGTCACATTGTTTTTATTTTTTTTTGTATAGAATTCCTTACAAAAAAATTCCATTCAGTGATGTCAATCTTTCTTTGATTTTTAATATTTTTTTTTTGTTATATTATATATGTTCAAAATTTCAAATATAGTTTTTAAAAGTATTACAAGGTAATTATCATCTTACAAAAGACGAAAAAAACAATCATTACAATATAAAGTGGGCGATGCGATGTATAATGTGTCACTTATATAGTAAAAATACTTTATTTTCATTTCTCTTTCTATTCCTTTAAATTTTTTGTTTGTTTTCTTTTATAATAACTGAATTGCCATACATTATATACATAATTATGTATGTGTATAATTAATATTCATATATATATATATTTCTGTAATATATATAATATGTAATAACTTGTAATAATTTTAAAGTTAATTTTAACAGCATGCAATCCTATGTATGTTAATATATATATTTTAAATATATATATTTTGTAAATTAATATTTTATTTAAATATAATATCTGCAGCTGTAATATATTCTGTTAAATGAAAGAACAAGAATAAAAAATCAATAGATCGAATTTAAAAAATTTATCAGAGTAGAACAATGAACTTTAGTATAAGTATACAATAATATTATTATCGATTACATTAATAAATGACAGTAAACAAAATAGTGGATAATTTATTTTTAATGAATGCTGCGCCATCACTATAATGTATAAAGCATATAAAATAATATTAATATTGTGAACAATAAGAATAATGCATTATTTGGCAAAATTAAAATTTAAATTCAAAATAGCCATAAATTTACCATCGTAGTAAATTTCTTCAAGTGCAACACAAATGCATGGAAATCGTATATAATTAGGAATTCCTATTAATATATTATTGAAATTTCATAATAATAACCATAAACATTATATTTAATAAAATTTATTTGACATTTGTTCAATGCAATTCTTTTATTTAAATTACAACATGAAATTCACAATAATTATTTTAATCAGGAAAATAATTCTTCGTGTTTATGTATTCTATATGTATGTATATGAAAATTAACATTAAAAACCAAAATTATTTCTAAAATATATAGTTCAATACACATAATATGTTATCTAAATTGATTTAAAATAATTAACCTATATATAATACACACATACATACGTATAATATATTTTTTGATATTAATTAACAAAATATGTATTTCCATTCACAATATATTTAAGTATTCAAGAACCACATAAACCTGCTATACGTACAAAATCATTAAATTCTAATCTTATCTATTTAATTAACGAAATAGTTTTTTTTTTATACTATATTTGAAGTCATATGTTTAAAATCAATAATAATGAAAATTCGAAATTTATATACATACATACATATAGAATAAAGAAAATTAATCTAAAAATAAAAAATTTTCCATAGAAAATTACTTTGCTTACTAAAGAAGTCAACAACATAAAATATCCTTTGTAATTGTATATATCTGCTATATAAAATGAAATTTTATATACTATAAGAACTTTTATTTGAAATTTTCATAATGAAAAACTATTAATAGGTAACTATATAATATGTTATTTAAAACTTCCAATACCATAAATTTATTTTCCTAATAATGGATAACTTATAATGTATGAGGTTCTATTGTGACCAATTATCTTTATTGTTAGGTCTTATCAACAAGTGTATTAATCTATTAATACAAAAATTCTATTTAAAATTAAATACGGACCCTATACGTATTTTGATTTTTATATTATATACATATGTACGTAATATACAGTAGAAATGATGGGTGGGTTTATGTGCTCGTAAAATTGATGAAAATTTTCTTGTTTTTTTTCTAAATAAAAATTCATTTTCGATATTAAATAGTATAGAAAGTTATTAGAATCATTCAATAATGTAAATGAAAATTAAACAAAATCGCTATAATATAGATACGAGTATGTATGTAAGATATTAAAAGAAATCAATAAAGTAAAGTAAATGGATAAATTAACCATGTAATTCCAAAAAAAGATTTTTTGTATGAGCACATACAGATAAAAGGCAAATTTCGAATAAGGTACAGTTCAAACATAGGATTGACGCAATATAAAAGTATATACAATTAAACCAGGTGGGCCCGTTGTGATATCGCTGATTTCCATATTCCCATCGTCCATTAGATCAATCCGAATCCTTTATAAACTGGTTAAAAGTATATTATATAAAATGGAAAATAAAACTTAAGTTGAATATTATTTTCATAATTACTATAATTTAATTGATTTTCGATTTAGTAATGTTGGAAGTTTAATAAATTTTATATATACATATGTACATGTACATGTATATGTATGTAGATTAAAAAATTATCATTAAAAAATCAATTAAAGAAATTAAAAACTATAAAAATAAAATAAAATGTGTTCTAAATAGAGAATTTACAAAAATATAGAGTGGAAAATAAATTTGCTCTTGCAATTATTGCAGATATTTAAATTTCAATTAAATTGAGTGTAATGAAGTTTCTATTGTGAATAATATACACGTTAAGTTTTTGTTTTGAAAATAAGGAATGTTTTATTTATACCTGCAACGTAAACGGCTACGAATACGAACAAACTGTATAACAATTGTGTGATTGGTTTTATAAGAGTTTTATTTGCTTTTATTCAAGTCATGCGTGTTAAACGCGAACTTTGAAAATCTTGAACGTTTTCTGATTCAGGTTTGAATTAGTTTTGAAATTGTACAACAGCTTGTAATAAATATTCATACAAATACTTATTCATACGAATTTTGCCGAATTTTCGAGATCTGTCCTTATATTACTAAACTGTTCTACACAAAATTTTTTTATTGTAGTCCGAACGGTTTGTTTTGAACTATAAACGGAAAATTATAAACGGAAGGGTAAATATTTAATTTCACACATATGTAGTTCCACATTCGCATGCGTGTTAAAAGTCTAAATATTATAATTTTTGTTCAATGCCAAATCAAATTATTTGCAAAATTTATTATGTAAATTATTTTAACAGAACTTTTTTATTTACAACTTAGCTTCCGTTTTCCTATATATATGTATCTAAAAATTACCAAAAATAATTTATCTCGTAAAAAAAAAACCATTAATAATAATTGTATAATTTAAATAAAATTTACAACATTTAATTAACAGCATTTTTAAAAACAAAAAACGGAAACTTTTAAAATACAAAGCGTAAACTACAGCAAACATAAAAAAGTCACTAAAACATTAAACTGAGAAAATTAAAATTGGCTAGAAAAAAGTCAAAAGATTAATTACCCTAGAGTTGCTACTTAAAAAAAACGGCATAGATAGAAATTGTAATTAATAATAATTTAACAAATTTGTATATAAATAAAAGTCTTTTACAGTTAAAAGAATCTACGAGAAAAAATATCTGAAGTCCAACGGGCAGAAATTACACGAAATTTTTATATACAAATTTCAACTCATCTTCCATGTTTTACAAAGAAATATTAAAATGAAAATAAATGTGACATCTAAAAGACATTTTTTATTTCTTTCATTCATTCATAACCATTAGGTAAATTATATTATGTATAACTAATTTGAAATAGCATGCTCACACATCCGACATTTTATGTGCATTTAACTAATTGCAGTATAAATATTTTTTTTCCCTTCTACTAAATTTTCTATTAATGGAAAATATCAGGGACATTACAAATATTGATTTTCAATGGTGAACATTACAAAATTAAATTTACTATTCATTGTAAAATTTAATTTTACAGAAGTTTTGGTTGACTACCACTGACGTCAATTATAGCCGTAAGTCAAAATCAGTAAAGTCTGATTGTAAGTAGTCACTATTTATTAGATTTCCACAGTCTCGTTGAAGTCGAGCTCTCATTGAGAGCTGCCTAATATTGATAGTATCGGAAACATACTTCCGCAGTAGAAAACATCACGCTCAGCAGTTTAATTTTCACTAAAAAAATATTTAAAAATTTTCATTCCCATATACTAATTTAAGCAAGTATTTAATTTAGTTAATGCTGCGACGTCAAGATATAAGAATAACCGATAATTCTGCCATCTACATAGCTTTTTTTTCTATTTTAAGGGATGGAACCTGAATGAAAAGATTTGCCTACCTCATTTTTAAACCACAATTCTTGGATTTTTTCAGTAGTCTATCAAATTTTCGCGTATGCAACATTTTGAAAGACTAGGTCCAACAAATGAGAGCAAAATTACAAAAAGGACAAGGAACAGGAATAAACACAAAAAGGAGGGATGAGGTCTTGCGGGCGTGGTTTCGTACGTGCAGGCACAAAGTGCTGTAGCCTTATATGGATGAGAAGAGAACTTATTGGGCGTTATTGGGATATGGTCTGATCTCAGCATGCAGCAAGGGGTGATGACGGGACATTGCCTCCTGAGGAAAATGGCCAAGATCTTTTTGGAATAACTGCAACAGATATTTGTCGGGGATTTTGCGGAGGTAGAGGACATCTTGGGAGCCTTCTTTTATAATGACCTGTGTGATCTCTCGAGCAGTCTCTGGCCCTACTTTTGAGACTCGCCAAGTAGATTGATTGGTTCCGATAATTGGTTTTTGACGTCTATATTACATGGAGGTGGTCGAGTGTTAATTTGAGAGTTCTCGATGGGCTTATTTGTTGACGTACTAGTGTATGAGCTTCGCGTGGGTGACCAGACGGGGAACTCTACTCTTTCTACTACTGCTAATAGTATTTTAAGAATGCTAATATAATTGATTGTTTGATGTTTAATTAAAACTAAAAGCATTAAAATTCAAAAATTAATTACTGAAATATTTACTGAATAAATTTAGTATATTTTATATGATTATATTTTAAGACCTTAAGTACAAAATCAACCCTATAACACATAAAGTGGTTTCATATATTTTATTTTCTTACATTAAAAAGCAAAACGCCATAAAGTTTTTAATAAAAAACTTAAATGATTCTTCTATTGTGTATGTAGGGTACAAGGGCATTGGGGCTAACAAAACCTAAAATATAATCATAGTAAACAAAATAAAAAAAAAGCTAAAAAATAATATTTTTTTTGTATTAACAAAAGCATAACCGTACACACAGCAAACACACAGTAGCATAGAAATTTTTTTTTGTTATTTTTCTTATAAATTTATTTAACAGCTGCTACTATTTTAAAATTTTCGCTTTGAAAATTGATGTGCGCGCGGAACTTTAATAAAAAGTGACAAGAATCGGATTCTTAAATTTTTTGTTATTTTGAGATTTTTGGTTTTTTTTGTGTGTCTCGTGTTAAAATTATGTTTTCCGTCCCAAAATAAATAATATTCCCTATAAGATTTATCATAGTGTGTATGTATGTTCTAATACAAAAAGTGCTTTGAAGTGTTACCAATATTTTATATCGTAAGTTGACGATTCTTATCTTTACATAAAGATAAATGATCGCTTTATTTTTTATATTCACTCACAACGCATAAAAGCAGCATAAGCGTAGCGTGTTTATTTAGTAAAGTAATGAAGCAAATCATATAGGAAATAAAAATTATCAATTTTATTATATTTGTATACAAATATAAAGAATAAAAAAAAAAAAACAAAAATAAGAAAATGGAAAAGATTTAAATTGAAATATTGAAAAAAAAAAAACAAATTAAATTAGGCCAAGTTTTTTAGGGCATTAGAACTAAACTGCGTAGAAAGAAAACAAAAATGTCAGAAAAAGTCTGACTAATGAAAGAATAAATTTTATAAAAATGTGATCTCCTGTATAATTTGTGAATAAATGTGAAGGGTAAATGAACATTAAAAAAAAATCCATATTAGGTCTTGTAAACTATAGGAAAAATTTATGATTGCTATATAGGAAGAAAACAACAAACACTGCTAGAGAAATAAAATGGACCCTCATAGATTCATAGATAGATTGGAAAATCTGGAATATGCAGATGATATAGCTCTTCTTACACACAGGCACAACGATCCCTCTGCAAATAAATAACAAAAACATAGAGAATGTCTTCGAGTTTATACGGATCCTGCTGTACGGAACGAAGAGCAATTCGGATAAGGTGCAGACCTTCATAAATAAATGTTTACGCATAATATTCGAAATATTCTGGCCAAAAATCATTAGTAATAAAGATCTCTGGGAATCAACAGGGCCGGAACCAGTATGCGACCAGATCAGAAAAAAGAAATTGAGCTGGATAGGGCACATTGTCCAGGCGCCCAAAAAACCTGGTCCGAAATAAAAGAAGTAGCACAAATAAAATTAGATAATGAAGTTTTATAGATGCCGTATGCTCCTAATTGAAGAAACAAAAAAGGAAGAAAAAAATTTAAATTAAATTTTAATAGTGGCTGGGTTATTAACATACTGGAAATGAGGCTGGGTCATTAATATACTGGAAATCGATAAAAATACCGATTAGTATAAAATACATACTGAATTATGGCGAATTGCGTTAAGAAAAAAAAAATTGAAAAATTGTGTTGCCGTTGCTCCTTTTTTTTCTTGCATTGTTCTGAATGGAAATTAAAATTATTAAGCATGTTACACAGTATCTACTCGTAAGTTACAATGTTATTCGTAAATTAAACAAAAAATAATATGTAAATAAATCAGACATTAGAAGAAAACAAAAATATTGCATAATTAAACTTTAAAAAAAAAATAACATTTTTACATGGGAGGACAAAATACAAACATATGAAATTTGTCATTTTGTTATTGAAAAGAACAGTTAAAAGACAATGTTCAATTACAATGCGACAACACAAATCTGTCATTATAAATTTTAAGTAGTGTATGTAAACAAAAACAAATAGAAAATAAATTGTTATTTTTTTCATCGAGATTTCGTAATAATTTTCGTTGTTTTTTTCTCTCTTTTTGACTATTATGCATAAGTATAAGTCAAAAACATGTATGCTTACGTATTCCTAAGTATCTAATGTAATTATTATTCAAATTATATTCTAAAAGTAATTTAGTTAAAGTCCATATACTCCGCATATTGACATATGGGCTTTCTTTTGTGTGTTATTCTTTTTCCAAACAAACACGTGCACACTTACATACATATCTATACATAAATTATTTCAGATTATGTCAATAAATTATCATGATTGAACGACAAAATCTATATTTTATGGTATAACTAATAAGAAAAAATAAATGTGTAGTAATTGGAACTAATTGGATAAATATTTAGTGGAAGAAATAAAAAAATATTAAGAGAAAATCAAAAATAATTTTTTTAAAATATGAAAATTAGATTGAACTAAATATACCGACTTAAAGAATACATACAACTTATGCTGCACATACATAAAAAAAATATTGCATAAATTAAATAGAGAAAAAAACCTACGTAAATAAAAATGCATACTACAAATAACTAAACTAATAAAGTTGGGTCAAACCAACTTGGTTGGTAACGTAGCACTTTTCCCGTGAACAAGTGAAATTATTGCTTTTTAAAATAATCTTATACTACATTATTGAAATTATTTTCATTAAAATACCGGAATCATCCGAGAATTCTCACAGTTTTCCTTACGGGACACTGCAGTCTTAGAGGCACCTAAGCAAGCTGGGCTTGGGAACTGACGGATCTTGCAGGTACTTTTGTGAAGGAGAGGAGACTCCGGTGCACCTTTTCAGTGAGTATGGAGCGTTGGTCCATAATAGCGTGCCAGAAAGCGCGGGTCCTGGCTGGTTTTGCGACATTCCCACTAAAAAGTTGATCGGGATTCATTAGAAGTGTGGATCTCAAGGAAGTGTTCTAAGCAGGACAATGGGTGCTCGTGGTGGGGGGCACAATAGATCTTTTAGGTCACCGTGTATCATCAACCCCATTCTGCAATCTACAATCTACAATATACCAAAATATTTCAAAGGATTGCATATATTTAGGATCGATATAAAAAAAAATTGTAAGAGGCGTTAACGTAATATTGTCGAATTCAACGGTTAATTGCGTGAGTTAAGAGAAACAATTACAATTTTTTGACGACATGGCATATCCCGACACGTTTCTGTATTTATAGAAATCTGAAAAATCTTGAAATTAGTTTCTATCTATTTCAATTTAAAAATTCTAATGTAATAGAAGTAACGGACGGGCTGATGGACTGAAGGTAACTAATAAGCACTTTTTTCTTAAAAATTTTTTGGATTTTTTTTCTAAAAAAATGTTAAGTAAACACATACAATCTAACTCTTAATAATAATAATAAAAAATAATTAATAAGACTAATTGGAAATTAAGAAGAAACTATGCTATTAAAATTACCTTGAACGAATCACTTAATACTCAAGCTTTTATATACATATACATATATGATATAGGTATTGAATTTGAAATATCTTTAATATTATTGAATAAAATTTGCTTCAGCAAATTATTAATTAATTTCGATTTGTGAAAAGTGAGTTTTTTGAGAGAAATTAATTAAAATATAGTTCAAATAGTTGGTAAATTAAAATTTGAGATGCGAATGAAATATTAAGTAGCCATTATCATTAAATTCATTTTTGAGAAATAATTATAAACAATTTGATTTCATATTTAACTAGAATTAAGTTTATCAAGCTGATTGTGTAGTGTGCTAGTCCGTAGATTATGCACCTCTTCAATACTATTTTAACTAATCTCATTTTTCCTGATTTTTGGAGGTTTACTTATGCTTCTTTGTCAAGAAGAAGTGAGCCAAGTGTCTGCGATATGCGGCTCATTAGTATTTTGTCGGGCTTGTCTAAGACCTTTGAGAGGCTGGTACATAATCACGTCTAGAATTTTATGCTGGAGGACGGTTTTCTCTACCGCTTCTAATCGGGATCTCTAAGGAGTTTCATTCGATTCATCCAAGATTTTTGCAGACAGGGTACTTTTTTAAGACTTTCGAAAGTTATGGTCATCTCGAATAGGTTTATTGATACGTCTGCTTTGCCTCACTCTATATTATAGAAACTAACATTGGCTTCTCTGAAAAATATCGTAATCTAGGTATCACCTTCAATAGCTGGTTCGGTGTACATGATCATATTTATTTTGGCGACTTTGATAATTTTTCTTGGTCTGTGTCTCCTTTGGAACGAGGGTCAGATTCTTGAACTTGCTAGTGTTTTCTTCAGTCTTATATTCAGTCACATTGTGCTTTCTTCTATGAGTATTGCCGAGCTCATACAACTAAGAAGAATCTTCAATGTCGAGCAGGCTCGACAGAATTTCGAACAATAAGAAATGATTAAATGTTTAAAGAAAATAAAATTCCATGATCAAAAATAAAATGAATAAATAAATACAAAAAAAATTGCATACTTCATGGCGAATAAAATTTTATAAAAACTTCATAATTATTGTTTTTAATGTGTCAAATGAACTTGAAATTTTTCTAATTTAAATTCTTTATAACTACATCCTTATAATTTCTTTTCCTGTAATTTTGAAATATTTTCATTTAATGAATTTTAACCTTAAACCTTTTTTTTTTTTAAATTTCATATAAATTCTAAAACGAAAGCTTATTATACAGGAAATTAATTAATGACATTGAAAGTTTAAAATACTAAAAATATTTTATAATAATATTGTGAATGAAAAAAAAAATTAATACGAGTATACTGGCATCCAAGGGCATTAAGGGTTTTTGTATAATTTTATAAAAATTACAAATGAAGAGAATTCCCGCATTACCGGTGGCAATTAAACAAAATGAAATTTTTTTTTTTACATTACAAGTATAACAGTTAGAAAATATGAAAAAAAAGAAATTACGTAATTTTTTTATATTTCAATTTCTATTATTGTTGTCCTTTATTCCAACTATTCAAATCATAAATTAAATTTTTCTTTTATATTCGTTCAAGTATTGTAATGTTTCTAAAAATCAAGGATATATGTATGTATATATGGATTTTAAGTATATACATATTATTATTAACATAAAGATTTATACAAGTACATATTCGAGGAAATTTAAACTTCAAAATAATTTCATATTATGTAATTTAAAATATGTCTATGACATTAAAAAAGTACCATGCGATTTTGAAAAATTTGAAAAATTTTTTACAATATGGTGGTTTAAGTGAGGTTATATTATATATATTACTATATAACAATTTATATAATGCAAGAATTGTAATATGAAATTCATTTGATATTTTTTTAAATTGGCAATTCTTCATATTTAAATTGTGAACTTTATTGTAAAAAAACTATACTATTAAATATATAAGTAGCATGGGAGGATTAATTGCAAAAACAAAACCAAACCGGTGAACGAAAATGGCGGACGATTTCTGTTGTTAATCTAGAACAGCAAAATTAACTGTTCATTATTTCACATATCGTGTCACACACATGGAAACGAATTATGTAAAAAAACAACCATTGTTAAGATAGGATTTTACACTATTTTGCCGGCGTTGATTTAATTCGCCGCAGTAATTTTTCGGGGTTTATTCGGGCCATTGTCAAGGAAAATCGCTCTTATTCTGTTTTCAACTTAATGCATATAAAGGCTGCAAAAATAAGAAAAAAATCTTGCCTTTCGAACTTGACTCGAATCAAATAGCTCTTGACGTTTTTAGACGTATGATGTACTAATTGAGCTATGAAGAAATGCAGTTGCCGTCGGTGAATTTGACCTGAATTTTCGGCAAATTCCGAATTTATTTTTAAATTTTTTTGTGTTAAATCATAAAATTTGGAGATATCAAACAGAATTGAATCTAGCCTTAAAAATTTTATTACTTCTCTAGTACTATTGTATTGAATTAGTTGGAACTGAATTAATTTTTAGTACATTTTAAGTTGAATATAAGTGCGTTCACACAATAAAATTTTCAAATTTTCATTCAATTAAAAATACTTTAGATTTAGTTTAATCTAATCTGTAAACTTGTGTATATAATTTTGAAAATTAAATTAACATACTAATTACATTTAATTACTTTTCAACAAAAAATATATAAAAAACGCCTTATTTTAGATTAAGTTAATTTCGGCTCATGTATACACCTACTCTCAATCACACAATCCTTTTCCGTTATAATATAATTAGTATTCATAAAACATTTGCAAATAAATTTTACTTTGAAAGTTGCACGTATATGAAACGGGATAGAAATGAAGACGGTAAGTTTTATTCACGGTAGCTGTTTTATTCTCCATAAGATCTAATAGAAATGTTTGTGTGTGTTTACATGAGTATTTGTGTGATATAAAAGTATATAAAAAAATTACAAGATAGTTTGACAACATGGGGAAAAATGTAAAATGAAAAACCTTCATAAAGAATTTTGTATTTTATGTAAAAAAAAATGAAACTAATTTTATAAAGTAGGGCGAAAAATGATAAAATATAAGCGTTAAATTTATACTTTAATTTCATATATAGACGACATGTTTTTATTTTTCCTTGTTTTTACTTATTAGGATCCTTATGTTTTCTCATTTTGTTCTTTAAAAGATTGCTGTTTACTCAGCAAAATGAAATCATTTTTTTTTTTTTTTTTGAAAAACAAAAAGTAACGAATTGAAATAAATTCAAATCCAAGGATATTTACGGGTAAAAGCAAGAGAGAGGGATATGGAAAAATTTTTATTTTTACTTCACATGTATGTTTGTGTACAATCACCTCCGTATACATGTATGACATATCAAGCATTATTATAAGAAATGGATAAGGAATGCGTGTGCTCGTTTTAATAAACAATTTATTCTTTGGATTAAAAATACTTTATAAATGACAAAAAAAATAGAATATATTTAAGACGACATAATATGAATTCAATTCCAGATAACAAACTAATGGCAAGGTTATCAGGTTTAATATTTTCTCTCATATATATGTATATATTTAATATAAACGCCTATTATCATAAATTTTTAAACGCCTATTTATTTCAGGGCTTAAGCGTAGGACATGCTTTACAAGATTAACAAATATAAAATATTGCTAACAATTGTTAAATAAAATTCGAAAAATTATTTGTATGGAATTCTATTCTATAACGGATTATTTAAAATTCCCGGAACGAGAAATGAATACTTTAAATAATTTGTATTAAAAATTTTATAATCAAAAAATAATTTATTTCATATAAAAAATTGCATACCATACGGGGCGCATTTCGATAATGAAATTCTCGCACGTATTTAAACTGAGAGAAAAAAAATATAAACTTCTAGAGAATAATAGAGAAAGTTCTCAACTACTTCTCTCATTTGCAAAGGAAACAAAAATTCAAAAATTTATTTTTATTTCATTTAAAAAAAAATTGCATACCATACGGGTCGCATTTCAAAAATAAAAAAAATAGCACAAATAGAGAGAAGAAATATGAACTTTCGGAAAATAATAGAATTCTTAACAGAATCACTTTTCTCATTATTAAAGAAACAACTTTTTTTTAAAGTAAAATGATGGTAAAAACAATAACTATCCCAAATAACAGAAAATGAAGGTCGCGAATCAAATTTTATTGTGAATTGCTGAAAAATTTTAAAAGAAAACCACATATTACCCACTATATTTTTCATTTTCAAACTTTCTCAGTAGACGAGCGCTTCTTTCCGAATATTTTCATAAAATTACGAGAATTCAAATAATTTTTTTGTAAATAAACATAAACAAATAAAAAAGTAGTAAATTGTGTTATGTCATTGTCAAAGTTAATTCTGTTTGCGTTGAATTCTATACTATTCTCTTTCTACTAATTCACTGAAGGTGGCGTTTTCATCAACAAAAATTAATTATAATATTTTGGTAATTATTCCTTTGATACTTTGAAAATTTAATTGAATAATCTCTTCGTTGCTGTTTAGGATACGTGAAAGTAAATAGATAAAATTTAATTAAAATTTATAAATTAATTATATACCATATACATACATACTTATTATTTATTTTTTCTTTAATATATTCCCGTTTTTTCTAGCGAGATTTTTACCATAATATGAAAAAAACCAACGAAATTTTTTTTGCTACAAAAACTTTGAATTTTTCTAAACTTTTATCAATTATATTGTTCTCTTTTCCATATACAAACATGTGTGCATATGTGCGGTATATGTGCGTATATAAAACGTATATAAAATTATATATTTATATTAAATTTTGCAAATTTATGTCAAGTAGATTAATTGGAGTAGAATGAAATAATGAATAAAAAAAAAATAAAATGCATGAGAAAGGATTTTCAATTGAATTATGCAATTATACATAGATGGTGTGTGGTTGTATTTGAACTTGATTCAAAATTAAATTTGAAGGGAATAAAAAGTTCATTGTTATTTTTTCTATTATTTTTTCTCGCTAAGAGAAAGCCATATACATATATATGTGTATGTATGTATGTATTGAAAAATAAATAAAAAATTTTGTTTAAGTAAAATTTTTTTTTGCAACTATTTCGTAGTATGTACTAAGAAATGTTGGTGCTACGTAATGTAAATATTGAATTTGTTATAGATAAGAAAAACATACAATAAAAATTTTTCATTTAAATTTTCAAGTATCTATACACATACATATATCGAAATCTTTTATCTTAAAAATGACCCTCTTATAATTTTTATTTAAATAAAAAATTTCTTTATTATTATTTAAGAAAAAAACTTATTTTCTCTTATTGCAATATGCATATACATACATGCAAACATTGGTGAGTCATTTTTTAATATAATGCATTCATGTAACGGTATTTTTATAGAGGAAAGGATGACTCACCGCACTCAATAGACTAAAATAATAAAGGAAAATATAAGAAAATTGCAGAATTTTTTTTATGCTTTTGTTTTTTTATGTCTATAATTAAGGAAAATTTGTCTAGCAAGACAGTATATATTCACAATTAACAATGAATGTACATATAGTAAAATGTTGAAAATATGGAAGCAAAAATCAAAATGAAATTATTATTATGTTATCTCACGAAAATTAGAGAAGGGAGAGGGGGGAATATGTTAATTGCTCAGATAATTGAACAGTTATTTTAAATTCATCAATTGGGAATTTGCTACTTCGGATAGAAATTGATAATAGCAATTCACAATATAGTTTACATAAAAACTCGAAACACGCGTAGATTATACTTAGTTCCGATGTGATTAATATTCGATTTTATTGACGAACTGACGAAAAAATAAAAAAAAATATTGTTTAAATGGAAAATCACGAACGAATAAAATTCGCCTCGAACAAGGTTACGGAATACGAACAAAAATAATTAATACAGAAAAATAAAATTCGTGAAATGTACATAAATACGGGTTGTATCGTTACTCGTTCTGTACAACAGTAACTAGCACAACAGTTACTAGCGAAAGTAATTATAGTAAGCAAAAAAATATAGCGGGATGAACCATTCATTTGAAGAATTATTAATTGTGGCGAAACACATGATAAAGTTTTATTTAAATTGCTGACATAACTATTATTATTTCAACACAATTAAAAATTAATAATTTACATACAAGAAATGTACGTTATGTAACATATATATTTGTATATATAAAATATTTTTGAATCCTTACCACCAGATGATGTATATGAGAATTCCCACCTCACTCTCTTAATTAATTATATGTGTAGTATTATTAATTTTATATTAGTATTAGTGTTATAAGATTTCTAATTCTAACTATACATCTAGATGTTAATGATATACGCTAATGATATACATTCTTCTTATTTCGAAATTAGTCAAATAAAGACCTATCAAAAATAAAATAATTAAATGACTAAGATTTCTTATTTAACATATATTGGCGTCTGAATTGATTTATTACTGTCATGGCAGTAATGAACATTTCCAATTAATTATAAAATGCACTAATTCTCGTTGATATTTAACATTTTATTTCAATAACATGGAGATTAATTTAATAGACTTAATTCCTTATTTTAATTGCAATTGCGTTTTGATTCCTAAAACCTATTAATTTTATGAATCAACTTTTCTATATAATTTATAGATAAATTTTAATTTCATTCTACATTATTTGAAAAACTTATTATTCAATAAATAAACCAAAAGTGAAGGATAAATAATATTCTCTTGTAGCATATGAGAAAAAAAGCCCCCCAAAGCTAAAAACCAGAAACAAAAACACACAAAATTATCCTTTTATTATTTTTTGTTTTCTTCGTACATTGTTGCCACACATTACTCGTGCGTTTCATGTTTTTTTCTTGTTGTTGTTTTTGTTTTCCTTTTACAATCCAATATTAAATTTCTCTTTTATTTATAAAACTAAATCCGTGTCATGGATTATATGTCCTTCACTTTTGACATAATTTCGTATTTTTTTTTTCTCTTTCTTTTATTTTTCTTTAATTTTTTGCCTGTTTTCTTTCCTTTTTTTTCATACTTAAATTCACATTTTCCTTCACATTTGTTATTTTTTTTTCATTAAAATCTTCATTCAAAGGTAGCTATAAAGAGAATTACAACGAAAATAAGAAAAACAAAAACAGAATGAAAAAAAATTATAAATGTGTGAATGTGTGTAATCCGTAAAATTATGAATGGAAAAACTAACCTCGTCTCTTTACTTTTATTATTTAAAAAAAAAAATATTTAAAAATAAAATTTTTATTTTAATTTTTTTTCTTTTTGAAAAAAATTGAGAATGAAATTTTTTCATTTTGCATTAAGGACTATGTAATATAAGAGAGGTAAATAAATTGTACAGTTAATTGAGAAAAGCTTTATTTTTTTTTTATTTTATTTTGAATGCAAAATCCAAATTTTTTAAGCTTTTGCAAAATAAAAAATGGTATTAAAGTGAAAGTTGAATTCACCACACCTTTACTGAAATTATCAATAAAATATTTTGACATTGAAACTAAATAAATATTTGCATTAGTGTGGCAATACTGTACACGCGATCAGAAATTTTTAGGTGTACTCATGAGTTATGAGAGAAGAAAATTAAAAATAAAGAAAAAAAAAAACAATTCCTTTTGGATTTTCCGGGTAAGATTTCTGAAAATGTGAGAACAAAACAAGCTAAATTGAATTTATAAAATTGAATTTAATTAATTTTGATTTTATAATAAGATTTTATCGGCTACCGCCACAAGCAACTGATTATATTGGAACAGAAAAAATTCCAATTGGCATCTGGTATAGTTCATGAACTAAAATTTGAAGTTTGACAGTTACAATGTTTGTCATACTTCAGTGATTTTGTGTGATTAAAAAATATATAGAATGCCATCAAACCAATATTAAAAAAAAAATAATATATAATGAATGAATTAAAAATTTTTAGTGCCTAAATTTTAGGGCTCTGACAGACAATCAATTTTTATATTTACAATCACAATTTCAATTATAAATTTAAAATTACGAAATTGTAACCAGTTTTTAAAAAATTACAAATTATTAGATTGCTTAATTGTATGCAATCATACAGTTGTATCATACACTTTTGATTATAAACCTATATGGAATAGAAATAAGTAATCAAACAGTTGCAAAATAAAAAATTGCATGTCTACCAGAACACCAAATCTTATACTTTAACATATTTATAAAATTTAAATGATAAAGTCCAATAAATTTCAAAAAAAAAAATATATATATATATAATTACTAATTACTTTAACCTTCATACAGATCATCATATGCAAATTTGAGGGTGTTATAGGCATACGAAATCCAGGTCAAATGTATGAAGAATCTAATTCTATATATGTTATATTTTTAGAGGAAAAGAACACAATATGCTATAAATTACATAATAATAGAAGGGAAACATTAATATATTTTTGTGTATGTATGTATGACATACATAATATGCGCATAAAAATTTTCTACAATAATTTATATAAATTTTCCAACATTACACGTATGTATAATACTTTCATAATTCATCTTAGAGCAATTTCTTAAATTATCACGAATAAACTTGAAAAATATGAAAAAATAAAAAAATAAGCAAAATAAGTTCTTAATGCTAATATTTTTTTATTCGCATAAATTTACATATGAAATTTTTTACAAGGTTAAAAAAAACTCTTGCATAATGCGAGTCTCAAACACAAAATATTTTGTGAGTGTAGAAATGAAAATTCACACAAAAAAAAAATTGTGTGTGTATGAAAATTTGAATAAAATTTTGATCTTAAATAAAAAATAAAATGAATTATTTTGTTCTTACTTCATTTTTAATTATTCAAAAATAAAATTTATAATTTTTAGTAATCAATTCATCATGCATTAAATGTGTTACACAATGAACCAGTTCTTTTATTATCTCATATAGCAATGAAGAATTTTCAAATTGTGCTCACTATTTGTCATATAAGAGTAAAAAATTAAATGAATTATTGTGAGATGGATTTGTAATTCTGAAATATAATCTAAGTCATTGTGAATATGTATATTGTGAACTAATTAAAAATTTGAATAAATATTTATTTCCTATGTGGTATTCTAAAAGAAAGTAGTTGTAGTCATACGAAAAAATAAATGTAGCAAAGTGTACACTCTCTCATGTCATCTCCTAACAAAATATTCACAATCGAAGACTACAATATTGTGTTACCATGTGAGATTGGAATTACTTTGAGCGTAACTCAAATTTTGATTTAAACATTAACCTTTTTAAAGGCTACCCAATTGACATTAGGTACGACAAAAGTTTTCGACGAAAGTACGATATTCTAAATTTGTTATATTAATAAACCACTGCCCCTTAAATAAGAATTCCAAATCATATTCTTATATATATAGGTATACGGGATTTGGCTGCACCTGAGGAATATAATGTCAAAACCATACTTATTAATGATTTGAAATTTTAAGAATCTTTTCCTACAAAGTAATATCCTACAAATTAAAATTTTTAATTTTTAATTTGAGTATAAATTAAAGATACCATTAAATGAAGGTGTCATCTACAATTTTTACGAAAATGAGTTTATTGCATAAATAGAAGTTTTATATGTTTATCTTTCATATGTCAAAACCTGTTTTTCGAAAAACGACTTAGTTTATGAGATAGCATGCCGTTAAAAGGTGCTATGTCATACTTTTGAATTATTTTGCTTTGAAAGAAGGTTAATTTACTCGAAACTTCTAGAATTATAGTTGACATCTGTCATGTCTTGTATTTTGTAAGTATATGAATTGATTTAATTTTATTTCAAATTTAAAAAATTTTTGAAGTAATCTACTCTATTTATTTTATTGTTGAAGAAATGCGTATATACTATGATATAATAATCAATAAGTACATAATTAGATTTTATTTAACATGACCTATTTTTCAAATTAAATAATAATTCTTTTGAAGTTACAACAAAATTATTGATTTTTTATTTCATTCAATTTGTATACAATAAATACATAGAGTTTTCATATTTTTCATAAACATACACATATTTCTGTATAGCATAATTATTGATTTACATGTGGTTATACAGTATACCTACATATATGCCAAAGTATATTGGTGTTAATTGATAGAAACTAAATTGAATAAACAATAATAAAAAAAAAATTTAACAAATAAAAATTATTGAATTAAAAATGTTATTATTTTTACAGTAGATTAAAGTGATGGCATTAGTTTTCAGTTCCTTTTCTTTCCTAACATATATACAAACCATACTTAATCAAATGACAAAAGTTTTTTGCAATCAAATTTTGAAAACAAATCGGATTTTCGGTGACTTTCTCTAGCTAAAAGCCTTTGATTTGTATACGGGCCTATAGCACTGGACCGTACTCTTTTACAACATTTGGTCAACCCTCTATAGAAATGGTGTTCGTACTTGTCTGGAATAAAAGTTTCGAAAATTGGTCTTTTGTTTGAATTTTAGTAAACTGTTATATTTTAATGGAGCAATCAAAAACCGTGATCAATCAAAATCAATAGAAAAGCTTTACCTGTAGGATTCTCAAAATTTGACATATTCTTGAGAAATGTCAAAAATTTATTATTCTCTCATTTATAAACTTGTCATTCTAATTTTAGAACGAAGAACCATTTTCACTTTTGTTTTAGGAATTGTGATAAACGGGAATTTAATCAAAGTATTGTGCCGCCTCTGATCTTATATGCATAAATTATTCATTTTTTTAAGATTTCTTTTACAAGATATTATGGGGTAGTCTCTAAATTTAATAAATATTCATAAAGAGAAACAAGTATTTAAAATTATTTTTAATTTATTCTTTTAAATGAAAGAAAAAATCGTATAAATTGGATTTTTTTTCCCCCGAGAATAATAGAAAAATAAACTTTTTACTCTATTTGTTTTATAACTGATTTTTATTCTATTGCAGTTTAATCCTGACTACTTACTTCAATACGTGTATATATGAGCCTCGTATAAATACAGTTATAATATTAATTTATGTATACACAGTAGGTTTATTTATTAGAAGTGTCATGTCCTAGTTTTTATTTCATATACGTTTAGTTGATTTGAATAGTTTTCATATTTCTCATCCTATATACATGAATCATATTATGTATGTCACATTATATACAATATTTGAATACTTGTACATATATGTAACAGCACTTATACTTAAGTTTATATTATTGGTTGATAGATTTTACAAGATAAGTTACGAAAAAAACCACTATTTCTTGTCACTGTTCTCATATATATGCAATTTGTGTAGGTACAATGAAATGAAAACAGAAAATATACTTAATTTTAAAATAAATAGAACGGGCGTTCTAAAAAAAAAAATTGACGCGTGCGTTTGTCATTTTAAGATATTGCAAAATTTTAAATGTCAGGAATTTCACATTTATTTTTACTGGATTTGTGTACATTTTGATGGTATATAACACTTATATCGTATAATATTATAGTGTATTCAAGACAGAAGTCTATGGAAGAGAGAGTAAAGGAGGAATTAAAAGAACTTAAAATTACAAATATATATTCCGGCAGATGGTAACTTTAAAATTTACAACATACTTTCTAATCTTGTATAACAGAATTTTTATATAAAACAGCGTTCAATTCGTAAACTACTTTGAATTAAGGTGGTATATACAAAATATTTGTTACAAAAGAGCCAAGAATCTAAGAGTGATGCATACTTTATAAGAGCATATAAAACTAAGCAAGTTACTAACCTCTTTGTTCAGGTTAAAGTTAGGAACATGTTAACAACAATATTACACTTTCGCAGGAGCACGGTGTGTAAACTTCATATGCCTAAGATATAGAGACAGGAAATACATTATTAAATAAAGGTTTAATATTATTATACAGCCTTTGTAATATTGCATATCTGTAGGATGAAAACGTATAACAATTTATTAAAACCGTTATACTGTGTATGCGTTGAATAGAAAGAATACAAGAACCAAAAGGTCGAACTAGAGGGCTTGTAAAATGTTGAAATGTCAAACGAATTAGTTTAAAATGGCACAGTATAAGTTTGAGAGCATTTTTGCTTTTAAATTTATTTGTTTTCCAGTTTTCTTTATTATTATTTATAAAAATATTTTGAATAGTAAAAAATTTTTCATTGATAAAAATCGTGAATCACGATTTATTTTTTACATTTCATATTTTTTTTTTTATTTCAGTTCGTTTAATAGACGGCGTCTTTATATTAACATATGCGTCGTATAACAGCAAAGACTGAAAGACTAACATTAAGCAATTAGTTAATTCAATTTTTGAAAAAACTGTTTTTTTTACTGTTATACCTAAAATTATCATGTTGAAAAATAAAAATCATGTGTTCTAAATTATAATATCGCCTCCACATATTTTTTTTTTCTATACTGACATATGACACACATAATATGCATGTATTCCCCCTATATGCATGTACAAGCAATGTTGGATGACTTTTCCAATTCAAATTATACTAATTTTAGACAACATTAAATAGATTTTATTTTGAAAATGAATAAAAATTCAATTTTCTCTTATAATTCAAAAAATATGAATTTGAAAACAGATGAAAAATATTATTAAATTTTTTTTTATTTTAAAAAACTTTTTTATAAGATGTTTTTAGCGCCAGACAAATTATATTTAAGAGTTTTAGATATTTGTTTTTTTTTTGCATATTAAGTATTTAAAAACCATTTGAATTTTTATATAACAGATTGCCAACTGTATAAATACAAATTGGTGGTGTATGTTATTTCTAATTTTGTGGAATTTAATGGCCAATATTTTGCAAGGAGAAGAAGAAAACCCTTTGGTGGATATTAAAATACTGAATTTATAGACTGTGTGCGAAATAAATTCTAGTACATCAGTATACGAGAGAGTTATATAATTAGGACACAACAGTGACGTTCAATACGTCAAATAATGCTTCAATAGAAAAGAAATATCACTATGCGCGTTTAAGGCAGGAATCTATAATTCACAAAATTCTTTCAGTGACAAAAATAAAATAAGGCATAAAGATATCGTAATTAATGGCAATAACATGAATAATGAGCAAAACTATATCACATTATTATGAACATATTAGAAAAATTGAGAAAGGGAGGTCGGAACTCTTATTTGAGAAGTTCTTTAATGTTAACGATCAAAAATATTAAAAACGAATCATTAGCATTAGCAGGAACCTAGGAAAATTGTCAATAATTGAGCATTATTGGCTGAAAGTGGAGATAGAGAACAAGTACACCAGTACATTCCATGGGGAAGAGGAGGAGAATGCGATGCGCATTCTGCTATTGTATTGAGATTTGTTGCACAAGAGAAGGGAGCCGCTATTGGTGTCTGTGCTTTGTTAACAGAAGAGCTGCAGAAAGTTGCAGTTTTTAAGATAAATGAATTTATTGACAATATAAGTTTCGAAGAAGTATACTTCAGAATCAGATCAAGAGAATTTTCTAAAAATCTTACTTTTATATTAAAATACTGCTAAAAACTAAAATATTATTCTCATTATTATTTGTTTTTAAACAATAATGCCAAAAAAAAAAAAATATGAAATAATTTTGCAAATTCAAATTATTTTTAAATTTGCATTACAAATAGAATCACACATAAATAGCAATTATTTAATAGTACAAGCTCACATACATTTAATAATACAGGCACACATTCAATTCACATAAAATAAAAACAAAATATTTTCAGCTGTTGGTACACCACACTCAATTACACAAACGTATGTATACGAATTCCATTAAAAATAGTTCATTATTTTAATATATATGAGAATGTAAAATTGGGTCTTTTTACTTCCTTTCGCCTATTTTAAATGTCTTTCATATTATTATGTATTATATGAATTTTACTTACATAATGTAAAAATGCACAGGCATACATACATATATATATATGTATTTTATGAATGCATCGTACTCGTATTTATATTCCAAATTTTTTCACATTTTTTTATTCCTTTTTAATTTTTTGATGATATTTTACTATTATGCTACTCTAATTTTAAATCAGCAAACAGTGACACAGATAAAATTATTTCCTATATACGAGTACATACATATATATATAAAGCAAAATGACAAAAACGTTTTTTGAAGCCCTCCTTTCAGTTTAATAAAAATAGAAACAAAAGTATAATTTAAGTGACCTTTTTTTAAAAATTTCTTATTATATGCCTTATTTATATAGAACATACAAGAGCAAAATGAATAAATAATAAGGATGTTAAAATTTTTTTGGAAGTTTAAGGTTTAAAATGGGGTCTTTTAAGTATGTATATTAATTTTTAAGAAAAATCAGGCAATTATCCCTCTACTCTGGCAGTGATTAAAGGCAATGTACAGAGCAGTATAAAATTTTTTTGTATTGGAAAACTGAAAAATAATACCAAATTTCAACGCGGTTAATCCTGAAGCAAAATTAGAGCAAATGAACATATTTATGCATTGTTTTATTGTTATAATTAAAAATTTTAAATATTTTTCACATTTCATCCTAGGTAACAACAATATTTAAAGATAAACCAAAAAAAAAACCAAGATCCAAATAAAAATTATTCTTTGAAATTTCGATTTTCTTAAAAATTTTCATTTTATATGCTTATAAAATTGCATACTAGAAATATTTGTATCACGTAAAATTTTTTCAGAAAAATAATTATAAAAAAAAAATGTTTTTTTTTTTTATTCTAGTCCATTTATTTTGTGCAATAAAAAAGTGCCCATTAAATTTTTTCTTGTTCTTAAATTTTCGTGAAATAATTACAAAAAATAAATGTCATTTTGTCAAATATTAAGGTGAATTTCGTTCATATTTTCTTATTCAAACATAATAGTAGTGGGTCGACCCGATCCGAAAAATCGAAAATTTTTTAACTTTATAAATTAAAAAAATGCTAAATATTATTTGAGTATATTTTTATTTATATGCATTTTTTTTTATTTTCATTTATATTCTTTGAAAATCATTTAAAAAATTTAAGAACCAAAAAAAAAAAATAGAGTTGGGTCAAACTAATGATTTGTAAAGTAGCACTTTTTTGTTGCTCATTCATATACGAAAAAATTTCAAAAATTGCATATATTTAGGATGAATAGTAATTTACGTTAACTTTCTGTATGGAAGTATAAAATGCAGAAAATTCAAAATTTGCGGGATCAAATTCAGTGAGGCGGGATCAAATGTTTTTCTAACGAAATAAACTATTTTTATTAGAATCTAAAAACTGCTAAAATTTCAGAAACCTACAATTTTCCGGTAATAACAAAAACCATATCAATAACTTGAATAAAACTGAATTTAGATAACTGTTAATTTTGTCGGGCATTTTGTCATTTCCATGCTCAAATATTCATTACTGCGATAGAAAAAGTCAGCTATTATTACGTTTGCAGAATTTAAAAAGTGATTGTGAGTTCTTTTCAATAAATATTAGAAAAATGGCATATTTAGAACTTTGAGGAAATTTTATCTGTTTATCTTAAAGGTAATGTAAAAGTTTTGTAATCAGACACATGAACAGACGGACAAAAAGACGGATAGTGTGAATAAGCACTTTCATTTTCAAAATGTTTTTGGAAATAATGTTGAAAAATGTTGCAATAAATTTTAAAGAAAAAATTTTTTTTTTTTTGTTATTATAGAAATGGGATTTATTACATACTCGTATAGTGCGTAAGTTGTTTGTGGTACAAGTCATTAATTTCGTTGCATTTTATGTAGAATCAAAATGAAAATTTTCATAAAAAAAAAAAAATTTATTAGACCAAAAAATACATGAAATGAAAAAAAATCAAAAGACTTTTATCAAAATATAAATTACATAAATTCGAACATTCGTACATTTACACAAACATATATATATGTATGTATATTTATTATGAAATTAATTTATTTCTTTGTACACATAAAACTTTAAAATAAAATGCTATTAAAAATACATACATAGTTAATAATTTATAATTCTATTTCGGTTTTGTCCTCTTCTATACACTCGTACATTATTAAACATTTTAAAATTTAACCGCTTGGGGGATACAAAATAAAAAAAAAATAATTAATTTGATTGTAAACAAATCGGAAGTGATTATCCAATTTTTTTCAAAAATAATTTACATATGTCAAAAAATTTTAAGGTTTATAGTTTTATGTCAAAAAAAAACAAATTTATCAACAATATTATTAAATGTAGACATATGTACATTGATTAATTTGAATTATGTACATGGAATTTTGTATAAATAAAATTTTATAAAGTTAATAAATAATTTATAGTTAATAAATTAATATACATACATATATTGGCTTGTATAATCTTTAGTCGCAAATTTTATACTCAATTCAGAATTAAATCTAGAGAATGTAAAATATTTATAAGTATTTGAGTGAATTTTTGAGAAAGATTTTGAAAAATTGTGTGATTTAGAACATTTATGTGATATACTAATAGCAATGAATTTAATTGAAATGATTAATTTGTATGACTTTTTTTCAATATTCTATACATTTTCATGCCCATCTATATATGAAAGGCTTAATCCTTTCTCAATTTGTCATAATATAGAACATTGCTAATGCATAAACTCTCAAAATCGAATTCTGAGTTAATATGGCGTTTCTCGTTCATCCACATTGTTGAAAATTTTTTTGAGCGCAAAATGAATTACAAAGTTTATAGTTTCATCATCGATATTGTATAAACCAAGATTTGCTTACTATAGAATGGAAAAATGCAACAAAAATGTTTAAAAAAAAATTCTCTCTTAAGGACGCATAAGTTTCGATAAATTTGTCAAATATAACAGTTAAATTTTTTATATAGACTAAAATTTACACTTTTACTTTATAATATTGTGTGTATTGACATAATATTAAAAATTTCTCAATTATTTTAATGGCTATTATACTTGCATACAAACTAATACATTTACTTTTATAATGCACTCTCATAATATAACAGTATACGTTAATTACTTTAAAGAAAATCAAATAAAAATGACATTAAATGATTTTAATGATCTTTACTACTAAAAATATATTGTATAACATTTTCTTTTTAACAATGTATAAATATAGAAAAGCCCAAAATTATTTTACGATAAACTTTAAAAATTTCATTCATTGCACTCATAAAAAGTGCTCTATAGCTCACATTTCAAATAAAAAAAATTACTTTCTGATTATTTTATTTCCTTCCTACTCTAATACTCGTACTAATACAATAGCGCTAGTGTATACAAAAATAAAAATCATTTTCTCCAAGTATTCAATATTTTTTCTCTTTTCTAATCTTGTTTTCTTATATAAAATTCGAGTAAGAGAGCATTTTTATCAATTTAGGCTTTAATTATTTTGTATTGTACACATTCTGATAAAAATTTTGAATGTTGATAACAAAAAAAGAAAACTATATAGAAATAGAAGAATAAATATATTAAAAACACTTAGGTAAATATTAGGTACATTTAACCTATAAAAATAACACTCTTTAAAACTGTATCACTCTTTCATTACTTTATTATTTTATTATTATTGTATATAGTGAGTGGCTCTCTATTATACACATACTTCTTGTATTTAGACAAGTAAACGTACGTAAACACTTGAAGTAAATTGTAAATATATAATTAGAACACACATTGATAAAAAAAAAAATAAAATGTAAATATATATAACATAATTGTAAATTTCCGGCGTCGGAAGTTTAATTCTAATAAGAGATTCGAAATTCATTATTTATTTTTCTGAAAATGTACGTATGTAGATACATACATACATATGTATTTATTGTACGTGATTCAAAGTTCATTATGGATTTAGTATACACATATATATATATTTAGAAAAAGTAAATTAAAATGAAATGAAAGCAAAATGTGTATAACAAGAAAAATTATAAATCCACCATTAATTTAAACTTGACATACTAAAAAATTTTAATCGTATATGCAATTAAATTATTGTAATATTATACATTTCGCTACAAAATATTATATTTTAAAAAAAATTACAAGAGTACACACTTTCTGATTATTGCTAATATCAGAATTGTAAAAAGAACCACATGATTTAATTATAATTCTTTACTACCATACATAAATTTTCTTTTGTCATTTTTATGATGATTTTAATTGAAAAATTTTTTTTTTTTTTTGAAAGTTAGTGTGTCATATTATTGTGTATTATGTAAAATTTTGACCTATATTAATTGATTTAATATAAAAGTTTAGTATTCAATTTATTAAAAAAATTTAAAAACTGTTATACATATACTTGTAAATATTGAACAAATTCAAATTAGTTGGTTTTATTCTACAACCGTTCTATCAATTATTTTTATATTACCCAATTCACCACAAAATTTGCTAAATAAATTGTATATAACAGAATATCTTTAATTTCAATGTCACGCAATCACTGTTATATGAATCAAATAGAAATGAAAGAAATTCTTATGAATTATGTATACGTTTATTACTTTGTAAAACATATTTATTGCGGAACTATTCTTGCGTATATAGAAAAATTATTTTCAAAAAAAAAAATTCAATTGTTTTATTTAAAATAAATTTAATTTTGAAAAAAAAATTTGTTATACACCGGGCTATGATTAGAGTATATCTGTCCAATCACGTTACTTGAACAATGCTATACCGAATTGCTCAAATTTATTGTAAAAAATCGGACTCCATTTCGCTCAGATATATGTAGAATTTCATTATCGAGCTTTATTTTTTAAAAATGAGATCAGAATTCGAGTTATTTTTAGTGCAGACATGTTTCTAAACTTTATTTTCTCTCAGATTCGAAAAAGTACTCTTTATATTCACAATATTGTAATTCATTTTCCTATAAAACGTCAATAATTCAAAACCATAATCTTTTAAGTCTATTAAATTTTTCTTTAAAATATTAATTTGCAAAATTGTTATTCTGTTATATTTAGTTGTATGTCAAGCATACGCATTCATTCATTTCAAAATATTATTTATATTCAAAAATTTTCTCACTGACATTTCACTATACATATACATACACACCCATTGTAAAATTTCACACGTTATTATATCGGTATGTAAAATTTCTTAAAAACTTCAAGAAAATATAAAGAGGGGGCCTGTATTTCATTAACATTTTTATATTTTTTATGTATACACCTAAATTAGGACTAAAAACGTTATTTTGTAATTATCGCTTCATCAGTAACCATTGATCTAAACAAAACTAATTCAGCAGCATCAAATATGTATATAATCATAAAAAAATTTTCATAATAAAGTTGTGTGTGTATGCGCATTTACTTTGAAATGCAGTATAATAAAAAAAAACACGTTGTCTTGGCCTAATTTCCATTATGAAACAGTTGGGTTTTTTGTTATTTAACAGTGAATTTATTACGTATTTCTATTTTGTGTATGCGTTTATAATAGTGCCTACACTATATATATACACACATTTAAGCTATTGTTGTTGATTAACACTTTAAGTTAAAAGTTCTCAGTTCCAATTTTTATTTGTTTTTTCCATTATTATTATAATTAAGACATAAGGTCAAAATGATAAAAAAAAACAAGATATACTACTGAAAGTTTTATATACTGTTGAAATAAATTACAAAAAAAAAAATAAGCAGAAGAGTAAAATTTGATATTAGATATGATCACACTATGATGAAAAACCTGTTGAATGCATTTTTTTTCTACCTCCTAAAATGCATATTTTTTTCCCCACATTAAACCTATCAGATTAGTTTGTATTTTGAATAAGAGGGTTATAAATAATATTTTACAAAAAAAAACAAAAAAAATATTACATCAAACGCTTGATCACATCACAAATGCCACCTATGTTATACAATAAAAATTTTAAAAATATTATTGTGAATGTGAACTTTAAGTTGATTATTGTGATCACATTTATGTAAATGACAATCAGTACATAAGAATTTTAAATTAAAGTGAATTAAAATGAATTAAATATAGAACTTGAAAATTAAATTTAAAATATGTTATTAAATAAAATAATAAAATAAAATAAGAAAAATAATATAATTGCTTGATTTAAATGAAAATTTATAACTGAATTTACTTTGTCTATAATAAAGGATTCAACAATTTTGTAGGTCTGATCTCAACATCTGCATTTTTAATACCAGCCGAACTAGCATTTCTTTGAAATTTACTACTTCAATTGTGCTGATATGGTAAAACAATGAATCAGCAAACTTTTTGAGAAAATCAGGGGTCAGACTTTCACCATTTTTACGTTTTTCATCATATTTAAGGAATTAATCCACGAAATTTGTTGAAATTTAATATTTAAACGAAACTGATTGAAAAATTTGGATTAACTTGATTCTAGAAGGCTACTAAAGTTTACTTACAATTTCAAATATTAAGTCTTTGATGTGCATTTTCACAATCTTATACAACATTTTCATTGAACTATGATAAAAATAAATTAATAGGGGTTTCAATTATAGAGGTTCAATTATTAGGGATTTCAATTAATATTTTTTAAGAAAATGTACGCACATTTCGATCGCTTCTATGTTGTCCGACATCAGATTTTTTTTTGTTATACTCGTACAACAGTATATAATAAAGAATATAGTAAGATCCGAGACAATATGTTATTTTTTTACACAAATACAGAACTAACTACGTATATACTAATCGTGTAATTTAAGAAAAATCGAATATACGAGTACTTGTTTCAGTAAGTTAATTATGGAATTAAAAGTATTAATTTGAATTTTGTAGTAGCCACACTAATCGAATATTTCTGATACTCGTATTTAGATGTTAGAGTTTTTGAATAAAATATAATATTTTGAATTAACTCTCAAATATCATATTATATACTAATTGTAATGCTCTCTTCTCTTTATTGAAAAAAAACTCTCTCCCTTTCAGTATTTCTGTTACATATTGTGTTTGTCGCACACCACTTGTCGTAATGCGTTGTTATTCTAAAATTTTGAGTTTTTTCAGAACAAAAACCAAGTTTTAAAATTTAAAACAACTTTACAGAATATAAGTGATAAAGAACAATTTCCATACTTCAACCGTTAGTCTTTCTACTGAAAAGCCAACAAAATAATTAAGTAATATGTTTGCTTTCACACAAACTTAAAACTGTTAAATTTAATTATACATTGACGAATTTTATTAGAATTATTCACGAAATTAACATTAACAGTTTTAAATTTTAAATGTTATTTTAATGAGGTATAAAGAAACGCACAATATACATAAAATATACTAAAACATAAATCTTAAAATAATAAAAAAAAAGCAAATAAAAAAATTTTTTTTTTTATTTTAAAATTATTTATGAAACTACACCATACACACATACACACATTTGGTAAATACATTTTAGACAAACGCCTAAATAATCTTCGCATGAATAGAAAAAAAAAATTACAAAATAAATAAAATTTAATTTTATTGTTTTAAGTATAATAGAACTTTATATTTTTGTATGACACGTTTTGAAGTTAAACAAAATTATGTATGTATATATATACATATATATGCAGAACCCTTTAAATTCAAATCAACAATAAATATTAAAGTCACGTCTTAAAATCAGAATAATAATTTTTCTGTAATATATATGTACATATAATGTGAAATTATACTACAATGTTGTATATATACACATTGTATGTGTATGACAACCCACAGTAAACTTAAACTTTCACAAAGAAAATAAAAAAAATTTGATTTTAAATCAAAAAATATAATTTCAAGTTTATTAAGTTTGACTCCAAAGAAATAAAATTTTATATATAGCTCTTATTCAATAATAATAATAATAACAATAATATACTGGAACTCGGTCTATTACAACCGATAACACTATCGTCTATACAACCGACCAGATATAGTAGTGTTCAACAGGTTCACCAGAGAAGTACTCTTCATAGATATATCGGTGGTTAAAAACAACAATTTGGACACAATAACATTGAAAAAGTTCAGAAGTACATTCATCTGGCAAATGAATTAAAGGACACATGGTGAGTTGATACAGTTAAAATTATACCAATTATCATTTCAACATAACCGGCTTAGTACCAAAAAAAAAAAAACCGTCGAGGGTGTGCAAACTCAGTTGAACATATGCACAACGATCATTGAATAAATACAAAAAGCAATAATCCTAGACAGCTGCAGAATTGTACATGAGTTTCTAAATTTGGAATAATAACAATCTAAAAAACAATAAAACATCAACAACATAATAATTTAGAAAATAGTATAAAATAAAACAGAAGAAAATATGAATAGTCTATGCCAAAGAAGCGGACTACCGAGCCTAATCCTTGACTCAAAAATAACATCACGTTGGTGATAGATGAATATTTTCCAGCTCCACGAGCTGAAAATTGAAAAATTCGGTAATATTAATTAATTTTACATACGCATATTTAAAAATTAAGCGCATAATTTAGTGTAGCGAAATTGTATACAAGTTAGCAATTTGCGGCTTAAATATATAGAATCTTTGAAAATAAATTTACTAAATTGTTGCAAGATTTTAGATCACCATAGAAGAATTTTAATTTTTTATAGTCATTACAAAAATTTTCCATTTTTATATGCATTATACGATCCAAAATTTTTAATATTGAATTTAAAATTAAAATTATTGACCTAGGCCATCCGAAGTCTATAGGTCCATGCGGATGCTAGCGGGTAGCAGATTTCTTGTCGACACGGGCGCTGACGTCTCTGTTATACCAAATCGGGGAAACATTGGATGTAAAAATCGGCCTTCGGACTTCTTGCTTTCTGCTGCAAACGGCACTCCTATACAAACTTACGGTACTAAACTACTTCAACTAAACATCGGATTGCGCAGGCAATTTTCACACGCTTTTATCATCGCGTCAGTAGGTAGACCTATAATAGGGGCAGATTTTTTGGAACGTTTCGGGCTATTGGTCGATCTTAAGAACAAGAGATTGGTAGATCCAAGCACAAATATGTCGGTTGAGGTTTCGCAGGCTAAGGTTGACGTTGTTACACCTTTGCATTACGTCGTGGAAAGTGAATACGGCGAAATTCTTAAAAACTATCCAACCCTTACTCAGGATTCAGATTATTCCGTACCTGTTAAACATTCGGTCGTTCATCACATCGTAACCAAGGGACAACTTCCTTTTTCCTCTCCACGTAGACTTGATTCAGTGCATCATAAAACGGCTAAAACAGAATTCGAATATATGGTCAGCATTGGGATATGTAGACCTTCTTCGTCATCCGTTTCGTCGCCACTCCATATGGTTAAGAAGAAAAATAACGTCGATTGGCGGCCGTGCGGCGATTACCGGCGTCTGAACGCGGTCACGGTGCCAGATCGTTACCCATTCCTCACATTCAAAACTTTTCCATGAATTTATTTGGCAAGCGTATCTTTTCAAAAATCGATCTTGTTAGGGCATATCAATTTTAACACGGGCGAATATAACAGTATTGATTAATTCTTATATATACATTTTCTCCTTATTTATTAACTTAAAATTGACGACCTAACAGTATAACAATATTTAATTTATTCTTATATGTATATGTATATGTTTATTGTGATATACAAAATTCATTGCATTTACCTATTATATATCTATTATACCACATATAGAGAATTTTATATTTTCTATTTCCTGACAAATTATGTTAAAAATTATTACATAAAATTTCATTATTTGAAGGTTATTTTTTAAAAAGGATGCACATATAAAAAATAATTTAATTTTGAAACTAAGTAATAGAAAAATATTTCTATAAAAGCTTCCACTTCTATACTAAAAAGTTGAATTAAATTTTAAATTGACTGCTCTTTTGAGCATAAATTTGTAATGAAAACCATAAAACTTTTATAACACTTATGATTTTCAACTGGAAATCTTATTTTCATAATGCAAAAGTTTCTATTCTTAAAATTTATGTCGACTAAATTTGAAAATACCAATGATACCATTATGAGAAATGATTTACATCCAAAAATTTATTGACATTGATTGACAACCAGCTTTTCAAAATTCATACAGAAAATTCAAATTTATTTTATAGTATAACTATTATAATATAGTTGGATGGCAACTCATTTTTCTCTTTTCATTAAAAAACAACAGCAACAATAAGAAAAACGGGAAATATTAAGGTATTAATTTGGTTTTTCCTTCTAAATTCCATAAATCCTCTTTTCCATCTTCATATATGTATGTAGATGTGTGTAATGTGCATATTATTTATTTTATCGGATGTGAAAATAAATGATGAGAAATTATTCAAAAATCAGACAAGAAAATATGATGAGCAAAAAAAAAAAAATTAAAAATTTTTTGCAAAGGACATTATAATTTATACGTCCTTTTCAATATTTTTTTTTTGTTATTATTTATTTCGGAGGAAAATAAAATTTACATTGCAAATTCTATTTAAATAAACATATATATATATAAATATAATTGTATATGTAAATGTATAAACTGTGTTTGTTTGTATATTTTACGCAAACGGGTTATATAACAATTTCAATATTATGGTATACACATGAGACATAAAAACATTCATACATATAGATGTAAAGTGGATTGTATACTTTTATAAATTCTTTTATACATTTTATTCTAATTTAAATTTTCTACAAAATTTTTGGCTTAAATTTTATTGTAGAGAATATTTTCCTAAAATTCACAAGCAAAAATGGGAGAATCACCAATAATAGGGTATATTGAGAATTTAATTAATTAATATAAAATATTCGAATATATAAGAATTTACTTAAATTAATTTCCTGTTCAATAAATTGAATTTTAAAAGATTAAATTTCATAAAATTCAAGAATATGTTGAAAAATCATATTAATAATTTTAAAATTAAAAAATTAAATAACAATATTGAATAATTTCGATATAAGAATTTGATATCCGTGACTCAAACCGATTTTGAATGACAGAAACAAGTTACAAGAAACACAATCAAACATAATGTTTGAAGGCATATTTGATGAGTTTAATTTAAAGAGATATTTATTTTATAAATTGAGAGTTAGGGCTCAGGAAGACATGCAATTTTTAATTTCGAAATTACAGTTTAATTGCAAATTAAGGAACTAAGTTTAAAAAAATTATAAACTGTTTGATTGCTTATTTGTATGCGATCATACTGATGCATGTTCAATCAAACTGGTGCAAAACTAAAAATTGCATGTCTGCCTCAGCTCTAAGTATTAAGTTTCAATTTGTATTATTAAGACAACAAAATAAATATTTGAAATAATTTTTAATATATAGTATTTTCAGTTAGCTATACCACTGTTATATACCAACCTATTCTCGTATATATATATATTTAATATTCAATTTATCTGAAATATTTTCTGAATATAAAAATATTAAGAAATTTAAAATAATTTTAGACATTTTTCAACTTCTACTCATATTATTTAATATTTCATACAATAAAATACCTTAAAAATATGCAATATTAATCTAGTATACCTACATATATAAAATAACAATTATAAATATTTATGTATGTACGTATGCGTATGTAAAGAATACATGTATATCAGATATTAATCTAAAATAATATTTTCATTCATAAAAAAAAAATATATCATCGCGATGGTATATAATATATTGGTAACCAAGTTACCATTAATATTTTCATTTCCGTTTTATATTTACATACATATATATATATATAACTATGCATGTATGTATGGAAAATGTTTGCTACACTAATGTTGTTTTGATAAGACGAAAAATTAAAGTGAATTTTGTTTTTTTTTTTTTTATTTTCTCATCCTTATTATAAGTTTCACCTTGTATAACATTATGCAAGCACCTGCTTGTATAATACAAACAGAATAATAAAAAAAAAACTAAAAGTATAACAACATCTTTCTTTGTATACACACAAAATTTTGAATATTTATATAGGAGAATTTTATTAATGTATTAGTAAAAAAAAAAATTGTTATACAAAAAATATTTTAATGAAAAAAAAAAAAAAATTTCAAAATTTTGGGAAAAAATGCTTTTTTCTCTTTTATACAAAAACAAGAAATTATTGATGAGAAGCTTTTCTCGCTAGATATACAAGAAATGTTCTACATTGTTATATAACAGTTAACAAACAGTTAAAAATCATTGTAACTGTTATCAAAGGCAAAATATTACGAAACAAGAAAAAAAACAATAATAATTTATAATATAAAATTCTTGTATAAGGAAACTAAAAGTTTTCTCTTTTATTTTTTAAGCACTGGGCCATAGTATACATATATGCATACATATATATACAAAATTATTATGTAATATGGAAAAAGAAGGAAAAAGAATGTTAAAGTTTCACCTTCTTCTTTTATATTAAGTGAAATATAATGTGGGATTTAAGATGATGAGAGGAGATTGGAGGGGGCGGAGGACAGAGAACGTATATTAAAATTGTAACTTTTCTTTTCATCGGAAAAAGAGTTTTATAAATTAAAAAAGTTTTTCCCTTTTTTTTAATCGAGGATTATTTGAATTTTTTTTTTTTTTCGAAAATAATAATATCGAAAAATGAAATTAATATTGTTGGTTTATTTTATTTTTCTTTCCTGATGATTTTCTCTCTCCTCCATTATCTTTTCAAACTATGCACCATATAAAGAAATCAAAAGTTTATTTTTTTTTTTTCAAAGAAAACTTATAAAATGTTTGAAAAATTAATGGTTTGTAAAATAGCATGTTTCCTTTGAACAAAATTACTTTCATTATTACGCTAAAGTATAAAAAATAATTGCATACATTTAGGATGATAAGTGTAACGTTAATGGAATAGAGTAGCACGAGAGAGAGAGAGATCAACAGAATCTCTTCAACAGAAATAAATTTCTAATCAAGATCTATTTGTGTCTAAAATTTCACCTTTCTATCTTAAAGAGTGTAAAAGTTCTTAAACAGACACACGGACGGCCGGCCAGATTAATACTAAAAAAATGGCCTTTTTTCTAATTTAAAGAAGTGATAAAATGATAGAAAATAAAGAAATAAGAAAATTAAATCTTGAATTTGTAAAGGAATAAATTTATTGAATTGTTAAATGAATCAAGAAAAAAAAAAAAACAACAAAAAAAAAGTTCAGAAATTATTTGAAATTTTCTTTAATATTTTTAAATTGAAATTTTTAGATTAACAAATTAATTTAGAATTGGTGAGTTAGAAAAAATATCGAATAAATTTTTGAAATAATTTAAAGAAATATTTATGTAAAAAATATTTTTATTATAGGACAATTAAGATGGATTTGTAATGAGGAATTAAGAAGACGGATTCACTTTAATTTTAGAAAATTTTTTAAAAGAAAAATGAAGAAGTCTAAAGCTCAACCTGAGCTGTAGTGCCACAAAATAATGATGATTATGACATAACCTATATGATAGAAACAAATGTTCAGCGTTCATTATGTACCAGTTTCGTTTATAATATTTGTGAGTCACAAACGTACTTCCCAAATATTATAAACGAAACAAATCCGCAATAGATTTTTGAATAGTGAAGTTTTAATCATAAAATAAATGTCATTTACTCTTCAATTTTCAATTGAACAATATTATACAATTTTGTTATTCATATACTGTTATACGTCACGAATTCGCATACATTTTTCATTTAATATTTCTATTTACAAAACAAACCGTAAGACCTTGAATTTTTATCAATATTAATTTGAAAATAATAAAATAAAATATTTCTTATCATTTCCCTAATTGATTATTACTAAAAACAAATCAAACATTTTAATTTATATATATTTTTTTTATTGTGTTTTGTTATACATATATAATATGTATAAGATCTTGACCTAAATTTACAATTCATTTTAGAAATTAAATTTTTTTATATATATATAGATTTTATTGTTTTCACAATATATGTAGATTTAATAATGGAAATTTTATTATTTTAATATTAAACAAAGGATGTAATATAGTAAAAAATCTTGTCACGTGATAAATCTATACCGTAATTCATTATTTTGTTATACCGTTATAAATATGCGTATAAAAGGTAATTTAAATAAAATTATCATGTGATTTTTTATTGTATGCCAGCTTTTAAAATTATCATGCACATTATACATATGTGTAAAACATCAAAAATTAATTAAATAATACTATTGTACTTGACTTCGTATAAAATTATATTATAACAGTATTAATATACAATTCAGCTAATAAGTTATAATTGCGGAATTGTATATTGACATCGTAATATGTATTTGTATTACAATTTTTCGTTTTTTCAGTATTCAGCAGTTAGAAATTATATTAAAACTTATATAATTATCATTGAATTAAGTGTTAATTCACTGTAATTATATATTACGGTAAAAATACTGTCTTTATATACAATTCAGCTTATGAATGTTAATTGCTGAATTGTTTATTGATGCAGTATTAATTCATGAATCCAATATTAAATCATTTTAATAACAGTAGCTATTAATATATGTTGAAATTTAGGAATAATTGCAAAATTTATTTGATTTTTTAAAAAAGATTTTTGTTCTCACTTTGTATTTCATTTTCTCTTTACATATTTTTATCAAAATTTCGGAATTTTTGATAGTACAAGTATAAACTAATAAAAAGCAGATGTTAACGCAACGTTAAAGTTGAAACAAATTTCGTATATCAATTTGATCTAATTATCAGTCTACTTAATAATTATTATTGCCTCAATACCCATATATGTAGTTTGTTATTTTATAATTACATTCCCTGTTCAAGTATTCGAAATAAAATTAAAAATTTTCATTACTTTTAAATTACACATACGCATAAAAATCAAATTGCCTATTAGATTATGTAATTATATAACAATATCAATTGTATAAAAGTTAATTAAATTATTTTCAAAGGCTACAATTAATATTAAATTAAATATTCAAAAACGCTTACATATATAATAAGCTCAACTAATTTTAAATCTATATACGCAAATCAAAATAAAATTATAATAATTTTAAGAATTAAATTGTTATATAACAGTCACAACTTACTATTTCATATAAAACTTAATTTTTCAATGTTAAAAAAAAAGTTTTTATGTAATATTCATTTCTTTATCATTCATTATATTTGTATGTTGTATACGCTCAAAAATCTGCTGAAACTAAAAAAATATATGTATATACATGCACATATACAAAATGCATGCTTATATATACAATGTCAAACATAACATTTAAAACAAAATCCTTTTTCTTCTCTATACCTTAAAATAAATTCCAAATGAAAATAATAAAAAAAAATTATAAAGAACAGAATAACAAGGATAATTTTCCTCCTTTTAACACATGTAATTATTATGCATGTTCGTATATATGTATATATGCATATATATACACAATTATTACTGTTATACATATAATATATATGAGATAATTTTATTGTGTATCCTACTCGTTTCGAATCCTAATTATAATTATTATTAACTATTTATATAAAAACTACACATTGTACAACAAATATAAATTTATTTTAATATTAAAATAAAATATAAGTATAGAGAGTATAGATTTCCCGATATAAATACTATTTTTGTATACTTATACGCACATAATAGAAGAGATGATATATAAATTATTACAATGTATATATACATTTCGTGTGTGCATAATTATATAAATAGTTATGTATATATCATATGTATATATATATATACATAACATGATATATATATATATATATATATATATATATATATATATATATATATATATATATATATATATATATATATATATCATGTTACTATATGGTATATATAGTTAAATATATATAATAAAAATGATAACAGTAACCTGATATATATATTTATATATATCAATTCATTTACTTAATATATATCAATATATATCAACTCATTTTGACCTAGATTTAGAGGTCATTTTGTCAATATAATATAATTATAATATATATATCTTTGTTTGTATAGATATATTAAAACTAATATGTAAATATTGTATAAAATTTCAAATATCAATAATTAGGTAATAATATATATATAAAATAATTAATTTAAAATTTAAACCAAAAACTGCGAATTTTATATAAAAATTTATTTATGATTATTTAATGTACGTAAGCACGTATATAATAGGAAAAATTTCATTGAAGAGATTAAAAGGATTATAAATTGTGTTATTATATAAATAACGGTAATTATATCCTACTACATTTATGTATGTATGCAAATATGAATTTCTCATTTGTATGTACTTAAATTATTCTACCTAAATGTTATATTTGGTAATTCATTAGAAAAATTTAAAATAAATGCATTTTACATGGAATATTATTAATGGAGAAAATTCATATTTTTTTTTCTTTGTTGTTTTTATTATTATTTCTGAAGAATTGCGAATTGATTACGTAAAAATGTTTTCTTGATTATTTTCTTTTTTTTTTCTCTTCACTATTTTAAAAATTTTCTCTATAAAGTAAAAGTTTATATTATACTTTCTATTTTAACCTTCCCTATTTAAATGTATATATATATATATATATATATATATATATATATATATATATATATATATATATATATATATATATATATATATATACATATATATTAGATACAAAGTGAAAATAACTATAAAAAACAACAAAAACAACAACATATCCTTGCCACACACACCCTCTTTTATTTATTCATTTCTTTTTTCCTTTTTTTTTCTGATTTCAATTTTATTTTGTTCGGCTCTTTTTCTTATTTTTTGCACATATTATATAACAACATATCAATTTAAGTACACACACACGAACGTACACATTAGCAGAAAATTTTTTGTTACATAAATTTTGTATGTAGGTATTTTTCTTTTTTTTGTTTAGAAAGAGAAAAAAAAAATTGCAAGAACATATTATGAGAGAATTTGCAAATTTAAAAATTTTTTAAATGTAGGTGATTAATATTCTATTTATGTATATGTAATTATGTATAGGTATTTAAACATAATTAATAATTTTTCATAATTTTGAAAATTTATATTTGAAAATTAAATTAAATGTAAATGGAATAGAAAAATTGTATTATAAAATTTCCCATAGTCTTATATTTCATAATGTTATATAACATATACTGGTATTTAGGTATATAACAGCTAAAATTTCAATAATAATGTCAGTAGAATTTTATTAATTTTATTAATGAAATTTATATGGTAACACCAAACTATATAAAACATTTTAATTATTCAATTAACAAACAACGGGAAATTGTTATCATCAACAATAAAATATTAAAATTTCAAATACATATTTAAAATGGAATTGTTCCTATACCAATAGTTCACAATCGAGTTTTCTAAAACAAAAAAAGACTAATATTTTGTTTCGAAAAATTTCTCATAAAACTAGCTATGTTTTGAATTTATTATGGAAATTAAAATTTTATAAAAATAAACAAAATCTTTATAAACAAGATTTTAGATTCAAAAATTATTCAAATTTATTCATTTTTATTTGGAAATGTTTTTGTAATTTAAAGGAACTTGAAAATAATTTTGTTTTTTCCGTTGTAATGTTTTTTTTTTGTATTTTTGCTCTACTGTATAGGTAAAATATTAAAATTTTGTAAACGGAAATTGAAGAACAGCAAAAATAAATTACTTTAAATTTATTTACTTAAAATTTGCAATAAAATTTATTTTTTTTTGTTTTTGGGACTTTATGTTATTTTTACCGTTATGTACAGAATTTATTACATATTTTATGTATATAAGATTTTAACTTTAAATTTTTTTATTTTTTAATATACACAAATTTATTACAGAATAAAAACTATTGTGAATTTAATTTTAAATTTTATCAAAGAAAAATGTAATAAATTGTTGAGAAATCTCAAAATTAAAAAAAAAAATAAAAGAGGAAATTATAAAATTTTTAAAATTTTGTAAATGAAAAAATCCAGTTTTTAATTTTTTCACTTCTTATTTGCATAATTTCATATCTTTCTCACCTGATTTTTTATTTCCCTTTAAAATTTATTTCAAATAATATAAAAAAAAAACACTAAACACACACATACAATTAAAATAAATAAGAAATAATCCTTTTGTGCTTAAATATATAAAAGAACGGTCTTATTGTGAAAGAACAAGAGGAAAGAACAGGATATTAAAAGAAAAAGTCCTTGAATTTACGCATTTAATTCAAAAAAAAAAATAATAAAAATCAAAAATTACTGAGAGGAAAAAAAAAGAGTATAACAATAAAAACCTTATGGAGTTTTTTTTTTGCTTCTATCCTTCTATTTTTATCGTTGATTATCAGGATAATTTCCTTTTATTACTAATAAATAGTTTTTTAATTTCTTGTAAATTTTACGCACTTAATTAAAATATAATATTTTTTTTCCCCAATAATTTCTTATTAGAACAACAAATTCATTTTTTTTTTTGGAATATTAGAGAACTTTTTTTGTTTTTGTTAAATTTTTTGTTTTTTTTTTCTGGATTTTATGATAGAACAGATTTTTTTGATTGAAATTTTTTTTTGTTTCTTATTTTGTATAATAAAAATTAATTTACCTTTAATACAAACACACAAAATATGAGATTTTGTTGAGATTTCTCTCTTTTTACTTCAATTTGAATTTGATTAAAAGTGCAATTTTATTTGATAGCCTTTCCTTTTTTAATAAGAAAGAAACTTCTTTTTTTTTTTATTTTTTTGTAAATTTTTTGATATTTTACTTTTGCAAATTTTTTTTTTTTGAAAACGATTATGCGCAACGCAATTCAAATTTTTAAAGTATCGTTTTTAATATATCCGTTTTAATTATTTTTTTTTATTTTTTTTTTTTATACTTTTAGTTTTTCTTACTTGATGTGTAAACTACAGCAAGTCAGCTGATAGAATGATTTTTAAAAAAAAATTATTTTTCTTATATTTAATAAATAATAACAAAAACAAAAAAATTCATATTAGAAATTTTAACTGTTATAAAAGTGTTATACAATATTATAGGTAATTTTTTGAATACAATTATATTAAATTTGAATTACAGAATGGTTTGTTTCTTCGATAAAATTTATTAATTTTTGTATGCGAAACTATTCTCAATATTTTTATTGTCAAATTTCACATTGTCAAATTGTAACGATTAACAACATTTTTTAGTTTTATTTCTAAAGTAAGTTTTTCAAACTTTATGCTGATTTACTCGATGAATTTCACATTATTTTTTGACATACGTGTCATTCCTTTTGCCTTAAAGCTTTCTTAGCAAAGGGAATGTAGCGCACTATGTCAACTATTGATTCAAAATTTGTCTTTTAAACAGGCATTTTTATAGCATTTGAATAAATATTTGTATTTAGTTTTTTAAATTCAGGAACTTAACTAATTTTTATTATAAAAAACCTACATTGTCTCGTAAGATAGTCGTAAATGTTTTCATTGAAATGTGCCACTTTAAATAATTTTTAATTATTTTAATACCTATATGTCAAAAAAAAGAAAGGATTTTTATTTAAGATTTATATTTTATATATATGTAAAAATCTTCATTAAAATCTTTTTAAAATAACACAATTTTATCGCCAAATGGATAAAACTATTCCCACTGTTTCCATTTTTCTAAAAACAAAAAAAAAGTATTTAACAATAATTTACTATTGCGAACGTATTCAAAAATGCTTTATGTAAAGCTTTCAATATTTTTCATTTAAACAAATATAGATGTCGCATACATCGCTAAAAATATATTATATTCATTTTTTTCTTCAAATGTCAAAAATTTTCTTCTATGTAGGTATAAATTTTTTTTTGCGAATTTCAATCAATTGTGAGTTTCTAGAAGAGCTACATTGGTTGCAAGAGGCAAATTTTAGGTTCGTAAGTAAAAGGAAAAAAAAAAAATAAATTTAATTTCAAGGAAAAATATTATTAAATAAAATTAAAGTGATATCAAATCAAAAATAAATTAATAAAAAAGAAAAGCTTATTCGAAAGTTTTGAATACACCACCAAATAATAATCAAAGTGATAATGAATTAAATTTAATTGACTAAGTAACAAATTACATAATTTGTTTATTTGAAGAACAATGAATATTTCTACATACATATATATATAAAAAATAACTATTACATAAAAATAAAATTTTTTTTTTCTGTTATGTATTAAAATAATGAGCAATTAATTAAAGTGACACAATAAATTTTAATGAAAATGAAAGGATAAATTGAGTACATACTAATTTTAAGTCTCTCTTTTTTAACGCTTTACTATCTCAGTTAATGACAGCTGAACTTCTAATTTAAACACGTGCTTGATCCATATCTTAAATGGAAGTAGTAGAGTAAAACTGGATTTTATTAATGAATTCATCTGATTGATAAATTAAATATTTATGTGACTTATATATTAATTTTTTATTATCAAGATTTTTTACCTGTTCTAAGGATTTAAACGTGTGATATTTAGTTTTTCATATAAAGAAAAAATTACGTAACTAATGTGGGAAAAATTTTTTTTTTTTTGTACACCTAAGCAAAAAAATAAAAAAGCTTGTGCTTAACATTGAAAATTAAGAAAAGAAAAAGATACGAAATAATATTAAATTTGCATGGAAATTTAAAAAAAAAATTATATTCATTCATTTTTATAAATTAGGTCAGGGTGTATCATCTACACGTCTAGTAATGCATGATGAATATACCAATAAATAGTAAAGATTCTATATCAATCAATAATACTAAAATAAATTGTCACATTAATTTCACCTTCGCCCTTGAAGTACACAAATAAATTTTCATGTGCATGCCAAAAGAAGTATCCACTTATGTTTACATATGTTATATTGCCCATGTTGTGTTATTCAAAAGGGTATTCTTTAAGTTTTCATGATATTATTTAACCTAGAATTTGAAATTTTTTTATAATTTCTTTTCACTTTTTATTTCATAATTTGCGGAAATATTTTATTTTGTACAATTTTTTTTTTTATTTTAAATTCTTTTTGAACTTGGGGAAAATTCATTACCAAGTTTTTTTCCATTTTTATCTAATAGGAAAAACAAAGTCCAATGCTAACTTCCAATTAACTGTCTGAATATTTTTTTTTTCAGTTTGTTTTTTGTTTTTTAATGCATTTTATACGTAGAGCTTTTTTAATCGCATTTTACGCTACGAATTAATTTCATCTTTTTTTATATACTGAATTCTTTTATTTATTAAATAGCGTGTATTCGTGACGATTAAATATAAGGTAAAAAATTTTTAAAGGACAATTAATAAGCAATTTTTTTTTGTCAAGACTGTAAGCGTGTGTTTTAATAATAATAATAAACTTTTTGTCAATATTGAGTTTGACGTAACAAGTTACTTGTATAACATTTATTTTGGCAACTATCAAATGCTTCTGTCCTTGACCTTTAAAGGTTAAAACAGCATTTGTATCATATTTTGTCATTGATTCAATTCAAAATCATACCCTATATAAATTTATTCAATTTAAAATCAATTTATTCAATATAAGCTCTATTATTTGGTTTCTACATAAAAAAATTTGTTATATAGGCAGGTACTATGTGCTTATCTTCTAAAACGTAAACATATAAAAAATATTATTTATCAGCTTTTAAATAAACATACGATTTTTAGCTAAATAAATGAACATATACACATAAGTACTTAACTAATCAATTATCTAATAATAAAAAGTGTGAAATACAGTCACTTAGCACTTGTATTTTTTTTTTATTTAATTGCATAATTAGAAAAAAAATAGATCAAAATATTAGAAATTTTTTTTAAAAAATTTTCTAAATTAGCTGGCCTACTAGTTTGTTTCTTAAAACAAAAAGTTTATTCTCTTTTCAAATCGCACATTTATCAAGTGTTGCTCTGATTAATTAAAGTTAGGGTAATTTTGTTTACACTCTAGTGTTTAAATTTCAAATAGCTTTATGAACAAGAATATTGATGCCTAAAATTTAAATTATTTTAATCATAGCAGAACTTTAAATTAAAAACCTCAAATAATTTTTAATAAATTCGGCTTACATGCAATGAGAAAATTGCATTTTTCCCTAAAAATTATGCGCAAGCTGCACTTTTTATATCTTCATACTTCAGATTCTGTAAAAAGTGACGGACAGACATTTCGAATTTTTTTTTTTTTTCAAATAATCTTAATTATTTACATCATGAAAGCTTTTTTATTTGTACAGTGCATTTTTTTTGTTTTTCTAATTTTTTATTCGCATGTAGCCAGTAGAACTATAGAATTCTTAAAAATAATAAATTTGAAAAAAAAAACCCTCGTGATCGTAATATTTTGTAATGAGAAATTGTGTGTTTAGTGGAATTTTACGTGAGCAGCTTTTATAGTTTTTTTGTTTTCATTCTTTTCAGTTCTCTTTAACAATTTCATATTCCACTTGTAATAATGTATGTACATAGTACATACATACGCCAATGTCATACAACATTGAACTTTTATTCAAATAATTATGAAGATTTATCACTATTTTTGTTACCATGTGAAGAAATATTTCGAATAAATTTTGTAATTTTCGAAAGCGCTAACACAATCACAATTTACTTTATAAATTAACACATGGCATTTTTTGTATGAGTCAGAAAACTGGTTTTAGTTTGGTTTTTTCTTTTAAGCTTTTTATTATTTTTTTTTTTTGGGGGATTCTCTTTTTTTCCTTTTACGTATATACAGCTAAGCTATTAGCCTACAATATATTAATATACCAATATCTAGTTTAAATATTTAAAAATTTTTGGTACAGAAATTTTGGAATTCAATTTAGGTTATTCAATCCAAAGTTCAAAAAACTTAATAAGAAGCTTTCAAAAAAAGAAAAAAACACCATAAAATTTACCATTTTAGGGTATATTTTAGTCAACCTTTATGTCATTATTATTATGTAAATGATTTATATATTTTATATTATATACTATAATAGAAATTGTTGGATTATTGATAACTCTTATCATAGAAGGCCCAAAGTTGATAACATTCAATGATAAGTTTATTCAAGTTAATTAAAAATGCATTTTGTATTATTTTAAGTATATATATATTTGAAAGAAAATTACCAAGTTGTGTTAGTAATATAGAAACGATTAAGAAAATAGCTTTTAATGTATACTATTGCACGTATACCCATAAGATAGCAAAAGATATTACATAGATAGACTTGTGTAGGTTAACAAAAAAAAATATAGCTTTACTTACTTAAGAAGCGAGCGTTATGTATTCTTAATTTTCGAATAATATTGCATAATACTTTATTTTTTTTATATACATACATACATACATATATATTTTATTTTCTATAATATTAATTTTTAAAATCTCTTTTTTTTTCATTTTAGATAACATATTCTTTTTTAATTAGAAGCAAAAAAAAAATACCATTATAAAACATGGGTGTACCAGCTGGTGATGTCGAAAAAGGTAAAAAAATTTTCGTTCAACGTTGTGCTCAATGCCATACCGTTGAAGCTGGTGGTAAACATAAAGTAGGACCAAATTTACATGGTCTTTTTGGACGTAAAACAGGTCAAGCAGCCGGTTTCGCATATACAGATGCTAATAAAGCTAAGGGTATTACATGGAATGAAGATACATTATTCGAATATTTGGAAAATCCAAAAAAATATATCCCTGGTACAAAAATGATCTTTGCCGGTTTAAAGAAACCAGCAGAACGTGCCGATTTGATTGCATACTTAAAAGCATCTACTAAATAAATTAAATTTTCAAATTAATTTATTGACAAAAATTAACAAAAAAAAAATTAAAAAACATAAAAAGAAATTAATTTAAATAATTGTTAAGTAGTAAAAAAAAAATATATATTTCAAATATATATATATATATGTATAAATAAATTATTTTTATTTACGGATGCTGCCATTCCCATCGCGTAAAAATTTCATATATATATAAAAACAAATCAAGAACAAATGATTTAATAGAAAATTTACTTATTATCAAGAACTTTGTTGAATTGAAAAAAAACAAAATTTTTAAGTAATATGGTGTGTATCATAATTTCTCATACATTTTTAAGATATACAAAATATATATATATATGAATTAATTAAAGAAAAGGACATTTTTATTTTTTTTTTAATTTTTATTTTTAATATGTACATATAATATTATATAATTACTTTAATTATATAAATGAAACACATACAAACTGAGTTTGTAAGTATTAAAACAAAAAGAAAAAATAAGTAACTAATCAAATTTTACCCAAAATTTATAATAATTTTAATGGTTGATGCTATTCTGAGAAAAAATTAAATATTAAATAGCGTACACTAAAATTATTTTAACTAAAGTATTTGTTTATACTATTTTACAAAAAGAAAAACAAAAAATAATGAAGTAAATAAAATATTTTAAAAACACACCAAATGTAGAAATAATTATGTAAATTTATTTAATTTATATTTTACATATTAAGAAATTTTATTTTAATTTTTGTTCCTTTTTTTTTTTTTGTTTAAGTAAAGAAAATATTGATAACAAAAAAAAAAAAAGAAAATCGAGAAAACTGTAAAAAGAAAATTCAAAAATAAAAACGAAAAACCGATTCAAGAAAAACCAACAAAAAACAAAATGAGAAGATATTTTTCATTTTCATTTTTAATCTAAAAATAAAATCTTTTATAATATTCAAATCGTAAACATATATACATATATCTATAATGATGATATATATGTATGTTCTTCAATGATGATCCTCAATGCCAACAGACCATAGAAAAATATATGCATATAAAACCATCATATTCAAAGATTTAAATACAATAGCCAAAAATTAATGAAAAATTGTTCGGCCAGTCAAAAATAGTTTTAGAATTTGAATTTCCAAAATACCATATAATATAATATAAATTGAAATATGTGATTATCAGTAGTTATCACATAATATGATATAAAATTTAAAAACCACTTGCTGATGATTTTGCAATAAAATTTAAAGGATGAACACCAAAGGTTACAAAGATTTATTTAAAGTACGTAATTATAAATCTAAGAAAATCTGGAGAGTAATTGAAATTTTATTTACTTTAATGGCAGATGAACAATATTTTCCAGATTGCAGTTTCAATATTTGGCCATATAAATATCTGCAGGAATTAAAATTATGACTAGCTCTTATAACTGAATTAGTTTAATCAATATTTTTTTTTTGTAAGTATGTATGTAATTTATGAGTTTTGAGGATAAAACTTTCTTACACTTTTCCTTCAATTCCTTTTGAAGAGTATGATAATATCCATACAAGTATATTTTTATAATTAAAAATGTCATTATTTATAATAAATTTTTTTGTTTTGAAATTTTAGCAAGGAACATAATGGCAAGTAATAATATGAATATTCAATATAATGAAAGAAAATTTCAACTTGAAGAAAAAAATTTGGATGTCCTTATTAAATACTGGTAGTTTTCGCTATAAATAATAAGAATAAAATCTTTTATACCATCTAATTTGTGTACGCAAGAGATTTACCAGAAAGGATCATATAATTATTAAAATTATTTTACATATCTAAGCTTTAATTTTAATATCGTACATAAAACTATGTATATAATCATTCAAATTCTGTTAGTCGATAATCGCATCACTTGTCATGATAGATTATTATTCAAAAATTTTGTAATTTTCTTGGAAATCACAATGATTGTCAATGATATCCGAACATTTCAAGTGAAACGACTAACAAATTATGGGTAGTTGTATTCATATTTATAAATATGTAATTAGAAACTTATTATCTATATCTATATCTTCCAATTTGTAATTAGAAAAATATTTTAATTACATCCATAAATATTTTGAAATTACATTTAATATGAGGAACGTTCTTAACCGTATTCTAGTTTCAACTAGAATGTAAAATTTGTTGTTTACAATTTTTTTTTGTTTACAATTTTATTTCTTATTATATTTTATCTATTCTAACAGTTATCTTGTTATTTTCTAATTGAAGTCATTTAAAATTAAACATGTTTTTGTAAAAATGAATTTTGGAATCAATGTAATTATGAAGTTCTTTTTTTATCTTATATTTAATGTAAAATAAAATAACATCATCTTACAATTTAATAATAGGCGTAATACAATAAATTTTATTTACGCATTAATTTACAACAAACAAACTACTATTTTTTACATTATTAATAATTAATTTAAGCAAGAAATTGCTTTTATTGTAAACAACTTTTGTTTTTTTTTCCAAAATTGATAATATTAGACAACCAAAATCATTATTTATGTTAGTATATAGATATTCGTATAGTTAAATATAGTTCAATTACAATTAATTCATATTTTTAAATTTAAAGATTTCAATCTTATCAGATCTGAAATTATAAAAATTTCTTAAATTAAAATAATAGAAGCGCGTTCCAAAAACAACAACTACCTGTTTAATGTTCAATCATTTTAGTTCAATATCAATAATTAGTAAAACATTTTATATCTACATGATTATATTAGTGTATTTACATGTGATTGTACACAATTTCGATTAAATAAAAGTAAATGAAAATAAATTAATTGATTCATTGTAATTTTAAACAAGAATAAGTAAAGAAAAAAATATTTATTTTCTATATTTAAAATGTTTAAATCGAAATTTTGTAAAATTTTAATTTTCCTGTGTTTATTAAATTTAACTGTGATTCTAATAAAAGCAGAGGAAGCACAACACGTTACTAATGATGAATGGGAAAATTATAAAAAAGAATATAATAAGAAATATGATGATGAAGAAGATATTGCCAGACGTAAAATATATGAAGAAACTAAAAAGAAAATTATAGATCATAATATTAAATATGATGCTGGTGAAATATCATATGCATTGGGTATTAATCAATTTGCGGATATGAAACAAGAGGAAATTTCATTTGGTGTACCAATAAGTGATTTTGATTAATAATAAAAGACAAAAAAATATGGCGTGTTGGGTGTTAAAATATTCTTTTTCGAAATATTTTATTTTTGCCTTGTACACTTATATTTCAAAATAATTACGACATATACATTACATAATATTTTTGGAGAGTTAAAGAAATAAAATTTACATTACAGGAATTATTATTTTTATTTTTTTTAATTGTGCTGAAATGTGTTATAGTTAAAACAACTTGCTAGTGCCACAGTGAATTAGATATAGTTTCTAAATTTTTAATAGCTTTGATAGTGTTGATTTTCACTATCACATTAATATATCACTTTTCATTATCACATTAGTATATCACTTTAACAAAAAAAATTTTTGTAATAAATCCGATTTTAAATTAATTTGATTTTCGTTTATCACAAATTATTATCAAATCTTCATTAAAAATGTGAGATTAAAATTGCTTTTAATGTTATGCTGATTAAAGTTGTTTTGTGTTTTCATTATTGCAAATGACTAAAATAACATTTTATTGTTTCCTATTAATTTTGTAGAAATTATTTTATTAAAATTTTTTAAATTTTCTATAATAATTAAGATTTTTATTAAAATTATAATAGTTAAAAAATACAAATAATTTTCAAATCAATTCAGAAACAATAGAAATGTGAAATTTTAGTTAATTCACAATTATAAAACTCATCTAGAAAATTTCCTTTTTTTGAAAAACTTTGTTGATATTCCGCATGAATCTGTTATATTTTTACATTTAATTATAAGACGAAAACGAGTTTAGAACGATTTAATTCTACATATTTTTGAATATAATAATTAAATTTTTATATTTTTATTATTAAATTGTTATATTTTTAATTTAGATGCAGAAAAATGAGTCTTAAATACAATTATACTTCTAACAACATTCACAATAAGATTATTGTAAATATAAAAGAAATTAAAGAAAGTGAGCATTAAGTTTGTAAAAAGCTATCATAGTAAAGACAAAAACCATTGGTCAGCCATTTTTAAAAAGCACTTTTAATTTTCATTCAAAATTTAAATTTATAATATAAATTTATACTTTTCTGTTTTCTCTTTAACAAGTCAAAATAATTGCAATTATTCCGAAGCCTTAAATGAAAATTTTTAAAATTATTAGCCTTAAAAAAAGGAAGCTTATAAATGCGGCGCATCCTTTCTAAGGCAATGCCAACCATTGAAATTACCTTATGACAAAAACAAAATGTCATATTTGATATACAAAAATTAAATTTTAATATATAAAATTGTAGTTAGAAAATGTCCGTTTTCTCTTCTATTAAGCACAAATTTTTACTCAAATTTTCTTTGTACCGTAATTTCGTGAGTAGTATAATAATATTGTTGAGTAAAAATATTTGTATAACAGTTTCGTTCAAGTTATTTTCTTTTTTTTTTTTTTGTTTCTCTTATTAGCATTATTATAAATTTTAGGTACATTACACCTTCTTATGTAAAATGTAAAAAAGAAAAACCTCAGACTTTTTGTATGCACACAAAAATAAAAGAAAAAAAAAAACAAAAGCAAAAATAAGTATAGAGAGAATTGCTAGGAAAAATTTTAAATAGGACATTCACGTGCTTCATGCATGATACACGTTCAAAGTATTTTTTTTGCTTTTGATATTTTTTATTTTCGTTTTGTTTTCAGTTGAGGAAATCCTTAAAGAATTAGTATGTTTTGTTTGTTTACAATATTTTTCTCTGCTCATATAACTGTTAATATAGAAATGGTTAACCATGTTAATGTTATACTAATATGTACGGCGTACTTGTAGAGATTTTTCTTTTTGATCAGTTTTGGTTATTCGTAGGGAAAACCAAGGACAAAAAATGGGTATAGATAATTTTTTCGAATTCTTACTCACTGACTGATGCTGTTTTTTCTTGCTCTCATTTATTATAGGAGTGTATAACTCGAGTCTTCTTGTGATTATATTATATAGAGAAGTATTTTGCAGTAAAATTTTATTTGTTAGAATTTTAGGTATATGTACATTTATTTTACGTACACATTTGTTATATAAAATATTGTAATTTAGCACGTAAAATATTAATCTCTTTGATGGGTTTTTACGTTTCATTTCATATAACAGATTATAATTCTGTTATAAATATTCTATAGCAAAAAAAAAAAAAGTTAATGAATGCAAAATATTAATGGACGCTAAGAGACTAAGCATAATTTTTGAAAGGTCGTTATTATAATGTAATACTCATAAATTTTTCGTTTCGTGGTTTGTTTTGACTTGAGAATTTCAAATATGAGAAACAAACATTATTGAAAGGAGTGAGGAATTAAATAATTAAGTAACACATAACAAAGTAAGTTTTAAAAATTTTTAAAAAGGTGTTTGAGAGGACTGAGAATGAAAATTACGTGATTACAATTATTTAATAAAAATAACGTAGTCTTGATATTTAATAGACAGTTCAGCTTACAAGCTGCAATTGCTGAATTCTTTAGTAATGTAGTGTATGTGTAGTTTTACTACTCTATTATAGTAATATTGTTTATTATTTTTAAGTAACTAACATAACTGTTTAAGTATAACAAATCCAGAGCAAAAATCTACATTATGACTTCGACTATAAAACTGTAGTACAATTGTTTTGCTACACTATTCAGCCATTAAAACTCATAGAGATTGAATTCTGAAGTTTTCAGTTTTTAGCTCGGAGAAATTTTATTTTTTGAAAGTATACATCTTATTTTATCACATTATTAAGTTCATTCATCTACGACAGTCTATACAGGTAAAATATTTATATCAAAATGTAAAGTATTACAAAGTACATGTGTATGTATATATTCTACGTGGATGTACACATATGTATGCCATTTTTCAATTTAATTTTATTCTCATTTCAAAAGTGAGCTGTAATTTGTTGAGTGAGATAGCCAATTATAATTACAATCTTACTACGAGTGAAAATTGAAATACATAATATGATATGCATGTATGTAAAATATACATATGTATGAATAAAACTTTAAAACTTAATGGAGTAGAGCTATAAATAAATGTTATATTTGTATTATTATAAAAATAGAAAAGTTTTTAAAAAAAATCTTAGGAAAATACAATTAATTTTAGCAGCTGATTTTATTATTTTGTATGTGTGACTATTATTATATACATATACATATATTTATTATGCTTCAAAAAAAACAAAAGAGTACAATAACGTAAAAATAATATAAAAAAATTTTATCGTAAATTAGAATATACTTTAATAATGTAAATAATTTTTTCAGCATCAGCAGGGAGTTATTTACACCGTATCCGTATATATACACATAATATGTAGATATATTTTATTATAGATAAAATTTATATGTATATATTCATAATAAACACCTATGTATGTATATATAATTAAATTTCTTATTCTTTTTAGAAAAAATTCATAGTAATATGCAGCAGTTCATTGTCTGAAAGAATTAAGAATTTTAAACATTTTATTAAATAAAAATTTTAATTTTGGATAAACTCATATTTTGTTTATATTTTACCGAAGTGAAATAAATAAGGAAGATAAAATTACATACATAAATACATACATACATATTTACATATGCATATTTAACGTATTCGGAAGTTGAATTTTATATTTTATGCGTATATACTCGTATATTATACAAAAAAATATGAAGAGAACATTCACTTAATTTTTAAATGCAAATGAACTTTTCATTTCATGAAAATGTACAAAGATTTAACAAAAAAAAAATATTAAAAGTTCAAGGTCCATTTTGTTAATTACTATAAAAATTAAAAATTTTATTAAGTATAATAGTTATGGTGAACTCTAATAGTATAAACGTTATACTTAAATATTTACGTTATATTAGTACATACATTTACGGTTATGTTCTATATTAATTTATACAATATATTTAATTAATGATTGTATTATTTATGTTTGCAAATGGTTAGCGGAATTAACGGGTTAAATAAATTTATTTAATAAGTTGTCAGTAACTTGGTATTTTTCACTTCAGCGTTGTACTACTACACTCTACAATCGTACAAAATGTGTTCAAATATACAATTGAAAACAGTTAGACGATTTACGTTGACATTTACATAAAATACATACATATACGCACAAAATATTTTAATGTGTCAAATATGACAAATTTTGTAAAATGTACTTTTAATATGGTTCAGAATTAAATTTGTTAAAATAATTAAACACTTGAAATTCTACAATTACAATCATAATACAACCTAATTAATGTAAATCAATTTTGTTGAGAAAAAAATTACAAAAATTTAAATTACTCTGCTATCCAAAATGCAGTATTAATGTAAGACTTGCTACAATGTATCTGTGACCCATGTTGTAGGACAAAAAATTTATAGAATGTAGTAAGATCCGAATTGATAAGAGTAAGTTTCAACTACGCAATAAGAAAGAAAGTGGCAAAGTGAAAAAATCAACACTATTTTTTTACTGCATGACAAAACAGTATTGCCAAGATTATCGAATTAAAAAATTTGTTTAGCACTTTTGTGCCAGATTTAACGTATTAATATGTTTTTGAAATACTTGGTGACAAAATTCGTGATAAAGTGATAAAATGATCTAAAATACTTAAACTACTTAACATTTGTTTTTACAATGCAGTGGTTTTTAAAGTTTTACTTCGTTATAAATACTTTATTCACTGAATTTTAGATACGTCGAGGTTATTTCAAACATATTTTCAACATATCTTCTAATTATTTTAAATTTACAAAAAGGAAAATTGTTAAATTTTTGGTAAGTTTAGTTGTGTTGGTAACTTGATGTTTATTTAATTCATCCAAATTTATTTAAAATAAGTCATAGTGTAATAAAAATCGAATTTTTACAAAATTTTTTGCTTACCCAACTTCTTAATTTCTTTCTATCACAGTAATAAAATTTATTTTCCATATCAGTTTTTTTCTTTTAAATCAGGAAATTTCATCGAAAACTCAAATAAATAATGCCTATCGTATAACGCACTCCGTTTTTTTATAACAGAAACATAATAATAATTTATATGTATACCAGACCGCAGTGTATAATTTTTATCTTTACAACAGCTTTATGAGAACAATGCCTGCCTCTGAAAAATCTTATTTTATTCCTTTCTTTTTGCATTTTATTTCAAAATTTCACTCTCCTTTTCATTTTATTCAAAGATGAAAAAAAAAAAATATTTACAATAATTTTTCTTTTCTTTGTTTCCCATTTTCTCATTCTCTCTAAAATTGTATAACAGTTTTTATTTTTCATATTGTAAATACACATATACATGTATATAAGTATATTTGTGCCATAATAATCTTATCTTGAGTTAAATTTAAAAAGATTTTCACTCAAAAAAATTGTCTTTATATTGAGAGTACAATTTACTCAGAGCTTCATTAACAGTTTATAATTCGTACGCGAATAATATGGAAATCAAATCGAATTCGGTCAAATTTGATTGAAAAAAAAAAAACACAAAAAATAAAAAATAAATTTTAAACAAATTTATATACGAAAATTAATTTTATTTTGAATTACTTAAAATTTTTAAAGAAATTTTTGATTCTTTGGAAAATTTTTCGATATTCTTACAGAGCATTTAAAATAAGAATACTTTTTTTTTATTATACATACTTACTTGAAAAAAAAAAATTTGTGTGCCAAAAAACATTTTCGAATATACAAAAACAAAAAAATAAAATTTCAAAAAAATAAATTTTCAAAATATTTTGATACAGAAGTCATTCATATTAAAAAAATTAAATAATTTTTGAGTTCAATTTGCTTTTAATATTTAAATACAAAAAAAAAAGATTAATTTCATAAATTACTTATTAATATAAAAGTGTTATAAAAAAAAAAACAAGAATAAAACAAAAAATGGCTTTAAGGTGCGCTGGATTAATTTTAAGCAAAGAAATTTCATCTGGAATTCGTTCTGTTAAAAATGCTCGTCATATTAGCAGTACAGCTCCATTATTAAATAAAACATTTTTAGATGATTCCCCGAATGCTGTACTCGATAAAAGTATTTTGAATCGTTATAAAAAACTTTCAACACCAAAAGATAAAGTTCAAGCAACATATCTTTGGATTGATGGTACTGGTGAACATTTACGTTTAAAGGATAGAATTGTAAATAAAGTACCAAAATCACCAGAAGATTTACCAAAATGGCAATATGATGGTAGTTCAACATATCAAGCAATTGGTGAAAATTCTGATTGTACTCTAATACCGAGAGCAATATATAGAGATCCATTTAAACCTGGTCAAAATGATGTTATTGTTATGTGTGATACATATCAACCAGATGGTAAACCAACACCATCAAATCATCGTAAAGCATTAGCAGATGCTATGGAAAAAGTATTAAAAGAACATGAACCATGGTTTGGTATTGAACAAGAATATACATTACTTGATGTTGATGGTCGTCCATTTGGTTGGCCATCAAATGGTTTTCCTGGGCCACAAGGACCATATTATTGTGGTGTTGGTGCAAATCGTGTTTATTGTAGAGATTTAGTTGAAGCACATGCAATTGCATGTTTATATGCTGGTATTGATTTTGCTGGTACAAATGCTGAAGTAATGCCATCACAATGGGAATATCAAGTTGGTCCATCATTAGGTATGAAAGCAGCTGATGATTTATGGGTATCAAGATATATATTACATCGTATTGCTGAAGAATTTGGTGTTGTTGTTACATTTGATCCAAAACCAATGGAAGGACAATGGAATGGTGCTGGTGCACATACAAATTTCTCAACAAAATCAATGCGTAATGATGGTGGTATTAAAGCAATTGAAGCAGCTATCGAAAAATTATCACATAGACAAGAAGAACATATTAAAGCATATGATCCACATCAGGGTAAAGATAATATTAGAAGATTAGTTGGTAAATTGGAAACATCAAGTATTGATAAATTTTCATGGGGTATTGCAAATCGTGCTGTTAGTGTACGTATACCAAGAGGTGTTGCTGATGCTGGTAAAGGTTATTTAGAAGATAGACGTCCAAGCTCAAACTGTGATCCATATAGCGTTTGTAACGCATTAGTAAGAACTTGTTTAGTTGAATAAATTGAAAAAACAAAACAAAAAAACAAAAATATTTTTAAGCAAAAGAAAATTATTATATACTTATATAAATGTACTATAAAACTCAATTTATATAGTAATGCACATATGTATATATCCAAATATATTTACATATATTTATATATATATATATATATATGCATTTTATATATTCGCATAATGTTTCCAAGATATTATCAATGTTATCCAAGAATTTGTCATTTTAAGTACACAAACATATACATACAAACTTTAATTAATTTAATATTCAAAAAACAAAATTTTTATATAATTTGTCATATTGAAATTTTTCCATGTGATCATTTTATTAAAACTTAAACATATTAATTAATTATATCATATAGAAAAATAATAATGTTGTATACTTATATATAAGAAAAATAAAATTATTTTTCTAAATAAATGCACATATACCAACTATTTACCTGTAATTAATTTAACACTCTTGAAAATTAAATATTAATCGAAAAGAAAAATAATTTTTTTAATAAATGTGCAAATTACATATATATAAATTATTCCATTAGATTGTATATTTTATTAATATATTATTAAATATTAATTGTTTAATAAATGTGTTTTAAAAGAATTCATAAATATCGTAATGCGTATATCGTAAAAAATAGAAACCATTTATATATGAAAAAAATAAAATTTTAAATAATTAATCTATTGGAATTTACATTGTATGTGTCAAAAATTCAAGAATTGTAAAAATTAAAATAAGTATATAAGATTTTTTTTTAGAAAAAAAATGATTTCTTTTCTTTTTTTTTTAATTAAATAAAAAAATTATAAAATAATATTTAATAGACTATAAACGATTTAAAAACAAAAACAAACAACACAAAAAAACCAATTTTAAATTTAAGTTTAAATTTAGGAAGAGATTTTGCTTCTAATTTTTTAATTTTCAATTTAATAAATTTTTTTTTTATTTTAATTTTATTTTCAAATATTTCGTATTTTATTGTAGAAAATAAAAAAAAAGTTGTTAGCTATTTTGCACAAAATTTCATTATTTTGTTTTGTTAATTCTTTAGTTTTTTTTTTTTTTGTAATATTAAACATTTTTTTTTATTAAACATTTTGTATACGTATATTATTAAAGAAAACAAAAACACAAAAGCATATGAAAACAATAGTTTCTAAAATATTTTTATTATTATTTTTTTAAATAAAACAAGAAAAAAAAAACAAGGATATTTGAACTACATATTATATAATAAAAAATTTGTATATTTTTGACAGTATTTTTAAGAAATTATAAAATAAAGAAAAAATTCACATAAAATAATAATAATATAAAAAAAATAAATATAAATAATTGAATGTTAAAAATATTGTTAAAGTAAAAATGAGAGAAAAAAAAACAAAAAAAAAAATATTTTGAAAAAAAAAAAATAAATTTAATAATTTTCATAAAATTAAAAAAAGAAAAATATGTAAAATTGTTTTTTTATTTATTTTGAATAATTTTTGCAGAAACGTCACGAATTTACGATACGTCATGAATTTACGATACGTCATTTATAAATTTGGAATAATACAACAGGTGTTTTTTTTCATTAATATTCAATTCGATAATTTGCCAAATTGGCTATATCAATAAAATGCCAAATTTTTGATTTTCTACGATACAAAAAAATAATTCATTACAATTAATGTGTTTACATTTTTATTTTATTAATATATTTATTTAGTTTTATTAATAATTCGATTTAATAATACGCTCTTGTAAATTTTATTCGATTTTTTTGAATACCCTAAGAATCGAAATTGTAATTTAATATTGTTAATAATGCTGATATCAATTTACAAATGTCAATTACTGAATTATATATCTGCCATGTCGATTATTATTACAATTCCGATGTCATATAGGGGTTTATTATTTTTTTTTTTTTAAATTATTTAATTGGAGTTATTTTAAATATAGGGAATAGTGGATGCAATGACACCTTACACTACTTGAAATAACTTATAAACTTTGTTTTGTAAATTTTCATTATTAAAATTTATATCGTGTAATTCGATTTTCTATTCGATTTTTTATTATTATTATTATTATTATTTATATCGATATATTTAAATATGAGGTGCTCATTGCATTAATGACGTATCCAACATTTTTACAAAAATGAGTTCTTATATTCAATAGAGCTATAATGGCCTAAATTTTTCTATATTTTCAAAATATTCAACTTATCTTCACTCTATTTTGACATATGTAAGTTCTTTTTTGCCTTTTCAAAAATTTTCTTCAAAATTAAATATTTTAATATTTTAAGCACTAGCAAGTAGTACCACTAATGTATTGAGCGCGCCTCATATATAAAATTTATTTGAAAATAGGCCAAAAATTTACTTACTAAAATCGAATTACCATAAATTTTATAATTAAAAAAAAAAAAAATAAAAAAAAATTTCAATGGCGAAACAAAAACTTAATAAAATTTCTTGTCTTGTTAACCTAATTAATTTTATTATCTTATAAAAAAATAAAAAAAAAAAACAAAATGTTTAATAAAATATTTTAGCAATTAAAATATACCCTTAAGTTCGATGAACTTTTAAGACCTTCTATCAACCGTATATCATCTACATACATAATTAAAAAATACAAAAATAAATTTGATAACATCTTTATACAAACATGACGTTAAGAAACATCAATAAAACTAAAAAAAAAATTAATATATTTATGTATGTACATATGTATTTTGTGAAGTGAAGAAATTTATTTGATAATAAAAAATAGTTTTTATTGCAATTATAAAATAAAAATTTCATTTCATTCGAATAATCCATGGGAAAATTTTCAATCGCAAGAATTTTTAATATTCGCAAAAAATGAACCGATTCAAATTAAATCAGCTGATTTGGTAATATATTTTTCCGTTATTTTGTAGGTAATAATCAGCTGTTTTCATTCATGAATAGAATTTTTTTTCTTATTTGTTTTCATTTTGTTTTTTTTTTTTATTAAAAATACTTTTTTTTTTCTTACAAATTAATTTGAGCAATATTTTTAAATTATTTTTACTACCTACAATAAAATTTATATGTTTGTATGTATATACATTTTTGCAATAATTTTGAATATCTTAATAAGCAAAAAAAAAATGAATAATTTTTTTATGCTGCTAATTTTTCGCTGAAATAAGTCGTTTGGCACTTACGTTAATTATAAAAGAAAAAAAAAATTAATGCAAAAAAATTATTTTTTGGCGGAAAATGGAAAATAAAGTTTGATTTTTCCGTATTGAATACGAAAAATTAATGAATTTACAATTTGAAAAATTTTTATAAACAAAAACGAAAGAAATTTTCTCAAATTAATCTGTAATTATGCGCGAATAATGGCGTTATTTTAATGCTATATAAACTGAATTTCAGCGAAAAATATTTCGAGCTTAGCGCAATCTAATCTTGTACCAAAAGACTATTTTTCATTTAATTCTTATGTAAAGAATGGGGTTTTTTTATTTGATAATGCAATATGCTTTCGTATTTCTAATTTAGAATTTAAATAACTTAAGAAAATCGAAAAAACCTAGCGGCAAAAATTATAAATTTGACGATAGCATAATAAAAAGTTTTTATAGTTATACAAGTTCTATGGTTTGTTCATATATTTTTTTTAAAGTTTATTTCTATTTCAGAATTTTTCTATAAAAATAATAGCAAAATTTAAAAGAAACTTGCTCAAATAAATCCTCTGAAGTTTCATCTTAACAAATCCAACATCTTAACAAATCTTAACTTGCAGTGCATCAACGAGGTGTAAACACTCTCGTATTCAAAGCTCAACTGACATAGGATAAAAAAATTTCTTTTTGCGTAAAATAGACTTAGGGTAGTTTTGTTCTAAACAGGCAATTAGAATAGTGTATTTATGCAAATTGATAGCTATTTAAAAAATATTTGTTAGAAACAAACACATTTTACACATATACATATGTGTGGTTATATCGCATCAAATGTGTAAATGTGTATATGCATATTAAGCTTGATAAATTCAAATATTTTATTTATGCAAGTAAATAGGAATAAAAAATACGGAATAATTTATTTACCATTCTTCTATATTTTTTTTTTAAGAATAAAATAATAAAAAATTTCAATTACTTTACCTTAATTTAAAAAAAAAAAAAAAAAACAAAATCTATTTTTGAATTGTAGCTCTTGAGTATATTTGCTCTTAAAAATAAAGCTCTTAAATTTTCTAAGTACCTACTTAAACTTATTCGTACATACATATATACATAACCAGTATATACAATGTGGTGTGTATACCTTCATGGTAAACATATTTTTAACAGAAATTTTGAAGGTCATTCTAAGATTTTTTCTATATCTCTTTGAACCTTTATGAAAAAGCAGTAGAAAATCTACATTTTATATAATATCCTTATATATACAAAATATTGATATATAGTATATGTATGTATACATGTATATATGTGTATAAAATTATAACAACTGCTGTACAATATACACCACATAATATAAGAAAAAAATAGATAGAATAAATTTGTAATTTTGCGCACATTTTGTATATAACCTTTTTCCTTTTCTTTTTGCGCCCTTTATGAATTTATTAAGAATATAAATTTTATTTTATTTCTCCTATTTTCGAATAAGATACTTTTGAATGCCATTTAGATAGAAAAGAAATTTGATGCTATTCGCGGAGCTCATTACAATATGTCACCTTTGTATGTATATATTTGTATATATATGTATATATATATACGATATATGCGAATTTTAATGCTAAGAGACTCAAGAAATATTATAGCTGTTTAAAAATATATGTAAAAGTATGTGTACAAGTTTATATAAGAGTAAAATTTCATTTAAAAGCAAGGTGCAGATCAAGTATGTACATACGTCTATAATTTTATGTTTCAAATGCTTTATGAAAATCCTTGAATATCAAATTTAATATGGCAATTATTTTATAAAATTAATTGAATACAAGTATATACTTAATTAAATTTTCTTTATTTTCATTCGAATACATACATACATACTCGTATATACGTACGATATATGTACATTTTAAATAGCAATCGGATCACTTAATATAGATGAATAGGTGTATTCAAAAAATTTGTTTAAAAATTGAAATAAGATCTACTTAGTCTGGAAAAATCTTTATGAGTATAAAATTATCTTATAATTTTAAAAATTTGTCTAAGAGATAAGTATTATACAAATCAGGTTGTCATAATTGATATACATTTGATCTCAAGTATTTATTTGCAATTGATATCTTAGTATATACTTGCTTAAAGTACAATTGGAATTTGCCGCGGCTCCAAAAATATTTGCAAATTAATGAGCCATGCCATATCTATTTACGTTGAGGTGTTTTTGTAGAATATAACACTTGTGATATAATATAAATATTACATTTTAATGCACAAATATATATAAATATAATATTACGGTTTTGTAGTTTACATATTATACAATATAACAATATTTTATTAAAACGATATAAGAGTGATATACATATTTGAAAAATTTAAACAATTCAGCAATAATTTAACAATTTTCACTATTAGCTGAATTGTTAACTGTAATACAATTTTAAATTTAGGGAATAAGTCTCTGATTTTAAAGTTGTATTACAGTTTTCTTATTTTTAACATTTTAACGTAAATATATAATAATTTGACATATACATACATAAAAATTTTCCTTAACTTCAAAATTGCATTAATACGATTTTTCTAAATTATTCAGCTTATGAGTTTTAGTTGCTGAATATCTGTTATAATATAGTATTATACGAGTACTATAATTTCGAAAACGTTGGCTGTTTCTTAAGTTTTGAATTTTTGTATAATATGAAAAATTTCTAGAGGTAAGCCTTTTTTTCAATATGCCTGCAAATATAATATACTTCTAATTGTAGTTTACGTCATAATTGTATTAATAATGTATATGTACATACATATTTATACATAATGTATACAAATGTATTTCAACTCTTATCAAAAATATTCTATTTACATTAATATTTTTGAAAAACTTATTGCAATTTTGCTAAAAATTATTAGTAAAATTGTATAACATACTTCATATAAAATAAAATATAAGTATAACAGTTATTTAAATTAAAATGAATATATATACATAACGTACATTTATAATGTGTGTATGAAAAATGCAATGAATTTCTATAATATTTTCGCCTGATTGATTGATTGATATGCTTCAAAACAAAATATTAAAACCACAAACATGCTTTAACACCAAAATATACACATTGATTAAAATATCATCAAAACTTTTATTATAAAAATGAATGTTTGTAATATTATGTACATTATGCATTTATGTATGTATGTGTTATGAAATTATACATATGTGTATAACAATGGTATAATTTTATTTTCAACTTTTTATTCAAGTTTAAAACAAAAAATAAAAAACTTTCAATATGTTTTCTTGTCAACACGTTTTTATATATGTACATACTCGTACATATAAATAATTAGTATAACAACAGTGCAACTGTTGAACACGTTTCGAACGTATGATTTTCTTATTTTTTTCTGATTATAAAAAATAAATGTGGTAGCTAGAGCTATTTTGTATTTTGATTGTTTTCAGATATGCTTGCATACATATGTATAAACATACGTAAGTATATATTATAGAATTCTTAAAAGATTTAGTTCAGAAATAAGTTTATGAAAACCCTTCATTATTGTATTAGTAGTGCTAGTATGGCATAAGACTATATTATAAAATGTATATGTACGTGTTATAATTTTTCAGAAACAATACGTTAATAATCTGATTTCATTTATAGTGCAGTAACGTGACGTGTATATTTATGCATAGTTAAATATTTTATTGACAATGACAGGAGTAAGTGATAAATTTCATATTGAGTTTATAATAGGTATGTTATTTATTTATTTATAATTATAACAAAAAATTTGAAGCAAAAATTTTTTGACTTCATACTTCAAAATCATATCAACAAGAAAATTATCATTTATAATTTACATACACATACATTCCTGAATAAAACCACAACTCAAATTTTCTTTTCAATAATTTTGACCCATTTTCAACACCTCTTAGCATATATATTTTTCATCTTTTGATGGATAAACAGGAATGTCTGTCAAGAAAAACAAGAATATCGTAATATAATAAGTATTTCACGTTCTGTTTACATTTTCAATGTTCCCTAAAATTTCTGGAGATGATTTCGACCGAAATTTGAACTAACTATGTATGTATATTTAAGCATATTTATTTACTTAAATACTTATAATAGACATTTAGTTAAATTTTACTGACGTTTATAGTTATTGCTAATTGTATTGCATGCAATAGCACCCTTATTCAACACAGTCTTTTTTTCGTATTAAATTTCGAATGTCAAAATTTTAAAAGAAGAAATTTTCGGCAATTATGTGAAATGTACTTAAAAAAATGGTTTTTATGTAAGATTTCTGTTGGTCTCACTATCTATTCATATGTCGTTTTATATGTCAATTTGTGACGTTACGGAACTTTAAATTCTTTAAATAAAAAATTAAAAAAAAAATACTTCATTAAAATTTTCACGTTTTTCACCAATTATTCTCTCCAAAAGCCAAAAACGAGTAAATCTACATATAACCAAGTCTTTCGTATTTCGAAAATATTCGAAAATCTAATCTGATTGAATATATTCGGTAAGGTGGTGTTCACACCGTTTTCACTTTGTTAGTATTAGTTTCATTTTGTATTTTGATTTTAATTTTGGACTTCTTTTTCACTTTTATAAAAAATTAAAAAAAAAAAAACAAAAAATTTTATTCATAAATTTAAAACCGGTTTTGTTTTATTTCCTTTCCTTTTTGAAATTTTAGTTTCTATGAAAGACACGACTTTCATTATGGCTTTTGTAATATTTTAATATCGAATTTTTTATTTTTCTTTTATTTTCTACTTTATATATATCGTATAGGTAGGTAAGGTAAGCAATATTAATACTTGGTGATTTTTTTTTTGTTTTAAATTAAAACAAGAATTTTAGCTCCATTCGTTTGAATTTCAGATATTTTCAATTGTAGGGTTAACAATGGAAATTTGAATTGTAAGTTCATTTCAGTTTTCTCTTAAGTGCGAAATTTTCGAATTTCTGTATTTATTTCAGAATTTATTAAATGTAGATAATATTAATATACCTTTTGTGAAATTTCTCTGAATTTCATTCGAAACATAATCAAGTCTTACGCACATAGATTTTCATAAAGTTTGTAAAGTATTTTGATTACAATAAGCGTAATTAATATTTATTCTTTATTTTGAAAATTACAAATAGCACGTAAACACTTAAAATGATCAAAATCCTTAAGTGAGAAAAATTGTATAACATTTTACTTTTAATTATGCCATATATTATTTAAAAATTTCTCTTATAAGTAAAACATACTAAATAGAAACTAAGTACTCAGGGTGGCTATATATTTATATAGGGTTAATTATTGCCCTCTTGTTATTTTGTATTCAAAAAATATCATAAATATGTCAAGGTCAAAAATTTCTCCACAAATGTATGAAAACATTATGTATGTTTGTGTATGTTGTAGATAAAATATTAAAAATGTAAACAACCTTGCTTTAAAGAGAGAAATTTTGCATATTATTGTGTATTATGCGAAAATAAATAATATTAATAAATTTTACTATACTAACTATAGTATTTTAACTATACATTATAAATTTTATGATGTAACGATGTAAAGTAGTTGTTGACAAATTACGTTAAAAGTTAAAATTTCAGTAGTAAGTTTTATCCTTGCAGCAAATAAGAAAATTTTCTCTTTTTCAAATTTGAACTGAGCATATTTAATTAAGCAAGAGCTGAAGTTTTCTTCTGAACCACGTAGTTTAATTGCATTGAAGCGTATTTAATTGCTCAAATTTTGAAGTAAACAAAGTAACTTCAATATCATTTCACCTAGTATTACTTAATGAATTGTTGTCAACTGTCATAAAACTTATATAGAAGTTAAAGATCACGCTATGCTCTAAACCTTTGTGTGAAACTAACCTGTTCCCTGCAAATTGATGCTGTAAGGATCAAGGCCTGAAAGGCGGTCCTAAGAAGACATAGAGAAAATCATAATTGTTGTTAAGAACCATGTTGAAGAAAAGGTGTTGGAAGATTTTTTGAAAAATGGGGTCAAAAATTCAAATTTAAAAAAAAAATGAGTATTTGAATTAATAAAACGAAATAAGATAGTTGACCAGTGACAGATTACAACTGACAGCTGGTAAATGACAGGTGACAGTTCCCATGTGATAGGTGAAAGATGACAGGTGACAGTTGACAGATGACAGGTGACAGATGACAGATGACAGGTGACAAATGACAGTTCACAGGTGACAGCTGACAGATGACAGTTCAACCTGTCAACCCTGTAAACGATTAAATGCTTACTTACACTCTTATGATTTTTGAAAAAAAAAAATTCATTTTGGTAGAACAAAAATTTGCATTGTTTATATTTTATTGCAACATGTTGATTTTCACACATAGATATCTCTACATAAATATAAATGTTAGCTTTACATTACGTAATATATAAAAAATTCCAATATGTAAATTATAGAAAAATTCTATTAAATTAACAAATAATAAAGAAAAAAAAAACACATTTTACTGACAATAACATTACATACACATGTAATGCATGTACACACCCGCATATGAAAGTAAATACATATATGTATGCATAAACGTAATTAAAATATTTTAAAACAATTTATAAAGCTTAACTAATTGAATAATAAATATGTTTATATTATGCTTTTCAACTAAAATTAAAGGTGTTGAAAACAAAAATTATAATTAATTCGTCTTAATTACAAAATTGATTTTACGTTAATGCGATTGTAACTTATTAAGGTATTGGTTACGTTCAATTAAAGATACATAAATCGATACGTGATTTGACATATTATGGTTACTTTTTTGGTTAGGACTACGTTTTCGATTTGTGTTAAAAAATTAACAACAATTGATGTCGTCTTGAATGCCAAATAATGCCAGTATTGTTCATATTTTTCATATCGAATGCATTGCATTGAAAGCAACTGTCATATTATGTATGTGTCCGAAATTTATTTTTAAACGTTTATGTCATTTATTATTCAAAAACTTTGAATGAAATGTAATTGTTTCCATCGGGCCTAAAAATAGGTACATATGCACCTACATCCTTTATGCATATCAATTTATTTTGTACATCAACGTTCATTAATTCACAACGTTTGCAAAAGCATAAATTTGATACTGAATATTATGTAGCGTCAACGTTATTTGCAAGAAAACAAGTTTTATTTTTTTTTTTTGTTTTTCATTTTTTCTTTTGTTCAAATTATAACATGTTCAGAGAGGGAAGAAAATTTTTGTTTATAATAAAATCTACATGATATTTTACTGATATCAAATGATTGATTTGGTAATAAATGAAAAAAATAAATAGGTTATTCTTTCTTATATTTTGTTATATATACATACACACCTACTTATAAGATTGAAATGATTTTGCTTTCATCATTGTTTTTCTAAAAAAATATCTATATGTAATGACATGCGTCACATCAATATTTTTGACAAATTATTCCACTTTGTATGAATTAAACTAAACATAATTTTAATAACATTAAACGATTTTGTTATAAATTATTTGTTATGAATTTGTCTAAAAGAAATTGCAGCGTAATTTTAGACTTTAATATTAAATAGATAAAGTTCTTAAAGTTATATTTATATAGATTTTATGTGCCACATGCCCATTATTAAATATAATTCTGAAAATCCTCAAATTTTTCATATAATTAATAATAACTCTAAAATTAACCGAAAAATTGATAAATTATTGAAACCCTAGGTCAATAAAATATTTTCTGAAGAATGTCAAAATAATAAAATTTTTAAAATTTTTTAGGTTAAGTAGGTTTAATTATACTTATTTAAGATTAAATTGATAATATTATAATGACATAATCAAATATTTTAATTGCATACTTACTTAAATTAATATTTTATTATATAGCTAAGCATTGTATTCAAAATATAAAATAAATTTATAATGATTATTAAAAATCTGGCAATTGAAATACCTTTTAATTTTAACAATGATTGTATATTATACATATATAATTAAATTATCTATAGAGTGTTTAATTATCAATTTTGAAATTTAAGTATATTTGAAAAAATTTCCCAAAAAATAAAGATAATTAAATATAATTATCTTATCTTTAATATTTTAAATTATAACAATATTAAATTTAATTGACATATCCTGTAATATACGTGAATGCATATATCACAATTTATGAGTGATAAGATTTCTTTCAAACTGTGATACACATAGCCTGTATACTATTGTATATACATAATCTTACAATTTATGGCAATGACATTATGCACTTGAAGTATTCTATTCTAAACAATAGCTTAAGAATTTCAATTTCGATATTAACAATAATTTTAAATCGAATTTTATAATAAAAAAATTTGAAAAAAAAAAATATTAATATCACTTTTTACTCTTTTATTCATGAATATTGTTATTGATAAAATCGGTATTTAAATACTGTTATATATTTTAAGATTTGTAAAAAAATTTCAATTTTAGATTAAGAAGGCAAATATATTCATATAAGTATACGTATTTTTCGAGATTAACTACTAGTAAATTTTTATATTGACTTGCTGGTGACATATTCAATTATTTATTAATCGATTTTAATTAACATTTTTTTGATATGTAGCAATATTATATTTGCAGATTCTTATACTACACTTAACAATTTTTAATTTTCTTTAAATCGGTTGCGGGGTAGATGCTTTATTTGTGCCCATGTTTTCTACCTTCCAACTCTACATTTACCTTGTGGATTCCGCTCTAATGCTTGATGATATCGCAGCCTTGTTCTTATATTTGTAGTAAAGTGGACTTTTCACTTGATAACTCGCAAAGCTTAGCAATCGTTTTTCTTTTTGGCTAGAAGGCTATTAATAACTTCTATTAAATTGGCTAGAAGACTATTAATGCTAGCATAATTTCCGTGCCAAGTCTCACTCTTATACAACAGCATCGGCTTTATGCAAGTCCCGAACAACCTTAATTTCGTTTTTCTCCTCAACCCGGTCGCTCTCCACACAGATCACATTCTTTCAATTGCTGCTCTAGCCATCCTGATTCTATTCAAGATGTCCTCTTCTGTACCTCCCTGCGTAGTAATTATACTACCGAAGAAATTAAATTTATTTACATCTTCTATTGTTGAGTTATTTAATTCGAATTGGCCCATATTTCGGTTATTTATTCTTGGAGACTTTATTTTGTTTGTATTAATTCGGAGTGCAGCTCTTTTTGCTCTATCGTGCAGGAGATCGAAATTGGCTACTTAACAATAATATGTTCCCATAAAATTTTAAAATCATTTACAAAATAGAACATGCTCCACCTTCCTTATAAAAACATTAACAATAAACACAATGGCATTTAAAAATGCAATTCTTGTAGTAAAATAGAGTCTTGGAGTCTTTTTTCAACAAAGAAATCGCAAACTGAAAATACGTAAAACATGATAATATTTTCTGTTATATTAAGAATAAATAATTTATTTTTTTGATTTCCTTTTTAAAATTACAAAAAGATAATGTCATTATCATTTTATTTTAGACTTTTATATGTAGTGTTGCCACATATTTATAGATATAGTATACAATGTACATATACACAATACTAGTTTGATATGCTCTAAAAATTATACAATTTTTTTATTAATTAATTATTCATTTTAATATTGCAGAATGCAAATGCAAATTTTATTGATAAAAAAAAAATTAAAAATATATTCAGAATTTTTTATTTATAAATTATTGATATGTATATTATGTACGTAGTAAGTATGTATGTATGTAATCAAAAAGTAGAGCGAAAAAATAAAGATTATTGTTTATTATTTTCATTTAATGTGTCAAAAGAAAGCAGGAAATTGAAAATAAAAAATTAAATAAAACAAATAAAAACATTTATAATCCTATCATATTTTTTAATACATATTACAAGGCAATCTTCCGCCACCTAACGTATGTATGTATACGTAGTATGTGAAGTTGTGCTTTATGTGAAATTCAATTGAATTGCATTGATTGTAAGAATATGTTGAAAACATATTGTAGATTAATAATTAATTTGATAATATAAAAGCTACCATTTTACCTAGTATATTATAAGTTGAATAGCTCCGTCTGACGACAAATTTGTACAACAATGATTTCCACATTGGTTTTATCCCGTTTTGACATTGTCTTATTGACATTGTTAATTTTTTATGAAATAGTGCGTCTCTTCTTGTACTCCTGGCTGAAAATTAATTTTAAAAATATTCAAATGCAGACATACATACTTTTAGTACTATAAATTTGTATAATAATACAAATTTATTTTTAAGATTTTTAATTGCAAAACATTTTGTATTTCACTATAGTAATTGGAATCTGAACAGTTTATTTACGTTTTCTTTATCATTGCTTTTATATAGTTTAATGTGACATACAGAAAACAATTTTTGTAATTAAACAATGAAACTACTTTTTTTGAGTGGCGCTGTTTAAAATCAAAAAACTTGACACTCATTAGCGCCACTCAAAAAAATAGATTGTATGGGACTGTTTACACTAGTAATATTATTGAAATTTTTTATGTTATTCGCATTTCAACAAATAAAATTAATATACATACGTATATGTAGATATTTATTAAGTTATTAATTTACAAAGAAATAAAGAATATTTCTTAAATTGCGTGCTATGTGGAAACAAAGAACCATTATACACATTTCTTTATGTCTTAATTCCAGTACTAAAATTTAATTTTAATATCAAAATATGAAATGGGTTAAATGAACAAGAATTTAATTTTTTTTTTCTTCAAATCTTATTACATTCACACATGTCTTAAATATTGTAAGAAAAAATTGAATCATTGTGATGACAAAATCATAAAAAACGGAAACTCTTACACAGTGCTATTGCATCTAGTGCGATCATGTTTGCTGCACGATTTTTTCTTTTCTAATAAGCATACACGTGTAAAATTTATTCGAATTTCAAAATAGTTGTCATCAACACAAATTAAACTTTCATATTATATAATTTTAATTGAATTAGTATAATTATAACCAAATTTTCCACACTCTTATTATATATATAAATAAAAGAATATTATAAATAAAAGAATATTATAAGTAAAAGTGTTAATTTTCTGTGTTTTTTTGTGTGCTAAATACGTCAATACTTTTTAAGTACCTAAGTTGTGATATGCATATGTATGTATATATGTATAACATAGATCCTATCTTTTAAAATTTATCATCTGCACAACTTTAATTTCTGAACAAAGTAGATTGCAGATTAGTTCGACTATTAAAACAATTGTCGACGCTTCTGACGTTCTATTTTCAATTTAAATAAAATTAATTTTGCATCTTAAAATTCGCATTATTTTAAAAATAAAATAAGAAAATCTTGAGAATAGCTATAGACAATTTGAATTTTATGAAATTCAAATTGTCAAACGTGATGAATTCTTTTATACATTCATTTTGTCAAAGTTGATAAATTTCGCAAAAAAAAAAGATCAAAATACACCAATTAATAAAATTCGTGATTTATGAACATTTTAATTTGAAATAATTTATGAAGTTAATGACAAGGTCGAAATTTTCTTTGTAAATTTAGAAATTAAATGAATTTTATACACATATGTATACATACATATGTACATGTGTACATAATTATTTTAAATTCTAATTATATTTTAATTTTAGCTTCTTAACGCATTTTATTTGTTATTTTATTGACAAATTTTTCAAAGTCAATCTAAACATACACACTTAAATTGTTTTAATTTAAAGATTTTTAAAATTTTTCAAATAGTATGCAATAATTTTTCAAATTTGAGTGAATATACTATTATTGGAAATTTGTTGAAATCGGAATTGTAATTAGTTGAATGCGTGGTTGCAGTTCTGACTGCGAGGAATCTCATTATTTAAAATTGCACTGCAATAGAACTACTAAAGCAGCGCTACATATAATATAAACAAAAACTCTGGTGTCTAAAAGTTTAACCCTATATTATATTTAAATAATAAATTCTCTACTAATTGGGGGTTTGAATATAAAAGTAGAAAAAAATGTTATGCTTTCGATTTGACAGAAGATATTTTGTAGTTCTACAAAACCGGAATAATTTTTGCAGCAAACTACAAAAACGTGCTGCTATTGTATAAATCTTTGTTAGAACTGAAAACGCGAATTGAAACTAACACTGTATGAATGCAGAATTCAGCTTACAAAAGCCACTTGTTGAATTGTGTATTGAAACGTTATTGTAACAATTCCCAAAAGAGCATTATATTCAGAAATTACTCCCAAACATTCCGTACCAGCACTAAAGTCTGGTTGTCCTCGTATTGTATGATAGCGAATTTTCGTAAATTTTCCTTAGAATTTCTAATACTAGAATTATATTATACTCTAAATATTGTCAAGAATCGACGCGTGCTGTAGAGCTTCTTAAAATTCATATATTCAAAATTAATACCAAATATTTGTACGTAATTAAATCGGGATGTAGCCAAACTACGAAATATGTATAAATATGTACAATAAAATTAATTTTCATATTTGGTGTTACGTAAGTGTTTTTTTTCTCTAAAATTTGAACAAAAACAAAAAAAAAAACGATTTTAACAAAACTCTATTGTCATATCCTATTAAAGGCTATATACATATGTATAAGAAGATCCAATTAATAATAATATTTAAAATATCCATTCATTAGAATTAATAAAATTTTTGATTGGAATATTTAATGATAATAACAACCCATTTTTTGAATATTAAATAAAGTTTTGTTTTTTTTTATATCCATTTTATTTATTTTATGTAAAACATAAAACTTGTTCACTAATAAATTGTTATAATGGTTCAACTATCATAGCATTTAATAATTTATGGTCGTGTTTTTATAAGAATATTGATTTTGCTTTGCTTATATTGTTTGAAATTAAAGCGCCATATATAAAAAGAAGAAAAATAAATAAAAAAAAAAAATTAGAATTAAATAAAATGCTAAAATTACGCTTTAATTGAGTCCAGCAGAATTTTTAATTAACTTTAATCTACATAGAAGAAAAAAAAAAATAAAAATATAAGAAGGGGCTGAAAATAAAAATAAAAGGAATTTTTAGTAAAATCATCCATCAGAATATGTACGTGGTTGCTACAAGTGGTTTTAGAAATTTTTCCATTCTAAATGTTGAAATACAAAAATAAATATATTTACATACATATATAATATGTAATATATGTATGTATCTATGTACATTTAGAGCACAAATAGAGAAGAATTTCTTAGGTTTCAATTTCAATTTTCCTTTCATCTTATTTCATTTCAGTTTATTAATTATAGTTAATCAGTGGCGTAAATAACTATAATTAAAGAAAGTATAATTTGTAAAATTAATAAATCATAATAAATTTAAATCTTCATCTTCATTTTATATAGCTTGTATTTAATTCTAATATAAACATTAGAACTGATAACCGCGACTAATTGACTTTTGAGAAATTTCTTTCATTCATGCTTGTTTTCACATAATCCTGCTTATATTACTGTAATGTACACTTGATCCGTCAAATACCATTTTGTATTGGAATATTACAATTAAATCAGATGTATACGTATAAGAATGTGAGATTTTTAGTTTTTAAATGGAATGCCATTTTAGAAGAGGACCCTTTTATACATGGGGAGTAAAAATTATAACACATAAATTTGACTATAAAAATATGAGGTCATCTACCGGAATAAATTTATGTAACTATTCTTTTAACGTACTACTGAACTTGTGTAGTCTCATGAGGTTGAAAGTGTTATACTCCCAAAGTGTTATACTCCCAAAGTGTTATACTCCCAAAGTGTTATACAAAAGTGTTATACGCTCAGAGAGTACTTTTAAATGAGTTGTAATTATTACTGCTGCATAAGTTTGAAATAAACATGTTAGAAAAAAGCACTTTACATTATATGTTATACATAATACCCATCACAATTTTTCTTTTAATACACTGTGTAAGTATTATGTACGCTTTCATTATATGTATCTGTAAATAATATAAAAAATTAATTACATTTTTCTATTTTTAAACAACATTGTAATTGTAACAAAAATGATAAATTAAATCTAATATAAATTTTACCAAAGATCAATAATTTATACCAACTAAAATAACCTAGATTTATAATACACCGAACGAAATATAAACGATAACAAAAAGGTCAACTTTCATTATAATATCAAATATAGTGTAATAATAAAACTTACTGTTATTGTTACAAATACTATATAATCACACCATTTTATTATTACAGTTTGTACGATAATAAAATTCATTTGAATGATAAAAATGTTATTAGAATGTTATACATTATTATTATTAGGTATGGATGTATATCACTTTATTATATTACCAAATCAGCTTTGTTACAAAATCAATAAACTTTTATTGTCTTTATTAACTATTAATCTTTATTGAGCTATTAATAAAATACCAGTTTATTCTTGTAGTAAAAATATACTGAGGGTTTACAAATCACTTGAAAATTAGAACAGTTTACATATGTATACATACATATATACATATAACATTATTTTGAATTTTTGAAAAAGTTGATTTAATTTTGAATTGTTTATTTTTTATAGTTTTATCATCAGAAATCAAATTTAATATGAGAAAATAAAAATATACCGTAAAATTTCTTTTTGTCCATAATAGGTAAATCAAATGGGTATTAGAAGGAATTAAATAGTATGCAGGTAGATAGTGTAAAATAATATACGAGAGAGCAATGATTAATAAGCTGTAATTTATTAAAGTGAGAGAAAGAAATTATAATGCTCAATATTAATATTGAGCATTAATATTGAGCACGTAATTTTTTGCTTTTTATATATTGCTCACATTCCTTTTAAGAACCCGAACCACTTCGCAGTAATTGGCAAGATAAATGGAACACTATTTTGTCGAAATTCTGTTATGAAAGAGTAAAAATTATGAAGTAGTCATCTAATTTCAGAGCATAATTCAGAGAGTGTTGTACATTTAGAGTGTTGTACACACTTTTTAATCGAACACAAACATTATTTTCACTAATTGAAGATTAATTTCAATCAAAGAAAATGACAACACTGCACATAAAATATAATGAGTACACTTATACCCATACATACCTACATATAATATAAATATTGGAATGTATTATTTATCTATTGCCCAACGCAAACAATTGAAAATGAATTTTATAATTAATATTGGTATTTGAAGTATAATATTGTACATATAATATGAATTAGAAAAGTTCTTATCAAAATATTACAAAACTTGAATAAAACTGCTCGTATATGTGTTATTTTTTTTGTACAACAATATTGACTAGATAAAGTTTATCTACATAATGTAGCATATAGAGTCAACATATTGTATGTATTCTACAACTGTAGCATGTTTTAATTACATATATGTATATTGATAATTTTAATCATAACTTTCTGAATTATAGTAGACAAATAATTGAAAATAGTGCAAGTTTTGAGCAAATTTTTAAAGAATATTAAATTTTTAAATGAAGTTTTTTAAATAAATTTTTGAAAAATTATTAACTGTTTTGATATTCGAGATTTTGTTTTGTATTATTTTGTACTAAGGCACTTAAGCCGTTCACGCGTCGACCCATAGGGTCTTTTGTAATTCCTACCCAGATATATGTACGAGGCATTAGTACTATATCTGGGCCACTAACAAATTGCACTATAATAGCCACCTCAAGCAGCGAGATTTTCATCGGCATCTCAAAGCCCCTTCCGAAGCATTTTGTTAGTTGCTGGCAAACCACAGCTTTGCGTTTACACAATAAGTGCTTCAGCCTTTCATTCTCTTGTAGGCAGAGACGACATACCTCACTATCCGACTTGCCCAGGTAATGTCGACTGAGTCCACCCTGTAACAAACTCGAATCTGAAAGACCAAATGTAACCAGTTCTTGCGTCCTCAAGCTCCCAAAAGAAAACATAAATTTTCTTGGAGTGAAACAGACCCGTGAAATTGGTTCAATGATTGAGCTTGGCCCGTTTCTCTCAAGGGTGTGCAGAACCATTGTCCATATGGCACTGAAAGCATGGCTCCGTGTCAGTGAATGGAGTAACTGCTAATCTAGAGGCGAGATCGTCTGGTTTCTCATTTCCACCCATGTCGGCTCATAAATCATTAGTATTCTTGAATTTTTATGCCATTTACGCTGCTTTAATGTTATTGAAATCTTCGCTTCCTGTACTAATAAAAAAAATTCCTTTAAAAATTATTGTTACAAACCGTGATAAAATGTTTTATACACTGTTATATAAATACACACTTACACATTAAGACAAAAATCCTTTGTTAACAAATTAATTAAAAGCAAAAAAAAAAAATTATTAAAAAAATTTTTATTTTGCAAAAACAACGTCCTTAGCATATTATGAGGACAAATTCGAATTTTTAAATTATTGAGGATTTAAAATTTATTGATTTATTTTTAATAATACAGAATTTTTTAGCTATGAGTTCAGAATATTTAAATTTTAATTCATAATTTATTCAATTTAAATCAAAGCGTTGTACAGAAACAATTTAATACTAAATATAAGAATTAAATATAAACAATTGGGCAATATATGGGGCAAATTTAATATCTAGAATTGGGCTTTTGTTTCTATAATACGTGTTAGTTGGAACACTGAAACATATATTTTAGATGTGAATTACAAGATATTTTAGTTTTCACATACGTGTTAAAACGTGTACATTTTCTACGTACGTTCGTAAAACATACGCGTTCATAAAATGTGTCTACGTGTTAAATGAACGTGCTTTATCCATAATATATTTTTATTTTGTTCCCAATAATTTTTGAATTGTTTTAAAAATAAAATCAATATTAAAGTTTATTTTTGCTATTTTTATAAATAAATTATAAAAAATACATACGAGTATGTATGTATGTACTGCATATACATATTATGTCAATTTGTATTTTATTTTGCATTTAATAACCTGCTTGACATTTTCTTGATAATAATTTAAAAAGAAATGAAAACAATAAATGAGACCCTTTAAGAAATTATGGGAGGCTATTCTATACTTATATTTTGTAACACAATGTTGAATTTTTATTATCGATTCAGAAAATATACATAATATGTAATTATTATTACTTATCTTATATGAATACCAGAATGTTTTATTATAGTTGAAAATTATTCACTTGAACTAGTTCACATTGTAGTTAGGGGTATGTTATCTATCACTTTTCGATGTCAAGTGTTGTCGTGTTACATATTTATTTTAAAAATGCAATAATAGAATATTAAAGATTCAATAATGAATTAAACTACAAATATAATAAAAGATTAAAAAAACTTATTATTAATACAGTGAAATCCGATTAAAATTACATCCGATTCCGTCTTAACTGGATTATTTCTCTTTTTGCTCGTCTCATAACGTCAATTTTTATAAAATTTTCAACAAGTGCATACTTTGTTTAAGCTACTTTCATTCTAATTATGAAATATTTCAAGTAATTGCATACATTTAGGATTTAAAGGAAACAAAACTCAAAGAGGCGTTAACATAATGGTCGGATTCAAGGGTTAGTTGACTGAGTTAAAAACAAATAATTAGAATATTCCTTATAATATCCGTTATAATAACCATTAGCCTTCTGTATTTATAGAAATTTGGAAAAGCTTGCAGTTTCGACAATATAAAGTGTCAAAAATTCAAATTTAACAAATTTCGAAAAATGATAACAATTGAAAGAAGATCGAGTTGGGACAAATTGCAGTAGTTAATAGTTAATTTACCTCTTCAAGTATAAACCCCTGTGTTATGCATAATTTGGTCAGTATAATTAAAAATTTTCAAAATGATTTTGAACGGATTCTACTGTATATGCACATTTTCTGTTTTTAAAACTAAATATTACTATTAAAATCTATTATCAACATTATTTCAATAAAATCATAGATTAATTGCAATTTTATTGCAGATATGAAATGATGTAAAATTCATCAGTAATTACTATTTTTTCAAAAATTAACTAAATTATTATATAATACGTAATATAAAAATTGCACTACGTGTGCTAATTCTAGACTTTAATAGAGTTTATATACGATTAATTTCGTTTGACCCCCCAATAAATATACAAAACATGATTATATTGAACTTATTTTTTTTATTATTTTGCAACAAATAATAAACAAAATGATTTTTTATAGTATATAGGGTTAATCAGCTCCAAAAAGAAAAACAATATTGATAATTACGTTATTTGATTGTCAAAAAGTATAATGTAAATATAATGTTCTATATCTACCTCACTTATAGAATGACATTGTCACAACACGAAATATGGTGAAAATAAAAAGAATGAAAAACAAAATGCATGCTTTTAATTGCTTTATATTAAGTCATGTGACGTGATATTACGATAACAATTGTAGAAAATTGTGGGGGGGCTGTAACTTTTTAAATTTTTTTCGAACCAAATAAAAAACATTGATCGAAATTTGACAAGATGAGTCTTTACAAATAACAAACTTGACTTATGCCATCTGTGCTAACAACGCTGTCTATGCTTTCAATTTGGAACAAAAGTACAATTTTACTAAAAGGGTGCTATTTATTCTACATTCACTTAAGTGTTCCCAAATTTTAATAACCCAAATTATTGACATATGGCAATATTATTCTGCAGGTAAATTAAAGAAAACTAATTAATAAAATTTCTTTTACTTATAAAATTTCCTTGTGAGTCAATTAAAATTTAATTATAAAGATTACGGAATATTTTAATGTTATTTTTTTAATCAAATTTCTTGTTTTTAATTTACGTTTTTTGTACGAAATTTTGACAATTGTGATTTAAATCTAAGAAAATACACAGTAATCAGTTGAACTTTGAAATCACAATAGTGTTGTTAAAAAAAAAAAATAATATTGCAAAAAAAAATTTCATTCTCATTTTGATTTGTAAAATTCTTATGAATCACAAATATTTTAATTCTATAGTCGGTCGAATCAAAATTATTTTATGAATTCATTTATTTTGGTTTATTATTATTTATGAAAATTATTATCACTTTTTGTTTTGAGCTTCTTATATTCAAGTGCTTTTTAAAAATAATTTTATGAATAATAATATAAATATGGTAACGTATGTATAACAATATAACAATATTGCAATTTTTATAACATTGTTTTGTTGAAAGTGAATAATTTCTTTGGAGGTTATTGATCTTATCATTATGTTCTTTAAAAAAAAATCAATGGTGTGCTGTGCATGTAAATATTTATTTAATTCTTGAATAGTACCTTATATTTTCGATCAATTTATTATATTGTACAAGTAATTTTTTAAATTTTTCATTGATGATTAAATAAAATTTACTTTTTTTGTTTAAGTGACATAATAGTACTAATGCATTTGACAGCACTCAAAATATATAATAAGGTATGGAAAAAGCACTTGACATTATACACTAACTCAGATGTAGGGAATATTTTTCGCCATATAGATGCCATATTTAAAATAGCAGTAACAAAGGAGGCTGCCGCATAAGTTTCAATTATCCATAAATGTACCTTTTGTAAACTTATTCCTGTTCAAACTAAATTTGTTTTTGTAATTTTAAATTCAGTTGTTTTTTTACATCAATAAAATATTGACAACAAAGAAGAGACCATTTATGACTTCAAAACAGACCGATAACTGTACAAAATGACGTGAACAAAATGAAACAAAAGAGCTAAAATGTAATAGACCACCGCAAATATAATTTGAAGAAGTTTACACAACCGCAAAAGAAACAGACGCACGCGGGTTCTGGGCTGCAAGTCCCCTACCTATCTGCACTAGGCTATATGCAAAAGAGTATATGAGAGTAGCAGCTATGCATTTTCGTTCCAGTAGATTGCTTCACGTTTTCATATTTGAAAAATCAACAACAAATTGTTGCTACTTCTAAAATTTGCAAATTAATTTTTACTCCCATAAATAACAGCATTTCCATATGAAACATATACCTTTCAAACTGTTTCATATAATCCGAAGTTGTTCGGAATGACACAATAATTAAAACTTTGAGTTCAATACTTCCATTATTGCAGTAATATATAGATATTTAAACTGATTTACTTTAACACATGAATTGCTGAGTTCAGAGAGCCTTAACACAAATTTCTAAATTCATTTTAAAAAATACCTTCTTGGCGAAATAAAGAACTCCAGAGATATTGTTTAAAAAATTGATTTTCAAAAAACATTTGAATTTTATTTAATTATTTGAATAATAATCTAAAATATTTCTTGTTAACAATTAATATTTTAATTAATATTTTATTAAAAACAATAAATAAATAAAAAAAAAACACCAAAACATCAGACCATGTTATTATCTTTTTTTAAAACAGACATATTGAAAAACTAAAATATTTTATTTAAATAAACAATATATAAAAAATTATCAATTAAACATAATAAAATTTTATATTTTTATTATGATCTTAAATAAATATTTTACATATATATAGTGTTATTTATTTGGATAGCACTAAACAACATGCAGAAATTTTATTTTAAGTGTAAAAAACTAGAGCTGGAAATAATAATTATGTAGTTTTATTACTTAAATGTACTCGTACATATGTATGTATGTGCTAGTATATGTAAGTAAATAATATGTGATGAAAAATTTTAATTATTATTTTCACACTTGAATCGAAAAAAAAATCGAGTGTTTGATTATATAAAAAAGAAAAACATTTAATTTTCTATTTAAATAAATATTTAGTCAAATTTTTTTTTTTTGTTACTAAATGAATAAAATATTTAAAATATTTAAATATAATTTTAATTTAATATTTATTATACTTTTATATAATTATGAATTATTTTAAATGTTTTGTGTGAATGTTGCTAATTAAATGTTTATTGTCAAAATGTATAAACAATCGATTCTAAAATCAACAACAATCGATTTAGGAACATAATTACTAGTAATAATATACCAAAGGTACTAAACCTGAATGACATAACTGACTAAATAATGATAACATTTCGTACTTGTCATATCTTGCTTATAATCAGTCACTAATAACCACAACAAAGGGAATTTCAATTTGACATTCATTTATTTTATATATTAAATAAAAGTACAATTTAAGAACAATTATTTTTTATCGTAATTATTTGAATATATTATTAATATTCATTTTAATCTCATTTACTAAATAAGAACTAAACAACAATATATATTAAGAGAACAGGTGAATCTGAAATTTTCAGGAGGGCCAACGTAATTTCAATTTATTAATAAGCAAATATTTTAACAATTTAATCTAAATCTTTATTACACAGCACTAGTTACCACCTTAACCTATTCCAACCTGTCAGATTAATATTAATCACATTTAATCAGCAATATTTTAATAGAGAAAGAAAACTAAAGACACCGAATGCATTATGCTCGACTGCAAATGACTAAACAAACCATTAGAAGAAGTGGAATTCAATGAACCATAGATAGAAGCTGGCAAGGAATTACAGTGGCTTATTGAGTTCATGAAAAATTGGTGATTCGCGCGAATAAGTATAGTTATTATTTGACAAGATAATGCATGTCATCCTTCTTGAAACAAATATCTTAAGTTTTTCTATATATATAACTGTTTAGGTGACATTTCTTTAAAAAGCTTAAAACTTTTAATCAATAACTTAATGACTAAAATATTTATGATTGTTTAAATTAAATTTTTGATAAAATTCTTAATAGAAAAAAATTTAAAACAAGATAGTAAATTATAAAATTTCTTAAAAGAAATATTTAAAAACTTTTTTTTAAATTTAATTTTAATTAGAAATCCATTTTCTTTTTAAAACATAATCTTATCGTAATATTTTTATCGTAAGTGACAATATTTAATAAAATTGATGTAATGATAAAAATTATATTTTTATATATTTAAGCTTTATTCTTATGAAAAATAAAAATAACTAGTTGATTTATAATCCCCATTGAACGTCTATCCAAAATGGATTAATTATCATCATCATCATTGTTTAGCCACTTGCATTCACTGCTGGGTATAGGCCTCCTCCATTGTTTTCCATTGGGACCAATTTTGTACTAATCTTATAATATCGTCAGTCCATCTTGTAGGTGATCTGCCTTATTACTTCTTCGATCTTGTCTTGGATGCCTACTCTATTAGCCTTTTAGTCCATCTGTTGTTTGTCATAATGAGACTGGCCCATCTCCATTTTGCTTGTGCTATTTTGTTTAAAATAATTGATTACAACATAATATATGGAATATTTCCAGGTAAAATACATATATATATCAAGTTGTTGATTCCTTATCGTTCATCATTTTGTTCTATAAAATAATAATTCTATATAATTATTATTATTCTGTTTTTTATTAATCTAGGTATACTTAACACACGTTAATCATTTTACGATTAATTTTTCTCAAAATAAACAAAAACAAAAATAACTTTTTTGAAAGTTTCCTAAGAAATTTTTATTTCTCATATTTCGTACGCATTATTAATAATAGGCCAACAATTTACGAAGTTCAGAAATTTAATATAAAACGCGAATAAAGGAAGCAAAATTTTATTTGTGATGGAAAATAAAAGAAGTAAAAAAATTTTCTTTGAAAAAAAATTTTTTCTCATATATAAATGTTTTGTACATACATAAGTATGTATGAATGTATATATGTAAATAAAAAAATATTTTTCTTAAAAAGATTTTCCTTTTCACTCAAATTTAGGTCTATGATCTTTTAATGAACTCGTATAACATGAAATGAAAATTTTATAATAAAACATTGCCATCGCATATTATTCAGAAAATTCATCGTGTTCCAAAATTTATTATCGAATTTTAATTTCGAAATTATTAAATAGAAAAGAATATTTTTCCTACTTTTTTCTTTTTTGTTCTCCAGCAATAATGTATAAAGTCATTTGTCGAAAAATAACAGCGTGATGTTGTGAAAATTTCATTTAACTTTTAAACAAAAATTATAAAAATTTTGATTTTAAAATTTAAAAAGCAGACTCGACTGTTTTGTAGAACACATGCACACAAAATACACAATTGAATGCACATATAAAATTTTGGGAAATACCACCTAGTTCTAATAAGGGGTGAGTGAGTATGAGCACGAGCAGAGAGATAGATCATTTTGTTACCGATCTTTTGAAATACATGCATACACAGGAATTTTGTATTAGACATGACGTATGTATGCATAATTTTAAATCTCTGAAAATTTTTATCTCCGAATCACACAAAAATCATCAACAACCTGAGTGATTCGATTTGAATACAGTGTTGTTGAAAACGTACGATATATTTTGAAAAAGAAAAAAAAAATTTTATTTGTTTTGTGATTTTAATTAACATACGAACACACAAAACTTATCATAATTTGGTTAAATAAAAAAAAAGAAAGAAGAAAATTTTAGAAGAAAAAAAAATTTGATTTTAAAAGCAATGACGTTCTAAGAAAATTTTGAATGAATTCTCATTTTGTTGTGCAGGTACACATTTACATACATCAACATGTGCACATATATTCTATATTTCTGTCATTTCACATAGTGCATATTAAATCAATTATATAACAGAAAATAAATTAAGTAAGTGCAAAAGCTTACTGCCTCTCCTGATTCTTCTATGAGCTTAACACATACTACAATATAGAAAACTCGAAAATTATCGAATACAAAATTAATTTGCATATGAGAATTTTTAATTGCAGCAAAACAATTTATTCTAATTAAAATTTTAAAATAATTAATAATTTTTTTTTTGTATATATTTTATGAACAATAGATTTTGTAATAAAGAATTTTTTCTAAATAATATTCTTCTTAAATTATCATGAGTCTTACACACACACAATTAAAAATATTACAACATTTACGAAAATAATTTGAACACCACTGCCTGGATCTTCATAAAAGAATGATTGACATACACACATATGTCTATATTTCATGTGTATACTGTGTGTGATATACTTTATATTTAATATCGCTATATAAGTTGTTGGCGAAAGATAAAAATTGTATATGTACATTATTCGCTTTGTTTAATAATATTTTAAAAAAGTTCAAAGTCCGGAAAATTTTAATTGCATGCATTATTAATATAAAGTGAATATTAAATAAAAATAAAAAAAAAAATTAGATAAAATTTTTAGTCTGAGCAAAAAATTTTCTCTTAACTGTTTTTATTTAATTACCAATTATGAGTTTTAATTTAAAAAAATACATATGTATAAGCATTATTGTGCTTTAGTTCCATAATCAACTGGTAAATTAGTTGTCAAATTATATACATACATATTTTAGTTTTTAGTTCAATTGAATCGCTCTTTAATAATGTTGGGGTACTCACTGGACATTGCCTCTCGATAGTCCATCTGAAGAGAGCGGACAATCAGATAAGGAAGTGTGCCATCTCTAACTAGACGAGAACGAAACGGTGGAGCATTTATTGGATAAATACGAGACGGCAGCTCGTTTACGACTGGGATGTTTCGGAAAGGGCTGGCTGCAATATTGTAACTTATAAAAGGCCTAGATGTAGTGCTGATGTAACTGGGTATAGGAAGCACAAAAGATCCTATCTAATATCGGTGGTCGATTCTTCGGAGAAAAAAAACAAGATGCACTGCAAATGATTAAATGTATGTATATGCAAACTAATTAATTTATACATTTTGTTTTGAAGTAAAAATTTCTCTTTTTCCTTTCTTAAAATTACAAAGAGAATTTTAAGTAGAGTGATTAAGAGAATTCCAAAGCAAATAATTCTCTTTGTATAAAAAAAATATTTACTCTAAAATTTATATAGTGAAATTCTTATTTAGCTTCTCAAATAATAAAAACTTAAAAAATTACCTGAATTTCTAATGTTATTAACACAAAGATTACAATGCCAAAATCATTATCATATACAGTTAGATAAAATAAATGAATCATGAAAACAATAAGGTATTGAAGTGTAAAAGAATGGCTATGACGACATTTTAGAAAATAAATTTATCGACAAAATTATAAATAAAATTCCTAAAATTATTTATTATTTTGTAAATTATTGGCAATTACTCAAAACTATGTATATATACATATATACATACGTAAATATAAAGTTTTTTTGAAAAATATTTTCTTTATCTTTTAAAAACAATCAAGTAAAAGAAATTGTTTATTTTGTTTTCATAAACTTTAAAAAAGATAAGATGAAAATAAGGTCAATAAATTTCTTTAATCTATTTATATGCATAATATAGACAGATAGCACCACTCCATATACATTTATACATATGTATGTGAAAATAATATAAAAATTACGATAAACTTGAATGCATTATTCTTGAAAATTTTATCATTGCCAACTTTTTATGATTGCATTATTTTCAAATTTTTATATTAAGTATGATTTTGATATTTTTTTGAAGTAAAATTGTATAGGAAAAAGAAATTTTAATAGGATCATTTTCTGATTTATTTAATAATATATATGTAGCTTAAAAGAAAATTAGTTCTAATTTTTATAGAGTTTTAGGTTTCAGATAGACATGCAATTTTTAGTTTTACAACTGTTTGATTCCATATTTATATTCCATAGGTTTATATTCAAACGCGCACAATTGTATGATCACATTCAATTCATTAACCAAAAACTGTGTAATTTTTTACAAACTGATTGAAATTTTTAGTTAACGCACTCGATTTAAATTGACATAATAGTTTAGTTACGTAAATGTGCTCGCAACGATTTTACAATCAAGCAGTAATTGCTAAATTGCATGTCTGTTCGCACCCATAGTCTAACATATTTTTTTACACGTTCATACATAATGTGAAAATAAAACAATTAGTATTTATATAAATAAGTATATTGTGTTGTGATACAAAAATTATTGTCTGTCAAAATTTACGAATCAAAAGATTTTATTTGATTGAATTGAAATTTCTTGATAGTTTGACGCATTAAAATTTATTTAAGATACTGTTTTCATATATACAACAAAAAATTAGATTAAATTTACGATAAAGCTTGATGACTCTTTACTTATTTGACTGAAATAGTCTGATGACAAAGTCTGATGTCAAAAAAGGTTGACATATTACGGATTTCTTTAGACTCAGGTTAAATTTTAGATTTTATCGTATATGACAACAATAGTCAGTAATAAAAGACAATTAAATGCTATAACCATTTCTTATAAATTGAAGTCTATCAATAATATTCGATGGCTTAATCCTGTGTAGCTTAATTTAATTTTTAATTGGGAAATAATCTTACATCTTTCTACAAAAAACTTTAACACAATTCATTTAATTTTTTTTTAATTTATTTGTTGCGAATTTATTTTATATGCATACTTATTTTAAAAACTTTGCAGCAACAATTTTTTATAATATGCATTAATTATATTTGTAATAAAAACATAAACTTTGTTTTTACTTCATTTTATAAGCTCTTTAAATATTGTTATCGTTCATTTATTTAGTTAACGATAAACAATAAAAACTAAATATAATATTTTTATGGATATTGTTATACGTACGTGTATAGACATTTATTTACGTGCATTATTATATTTTTAAGCATGTTGACTAAACTCATCAGTCGTCGCTGTCAAATGAGGTTATAAAACGAAAAAAAAATTCAAAAAACATTGAAATAAATTTCAATTAATTTTATACAAAATATAAAAATATTCAAGTAATAATATACTTAAATGCACCGAAATAGATGCATTTAATATGTACCCAAAAAGTTAATGAAATTTAAAATAGAATGCGCAGAATTATAAGAATCAGGAAGAATGACAATCATATACTGCAAATAATATTTTTATAATTAGGAAACTAAATTTGAAAATTACTTAACAGAGTTGCCAATTTTATTTTTGTAAATAATACGAAATGCAACTATATACAAAAAATATCAAAATAAATAAAATTAAATTTTTATTGAAATTGTTTATAAACAAAATAGCTAATATAGAAAACATTTATTTGTATACGGTTATTTAAATTCGGCATTCGGCGCTAAATTAATTCTGAAAAATTTGTTTTATAAATAAAATTGCATATACATATACGCTTGTGTGCATATATGAATAATATATTTAATATAATATTATAAAATGCATTTTTCGTAACAGCTTGTTTAAGATAAAAGTAAAATTAATAAAAATTTTTAGTAAACATAAAAATTCACATTTGAAATTTTAAGTTTATTAATTAGAAACACATGTGTCTGCAAATATGATGTGGGCATAGCGATAAAATTACATTATAAATTATATTAGAAAAAAATTTACATACTTATGTATTTAAATTACTTAATTACATTTACATATATACATATATTTATACATATATGGATGTATATAAAACAAAAATATTAATTTTAGAATTTCTGTTTGGTGTCTGACCTTGAAAATAAAGTCTTTCAAAATGTAAGTATAAAGAGATGCAAGGAAACTTGAAAATTAAATAATAAATAGAAAAACGATAATTAAATAATATATAAAAAAAAATTAAAACAAAATGAAGAATTTTCTCAATAAGCGTGGAGAGTGTTGATCCATAAGAGAAGGGACAGGTTGGGTGGGTCCTCGCTAGTGAGCATGACGTTGTGGGACATTTCCCCAGAAAGGTTGCTCGGATTCATAAAAATTTGAGTCTTGAGGGGCTGCTTCAGGTGAGACATTGAGCACACTTGATGGGGGGAGGGGGGCACAAAACATCTTTTAGGTTGCAGTGCCATCACCTCCTCTATTCAATCTACATTTGCTAATTTTTGCACAAAAACTCGTTCACAATTGGCAGACAAATTTTGACAAGGTTATACACGCACATTTAAAAACAATATGTGGAAACGAAATTACGTGTAATACAGCATGCATTTTAAACATGTTTGAGTTTATAAAAATAAATATATTATATTTATTAAAATTATTTAGAAAATAGAACTTTTTTATAAACATGTTTACAAAAAACACAATACTATGTGTTTTTGTTTTTAAAAATTCAAAAATATGTACATATACACGCACATATGCCTTTAATGTTAAGTAATAATTTTATTTATTATTTTTCATAAAATTTCCATGTAAAAATTCTATTAATCATTGAAAACGCACATGTACAACACATTATAATTCTCTTAGAAAATAATTCCAAAAAAAAAAAAAAAATAACAACAAAAACATAATAAAAGAAAGGAAAATAGTCTTGACACATTTAGTTTGCTTGACATTTGGAAATTTTCCAAAAAGAAAGAAATAAGAAAAATGGAAAACAATAAAGAAATAATTGAAACATTTCACTAGAAATAAATGGAAAACACTAGGTATATGAATTAAATTTAATACAAAAAAATTTTTTTTTAAAGTTCAAGCAATTAATTAGGTAAAAATGAATGAAAATTAATTGGTACAAGTATAATATAAAATGAGTTCTATACCCCATTATATAGGCTTTGTAATATGTATATTATCGGAGAAATCGGGGCGTCGTTTACTGGCGTCTTACTGTACGATCACCGCTGTATTTATGTATGGTATTGCAGTTTTGGGGCAATACCTTTGAATTTTTTAATTAACAAAATAAAAAAATTGTATACAAGAGAACGTCTACTAATGTGATACGTAATAAATAAAATTTTCTAAAAACTAGAAATGACGTGAACACTGATTACAACATGTTACATGAGCACTTCTGAATGAAAATCATAAAACCTAACTCGGAAATTTAAACAAATTTTGAATATTTCCAGCGCTACAACAAAAGAAATTGTTGGTACATTGTTGATAAAGTCAAATTGACATTTGATTTGCATTCGGTAGAGTATAGAGGGCCTTGGAAACTCAAAATTATGTAAAGAATCCTATTAATGATTTTATTATTTAAATTGAAAATAATTATTACAAAATAATGACAGAAAATTATTTAAATTAGAACTTTTGAAAGTTCTTTCATTTAAAATTTCTTTACACAATTTATATATAGGGTGATTATATACAATTTTCAACTATGTGTATATATATATTTCGAAAACAAAAGAAATAAAGTAAAAACAAGAGAAAAACATAAAAATTATAAACAAATATTTTTCTGACGGTGATATTGTCACCTCCATTAGGTCGTTTTAAGGTTATTTCAAAGCGTTTTATATTTCATCTTCATATGTCATTTCAAAATTCAAAAAAAAAAAAAAGTAAATATTTTTAATTATATATTTTATAAATTTTTACATAATGTGATATTTATAATACATAAATTCGAAGAAAAAAAGAAAATATTTAATTTATTTTTTTAAAAATATTGAAAATTCAGAATATTTGAAAATTAAAAATAATATTTTATTAAAATTCTAAAAGATGTTGCAGAATAACAGGTCGTTAATCAAGTTGACCATACACGCCACACTGTTTTCGGTTTTTTTTTCGAATTAATAAATTATTTAGATCAACATTTTTATATTTTGTATCTCTTAGATGGCACGTTTTGATTTTATTTTTGTATTTTTGTTTGAAACCCTCCCAATTTCGCTCAGTTAATTGTGTCAGACTTTTTTACGTACAAATATAGTTAAAATTTATATTCAAAATTTTACAATACAAAATATGGGCAGGTGGGAGAACGTTTTGCGATAATGGCATTGGGAATATTATGTAATATCCGTGAATTATTTAATTTATATTAATGAAAATTAAAACAAGCTAAGACTTAAATTTTATCATTAAAATTAAAAGAGTAAAAGAGAGTACGGTGCGTTTATTCAGCATTTTTACAATTTCAATTTTTTGTAATTGGTTAAAAATTTTTTTGGACAAGTTGTATTCCAACAATTTTAGTCTATGCTCAAACATAAGTTTACTTTCACTTAATAAAGAACCAGGCCCGGGTTGCTTGTTGTGCGCCCTATACGTGGTTTCCAATACTTGCCGCTCCTCTCTCAAAGCAATGCAATAAACATTGCACATTGCGAACAATAAATCACTTTTTTGTGATTTTATCGTGCTGAATGCAAGATTATAGTCATAGAATTAAAGCCTGGAATTAAAATTTCTATATGGGTTATGCTTGTAGATGTAATCAACTTAATTTCGTTTTAAATAAAAAAAAAATTTAAAATCATGTAATGGAAATAATGAAAAGAAATTTGTATTTTTTAAAATTAAGTTTCTTTTTTTTTAAGTTTTTGGTGGCGCCTCTGTTTTCTCGCGCCCATTGCGATTTCTTACTTTGCATATATGGTAAATTCGCTGCTGCATACAATGTATAAAGTGTAAGCAGAATGCAAATATATTCACTCGCAAACTTTCATTATTAGCAGCTACTATCTTTTAATTTTTCAAATTAAATATTCAAAAAAAAAAAAGAAGTATAAAATTCAATCATTGTATTTGATAAAATTCATTAAGCGTTTATCAGTTGATTTCAATATCACGCGGTTATAAAATGATTTTATATATACAATCAACTTAACAATAGATAGACAACGTATACGTAACCGTTGATTTTATTATACATATAATATAAAATTAAAATAACAATAAAAATTGTATAAAAATTAAATATTTTAATAATAATTTAGTCTGGAGATATACCGACTTTAAAATTATATAGTGGTAATAATAAAAAGAACGTAAAAATTTAATAAATAAAAAATTATCGTATAATTTACGATCAACTTTCTTAAATTTATGTTACACATTTGTATCAAAGTTCAAACCAACATATGTATGTATATATGTATGTAATATACTTTTACAAATGATGAGAACCTTTTGTATTAAGTAGCTTTTATCTTCAAAATTAAATTTTGCAATAAAATTTTGGTCAATACGAGTACCTATTAAATGTGTCAATCACTTAAATATTCGAAATTAATCATTTATCGTATTATTGTAACAACATATTATGTTATCCATGTATAAATAAATATCAGATCGGAAATTTACTTTTTTGACATCTTTAACAAGCATATTATGTATATATATTAGTAAATATATCTAATATAATAAATAGGTTAAATTATATTAAAAATATTGTGCACGGGTGTCAGTAATATAATTTTAAGTAAGTATACATAAAATGAGGATAATATAAAATCAAAACATAAAATACAACAATAGGATATCAGAGAAAAATTTTCTGATATATAAGAGTATATATTATCTTTTCCGGTAAAAATCCGGTAATATATATATATTATCTTTTCCGGTAAAAATTGTCGAGAAGACAAAGACAGGCGGACTCGAATTGTTGTCAGACCTATCAATAGTGAAGAACTTTAAAAGTAACCTAAAACTATAGTCAAACTGACTTACAATTTTCTCTATCTAGCTCTATCGTGTTTTTGTGTCTATATTTCGTGAAGAAAAGAAAGGCAGGGAAGTGATGTCTCAACAATTTAAGCTAAATTTGGAAGTTTCGCTCCTTTCCGTTTTTCTACTCTAACCATCTCTTCTATAAGACGGGAAACTCAATTTTAATATACTGTTACAAACGCACCTGATGTTTGATAGCAAAGTTCCTTATTTCATCACTTATTTCGTCACTAATGCGTACGTATTAAGAAACAACCACCATGGTTGAAAGTTTCTATTTGTTTAAGATAGTTACGTAAATAGAATATCATTATGAATATTCAACTGTACAAAAGTGAAAATTAAAAAAAAAAAATTAATTCAAATTTTGACATTTACTTTCATTATAAAAATATAGAGTCATCTACTGGAATAAAAGTGATAGACTATTTCTTTCAACTGTACCTTTTTATATACGGTAATGTAATTGGAAGTGTTATACGTGTTGTGTAGTTAATTGTGTTGAAATGACTGCAAAAAAAGCATTCAACACTTTAAATGGGAAAAAAACCAGTATTGAACTCTCCACCAAATTGATTTCCTCACATAACAAAATTGCAAAACTTTTCTTTCGCAGCAAAAGAAATAAACTTATACCTTAACAGTTCATTGCTTTTTTTTAGCATGGAAATCCACCTCATTGGCTGATGCGAAACACAGGTTTGAGTCTGAGGTTATAAAGCAGTGCATTTGATTCTTACTTATAAATTCAAATATTTGAAAAAATTTTTTTTTCAATTTTTTTTCAATTATAAATTGAATTTGAAATACACAACATCTTTCATTAAAATTTCCAAAAAAAAAACGAAAAAAGAAAAAGATTATAAAAATTAGAAATAAAATTAAATTTTTTTTTCTTGTTTGTTTTTTCTTAATCGGTTCAGTCTAAGTGACTGTGGGTCAATAATTAGAACAAAATAAAACAAAAAAAGTAATAAAAACGCGTCAAACACAAAAAAAATAGCAGAAAAAGAAAAACACACATCGATTTTTATGAGTCTTTTCACATTTCGTACAATTTTAGAGTTCAACACAAACATACACATGTACTTATGTGTAGACATATAGCACAGCATTATACGATAATGCCGCTTTGTGCCGCAGTATGAGTGTTTTATTTTTCATTATTTTTCTTTTAGTACACATATAGAAGCGATTTTTTGTTATAACAAAAATTTTTATTACTTTTTAATGTCCCGTTTTTATGAATAATTGTTATAATCAAACCAAATTAATTTTTATTAAATAATCAAATAAGAAATAATAATTTGAATAAATCATGAATGAAATAAATAATTTTTTCGGATTTTATTGAAATTATTGTAATCTTTGGACAATAATTAACATTTGTATAAGGTGAAATATTAATATAATGACTGATTACTGGAAATATACTAGATATAACAGTGAATTGACACCCATTCATTTTGTAATGCGAATTTACACTAATATTCTTTGGAATTTTGCAACAGAACTCTTTGCAAACCTGCAGTATTATAATTATATATGTATGTTCTATATAAGAATGTTGTAAGTGAAAACGTTCTAGCTTCGTATCTTGATAAGTTTTTGTTCCAGTTCAATCCAGTTCATCCTTTATATATGACTAGATGGCAGTCTATTCAAAAAACTATTAACTGAAGGCGAATTATACTGAAAGGTTATTTATCTGTATCATGGTAATTAACTACGCAGTCACATTATCTTGTAAAATGTAACTGATGTCATCAACTCACATAAAATCTTAAGTGACTCTTAAAATTATTGATAAAGTTTTTTTGGCCTTACCGCTTTTAAAATAGTCCCCCTTAATAGTGTCACTTAACTTTTAAAGCAGCATATAAATCATTAGGAAAAATATTGTTACCTTATTTCGAAAATCATGATGCGCCCCTGATTATATGCAATATTTTAATTGACATCTTAATATTATTATAATATAGCAAATTAATAATAATAATATGATGTAAGTAGAGTTACATATAATAAAAATTTTGCATAAAATATAATTAGAATCAATTTCCCTATTTAAGATAATATTATAATTTTCACACCTAATTAACTTTTCTTATATACGTGATATACTATATACATAGATTAAGTGTATATACATATATCGTACATATATAATTTAGTGCAGATCGTATTTATGTACAAGTTCTTTTAGGTAGTCCCACATGTATATATGAACATATATGAAGTTGTGAGTTCAGTTGTGCAAAACAATACTTAATTATATTTCATTTATAATTACGGTATGTTATCAGTATATTTATTTTTGTGTGTATTACAAGCAAAGACAATACGTTATATTTGTAAATAGATGTAAACTTCCGTAAAAAAAAAGTTTTTTTTTTCTTCAACAAGTTCAATGAAAAATAGCTTTTATATGAATCTATAGAGATGGGGTGTATTCTGAGAACCGCGTCCAATTAATATATATCGTAAAAATCTTATCGTAATTTTATATCGTAAAATTTTATATCGTAAAATCGAAATGCAAGCAATTTTTATTAAATTTTTTAATTATTTTTATTTATATAACAATATTTGCCAATTTTATACGATTAATGTAACTGTCACTTAGTGAGATGACAATACGCTAGCAGTCTGTAATATTCTAAAGTATATACATATTATAAAAAGTAGAGCAAGTTGCTGTATTATTTCATATACGTTTCTGATATTGAATACATTTTCCAAATTCTCTATTTGCAACTAAAACGTAATGTCGGACAAGGCGATCTGTCAAGAAAATTATAAAATCACCCTTCACTCTGTGTTGAACTTTATAAATTTTATATGGTATAGTTTACACATTATTTATTTATGGTATAGTTTACACATTATTTTACATTATATTTGCTAATAAAAGTCTATAATCGTTTACTAGAGTCTATAATTATAATGATATTACAAAATGATTTCTTTTTTTTGATTTTGTTTTTATAGACATTTAAATTTAATGGTGTGAATATTAAATGAATTATTCAATATGAATTTTTATCATGTTTTATTGTAATTTTTAATTTTTATTTTATTTGTTTTATTAAAATTTTTAAAGTATTAGCTAGCTAGCTACTTTAAAAAATTATGTAATATCAATATCAGTTTTTTGCTTTTTGTGTGAGTGTGTTTATTTAGATTTTGAATAAAATTATTATGAAATTAAAAAAAATTTGTATAGTAATGAAGAAATAAATATTTCTATTGCCACTGTCGGCAATGATGTGTGAAGCGATATAAAATATTGTATAACAACATTAACAGATGGTTCCGAATTCTACAAATTTTATAATAAATATATATACAGTGATATGTATAAATGATTTGCTGTGTTTGTATAGATAAGTGAGTTTTATAATATTTTATTACATGAAATTCAATAGAAAATAATTTTTATTGAAATTTTTTATTAGGTCTATTTCATAGTTAGAAAATGAGAAGAATTATTATTTCTCTACAAAATGTATGTAGGCATATACGTTAACACAATATTCTACAGTCCTAAAGTAACTTCAAAAATTTAATAAAAAATAATGATTTTATGCTATAGAAATATTATATTTAAATTTAATCATAATTGACAGCGACTTCAAATATGCTCTCAATTACTTCTGTTTATATAGGCATACCATTTATAAATCACGCAAATTTGGATGATTTTGCTTGAGCAATTTAAAGCAAGTGTAATTTTGTTAACAACCAATCCAATCTAATCATATGTAAAAATTAGAATTTTGGCCAATTTGACACATAATCTTTTGACAACTTCTATTGTCTACCATTTTTGATAAATAAAATGCTTACAGTGTGATTTGGGGTGATTTTAAATTTTTTTTTACTATTTTCGGTATATGTACATAAGATATTTTAGAATGACAGCAGATTTGATAAATGACAGGATTAGTTGTAAACAATTTGTTCAATTTTGCCTAATTTGCAAACGCTCGCTTATAGAAGATGATTTCATTTTTTAAATTTGGCACTTGGTCACGCAATTTGTCTATGTAAAATCGAATAAGTTTTTTTTGGTTATTTTACAATTAATTTTAGAAGTTAAAATTTTTATTATGTATGTATCTGTATATATTTAATTACCTACCTAAAATGTATGAATATTAACAGATCAATTAAAATATTGCATAATGTCAGGAGCAAATCGCGTTTTCTGATTTGGTATGAATATTTTTGTTAATGTTTTTGTTGATTTAAGATATTTTCTTTTCCATTTCAATATTTGATAAGTAATTGAAGGTTCACAATTATAATTTTAGAAATTACTTTAAATATTACTTATGTTGGCAGCTGACAACAATAATACCCCTAACTACTCTGTCGGAGATTTAAATAACATAAATTAGGTTAATCAACCTTTAATAAAATGTCAATTTTAATTAAATTTTCAAAAATAACATTTTCCTATAATAATTAGAAAAGATATTTGGAATGCTATTTTATATATTAAACGTATAAATTGAATTGGAAAAATAATTCAATTAAATAAAAAATGAAAAGAAAAATTTTCAATTTTCTCTTTTTTTTTTTTAAATTTCTTATGCACAATAATAAACATAAATTAAGTACATACATATATACGTATTTTATAACATCTTATGTACACATTAATTGTAAGTTTAGCTTATCTGTATATACATGTTCCCTTAAATTAAATAGTATACAAAAACGGTAATCCTTTAACATTGTACTTTTTACGTTAACAACAACATGCTGTCAGCAGGAAGATTAAAATAATATACAATGTACTCATTCATACATATATGCATATAGAATGTGTATGTTTGTGGAATATTTTGTAAAAAATAAAAATTCTATTATATACTGAATGAATTATTTTTCAAGTATAATAGCTATCCTTTAACTGTATAACAGTTGTTACAATTTTTCAAGGATAATAGGAAATAATATAGAAAAAATTGAATAAAAACTAAATTACATTTTTCTCATATGACTTTTTATATATACATATATATATATATATATATATATATATATATATATGCGGGAAGGTGAGTCTCGAGCGTATGTTGTAGAGCATGCCCTACACTCAAGGGGGGAGGGAAGGAGGCGCGCAGTAGATCCTTATATTTGGTCGCGAACAACTGTTACCCCCACAGTACAAATCAACAATCTAAAATATGTATATATACATATATTATAATATTTTTTTAAAAGAAATGACGAACCTTTGTGTGGGGTGTTAGTTTTAACTTATATGTGGACTTGAATAATATGAGGCTAGAAATACAAAATCTTTTATTTTGATATATACTGCATTTGTATAACTTTTTAAGAAATTGTAACGTGAATTTTAAAGACTGCTTTAATCATAATGTGAAATGTAGTTGCCAGTTTATATACTTTCGATTGGCCCGCTTTTTTTATTCAAAATGTTACACAGCGCTATATATTTTCAATATCAGTCTGTTTTCCGATGTTCATTTAATTTATTAATAATTCTCATGCAGGCGCTCTTTATTCCTTCCCATATATTTAATAAAATTGAAAATAATTTATTTTTATGTTGTAAAATTTATGAATTTAATTAAATTTCAATTTTAATATTCTTCTTAGAAAATATTTATCTTAAAAAATTTGAAATTTATCTTAATATAAATGAAAGCAATATTTAATTTTCTCCTGAATATTTATTATGCCTTTTCATTTATATTACTTAATTAAAAGCTGTTATATGTATATAAGTTTATTTATTATATTTTGTAATTCACACGCACCTTAAATAATTTTTAGTATTTATAAACGTACATGTTCAATTACCTATGTATATACATATATGCATATAATATACCTTTATACTTTGCATGAAAATATTTAACAGTATAACAGTTTCATATACATAGATATGCAATATTTCTTTGTGTATGAAGATTATATATTAACAATGATGTCTTAAAGAATTAATATGTCTAAATACATATATAAATTCATAAATAGATTGTATATAGGTTTGAATGGAAATTATTGATTTTATATTAGAAATTTCGGGCAGTTAACTGTAATTAAATTGTTCGAAAATAGCAAAATTCAAAATACATATTTAAAATTTCATCTCTATGAGTGTAGAATTAGAAAATTAAAAATATTTTCATATTCTGTGAAAAGAATATGGAGACTTTAGTAGACTTTTTGGGAGAGTGTCATTTTCTCGTATGTATGAGAAGGGAAATGCTAGTGAACTTTGCTTTCACAGCGGCGGAGTTGCATCCTTCCGGGACTCTCGGGGTATTCGAGTTCATCAGCATAGGATTTGCCACGCACAATAGATCTTTAATGAAGGGGGAGCACAACAGATCCTTATTCGAGATCGTTTTGCAGTTGTAGAAGTCTACAACTCTACACAAAAGAATTCACTTCCCGTTATATTGTGAATTTCTAATTCATTTCCTATAAAAAACTATATACATACATAAATCCAAGAACATTTTAATTAAAAATTTTTCCTAACATTAAAAGCTTATAATTATTTTTCAATTATAATTTCAATTATTCTCGTAATTACAATTTTATTTTATCCTTTAATTTGTTAACTTTTATTTTTACAATTAATATCCTCAAAATAGAGTGTTAAATTGCGTTTTAAATGAATTGTTGAATTTGGAGGACAACTTAAAATAGAAAAGAACAATTTTGTTTTCATTAAATATTGTTTAAGAAATTACTTAGAAATGGACATTAGGTCACGCAATATTAAAAGAGAAATTAACTATGTATAAGAAAAAATACTGAATACCATAAATAATCAATATAAAAGGACAGAGATACGTCATTAACTTGTAATACTCGTATAATGCAAGTAATTAAGAGAGTACCTTTCAAATATTATGTCATCTTAATTGTCAATTGAAGAAATAAGTAAATTATCTCATTTCGTGTCTTATTTTACCTTCATTATGTTTTCAATTTTCAATAAATTCGGAACTTTTTTGATTATTGGTACAAATTATGAGCTATTTAGCTTCATTCAATTTTCAGGGGGAATAACTTAAGTGTCAAACATTTCTATTATTGTTATGTAACGAAACCAATATTACACATACATGTACATATATATTTTGATTTTAAATTTTGAAATTTTATCGAATTCAATAGTGGTAAAAATTTGAATTATTTTAATAAATTGAAATTTTTTTTCTTGTTTTGTCAAATTGAAACAGGTTTGAAAAAAAAATACATGTGTAAATACAAGTTCATCGGGAACAAACATACTTAAAAATTTAAGATTTATGATTAAGTATAGCTTGCTTAGCTTGATTTAATTTATTGTATGTAACAATATAACATCATAGTCGACAATTTAACATTGAAAATAATAACATTTTACCTATGCGCATTGTATTATATAACATAATTAATTAATAAATTTATAAAAACTTGTACTAAATGACAATTTATGACATTTTGGAACACGGAATAAAATATATCAAAATTTATATTCGGAAATATTTGAACAAATGTGTGCGTTCATACAAAATTCATATAATTTGTGTATGGTTCGACTAGAAAAATAACACTAGCAAAATTCACAGCGATAATCGAATATATAGTACCGTTGTTATGTTAAAAAATTTAGAAAAGCTTCATATTAATAAAAAATTACATATAATCAGTTTTTATACTCTGGAAAGTCTGATAGTTCTCTCACTATTTGCTTCTACTACGCTCTTTAAATTATTTTTTTTATGTACATTGAATTGTGCCTAAAACCGCAAATTATACTGTATTAAAAAAATTATGAGAGAGATGCAATACCAATATCGAGTAAGGCCGTACATATATCGTTTACCCCTAAGTAAATATAGTGTATTAGAATATATTATAAATATAATATATTCTAAATTGACATTATAAACTTGAGCGACAATTTATTATGGAAATTGAAAATTCAAAATTAACTAAGTTTTGTTTTTTTTTTCTGGAAAAAAAAATTTTAATTATAAAAAATATACTGACATGTTCTATATCTTGCTGTCAAATTTTTTAACATTAATGACCTTGCTCAAATAATTTGAATTCGGTAAGAAACCAAAAAAAAAATACGTATATATATATAACTATATATATATATATATGTATATCTATATATGTGTATTGTATTTATTTTATTTATATTTTTAATTTCGTATTTCTTATTATTTACATTATGTCTAAGATCTGCTAAATATTAAGATATTTCTCATTTTCATCTCTAAAATCTCGAAATTTACTCTTCATTTTTGTTCAAAAATTATGAAAACAATAACAGCTTTTATAGCGCAACTTCAATAGGCTAAATTGACGCGGTATGCGGCATGCGGTTGTCAAAAATAAATTGATTTTATATTCAACGGATTCAAATTTTCAATTTTAAGCGTGCGGTATTGCAACTATAAATTATTTTCTATTTACCGCATACCGCGTTCATTGATGGTAACCTAAATTGAAATTAATAAATCCGTTTTACATACTACACTTTGGGTGCCGATAAAATAAAACTTAACTAAATCAATTAAAAAAATTAAATTTTCAAATTACTAAATTTTTATTACTAGCAAGGAAATATGTAAATATTTTATTAAATTTACAATATTTCTAATTTTAATAACAATAGTTTAAGTTTGACTCGTCGCTTTTACCTTATAGGTATAGATTAAACCAAATCTTCATTTTCAATGGGTGCAAAATGTATGCAAAACAGCGGAACAATTCTTCTCAAAGTGAGGTAACTAGTCATTTTTGAATAAAATATTATAAACGAATTAAGTGAATTATTATACAACAGTTTCAGATAATATATAGTAACATGACATAATTATATTGGGCGTACATATCAAAGGCAAAAAAAAAATAAGAACAAATAACCTTCAATTAGAACAATACACTATTAAAGAGATAGAGAACATTAAAGGATTCGAGTGTATCAGAAACCACTACAACGGTATAATTCAAAAAATTTAACATTGGTAATGAGATTTCGAAAAAAAAAAATTAATAAATAATTTAAACAAAAAACTTAATATATAAAATGTAGAATATTATGTATAGGGTAGGTATGTATAATGTCATAGTTGGTTGACGTTTCTTAGATCATAGCTCGCTCACTCTTGAAATTTATCGCATTCTCATGAGCATAAATGAAAGTTATGTACATGTGTGTATATTTGTAGTTATATTAAAATTTATTTACCATTTTTTTTTTTACCAGAAAATAGAAATTAATAATTTAAGATGGAACAAAGAAAAAAAGCTATTAATAATTATGTTATATTTATTTTTTTCTTAATATTCTACTTTTTGAAATCCCATATAATAGAAAAAAGGTATTATATCCAAAAATATCTGCCCACATATTGTAATACTATATCATATATGTTTGTATTATGTTCAGTTAATAAATATGTATATGTATACTTGTATATGCATACATAATTTGTAATTATAAATTTTATATTTTATAGAATTGGTATGTCGCAATAAATTTGATTTATTTGATCAAGATCTTTGGAATACAATTTTAAAGTATATTATTATAGAATTATGTCATTCCTACTTGTTTAAAATAATAATTATATGTACATACATAAGTATATCAAGTTTGAAATTAAAATATAAAAGAAAAAAGAATGTCAAAAGTTCATATTATTATACTTTTTTTTCTTAATTTAATTTTTTAATTTTAATAATCCATAATAATATTAAAAAAAGAAATAAATAAATTTTTAATTAATTTCTAACAAGACATTAATTATTATTGTTTTATGTACGTAAATGGAATATTAATTATCAAAGGAAATTTTGTTAATTATTTTCGGATAGAGACGGATTTATGACGTATAGTCTTATCGGATAGTATGAGTACACTTATATTCAATACCAGAAAAAATATTACAATAAATATTAATAATCTTAAATAATTAATACAAAGAAATACTATGCATCAAACTTGTCTGCCACATAGTTAATAAAAACCAATGACATACGATGCATGTCTATCGTGCATCAGCTCTATGTCCCTCCCACGGCTGAATTTAAAGCAGATAATTTTTTGATTTCCCTTTAATATTTTTAATTATTTTAAATATCTTGATATTTATTACAATGATGCAATGTATTTAGGGAATTCATTCTAGTATGAATACCTACTGTTTTGAAAATTATATTGAAAATTTTGACAATTATATTGAAAAAATATTAAATATGTATGTATGTTCGTATTGTGAACAGTCCATAATGGTTTGTTTATAGTTCTTACAATAAATCTCGTTAGTTAGTCTTACATAAGGATTAATTACAGTTGAATTTCATTTTATTTTAACAGATAATTTATATAATTAAAATAATTCGTGGTTGAATTGAGAATTGTGTTATTTTTAAAGATTTATATAGCCGTCTGTCACTACGCATACAAGGAATCATGGACTCCTATTCACTCTGTACGAGTTTATTAGTTCTATGAAATATCAGTTTCAATAGTATCTTCTTTCCGAGCAACTGAAAATAACGTTAAATTCATTTTAATTTTTTATGTAAACTAGCATTTTCATTAAAACAAAAAAAATTATTTAAATAAAATTGCTTCTGAAATTATTTAATTTTTAGAAGCATTTTTATTAAAATAATTAAATAAAATTAAAATATTTGAGAAAAATAAAATTAATTTAATCAGTTATTTTTGAATGATTTTGTACGTCATTTGATTGAATAAAATAAATTAATTTAAATGTTTCTTAATTTTTTGTAGATTTTTTTTTAACATAAGAAGATCTCATTTATAATAATCCAAAGTTATTATGGTTTCATTTTCAGCAAAACAGTTTGATAATTAATTAAGTTGTTAATATTATAATCTCTAGTTAGTTTGTCACATTTAAGAAGTAAATTAATTAAGTTCAAAATGAAATTGATAGCAAAAACATAAAATTTCAGTAGCTGTGAACTTTAGGATCAATTAATATAAATCAAGTCAATTTGACTGATGTAAAACAATGATATTATTTTTTTAAGACATTTAAAATATTATTATAATCTATGGCCTACGAATTTTGTTCATGGAAAAAAATTTTAAAAGCTAAACTGGAATGTATAATGTCTTCGTGACAAAAAATGGTTGATCAATTTTTATAAATTTGAAAGATAAAATTAATTTTCGGCCTTCTATTCGATCTTCGATTGACTAAACAGCTTTAAATATTCATAACGATTATGTTTCGGCCTTCCATTCCACCTTTGATTGTCTAAACAGCTTTAAAGATTCAAAACAAATATGTTTGGAAAAAATTTTATATTTTTATATTGTCCCTTCCTCCTTTTATTTTAGGGCATTACTTCAAAGAAAAAATTAAATATTGCTGAACAAAAATCTACGTCATACAGTATAGATCGATTTATGGGATTAAACTCTTGAAATTTTTTACATTAACAAAAGACTAATAAATAATGTTGCCTAAGCATAAGCTAGTAAATATTTTGTTTTTGTTATACATACTTTTATTTGTGCAAATAATCAGTATTTACATTTTATATAAACCATAAAAAAAAAACCCCGGACAAAATCCACTTTATTACCGAGTATCGTTTCGTAATACAAAAATTTTTCAAACAAAATTATACTGGGTGTCTACCTATTGCGAGTAAATAATTTAACAGAAAAAAAAAATAGATTTTCAAATTGTACATTTCCAAAATTATTTTTAATTCATTCTCCTTGGTTTAAATTTGTATATTATACAATTATTCAAAAATACAATATATTAATACATTTTCATTTATTATCAAATATATTATCAATAATATACTAATTTTACTATTTTGTTTATAATTCTTTTCTAACGAAATATAATATTTAACTTAAATTTATGCATTTTTAAAACGAAAAACAGTAACAAAAAAAATTTTTTTTTTTTGATTGATGATTTTTTTTATTATTTTTATCTTCACGAATGTATTTCGAATAATTTAGCAACTTCATTCAAATCGTCATATGTTTTATTTTCATTTATAATTTGTCTGGCTAAACCTATTCTATTAAAAATATTCCAAAGCAAAATTCCTACAATTTTGTTGTCCTTTAAGTAAAATATTACGCCACGACCATAATCATCCTTAGGTGTTAAATGCGATTCTGGTTTTTCAACTTTATTTTCTGGATTCTTTGTACTATCACTATTAGTGCTTTTGCTAGGTTCTTCAGTAACAGTGGTTGAGGTGCTTGTTTGAATTGAAGAATTTTCTAACGCATTTTTTTCTTCTAGCTTATTTGCAGGCATTTTTGCGAAAACTCCTACTGTTGGCAGTGATGAATCAATTAATCCTATACCTTCATATCCTAATTCTGGTCCTAAATCAGACCAAAACATACTTTGATGTTTATACGGATTTTCTAAAATAAATAAAATTAAATTGATTCTAAACAAAAATGCAAAAGAAAAAAAAATTATATACTTAATCCAGTCATATTTTCACCAGCTAAACGACCTGATACCACAGAATGATCATGATGCTCGACGCGCCTCCTACCTAGTAATGGATCATAGAAGCATGCTGCGTCGCCTGCCTGTATCGAAATTGAAATTTTAATATTTATGTTAATTTATAATATATTTGAAGCATACAACAAATAAGTTTTTCCTTGCTTCTAATTCGGCATTAACCAAAAAGCCACCGTATGTATTGTCCACTTCTAAGCCAGACGATTTTGCGATATCTGTATTTGCTTCACAACCAGCACATACAACGACCTAAGATACAAAAATTGAAATTTTTTTATATCATTTTATTTACAAATTGTAGATTGCTTTTACATGATCAGTCACAACTGTCTTTCCATTACTCAAATGCAACTTTAGTTTATCGTTAGCTCTATCTATAGATGTTACTTGAACCGATTGAATTACATTTACGCCTTGTTTAATAACATTTTCTGTTGTCCAATCACTTAAGTATTCGGGCAAGATTTTAGCCATGTTACCATTTTCGTTGAATATTTGATACACCGTTAAATTATTGCTCGATCCGTATTTACTCAAGGCACAAGCTAATTCACTTCCTAAAAATCCGCTTCCAATAATTACAATTGACTGAGAATTGTCAACAATGTTTTTAAGACACATAAAATCTTCAGGATTCCTAAAAACGGATACTTTTTCTTTAACTTTTTGCGAGGCAGTTGAAATAATGTCCAAATTTTTCGGAGTACAACCTTGAACATATTAGAAAGTTAATTTTTTAAAAAATTAAAATATTGAAGAGATATTGTACCTGTGGCTATTAAGCATTTATCATACTTAATTTCGGTACCATCAGATAGTATAACTTTCTGTTCATAAGGTAAAACTTTTTTAACTGAATAACCATGGCAAACTGCTACACCTCCGTTAGGGGATTGCATAAGTTTTGTTGGATCCACATAAAATTCTTCAGGCTCATAATAGATACTATACATTAAACACATTTAATTAATATAATAGAATTAAGAATAAAACTAAAATATTACCTTCTTGTAGCGCCATTCCATTGTTTAAAGTGAAAATCTTCATCAGGATTTTTTTTTATCTCAGCATTATACCACAATTCTTTAGAAAGTGGTGGACGCATATACGGTTTACGAAATTCATTTGAAATTACCATAACCTAAGTATATCTTTTTTGAAATTTCTTAAGCAGGAAAATGTAAAATATGTACCTTCGCTTTGGGATCATGAGACTTTATTGCCCTAAATGCTGAAAAACTAGCAGTTCCACCCCCTATTAATAAATATGGAATATGTTTCGGTATATCCGCGCTTGAAGCAGGTATTTTAACACCAACTGGAACAATTGAAGATGCAGAGGATTGCTCAGGAGGAACTTTTTTGTTGTTAGTCAGCAAATATAGCTAGTATTTAATATTCCAAATTAACATACATGAAAAAAAAAACAAATTAAGATATTACCAAACCTCCCCCAACACCAGCTAACACAAGTGCAATTAACAATTTATTTGATGAATCAGGTTTTGAATCATCTGGAGGACAGCTAGATGGAGGTGGATTCATATTAGCCTTTACATAATTATCTTTTGACTGAAGAGTTTGTGCATTTTTCCCAGAAAATTCTTTCTACAAAAGTAAAATTGTTAAAATGCATTTTTAGAATTTTTGAGTAAGAAAAACTTTATATTTTTCGCAATCATTTAATTTTTGCTGGGAAGGGATACAGTTAATTAATTTTGAGGAACAGGAATTGAAATTAGGTTTTTGGATCTGATTGGTATTATTTACCGAATCACTCAATAATCTAAATGAAGCTGGGTGAATGTTGCTATGTTGAACCCGTCCTAGAAATGCATATTTAATATAAATTTATTATTATTACATTTAGTCCTTTTTTTGTGAAATTGTGATTTGTTAAAACTAACCTGTAATTGTTTCAAGAAAATATTTCATCTGATATCTGCACCCATTTAATTTTGATGTATTGTTCGGAAATATTCTTAACATAATTTACAAAGAAAATATAAACACAGCAATTTGGAAATATTTTTTTTTATTATAAAAGAAACTTATTCTATACTTTTTAAAGTAAAACAAGGAGGTTATTTTTTATTTTTGATGTTTTTTTCACTGCCGATTTGATCATTGAATTCAAAATGTCAAGAAATAAATTTTGAACAGTATTGCCGTACTATATTTAAATGTAGTGCAATATTCAAAGTTTCATTATTTTGAAAGAGCAATATTTAGCTACTTCTTGTCCAAAAAGAAATATATTATAACAATTAACTTTGTTATTTTATAGAAGGAAATATTCTCTAAGAAAGTTTCACATTACGGAAGTTTTACATTGACCTTACTGAAATGGGATTTAGAAGCACTTACACATAAATTTAAATAAAAATTTCACAGCAAACATTTACACTATTCTAACTCTTCCATAACTCCTTCTCTACTTTGGAAACCCGTGATAAATCTCGATATAAAGTTATATTAAAAATATTTATTAAATGCCGGTATTTAAAAATTGCTTAAAATGTTCATAGTGTCATTTGTGTAAATTTGTGACAGCTATTGTTTTTTATGTAAAAAAATGTTGTCCCTAGTGCATAATTTAAAGAATCGCTTGTGCTTATATTGTTATTAATTTTGACAATTCGTTTGACAAAAAATATTGATTTACAAGAAGATTGACAAGAAATATCAGTAAACTTCTCTCACAAAAAAAACACGAAATATTAAGATTAACCAGTTATTATTGCAATCATATGTTGTTTTTTACCTGCAATTTAAATTTTGCACTAGGTCGTTAACGTAGGAAAGTAGTTTTTGATTTTATCTTGCACAATTGTGTGAAATGCTCCAAAGCTCTAAAATACGACAGATAGATTAAATATTTTTTTGAATTCAGCAATAAAGTAGAAGTCCCTCGTTTATTTTTTTCCTGCCGAACTTATGTACATACATACAAAATAAATAGAAATTGAGTGCTAGATTATGAACAATCGTTATTCCTTTTACAAATGAACATTGAATAAACTATATGGGTGACATTACATTTGTCATATTTGACGTTTGACAGTACAAAAAAAAAAAAATAAGACGATGTAAAAAGTTAAACAAATTTTCAGCAGATAAGCTGGCAGTCTAATTTTCTTATTTCAATAGGTTAATTAAAAGCAAAATGTAATATTAATATACTAGGTGGCTAGTCATTAAATTAAATAAAAGCTTATAGTATTTAAAAAAATTATTTAAAATGGATTCAGCAAATATACAGACGTTTCCGCGAGATTTACATGTTCCTGTGGATATGAATAAAGTACAAAATGCATATCTTAATTAATTATATAAAATAATAATGAAATTAATTATAAATTTTAGTCCCTGGAAGAAATGACTCCTGAGGAAAGAATGAGGTAGTAATATTTCAAGTTAAACTATTTTGAGTCATATGGCAAATTCTATGCTCTTTTAGATACGAACATCAGCAAATGCATGAAAAGCATCGAGGACATGAGCAAATGCATTCAGAAATGGTTTTAGTTCTATTTGTGACATTAATTTTTGCCCAAATTGCTTTAGTGGAATGGAAAAAACGACATTATCGTTCATATTCAGTAAAACAATTAATGAGTAAAATTGCTTTTATAAATAAATTTATATATTTTTTTAGCTAGTTTCATTAATTGCAATGTGGATTATCCCGATTGTAATTTCTATACGCTATATATGGATTAGATTTATTATATCGTGGGTAATATTTACTTTTATAACGATAATCGTAATGAGAAAAGCGATGATTAAACCAATTGATGGTACAACTCCAAGGTAAGTTTTATAACGTTATCTTATAAGAAATTGTTTTCATGACATGTTTTTTTTTTTGTAGACTAGTGTACAAGTGGTTTTATTTTATATATAAACTTAGTTATGGTTTAGGAATAATTGGTTATTTAGTTTGTTTCGCTACATTTATTGGATTTAATTTTGTTTTCAATCAACCGCCAAACATATGGATGGATACAGCCTTCTTATTTATATTTTATGGGCTCTACTTTGGAGTTCTAGGTCGTGATATATCTGAAATTTGTTCAGATAAAATGGCATCCCACATAGGAGTAAAGAATTAAAATTTTTTCAAAATAAAAATCTTATATCCTTGGCTTTTTTTTAGTACTATGCTCCGCAAGGGATGCCTACAAGACATTTAGAAGATAATGTATGTGCTGTATGTGGAAATAAATTATTTGTAAGTGAAAAAGAAGAGGGTGTAATCGAAAACACATATAAGTTGTCATGTAATCATGTTTTTCATGAATTCTGTATAAGGGGATGGTGCATAGTAGGCAAAAAACAAACTTGTCCTTATTGTAAGGAAAAGGTTGATTTAAAAAAAATGTTCTGCAATCCGTAAGTTTTTATTATTCACATATGTAATTTAGATTTTTAAATTAATTCTTTTTTCTAATAGTTGGGAGCGACCTCATGTTTTGTATGGAAGGCTGCTAGATTGGATTAGATGGTTAGTAGCATGGCAACCATTGATATTTTTCCTAGTTCAGGGAATTAATTGGGCACTAGGACTGGAATGATAGTTAATTAACAAAATTTTTTTAAAAAATTTCGTGTAATATCATCTTAGCCTAAAAAAAAAAAAACTGAAAACTGAAGAGGAAAAAATTTTTATTCGTAAAATAAAATGAAGTTTTATAGCAATTATAAACACTTATTCAGTCATGAAATTTACACTAGCCTAATTCATAAATGTTTAAATCAATTTTTGTTGTATCAGAATGATAGCCTTATTTATTTTTAAATTATAATTCCAAATGTACTACATATTTTGTTTTTTAGCTGTGACCTTATTTAAAATAATTTTTTTTTTTTGTTATTTGAATCAAAATAAATTTGAACAAAATTAAATTGTAATATTGAATACTGAAAACAGCATTGCTTTATTTCTTTATAGAATATTTTTCAATTCATAAAAATGTAATAGTAAATGCATATTTCCATATTTGCCATCTCATGTTCATAGAAATCTGAATATCAGATAGGAAAATAATTAAATAATAATTATTCTTTGGCAGTTTAGTAGGATTATTTTGTGGTACTGGTGTCATAGTATACATAATATGTTCTTATATTTCCATTTCGTATTTCATTCATAGCTCTACCAGAATTACGTGTGTTTGCATGTGTGTGTAGAAAGGTTAGTTATAATATTTATATATGTATATGGGATGCGTCTAAATATACACATCAACAATAATTCAAAATAAAGTGGAAACAGCCAGCAAAACAAGCGCATAAAATATGTACATAATTTATAGGAACCGAAAATATTTTATGGTATTTTTGATAATAGTTGGATGTATTTGAAATAGTTGGATAAATAGTATGGTATTTCAAGACATTAAATATTCGAGAAAGTAAGATGGATGAGAATTAAAAATTTTGGTTCCAATATATTGTAAATAACAATTATTAACTATATTTAATCATATAGAAAAACAAAAAAAAATTATTTTATATGTTATAAAACAGCATTGATACGAGAACCGTATTACGCCTTTGAATAATTTTTTTCTTAACTTTTCATTTAAGGTTTAGAAAATGAAAAAATATTTACAAATATGACAAAATATGTTTTATGAAATTTCATGCTTGTCCCAGCTCTCGTATTGCAAAAGGAAAATATTCGTCATTTGATGATAAAGGTAAAGGGATTGACAAAAAGTTAGTAAAGATTAAAATGTACTATTTATTTGCGTTAGTATACTCAAGCTCATATTTTCATTTTCTTTATGTAAACACATACAAATAGTGTTGCCGTTTTGAAATAAAAAATATCAAAAAAAACTTGCCCATTTGACATATTTAACATAAAAATGCTGTCATTATAAATTTTTAAAAGAAAAAAAAAATACACAAAATTTCGGATTTCATCGTGCAACTAAAATTTGTCGTTGTCATTTTTTGTGAAGTTGTCAAGCTGATAGGAAATATTTTTGTGGTTTTAAAGCCGTTTGTATAAGAATTTTATATTTTATAGAAATTTTTTTTTTTTTTTTTTACAAATTAAGAATTTCTTGAATAAGAAATTTTTTTTTGAGAAATTTAACAAGAAAAATATATAATAAATTAAAATTTCTATAATATTATACTCGATTTTATATAATATTTAGTGATATTAATAATATTTGAGAAAAGAAGAAAAAAGTGGAAAGAATTCGCGCTTAAAAAAGAAAAAAAAAAATAAAATAAATTTTTCCACTTTCTAATAAGATTTTTTAATTTTTTTGTTTTTTCTGTAAAGTTCTTAACACGAAGTAAATTTTTAAATAGAAAAGAGAAAAAAAGAATAAAAAATTCAAAACAAAAAAAAAAAATCTTGATTCAATTTTTAAATGGTAAGCTGCTGCTCTGCTCTTGCTCTTGGCTAGTTGTAATGGCAAAATTTTATGTGAAAATTTATTATTAAAAGAAGAAAAAAATTAATTGAAAAATTGGAGTATGTGAAATTTTTATTAATTTAATAATTTAAATTTTTGAAAAAAAAGAGAAAATAATTTTTTTTTTTCATAATAATTTGTAAATGTGTGTGTAAGTTTTTTTAAGGTTAATGAAATATTTTTAAAATTTTTAATATCGTAAAAAAAAAAATACTTGATTCTCTCTCTACAATAATGTGAAATAAATTTTTTGAAAGAAAATCATTAAAATATTTAAAGAATAATAAAAAGAAAAATTAATTTTTAAAATAAAAATTTTAATTGTGTACGAAATTTTTATAAATTTCATTTAATATTTTTCTTTAATATTCAAGTTTCAAATACCCCTTAAAATATAATCTACATAATATATAAGTAGGTACATGTGTTTTGTTTGGTGAATAAAAAATAGAATATAAAGAATTCAACAATAAAAGTAGAAAAGGTGCCCAAAACCCCAAACTGCTTTTGAATTTTTTATAGAACAACAAAAAATATAAAAATTTTTATAGTACCAGATTTTGCTTAATATTTTTTTTTTTGTGTTGTTTTGTTTGACATTTTAAAATTACCATTGGAGAATACATACACACAAATGTATATAAAATAAACTAAATAATCTACTATGTATTACGATATTACAAGTATGAATACTTGGTATAATTACTTTTTATATTCAAAATATAGGTACAATATTTTATAAATAACACAAGATACCTTGTCAATTGTATTAACCACCTTTATAAATTGGTCAAAGTAAATATTTAACACATAATAATAAAAAGGTAAGAATATTATTTATAAAAATTTTGTAATTAAAGAATATTTTTCTCTTATATTTTAGTTAATCATTATTTTTTTCATTGAATATTTTCAAATAAATTAATTATGTTTTGGAAGGCGTAATTCGAATTAAATACAAATTCAGATTACAATAAAATTCATCAATAATATTTAGATATAAGATTCTTTACGATATATTCAGAATGATGAAACAAAACTACACTTTATCATTCATATTGAATAGAGTATCTACCTATACCTAGAGAGTTAGGTAACCAACCTACTTACCTATGTAATGTCAGCATATTTACTTATATCTAGCTTTCATAGTATTGTAATCCTCCCTAAAACATGATGAAAATTTTTCTAAAATATTACTAATAAATAATGTTGTTGAATTATTGCAAAAGATGTAAACAGTATAGAGAATTACTAGACTCACTATCTATACAATTATTAATTTTACCTAATTTTAATATTGACTTGACATTACCCAATGAGGTTTTATTATAATTTTTATTTTTACTTAAGTTTTTTCCCCGGTTTTTTAATATTTACACACATTTTTTTTTTTATGTGACCTAGAAAATTTTTTGTAATGTATACCTACTTCAAGAATGTTGATAAATTCCTAAATAGGTTAATATTTGTATTAAATATAAAATTGTGAGTAAAATTGTGAGTAAATTGTATAGGTATAGGTACCTACGAAATATGGAGTACTCGAAATATGTACACTAAATAGATACAATTTTAGGTCATAAAAAAGAATGTTATCTGCTACATAACTAGTAGTAATTGGTTACATTTTATATAAGATTTTGTGTATTTAGTTGGGTAATATGGTAGGCACCAACAGCTTTATGTATTTATGTCCTACACTCAAAAAAATATTTGATCTTAATTTAGAATTTCTTCAATTTTTGAATTGGTAGTACCTTATTAAATAAGAAGATGTAGGTATATTACGATTTTTACTTGCTTCTAGTTATGATACCTAATTAGAATAATTTTTATTGATAATGAGTACCGGAATGAATTCTATTTTATGTAGGTCTTCAATGTTGTTATATGTACTTAATACATATTCAAAAATTCTTAAAGTCATGGTGAATTCCTTAAACTAAAAATAAAAATCATGTTTATAAATTAAATAAATAATAAAATAAAACTGTTTTAGAAAATTATGTAAATAATTTTAAAATTGTTATTTAATCAAGTATTTATTATGTTTCAAAATTTTTTAAATATTGTATTTCAAAAATATTGAATTAAATTAATCTGTTTAAATAATATAAACTACTAGTATAAGCCGCGTACTTGTATATAAATAGAACAGGAATAAATTTATTGGTATTGTTTGTTATTTAAAAGCAAATAGTTAAATAATTTAAAAAGAATTTTTTATAAAATATTTTAATAAGGTGTCAAAAATTTTTAAGATTTCAATTATAAAAATTTTGTTTAATTAATTAAATTAGTGGAAATTTTATTAAAGGTACTACTAAGTACATATTTACAGCTTTAACCAATTGTTTGGATTGATTGTGTTTGAGAGTGAAACTCGAAATTACTTAGTAGGCAGTACCTACGAGTACATAAATTCGGAAAAATTTAATCCAATGTTTGGGTTTTCTGATATTATGTAAATTGGTTTTGTAAAATTATATTACTTATAACTTAACTAATCAAGTAAACCTATTTAAGCTTGGAAATTAATATTTTTTCGTAAAAGTTAACACTGCACGAAACTATTTTTATTTAGTTACTGTTTGAATATAATACGACAAAATCTACATTAAATAAGAGAAATTACTCTATTCTTGTCAAATTTGCTGTCAGATTTTTTAAAAGTAATAAAGCGCTGTCACGACAATTATTTTTTTTTTTTTTGGCAGTTTGGAATAGCGATTAGTTTGTTTAAAATTTTTTTTGTAACAAGATTATTAAATTTTGACTTTAATACCCTAAATACAATGAGGCAGCACTTCAAACTAAAAAATTTCACAATTGCAAAAAAAAATTTTCCGAGGATAATAATGGAATCGCACACAACTGCAAACTGCAATTCCAAAATTACAATTGTTGCCTGTCATATTTTACTGATTTTGACAGTATCATTTATTATTTTGTTTTTATTATATTTTATTGTATGTTATGTATGCTGGCAGTCTTATTGAAGCTAACATTTTTGCAGTTATCAAATTTTGTAGTTATCAAAATTTTTCAGTTTTGAAGTGCATCGCCATTGTGTTTGGGGCGTAAGTGTAAGCGTCATTAGATAATTTCAATTCTGATATATGCAAAAGTAGTCTTTAGATTTTGTCGTAGTTATAGGTAATCTTACATTTTGTCGTACAAATATGTAAACAGAACCTTAAATGTAAATTAATTTTGTATTTTGACTTTTATTTCTAGTAAATTATCATATTTTACCTGAAATAAGTATAATATTAGCAGATACGTTGAATTTAATTTCTTTTTACATTTGAAAAGTTTTTTATAGCTCAGTAGATACTTAAAGTGCTCATGATTAGTCCCATAAAAATAATTTAAAATAATGATTACATGCATAGTTCTTTAAATTTAAACATAATCTTAAAATATTTTTTTTTTCTACTCATATTTTATTTGCTTACTTAGTGCCTCCACTCTCAGACATAGTAATGATTATTCACAATATTTGTTATGTACATAGAAAAGATACCCAATTAAAGTAGGTATAAATTTACACGAAAATTAAAAAAATAAGAAAGAAATTTGCGCAAATATTTCTAAGTTTTAAACTTGAGACTGCGCACAGAAAAAAAAAAATTTTAAATAAATTTTAAGTAATTTTTATTTTTTTTTATTTTGTTTTCATTTTACCATATATGAGGAAGAGTGAGTGGCGGAGGATGAATTTCTAGAAAATAAAAAACAAGTTTATGTAAGAAAAATGCTTACATACTCTTTACTTATTTCAATTCAAGTATAAGCAAGGAACGCAAATAAAGTGTTCCTTTATAATATTTTTCATTCTATTTCTTATGTTCGTAGTTCAATTAATGTGTTTCTGTAAGCATATACTTAACTATAAGATTTGTACATATGTACCTACTTGTGGAAGAAGAAAATAGAGATAAAGTAAATTTATATAAATTTGATTTTGCTCTAGGAATAAATTTAATACATATTTTATTGCGTACATTTTATTGCCTACTTACTTGTGTTTGAGAATAAAGGCTACAATATTTATTTATGAGTGCTTACTCTTTATACCCGTACGAACGTATGTTCGAAGGGTATACTAAATTTGCCTTACCGTTTGTAACGCTAAGAAATAACGGTGTTAGATATGGACTCAAGTGTATGTTTTTGATCAGCGTCGAATTCTGAGTTGATTTAGCTTTGTCTGTCCGTCCGTCCGTCCGTCCGTCCGTCCGTCCGTCCGTCCGTCCGTCCGTCCGTCCGTCCGAACGATAACTCAAAAACTAATTGAGCTAAGTTCACCAAATTTTCACAAATGATTTTTTGTAGTAAGTGCCAGAACCCTATTTAAATTGGACATGATCGGGGTACCGGTTCGGGTAGCTGCCATGCAACTTCAAAATTTATTTGGCTATATCTCAGAAACTATAAAAGTTATGGTATTGAAATTTCACACAAACGAAAATATTAGTAGGGCCAATATGCCCCATAAAAGTTGTTAAAATTACTTGGCTCCTTCTGGTACCTGCCATACAACTTCAAAAGTTATTTGGCTATATCTCAGAAACTATAAAAGCTGTGATATTGAGATTTTACGCAAGTGAATATATTAGTAGGGCCGATGTGTCTGGTAAAAGTCGTTGAAATTACTTGGCTCCTTCTGGTACCTGCCATACAACTTCAAAAGTTATTTGACTATATTTCAGAAACTATTAAAGCTATGGTATTGAAATTTCACAAAACCGAATATATTAGTAGGGCCAATGTGTCTCATAAAAGTCGTTGAAATTACTTGGCTCCTTCTGGTACCTGCCATACAACTTCAAAAGTTATTTGACTATATCTCAGAAACTATAAAAGCTGTGATATTGAGATTTCACACAAGTGAGTATATTAGTAGGGCCGATGTGCTTGATAAAATTCGCTAAAATTTCTTGGGTCTTTCTGGTAGCTGCCATACAACATCAATAGTAGTTTGGCACAACCAGTTTTTTGAATAACACATAGTACTGAAATTTTGCATAAATTAATATGGTAATACGGCAACTTAAAGTCATAGTCTGCCCCATAGTTAGTTATGGCACATCAGTTATTCGCACATAGGATAACAAATTCGTACGGGTATCACAGAGTTGACAAGGTCAACTCTATTTTTTTTCTCGTTTTTCTTACTCTTAATCTTATGTTCGAGTATTTAACTATGAAAGTGTACTTATTATGTTTTTTTTGCATATTTTTCTGTTACTCGTTACTTTTAATAAAAATTTACTTTAAAAATATTCACGTACTTCTAATATTTACAATAAGTGTGTATAAATTAGCAAATTTTAATCTTCAAATGTTTATAAATTCTTCAATTATTATAAATTAATTAAAATATTTTTGGTTAACAAATTAATGTTAAGCCTAAATTAATGAATCTTAATTAATTAAATTGATAAGACACAGTGACATCCAAAATGCAGTGAAAAATAGTTTTACTACAATTTAATTGCAGTTACTTAAAAACCACTACCGTAAGGCCTTAACTGTAAAAACGACTGAATTTATATGGCATAGCTATTAAAAGTGTTAAATCTGACACGAAAATACTAAACAAATTTGTTTGGCCTGGTAAAATTTTTAAACTGAATAACGTTATCAGCACTTAACGGCACGTTTTACCGTTAAGTAAAAATGTAGACTCGAACGTATTCTGTTTGCATTCTTACTTCTAACGCAAATTTAGAAAATTTTCATCTTACTACATTGTATAAACTATTTGCTCTACAATATGGAATTACAGATGCAATGTACTAAGTACTACATTACGTTACTATTGAATTTTGAATGTCAGAAACAATAAATTTTAAGCAACATTTTCTTTTTTAATTATGAATTTTTGATGTTGTTTTAAATTTGCATTAATTTTTGCAGTAGTAAAGAATTTCAATTAACAATTTATAAAATAAAAATATTATTAAATTCTTAAACTTAAAAGTTTGGCATTATTTCTTTCTTAGCTTCTGTGTCTGAAAATTGAAAGTCATTCAAATTTATTCATTTGATTTAATCACAAATTATTAAAATCCAATTAAGATAAACTTTTATTTAAATAAAAAAAGGTAGTTAAATATTTAAAATTAAATTGTTATTTTTTTTCAGTCAGACGTTTTGTGCACGTGTCCAAATATAATTAAGTACCAATAAACTTAAAAATCAATTTTCTTTTAACACCTGTAATATAATTCAATTACAATTTAAATTTAAATTTATAAAAGTAAAAGTATATAATAGAGAAATTAAGTATTGTTATTCCATTATAAGGAAGCAGGAACAATAGTTGTACTCTACCCAGTTATAGTAAGTACATATAAGCATTTATTTAGTGTAAATAGCTGACATATTAAAATTTGAAAAAATTTTAAAGTCATGGCTTATTATAGCCCATTCTTACCCAGTTATCCCATTAATACTACCTCGGTCGCAAGTAAATATCCGAAAATACCCCTTAGGGAGTTGAGCGTGACTGAGTAACACTGAGAAAGCTCGGAATAACTCAGCAAGACAAGCGGAGGAGTTAGACGGAATATGTATATACGGCCATCTTCTCCATACGATCCATACGGTTCTTTAAATTCATACAAATGGGATTTCTTAACTAGTAGAAGATTTCTTTCAAAACTAGTAGAATGCTTAGTATTAAAAAATAAATTGGCGATTGATTAATTTAATCAATTGAGTGTTGTAGTACTCAATTATTAAGAGTATATTTAAAATAACATGCAATTTTATTATTTACTCACGCTCTTATGTGGTGGAAAAGTTGTTAAAAATTTTTAAATTTTAATGATTTGGAAAACTCGTACCAGCTATTTATATGCGATTTAAATATTATGGTCAAATATTAAAGATTTTAGTCATTGTAATCTTTTTATACTTATACTTATGCATAAGATTTTGGAGTCTTATTAAATTATGTCTCATATTTTTATGCAAGCAAAATTTCATTTTAGAAAAAAAAATTCCATTGAATATTTTATTTTTTCTTTTATGAATTATTTTTTGCAGGTGAAAATTGGAATTTCAGTTTTGAAAAATCACGTTTTTCTTTTTTTACAATTTTTTCTTTTGTATATTTATTTATTACTACTGCATTCATTTTTGTATGTGCATTAATGTGCATACCCATAAATATATGTTGTACAGTACACTCGATATGTTTGCATGTGTTTATTTCATAGGCCAAATAAAAAGTACGAGTCTTTTCCCTCTATTTTTTTTTTTTGCGAATTTTTATTGTTGCTTTTAAAATCTTTTAATATTTTCTATGGTTTTGTAATAAAAAGCCTATTGAACTAAAATATTTATGAAGTATTTATGTATGATGTGCTCCTTCTGCATCTGTATAACATGTCACCTTCTCTTTCTATATATTAATGACTGGTATATAAGCAGGGAAAGCAATTCCAAAAGAATTTTTATACATAAATGGATGTCTAAATAAGAGGCTAGATTAGATTAGGTTGACGCGGCTATTCATTGACACATTTACGCCAGATAGACACGGTCTGATACTGCTTTATCCTCACATCCCAACCTTTTCTTTTGAAGCCCGATTCTTTTATAAAACCCTTGTACATATTTACATTTGTCAGATCCGTAATTCGCAAAAAGTAATTGGACCCATGGTACCAAACATGTGTATGAGTACAGGTGGCATTAGTGTCAAAGATAAAAGGCATAAGCAAAAGATGAGTCACCAGATGAATAAAATAAGAGATTAAGTAAATAAAAAATAAATAAAAAAATATGAATTGTAGTAATTTTGAATGCTAACATTTTTTAAAGTAAATTTTCTGATAAAATTAATGTTTTCGACTACGAGAGATGTTATTTGTTAAAACTGCACTGCAATAGATCTACTAAAGTAGCGCTGCCAACAAAAACTCTGGTGTAATCTCAATAATGTTTCTTTATTCTCTCAATAATGACTTTTCTACTAATTGAGAATGTTAACATGACAACAGAAAAATATTTTATGTTGTCAATTTGACATAAGCTCTCTTGACAGAAGTTGTATCAACAAAAACAGAATACTTTTTGCAACAAAAAAAACGAAAACGTGCTGCCGTTATGCAGATATCTGTAAACAAGAGATCAACCTAATATCTTTGTTTACTACTTCTTACTGCTGATAGTACTACTTTTTACTACTACTACATTAGGAATGTACAAACTTTTAATATGTGCGCTATTTTAATGCGAATACTCTCTCGTGTCACCCTATTAAAATAATATAAATGTCATCTCGAGGTCTTTTACACGTATTTACAACGTGCTGTACTGTAAAGTTTTAAGTGTATATTAATATGCATACACACATACATTCACATGTAATAAGTATGTCTAACTATATTTATGTAGATTTGTGCATACACAGAAAAATTTTTTTTTTAAATAAGCAGAAGAAGCTTAAAAGTTGCATTTTATGCAATATTATTTTGCTTTTTTCTATTGACTTATGCTTTTATTCAATGCAATCCGTATACATATGAAACCTGCTAAAATAAACCTTTTTGTTTTTGTTTTTTATATTTTAATTTATTTTTTAATCGTAAGAGTATTAATTAAAGCTTTACAGGTTGATGTTTTTTTGTTTTGCCACTTACACTTTAGTAGAGGATGAAAGAGTTAATAAAAATGGTATAAAAAAAAACATAAGGAAAAAAACATGAGCATACATTGTATGAATCCTCTCTGCTAGCTAAGTAATAATAGAATTGTTGGGCTGTTAAATAGTTTAAGCCTATACGTTTTGCCAATAAACAGTAGAATGTTAACTTTAATTGACATTAGAATTAGTGAAAACATGAACGAAACACGACTTAAGATTTCTACACAACTACGTAAGAAATAAGGAATTCGATTCATTTAAATCGATGAAATTAAATTTTTGCTAAATAAAAATCGATTCCAACATTTTGTTTTGGAATAAAAGCAAATTTATAAGTGAAATATACCTTGATATCCAAAATGCAGTACTTAATACGTAATTAATGTACAATTCAGCAATTTACACTTATAAGCTGAATTGTGTATTAATACCGCATAATATTGAGTATTACTGCATTTTGGAATATGTATTTAATAATTTTTGAGAGATTTCCTCGCAAACTACAATAATTTAAATTTAATTTGAATTGTAAGAGAATATTTAAGATTTTATCGAATTTGTTCATCAAATTAACATAAATTTTTATGAAAAAATTAGTTTACACTACTAAACACTATTTGTGCATGATTACTTGTTTGATTTGATTAAAGATGGATCGTGCGGTAACATGTTTGATAGAGAATATCAAAACGACAATTGAACTGTTGTCAAACAAAATCAATGAATAATCTTTAATGTTTTTGAATTTTTAAATTTAAACATGTGTTTGTAAGTGTTTACTGCATTTGCAAGTATGCAAAATTATGCATACACTGCAAATCACACAATAACCAATTTTTTTCCTCTGAAAATATTTGCAATCGTTTTGTTTTTGCCTTTTGGATTCATGAAAACTGGATCGTCTTTTTTATTTTTATTAAATACTTTTTTATTTTTAATTTTATTTTAAAATACAAAATTGTATATAAAAAGTAAATTTGTCGTAAACTCACCTTTTTTGTCTCGTGAAAAAGAAAGTGGATATTTTTATTTTTTTTCAACATTTTTGTTTTTCTTTCTTATAAATAGTTTAGGCTTCAATTTGCTATACATTTTGTGCATATGTGCTCAATTGTTTTGAAATTTGCAAGTAATATGGAAGCAAAATACAATCTATAGAATTTCGTGTCCAAATACAATCTAAAAATTCAATATGAAAATTACTTGGTTGCATGCACGTATCTGCATTAAATGCACACAAAATTTTTATAAGTATAATTAGAATTACATTAGAATTACAATACTAACGCACACTTAAGGAATGTAGTTAAGAGTTTTTTTTTGGTTAAAGATGAAATTTAATTTTGTTTTTGATCTAGTGTTTACTTACGTTATATCTACGTTAAAATTTGACGTAACCTCAGACACATTGTGTAAATTAGAACCAAGTTATCGAATCTTAGGGTCATATTATAGTCAGCGAACCGAATCACATTTTTAAAGAATATGAAATGTTCGTTTTAAAATTTTCGTTATTGTTCGTGTACTTGTCTAAATTTTAACCGAATAGGCCAGGCTGTCGAGTAAAAATTCTTATATGACAAATTTAGCAAATGAAAACAAAATCACACTGTACTATGAAATTTGTTATTATTGTAGGGGTTTTCCCTATAGTCTATACTGAACTTCGAAAATCTCATCAAATTGGAAGTTTTCATTTGTTTAGCACCAGCGTTCCCGATTATTCGGCAATTTTTCATGGTTGGTAATTAAAATAACAATTTACACAAATTAAAACTTTGACAAAAAGATATTGAGATATAATTTTGAACTCATGGTAAATATAAACCGAGTGGTGATTCGCATGTGTTATGCAAATTTATAATTAATTTCTCCAGGAAATTTAAAAAAAAATTTTCTGTAAAAGTTTTGAAAAATTTTTAATTTACTGTGGTACCATGATATTTTTTCGCCTAAGTTCTCGTATTTCTTGAATCCTGTCCTAAACTTTGGCTAAGCTGAAGTTTGCTCTTTAAAATTATGTTTTTTTCTTGGTGAGTTTCTCTAAGGTGAATTTCTACTAATTACATTTATAGTAAATGAAATTATGTAAAATTATTTAAAAGTCCTCCAGTAATAAAAAAAAACGTAAAATTTCTTTTTTCCCATAATTAAAAATTATAAAAATATTTTTGTAAGCACATATGTGTATTCGGATACCTACTTATACTCTCTCTCTTTCTCTCTCCTTTCTCTCTTCCACTTTATCAGTTTTTCCCATTTCTCTCTTATCATTACGATAAATCTTTAATTATCGAAATTTTTTGAAATTATTTTTAAAAAATCCCGCATGATAAAGATGGGCAAAAAAAAAAAAAATTCAATTTACCCACATAAAAAAGTTACTCGTCCACTAGTTTCTTATTTTTTAATATTAAAAAACAATAAGTGTTTTTAAGTCCAGACGTTTTTTTTTTTGGTTTTTTGACTGACATTGACATCAGACGAAAATGTTTTTTCTACTCTCTTCTCTTACATCGTTTTGAAAGTAACTTTTACCCTCAAGTACAATTTTTTTATTCGAGTTTAACACTTGTTAATATTTACTTATTTCAATACATTACTTATTACTGTATAACAGGTTTAAATGTGACAACTGATTTCATACTTAGATAAGTAAGATAAGATGCTTTGTAGATATTAGAAAAACAAAAATGAGAAAAAAAATCAGTTGAATTAAATAAAAACTGTGAAACAAAAATCTCTTTATTTTTTTTTTACTTTTCTCCCACATAAATTTATTGCAATTTTTTTTATTTTTTCTTGTTTTTGAATGTAAATTAAATTTTACGTAAGTAATGATGATTGCTTGTGTTTAAACGATGACTTTTGTCAAAACTTTCTTGGTTAGGGGAATGAAATGTATGTCAAACATTAATGTCGTACAAAATTCATTGTGTAAACATAGGTTATTTCCTTGGTAAGTCATGTTTTGCAGTTTGTTCAGTAAGTAACCGCAAACACATGAGATTTAATTTTTGTTTCTTGAATGGGACATCTGCTAAGGATATTATGGAATATGATGAGTAGTGTCACTGTTAGCATATTTGCGTTTGCAAGTTGCAACACGCTTGCTGAATGAAACGTAACATTGAGCCTATTTGCTGAATAACATTGAGCCTATTAAAATAAATTGACAATAAGATCTTGGAGAAGATAATTAAATAAAACTATCAATATGAGTTTATCACTTAAATTAAATTTATTTTAGTGAGTTACGGGTGTAGGCGGCTGCGAAATTTGATGGAAAGAATAAAGTAATTCAATAAGTAAATAGATTTTTGTGTATATTGGCAAATGCTAAAATGAGAGGGTGAAAACATTTTGAGTTCTTTCGCCTTTTTGTGCCTTACTAATGAGGTAGGGTGAAGTCTTTTTATTTCGTATTCATTCTATAAATATGTTTGTGTGTGCAACAAAGAAGGCGGACTGTGTTACTCCTAAATATTTCTGAATGGATCGCTTGCAAAAATTTTGATTGATTGCTGCTCATTTTGTATAGATTTTGTTATAAGAAAACTGTTATCGTCTGAACATATTTTTTTTTGTTGTGCTAGTGCATTGAAACGAAATAATACGTCTGAAGCAATATAAAAACCTGCAGCATTAGAATTCGTGGGAACTGACACTTAACCAGATTTATCATAGGAGGTGTGATTGTGTTGCAGGTTTTATAGATGGGCGTTGCTTTTCTAGGCAGTAAGCTTGCAGTGATGTTGTTTTAAGTTGACTTTTTCCGAAACGGAGCCGAAATTTTAGATTTTTTCGAAATTTTGTAAAGATAAAATCTAAGCTAAATATAAGTAAGTGATAACTTTTTTATTGTTGTAAATTAACTTAATACTAACATTATTGAATTTTCTTTTATGTTTTTTCATTATTACACTTGTTTTTTATTATCTCTTATTAAAAATTGTGTACTTAATAAGTTATATAGGCACTTAATTCAATTACTTATTTGTTATACAATGAAAAAAAAACGTGTGTTACGTAAAATATTTAAGTGCGTGTACATGTGTACAAAATTTATTACTTTTTATATACAAAACTTTGCCACTTATATGAAAACTATTTTCGAAAAATTTAAAAAAAAAGAGAGAGAGAAAAAAAAACAAACAAAATGCTAACATTTTAATTAACGAAAATTCATTTTAGTTATTATTATACAATATAACAACATTAATATTTTCAATGTATTATCATCATTATCATCATCATCATCCATCACAGTATCATAATTAAGTACTAACGTACCAATATAACCGATGTATTTTTAAGTATTCGAAGGTGGTATTTACGTGCCATGTTTGTATTGAAATTTAAACACATAAGAGTGTGAAATTTATAATTTATTTTTTTTTCCTACTAGCTTTACTTTTTATGTTTACTTAAGTATTTTATGTTAGTAACATGTTTTTTTATCTTAGTAACAATAAATTACTAACTTGAGTGTAATTTTTTAAGTAGCAAAATATAAGTACATAATGAAAATTCACTTGTTATAAAATATAAAAATTTCAATATATTCGAGTATAATTGAAATATTTTGATTGCTTATTACAAATACTGATGTAATCGAAAATATTGTAATCAAGGCAGAGCTCGGATGATATTTCCTTATTGGCATAATAGCATTAAATTGTTTATTTAATTCTTACGGTCTGATAAATAGTCTCGGTTTGGATAAAATTTTCTAAGTCGAAATTGCCATTATTCAATATCGCTACACAATTCAGCTTATCAATTGCAATTGCTGAATTGTGTAATTCTAGAATATTAATAAAATTATAATATTAAATCAAATTTTTCATAGTATTTATAACGCTGAAATCAAGAAATTTAAATTAAGCATAACATATAAATACTGGACATCTACTAAAATGCAAATCTAAAGTCAATTTGATTTATTCAGCAATACAATTTTAATTTGCTGAATTAGTTTAAATCAATGTATTCTAAGAACAACTTTATCAATAGATAATTCAGCAATTAGAATTTATAAGCTGAATTGTCTGTACATAAATTATTTTTGCAATTTTAATGTGTTAATGTTATTAGTAAATTATAAATTTATTGTTCTACTATACACATGCTGATTCATATTCACAACTTAAATATTTTTTAATGTAATTACAAAAATTTTAAATACTCACTACACACACACATACTACATACATATATCTATACATAAATTCAATTACAAATATTTAAACTTTAATATTTTTCATTGAGTTCGCGCTATTGAGAGAATCGATTATATTAAATGATTTTTTTTCATAAATTTGATTAATTTGATACAATCATCCGAAAATATTTTACACATCATGTCATACTCAGCTAATTGATGTATACATAGATTTTTTTTTGTTTTATGTTTTCTGAATTCTTAGAATTTTTTCACCTTCATTTATAGGGTAAAAAGAGAATTTAATTTTTGAAATTACAAAAAAAATTATTTTGGGTGAGAAAATATTTTTTATATATAGAAATTTCGGCTTTCGAATTAGGTCTCCGTCTAGAACAACATTTATTTGTTCTGTGGCTTATAAAAATTTGGCATTGCGTATTAAGAATTTACTCAATTTTCCTGTTTTTGAATTATTACCACGTTCGGTAATACAAAATTGTCCGAGATTTGAAACATTTTATATTGAAAAATAAGTAGGTATATTCTATTGTGTTCCATGTAAGTACATAAGTACTGCTACTATTATTTAATATGTGTGTATGTATACATTCTTTTTGTGTAGTTCTAACTCTTTTTCCCCCCTGTAGTTCTAACGAACATTACGAATCTTTATTTGAACTAATTTATGATTCGGGCATTAAAGGGTTAAATTTTCATATGGATTAAATTTTATGTATGTATTTAAAAAGTTCTCTGGAGATTTTATTTTTAAAATTTCTTCTATTATATTTGGTACAAATAACATTTGCAGACTCCGAAAAAGAAAAAGCCGGAGAAAATACTAAGCAACCTGTTTGAAATTTTTATTCTTCTTTGTTTGTTTATTTTTTTGCTTTTTAATAGCTTTTTTTATATTTTTAAGTGACATGATTTTTTATTTCCGATTTTTGTTTTCCTATTTAATTCGAGATGTTCATATGTGTGTACATTTATAATATAGATATGTAGGTATGTATATACATAATTTATATAAGTAATAAATCAATTGAATATATGAATATATGTTCATAGTATATATGTGTGTGTGCGTAAACTAGTAAAAATTTTGGTATATTAAGTAAGTATTTAAGCTTACTTAATTGTCCGAAAAATAAAAAAAAAACAGGAATTTGTTCGATTCCATCTGATGAAAGTGTTATACACATAGTCCATGCGAAAAAAACAGTTTAACTTAAAAAAAAAATTTTATCAAAATAATGATTTATAAAGTAGCATATTTCCTATACATTTAATTAGTAATCGGAATACATCGGGAATAGAAAATGAAAAATAAAATTTGTGTTTTTATGTAATTAAATTAAAAATGGCTACAAGCTGTGGAAATTTCAAACCTTTTTAAGAATGATGTTAAAAATTAAGAAAAACGTAAACTGATGGTAACGTGTAGCGATTAATTTTAAGTTTTAAGAATAACACAAGTATAAGTAACAAGTCTTATCATTTGCTTTTGCGCTGACTTCCTAACACTTTGTTAAAAATGGGGTTTTTATAATTTTCGTAGACTATGAAGTTAAAAGAGAAGATGAAGTTTATTCTTGATGAATATGTTTCTCACATATTATCTACTTTAAAGAGCGCTTAAATTTTAAAAACTGTGACGTTTCACAAAAACTATGACGTTTCAATAAAGTTTTTATAGGACGTAAATAATTATTTTGTATTCTTAAATTGCCTATAATAATTGATACTCAAAATTAAATACTTTATTATAAATATTTAAGCACCTACGCTATTTATTTGTGCAGAAAATATTTTTTTCTTGAATTTAAGTTTTTCCCGTTCTTTTACCAAAACATAAAATGAGTTTTTTCCGCTTTATCTCAATTTTTCTACTACAATGTAGGGAATGTACACATGTTAGCAATTTTAAATTGTTGTTTTAGAGAACCTTTTAACCTTTACTTAAAACTTATAGTTATAAAAATCATATTATCTACGTGTGTGTGCGCGCATATACATACATACATTAAATGTTCTTAAATTCTTTTCCGTATAAATGTTAACTGTAATTATCATATTCTTAAATATGTTATTAAATTTAATTTTTTTTGTTGTTTTTGTTTTGAAAATCTCTTGAGAGAAATTCTATGTTTTCGTTTATAATAATAATTTGAAATAATCGTCCACGTACGAGTAAACATGAAAAGGGAAAAAAGATGTTATAAAAAAATAAAGAGGGCATTGTTTTTGTGTTTGTTTTTTTTTTTTTTGTTTTGTTATACCTTTAAATTTCTCATTTTATGTCCTTAAAAAAACGAGGAACATTTACGTATTATTTTTAAATTTATAAAAAAAAAACTTATTGTTTTGTTTTCTTATTTTTTTTTTATAAAAGAATAGAACGGAACATTATAAAAGAAAAAATGAATAAAGAGAAAAAAATTAAAAATTGAAACAAATGGAAGGAAAAAGAGAAGAAAGAGGAAAGAATAAAAACATACCTACTTAATAATATTCAAGGACATTATTTTAACAAAAGATATTCTCTTCTTTTCTCCCCTTCCCCCTTCCACTATTATTAGTTTTATACAAAAGTTTTTAAGTTGATACTTATATTAGCTTCTTCATATATACAAATAGACGCAATAGTACATAAATAAAAAAATGTTGTCAGTCTTCTAGAGAAAAAAAAAATTTAATCGAGCTTGCAGATGTTAAAATTAGAAGAAGAAGTTCTTAAGCAAGTTGTATAGCGTTGTAAAATAGACGAGTTGTTTTGGAGCCGTAATCGAGATCAGATTTTCGTGATATTCTTGATACATAAAAAATCTAATAATACTTTTATAAGGCAGCTAATCTGAAGGTCCATACGCATAAAAATTCACTTCTCAATCACATATTATGTACATTTACCTATGTACAAGGTTTGGGAAGACCGGCAATATGAGTTCCAATAATATGTGTGTGAAAGGTTGGTAACTAATTAAAACTATAGCTCTTTGCCTTACTATTCCAGCCTTTAGTAGTAACTTTTTGATTGAACGAACTTATGATTTTGATAAGTATGCGACTTCAACTGCCGAAGAAAGCTGAGTATAACAGTTTTTGTATAAAAAATCCGTTTCGGATTCTAGAAACGGAGCCGTAACCCAATTTTGTTACTTTATTTCATAAATTTATTGACATATTTTATCATTTTGTTCATTATAACATGAAATTTTGACATTTTTTATAATGGCCCTTTCAAAAATAAAAAACTTTTCTTAGAAATGTGCTAAAAACTGACATTATCTATAAACGAAACTAAATTTTAAATACATACATAAGTACTTAAATATACTTAAAAGTATTGTTATTTATAATTTACAATGAACCATACATAACGGAAATAAGGATTTAGTTTTTATGTTCTTAATTTTTTTAAGGAAAGAAGGACAACATGATTTTCTTTGTAATGGTTATGAAAGATGTTTTATTAATTTTTTATATACGCACATAGATGCATGTATGTATGTGTATATGTATAGACATAAATATAGAAATTTCAAATATAAAATGGTGTTGTTTTTATTATTGTTACATTTCCGAGTCGTTGAGCTGTCTTTTAATTATTTGACAGCTTTGTATGTAGCAATTTATTTATTTAGTTTTCAATTTTTTTTTCTGCACGTATTACATATTATATATATATATATATATATATATATATATATATATATAATTGAAATTGAGAAAAGCGTTCATTGTAAAATGAAAATTTTTGCTTCTATAGCATATTCAAATATACATACGTTATGTATACTTTTATGTAATTATTTTAGTATGTGTGTAATTGTATAATAAATATATTTTTTAAGTTTAATGTAAACGTGTTACATTACAATATACATAAGTGTAATACGGGTTCAAATAAAAATTTCTATAAAAATTTCTATATTGTACCTCAAATATATAGAAAAATGTGTACAATGATATTGTATTGAACACAGCCCCCCGAATGGTGTACTTAGTCCACCTAGACCCGTTGTTGTATGATATTGTATAAATAACTATTAATTTATGTTATATATAAAGAAATAAACTGGGTCATAAGATTATCCAAGCAAGATTGTGCATATAATGCTTATTGTAAATATTTTTTATAATTACACTGATATACATGATTTAATACTGATATACTATAATTTCATTAAGTGATTCATTTAACTTTAAGAATATATACCGTAAATAATCAAAAGGAATATAAAATTACTGTAAAATTTTAAAAATTCTAAGACATTATAAGTAGTGCCAAATTCAAATCCCAGTCTACTTACTGAATATTTACTGAATCTAAATATTCCAACGAAAATCAAATTCTAACGACGAACATTAGTACGATATTGCTGCTGTTCTCTCTCACTCAATTTATTTAAAAATAAAATTTGAAGTACCTACTACCTACTTTAAATGTAACACAATAAATATCGTACGTCCCATCTCTTCTCTCATAATACTTGAATATTCTAACTATAAATTGATTGATATTTAATTTTATTAATAAAATAAATTAAAAATGGCATATAATTATAATTATTTGAGTACAATTTATTAAATCGATTATATTTAATTACATATTATAAAATCTCTTCGAGAGAATAGCTCTTTGTATTAAATCAAAAAAAGAAAACAATAATCAAACATTTTACTATGAAAATATCCTTTTTTCTCTTTCTATTTTTAAGTTTTCTCTTTTTTAATACATTAAGCAAATTGAGTATACTTTTATAATTATAAAGAATGCTTCTCCTCCACCCCCTATTGTATATTGATGTATTTTTTATATATGCCAAAATGTTAATTCAATTCCCAGGCCAAATAATAATTATTTAGCAAAATCCGTCAATTAATGACAATTGGAATACTTAAGTTTTAATTGTGTCAAAATTAAATGTCCAATGAAAGCATTAAATTAATTTAATATGTAAAATATTTGAATCGTAAATCAGTAACATTTCAATCGTCAGTAATAATTTTAAAATTCAAATTGGTTAAATTTTAATTTACAGATGCAGTATTCATTTTAAATTTTGTAAAATAGGAGACTTTTGTAGAATTAACTGCGAAAATCTCCCGTGAATCTGCAATATTTTTAAATTTTATATTTTTATATTTTAGAATTAGTCGAATACGATAAAGCAAAGACTTTCAGTTTAAAAATTTAATTTATTTAATATACTAAGTTTATGACAGATAATTTGAAATGCAAAATCTAACATTCTTAATCAAATGTCATTTTATGACATTTTGTCAAATTCAATTCATAAATGTGTCAAAATACTGCATTTTTTTTACATAACTATGTAGATAAAATGCCAAATTTTTATCTACGAAAAATTATTAAACAAATAATTTTCATCAAATTTAAAAAAAATCCAAAAAAAAAAGAAACGCAAAAAAAAATATTTGAAAGCACACTTCATGTACTCGTATGTCAATTTTTTTGTATAATATTTTTTTTTTTGCTGTTAGAGACACTTTTAGGGGATGATATATACATTCATACAAACTAATATTGTAGTTGTCGTTTGTATATACGAGCAAAATCATAACATATTGTTTTTGAAGGAAAAAAAAAATTATACTTGAAATTTTACATATCGCGTTTAGTTTACTCGTAGAAGAGAAGATGATTCTGAATGACCTTGAAAATAACAAAATTGAATAGGTATATAATGTATGTATGTATGTAGGTATCTAATATTGTTATATTGTTGTTAATTTTTGTATTAATATAAAAATAAATAGATATTATTGTGTCTATGGAGAGATTTACATATTATATGTAGAATATTTTGACATACATTATGTATGTATATAATGTATGTCATTTTGTGTATGTATGTAAATATACTGATTTGAATTTTATAAGCTTTTTTCGTCATTATTTCATTTCGTTTTTTTTTTTTTTTGCACTATTTACGATTTTATAAGTTTCTGTGTACATTTATGTAAAGGTTGTGTATAATTATTTTGATGATGGAAAATGACAGGAATTCAGTGTTTATATTTCAACATTAGATATTTATTACAAACACAAATATGAATAAATAATGTACGTATGTATATAATATACGGATTTATGTATACATATATAAAATTTATATAGATTTTTAAGTATAATTTAAGTTGATTGTTGTTATTTTTATAGTTGTTTATATCAAAGGTGAAATGTATACATTTCACTTTTTGATACACAAATAAATATACTATGTATACATATATACAAACATGTATAGGTATATGTAAAAAATATATTGAAATAAAATTTTGTGTGGGTGGTTTTTAGAAATTTTGTTTTTGTTTTTATTTATTTAGAATTAAAATAAATTTTTTCTACTTGTTTCTATATACTTTCGTGTATTTCTTGTATTTAAACCAAAAAAAAAAAATTAATCAATAATTTCTTAAAAGAAGATGAAAAAAAAATTTATTTTTTTTCAATTTTAATAATATTAAAATTTTAGTTTTTTGTTAAATTAAAAAAAAATTACGGAAATTTTCTAAAAAATAAATTATTTTAAAAAATGTAAAAGGAATAAATAGTTTAATAAGTCTACCACTTAAATCAAGAAAATACATCCATTCATACATACAAGTGGCATAAATCATAATTTTTTCTAAGTGAATGACAAAATAAGATTTTGTTAGATAAGATCCGGTTTTATAGTAAGAAGTATTCTTGATTTCTAAAGTACGTGATATTTTCATCAGAAATTGCAATTTATATTCTAGTTAAAAAATATATCCTTCACTTAATACGTCCTTTATAAAACAGAATTATGCATAGCAAATAAATTAGTTAATTAAGTATATTAAATTTTTAAATAATATTAAGAAGCAAAAAATTTTTCTCAGTGTATATGAAAGCTGGTTGCATCAAACAATTTGTAAGTTGCATCGAACATTTTAAATTGTATTTTTAATGAATTTTTGTTTGATACAACTAAAAACAGTTAATTGCATTTTCTTCTACAACATATTAAATTGGTACACTGAGAAAAAAATGAGTGAAATCAATTAAAATCATTATAATTTTTGGCTAAATATGGATAAAATTTTAATCAATTGAAAACTCTTTAATATTAAAATCATAATCATAAAATTGCCATATTCTTTCATTTGCGACCGATTACTTGGTACACTGAGAAAAAAATGGGTGAAACTAATTAAAATCATTATAATTTTTGGCTAAATATGGACAACATTTTAATCAATTGAAAACTCTTTAATATTAAAAATCATAAAATTGCCATATTCTTTCATTTGAGACCGATTACTTCTTATTATTACATACACACATATATTTTCTCAGCTTATTTTTAAATAAAAACACATTTTTAATTATTTTCAATATGCTTACATTAATGTATAATTTTTCTTGTACAGTGTGTTTCGCATAATGTATAACACCCTGTATATGTAATGTTAATGATATTCAATTTTAACACTCAATATTTATTCATATATCAAATAATTTCCCATTAAGCATTACGTAAAAATAAATTTCCATATATGTACATGTTTGTACTCATACTTCAGCCCTCTGTCGGTGTAATTTATAAATAACCGACATAATAGGTATTTAAATAAAATTTACTTAAGAACTTTATTAATTACTTATACCTACATACATATATTTACTAATTATTATACATATATGAATTCAAATTTAACTTTTAACTAAGTAAATACTTAAAAACCTAAAGAAAAACTAATAAAAAAATTATGAAACACACATACTTATACATACAAACATTTATTTTGTTTGTGCAAAATTAAATTTCATTTCAATCATTAATCAAATAAAACTCTTATTGTTAAAAATTGCGTATAATTTTTATTTCATTTGAAATAACAATCATCCAATATAATAAGAGTAGGTACTTGATTGAATCTGTCTATTTAATATAAAAGAAAAAAAAAAACAACACGGGATACCGGGAGAAGGCCGTCATCATTAAATTAAAAACAAAAGAGAAAAGATAAACAACAACTGAAATGAAAAATAATAAATAAAAAGTAAATGGAGGAATGTCAAGAATTTTCTCTTAAAATTCACACAACTATTCAAACAAAACTGTTCATTTTGTTTTTTTATTTTTGAAAAATACAATTTAATTTTTTGTTTATTTCTTCATGCTTAAATTTTAATGTTATATTGTACATGCAAAGTTGTAAATATATGTATTTGAATGTATGTATGTATGTATAGGCAATTATTGATAGTGAAAAATTTTTTAGCTTAAAAACATTAAATACAAAAATTTTGTTTATTTACAAAAAAAAAAAATTTTTTTTTTAAATTAGTAATAGAAGGAGGTATAGGCATCCAATTTTAAGGTGTCGTTCATAATACAAGGCAATTATGTATACATACATATATGTATATACAAAATGTTACATTTGGTTTTTGACATTTTGACATCTCATATGTAATAATCTCAACTAATTTTCAAATGATTTTAATTAACTGTATCTTTTCTCTTTGAAAAGGGAAATTTACTCATTGTTATTTTGGTGTATTTAAAATTCTTTTTTTTTAAATAATTGAGAAATTGCCACATATGTACATATGTATGTATGGTATGTAGTAAGAAATTTGTATTGTAATTTGTTTTGAAAATTATGAAAATTCGTGGTCCTACAATTAATAAATTAAGTTTTTGGGTTTTGTTAATTTAAAAATTGAAAATATATCCTGTATGTTTGTTGAGAAAAGTATGTATGTTTTATACACAGTATTCAAAATTCGTTGTAAATATTTTTTAAATAAGATGACAGAGCAAGCCCTGCAAGTGAGTTCAAAATTATAATAGTAATTATTTTTGTTTTACCATCTCTCTTTTTGCTTTTACACTCTCTATCTTATTCTCTCTCTCTCCAATAACTGAGCATCAAATATGGTCGCTTCCAACAAAGTGTCCAATCAATAATAATTATGTCCAATTAAAATATTGAATTCAGAAAATTTTATTATTTTCTGAGTAAACTTTATTTAGCATTATATTAAGGCTGCTGTGCTGAATTTGACCTTAATTTTAATATTACAAATTGAATTCAATATTTAGTTAAAAATTGCCAAAAATGCTCTATAAGTATTATGACCTATTCGTTTTGAATCCGCCATTCTATGAGTAAGTAGCTCTGTAAATATTTATTCAGGTGCATTTTATTTGATTTTAGTATAAATCTTATCTTATACGACTCCATATTAAAAATACAAATTACTTTTGCCATCCGGAGATTTGCTATTGTTTTAAACTACAAAAAAAATGAGAAATAATGAGAAAATTTTTTTTTGTTTGTGTGTTTTGTAATCATACATTGTAAATAAGCAATTTTAAATTTTCAAAAACTCGCAAGTTCTCATTTAAATTAAATAGTGTTGTTATCTGCCATAAGTACCTAGTTGCTTACTTATGAATGTTTGTACTAATGTTAATTATTTTGTGAAAAATTTGAATAAAATTTCGTTGATTGTAACCAGTTACTTATAAACTTGACATTTTATTTGCATAATTTCTTAATTTTTTTTTTCGCTCTTATTGTTGTTGTAGCTGGAATTGTACGGAAGTAATGTTGCGAGAAACATGAAAATAAATTTTTCATTTTAAATAAAATTTTCATTTTCATATTTTTTTTTTATATTAAAATTTATTTGTATGATGCTTTCCATTTCGTTTGATGAGATAAAAATATAATGAAGATGGTATGAGATGGGGAAGGGAGCATAATGGTTATATTGAAAATATTATAAAAGTTATTAAGAGTATGTTGTAATTTCCTTATACTTTTTCTTCTATTATACAAGTAACAAGTTATTTTTGCATTTTCATTTTTTTAATAATTAATTTTTTATTTTTACTTTGATTTTATGAAGTGGCCAGTTTTTATTAACGACCGCATTGCATACAATAATGGAGATGATGCGATGGCACCGAATTTCACATGTCGAATTTTCTGCGCAAATGCAAGTCCCCATGGAAACGTTTCGGACAGTCTGTCCATTTGGATTAGTATCTCATAAGTTGGGCTGAACCGATTTTCAACTTTATATCTGAATTTACTTTGGGCGAATGTAAATGTTTTATGATAATTATTCGATTTCCTTAAAATTCAGGGTATTAAAATTCAGGTAAATTCAGGTGTGGGCTCGAAAACCGAACTTTAATTAGAGGCCGATTTTACTTTGCTTATCATATCTAAGAAACTAATTGACGGAATCTTTTGAAATTTATTATTTGAGTTCTGTTTCCTATAGTGGAAATTGGCGAATTTTTCAGCGAATTCAGTTAGTATAAAGTGAATATCTACTAAGAGCCAATTTTATACTTGTCTAGGTATGTTAACTAAAAGCTTGATAATGTTCTTAGAGCTTGTGTTAAAAGGTAATTTTCGGAATTTTGTGAAGGGTTTGTGCTGAACCAGGCAATATACCTTGCGATCGGTTATATGCTGATCACATCAAATTTTTTATTTTAATTATTTTCCATTCAAAATTTTCTTTACTTTCCATAATTATTGTTATTTGTGTTTTTAGTTTCGCTCATGTTAAATGTAAGTAGAGTTATTTAATAGTTTATTTTAAATATTTTTTATATTTTTAAAGAGTTTTGTCTTTACTACAATTACTTATCACTTGTAATATGTGAAATAAATTATTATTGTATAAACTCTTCATTTCTTTAAAAATGTAATATATAAAATGTTCATTAATTTACTTAATATCATTGTACAAATTGTCAATAACTATTAATGGAAATTTTAATTGTTATATTCAAAATTTTACCTTATTAAGTACTTATATTTTGGAGGTTTGATTAAAACCAAAAATTTATGTGATGCAATAATTTAATTTCTTTTGTTTCAATTGTTGAAATTGAAGCTACACAACGGTTTATACAGGCTGTAATACAATACGTTCACAATTTGACATTTATGATTTGTATAACAGTTTACTCAAGTAAATTATCATGAAGACAATCATACCTGAAATTTAAAATTGTACAAATTTACTTCGAAAATCAGTAATCGATTCAAGAACCGTTGTTTTGACAATAAGCAAAACTGTCACATATGAAGTGAGAGCAATATTAACAAGAGAAGGGAGAATTTTTTTTATATCCAGAAAATGTACCGTTTCTGCATAGACTCCTATAATGTGCAAGACATGTTAATATTTTTGTATTTGTGTTTATTGATTGTTGTACAAAAAATGAGACTAGACTATGATATTCTTTAGTCCATATATGAATTTCGTACGGGAAGGCTGCGTTTAAATTTAATTTTAATTTAAATTTAGTGAATAATTATAATATTAATTTTTCGTGTTATTAAATAAAATGAAGATTTATAATATATATAAATAAATTTTTTCTTTTGTTTGTCATATTTTGTATGAAACAAAGGCGGATTTTGAAAAAATAGTATTAAAATTTATTTAAAAAGAAAAATCACTTAATAAATTAGTAAGATTTGGTGTACTTTTTAAAGTTTTATTTGTAATCATATTTAAATAAAATATAATAGTATATTGGATTACGTTCATATAAATAGAAATGCCCCGAAAGTGTTGCGTCGAAAGATGCAGAAGCAATAGTCTACGAGAAAAGTAGAACGTAAATGCTGTACCTACATTTACTTTGCCAAAGAACGAAGTCATCAGGGACAAATGGATACAAGCATCAGGAAAAAGGACTTTTAAGAACTTTAAATTTTATTTTGTTGCCTGTGGCCAATATAATTTAATCAAGTACCTACTATTTCTCTAAAAATGTGCCCAGTGTTGTCGCTGCTGAAGATGGTTATTGCACAATATTTAATGAATTGTTGGTTTGAAAATCTGGACGAAATAGATATGAATGACATTGAAATTGTAAATCCTACGTGTTGCGATTAAAAAATTTATTAAGAAATTAATTTCAAAATTTATAAGTAGTGTCATCTATGTTCAGCTATTCAAATTATCAATTAAAATTAAAAATATTTAATTTGTTATTTTCAATTCAAAGATTTTTTTAAAAAATTTTTTTATAATTAAGTTTTTGTTATTTTAGTATGAATTTTTTTGCTCAATCTATTTCTAAATTCACTGACATTGTTGGCCCAATAACTTACAAATTTTGATTTAGAAAAATTTGTTTATAAAGAATTTCATTCTTTTAATTAAAATTCTTCTTATGTTCATGAACTCACTCATTTCTCAATTAAATAAATGTAAGTATGTTATGTTAATTAATCTTTATATACATTTGATATTAATAAATTTAATTATATAGCGATTATAGCTCTAAAGATAAAAGAATTAATAAAAATTTTTACATTTAGATAGAAGGTTATCAATCATCTTTCTATAGTTTATAATATATTAGAACATTTATTATAATGTAGGGTATGTAAAATATACAACAAGAAAGAAGAAAAGAAAAATCAAAAAAAAAATTCTTCATTTTTGAATTTTCAAATAAATTTCATTCTACATTTTGACGCTCTATCGGATTATATTGCAATTAATATATGTATATTGTATATTATACAATTATATTGCCAGTTTACATGTTTGTATATTGTCTACTAACACAAATCTAAGTTTAAAAACGTTTTAAGTCACGAAAGAATGCTGTGATTTTGCTATTATATGAAATTTATTGTGATTCCACATGAAATATGGCAAATATTTTGTAAATTATAAAATTTTAGAGTCGTTCGTTTTCTTATATAAGAGGCTTATTATGTGCATGAATGTGTAGCTGTACATAATGTAGGTATGCTTTCGAACTACATAATGGTTTTGTGTATAAAGAATTAATTGTCCGGGATATTTATCAAGAAAATTCAAGTTACATGCACACAAACATACAGAATAAAACACAAACATCAAAGGGAAATTTTAAAAATTTAAAAAGGAAATTTTCCTTTCTCATTTTCTAAATTTCTGTTATAATTTAGGACTTGGGTATTAAGTACAAAAAAGAAAAATAGAACCAAAAATTTATTTTCATTTCACTCCAATAATAAAATTAATAAGAAATTTTGACATTTGATTCAAAAGATCTGTTTGTGTCAGATGATCTGGAAGGACATTTAAAAAACAAAAAAATTTTTTTTAGAATTTTCACTTTCTTATTTATTTTTTTTTTTATTTAAGTGAAAAATTTCAATGAAAATTTCAATGGAATTTTTCTTCTTTCCTCGCACTTTTTTTTCCTTACTTTTCATGTTTTATAGAGAAGGCTAGAGCTGAAATTTCACTTCAACTTTGTATTTTTATTAATAAAAAAAAATTTTTTTTTGAAAATTTTAATTTTCTCAAAAAAAAAAAATGTATTAAACGTTGACCTGGTTAGAAATTCGTTTTTTTTTCGATAAAGAAACAAAAAACATTAATTTGAGGAAAATATGAAAAAATTTTAATGAAAGAGCTAAAAAAAAAGCTACAACATTTATTGCATCTTCTCTTAATGCACACTTGAGTACTTATAGAAGCATGTTTGAATATGTCGATTTTTAATAAAATCGAAAAAATATGGTGGTTACAGTAGAGCAATGTTATAAATGAATTTGCATTTTTATGAATATTTTTATAATATTAACATTAAAAGCACAATGTGACACTTACTAATGTTATAAAATCGGTTCAAAACCCATAACAAAATAAAAACACTACATCCCTTGCGCAAAATGGTACGAGAACAAGCGAAATAATGCCATCTTACTAAAGGTTCGTGATTTTTCTTTGAAATGTAGTTAGAGTATCGATCCCAAACATTTTCTTGTTTTAAGTTTACAAACGAATCTTGATTGAATAAATTAATTTAGTTTATAAGCGACTCACATTGAATTCGACTCCAACAATTGAAAATCTGGAAATTTCGACTACTTTGATTCAATTCTTCATTTTTAATTTTTCAACACAAATTTTTCGGTAATTTGATTTAAAATTCCCGAATCCAATTCCTTTACCATGATTTCTTGACTGTGGCACTTCGGATCAGTCTATTCTATTCTCGTTCTTAGATTTTGACTCTTCAACTCCGACTCTTAGATTTCAAATTTTTGACTCCGATTCTTCGTATTCGGCTTCTTGATTTTAGTTTATTCAAATCCGACTGCTCGTTTCCGATTCAATTGTTTACGTCATTCTGGGATAACATAAAGTGTTTCATAATAGGTAGAATATAAAACGCAAAATATAATTTTAAAAAAGTCAGTAAGCGGCTGCGAGCTAGCGGAATTCCGAATAAATTTTGAGTACATTTAAAGTTGTTACGGGCGAGGCAAGGCGAGGCGGGTAATCCCAAATGTACAATTGACAATATTAAGTGATTAGTCAAAAAAATGAGTTGAACTAAAATTTTTGTAATATCGCTTACATCAACAAACTGGGGTTCACTGTATACCTTTTATATAATCACTAATTTTCTCTCACTTATGAAAAAATAAAAAAAAAAACTTATGCATGTATGAATTTTTTTGCATTAGAGAGAACAAGAAAAAAACGAAACATAAAAGAAAATGTGCATTAAAAAAATTATTATTATTAAAAAACCATGAAAATAGAAAAACAAAAAAAAAAGGACAAAACACAATTTTTTTTTTTTTTTTTTTGTAAAAGAAAAATCAAGTGCATCACGTCATTAAACGATGATAATCATTATCATTTCGAATAATTTTTGAAATGCGCATCACCTGTACGGCGGTAACAAAAAAATTTGAATGTTAGAAAGCAAGGGGACAAGAGATGAAGTGCAACCAACAAAAAATAATTTTCAATTGATTTCCAGTGGAGTTTTTTTCTTCTTCTTGCTTGTATTTTTTTTTCTAGCCTATTGTTTTATAAATTGTTCAAATATTTAGCTAAATTTACAATAATAGCTAGTAAAAATAGCATGTACAGAATATGTAGCTCAAGATCATGTAATGAACAAAAACAAAAATAAAAAAACAAATTTGAAATTTGCATTCATTTAACATTAAAGTTATAATTTTTGTTAATAAAATTTTCGTCGGCTTTAAGTTTTGTTAATATTTTTAAGAAATATTTGAAATATAAGCAAGAGGTGTAGACAAAGATTGTTGCCTTGTTGGTTTAAACCACAAGAAAAACAATGAATTTCAAATTTGTTTGTTTCTTTTTCTCTTCATTCATTGAAATTCAATTCATTTTTTCTGCTTCACGTTTTAAAAGCCTTCTATGAGCTAAGAAGCTCATTGCAATTGCAACATCATTTTTATTAAAATTTTTTTTTATTTCATGATTTTTTTTTGTAATTTTCTTGGAATTTTTTTTTTGAACTTCCTATGATTTTCTATAGGAAAATTTTTAAAATTTTCATATTTATTTCCATTTTATTAAGTGACTAACTACAATATAGTTTGTAGGATTGTTAATCAGAAATCTAAATAAGAAAATTGCTAAATAATAAAAATTTCATGGTCAAATTTTCAAATTTTGTTCAATTTACGCGAAAACAGAAAAGAAAACTAAAGAAAATTTTTATTACTTGTTTTTTTTTTTTTTGTTTTGGGTGGGCTTATACAATTTTTTTTTTATTTATTACCGATTTCAGACGATTAATACTTGTTTAACAGTTAAATTGTTGATACTTGAAATTCATATTAAAAATTTGATAATCAATGCCTTAAGGAATTCCAAATATGTACGTCTATAACCTATAGGTGCGCATAATAAACTTCAAATAACTAAATATACGAGTAAATTGTTTTTGTGCACATTCAAAAAAATTTTTAAAACTAAATTTACAATTCGGTTGAAATTCAGTAAGTAAATGGTTGCATTTAATAGTAAAATTTTAAATATAATTGCAAAATTATGTTATTCTAAATCTTAATTTTTATATTACTTTTAACCCTTGATTGCCGTTCGATTTTAAAGAACCTCTTCATTGAAATATCATCGCATTTTGAGAAATCGTTCAATTGAATAACAATAAACGAAAAATGTCTAAATGACATTTAAAAAAATAAAAATGTTAAAAGCAATAAAAAATCTTCTTAGTTTAAAAATTTGCCGTAAAGGCAGCACTTTACTTGTAATTGTATTTTTTTTTTCGGTTCTTTAAATATTTTTTATTAGATTATCTTGATTTTTCTTAAAAATCTTTAAAAAATGATTTAATCTTAGGAAAAATATTAAAAATTGTTTTATTTTTAAAAAATCTATAGAACATTTTGTTTCATTTAGTTAGTACAATATTAATATTTCAACAACAAATTGAGTTCAAGCAGTCTCATGATGCCTTATGCTTATAAATGATCCCCTTATAAGTATAGTTGAAATTATTTGATTATTTTACAATGAAATGAAGGCTAATATTGAGACACAAATCAGTTAAACAATTTCATTACGAATATAACCCTTACACTTGCTATATTCCTCCACTTTTCAATAATCTATTGGATTCTCTATCCCATAGAATATATACTTAATCATTATTGTCTTCTTCAATTAATTCCAAAATTAATAATAATTTTCCATATTTCAGGTTTCATAATTGAAATGCAATCGCATTAAAAATTTTTCACAATTTAATTAATTTTTATACTATTTAGGCCAGTATTACTAATATAATAAAGTACACGAATATTCATGAAATTTTATTAAAAAAAATTTGGAATCCCCAAAGGGTTAAAAATTATAATTTAAAAATAAAATATGGAGAAAAAACAAAATGAGAAAATGAAAAAAAAAAAATGAAAATTTTCATAAGCGTTAAATTGTTAGTTCTGTATTTTTATTTTTCTTAATTGAGAGAATTGCCCAGTTCAGTTACTAGATCGGAAATGCTAATTGATTTGAACGAAAACAATAAAAAAAAAAACAAATGCTTAGAAGCCTGGAAGTGTTTTTCTATTGCGCTTTTTTTTTTGAGTTGAATTTTTTTTTAAACTAGTTTCGGAAAAAGAATATTACTTGCTGTTTGTTTGTTTTTTGTATTTTGTATTAGTCACTTTGTGATGGGTCAAATGTTCGACAATTAATAATTCAAAAAAAAAATTTAAATATATTAAGTGTTGCCATTGTCTTTCTAAAAATTGATTTTGAATTGATTTAAAACTATTTACGAAAAAAAGTTTAAATTTTTAAGGGGTAAAGCAATAGAAGGTTAAATTCACTTCTTTTATTACTTCTTTTCGAACTTAACTCTAAACTCTCTTCTTGTCGAGCATATTCTCCTAATTTTTCGAGAAATTTTTTAGATGGTGCTAGTTTGTGTAGTGTTGTACATTCAAACGGTTTACTTAACGACCAAACATTAATATCTCTAAAACGTACGGTATGTTGTCAATGCCAAATAAATTAGTAACAACTAGAAACGGATTTTTGAATACAAGAGTTTTATCGCTCATTTACAATATTTTTTTTCTTATATACGTCAATTTTACTCGAAATTTTTCAACTAATTTTCGTTATAATTGTGTTATTTACAAAGTTTTCCGTTCTTACATATTTAACAGAATTTCGATATTATGTTTTAAATAAAGGCGCATGTTTTACAGTAATTATTATATGAAAATTGAAAATTGCGGCCATTTGTATACCATGTGTATTACACACCATATATTTATTCGTATAATATTGTTGTTCACATTACTTATGAATTACTGAACCCCATTTTAGCTACCAATTTTTTAGCTACCAGACTCATATTATGTTTCCAGATAATTGTGTTGGTGACCTATTAAATGATTAATGGTGAATTATAATTTTTCGCATTAAATTTCTAATTTGTTTTACAATAAAAAAACTGTTATACTATAGAAATAATATTAAAAATGTGCATTTTATTCAATAAAATTGAATTCTTTGCCTAAAAGGAAGTTTTACGAAATACAAATTTTATTTTGAATTCTTTTTGCTTTTTGTATTCTAAATTTAAATAAAAAATTTTAATATTGAATCAATTGAGAGAGTGCGGTTGTTGCGGGTACTTGGAAATTTTTTTTTATTCTAAATATAACACATATGTGTTCAGAAGTGTGTTTGTATATAAACAAATATGGTTTTTTTTTTATAAAAATTTTATTTTATTAATTTAATGGAAATTCGCATTTGATTTTCGAAAATTAATTTAATAAAACAAAAACACACAAACAAATCAAGATTCTCTTTCTGATTGGACATTTTTTCTTTTGTTATTTGAAGGGAGGAGGAGGGGGACAGAGGAACAAAAAAAAAAACTTAAAAATTGAAAGTTTTTGCGCAAACTTTTATTGAAAATCAATAAAAATCTAATTTTGTTTTGAATTTTAAATTAAGATGTTGGTAAAACAAAGTTTGTACATTTCAATGAGAATTTTGACGTCAAAGGTGTTTTTTTTTGTTTAAAATTAAATTTATTGAAAAAATTCCTCAATTTAAAAAATTTTTTTATGGTTGAATTTTAAATATTCAATCAGGAATTATTTTTTTTTTGGTAAAAAATGCAAATATTTTATTCTTGCAATTAGAATAATAAAATATTTCGAGTAGGAAATCAGTCTTAGATTTGGTTTCTATGAAAATTTCGAAATATTTCAAGAATGACAGACTCCCAAACGAAAATTTATTAAGAAAAAATAAATTAATTAAAATACAAAAAATGCTCTTTTATATTACCTGTTTAATTGCCGCAATTTTGCTTATTTTCAACACCGATCCCGGTTATGATATGCATCTGTACAAATTTCTCTTTAGTTTTTGATGTTCTCAAATGAGCGAATCAACAAACAGATGAACGGGTCGAACAGACGAACGGAATTAGTTCGATCGAATATTATTTACTGTATGAAAATGTTTTCCTCTTAAGGTTACATATATCGTGACAAAACTAATGTACCTCCTACACATATATGAGGGAGTGCATAACCAGATCTTTTAAGTGCAGGTTTATGTTATAAGAACATTTTGATTTTAACAAAATTGGAATTTTACTTTCCAGATGTTTATTTTATTCTTTTGATATAATCAGATCGTATTTAAATTAATATTTTTGACGGAACTCTACATTTAACAAAAATAATGCCGCCCGATGTTGGTCCTATTAAAAATCAACATTATTTTGAAATAAAAACATTTTCTTATATACCAGTATTACTCCAATAAAAACAAAGTAGATGAAATCAGCTATTAATTACCTACGTATTAATTGGTAGCAAAAATATTGAGTTACTGTCGCCCGATATTGGTCAAATAGATGCTACGTAAAGTATCGTAATTATGCCAAGTTATTTTTCATAAAAAATTTTAAATTTTCAATGATACTGATATGCTCTAAATCTTCAAGTTATTTAAAAATTTATAGGTAAACATTAAAGTTAATTAAATTACTGTTATTACCGAGAATTTTTTGATTAAAATTTAATATTATTTTTATCATAAAATCTAGATGTCTCCTATTTTTTTACTTAACTAATTTTAAATTTTTAGAATTGGCAAGCAAAAATATCTAAGCCTTTAGCACTTATTCAAGATAGCTTGAAACTGAAGAACTCATATATTTGCCACTATATACACATGTATGTTTTACTACTTGAAAAGAAGATAAAAATTATGTTTAAAATTTCTATAACTACTAAAAATGTACTCAACTAACTTTTAAGAATATAAAAAAATCTAAACAATAAGTAGAAGAGTTTTGAGTTCACAATTTTAATTTAATTCTTCTGTTGTGAATGTTTATGCCGTGGCATCTAATTTTATAACTATATTTAAACATTAATCATCTCACTTTATATGAAAAGTTAAATTTTACCTTGTAATATAAGTGGTTGTTAAAGTTTTACATAATATACTTACATAGGTGATTTTAAATTTTTTTCATTTTGTTTTAAAGAAAGAGGTTCTTATATAGAAAAAATTTTGTGGGGTTTTGCAGAGCAACCATAAGATATATTTATGTGAATTAATAAATTTGCGTTTCTAGCTAATTGTGGCGAATAATTTAAGAATTTGGAAGTAAAATTTGATTTTGGTTCTAAAAACTCTACATTACGAACCTTTTGTATTATAATCAGCACTTTTAAAATTTTGAGTATTCATTATGTAGAGATTATGCTTGATAAAAGGGTATTTAAACTGTTCCAGTGTTTAAATAGTGTTATATATATTAAAAGTCCCGTTAATTTTTTGAGCCAGAGGCTCAATTAAAACGTAAATACTTAAAGTACAGCAGTTATACTTTCTTTTAATATTACTAAAGAGATTGCAATAAACTTTCATGAGATTTTGAATTTTATTAAACTGCTTGAATAATCAAATTAATCATTTAGGCATACAGAACGCAAATTTTATCTAAATTTTTAAAATGACTATTTTGAAAATATTCAAAAGTAAAATTTATTTTCGTATTTTTTTTCTTCCAGGTATGCACTGATTAATTAATCTTATTGGAATCTTCAAAGGTTTGTTCATCTTTTATTTTGAATTTAAAAATCTTAAATGCTTTTAGGGAATTCAAGACTATACGAAGCTTTTAAAGAATTCGTATTTTTCAAAAGCCTCCCCTCCCAACTCTTTGCTCTTTGTACAAATTATTTACAAACATAATGCAATTGAATCGTTAATGCGATTCATATATGAATCGATTGGCTTACAGATTTGTTTTCAATTAAATTGTATGTAGAGCAAAATTAAATCGAAAATTCAATTGCCTTTTAAATTGAATTTAAATTTGGATTAAAAATTTAATTGATCCAATTTTTAGTACCTACATATATATATTCGTAATAGTGTGTATTATAAATTGAGGGAAAAAATTTATATGCCTTCCAAATGAAAATTTTATTTAAAATAAAATGATGAAAAAATAGAAAAAGAAAATTTTTTTTTTTATGAAAATTATTTTTCCTCTACTCGCACAGTATAATTCAAATTTACATACAAACATACTAACATATGTGATATATGAGTAGAAAATATTATTAACCATATGAAAACTAACCACCATAGAGCACTTAAAAGTTAGAGAAAAATCATCTCTTTCTCTTTCACCCTAGTTTCGTTCATGATATTTAACTCTATAGAAACTTCAAAACTATATTCGTTATAAGAGAACAACACTATAACAGTCGAACACTAAAATGATAATAACGATAATAGTAAAAGAGTGTAAGAGTATAAGAATATGAAAAGCAAGTTTTTTTGTTTTTCTTTAGAAAGAGAAGAGCATTATATGACGGCATGGTGATTAGCCTCAAGGTAAAACATTTTTACTTCATCATGATTTTTTTGTTTTGTTTGAATAAATGAGAAATTTCTTTTATTTTTTGGTTTTTAATATTTATAACCTCTTTTAACTCTTAGAGTTTTTAGTAAAAATAGTTTTAATGGTACCTGTTTGGTGTTTATGTTGTTCTCATACTTAAAATGTATGTACATATGTAAGAAATATGTATGTTTTTATATGTTAAGCAAACTTATTTAATGAAATGTTGAGAAAAATTGTAAATTATAAATGTTATCAAAAATATATGGAAACCAAAATCTGCAAAATTAAATTTCATCAAAAATTTACTGTATAAATTTGGTAAGTTTTCGATATTTTCGATTAGTGATGTGTGTCCTTGTAGATTCTTCATGCCTTTGCTAGGTATATCAAGAAATATTTGCATAGCTCGCACAGAATTTTCATAATTCATAATAATTTTTAAACGGATAAGACTCAAATCCTCGGAAAGCATCTTCTCCTAGGTATTAGAGCGAGCTACTCGTAGAACACGTGATACACATTCTTCACCTTAGTACAAATCCTTATGTTAGTATTAATTAACTCATTACTGTTCTTGAGCATTGGTGGCTGCTACTGAGTACTAGGCCAGTATAGAAGGCCCATTGGTATCCGTCCACAACATACCTCTGCCTCCCCGCTAAGTGAATTGAAATCCTTTGAAAACGTTTTGCAGATCACCCACAGGCTCCTCGGAAAGCAACTTCTCCTAGGTATATTAGAGCGAGCTACTGGTAGAACACGTGATACACATTCTTCACCTTTGTACATATCCTCGCGTTAGTATATTAATGCTATTATTACATGTGAAATACATTGGTATGGCGAATTAATCAAGAGATTAATTGGGAAAATGTTGTTATGCTTATGACTAATACTAGACGCTGTTCTTTATTCTAAACAATTTTAATTAGTTAATAGCTACAAAGCAAGTATCTTTTTTATCTATGTGGAACTCTCGTACTAATATACTGAATAACTAATGTGTTTAAATTAAATTAAAATAATTTTAATTATATAAGAACTCTATGACCTATAAAATTAATCACCTATATTTTTCATTTATTAATTTGGAAGTTCAAAAAATACCAGATTGTTATACATAATTAATTATTAATAAATATAGGATAATGAAAAATGTGTTCTAAAAAATTAATTATAAAATAAAAATAATTATTTTCTGTTTAACATACTCGTAAATTACATAATTTAAATTGATTTTAACATATTGGACTTACAATTTTAATTTGATTATCTTCAAAGTGGAAACTATATGGCTGCACTCTCATATATTAAAAGTATACACTCCCATACTCATTTCTAAATTTTATTTTAAGTTCGTTATACTTTCAAGTATAACATTTATAATTTATAATTTAAGAAATTTTATGCTCGATTATTTTTATTAATTTTGCGTTGAATATAGTGCACATCATTTATTAAATTATGCCTAAGTATATAATATCTATGGTGAAATTTTGTTATATTAAATAAACTGTTATACATTGAAGTGCAAAAAGTAATTCAAAACCATACTTAAATAATAAAACAAGATATTTGTTATATGAAAATTGAATAATTTTCGAAAAAAATTTGCATAAATGATTTCTAAAAACAGCAAGACTTAAGTATTACAAACAACTTAAACAACAAAATTTATATATGTATATAATAGGAAATGCATATCTGTTACAAAAATTATTACAATAAAGAATTGTAAACATTAAACTGAAAAAAAAATACTCTTTGTAATAAAATAATAAGATGACAAGTAGTGTCACCATTTCATTCATTAAATCATATATTGTAAGAACCTATGTATATAGGGTGTTACGCAGTTAGGAAAAATGAGAGTAGTTTGTAAATTTGAAAGATTAATTTTGCATGTATCAGTAACGATTAACTTTCGAATTTTAATACGTAAAGCTATTGTAGAGATATTGGCAACGGAATTCCCCCTCTTTGAGCACCGCAATCAGGCAGGGTTTATTTTAATTCTTCTATATCCCACTTAAATTACCCCAGTTCCAAATAAACGGCCGGAGATATCTTTCAGGGAGTTGGTCGTGGGAGCTCTGCAAGATCCCTCCTGACAGCCAAAGCAGGACGGCCGCACAAAATATCTATGCTCGTCTTCTAGAAATACTAGAACAAGTCTCAAAAACTAGATTCTGTCTTCATATATGTCGGTTAGGAAGCACTCCGTCCTGTTCACAATCAAAGTTATATGGTGGGAGACAAATATCCGAGATAACTATAACACCCTCATGAGTGCCGTGGGCTTATCTTTTCTTTGTGACATCATCACCAGTAAGAATACTGTTAATTGTAAGCCGAGCTTTTTCCGCAAAATGTAGAGACGCAACGATGGCAGTCTAACGAATGCCTTCAAAGTAGCCGTCTGCATAGCGCCAGTCATCTAGACACCTTGCGGCATCACATCACGAACGCATATGTAACGATCACCCTAGCAAGGATTGTTTATAATCACAATGATACCCTAGAAATAATGCCTTAAATCTTGCTAACAAAACTCCTACACGTCCAGAGGGTGTTGTTGCTCTTTCGTTGCCCCTGTCTATATTAGTATTCCAGGCGATCATTTAGGGTTACCCTCAAATACTTCCTTGGGGTATACGTAATTCGTTAACCAAACATAGCGTGAAATTTGTCTAATTCAAATATTAAAAGGCAATTTTTAAAATAGCATACATATGTATATGTATAAATATTAAAAATTTCATATTTATTTTCATTATAAAAAAAATATCAAAACCGTCTTTTGGAATCAATATTGACGACTAATTTTCATTAACCACATACATGCTTATCCAAAGTTAATGTAGCCGCGATTTTCATATCAACCATACTTAACTAAGAAGAACAATTGTTGTAGATTTAGTCATTTAAATGTGAAACTCTGTAAATTAATTATATTTGAATTTAGCGGATTCTAAAATCAACTGATGACAGATGTCAAAAAAAATTTTCTTTTCGTAATAAATCGTGAACACTCATTACCGTATTATTGTGAATGCTTTTTATTGCATTTTCAAAGTCCATGTAGTTTTATTTTTTCTTCTGTTTTCTTTGTTCTTTTTTTCATTGTTATAAATTTGGTTGCCATCAATTCAAATCCAGAAGTATAAAGCAAAGCAAAAACAAAAAGAAGAAAATTTATTACAAAATCATTCTTAAAGAATACCAGCCCATAAAAATAAATAATGTTGATTCTATTGTAATTGCAGTATAAATTTATGTTGTATGCATGTACAATGTTTAAGAATTACAGAGATAAAGAGAGATAGAAGATAAAAATTATATTCTTTTACAAGTTTAATATATTTATGAAAGTATGTGTATTTGAAAATGTTTGAAAATTATGAATATTATGCATGTTTGTCAGATTGTTTAGAAGAAAATTATTTTGCTTTTGATCTGAAACGGAGATTTAATCTTAATAAAACGTTGACACTATATCTACGAGCATCTATTGTGAATTAACATAGAGGGGGTTTCTTCCATATATCAAAAATTTATTCACTTTTTATTTCTTTCTGTGAATTAGAAGAGACACAAAAACTTTTCTTTTATTCTGTCTACTCTTTTTTTTTAATTCTAGAACGGGAATTTCACACAATTGTATCAATTAAAATTTCTATATGCTTGACAATATTTTGTATGTACTCTTGAAGGCTCCGACATAATTCGTAATTTTATTGTAGAATATACTTTTTGTTGTTGATTCTGTTTCATTCATTTTGAGCTCAATTTAAATATGTTTGTAATAATTTATACATATAGTATGTAAATGCACGTATGTATGTATGTTGAAATGCTTGAATACACCAATTTGTGCGCATACAAGTATGCATATAGGCATAGGTTATAATTTTTGTATTTTAAGTGTCATATACAGTTATGCATGTGTTATAAAAGTCAGAATTTTTTTTACAGTTTCATTAAATAATTTACTCCCATACTTTATTAGGAAGTATTAAAAGGAGAAGTTCAGAGAACATGTCTTAACTATCTCTCTCTCTCTCTTGCAAAAATTATAAGAAGATTTTGAATATTAAGAGAATTTTATTCTTCATTCGAATCTGATTTGCGGGATTAAGCGGCTGATTTTGAGCAGAATAAATTTTCAAAAAATGTTAAAGTTTCAGGGAAAATTTACGATTTTTTCTTAGTTTCTTAAAGGTTTCAATAAGAATTAAACTTATACAAGTATTTTGTATATGAGAATAAAGGTACATATGTAATTATAAATTTGTTTTTGTCTTGTAAATATCAAACAAGGCTTAATACTAAAATATAGCCTAAGGGTATTGCACCAATAATAAATTTCAAATTTTATTTCCGTAAATATTTAGTTAATGATCAACCTACAGATTTTGAGACAATATTTTTTTCTCATCTTTTGTTCCTACCGCCAATTATACAAAAATGTCCATATTTATTTACTTTTTTTTGCATTTTTTTAAAAATACCCACATTTTAATTAAAATAAATTTTAATATTATTGGTGTCTTGATTATGACCATAAGTAATAATAAAAATAATTTACTTACTTAATATTTATTTTTTGCAATTTTATAATAATAAGGCCTCAAAAATAAGAGAAAAAAAATAAAACTAAAAATCAAAAATAAGTTTACAAAATTAAAGTTTTAAAAGAAATTCATGGGAAAATACTTATAGAGTGCTTACTACTTACCAAAAAGAAATCAGAAATAAATAAATAGGTAAGCTATATTGTAAATTGTAATAATAAAAGAGAATAACAAGAGAGAGAGAGAGAGAGAGAGAAAACTTTGTATGGGAAATAGGAACAGAGAAAGAGATTGAGAGGAAGGGAACAGCAATTGATGGAATTTTCGTTTTTAATTTTTTAACTGCGTTAAACGAAAATGACTGACATAAAAAAATACAGGATTATTAATAATATTATTACATATAATATTTTTACACAGTAATGGAGAAAATTTTTGTAACGGTATAATATACGGAATAAAAATTTTTGAAAAATCGCGGTACATAACAACTACGATATTTTTAATATTTCCATAAAGTACTGTTGTTAATTTAGTACTAACATAACACTAAATTTTCAGTTTATTTCCTAATGAAGCTCTACGAGAACTGTCAACATATATTTTTTTAAAGTGGAATAAATGCTTTTTAATTTAAATGAAAATTGCAAAGGCAGACAAAGAAAATAAGAAATTCACTTAAATTTTTGCAGTTTTAAGAATTTTGAAAAAAACAATTCTGTATCATAAATATGAAGTTTGAAGTTTTTTATTAGCGTTTTTGAGTTGTCAAAAATTGAAATTACCATTTGAACTTAAAATTTGTGTGGTAAGGGAAAAATTAGTCTACAGAGCAGAATTTTATAACAACCCAGTAAACAATCAATTATGATATTAAATGGCATTAAAATAGTTGAAGTTTAGTGTTCGCAAATGGTTCAATAATCGAAAATTTGGATCTCAGCCAATAATATTGTTCTAGTAATTAAGTTCAGTTACCAGTTAGTTTAGTTGCATAATTTATTTTTCATATTTCAAAGTATTACGAAATTTCTCACTGCAAGAAAAAATTATAATTTTACGTTTGTTTCAAGATTTTTATTCAATAGTGTAAGATTACTTGAAATTTTAAAATTTATTTTTTCCATTTATTATCTTTGAACTCTTGTACTTATCAGAAAAAAAAAAAATTCCGATTGTTAGTTAGTTAACCAATTTGGTGGCACTTTCATTGATTCGAAAAAAAATTTCAAAATCACATTTTTTTTTGCTTTTTGTTTTTTCTCTATGGCATTTCTCCTTTAATAATGATTTTTGATCGTGAAATACTTGCACTCAAGAAATCTAAAATATGAACAGGTTTTTTTTCTTAATTTTTCATTGAAATTTTATTTTTATATTTTTAACAATTAACATCTGCTTAAATAATAATTTTTCTTACATTTTTTTTTCTTGGAAGTTTTTCTTAAATGCCGCCAATTTCAAGTATTTTTTTTTTTAGGTTTGATTCCACCTTATTTTGCTTTTGTAAATTTTACTTTTATTAATTTTGTATTTTGAAGCTTTATTAATTTAGGATTTTATTTTTCGAATTTTTTTGGTTGTTCATGTGCTTTTCACTAATTGTGTACACATAGATATTTTCCAACAGGAATTTATAGTATTCAAGGAGGAAAAGTGAGAGACATAAAATTAAAGAAAAACAGAAATTTAATAATATTATTGATTTTAAGTAATAATTTTACACGAATATTAGAAAATATGAAAAGAATTTTCATGGAAGACATCAGTCGTCGGCAAAGTACGGCCTATGGGCAGCATTTGGCCCATTCAATTTCAAAATGTGGCCTATCATTCTGTTTACAAGCAAAAAATATTTTCGATTGAGACTACTAAAATTTTTGAAACAATCAATAAAGTCAGTTGAGAATGTTATTTCTTCTTGTTAGTATGCAATGTAAGAAACTCGAGCGGCCCATAAAAGTTGGCCGACGGTTGACCTACATAATGTAAGTACCTAAATCGAATAAATACAAATATTAATAAAGCAATTTAATTTTAATTATTTTCAATATTTTCCTATGATTGATTAACTGTTAACTATGATATATTGAAACAATACCAAGCATGATTGTGCTAGCAAGTTAATGGTGAAACAATGTCGCGTTTAATTCGAATGTTTGCTACTGAAATCATAGCTCAACAAAAATAACTTTAATTTAAATATGACAAAACAAATAGCTGAGACTGCCGTTATCCAACAATAAACAGATTTATATGGTTTATATTTCATATTCTTTCTATGTGTATCAAGGTACGTATACGTCATTCATACCTTTGCGTCGGTCGTAAATTTTTTAATATTGTTTTGTAAATTTTAGGAGTACGTCTAATTTACTTTATTGTTACAGTACAAGTGAACGATATGTTAGTTTACGATCTATAATTTACGATATGTTAGTTTACGATCTATAATTTACGATATGTCTCAAATAATTTCAAAATGAAAGTAAGAATAACAATTTTTTTTTTTTCAATTATGTACGAAATATTTTCGTCAAAATTACAAAATGGTTTACTTTCATTGCTCTTCATTGAAATTACTATTAATTTATTTTTGCGCCTATGTTTGTTTGTTTTTTTTTGTTCTTTTTTAGGTTCGGTTCGAAAATATTTAAATATTATACATACCTTAATACTTACATACATTTTTACAAATGTTATTATTCAGTTATTATTTTTGTTTTTTACATTTTGTAAATGGTCACGGGCCATTAATTTGTTTGGGTCATTGAAAATATTCTGATGAACAATTTCTGAATATTTTATTATTTATAATAAATAATATAGTTGACTTTATTGGAAACTCTAGGGTCATTTGTGGAAAACAAGAACATTCGTTATAATTGAATAATTTAATTATATATTTAAATAAGCATATAAGTATACGCACATGAACCTATTATAATTATTGAGGAAGTTATTGTTAAAGGGAAAATTATTTTATTTAAATAAATAACTTGTGTTTTTAATTTTATTTTTAATCTGATTTTATTTTTATCGGAATTTAAATTATTGCTTTAATAAAATTAAATTGTATTGAATTAAAATTTTTAAAATCAAATATTAAATAAGTAAATTTTAATAAAATTATGCGAATTTTTTAAAATAAACTCTAGAAATTTATAAAATCCCATACACACAGTATGAAGGTTTTCGAAATTTGCTGATGGCTATACGGAAATAGTATATGGAAAAAATTGAATTGAATGATTCGAGATTTATGAATTTTCAGTTGCTATTAAAAAATTAAATTATATAGGGTGATTTAGTAATCAGTGACATAACGTAATCAAAAATGAGCAAAATTTTTTTTCACAACTAGGTGGCAAATCTCAACGGTTTCCGAGGTATGCGACTGATTACTGCATCATCCTGTATATAAAATTTGAGCTCGAATAAAAATTGAAAGGAAAACGTGTAGAATTTTGAAATTTATAAATTTTGAAATTTATAAATTTTGGGAACATTTCTATTTTCTTCAAGAAAGTTTTACTTGCTGGTACAATATTTTGACTACATTAATAAAATCTTCTACTTCTTACCTTTTCAAGTGTTTCCTTTATTACACTGTTTCCTTATCTTCATTTGCATTCATTAATATTCCGTTTTTCTTTCCAGGTTTATCTAAAAAAACATCATTAGAATAACAACATTTATAACACCTTTTGCTTGTTTTCGTTCTCATACTGTTGTAACAAACATTTGCTTCCGTTTATAACCATTTCATAATTTCAATTTTGATCTAGTTTCTCACTCTCAATTGTTCATTTTTATTAAAGAGATTATACCGAAACCTGGAAAAAATTAGTGAATTGCTTAAAATTTTTAAGCTTTAACAAAATTAATAAAGTTTGATTTTATATGAATACTATCAACTTTCTGGTGTAAACTCACCTAAACTGTGATTCTTGAACAGCAAAACGAAAATTATTCTCTATTCACATAGAATCTTATTATTTTAAGGCTGCGAGTAATTTCCAAGTTGCTGAGATATGTGGCCTTAAAATTTCCTGTTAATAATAAACTCTTTTCTAAATATCTTAGAATTACTTCAAAAATTTCCCCATTTTTTTTTTTGAGTAATTGCCTAATTTTTTAAAGAATTTATGTACGAATGTGTGTATGGACTCGTGGCGTAATGTTACGAGTGTATTATATTGTTGCCTAGGTTTACATTTTTACCTGTGCGAATGTGTGTATGTATATACGTTAATGGTGCCCAACCCTAAGCACTTATTTAATAATTTTTTTCTATTTTTTCTCTTTTGTCTTTTTTTTATTTTTGGAAAAATTTTTTTTTTGTTTTTATTTTGATCGCAGAGAGAGGTTCAAATTAGCTGTATGTACAAAGGTGAGTATTTCCACTCATACTTAATGTATATATACATACGTATGTATACATGTATAAATTTTGTGCTACATAGTAAAGTACAAATTATGTTTTTAACCTGAATGTTTTTCTTTTTCTTATATTGTAAAATTATAAAATCGCAATAATATTATAGTAGACATTGTGATTCACATTGACTCAATTTTTGATAAAGATCATGGTATGGCATCAGCATGGTATGCCATAAATTTTTTTTTTAGGTTATGTACATTAATGTTTTAATACATTATACATATAATTTTAACGTACATGCATAAGTACAGTCAAACGTCCACAATTTTTGTAATTCAAGAAAAATAAATAAAATTTACTATTTTATTTACGTTTTATTTGTAATATAATGTCAAATGAAATCTGTCAAATTCAAGTTTCACGTCTAATTTTTGTTTATTATTCTTTCGTTCAACTTTTGCTATTCGGGAATTATTTTCTTTCTCATTATTTTGAAAAATGTTCGAAATCGAACCATTTTCGTTTTTGTTCTTCTTTTTTTGTAAAAAAGTAAAAATTTTTTGAATTACGTAACCACATATTTGAATCGAAGGTATTTAATTCTGTATTACTTTAAGGACAAAATATTGATATAAGGAAATTGGGATGAGAATTCTTTTGGATGAAACTACAATAAGGTTTAAGAGAATTCAAAATGAAGAGATTTTATTGTTATAAATTTGCAAGATATGAAAGTTTCACTGTACTTGCAAGTATATATATTAAATATACAGTCGAACTTCCATTACACAAATCACCATTTTACAACAAAATTAGTAGTTAGTATTATGGAGTACGAACAAGAAAATATTATTATGATGCAAATTACAACAAAACAATTTTTTTTTTTGTTCAGGAATTTCGTGTTACAAAAGTTCGTGTTACAGGAGTTTTAATGTATTCTGTTTTAATAATATTACATTTCTGTGACTATGATATTCTTTATAAATTTACGGTACGGTATGATATTTAATGTTATGTTCAAATATTATCAATGGTATAAAGAGAGTAAGTATACACAATGTCAATGTCTGTCGAAGACACTTAAAATTTTGTTATTATTTTTAGATTTGTTCTTTTTTTTTTTGTTTTTCATTAATTTTTATTTGCATTGAACTGTGATAAATTTTTATTTCTATTTATTTTTTTTTTTTTATTGAATTTTAAGTGAAAAATAAAAATATAAAAATAAGAATAACTGTTATATAAAAAAAAAGTACGTTAGTACTATTTACTTATGTGTGTATGAATGTTTTATGTAAAAAAATGGTGGCGTGTCATGCTTTAACATTTTTATATGTATAGACGCGTTCTTCATCAATGTCGCATTTTTTATCTGATGACATTATTCAAATGTATACACTCAATGTACAATCGCAGATATTTTGTTTTGCTATGCTTTTCAGCTTGTATCTTTGTATTTATTTTAGGTTCTTGTTTTTCTTCTTTTTCCTAGGACTGAAAGACGAGTTTTTTTTTTGGTAATATCTATGTATTTATATATAAATATAGTTATTTTCTTGTACTATTTATTTTATTTATTATAAATGGCGCTTAATAGATTAAAAGTTAAAGAAAACATAAAATTAAAAAGAAATTTTATTGGACGAAATCATATTTACTAGTATTAACGCCACGCTTCAATTTCAACATGGCAAATCTGGTAGGGGTGAAATCGACTTTCTAAATGGGACCCATTAACTTTCATACTGGTGTATTTCAACTGCAATTAAATAATTCAACTGCATGACAGCAAATTTCAACACTGACTATAGGTTATGTTGTCTATTCTAAGGGTATTGATGGGTATTTATTTACACTTAAAATTTAGGGGATGTTGCAACTTGCGACAGTACAGAAAACCTATTACAAATGCACAAAAGTAACAACATATAAAAGGCAACTTGGAAAATGGGACAGAAGTTAGATTAATTTATAAAATCACTTTATAAGTGCGATATATGTACATATTTCTAACAGAATTGAAAATTTTTAGAATACAAATGAGAAGAGTATTAAATCGGTGCGTTCAAAACAGTGTAACTTAAAATAAACTGCGACACATCTTGACGCTAATCTAACCTTACGGTAATTTTCTTATACTTTCTTGGAAGGCGCGGTTGCGTGGCGATTACATGTCTTTTTATCCTTAATTTCACAGATGGTTTATTCATCTTGCATTGTCGCAAATTAGATAATGTTTAATTATAATTTCAGTTACATTACTAATAGAATGAAATCCGACTCGGACTACTATTCTCTGATGCTTTGGTTTGACAACAATTTGCAGTTGTTTGAGTTTAAGGAAACATTTATTAATTATTGAATAATTAAATTAAAATATAAAATTTAAAATATTTTTGTTTATGCAATGTTTATTTTTTTAAGTAAATAATATTTTTATAATTCTTAAAAAAAATATGGACGTAAAGCAAGGGGATCGTATTTTTGTAAATTTTATATTTTAATAAACTTTAATTCAACTTCCCACATGAAAAGTAGATAAGTAGTCATGCGTATATTTTTATATATTACTTTTAAGAATACTATATGTACATATGTCTTGTCAAATGGGCGATATATTTCTGATAACGGTATAAATAATGTTCGTAATGTGTTGAATTGTAGACAAAATGAATAATAAATGAATTTTACACATTTGTTTTATTTTTTTTTTACACTCTTCTTACTAAAATGTCAAGGTTGGTGTGGAAAATTAATTGAATTTTTGTTTTATTTTCTTCTCTCTCTCTCACTCTTTCCTTCTCTGTATCTAGCTGAAATCTGTAGACGTAATTTAATATTTTTTTTTTTAAACATTTCTTATTTATTTTAAAGAATTTTCGTGTGATTATGAATATTTTTTTTTTCTGTTTTGTGCTCTTTTCAAAATAAATTAATGGAGGAAAAAAAAAAGCAAGATGATCATTATATCAGATTATGGGAATTTCAAGATTTTTTTTTTTTGCAAAAAAAAACGCTCGAATATTGAAATTCTTTAGGAAAACCAACAAAATAAAAACAGTTGCAAGATTTTTTATTTATTTAGGTGGGTGGCTAAAATTATTCTTAATTTTTAGTTTTCTGTTTTAAGTTTTCTTCCTTTTTTTTCTTTATGGTTTTTCGGTTTCGTGAAAATAAAAAAAATTAAAATTTTTATTTCAACTAAATGTCAAGCACATACAAATATATTTTGACAAGTGAGATTATGTATGAGTTCATTCATGTTTATGTCTTTATTCGTTATGAATGAGAGAAGAAACTTGAAAAATGTGGCTGTGTGCGTGTTTGAATTTTATTTGAAATTTTCGTGTTTTTAATTAAAAATAAAAACTATTTATAAAATACATACATATTTACTTATTAAATATAATTTTATGTACCTATTTATAATATTAATAAATAGGTCAAATGTATATATAAATATTAACGGATGACTCAAATTGTTGAGGCAGTTCTTTTCTTAATTTGAAATATTTTTCAAATATCTAGTAATATAAAAATGTATAAAATTTAATTTTGGAATTTTGATTTCTAAAATATATTATGTATGTATGTATATATGTATGTATATATGTATGAATGCATGTATATTTTCAAAAATTAGAGCTATACCCAAACGTTTGTCAGTTGTTGTGTAGAAATTATCATAAACAATACCTAAAGTACAACTTTAACGGGTATAATTGACAAAACATAAACAAAAGCCGTTCAGATGATTTAAGTGTCATATAGTCATGTTAAATTCATCATTGTGTTGATGAGTTAGAAATTTTTTTTGTCTATCATAGTATTGTCAATTTTACCATTTTGTTGATGAGTAAGGTTTTTTTTTAAACGAAATCGATTGGAAACACATAGAAATCTTGTATTCTCCATTTTCCATCTGGTATGAATTTGAGATATGTAAAAATGTAAAGCAAGACAATAATTACGCTAACAAATTTGTTATTTATTTAAATTACGATTTTTTTAAGATCAATTAAATTCATTTACCAATTATAAATATTTAAGTCTTTTTTAATTTTGTAAATTATTCAATTTATTATGTACTTATAAAGTGTAATCGCTAATGTCAAATTCTCGGCATTACATGTGAATTATTTTCGATTATATTTTGATTTGGATTATTTGGATTGATTTTTAGAATTGAATTTTTATTAAATAATCATCTTATTTTCTTTAAATTTTCCATTTTGCATAAAAAAAAAAATTAGTAAAAATTTTTATTTTATAATAATAATACCAGATGGCAGGCAATTGACGAATTTTAATTACGTGTTTCTGACATCTGTTGGTAATATTAAAAGTTACAGTGTTTTCATTAATTACAATATCGATTAAGATGCAGAAGAATTTAACGCTCATTTCAGATTATCGATTACAACTAAGTATAGTCTAAAATTAATATTTTCTAGTATCAAAGTATTGAAGTAAAGAAATTAATAATTTTTCAATTTTCTTTCACATGATTAAATTCCATTTGCATTCCATCATTTTTATATATTAAAAACGTAATTGCTCAATTATTTACATAAATCTACTATATTTACAAACTTGTATTAAAAAAAAATTTAATTTTTTTTTCCCTTTCTCTTTATTCTTACAGGTATGAAGAAGATGCGTCTATAACTTTTACAATATTTATGCCGTAACATCTTTAAAATTCTAAATTTAGATGATTTTGTAATTATTTAATTATTATCGCATCAATAAATTTGAAATATTTTTCTTCTCTTTATTATTATCATCGCATTATACATGAATTAATATTTAAATAGTTATTTATAAATTCGTTAAGGTAATTAATAGTGTATGTATATATATATATTTAGTTATAATAAAACAAGTTTTCTTATATTAAAATGTTAATGGTTACTTACAATCGTCGAAGCGTTTTGTTTATATATAAAATCTATTGTTTTATATGTTTTGCCTTTTACTACCCTATGACAACGATATATTGCTTTTTTTTCGCGCGATTCTACCATTTGTTTGCCTCGAATTTTATTGATTACTTAAAATAAATGGAAAAAAAATCAAATCAAATAAATGAAATGTGGCAATGGAAATTGATGAATTAAGTGATGGTTAAATGATTGTAACGCTATTGTATGTATAAAATTTACAAATGCTTAAATTTTATTATTTCTTATTATAATTAATAACTACCGAAAACGATGTAGATATAGCTTTATAGAGTGAAGAGAGCAATTATATTTGAAAAACGAAAAATTTTATAAGCAAAAATTATTAAAAGAAATGCTTGAATGAATTTTTATAAAAAAAAATATACAAAAAGAGAAAAAAAACGGACATAAATGAAAGTGAAAAAATTTTTGACAGATGATCCATAGAATATTTTGATTGCAAATGAAAACTGTAATAAATCGATCATTATACATAAATTATAAATTAATTTGATTATGATTTTTTTGTTTTAATATTGTCAGAAATTATCGTTTATCGAAATTCCTATATCTTATCACACTTACACTTACGAATGTGTATGGTTCGTGCTTCAGTATTCACGTTCAGTGTTGACATCATTTATTCTCATTCTTACATTTTAATTTTGCAATTGTTTAAATTTGTGCCCTTTTGCGCAGGTGGGCAAGTTAATTTATGGTTATTCTTGGATTATAGAGTTCCAGCATTTATTTTCAAATTATTTTACTTGTTTTTGTATATTTATAGCAGCACGAACGTATATTCGAAGATCATTGAAAACAAACTGCATATTTCTAGAGAATTCTGTCATTAATTTTATAATTATGTATATATGTATATATATATGTATACATATATACATAATTTTATTTATTTTTAAATCAGAAATGCAAAATTTTTAAGCTCGAATACGATAAATTATGTTCGAATTATGAGATTTAATGTAATAAGTTACACATCGATTATTTCGAAACTAATCGAATTCGAAATAACATTTAGAATCACCAAAAGTGACTTTGTTAAGATTTCGGTTTTTAGTTCAAATATTTACATTTATTTTATTTTTTTATGTTCTTCATTGTGCGTTTGTTTAATGAGGTTTCCTCCAAACACAAAAATTTTAAAGAAACCAAACGAAAAGCAAAAATTCTAAAAGAATTTGTTTTAAAAATTGTAAAATTTTTTTTTAATTTTTTCCTTTTTTTTTTCTTCAATTTTAGCTAAAATATGTAAAACATATGGTTTTAAGATTAAAATTTAGGATAAGAAACTATTTTTGGAATTTTTTATTTTGATTTATTTTCAAATAAAAATACAGACGGCACCGCTATTCTATAAGTGGGATGTGTAAAATCGCACATGTAAATTACGAAAATTTCGAAAATTTAAAAACCCAAAAAAATTATTTCTTAAATTTAAGAACAATCGAAAAAATTCCTTATTATGTAATTGATTTTAGTTATCATCAAAATCCATTCACTTTTTGCTGTGGTGTAGTATGTTTTGTACTCAATATGACGCCATTATAAAATTATAAATTGTTCTGATATTAAATTTTATTGAATTTCGAATGAATTTAAAAAAAAAATATTATTTGTCTTTAATTTTTATCATTTGAATTGATAAAGAAAATGGTTCTCTATAATGATAACATTTAAATTGTGTGCTAAATTTTGTCCTAAGACCTTAATAGCTAATATTGAAATTTTATTTTTTTTTTAAAGGTTTTCGAAATCATAGTGGACTTGGAATTTTTGCTAAGAAAAAAAACCACTATTTTTTTTATGGAATATAAGAATTACCTTTTAAGTATTGTTTTTTAATTTATCTTATCACCTTGGTATTTATTTAATGTGGTTCAATTTAAAAAAAATTTTTTTTCGTCATATAAATCATAAATAACTTTAAACGTAAAGATAATATAAAATTATTTACATAATACAGTACAGTTACGAAAGAAAATATACTTAAAGTATAGAGAAACACTGAGAATTCACAAAATTTGCAATTCTAAACATACGTTCTCTTCATTTCCCCTTCTTTTTTCGACGGAATTGCAATTTAGCAACAATTTTTAAATAAAAGCCAAAAATTAAATTTTTTGATTTCAGATTTACCTCCACTTTTTTCTTAGTGTGTCAATTGCGAAGCAATTTTTATGGCGAATGAGCTATGTCGTCTCTGCTTGGAGGATGATGAGACAGAAGAGCATTTGGTGTGTGAGGTTGTGGTCCATTTGAGGTTCAAGTTTTTCGGGCGGGGCTTTGTGACCCCTTCGGAAATCTCACAACTCGAAAAATGGACGTAATACTGAGATTTAGCAGGGGCCTAGAAATAGAGCTCATGTAACTGGATTGCAAATCACAAAAGTCGTAGGGGTTGTGATGAGAAGGGCTGTTATAGCAAGGCTATTACAGCTTTTGCTGATCTCCATTTTTTTTCGCAGTGTATCTATTAGGAAGCATTTTGTAATGATGGCATCGAATAAATCAGTTTCATCACAAATCAGCTCAAAAACCAGTTTTTATATGAAATTTGAAAGCGTATATATTATATAATGTCTTTGTATGAGTATGAATACGTTCACACTCAGAAAAAATTCTCCTCATAATATTTTTAAAGTTCATTATTTAATCAATTTACTGTTTATTATTTTTTGCTTATATGATTAAATTATCTTTTCAAATTCTTCGCTATTCTTGATTGATAAGAAAAAAAAAAATTTTTTTTTTCCTGTTATCGTTTTGCGTTATTTTTTGATAATGTTTTGTACCTTGAATTTCATTTGTAAAAAAAAAAATTTAGAATTATTTGTAGTTTCTGCTTCTTATACTTATAAAAATTTTATTGTTGTTGTTGTTTTTTTGAATACTTTTTAAAATTAAGTAAGTACTTTTTTATTTTATCAAAATTATGTAAAGTTAACTGTCACCATTATACTTGTTTTAAAGATAAAAGAATAGGGGAATCGAATTCGAAGAGATAGTGTTTCATATATAGAAATGCATACGTGAATATTATATGCTTGCCAGCTTATGTATTTGAAAAGGGCACGTGACTTACAATTTTGTTTTGATATCAAATTCTTTAAATTGTATAGCTCTAATGTATAGATATTCTAAATTGAAATAATAAAAAGAAAAATGGAAGTATTCTTGCAATTAAAAACTAGTTTTGAAGTCGTATACGTATATAAGCGTATTTGAAATTGTGATATAAAATTTTATTAGAAAACTTTTAATTTTTAGCACATTTTTTAAAAAAAGAAATTTGACATTTAAGAAATGATCAACGATCTGCTCTCTTAAGGACTTTAATTAGCATTTGAGCTTAGTTTATAAGTAAAAAATCATACTGCTCTTGTTCTGTCATACATTTTACTTAATTTATTTGCTAAATTTATTATTTGTAGAATATTATGAAAACAACGACTTCTGAGTATTTTAAATTAGAACTAATTATTTAGAATTTTGTCATTAGTTTACTACCCTCCCACAATAATTTAACGCACGCTTTCTATGAAAAAACGTTAAAATAAATAGAAATCAATTAGATCAATTATTATTAATTTGAATTCAATTCTAACCTGTTATTTGTTACAATAAATATTACAATAAAATGTGCTACAAGGAAAGCACTTATTTTCATTCTAACTCGTTTATTATTATTTGCAACAGTTTTCTATGAAAATTTTGTAATATTAAATTAATATTTTTGTTTGTGTATACTAGTATAATATAAATTTTATGAAATTGATTGATAAAATTTAATCATTTGCAATAGTTATAGAATTCTCAAAAAAAAATTGTGTATACAAGCAGCTGAAAGTTTTTATTAATTTAATGGGCTTTATAAGTATGTTTTCGATCGAAATCATGCTTTTACTCGGTGTGACAGTACAGGCATGAAATATTGATGATGTATGGTTATTTTACTGTCCATGATCATGACGTCAATTGTGTAGATATATGAGCTATGGCTGCAACACTACTTAGTTTAACAAAATTGTAAAGATAATGCTGTAATTTGGATTGAATTTATTTATATTGTGTTCGTGAAGCCAAATCAGCTGTGGCAGGAATTTTAGAAAAAGCTCACTTAATTTTACAAAACAATTGTTCATATATTATGAACTCATTCCAATTTTAAAACAATCAACCACAAAATATTTTCTTATTATAGAATTCATGTCCATATTTTATACAAATGCTCATAATTTATATGTAGAAAAACTTTGAAATATTTCATAAAAGGAAGAAGATTCTTTGGAATGCTTGTCACATATATTCATTTTATTTATTTTTATATACAAAACTCGTTGTATAATCATTTTGCATATTGCATTCATTCGTGTAACAATAACAATAATTGTCAATGAATAATAATTAATAATTTATTTTCATTGCGACTCTAATGCTTACTATTATTTTATACATGCTATCATATTCAATATTTATGTTCATATATACATACATATATAAATAAAGACAAAAATAATTTGAATAATTATTTATATAGATAGTGAGAAGAGCTCAAATTTTTTTTTGTATTTAATATTGGCATTGAAATTAATAATTTATTTTTGAAAAATATCCTTGTAAAATAAGTTTATTATTAAGTATATACTATGAAAAATATATACATATTTATATAAATTTCTATGTATGTATATAAATTAATGCTGAAATAAGTAAAACATTACGTAGTCGTCTAGAAATTCGAGTACTTGAATAAACTTGAAATTAAACATAGTGATTTCAATAAGTGTGATATACACACTTGACTCCAATATTTACATAAATATTATAATCAATACACCTCTTTATATAATCTAATAATCAGTTATAATATTTAAGGTATTATTTTGATATAAAATTTTGAAGTTATTTTCTAACACTATAATTGCGTTTGGTGAACATTGTTTTTATATAGATTATTTTTAATATACATACAATAAATACAGTTATTCAAAATAATCTGAATTGAAAGGGAGCAATTTTTATAAAAAATAATTTCAATATTGAAAAATCCTCATATTATCCGCTCGTGACATGTATTTTAGAAAAATTTCGGAAATTTCTGTTTCGAAATTCAAGTTTAACTCGTGCGGAATTCGAATTAATTATAATGGGTGATATTCCTATAAATACAAGTAAATTAAGGACGATTATGGTGAAGATTGAGCTGTGTCGTCTTTGGTTGGAGGAGAATGAGACGGTTTGCAACTGTGAGTCAGTGCTGAGACTCGTCTGCTTCGGGTCAGACTTCCAGAACTCTTCGAAGAGTCTCACTACTCCAAGTGGGCATAATACTGACATTCGGCGAGGCCCTAGAAATAAAGTTCATGTGTAACTGGATTGCGAATCACAAAAGATCCTATGGGTTGAGTTGAGAAAGGTCACTATAGCAATTATAGCAATTATAATAAAATTGGCAATTGAATACATTTAATAAATAAATGATTTTAAAAAGATTTTATTACTTGCATAATTAATTTTCAATTATATGGTGTATCATTTGTCTAATTCATTAAGTATAAACAATAATTAAAATGTACAATATTCAATAAATATAGCCATAAAAAAAGAAATGGCATAATGCCGTGTTGTACGACCAGCCTAAAATAATAAGAGAAAAAAAAATGAAAGTTTAATAAAAATTAGTGAAAATATTTGAATTTTTTCCTATTAAATATTTTGCTAACAAGGTGGTTGCTGTCACTTTTAAAATTAAATATACATCTATGAACGCATAATAATGTTAAAAACAATTTTGTGTAATTAATTAAAATAGAAAAATAGTTGGGACTCTTTATAAGGTAATTTGAATTTTTATTTATAAACAAAATCTTACAAAACATTACCGTCTATATATATACACATAAACTAATACACAATTATTTATTTTTTTTACTAAATATGCAATTTTATAACTCGCATACTTTGATTATAAGTTGTAAATTATAATTAAAATGAAAAATAGAAAAATAAAATAAAAATTACCATTGAGTCAATCAAATTTTTATGTAAAAGATTCACTTTTGCAATATAAAAATAAATTACATCTTAGATTTTTGCGATTTTTTCAACTAAATTAAATAAAATATCTATTAAATTTTATAAATATAGTAATGAAAACTTGTAAAAATTTAAAAATGAACAAGAAAAAAACTTTCACTTTCAAGCCTTTATTTGCGTTTATTTTTACAACATCAAGGCATAAAAATAAAAAAAAATTTTCATTCATTCAAAAACAAACAATTTATTTCTATTTTTTTTTATTTCTTTAAATAATAATTATTTAATTTTCCATATTTATATTTAGTAATGAAGACGTAAATTAATAGAAATATCATAGAGAAATATTAAAAAAAAACATATTAAGTGTTGCATGATTCCGTTTATAGAAATTCTACTACTTGTAGTTCTTGTTACATTTTATACATACACGTACATACACGCATAAAAAATATTTTAGTAAAAATATCTCTTATATACAAAATCTATCTAGTAAGTGTCTAATTTTTATAATATAGAGTGCTTTTCTTTTCCATAAAGCTTCAAACTATTAACCCTTTCCACTCATTTGTCGCCGTATTTGCGACATTAAAAAGCTAACCGCAAATCGGCTGTCGCCGTTGCGGCGACATGATTTTTTTTGCCGCCTCGACGCTTTTAACAGTTGCGTAAACAAAATAGTCTGTGTTTACCTTATAGTGTTTATGATACGTTTAGTATGTTTACATTATAATATGCGCTCTATTCAAATTCTATTCGTTACAGTCATAAAGTTATAACCCTTCGTGCAGTGAAGATGGAAGGCGAAAATTTTGACGATAATTGTGAAATAAGTGATGTGGAAGATGATCTCGATTTTGTGTTGCTTGACAACGATTTAAGTGAAACAGAATTCGAAGATCATTTAGAGGCAGATAGTGACGATAGTGACGTAATAGTAGTTAGAAAAAAAAGAAGAATTGCAATTATTGAATCTGATTCAGAGGACGAAGATACACCCTCAGTAGACGGCGATGTATGAAGTAATATTACGGGAAGCGACATTCCTTTACAAAAAATCATATAGCCATAAATAAATGTTTTGTTTCATTGAAACGACTCTATTTTCCTTTTATATCATAAGGATGTTTTTGTAACTAATATAGTGCCAGAGTTGCTGGTAGCCCCTATGCGATACTTGACTGGAGTGCAAAGGGTTAAATGACATTTACGAAACCGATCACAAAATTACACAAAGACGGGAGATATCGGAGAGAAGCTCATGAGTATATGGAGATATATACTCTGACAGCGACATCTACTGCCGCTACATGGCTATTTAAATTAATTATTTGACCAATTTTAAAGTGCCCCTACCTGACTATTTAAATTAATTATTTGACTAATTTTAAGTTGCCGCTACCTGGCTATTTAAATTAATTATTTGACAAATTTTAAGGTGTCGCTTTAAAACATATTTTATTTTAGTACTTAGTAACTAATGTAATATATAAAAATAATGGGAAAAAAATTAAGAGAAGTCAGCTATGAATTTACAGTTAAAGGTAGGGGTTGTCAACTCACTATTTCTAATATGAATAGATTATATTTTTATCAAATTACATAGAAAGGTCCCAGCTTTGATAAAGTGTGTATGTAGCGCATGAAATATATATAGTAGCGGAAATAAATATTTTGTTCCGAATAAAAGGGAGTTATAGCGTCATTATATTGAGACCACAACATTTCCGAATACATTTCATTGATCATAGTGCTTTAGTGGTTTGTCTCTATTGAATTCTAAATTTTACGAGAAAATCAAATTTCAAAGTAAATTTTGATATTTTTTTATGATCACGGAGTGTATGGATCTTTAAAACGCTAGCTGTAAACTTTTTTTTTAGGTTTTATTACAAACAATTGGAAAACACCTTGTACAAGTAGCCATTTAATTGAAACATATACCATGAACAATTTACAATAGTTATTATGAATTTTGAAGATTTTTAATTTGTAATTTTTATTATGAACATCTAATCATTATCATCAACATCATAAAAACCATGACCATTCCATTCATATTTACAATAGATTTTAATTTTTACATATGTGCATGTGTATTAATTTAGTAAGTTATTATTATAGTCTTATATATTTATATTTTTAACTAAAGAGCTATCTGGAAAATATTCAAAATATATAGGTGTTATATAGCTTTTACTTTTTGATTGTTTGTTATTGATGCCGACAGTATTATCAATTGATATTACTTAGTGATTGTCACAAAATATTCTTACGTGTCAAAATAAATTCAAGCGAAGGTTTCAGTTTGATATTATGTAATTGTCATTAGCATATGTTCATAAATTCTCACTCGGCGAGTAAAAAAGTGGTGTAGAGAACTAGGGCTTTATTATCAAATTGTTCAATAAAATAAAAGATTTGCAAAATATAAGAAGTTTAATATAATGACGTAATTACGCAGAGTATAACACATATTAATATTAGGTTTTATTTTAACTTAGTAAATATGTAATTCCCCGTTGATATAACAAAAATAATTTGTGATTTCCTTTTAAAATTTGCAATGTAAGTTCCCCATCACTATTTATAGTCAACTAATTACATATCGCTTATGGTGCTATCAAAATATCATAATTGAAAGTTGACAATAACAAAATTCAAAATAATTTATAGAGTCCGCCACTGTTTCAATTTTATTATTGTCATTTTAATTATCATGTCTCTTGCTACTAAATAAATTAATAATGATAAACTTTACTATATAGTATGGATAAACCAACAACAATTTCAAATTTAAGTGAAGAATACAGGGGTTTTTATAATTTAATTTTATTATTATTATTATATTATATAAAAGTATATAACTATTATATTTACTTTCTTTTGTTATATACATTGATGGGTCTGGCTACGTTTATTTCTGATTTTATTAAAAATACATATGAGCAATTTTACGATAAGTAAATTTTTAATTTATTTGCTGTTTCTGTTATAACAGACAAGTTTTTGGACAAGATTCGGCTTTTCTATATTTTATAATATCATGATTATATTTGTATAATATCGGTGGTGTAAGATGCACCAGACCATAAATACAGTTTTTTTTTTTTAATTTTTGCATGTAATATTTTTGTTATACGTATATTGTATATGCATGTATATCATCATATAATGTGTGTGTTTAGGTATGCTAGTTGAAAGTTTGGTATTTAAAGAGAAAACCTGATTTTGTTTTTCTGTTCATAATTCGTATATAAGGCAATTTTGTTCAACATTTTTAGATAATCCACATTTTTTTTTGTTTCCATTTTATTTTATGAGTTGTGCACTCACATGTATAATATTTATAGGTAGGTCGGTAAATGCATACTTATACAATGTACCTACCTAACTTAAAATTTAATATTTTCTAAAAAATTATCTGTAAAGTGTTTATTTTCTTGGTTTAAAACAAAACCAAATTAGTCATTGTGTTTAAAAATGAAAAAAATTGATAACAAATATTTAATCAAAAAAAAAAAAAAATAAAAAAAAAACACACAAAATTGCATATTAAGTAAAATGAATTCATCGTGCCGTGCCAATATTATGGATGATATCATTGCCAAACTTAAAAAATTTTTTAAGTATAATTTGGAGAGAAAAAAACAAAATAATTATTGCATTAAAAATCATTTTAAAAATAGACGTTACTTCTATTTCATAATAGAGCAATAGTAACATTCTAAAATTGGTGATTTTTTCTTGGCTAGTGCAATGTAGTCATTCATAATTTGTGAAGTACAAAATTAGAAGAACTCACGTAATAAGTAAATTTTATTATTATCCACCATGCATCACACTCTTTTATATATACATGTGTGTGTATATGTAGCATATTTTTTTGAAAATTATCTCAATGCCAAATTTAACTATTAATGTAGACTGTAGACAATAGGTTTATTAAATTCTAAAATAATAATTCCCGCTTGCCAATTTTATTATAAATACTTGTAGAAGGTGTTAGCACAAGGACTCGGTATTTCCTTGATGACTTGATCAATATCTCAAAAAAGAAACAAATTTATACTTTTCTATTGTTTTCTCTAAATTTGAAATAAAATGTCAATGGAATGTCAGCAACATATGCAAATTATTTAATTTTATTAAAGAATTCTAGTACGTAAACCATAAATTTAATGTGCTTTAGGATCATTTTTAGCACTTTTCAAAAAAAAAGAAAAATTTGAAGAAAAATTCTGATTAGTTTCATTCTGTCCGTCCGTCTGTCCATTCATCTGACCATGTGCCTGCGTTTACAAAAGTTCTATACTTTTTAAGATAGCAATTTCAAATATAAACAGATATCTCCCCCCTTGAAAAAATATAGCTCCTCAAAATCCCTCAAAAATGCCATTTTTTAACTATTTATTGTAAAGAAAGCACAATAATTTTTTAAATTCCTCAAAAACAGAAAAGTAGCGCACAAGCTTCTTCTACCAAGATTTATACTACTGTTAAATGTTGAAATGATAAAATTTCCGTAAAATTTAACCGTTATTTAAAGTCCATTTTTCTCAAATTTGATATCGTTTTTCTTCTAGACGATAAGTTGTAGGAGTCTGAAATTTTAGCAGCTTTTAGATGTTAACAAAGAGTTTATTTTGTTGGAAGAAATTAATTTTTTACTTTCCTTTTAAATTATCATCGCCTTTCGAAATTTGAATTTTCGGAACCATAATTATATTTCCGAAATAGCAACCTTTTCCAAATATCTGTAAATAGAAAAAGTTAACGGTAAATAATGCCATGCCAACAAAAAAAATTTTTATTATTTTTCTTAACTCATGCAATTAACCTTTAAATTCGAGTCTCCTTTAATATTTTTTCGTCTCATCCATAATGTATGCAATTATTTGTAGTATTTTCATATTTGAATGAAAGAAATTAAATTTAATTCAAGACCTTGATAAGGTTAAAATTATTATTTGTTTTTGCATTAAAAAATATTTAAAGTATTTCCACTCCAGTTATATTTTGTATAACAAGAACGAAAACACCTACACACACAATAATTACCGTTTATATATAGAAAATCTTTCAATACACATTAAATATTGTGATTCAACTGAGAAATAATTTATCGCCTGGTTAATTTTAACCGAAAACAATTTTTAATTTTATTATTATTTTTTTTTTTTGTTTTTTAATAAAATATTCTCAGATGTTAAAAAATTATTTACATTCCGATTTAAATTAAAAAATATAAATTCAACAAAATAGAACGAGTTGCAAAATATTTACATACATATGTAAAATATGTGTGAGTGCATATAGTCAATATGTAAGTCAAAGAATAAAAAATAAAAATAAAAAAATTGTATGAAAAAAATGGGGTCATTAATTTGCAAAAATATTTCAACAATTTTTCTATAAAATGGTTACACCGTTAAATAATACAGTGCTACTTCCAAAATCTTTCTACCTTACCTACATAATATGTACGTTCGTATGTTTATGAGCAGCTGAGTACTTTAAAAAAAAAATACAAAACTGTAAAACCCGAAGCAGGTTGTTGCAAGAGTTTTTCTATTTATTTTCTCTTTCCTTATTATTTTTATATTTTTCATTTACTCTCTTTCTCTCTCAATTCGGTTTGTTTCCGTCTTACTTTATATTTATTAATAGAATTAATATTAGATTTACTCACTACATTTTATATTTATAAATGAATACACCTTTGAAGTAAAAAAAAAAAAATTATTCACAATGAATAGTTTTGCAGGTGAAAATATTTATGAAAAAATAAATTTTTTTGTTTTTGTGTTTTCTTTCAAATTTTTTCATTTGAACACGAACTTGGTTCTTGTTTTGTTGTTTAATTTTTTTTTTTTTTTGTTTAGAAAAAGTTTTTATTATGAGGGAAAAACTATAACAAATTGTTTGATCGATTAATTAGGCGTGCGTAAATCATCTATAATAATATGTACATACGCAAAATTGTAACCACATTTTGTATACACACATGTACATAATATATGCATGTATGTATGCACAAATGTGAATACTTATTTTAAGTATAAAAACAAACATGACAGTTGTTATAGATTTAAACATTTGCAATATTCTAAAATAAAATGTCCTTGATCATTTACGCTGGCAAAATTATTTTTTATTTATTTGTAGTTCACGATATTAGGTCATTGGTACAGTTACACACGTACTCGTATATACATACATATTGTAAATTATTTCATTATAGTTATAGAAATTTTTAGAATAGCTATATGAAGTGCAAAATATTAGCAATTAGAATTTATCATAGAGTTCATATAATATTTAATATGATTTGAAGTTTTACTTGTTAAATTAAATAAATTTGTATAAAGTACGTATAATATAGAACCCAGAATATGTACTGCCTTAGGACGGCATACGTCCTCTAATTTCTCTAAGTGGGTAGTCTTAATCTTCCTGCTTAATTAGAAAAAGTCTTTCAATTAAATATGATTCAAGTAACTTCACGATTTGTAAATGTTCTTCTCATTCTCTTAAGTTTATATAACAAACATTCGTGACAAACTTTATTTAACGTCTGAGCCATCTCCAGAAATATTGCCGAACATATTTGCCTCTATAGTAACGCCCTTTTCATAATATTTGTTATGCTGTGCACTTGGTCAGTTATAGTACTTTTCTCTAAATCCTTAAGTATCTTAAATCCTAAAGCATTTTTCCTCATTTTCTAAACGTCTCACTTTTAAAACGTCTCACTTTCATAAACAAAGTGTATACATTTTGTTTACATTTTAGAAAAAAAATGTGATAGGCAATACCGAATATTTTTTCTCACTCGAAAATTACATTACCCAAATACTTATTTGATAGTTACTCACTTCCTTAACACTTGCCGAGTAAAATAACGAGATAGACGATTATACCCTAAAATGTTAAATTTGGAAGATTCCATTTACATTTTAATTTTATTGAATTTATTTTTTTTTCTCTTCTTTTCAATTTATTTGTTATTTTTCAAATTTATTTATCATATGTATACAAAATTATGTAAAAGTTTAGTTTCTTTTTTATTAACCCATTAAAATTTTATAAAATTATTACTCTCAAATGCGCAAATTTACGTTAATTTCATTTTAAATTTATATTTAATAAAAATTTTTAGCTTTTGAGTGCATGCCAAAACGTAAATGAAATAAAAGAAACAAAAATTTTTTTTTTATTCTTCAAATAATAAATCAAAAAAAAAAAGTATTTTGAAATATTACCCAATAGCAGTTCAACAGTTCCATAAAGCATTTTAAAAATTTTAGGTTTTTTGACAAATTTATTTTAATATTTTCCATTTTAAATGTAAATTATCGCATATAACATTGATGGTAATATTGTAAAAATAATTTAAAAAATTTTCATTAAAATTCGAATATTATGCAAATTAAGTAAATTTCGAAAGAATTTAACGGTATTAATAAAGTTATTTAACTAATACATGAGTATTTTAATTAAAAGTGTTCAAGTTTCGAAAATTGTAACCTTAAAAAATTATTTGTACACATATTTTATTGGTTAATAATGCTAATACTGAAACCAATTATAATATCAAAATTAAAAGTTTACATAATTTATTGTTTGTTATACATGTAGGGGAATTTATGGGTTAATCCATATACGGGAGGTAATGTTAACCTTTAACTAATGAAATGGTAGTCAATTTCACACTTTCCACTTTTTCTTTCCCACTTTCATCTTCTCTGTTGTATGCTCTCTTACACAGTATTAATTTTATTATTATGTGTAAAAAATTTACAAAAAAAAACTGTAACAGAGGTGTAATTCTATTAATATAGCATCTCGACGGTTTTGTGAAAAAGTTCACCACATACTTTAAAAGTTAAAAATGTGAAATGACCCTATATTTTGTCGCAGTATACTCGTGCAAGTGTCGAGAAATATAGATTTTAAAATTGAAATTGAAAATAAAATTAGTTAAGAAATTGTTCGGTAAAATTTTAGAGCCAGTGTTTATTATTGGAAACACTAAGAAAGAAAGGGATAATAATAACTTGTAAAAATGTATAAAAAACAATTAAAAACGTTTCAGTAGGTATAAACCGATTGAATTATACCCTGCACCTTTCATTGCTGTATAACAATTACTTGAACCTGTGAAATCATTCTATAGAAACTAAACGGCTGTTATTTTTCCAAAAATGTAAAATTTACTTTTGGAGTTGTATGGCAGATACCCGAACCCAACAAGCAATTCAACCAAAACTTTAAGAATATATCTAACCTATGATTGGACACAGGACTGCCGAGTTTCATGAATCAGACTTTATTATTTTTCCGAATATAAAAAAATTGCTTTTAGAGTTGTATGGCAACCACCCGAACCGGTGCAGCCTGTTATATAATTGGACGCACGTATACAAAATTTCATATTTATACCTTTATTCGTTTTTGAAATATTTAAAATAAACTCTTTGACTTGTATGACAGTTAGCCGAATCCGTTGTCCGAATTGGTCCAATTATAATAATAGGTTCGTTCTTGGCGCAAAAGAAACAACTTGTGAAAGTTTGGTGCCGATTGCATTATTCGTTTTTCAGTTATCGTGCGATCGGGCGGACATATCTAAATCAACGCAGTATTTTAGGCTGAGCAAGAATATATATATATATATGTCCACACCGAAGATGACTTTTTCAAGTCGTTACAAGCTTAACCAAAGTTAATATACCCTTCACGAAGGTGCAGGGTATAATAAACAGGAATTTTATCAGCAAAAAAATATTAGAATTGACGATGAATGAAAGAGAGAAAAAAAAATTAGAGAAGAGAAATTATTCTTGTGTCAAACGGCACCTTAAATTATTGTTTTTTTTTCTTATGTTTTCCGTTTTATTTTCCATGTTCATCCTTTTATTTTTTCGAAATAAAAATTACAAATTTTCAATTTGTCTACCCCATTCTCATTCAACTTGTAACAATTATCGTTATCAATGTTCTTTCATTTCTTCCGTTTTCATGAATTGCTTTTGGTTCTTGTATATTCTGTTGATTTTACTGGATTGAGAATAATGCTTGGTACTGTTATTGTTGATAAATTTTTTTATTTTGGGTTTTCTTTTATTGCTCAATTGATTTTGTAAATGAAATTGTCAAAATAAAAGTAATGTTATTGCTGTACTTTGAATGTCATTATTCATATTGCTGTACTTTGAGTGTCATTACTTCTTAGCATCATAATGATGTTGCTGGTGATAAGACAAATGAAAAATTTTTTTTTTTTGAATTTGTAATTTTCTTCCGTATTTTCAATTTTTTAATGTAAATTTTTAATAATTTTTTAATTTATCGTAAATATTTATCGTATTTTATTGTTACAGTGGTACATTGTCATTACGTTAGCAACATTTCAGAGTAGCAAAATCATTAACAACACCAAAAATACCAGCAAAATTATTATTTACGTATGATTTGCAGAGTGTTTGTTGACTGACAGGATGATCAGAATTTAAACTCAAAAATTTTTATCTGTAATAAAAACTTTTTAACAAGTAATTTAATTTTAACCCATGTGTAATGTAGCAATCTTGTTTGACACGATTTTAACATTTGCGCTAGTATTGCGAATGGTTTAAATTCGAAAGTTCAAACACAAGCATTTTTTAAATGTGAATAATTTTTAAATTAAAATTTATTGCAATTATTATTTTATGAATAAATATTAAAATTAAGAGAAATTCATTAATAGCTTTCATAGCCTGCTGAATTTTTTAATTGTAATTTAGATTTTAATTCATCATTTTCTTTCTTTAACCGTTGATCTTTAAAAAACGAATTTTTATACAAATAAATTTATTAAAAAAAAAACATAAGTGTATAAAGGTTTTACTTACTTTCTTCAGTTAATTTTTTGTTCTCAATTATAATATTTTCAAAATATTCTTGATATTTTTCACATTTTATAATACAAACTTCTAAATCATTTGAAAGAGCTGCAACAGTTCGTTCAGCAATCCTTAATTTTGATTTCATTTCTATACATTCGAGATTAATTGTCTTTAAGGCAAACTGTAATTGTAGATTACAATTACAATTTGGATTAAAAATAATAAATTCATCATCATTTATAATGTTTTGTTTAGAATTAATTTGCTTAATATGATTTTGATTTTCAATTTCATTAATAAATTTTTTATTGTGTTTTCGAAAACGATCATCAGATGATTTTTGTTCATCCAAATATTTTTGTCTGCAATAAAATTTTAAAATTAAAGAAATTTATACGGTGAAACCTGGAAATTAATTCAATACTGTCGATGTTTGCAGTTAAGGGTTAAATAGAATTTTAGCATTCATCCGTTCAACTATGAGAATATGTAGTAAAAATACCTAAACAATACTTAAAATCATAGCAGGATGAGCTTAGAGGACAAAATTTTATAAAAATATGTTTCCAAATTTTCGATAAAATCTTGCTTTATAACGACAAAATGTAATCACACTTTTTAAATTCTTCCTTTTGTAACACAATTCATAACAAATACGTGAATATAACTGTGATAAGCATATACATGCGAACATTTGTGTATGTGTTTATATCGGTAAAATGACAAAAGCTTGAGAAAACATTATTAAAAATTCGTAAAAGCATACTTTTTGCATATAAAAAAAATTTCTTTTTCATAACACAAAAAAAAACAAACATAAGAAAAATATTTATGAATGAAAAACGGAAAAAAATAAAAAAAAAAGATGTGAGAGAAAAATATGGGAGAAAATAATGGTAGGTTTATATAAAAAGAAGAGAACAGAAAATGCTTAAATGGAATAAGAAATAGAATTTCAATTTAAACGCAATCAATATAAAAGAAATAAAAGCCAAACAAAGAAAAAAAAAATGGCAAGGTTGAATATGTCAAACTCTCGGATATATATAGGTATGTACTTGTTTTTGCTATAGTGCCTCCTTATCTTAATTTTTTTTTGACTCTCAATATTTAGGTCAATTAATATGACATAAAATTATTATTTTTTTCTTAAGTACAATTTTACGTTTTACCTACACTCTTTTCTGATAAGGAAAATGAGTTTCAAAATTTTTAAAAAAGTTTGTACTATTGATTTTTTTCCAAAACTTTATAATTTATAAAACTTGTTGGCTTTAAAAAATAATGGGAATTCTTACGTTATTTTTGAAACGTTCTCACTAGAATATACATATGTACAGAATCATATGAAATACGAAAAATATTTAATCGAAATGTTAAAAATTAAATTATTTAAATATTTTTATATTCTAATAATATCAAATTAATATTATAAGGCAATAACATTCAGAAACGTTACCATGTAATAAGTAATGTTAGCGTTAATAACATTGAGGTACTGTGTACATATATACGACCAAATTTAAGATTAAATTTACGATAAAGTCTGATGACATTTTACATATCTCACAGAAAGTATTTCAGATTTTATGTTAAAATTTAAAAATTTGCTAAGAAACTGTTGATTTCTAAAATGGAATGAAAACGTAAAATTTGCAATGCAATCATATTCCAAAATGTATATTAAAAGCTCTGGACATTTTACACTATTTTAAAATTTATCTAATATGCAGTTAAAATGTAAAATAAAAGCGGAGTGTTTGAGAGATTTGAAGAGCTTCTCGTCGTTGTAAAACTAGGTATAGACGGTATTTAAACAGTATTAAAACTTTTTATACTGCGTTTTGGAAGTTACGGAAAATTATCAGTTTCAAAAAATTTGACAAAAAATCTAATGAGAAAAAAGTAATTTCATTGTTTGTTATCAGACAAAATCTGAAGTCAAACAGGATAAATATACGACTTTCATCAGACTCAAACTAAATTTGAAGATTATGTCCTAATGTTATACGCTAACATTTGCAATTATCACGAATTATTTCGATGAAATACTAGAAATTTTTATTAATTCTCAAAATTAAATTTTGTGCTCAATTGATTTGTGATTGTATTTATTGTTCTCATTTTTGTTTTAAGCATTATAAACAAAATATTTGAGTACATTTTTATTATAATTTGAGTTTCTACTCTATAATGTTGTGCTCTTTAATAATATTATGTGGTATATAAGGAAAACGGAAAGGGTATCCAAGTTCGTTGGCATTAATCCAAAATCTTTTTTATGTTCATAAGTATGTTTTATGTAATAATGTATGTAAGTATGTATAATATAGAGCACTTGTACGGAATCTCGATATCATATGTATGTATATGGCTCCTCTTTTTCTGGCTTTTGATTTTTGTTTTATAATTTTCTTTTTTTTTATAGGAAATAAGTTTACTCCAATTTTTCATGTCATTTGACGTTTTTGTTTTTTTTGTTTTTTGTGTGTTCTTTCGGTATTATTATATTTTTTTTGCTTTAAACCAATATTGACATTTATATTTGTGTGCATTGTGTATGTGTTTGTAAATCAAATCTTTAGTTTATTCTGATATTTTAATTTTTGTATGCTAAAAGGGAGAAAATAACAAAGCTTTTAGCTAGCTTTTAGAATAAGGAAACCTAAATAAAAAGAAAATATCTGAGTATTGAAATGTACATACATACATACATACATACAATGTATTTATTTGGTTTTGATTATATGGTTTTGAATTCAGGATTTTGTTTCCATATGAATTTGAATTCTATTTAATGGTGGTGCCTGCATAAATATACGAAGAATAATATCATGATATTTTAAATTATAAGAAAATTAAAAGGTTTAAAAGAAGATGTTAGAGATTTAGGAATAAAGAGATTTAGGTAAAAAAAAACAAAATGGATTAAAATTTAAATAGTAAAGGGAATTTTTATGTTTAAAAAGCAAATCAATTCCTTGGGGAAGACATTTATGTTATAGAAAATTTTTTTCTTCTGCACTCAGTGAATGCCTGAATGAGAGAAAATAATATTTTCATCTTGACATGCAATAGTGATTTTGATCGATTTTATTGATTATTCCTTAAAATTCAGATACTATGTTTGACTTTGAAAAAGAAAATCAAAAAGCAAGCAAACATAATTTGAAAATTGAATTCTTACCAGAAGTGATTGTAGCTTGTTATCAAATTATCATTTAAATTTTTAAAAAATTTATTTAGTGATGCATTTGTACTGCTACTAATAGGGTTCTGTAGAGTTCTAGGTTCTAGGAAAAATTGTGTTCTATTTATAAGTTTGCAGTTTGAAGTTTGGGAAGCGAGAGTAGAATTAGAAATAGTAGAATTTAAAATACATTTTCTGAATCAACGGAAGAAGACTCTTTTCTTACTAAGACTGTAGAAATTTTGTAAATAAATCAGCCGACGTCCGCATAAATGGACAGATTTTTGCAATTGTTCAGTTTAGTTTTAACACGGTTCTGAGAGAATTTGCCTTTGAAATTTCGGTGGCATTTAAATTTGGTTTTGAATCTAAAATCCATTTTTTATAATTTCTTTAAAGCCCCAACCATTTTGAATATGGTTATTTTTTTTTATATTATTATAATTTTGCAGTGATTGTGGTAGACATCAAATAATTTCTTTTTTTTTTCCTTATTTTACACGTATGAATAATAATTATGCATTGTATATTAAAATGTCTGAACAAACCAGAGATCTTAACAACCTGTAAATTTAACATGTTAATGGTTTTTCTTTAATATTTCCTGTTTGTCTCTTTATTTTGATTCCGTTTTATAGGTGAGATGTCCTGATACTCTATTGCATTTTATAAAATTTTATGTTGTATTTGATAAGTATATATAAGCTTATAGCATTGTGTATGAGTCAGTGTCTTATAATTATAAAAGAGTTTACGGTCTGAGTTAAATTATGAATAAAAAGAATAAATAATGCAAAATTTAAATACAAATGAGTTTTATTTAAATTTCAAATAATTTTTACCGAAATTTTTTAGTTTGGATGATATATGAAAAGGTGCTACATACTTATTTGTAAAATTTAATTTAATATTTACATATTACACTTAATCATCAGCCCAACTATATTTGCAATAGTCGTAGTCGTAAATATTTTTGAAGTCCGGCTTTGTTCTTCCGAAAATCAAATTCAAAATTAATTTTGAATTTATTAAAATGTTTACTTTATGCCGAATTCATATATAAACATGGGTTATCGTAAAATATACGAGAAATAACAGAGTGTAGAGTATACAGGTGTACATTGATAACGGGTATACAATTTATGAAAATTTGAAACAGTTGCACTTATTTTGTTATTTTTATAATTTTTATAATTCCCAATGCATCGTCGTCATTACCCCTGTTTATTAGTTCGTTTATTACGTATATTTGCTAAATTTATTTATGTATACACACATGCATATTCATATATGTACATAATATGTAAGTATGTATGTGTTTGCTTTAAAAAACAGCGAAAAACTAATCGACTTAAAGTATTTTTAAAGGCTTTTCTCCTATTGTATATTTTGTTAACATACTTGTAAGTATGTTTATGTGCTCATTTTATTTGTTACTTTCATTCATAAGCATGTTAAAGCGAAAAAAAGTCATTTTTTTTTTCATTTCTAATACAAATGTTCAAACTGTTATATAATGAATATAAAATTTAACACATTTTCATTCATACAGTTACATTTATACATACATGTATTATCCATGTTCAAATGTATAATTTAAATTATTATAATTATGTATGTATACTTATGTACACATGCATGAGTATGAATGTGATATTGTTAAAAATGTTTAATTTGAAACCCCAGTTGTATTGTTATTCTTTATTCTTAATTTACCATTCTACATACATACATATATCGATATGTACAGGTAAAAAGTTGGTAAATTATGTATGTTCTAAGAGCATATAACATGTATGTATGTTAACGGAATTAAAAACAATAATATAAATAAAATTCAGGCATACACACAACCATGCCTAAATTTTTATTACTTATGTACATATGAATTTCAAAATTTTATTAAAAGAGGGGCCCAATTCAATTTTATATTCATTTTTAAAGTTCTAAAAATATTTAAACAAGCTCGGTATATACGTATGTATTTATATGTTTGTAAATTGTATTATAAAAAATGTAAAAACATTATTTGAATTATTTATAACCAAGTATGTATAATGAAACAATAAAAGTTAAGCGGTTATGTCTACAATTAACCTTACTGTAACATGCTGTTTGTAGTGAAATAGCACTATATCATTTGTTGGCACTATTTTACTATATTATATGGTAGCAGTTCTGTTTTAGTATTCTGCAATACTTTAACCACTGTGCCCCCTCTCAATCAATCGTAATTTTATTTTCAAATCAAAGCGAATTGCAAAATTGAGCCATGAGAGATATTTCAAATAAATAATTTGCGAGCTGAAGTAATCAATCACACTTTACCCCCAAAGTTTAACATGGAAAACCGCACGAAAAAAGAATTTGAATGAAAACTTTGATGTGCATATGTGTATTTCTTGAGTTATGTTATTCTTATTAAGTACCGGAAAAAAATTCTCACCAGAAAATAGTAGATTAATTCGCACTCTATTTTGGGCTAGACGCTTTATTTCCGACCAGCACTTGCCATTGAACTCGGACTCCTTAAGTGTGGTTCTATGAAATGTGTTGTGGGGCCTACCCACCCTTCTTTTACCTTGTGGGTTCCAATCTAATGCTTGCCTATCGTGTTACTTGATTTTCGCAACGTGTGTCTCAGTCATCTCCATTTTCTTTCTCTTATGACCACATTTATAGGTTTCTGGTTCGAAATCACCCATAGCTCATTATTTGTCATGGTTCTTGACCAGAATATTCCGCATATTATTCTTAGACACCTGTTGACGTATGTCTCAGCCCCATTGATGTATGCTGCTGAGACTCATTGATGGTCTATTGTAGTTTCAAAATTCACAGAAATTTGAAATCATATAAATTTAGTCAATTAGTCAATAAACGTAATTGCTGTTGGTACATATTTCGATTTGTGTATTTTCATTTATTTAAAGGGTTAATAAAAGTGACATCTGTTTTTATATACTATGTGTATATACATGATTATAATATTGATGTTGGCTAGTTTAGAGTCCGATCAATTGGAATTTATGACAATAATTTTGTATAATAGTTTGTGTATATACTTCTGTTGCATAAATTAGATATAAAATGCTAAAAATGGCTTAAAATTATTAGAGTGAAGTTATATTGTATGTTATTTATCATCATCATCATTATCATTATTACTGTCATTTGTCACCAATATTATACTTAAATAATCATCTATAACATAATGTAATATGGTTTATAATATGGTTGTATTACCATTTTACATATATTTAAAAAATAATTCTTAGAATTTTATTAGCATATGATAATATGTATGTATGTGTGTATGCATAATAATGCTAGAATTATAATATTGTGTTTATTCAAAACTTAAACGCATCATGAACCCATATACATACATTTGTATATGAGAGCCATATTTGGCGGAAGAATTTTTTTCAGGTGACGAAATTTTTCATTTCTTTATTACTTATATATTTTTAATACTTATTCAAAAATATTGTAATTATTTAAAAATAGAAAATGTATGTATGTATGTAAGTAAATTTGTGTGTCCTTATTTTTTAAATTATTTATTATATTGGTCATCCATAACAATAATAATTCAAAATAGTAAAGTAATAAAGCAATAACAATTATAGTTTGGATTATGGTGATGAAGCCACATGCATTCCGTATAAGCACTTTTGGTCAATAATAATTTACTTAGAGATATTGTTTCTATATTAAGGAAAAAAAAAATCGCGGGCGGTCGCATATTTAGGTATTTGTATGTACGTAGATCCATAGACCTATGAATATAAAAGCATTTACAAAATTTATTTATTTTAGGTTTTCGTGGAATTTGAATTAAAGAAGATTTAAATTCTCCATTATGCCAATTCTATAAAATGGAATTTTATTTTCTGAAATAAGAGTGCAAATTTTTTTTTGTAAAGGTGTTCAAAAGAAAAATTATTGTCAAATAATGATCCAATTTAGTTCAAAAAATTGTATGTGTAGGTGTTGTTTTTTGCTCCTAGGTGCTATACTTTTTTGCGACACGTACATATATAATGTCATAATTATATGAGGTGCTAAATTGAATTCTATGATATCAACTAATTATCAATTTAATTTTCAACATGTTTATGGTAGCTGTCACTAGAACACTAGAAGGTGTTTTATGATAGTATGGCAATCAGGTAAGCAGAACTGTTCTGGAATTCTGAAAATGCTGAGCAGAAAAAAATCTCTATATTGCCGTTCGTATTTTAATGGAACCCTTTAGATTTCTTAGAGAAGATGGCCAAAAGAATAATGGCTTATTTGAAAAAAAAATAATCTACTGATGCTACCAGTTGCCGAATTTTACGAAACATTCGATTTTTTTTGAATTGCATCTTGGTCCTATTGTGAATTGATCTTACGTCATGTTCGATAATTGTTTTTTATTTAAACATTTTTACCATAAAATATTAATTTTTAATACAAATTTTTTTTCAAAATCTAATTTTTAAAATGAAATCTTATACAATAAATGAGTATAATATATACTCGAGTGTTTTCGTATATTTTTTTTTTTTCAATGAATTATTTTACTTAAATTTCATTTAATTATAATCCGCTTAAAATATTCAGAATATTAATTTTCTTTTCAAGTGGGATTACACTGACTTATCATTCATAAGAATTCAATTTTATTCTATATATATTGTGAATATATTGTGAATAGAATACCTTATGTATATTATTTTGTAATTAAATTATTTGTTTTGACTGAGCACGATGGCGGAATCTAAAAGATCTTTAAAAATTTTTATTTCATGGTTCATATAACTTACACATGACCAATTTGTTATAGTTGGTTTTATTAAGTCTCGCCCAAAAATTCAACGAAACAATCTAATATCAATTTTATTAACAATCTATTCACAATAATCAAATGATTAGAGTGTAGTTTAAAGTATCTATGTATGTATTATTAGATGAAAGAAAGTAGTCTGGTTGTGTTTTGGGTAGGGCCATTTTTTTTGTATTTTCAAAAATATCGAAAAATATTATTTTTTTTAATAAATGAAATTTAATCTATCTTTTATTTACACGCAATATTTTTTGACATTCAAGAAAATATGCATGTTAGCAATGCCATCTGCTAAAAATTATTGAATAGAATATTGTCAAAAATGACAGATGCTTTATAATATAGCCTAAATTTTTGAGAATACAATCATTTTATATTTAAAGTTTTTAGTTCTAATATTGTGCTAAATTTTTTTCGTTGTTATATACTTATGTACGAGTATGTATATGTATGTTTATATATCTGTTATATAAATTTTAACTTACTTGTATATTTCACATTCAGTTGATTTATCTTTGAAAATTTTTTGATATTCATTTAACTGTTTCGTAATCATTTCATTATTTTCTTCTAAAAATTTTATTTTAAAATTTAAATTTTCAATTTGATCTCTAATCTCCTTATTATTATTTATATTATCGGAAAATTTTGATGCATCAATTGATTCGATATTATATTTATTTGCAGTATCATCATTTAAGCTTGTAATTTGATTAGTCTCTGCTAATCGATTACTCATTGCTAATCTCATTTCTTTAACTGAAAATAAAAATAAAAATTTAGAATGTCACACATAAGTATATGTAATTGTAATTTGCAATGAAGCAGGGACACGTTGTGTGATCATATTTCTTTGAAATTATATATTAAACGTAAATTAAAAGTGTTTTGTAATTTAAGAATCCAATGTTGGTTTTCATAATAATATAAATCGTAATATTAAATTAAATTAATTTTTATAATTCAAATTTAAATTTAAATTAAGATTATTTGAGATCAGCAATAATTTATTTCTTACTGTTTTTCATATCAGTTTTCATAATATTAATTTGACTTTCAATATTTTCAATTGATTGAATAAAATCTCTTAATAAATTCGTTGTGCAGATTGCAGTTGCCATTTTGATATTTTGAAAAAAAAAAATCCTGTTTTTAATTTGCTTTGAATAGATTTTAAATTTAATTTAATTTATTTTTGATTTTTAATTATTTTCGGTTCTTAATTTTTCATCAAATTGAATAAAATTTTAAAAATTTAATACAAAAATTTATTTGACAATTAAAATAAAATAAAATTGACTTTGACGACAATTTCAAATTAAAAAAAAAAATATTTCGTTAAGTAAACACTTGTTATTTATAGAATTGGATTCAAACTTATTTAGTGAACGAAGATGGACCTACGCCTTTTTTATTAGTTTTGGCAAAAAATCATTTCTTAAACCGATTAAATATTGGCAAAATACATAAAATGTCAAATTGACAGAAATTGAGCGAACTGAACGAAAAATTTTTATATGAAATTTGTATGACATAAGGTTTGAATTTGTTGTTCCAATTAGCAGTCATTATTGAAATATGTAAAGGTGAATTCATTAATTTGTCGTAAGTCCACCGAAATAATGCGTGCCCAAATGATTTATATGAAAATTTGAATTTCTCTCAATTTCTATATTTCCTGTGCAGCTTTTTTTTCTCTCTCTGAAAAAGTTGTCATTTTTAAAAAACATGACGTAAAATAAAAAAGAAATTAAGTTCAGCATTTTCAGACTAGGGGTTGAATCTTCCTGAGAGAAATGAGAGAAAAATAAATCGTCTTAGTGCGACGTATCAATGAATTCATCTTAACGCTATCAATTATTAAATAATATGTATACACGTGCTCACTTTTGTGTATTTTTTGAGTCTATAATAAATATCTACTGTATTTGTAGGTTAGATTGCAATCATAAAATAAAATTTTATTTGCTTTTGTTCAATTCATGTTCATTTCATATCAATTAATCTCTAAAATGTGCTTGTATTCAAAGGTTTTTTTTAAAGATTTTTCAAAATTTCCTTTAATATTAGATTGATAAATTCTTAAAATTGTCGTCCTTAGTTCTATTTATATAATTCTTCATATTCTTTGCTACAATACAAGTAAATAAGATGAAAATTATTTAAATTAATCATTTATAAATTTTCACTGCTACTTTTATATTTAATTTTCTTTAAAAATAATAATCAAATTATCAATTTTTGAAATACAATCTTCAAAGAACGTAAAATTATTTTTATTTTTACGATATAAATAAATTTTAATCATAAAACAAGGATTTCTGTTCAAGAACTTTTATTGTTGTTTTATTTTTATTTAAAGTCATTATGTTATATATACTTACTTATTCTTGTAAATATTAAAAAAAAATATTGAAATTGAAAATGAATTACATAAGCGGCAACACATACTCGTATTGTCTACTGAAGCAAAAATTCGTTCAACTCTAAATAATTACTTTTGAGAAAATTTGGAAAAAGCATTTACTCAAGAGATTAAATTCAAGAGGTAATTTACATTAGAAATTTAGTATAGATATTGTAGATTTGAATAAAATCGGGGTAACAGTGCACCACAACCACGCATAAGAATCTATTGTGCGGGGTATGATTATAAGTACATGATTATTGGTACAATTGGTGAATTTATATTCACTATATCATGATTTATATATACCTAATTTTAGAAATAATGTGTTGTAACCTGAAACAATGATATTTTTTGAGTTAATACATTTTGTTGTAGGCATTCCATATACAAATTATTTGCAAATATTATTCATTCTGTGTATGTATTTCGTTGGCTTAATTACTAATAGATCGATAAACTGTATAATTACATACTATGTTATCTATGTTAATTGGTATACATACTTATGTATATATTACATAATATTTTTGTGAAAATTTCCGTACAATGTCAATTATCTTATTCCCCGTATGTTTTCCATTCTTACATGTATGTAAATTGAAATGTATATGTACGTATGTACATATTTGTATTTAAGGTCTCTTAACCTAGATAATACTTTAATCTTACTTCAAGGATCAATAAATGAGAGAAAATTATACATAAGAAACAAAGAAAAAGAATTTTGAATATGAAAAATATTTAATTTTCATTGTGTAAACACTATTTTACTACTTATATATACTAATTTGTGAATGTTAAATATATGTATGTACATATATGTATACACAAGCATATACTTACATACAAACCTTAGAATAATAAAATAAACATACAAAAAATATGTTGAATAATATGGGTTTGAAAACAGAACAATTCATGGTTAGAACTTACTGTGTACGTTGTGTAGGTGCTTGAGAGCAGAAATAATTCAGTTCTACTTTTATGAGTTTTAACATTTTGTTGCATTCCAAAAGACAAGAATCCCAAAATTTTACTCCTTTTCTCATAAATGTTAAGCATTCTAATAGCAGAAAACTCTTTAGTAACTTACTTTCTGCTGATATGTTGCTGATGAGCTCAATAATATTCGCTCTACTTTCTGTTATACCAGGAACAAATTACATCATTACAAACTTCTCAGCTATTGGGATCTATTTATTTATATATGTATGTAGTTTTGTAATGTTAAAATACTAGATCATTAATCAGTAAATTTCAATTTTACATTAATCAAATGCGTGTAAGCTCAATTTTGAGCACTGTTTAGCTCTAAATAATGGATAATAATTAATTTTCGAGTGAGTTAACATTAAATTTTGATTTGAAATTTTGACATTATACATATTTACGTAGGTATATTTATCAAACAGTTGTCACTTTTTCATATGTCATTGTATATATTTCTCAATTTATTAATATTGTGAATTCTTGTTTAGAATATTCAAAATAAATAAGCTGTCACATTTCAATATAATAAATAATTAAATTGTCACTTGTAATATTTAAAATCTAATACGCATTTTGAACACCAGATTGCTATAAAATGAATCAATTAAAAGAAAATATAAGAATGCCGAATATGGAAAGGAACACACAGTCTGAATATATTGTGAAAAATTTGTTTTTGATTGCCTCACTATATGGCGAGTAGCAAAAAAAAAATGACAATAGAACAATTTCTTTTATTTTGTTTACCTACATTTCCATTTATAAATCTATACAAAAATTCAATGGATTTTTCTTATAGTGAACGGGAATTTTTAATAAGGTTTAAATTTAAAAGAAGACAATAAAAAACACACACATTTTTGAGCTTTGTTTTCATTTTTCGTAATTTCTGGACTGGACGTGTGGGTGCTTTTATTTATTTGAAAAGAATCCGAATATTTTATTTTTTTATACATTTAAATTATAGTTTTTAAAAACAGTTTGTTTTATTGTAATAGAATGCGGAAAGTTGACAAAATAATCTAAATTTGGAATCATTAAGATGAAACACCAAATGACCAAATGTTACAAAATTTTCTATAGGGTGTTATAATTTAGGTTTGTTTTATTATTGTGATTTTTAATTTTTAAATAAAGGTGTGATTTTTATCATTATTACAAAAATAAATTATCGATTAATTTAAGCAATCATTAACCATATATGGAAAAATTTTAAAATTTCACAATTTTCGTTAGTGTTGCTGTTTAATTGCCGTGCTTGTTTGATACTTTGCTTGTCCTACACGAATTATGGTTTCACAGTAAAGATTTAACTTTTATTTTTTGTTGTTTAGTAAATTTACAACTTGTTTATACAACATTGTTAACATGGTGTGGTGAAAAAAAGAAAATTGAAAATTAAAGTAGGAAAAATTAATTTTTGTTTTTTCTTTATTTTATAATTTTATTTTTATTGCTTTTTTGTAATCGTAGAAATGACATATATAAATGTGACAAATGGTTCGAATTGTTCGAAAAAATAAAAAGCAAAAAAATTAGCTGGCTGTCAAAATTTTGTTTGTCTATTGTTTTGTTGACCATTTAAAAAAATTTTTTTTTTCTGATTTTTTTGAAACGGGAGAAGGTGGGCATATTAAAATTTTTATTTTGACACAATAATTTTATATATTATTACATTATACACATATACATATGAAAAATGAATTAATTTGAATGAGACATCAAATTTTTTTAATGAATTCTCTATTACTTATAGATTATAATAGCCTTTACTAAATTTATTGATTATTTTGAGTTAGTGTATACGTATGTACTCGTATGTAGATATATTTGTTTGATACATAATTATTGTTTAGTATTGTAATATTATTAAATAATATTATTTACTGGTCCGCACATTATAGACCAACACATGTGAATTTCTTGAACTTATATATGAAAAATCAAAAACCATCAATGGAAATTTTATATTTAGAATCTAAATAAAAAATATATGGAATGGTTTAGATTATTTGCTACTGATGTTGTTAGTTATCGAGGATTTGAAAGTTTAAAATCTTGTTAAGGTATTCTAAAAATTTTTAAATGGAAAATTTGACAGGCAAGAACGTATAATTATTCTACTAATTTTTTGAGTTCCTAAACAATATTTATACATATGTGTTCAAATAAGTTTATATGATCGTTTATCTCATTCACTATTAATACTCCGCGAAGCTATCGTTCCCTTTCATTCTCTTTTTAGATTCCGAACAATGAAAACAAATAATAATTGTCATGACAAAACTGATAATATCATTTATTTGAGCATTGAGCTTAATCTGAAGTGATAATGTGATTTGGTTTTCGATTTAGTACTGTCATTGTGGCGTTGCGCATAAAAATTTGAAGAAATTCTATATTTGAAGAAATTTAGTTTGTGTATTAGTATATTAAATTTTAGTATTTAATTTTAGTATGTTTTAGTACTTTATTCATGGCACTCATACCATGCATTATGCAGTACTATATGCAGTTTATACGTTACAGAACTATCGATATATCACGATATATCGATAGTTTTCCAACACTAAATTGTTCGCTCAATTATTCTATTACTTAATAAAATTGCAAAAGTAATTTTTACAAAGATAGAAGTACATTAGTAAAGTCACTAGCTCTAAAATATGAAATATAAAATTTTTATTTAATAAAAATAAAAAATTTTAATTAGTCAAGATTAAAAATGACAATTTTCATTCAACAATATGAATAAGTAATATTACAAGATTATTTTTATTTCCATATAGGAAATAAATATCAAATGTATAGGAAGTATGTAGATCTCATCTGCCACTTTAATGACCATTTTATCGAAATACTAGTTATCTTACTGATACATATTATTAATAATTATATGGTAATAAGTATGTGATTATTATTTTAAGATGAAATACTTCCAGAATAAATTTAACTTGTTTTAAACAAAAAACAAAAATGTCAATTTAAGTTCCTGTTAAATTTTAGTTATAGATTGCTATAAACTACTTAGCATGTGAATTTTTAATTACTTCGTTCCTAGTATTTATAATGACCACATTATTAATCTTATCACAATATTTTTTAATATAAAATATGTTTGTAAATGTTAATTTATTTTAAATAAATCGGAAATTGATCATTTATCGATTAAATTCTTTGTATGTATAAAAAAAATATTGATGAGATCTTACTTGTGTTACTTAAAGAACAAACGAAATTTGTTTTTTCCTCTTTTTACATAATGGGCTGAGCACCTATGAAAAATCAAAACCGGAAATTAATTTGAAATAAATTTATAAATCAAAACTTTTTTGCAAAATAAAAAAAATAAACAAAAATGAATAAAATTTTCGATTTAAAAATTCTAAACTCGATTTCTAGCCCTTGTCGTCTTGATCTCTAATATTTTGTTACACTTGAACGCTATTTTGATTTTTTTTCTTCTTGTTTTACTATTATTCTTGTTTTTACGCAATAATCGTATCATATTTGCATATTTATTATATTAATAAAACAAGAAAATGAGAAAAAAAAATAAAAAAATTATTGAAGCATCACTAGTTAAACAAGAATTACCTGTATTTAATCTACCTACTTTAATATTTTTTTTTGAATAAAATTAAAATAAAGAGACAAAATTAAAGCAATATTGTATATTTACAGTGAATATTAATTATACAAAAAATTTACAGTGAATATTAAAAATTATTTTACATACGAACACAGTTAGGCATTGAATTCGGTCTACCATATATGTACGTCGTTTCTATATACAAATGTCACCTGAGTTTTTGTTCGAAATTCTTAATATACGGCCGTTTCACAGTATATTCGATGTCAACAAATGGTTGACAATCATGATAATCACGTCATTCACTTGATATTGCAAATGACAATAATGTAACTTTTAAAATAATTTAAAATAACAGGTAATTTTCGTAGTTAATATTTTAATAATTATTTCACTTACGCTGGCAACTATTGGAATTTATGACGCTAACTTCATATGTCATAAATTTCAATATACGCATGCGGCATGACTAATGTGTCAATTACTCAACTCATTTGCGCGCCTGTTCAAATTAGCAACTCATTAGAACGTTTTAATTTCTTTAACGTTTTCAGTTTGAACCGTACCGGCTTACAGCAACTAAAAATCAAATTTTAATTGTTATGAGGAAAATTTGTAAAATTTGTAAAACTGTCTCTGTACTATTTGGCATAAAATTTTGTTTGATAGAATTCAAATGTCATTTTAATTAAATTAAAATTACAAAAAGTAAAAAAGTTCCTATTTGTAAATTGTGACTTCACAATATCAAAATAATTTTTTATAACAAATTTTATTTTCAGCCTGTGTATTTAATTTTAAAAATATAAAAAATTATATTAGACTCATATTATACACGTACACAGCTATATAATTGTAATATAGTCACATGGTAGATTATAGACTTGTCACATACCTATGAATATACTATGATGTATATAAGTATTTATAAACATACATATAAGCATACATAATGTGTAGATTGTGAATGATTATGTGATTAGATATTAATTTAATAATTTATTTATTTATTTATTTTTTTTTTAGTTCCTATTACTATTCAATATCGCAAATTTATTATTTGCGATGTTATAAAATTTAACTAAGAATTGTAATAAATATACGTATATGTAAGTATAACTATATAAACGTTAGTATGTCATTTAGAAAATAAAAAAAAATATTTTCAATTTAGTATGTCAATTTCAATAAAATAAGTGAATATCTATATACTAACTAATCGACGACAATATCAAATTACGCGATATATTTGTGAAATTACGCTTCAAAAAATAAATTATTTTTTTTAAAAATTAAATTTGTTATAAAAAATTTATAAGTAAGGGTTCTATTTCGTTGAAAACAGGTGAACTTTATTGGAAAATTTCATGAAAATCTTTTGTTTTTTAATGACACTTTGATTTGCTTTTGTAAAGATAATTGAACAGTAATTAATGCTGACATACAAAGTTTAGTGCTGACATACAAAGTTTATTAACGCGAAATGTCAAATTAATGTTTTGATTAATCTTTTGTGATGTAAATGGGATTTGAAAAAAATTGTTCACAATTAAACAATGTTCGTTAGTATTGTAAATTAGGAGGAAACTTCTAAATCTGCGAAAAATTATACAGAAATTGATTTACGAGAATTGTCAAAATACGGTTTTTATCTGAATGTCAAAATATTTTCTTTATTTGTCAAATTTTGTAATCCTTATCTGCTTACTTTATCTTTTATTGGGTTCTATAATCAGTTTCCCACCAAGATTGTTATTACAAATAATATTCCTTTTATTTCGGAAAAATATTAATGTAAGCAATTGCAAGCCATTGCTTCCCATTGTCATTCACACTAGCGTTTAGTTTGTCCGCTACTTATAGTTAGGTATTCTTTAATATTTCTTTTGTATTGTTAATATTTTTAGAATTAGATGGGATCCAGCCATAAAATTTTAATAGGTCAAACTTATATTATTATACATGTTTATTTTTATGTATGTCCATGTATGCATGTATGTGTATTTTAAAACAAGAAAAGAAAAACCCCCAATTACTCTCGTAATATTCATATTTCACAAAATATTATGAAAAATTTTTAATGAAAAAAAGTTTTTTATTTCTCCATTACTTTTTAATCTAAGAAATTAAATCTTAAACACTCTACTCTGAATACTTACATATATATTTGTACTTATAATATGTAAGTGTGTATAAGAATATAATCTTATCAACGTTAACTAACTATAGTAAATTGGCCAAATTTGGTTGCTTTTTTTTTAATTTTGTTAAATAAGTACAAAATAAAACGTGTATATAATTACCTAAATTACATATACATACACAAATGTAACTGTTTGTACCAGGAATATTTAATATTTATATAACAAATACATGCAACCATACACGTACAACAAATTTTATATATCGTCGGCTGAGTGCTATTTTGATCCATACGCCACAACTTCTGAATCGAGAAAATCGCGTTTGAAGTTTAGAAACTATTTATTTCAAAACTGCGTGATGGGATTTCTTAAATTTTCGTCAGTAGGTTTATTATAGTTTTAAGAGTTTAACTATAAAGTTTTATTCAATTTCATCAAACGGATCGAGAGCTATAACAAGTTAAGTAAAACAGGTCCAGTGCTATTTTGATCCATATCCACTTTTTTGACCTTAAATGTTCATTTTGTATGACGTGGATCAAAAAATTAGTGGATATAGATCAAAATAGCACAAATAAATTAAAGAATCATTGTTATCTATATCATACAAATTTACTGCTATGTGAACATTAAGAAAAATAAAATTCACGTTATGCTTTTTTTAAATGTTTTTTTTTTTTTTTAATTTTTTGAGATTTATATCTATATAATCTTATTAAATATTGTCAGATAAATAGATTTCACTATAATGACGTATACTTTAAGTTTTTTATTACAAAGTATAAAAGTAAGTTTTAGTTAACAAATAAATTAAATTAAAAAGAAATTGTGCTAATCAATTCATAATTAGGAACTTATAAGTTCATCTTTAAAATAGCTCGCATATAATTTTGGTGTTCTGGTGGTAAAAACGGAATAACATTTTTAAGATCTTTTTCTTTTTCCTTCGAAATCGTATGTTCACAAAGTATTATAACTTAATAAATTCTTTGGAGTTGCTAAGGTTTTTCTCTTCGCAGGCTTATATAAACTACATATTTTATAATTAATCTCGGAAAATGATGATTTGTACTTGATTGACAATTTTTCTTCCACATTGTTCGTCCACACCTAATTTTTATTAAAAATGAATGAATTTTGAAATTAGTTTGGGAATCTGCAGTTTTATAATTTAGTAATATGCACCTGTTAAAATATATTAACGATTATATAAAACTACCTGATTTCTGCATGTGCATAAGAATTTGGAATAATTTTTTTTTTAAAAAGTCAGCTAAATAGCTACCTGTTTTTTTATATTTAATATTCTTGTTAGTTTATTTTGTAATAGTTTAAAGTCAGTTTGCTTGTAGGATAAATTACCTTTCTTTTTCAACAGAAAAAGTCAGATATTTATAACTAATTATTTATTGCTCATAAGGCGTTAAGAATTGAGAAAATTCAGAGAAACAAATCAAAGGCATTTTTATCTGTTTGAAATTTTATTGGTATAATTAATAATTAAATTTTTTGCACATTACTTTTACTTTTTTAATTTGTTTGTGTCAAAATATGTACATACATAAAGATAATAAATATGTAATTTAACTAAATACTTTTCAGTTTCACTTTAACCAGGTATAAAAACATTTAACGGTTATAAAATGTACATAATTATATTTATTCAATACGAGATGCAAATAAGCATATTGTATGTAACTGTAATTAGTGAAAATTAATACACGTACAGAAATAAAAGTCATGGAAGATGTACACATAATATTGTGAATTTTTAAAAACATTAAATAAATTATTATATCAAATTTTTACACTCATTAATATTTTCAATCAATGATGAATATTGCAACATACAACTTTTTTTATGGATGTGTACCAAAATAGCACGGAAATAACAAAAATTTCTGCGATCTACGTTCCATGCATACGTACGTGTACCATTATAGCACTCAAAAATTTTTTGAAAAATTTACATGAAAATTTGACCCATACGCCAACGATTTTGGATATGGATCAAAATGCATCCCAAATTGAATTTTAAGTGGAGGTGGATCAAAATGACATCTGCGTATCTGTGAAACTAAATGAGTTAGCGAAAAACTGATTTCATAAAATGAAAGATCATCCCCGAAAACCTATGAAAGTGGTCTTAAGTCAAAAAACGTGAAAGTGGCGTATGGATCAAAATAGCACTCAGCCGACGATATGGTATTTAAAATATATATTATGGAATAATCCAACAAAGTGTGTAATCATTAACATAAAAATAACATACTTATGAACAACTATATTAAAACGTATGTAATCTAGTTAATTAATTTACTTAACGTATATTATTTTTTTTTTTTGGAAATTTGGCATACTTAAATTATTATGTGAGTAATAACATATAAATTTTAGTTACTTAAATAAAAAAAAAAAAATAGGTATTATGACAAAACAAGAAACTAGATTTGAAATACTTATACTTACTTAAATAAATTTGCTTAATTTAGTTGGTTGCATTCCTTAATTAGAAAACTTTGTATGTACACTTAGTTTTGTTCGTATGTAATTCGAACAGTTATTAATGGAAATTACAGTTAATGTGTAATAAATTTTTTTTTGGAATTATTTTGTAATTAAGAGTTTGATGTTATAATTTGTGATCCATACTTAATACTTATTGTTTATTGGTATGTAATAATTTTTAAATATTTAATGTTATAATAGAGTCATGAAAGCAGGACAACAATATAAATTCGTAAATAGCCAAAATTGAAATCATCTGTTGGAATTTGTTTAAAAAAGGGGAGATTTCTACTTGTTGATGATGTTATATAACATTTTACTCAGTAATTTAACAAAAATTTTTAAAAAGTAAACGTAGACACTGTTTCTGGGTTACGCAAATTTTGGATAAATTTAATAAATTACTAGTAATTTTTTTAATTTCTTATGTGCTAAATAGAAAAATATTTATTTTATTTATTATAATGCAAAACTTGCGTTGTATTTATCGTGTTCTCCGAAATTTTGTGATATTGAGCCGGATCTAATATATAGCTGAAATAATCTTTAAAGGAATCAAGCTATGAAAACTGCTTTATAGTGGAATTGTGGCTAAAACTTTATAACAGAATCATAAAAATTTATGCCATCTAGAAAGAATCCAGTCAGGAATTTCAATCTACAATCATACCTCGATATACGTCGTAATTTCGGTATACGTCGGTAAGATTTTTGTTTCTTGTCCTTAATGTTCGTTGCTTCAGATTTAATTTATGTCGTTGAGAAATTGAAAAGAAATGTCGTTGACAAGTTGACAGAATAAAATTTCTGTCTGCAAGAAAATTTTGTCAAACTTAAACTACATTATATAATATATCGTATATATAAAATGCAGAAAGCACTAAGTGCATTTTTTGAGAATTCGGATTTCCTAGATGAATTAAATCAGAATAATATAATCTTTGTTGTGGCAAAAAATCATGCAAATCCAGAATGTAGTATATAAATCCAGAAATTAGAGACCAATCCTATTGCAGAATTCTCAACACGAATTACATAATTATTTTTAGATTGTAATATTTATTGGAGCTCCCATCAGATTCCGTATTCCACCAGTTTGTTCAGAAGTCTATTCTGTTCAATTGGGCCAAAAAATTTCTGTTGAAATTAACAAAAGACCAAATAGCGGCTTAAAAATTGAAAACAAAAAAAAAATTCAATATATCCTGAATTTAGATATTTTATTATATTTACAAGTTAACACGTTCCTCATAATTACTCACTTTATTCATAATATTGTGGGGTTGCATGTATACACTTTTCATAATAATTTTTTTTTTTTTTGGCTACTGTGCAAAAATACCTTCACCGCATTTTAAGTGACTGCGTAATTTTCTTTTATAATTTTTTCTTTTGTTATTATTTCGCTTCTCTCTCATACTTATTAATTTTCTCTCACTTATTTTTGTCTTGTTTTTGATGTGTTGAAATTCAAAACCGCAACCTTGATTGGAATGCGTTTTCTTTTATTTGTCCTTTTTCTTTTATGAGTTAATGTACATAATTACATACATATGTATATGAGCAGATAATCAATGTGTATGTACAGTTACGTGTATTTTGTAAAACATAACTTATATGGCATAAGGTGTAAAACTTTATATTTTTTTTTTTTTTTGGGTTCTAAAATTAAGTGCAAAACAAAAAATCACAAAAAAAAAGACGACAAAGCGTTTGTTATGCAAAAAAAAGTGAGTTTTTTTTTCGTGTTTTCAGTTTTTATTATAAATTTTTGTCGTTGATTTTTTATGAGACCTGAATTTAATGTGGCGATGAGGGAATAAGATTTTATGTGAGTTTGTGAAATAAATTTTAAAATATCATTTACGTTAACCTTTTTTGGTTGATTTTAGATGGTTATTTTTCACTTAAAATTTCAAATAATTTATGAAAAATATCCAAAAACCAACAATAATAAAAAGTGGTAATGAGAAAATATTACGATTTTATATTTTATAAGTATAAAATTTAAAGATGTGCCAATTACCAAACATTATTTAACAATAATTTTTCATTTATAATTCAAAATAAAAATAAAACAAAAAAAAAAAATGCCGTGAATTTTTTTTTTCAACATTAATTTCACTTTCAATTAGAGTGAGTGAGTGATAAGCGTGATTTTATGAATTTTAAAACGAGCTCAATTTAAGTGTACGTGAATAATTACGTATATTATTTGTTTGTTTCTTTGTTTTTTGCAGTATTTAAGTGTGTATGTAGGTACATGACATGTGTAATATGGGAATATGAATATTTTTTTTTGTTATATGCTGACAATATAAATTATTATTTTGTGATATGCAATTTAAAATGCTTTTTGAAGTGTTTAAAATGCGTTATATGTAAAAATTTCTTAAATTTTTTTTTTAATGAATTTAGTCGAATAATACCAATATTTGACTTTAAATATTATGGAAAAACACACTATATGATTACTTTATTTGTTTTTTTTTGGGTTTTATGTCACTTAATGTGCTTTTTATTATGTATTTGCCGAATTGTAGTGTTGTTGTTGACAATTAGTTTCGAATAGTTATATAAAGTATATTAAAATTTTTAGCCAGTACTGTTACAATTTTAATAGCTGTCATGTGAATTGTGATTACTGCCTTAAAATTAATACTGTCTTAAGAAATAATTTGCACGTATTTAACAAAAAATAGTAAATTGTAATTTTTTTCGTTTTACTTTTAATTCGACAGCTAAGTATGTATATCAGCTAACAATGAAGGAGAACGGAAGTTATAAAAGCTATCTAATTTAGTTGAGAGTAATTTTAAAATTGTTTTAAATCTAATTATTTTAAAATTTAACTTGTTACTTTTCAATTTAAAAAGTCACGTGTATTGAATTTTTTTGTGATCATTTTACAATAAAATGAAAGACTAAGCGATGAAATAGCAAAATCAAAATGTCAATTTTTTGTTACACGTTTCAATTTCATTGTAGTTACTTGTGTTAAATTTAATTAAGATGGCAAGTTGGAATGCGTTTGTTAAATTTCTTTTTTTAGTATTCATATTATTTAAAAATATTCCGATAATATAGTTACCGACCGTATTGCCTACAATAAGACGGAGAGGTTATGTAATGAATTTATGGCATTATAAATTTTATATGTTGAGTTTTCGGTGGAAACGCATTTTTCTGTGGCAGAGAAGCGTAAATAAATTATTTTTAAAGAGATGTGTGTCGTTCTGTCGTCAAAAAGTTCGGCTGGATCGATTTTCTCGCAAATTTACATTATATTTCAGTTTACTTTCAAGATGAGATGTTTTAATGAAATTTTGGAACTGGATCTTTACTACAGGCGGATTAAGTAACTTTTTTGGGAATATCACGGCTCAAAAACAGAACTTTTACTAAAGACCGATTTCAGATATTTCGTCATATGTCATAGGTACTAGTTAACGGAATTTCTAAATGTTTGAGTTTTATTTGTTAACGAAATCAGCTAGAAAATTTTGCAAGCAAAATTAAATCACAGTAGACCAAAGTCTACTTTCGACCTTTCTTAGAATTTAAAATAAATATTTAAAGGAAATATTCATAGCCTATATTGCAACACTTTCTCTATACGGTCAGTTATGTATGTGCTGTTTACACCAGATTTTTTTTTAATTTTTGTCTTATTTGTCACATTATTAAATTTTTATTCAAAAATTTTCATGTGACATTTTTACGATTAAATTTAAAAAAAACACAAGTATTTTTAATCATTTAATTTCATAAATTTAAAAAGAAAAATTTAAAAGTTTCAAAAAGTGATCACGCTGTGACTTCTTTTGCAATATTTAATTACTAAAATTAAATATGAAAATTTTTATTTCTCATACATTTCTCAATATTAAATAATTGATGTTAACTTTAAAAATAAATTTAATATTTTTGACAACTTATACTTTAACCTCTTAATATTTATTTTAATATACCGCTCTTTTTATTTATGAACTTAAAACAAAAAAAGTCAAGTATAGTTTACAAAATATTTCACAAAAAATGTTTTCCACCCTTTTCAAAAATGTAACAATTTCCAACTAAGTACTTATACAAATGTCAAAAAATTGTCAAAAAATTTTACGTTATACAATGTTTTTTTTCTCCTGCTAAATATATTTGTTAATTTGACACTTAAAGTAATCATTATTTAATTTGACAGATTTCATAAAAATTATCATTGCACTTATATTTTAACAATATTATATTGCTATTAATGTTAAAAGATAGGACAAGTTAAAACAATGATAAACAAAAAATTACAATAATAAAATAAAAGAGAGAACAGATAATTTATAAATTAATAAAATTTTATCGTACTCTCTTCGCATACCTTTTTGAATGAAAAAATATATATATTTTTTTTTGGATAAATAAAATACCAGAATAGTAAATTGCCCTTATCAAAAAAATTAAACTTATTGATTTTATTTTTTTTTTGTAGTTTTCTTTCATATTTTGAAATAAACATGAAAACCGTGATTAAATTTTTGATACACATAGCGATTCACATTATTATTGTATCATATCACTTACATACATATGTATGTACGTAAATTTACAATATTGAATCGGGTCTAGTTTTGACACACCTTTAAAATTTATTAATATCATAACTCATCTAATTTTTTTTTTTGTTAATATCATAGCAATCAGCGTGAATTGTGACTTATAAAAGTGTTATAAAATTGTTTATTCATTTGGAATTTTTTTGTGTCAAAATAAAAGATTCCTTCAGAATCAAACTCCAAATCCAATATGATTTTAGAGTGTAATTCAAAAATTTGTAATATAAAATCTGAGTAAGATCCTTGAATGCATCATCTTAAATAATTTGTGACAAGATTTTCGAAATTTAGTGCTTCTGATATAAAAAAAAAACATTTTATTTCAACTCATGCCATCTAGTTTAGTATCCAATTATTAAAATAGTTCTCTACATTCTCTTTGAGTAACCATGCGGTAATTTTTCGTACTATAATTAATTATGAACTAAAATTTTTAAGTTAACAATTCAAATTTTAATGAACCTCCATTTTATTCATTTACAAGAGCAGTTTGATTCCAAAATTATAAAAATTCCATAGTTACTTTAAAATTGTCTGGTTCAACTATAACTTTAAAATATTTGCCATAATTTTTTGATTGTTTCCCCACAATTAATTCCGAAGACGAGTTTAAAAAAAATTAAATTTATAATTGCGAGATTCGATCTAAAAATCTATTTATTTTTTTAAATTTTTTTAAAAAAAATTATTTTTAATTTTAAAAGAAGCAAAAAAATTAAAAAGTTCAAATTGTATCAGACTTTTGCTATGATGAGACTGCGGGAATAAATAATTGGTTATTTTTTGAAATCGATATTTTTTTTTTTTCGAAATTTATTATTATTAATATCGATTCGATTTATTATTTTAATAAATCGAATTATGATTTCAAATATTTTTATAAAGTAATAATTAATTGAAATGATTTTTTTCGACTTAAAAGAATCAACAAATATAAAATACAATAAAAATAAAAGAAAATTATGGTTTAGTCAAGATGACGGGGAGAGAGAGAAAACGAATTGAAATGAAATCAATTTCGTCTGATTTATTTCTATACACACATACATAGTTCAGAGATTATGAAATGAAAATTTGGAATTTATTTTTCGCATAATTAATTTGAACTTGAAATTTTATGATTTACCGTTAATCGTATTTATTTCGAACATAATCATCAATAATTTTTAATGACAGTTTCAGTTTCATTTACATTCATCGAATTTTTATTTACATTTTCGTCCAACGTTTTGTTTTTTTCTATTTTATTTTTTTCTTTTGAAACGTTTTTAGCATTTTATTTTGTAATAAATCTTTTTAAAATAACTAAAAGACGTTTGATAATTTCAGGTGAATTTTTTTTTTTCGTTTTTATTTTCATAATTATCGAATGGAACGTATCGGGAATGGAATGTGAAAAAAAAAAAATATAAAAGTGAAGGTGTTCAAATTTTGGTTATGGAACATTTGTTTTTTGTTTTGTCTTTTCTCTCTCTTAATTGCTCTATTTTATTATTGTTTTGATTTCTATATCATAATTGTTATCTAATTTGATGCGTTCTTGAATATAAAATCAAGAAATTGTTAAAAATGCATAGATTCGGCCGGCCGATCAGACAAAAATGAAAGTAATTTGGATTGCAGTTAGAGAATATGAAACTAAATCAGTTGGAACGGAATTATGAAAGTAAAAGTGCCTAATTTAATAAAATATTTTTAAGTTTTCTGCTGCTTTGACTTGTTCTTTTGCTTTATGCGTCATCCATCTGTCCTTCAATTATATGAAGAAATTTACGTTTTTTATTTCGAATGTTGTTGTAAAATATTTATTTTTACGTAAGTAGAGAATGTGTTCACACTCTTTTATTTCTTGATTTTGTTTGTGTCAAAATCCTGTTTCAATTAAATATTTACCTATTGTAAGTAATTGAAATTCGATTATTAGTTTGTGAAATTAAAAGTATAATAAGAAATTGTTATACTTTAATATATTAAATGATTTCAGTTTTAATTTTTTAAAAATTTGCATTGTATTTGACATTTCTGTCAGTTAATATCATGCGTTAATAATTTACAAACCGAAATTCCAGATACGTTTTTTTTTTTTTTTTAAATTTTATTATAAAATAAATCAAATATTTTTTCTTGAATTTATTTAAAAAAAATATTTTTTTTTTCTTTTCATATTTGGAATTTGAGTATTTTAATTTTATAGTGTTGAAAATAGTAAATATTCTTCCTGATGTTTTTTTTTATTATGTTTATTTTGTTTATGATTTTTATGTAATCAAAAATTGACTTTGAACAGATGTTTATATACTTATGTAGTTTTCTTACAAAACAGAGGAAGACAAATAATAATATTATGCGTATTTTTACTCATGTGTACGTTTTAGGAGAAGACCACTTAAAATTCCAAATAAAATAGAAAATTTCTGTTTATGTTTTTTTTTTCTATAAATATTTTAGTTTTTAAATTTAAGATTAAAATTCATTGAAAGTGAGAATTTTATTTTTTTTATTATTTTTTTCTATTTCCTTGTTTGTCTTTATTAGACTCTTCTTTTTTTAAAATTATTATGCCATACGTAATGTTTATTTTTAACGGTATTTACATATACAAACATTTACTTGTATCTATGTAAATACCTATAAAATATTCACCAATAAAATGATGGTATTTTAATCAAATCTTTTATTTGCATAAAAAAATAATAACGGATTTAATGTGATTTTACAAAAATAATGTAAACTTAAAAGGTTTATATGTTGTATATGGACATTAAAATGTTTATGAATATTATAAGTGGGTAGTATAGCTATAAAAATAGTGTTTGACAGATGTTACGCTGCCAAAACTTTATTCTAATAATATGTATGTATATCATGGTATTTTAAATGCAGCGATACATTTGTTCGATGTATCGACAACGTTTTTTTCTGAAATTCTGGAAATTCTGTCTAGGAGGAGGATACAAAATGAAAGGCATAGCTGTCAACATATTGAACATTGAGCAAAGTGTTATTAATAATTGGTGATTTCATATAGAATTCAAAGTAAAATAGGAGATGGAGTTGTAAAAATTTATACTATAACGGAATGTTAATAATATTGGATTGGAATCCCGAACTAAAGTCGAATTCATTGGCTTATCGCTTCTTCATGTTTTAGCCTCATCTCCTGAATCAGGTTATTACAAAATCGCTTGGTCGATCTTTCCTTTTAAAATAGGTCTGACCTCAAACCTTTTGTGTTCAACTAGCGTTTTTTTTTTTGGATTTTTATGTAATATAAACATGAGTCAATTCCGCCTGCCCCTTATTTAAATTGATTTTTTTTTAACTCTTTTTCGAATCATTGTGTTCTTATTCATTTTGTTTTAATTTATTATAAAAATATTTTTACATTCCTATTAAATTATAATTTTTAAATGTAGTTAAATATACTGTATTACTAATTTTTAATTTTTAAATATACTGTATTACTACAAAAACATATAAGTAATTCTTGTCAAAAAAGTGTCAAATAACTGTCTTAAGAAAATTGGCTCAGCTCTTTTCAGATGAATCAATTCTCAATTTCAGATGAATTAATTTCAGATGAATCAATTCGCAAATAGTTCGACTTTAAATAGCTCAGCTCTAAACTGGCGAACCAATGAATTCACCTTAAGTACTAAAATATTCATTCAATATATTTGGTATTTATTGTAATTTTTATTAAATTCTATTTGGTTTTCAAATTTTATTGTGTATAAACATTTTAATATTGCTCCTATACATTGTAGTTAGAAATCGTGTGTCAACAGTTTTGTAGCTACTTTTTATTTTATTTTATAAAATAAGCTTCTAAAAAAAAAACCACAAAGAAAAATAAAAAGATACACACACTAAATTGGAATCAAAGGTGATCGCCAGTAGTGATCGTATATGAAAATTTATTCCATACTTAAGCATTTTTTTTTTTATTCAACTTAAGATTACATAATTTTTTTTTTAAAAAAATCAGGGTAACGTGTACAAATTTTGGTATGTGTTTTTTGTAGTATGATAAACGTTTTAAGAATTTTTAATTAATGAACTTTATATGTTAAGTAAGTAATAATTTTGTTTGTATTTGTTAAACACCTTAAAATCTTATTTGATTTAATTTTAATAATAATGAAAATTTTAGAATTCTTTTGAATATTATAATGCTATACTCGTATGAATATTAAGTAGGAATTTTTTTTTTACTTATTGAATTCCGTCGAAAAATATTTTATTTATTTGATTTAGATTAACATCACACAATATCGATTTGTAATTGGGGCTTTTTTTTTTTTTAAATTTTATAAAAGTCAGTGTTTTTGAAGGCATAAAACTGTAAAATGGTTTTAACTGTTAAATTTATTTTATTCAAAAATTACAAGTGATTTGTGTGTTTAAAGTTCAGTTTCCGAATATTATATAATTATTTTATAGAGTGAATTACTCGTAATTCGTGCCGAATTCGAATTAATTAAACTAATTTGAATTATTAATTAATTTGAGTACTTGATGAAAATTTGTGTGCCAATAAGAATTTTTATACTTCAATTAAAAAATTTCAATTAAATTTATTGAGTTACATGTTCAGGCGCCAGTCAATTATGTGTACTATAAAATGTGATTGCATACTTGCAGGTTAAATTCTGAAACAAAAATTATTTTGATAAATAATTAAAACAATAATTGAAGAATTCGATATATCTGTACTATTCGAAGAACTATTTTCGAATTTCGGAAATTCTTAAGTTTTTGTGAAAAATAATTAATTGATTTTTTAAATTAAATGTTAATTCATTAAAATTTTTTAAAATATCTAGTTTATCAAATTAAAAAAATATATTAATATTACGGTTTTTAATATGAACACGTCAGAATTAATTAATTTTCCAATATATTAATAAAAAAAAAAAAACATAAAAAAAGAGACAAAAAAAACTAAGTTAGTACAAAGTGCAAAGAACGAATTAATCATTTTTGACATTACATTTTTATTACTGTTATTTGTACTAATAATTTTTTAAAATTTAATATGAACATTGTGAACCAATTATTGGCACAAAAATTAATATAATTTAAAAATAAAAATTTAAACATTACTTAATTTATTTGACGAAAAGTTAAAATCAGTTTTTTTTATTATACAGGTATACATTTTAAAAATTTAATGGGATTTAATTAAAAAAAAAAAATCTGATGTGGTCAAAACATAAACGATTGCAATGTGTATTGTTTAGTTTAGTAAAAATGTTACAGAAGATTATAAAAATGTTTTTATACACTTTTTTCTAATTGTAAGAGCTTTTAGTTAACATACCTAGAAAAATGTAAATTTTACCTCTTTAGTAGACTTTTCCTTTGTACCATTCGAATTCCTTGAAATGTTGACCATCTAGTTTCGGTACATAAAACTGAATTCAAATATTAAATTTCCAGAAATTCCATCAGTTAATTTCATAGATATGGTAAAAAAATGTAAAATTAACCGCAGCTCAATTTCGGAGCCTGATCTTTCCAGAAAACTTACAGGTTCATTGCGTTTTAACACCATAAATTTAAATAACTAAATTTAAAGGAGGTATTATTGATTATTTTTCTTTATATACGCCAAAATCTTAAATAGAGCCATCCAAACGTCCAATTTCCGGTGCCTGTTGTATTCTAAAAGTTGATGTAGCCGAAATCAACTCACATATACAAAATTTTATCAATTAGTCGAACTTAGATACAGCGTCCAGACACAAACCGACATCTCTCTAAAAATAGTTTATTTAAGTTTCTATACCACGGAAAAGTACTTTCTCTACCGAAAACTCGTCATCAGAAATTTGGTGCTATCACATTACCATCCTAATTGTACGCGATCCGGTCGATAAAAATAAAATGGTATTTATGTCAAAAAGTATAAGAAAATAAATTGTCATAAAAACTCAAAAATTGCAATTATGTACACTTGAGTTTCATACCGGTTACAATGTTGCTATAGTTATTCATGTATGTAGGTATATTTATGTATTTTAATTAAAAGTAATTGACATATTTATGAAATTCAAAATTTGACATATGAAATTTTAATAAAATTTTTTGTTATTGCATTACTGTTGATAAACGTAAAATTTTTATAAGAAATATTTTCGGGTTTTTCTATTTTTCGAATTATAATCATAGTTAGTCATAATTAAAATGTACATACAGTATTGGTAATTTGACAAATGGGGGTGAAATTGAAAATTCAATGTTGAAAATATGTTGTGGTATTTAAGACTAAAAAAAAAATTTCCAAAAGAAAAGAATCTTGATGTTTTCTGAAAAAATATTTAACGGACCGGACCGTATTCCATGAAATACTTTGTAACGGCGAAAATTTTAAAACGAGCCGAATACGGAAAATGGCGAGTCGTTATTTGAACAGCACTGGTCAGGACAATACCCTGCCACCTATATCCTGAAAGAAGGAAAGGAAAGAAGGAGGAGGAATTAAATTCATAATTTCTTCAATTTTACTTAATAAATTAATTAGTATTCATAATTTATATAAATAGTAATTGACATAACGGTTAGTGAATTGCATATTGTAAGGCGTAGACTTTATAAAAAACAAATACTTTTGAAATATGTTGTTATATTATAAATTATTGTGCAAGTTTTAGTTAAAGATAGCCAAAATTTTTTTCCGAAATTGTGCTAACAAAATTTTTACAAACATCTGTTGGTTAATTTTTGTGACTTGCCTGAATATTGCATAATTTCTAGTACAATATTAAAACAAAATTAAATTTTTTCTTGAACTTGAAATCATTTTTCCTTGCATATTGTGGAGTAAAAATGATTTTCATTTTAAAATTAAATACAGCCTGTTCAATTAAAATTTTAAGACTACTTTTCCTTAAACAAACATTTCTTAAAATCAAAATTGTATTCATGATTTAAGTCTGAATAATAAGATTCCAATATTTCACAGGTTTTCTATAATAATATAAATAGGAAGTGATTTGAAAAGTACAAAATTACCAAGAGTGTCAAAATGACAAATATTTTATGGTTATTTAAGCGTTATTTAATTTTTTTTTAAATTCAATCTTTTGAATTAAATCAAATTCATTATCCGATAATAAATTAAAATTTCATTTAAAATTAATTTTCATTTTGAAACACCTTGTACCAATTAAACTAGTATTATTATACTTATATATCTATATATATATATATAGACAATTTGACAAATTGTTGCATTTTTAATGAAACTTGAAATTGGTGTATTTTTTTTTTATAGTTGGTATCGATTAATCGTTAGCTTTAATAATATTTTAATGCCCCACTAAGTGCAATACATATATTCACATTGTACATATGAATGTGTATTTGAATAGTATTGCATTTAATATTCATAATGCATTTAATGTTAATCTTGCTAATATTTATTGCAGGATTTCAATTTCTAAGAGAATTTTTTTTTTAATATTTTAACATTTTATGCATCATCGTAAGAAAAAAATTAAAATTAGAAAATAATTTTATAAAAATTTTGCGACTGCCGTGTAATATTTTGCTCATAATAATTTCAGTACACCTATACCATTTTTATACGGGCACTGCCCCATAAAATATTTAAATTATAAACTCTAATTTTTTTGCAACTTTTATAAACTAATGAGGCAAATTTATATTTTGCGGTTATGATTCCATTTATTATTAATTTTCGAAAAATTTTGGCTGAACTTGTCGAAATTTCCGAAATTGTCCGAACATTGGCATTGTCCCAATTATTTTGCTACTTTTGTTTTTAAAATTTTTCTTATTAGTTTGACAAAAAATCTGGATTGTATTTAGGACTCTTCAAATATTGGAATTTTCCAATATTTGGTTTTCCCCAAAAATTTTAATAAATTCTACATAATATATTTAGAACTCTATTAATTTCAATTTTTCCCCTATTTCTTTTGTTAAATATGAATTTGAATCTCATTCGGGTGAGGACTGTTCGACTTAGACTTTAATTTTAATCGAATGGTGAAAATACAAAACTCATACAGTTATTTTTAATGGTATTTACCTCCGAACTATTAAGTTTTAAAGTTTTGTTTTATTGCAGGCTACGGTTCGCTACTATTTTTTATTGTTGTCTATATTTAAGATTTTCTTATAGCAATTGATAAAGAATTGCAATCGATCAACGGGTGTACGCTATCTGAATGCATTATGTATAAGCACTTCTTTTATAAGTTCCCCATCTCGTGTTGCATTATTATTAGAGGTGAATTTAATATACATGTATAAATATATGTACATAAGTATGTATGTATGCGTATGTAAATAATTCCCTGATAGTGCGCTTTTACTTTAGAACTGAGAAAATACTCACATTATGTATGGATTTGCTTATTTATGTAGGTATGTATAAATGAATTTTTCAATTTCTTTTTTTATATTTTTTTGCATGTTCATCTTTTTGTCGCTATTATTACCTGTATAGCAAAAAAGGAAAAAAAATGAAAACATATTTTGCTGCTTGCACGCAAATTTTTATAATTTTTTTTTTTAACTTTTTGACATTTTCTTGTTTTTCTTTTTTTTTTCTCTCTCTTTCTTCCTCTTTGACTTTCGGTTGCAAAATAAATCAAAATAAATTGAAAGAAGCAACAAAAACCAAAACAAGAATAAAATAACAACAAAAAGAAAATTTGAAAATAGAAAAATCTCAAAACTGAAAATGCAGAGAGACCATTGACTTTTATTTACAGTGTCAATGTTTGAAAATAATGTAGTGTGTTGGTTGGTTGCATTGGTGGTTCGAGTTTGATTGAATTGTTGTAATACTGTTTTTTCTTTTCTGCGCTTTTACTGTCGTTGCGTTGCCTCTACCACCACAAGTTGTAATTGCTGTAGATTTTCGTGTCGTGTTTTTCTTTATTATAATTGACGTTGGAGTTCCTATGTAAATGTATGTATACAAGTACATAGCAATTGAGATATTGGTATATTGTATGCCAATATACCTACAATTTATACATACGAATTTTTATTAAAATTTTTGAGTTTTTTATTTTCATTTTTATGAAAAAAAAAAATATTCAAAAGGAAATTTTCTTTTAAATAATTTTTCTCTTAAATTTAGAAAAAACAGCAATAATTTTCTTGATGATGCTATTTGAGTGCTTTCATACATGTCTACATACATGTGGTATAACTATAAGTATATTAAGTAAAATTTATTTCTTTTCTAAATTTTTAAATATGAATGCGCTATTGGGTGTTATGCGAGTACACATATGTATGTATGCTTAAATAGTGTGTAATATAAATGTTATAAGTGCTGAAAGCAATATATATACATTTATGTAGATAGGTAGGCATAGGTTTTTGAATGTATGAACTGAACATTGTATAAAGTGACATGAATAGAGACAAATTCCTTGAACTTGAGATTGAGAATAATATGATCGTTCGTGTTTTTTCTTTTTTTTAAATTTTATATGTAGGCACGTTTATTTAATATTCATATGTGTGTATGTAAATAAATGAACATAGGTTAGGTAGTATTCATGTATTTTTTTTCTTACCATGTTTTATACAATATGTTTGTGCATTTATGTATGAATCAAGTTAAAAAAATTTTGCTGCTAAAAATAATGTTTGATATTGAATGGATGTCGGATGACATTTAAAAAGTTTTTGTGTTATTTTTTTGTTATTTTCCTTTTTTGCTATGATAGCATCTAATTGAACTTGTGAATTTATAATTTTTATTTTTAAATTTATTTTTGGTTATATTTTCGATATTCAAACATAGTTACTCATTCTTGTACATATATATTTTCGTGCATATATGTATGAATGGGTGTGTAGGTACATTTAGTAATTCATATGAGTAGTATAGAGTGTCTGAATTAAGGGAACTGTTTATATGCTCAACTTTAATTGTTATTATTGGGTATTGAATACGAGAGAGAGAAATCTGTTAAGAAACTTAACTCTACATTCTTTATAGAGAGATTTCAGTTTCATAACATGTATGAATAACAAATTTGTATTAAGATAAGTTGTAAGAGATTTGCACTTAACTTAAGTAGCGAATATATGCTATTCTACTTTTAAGAAGCTTAGCCTTTAATGCTCTTTGGTTATTCAATGACATATTAAAGCATGTACATAATGTCAACTTGTATTTTGCGATTAATGGACGTGTCTGTTAAGCTGTTAAAGCTCACAATTTTGTAATAATTTTGTTTACATGTTTAAGTACGTTAATTTAGATTGTAATGAATTTTGAATGAACAGTCGAAAAACCATTTCAAACTTGTACCCTAAAATTATTACTCTAGCAAATGTCAAATCTGTCGAAAATTGATTTTATAATTGCACGAATTTCTTGAAGCACCTATTCCTTATAGATATAAGAACATCGTTTACTTGACCATAATATACAAAGCTGTCAGTCGACGGTACATAAAATATTTGTAATAAATTTGTTTTCTCCTTATTTGTTTTTTATTTTCTATTTTTTTTGTTGCTATTTTAAAATTGATCAGGAAATGATCATCGCGTCTCTAAATATTTTTGTAATCTCAACAATAAATAAAAAAAAAAACAGAAAAATAAAATTTGTGTATTTCTTTTTGCTTTTTTTTTTGTCTAAGAATTTGAACTTGTTTAATGCATTTATTGTTGTGTCGATTTGCAGTTTGAGGCTCATGTAATAAACTACATCAAATTTAAAACAATTTTGTAGTTTTGTTTGTATTGTTTTATCTATAATATTTATAAAATTTACGAGATCTATTAATTAAGTATAATGAATCTCTCAATATAATATTCAATATTCAGTTGTTTTGTATAACGGAATAATAAGAATTCAACTGATTTGTATCAAACACTTTGTATGAGTTTGAATGTCTTTGATACCCTATGTTTCATACAAAAAGATTTTTGGTATGCAGATATGCTAAATTGTGTTTGGTTTTTTTTGTCGTACCGAAAGTTGGAAAATCAATTTAAGTAATATGATTTTGTAATTGTGGAGAAAACTGAAACTGTTGCAACTCGAACATCTTAAATTATATGTACTTTGAAATTTATGTTGTAGTCGTGGTATAAGAGTGCATGTGGCTCCATAAATGAATTGTTGTGAGAGAGACAAAATCTTATTCTAATTCAATCTATTATTTTAATAATTTTATTTCTGTGTACGTACAAGCAGACCTCGTAAACTGCAAATATTAGTAAATTTGTATGATTAAACTATATTCATATAGCGTGTATGTAACAAGTTTGAGTAATATATACGTAAGTATATATGTATGTTTGAAAATTTATGAAATTGCGTGAATTTGAATTGCATTCCTCCTATTTGGAATTTTATGTTTGAAGTCAATATACATTTTGTATATTAATATATGTATGTAAGTATGAAAGAATAAACTTGAACCTAAAACAGAATATTATGAAAAAAGAAAAACTAAAACCTGTCAAACTATTAATTTGTTTTTTTATTACGGCATCCAATATGTATGTATAAGTATGTATGTATTTATGTATATGTAAAACTAGCTAAGGTAGTTAAAAATGCCCACCTTTGAAATTGAAAAGAGACTAGATGAAATTTTTAAAATAAAATTTTACAAATATTACTTAAGTCAAGTTCAAATTTATTTTTGAAATGTTATTGAATTTTAGAACAAATTTTTTTAATTAAAATAAATTTCTTTTATGTTTATTTATATGTAATTATTTTTGGCTTACAGGATTCTTTTTAATTAAAAAAAGGTGGAACATTTTTTTAAATTTTCAATTTCAAATTCTTAAATTAAAGTTATTACTAATTGGATTTTTCTTTTTTAAAAATAACTAGTAAGCAATCAGGAAATTTCAAATTCAAAGGCAAATACTTGTAAATACATGGTTGATTCAGACTTATCGAAATGGTCGAGTAATTAATACCCAAACCGAAAAAACTGATTGCTATGTAATTTATGTTTGATATAAGCATAAGATTTCAATTTTTTTTCATTTTCTTACTGTACTTCAGAGTATTAGGATCTTCCATTCGCCTTGAGGGTCAAGCATCAATTTTCACAAGTCATTGAGTCGGCTAGTCGGTGATCAGCCTAACATTTTTTTTTTCTTTATATTAAATTTTGAAGGTTATTCATATTTACTCATCATTTTTATTGGAATTCAAGATCGAATAAAGCTCTAGATACAGATTTCTCAGGGTCTTGGGCTTGAATTCTCATGAATCGTTATGCATGGCGGGCCTATTAAATTTGATCGGGAGCCCGAATCTTGAGTTTTAATTTTAATAAATTCGCCCCATATACATAACGTAGTATAACATCGAATATTATGAGCACAGTTTGATTGAACCCGAATCGCTTCGGTTAAAGGACCGATGTCATAACTACTGCACTATTGGTCAGATAAAATTTCAAAGTACACCTCTTAATGCAATTTTAAACTGCAGTTACGGAATGATTAATAATTGTATAAATTGAACTATTCGAAATTTTCGCAAAATTGCTTAATAAATCATTTTTGCTTTTTGTTAGTTATCGGTATCAATTACAAATTTAACCACAATTTTTGGATTTTTAATATTTAATTAATTGTAAGCAATCTGACTATCCTAATTTTTATATCATAATTACATAATTAATCTAATTTCTAAATTTCGTCGTATTCTAAGAAAAACAAAATATTATTTTTATTAAATAAATATTACTAAATAATATTATAAAAATATAAATTATTTAATCTTATCGCATAAAATTTGATTGTAACAGAAAAAAAATATTCAATTCGAAATAAATTTATTAAATCATAAAATTTTTAAGATAATTTATTGGCAAATCATATCCATAATTGCGACTCGTAAATGTATGTATGTATGTATGTAAAAATATAATAATCGAAATTTATATATGTATAAGTTGAAGTTCTTATCAAAAATTAATTTGATTATGTCATTTATTTCAACTTATTTGATTTTTCTTGTATTTAATTTTATTAATTAGATTTTTGTTTTTTGGAAATATTAATTTGAGAAATTATCCAAAAGTTATAGTTTACTTATTATTTATAACACTAATAATTTAAGTAATTATTAAATCATTTTTATCGTTGACTATATACCTACATACAAAACTTTAATAATTTATTTTCTGATTTTATTTGTGCCATTCTGATGAAATGTTTAGTAGTAGTAGTAGTTGCAAGAGAGCGGGAGCCCGAGAACCCCATAGGCAACCCTCAAATTAACACTCCCCAGGTCATCGTGAACGAAGACCAAGGTTTCTTCTTTCCATTTGCAAACCCCTTGGCCATTTACGTAAAAGGCAATTACCTGTCAGCATCGTATTTCATCTACGCCTTCTACACAACTGTGGCCACCTTGCGCTTGAGAGCCCCGCTGAACCCCTTATTCATTCTTTTAGTTTTCTTATCTATGATGTTATTGAGTTCCTTCAGCGACAGACGTACTGATTCACCCACTTGGTACAGTCCTCGCAAGACAGTCCGCCATCTTTCCGCTGCAACCGGGATCCCAGAAAACTGTCATACTGCACATAGTGCAAAATGCCCTTGGTGCGTCTCTCCACCGTCCCAACAAAGCTGAGAATACTATCTATAAAGACAGCCAGATCGCCCTCTCGCCGGTCTAGTTAAAACCAATTCCGTCTCCCTGAGCACCAACAAAATTTCAATATGGGAGAGCCCATAACCATGAGGCAGTCGAATCGACTGCCTGATCGATAAATGTTGATTATATGCATTGATTTCAAAATAAATTCGAAATTAATTATTCGTATATTCTTTAATACAGAAAATATGAAATGAAAAGAAAATATTAATTTGAGTAAGTAACAACCAAATAGCAAATTGAATTTCCTGTAATTACAATTAAATTATTAATACAAAAATAAAATTTTTTACAGATTTCATGTATCATAATTGATACAAAAATTGTTAAATTTGTTCTTCAACTGTTGCGTCTTTTATAATAATAATAACAATTATAATTACAATTTAACTTTAAGTGATGTCATGACATTCTGATCTTACAAAAAACAAAAATACCATAATTTATAAAAATATTGAAAAAAATCACAATTAACATTGAAGGTCAAATTTAATGTTAATAATAGCAGTAAATTTTATTCTAAATTCTATTTAATACCTACATAATTATTTTCTAAAAACAATTTGTTTTCTGTTATTGTCTTTCTTAATTTGATAATTCACTAGAATGATGAATGAATGTATCCACCAGCTTCTGGTAATGATGTCAAAGAGGAAATTACTAAAAAAAAACAGAAAATAAATATCAAAAAATATTCAATTCTTCCAACTTCAATTTGATTTTTTTTTGGTTTGTAACTACTTCTACCGTACGGTATTATACATAAAATATAATTATACATAATTATATTGTTGGAAAGTTCCAGTTTTCAACTGGCAAATAATTATTATGCACAAATGAAATGCAAACAAAATCAACTGAATTGAAAAATTCGATTCGATTGTTTGCATGATGGCATGATGAAAATTGAAATTATAAAAGTTTTATCAAAAATATATTATTAAAAATATTGTGGATGTTAAAATTGGATTATTGAATTAGAAATGCTACTTACCAATGTTAAATATACATAATTTAAATTTTAAGTACAGGACCGGATTTATCGAATTGTGCTCTTTTAAATACACAGTAATGAAATAGTTCATGATTTTCACTGAAACTTAAGGAAATAATGTGGAAATTAATATTTTATATTTTATAATTTTGAAGAATTTTCAGACCAAAAATCACTTACACTATCAAAAGAGTATTATACATTTCCTTTCCAAATCAGTTAATAGCTCAAATGTAAGAAAAAAATTTACCTTTAAATCCGGCACTGTAATAAATTTTTTGAACAAAACTCAAAACAAGAGTAATCAAGTGTTTGAAAATTTACAGAAAAAAAAATGATTTCTCTTGTTGAATGTATGACGTTTGGTTTTCCTTTTTGGATATTCGTTCTCCTTTTGATTGTCCATTGATCTTTTCTTTTTTTAATCATCTTGAAATATTCGCCTCATTTTTGTTTCAATCTTGATTTTGTTTTTCTATGCTTCAGATTTCAGACATTATTTGGCAATAGTGTGCCGCCAGTAGTGTTATAGCTGCTTCTTTCTTGCTTTTCTTTTTGTTTTAAGATTTTTATATTGTGTAAATTGTTTGTGAGTTGCACATCATACAATTATTATGTGCAATTTTATTTTTGGTTCAATGATTATTATCAGAGAAAAGAAAAATTTATTGCTACAAATTTTTTGTTCCATTATTTTCTTATTAATACAAGAGATGATAATACATAAACTTGTTCAGCTAAATAATGTGCATATACAGTTGGATCTGGATATTCGCAAACCTAAAAAACAAGAAAAATTATTGCAGTCAAATGGTTATTGTAATAATGCGATTGCAATACTGCGGCCACCACATAAACGCAAAAATTTTTGCAATTGACGAGTCATCTCATATTTGTAATTGACAACTTGTATAAAAAAAAAATAAAATCTGAAGTATTAAGAATTGCCGTTGTTTACTTTAAAACATAAATGTAGATGTCGCGACTGTTCCAAATGAGAAATATTTCATTGTATTAGAAAAATTCTTAAGTTTTAGTTTTTTTTTTGCATTTAACCAATTTTGTATTCTTATGCTTTTTCATATTCTATAACAAAATATTTTTCCCAACTACAATGGCGTTTCTGCGGGTTGTAGTTATCTGGCTGAAAGTGTTTGAAAAAATGTTAAAAATAAAAGAGCACGAAAATTTTTTTTAACTCAATTTTGCATTTATCGCAATTTTGCATTTATGCGTGCTGCAATTTAGCGAATTTGACTGTAATTCTGTATGGACATAGTGCAAATCTGTATGTATACGTGTTATATTCTTCTTGAATAATAAATGAATAAATGATTTGAAATTTATGATCTCAATATACTGATAAAATCCAAGTATGTTAAATTATACCCATTTGTTGTTTAACATACATACACATATAGATTTTAAATTAAAGATAACTAGATCTACAATATAACCTAGCCATCATAAATTTTGAGAGCATAAAATAGATGAAGTGAAAAAGAAGAAAAAAGTATAAAATTGAAAAAAAAAATACAATTTTAATTTTTCTCACCAATTTTTTTTTTTTTGAATTACGTTAATCTCTTCTCAATTATCATAAATCGGCCGTAAGTTGTATTGTTGTAGTTTTGCATTTTTAAACTGCCATTATATGTACATTAACTATAAATAAGATCAAAATTTTATATAGGGATATTTAAGATTCCATTTTATATACAATTTGAGAATAAAAAAGCTGTTTTTAATTTTTAAATAAGAACTCTACAAGTTTAGTTTCTTAACTAAACTATCATATTTTAACACCAAAATATAGAAAATTTTTATGATTTTAAGGTGACGGTGAAGAAAAAATTTCTTAGAGACATTTCATCCCAAAGGGGTAGTGTTATGGGAAAAATATTTAAATGAGAACTCATGACAATTTGATGTCAATAGAAATTGACAACTCAATAGAAAAGTCAACCCACTAAATGTAGATTGTACAGAGTAATAAAATCATTGCCGTTGTGCAAGATTTGTTGTATGTAATGTTTTTGTGAATATTCTGAATCTGTCACAAAAAAGCGACCAAATTCGATAAGCTATGTAATAATTATGAATATTATAAAAGCATTCAATTATAGCGATTATGATTATAATAACGATTAATTATAAATATAATTTAATTGTTATGATAATTTTATAACTTGTTAATTATTCAAAATTAAACTTTTTTTTATCTATTTATGTGACACAGACAAAATTGTTCAATAAACGATAATTTCAAATAAAAAACTTTTAAGCTTAATTTTTGATTTTTTCTTTTCTTTTTGATTTTAATGCCCTCTAGAGTTAAAATTTAAAAAAAAAAAATGTTTTTTGATTAGATCATATTAGTTAGTAAAAATTTTGACAAATCTCTTAAGATTTATTCATAATAACTTGTCACATATTTTGTTATTTTTTTCGTTTTTTACATTTTTTCTATTTTTAATCCGTCCCCAATGGCATGATATCTTCATTTAAGTCAAATTATATTTATAATAATTACGTATTGGGAATAGAATTTCATTTTAAGTCACCCAGCATTCATAAAAATATGTGAGACAATTGTACTAATCTACATAATATGTAATTTTTTTTCTTTTATTATTTTTGACATATTTTAGTACTCTTGTAGATGGCACTGAATTTTTTTTTTAAATACAAATAAGTATATTAAAGTTGTTTATTATGCATGTTTATATAGGTGTTTATGATTTATTTATGTTAAGAAAAATTATTATTTTATGATTCATTTGAAATAGCGGTTTAAAAAAAAACAAGAAAATATTAAAAAATTGCAAAAGTTTTAGATTACATTTCGCAGACAATCTTATTGTTTATCTTTATACATACATAAGCTATATGTACATACATACTTTTAAAGAAAAATTTAACAAATTGTTGTTTTAATGTACAACTAAACTGAAAATGCTTAAGTCACTTTAGAATATGTAACTAAGAGTGTTTAGATTGAGTGTTGAATGGTTGATTAATTAATCAGCAAAATTTTTGATACTCAGGTTATGTGAATAGTAGAGAATAATTTTAAATCAATCGAATTTTTAAAACAAAATCGATTCATGTTTCAAAACACTTTGTTTACGATTATGATCATTAATTTTTTCCTTTTTAAAATCATTTAAATTTTAATTTTTAAGAACTTGATATGTTATTTTAATTGTTCAGCATTTTTATATTATTATAATAAACAATGGGTATTGTTAAAATTTTTGTAAAAACTTAATCAGAAAATTGAATAAGATATTTTTTTTAGCTTTTAAACTTGCTTTTATAACAAGTGTTTTACAGCTTACAGAAACAAAATATTATACAAAATGGAGACAGAAAGATTTTTGATACAAACATAAATTATGAAAATTATTAGTGAATCACTTGAAATAATTTATTTATTGTTAGATAATAATATTTAGGTGTAGAATTAAATTTTTCGAATTTACTCCCTATTTAATATTGTGAATGCGAAATTGATTAATGTTTGACTTAATAATTGACAAGCAGATCACCAAGTTTATTAAAAGTATTTTGTATATTTTATTGTATTCTCATATATTTTATATATTACGCAGATAATTAAGAGCAAATTTAAATCCATCTGAAATTTATTGTGTATTTTTGCAAAATATGCTGCAGCTTTGTAAATAATTCTTGTTATTATAAAAGGCCTTGTTTACAATATATTTTTTTTTTTTATTTCAACTTCGCATACCTTTTCCAATAACATCAATTTATGTTAACTTACTTGTTCTATATACATATAACATCTTAATCATAATTTTTTTCATTTTGATCTCTAAAACATTAAAGTTCACTTTTAAACCAAATATACATGATAATAAAAATTCAATTAGTAAAACTAAAATAAACTTGCAATTTAATTAGAATTTCTAATATTTTTTTTTTTTAATAATATTCTATATCAGTAACACAATTTAAAAAAATTTAAAAAAAAATATATTTATAATTTCAAAGTTCATGGGCACGCAGTAGCTTTTTTCATAAGAAAATAAAAAAAAAAATTACAGGAAAAAATGTAAGCATATTGTGAATTTATAAATATTAATTAAAATGAAACTGAAGGTAGCAGCGCTATTAGTTCATTTACTCACCGCAAATTAATTACCTAAATATATTTTTTCTCTCTCTTTTTCACATTTTTTTTTTCTACTACTACTACAATATTACCTACCGGCTTTTTTAATTTATTTCTTCCTACATGTCATTATTGCAAGTTTGTGAATAGTTCTGCTGTTATAGCAGTATTATGGCTTGGTAAAAATGAATTGTGAAAATGTAGAACAAAACTTTGAAACTCAGCTGATAAGATTTTTTGTTTTATTTTCATTTTTTTTTTGTTTTATTAAGGTACAAAAATAAAGAATATTAAAGTAAAAAAGAGATGCAATAAAAATGTGGAACAAGAAGAATGAAAAAACTACAAAAAAAAAAAACAAACAAGAAAATTAATTAATACAAATTTATGGAAAATAAATAAATAAATAAAAACAAAATAAAAATAAAAAATTAGTAATTAAAAGAAAATTTTAAATAAAAATGTTGTTATATCGTGCTCATTTTATATACTATAATAATATTCATGTATAAATCGATGGTATTAAGGAGAAACACGATCACAGTCGAGATATTTGAATTGTCGACATTTGAATAATTAATACAACGTTTCGAACTATTTTATGCCAATTTGAGGTAAATTATAAACTTAAAGCCATTGACTTTTTCTTAGAAAAAACTGTTATACAAAGTTTGGAAAAGTGTTATACAAAGTTTGAAAAAGTGTTATAAAAAGATTTAAACTTCTTCAATTTAGAAACTAACTTAAAATATTGAACTTGTTTCGCTAGTTCCTATTAATGGTGAATTAATCAACTTTTTCTTATTATCACAGATTGTACACATGTATATATTCATTATATTTACGAACGTTAATATGATAGTTCATATGACAGTTTATATTAATGTATATATATGTACGTATATAAATAAATATATTTGTATTTATATAATATATACAGACTGACATACTTTATGACATAATGTTATTATTATTTTCATTGAAAAATTATTATTGTGCGAAATTTTCAATTGTTTTTGTTTTTTATAAATTTTTAATTTGCATAAATTTCCGCTCATTTTTTTTCTACTTTTTATTTATTTATTTTTTTTTCAACAATGATATATCAGTGGTGTTCACACTTAGAACAAAAATGTGGTTCTCAATTTAAAAAATTGAAAAATATGTTAGACAAGTCGTTGATATTTTAAGCGCTGCTCGTAGACAGAAATTAATTACAATTTTTAGTTTTGCAACTATTTGATTGCTTATTTTGTATTCCATAGGTTTATATGTTTAATATAGAGATGTGCGCGAAACGATTTTACAATCAAGCAGTAGTCAATTGCAAAAACTTAAAATTACATGTCTGCCTGAGGCCCCCTAAATCAAATAATAAAGTTGCAAGTTGCAATAAAATTTGCAGTTTTTTATTCAATTTGATCCAGGAAGTTTCGCCTTATTTTGAAAATTAACTTAAAAAATAAATAAACATGCAGAGATTAAATTAATATTTTTATTTAATGATTTATTAAATTTTTCTAATTTCAATTCGGCCTTTTTGTAATTGTCCGTAATTATTAAATTAAATTTTGCTATGGCTCTTAATTTGAGTATTGTGTTAGATCAGCTTAAGCGCTTTTGGCACAGACAACAATTAACAGCAAATTGTAAACAATATTGACAAAACACTACCAAGTATATTTTTAAACAATAGCAAAAATTTTATTAAATAAATTGCAAAATTATAATTTTGCTTCAAAAATTAAACTTCCCACAATATAAAATACAATTATTTCTCTTCCTCTTATTGGAAAATTTAGAATTTCAAATATTTTGTGTTATCAAATAATTTCAAAGGTCATAATAAGATAACGGAGCTACTCTGTTATCGTATGGTAACCTTAGTTTTTCAAAAAAAAAAAAAAAAAAATGGGATTCAACATCTTAAAACAAGAAAAATATGATTACATATTTTCATCATTCCAATCGATATCATTATTATTATTGTACCCTCATCTTCACATATTCTTCACCTATTAATTAATTTAATCTTATCAAAGAAAATGAAAAGAGAAAAGTGTATAACAAAATTAGATGTAGAATTTCTTTTGTATATTCGATTTTTTTTTTTTTTAAGTATTATTTGTAATTTTGTATAACAAAAATAATGAGTAGAAAATTCAGTTATTGAGAATATGAGTTTAAGTATTACACTTATGGGCCACTTATAAGTATATACGTGTATATATACTCATGACACATCCATATATACATGTCATATGTGTATATGGTATCTAATTGATGTTAATATGTGTGTATTTAGGTTGTATGGATAATATTAATTAAAAATATCTAATTGATGTTAAGTTTTAGTTAGAGGCTGTATATTTTAAGATACGTATATATAAACTAGCTTCATAAATGATTTCAGATGAACATACACACGAATTTAATATTTAATAATATGATGTGATTAAATAATGTCTGGTTATTTCAATTTTTTAAATTTCATATTGATTTCCGCTTCCATAAATTTCATATTTATAAGCATAATAATGCTTATAAATTTGTGGGTTAAATTTTATGTTTGGTCCAAAATGATCTGCAAAATTCTTGAAGTGGGAATATTATTTCTCTCAACTAAATAACAAGCACTCAAAAGAACAAAATATTCTTTCGGTCAATGTTAATGAAAACTTCATTTATCGGAACTTCTCTTTAGTTGTAGAATCGTCTTGGCAGCTTCTTTCTTTTGTGAGTTAATTTGATACAAAATGTGTATCCAAAGCTTTTCCACAGAATTTGCCATAAAATTCTCTGCCTTCAAGGCAAAATTTCTTTTCATGTCTCCTTCTCTCCTGCCGACAATGCTTCGTTATAATTTCTGCGTATTGTTTTTGTTCTCGTGCCGAATTGAGAATATTAATGCGGTTTTTCATTCTCCTTCTATAAAAAAAAAACGATATTAAGATGTTATTTATTTTTTTTTTTTTGGAAATTTTCTAAATTAATTATAGTTTATGAATGTCTGGTCTTCTTTTCTTCGTAGACCTTTAATAATTTTTTTTCCATTAATATCAAATACTACTTTTGTTATCAGTTCCCATATATAAAATTTGTGAATCATTTTACCAGAAAATATTTTTAATTTTCATTTTATATTTTTTTGAACTTTTATTTCAGTCTAGTTTAAAATCACAAAAGAAAAAACAACAAGCTTTCATTTATTAATAAAATTTAAAAAAAAACACAAAAAAAAAAAATCCGGAAGTGAAGTTAAGCTTGAATTCACAGCTTTGCATAAATCACTGTTGTTACACTTGTATAACGTACCTCAAAAACAAAGTAACAATCAAAAGCAGGGGTGATTCTTCAAAAAAAAAAAACACAATTTTTTTTTCACCTGTAATTTTTCGGTTAATTTGAAAACGGTTTATTAGGTCAATGTATTTCACTATGAATAAATTTTAACAATAACAATTTTTATTTTTATATACTAAAAATTAAACAATAAAAATAATGTTTTTTTTTCATCTCTTTTCTTCTCTTTACAGCAAAAACAACCATACGCAACTACTGCTAGCTCCAAAGTAATTTTATATACACGCACACATACAAAGAAACAAAAAGCAATTAAACCACAAAACGTTTACTTTATTTATTTCATTAATTTTCAATATTCTATTTTGTTAAACAAACAAAACAAAATAAGAAGAAAACGAAAAAAAAAAAACAGCCCGAGATTTAAGAACCGCAAAATTGGCTGTCTATTTATTGGGTTTTTTTTTTAAATTTAAATTTTTAAATTAAATTTGGTTTTATATTCTATTTTTTTTCCATTATATTGAAGAAGCTCCAAAATGATTTTAAAATTAAAATTAAATTAATAAAAATTTGGCGAAAATTCGAAAATTCGAAAATTCGAAATTTTTTCTGGAATTTATGAAATATTTCAAAAGGATAATTTATTGATAACTCCTAAACCCCTAAAAAAATTAAGAAAATCTGAATTATCACTTTTTTTATATTTTTTAATTCTAAGTTGTTGTTTTTCGTGTTTTCACAAAATTTATTTAAACATTTGATTTTTTTTTTTGTGTGTTCATTAAGATCCCGCCGTTACCAACAAAATATATACAAAAAAATAAACAATTAAAATTTAATAAATAATATTTAGGAATTAATTAAATTAAAAAAATTATTAAAAATTGAAAAAAAGAAGAAAGAAATAAGTAAAAAAAAAATAAATAAAAAAAAATGTCACATCACAGTGATGATCAACTTCTGCAGGCTGGAAGCGATTCATTTTGGGAGCCTGGAAATTATAAAAGAACAACAAAACGAATAGAAGATGGTTACAGGTGAGTTGAACTTTTTTTTTTCGGTAATATCATTATATTTTTTGTTTTCTATCTCTGTACGTGTAAGCAAGACCCGTTCCGTTCTCTGGGCTGTCAATGTCTGCTACCATTAGGAGTAGACTTGGTGTTCTGGTTGAAAGAGAATTGAATCTTCTTTGGCAGGATATTGAGGGATGTCATCATGTGAAGCTGTTCCTTTTCTCTTGATCAAGGAAGCTCTCTTTAGAGTTGCTTGGGAGGTATCGAAATTAGGTTTGTGCTATTATTGACTTCTCCACTGAGTATTTTCCGGTGGAATATCACTTGCATAAACTGGAAAAATCGGAATCGAACTGTTCTGGCGTGGCCGTCTGGACCATGCTTTCTCAGTGTTGGAGAGTTACCTTCCAACCCCCCTAAGGATATCTCTCGGTATTTACTTGGGATCGGTGTAGTATAATTTGAATATGGAAAAGCAAAAATAAGCCAAGGCTGACTGCGATTATCGAAGGGGAAGAGTTCCTTTGCCCGTATATGTATCTCAATTCAGTATAAAATTTGTCTATGAACAAACGGTTGCTTGTTTCGTAGATGCTCCGGAGCCTTTTAAAAATTTTAACAAATTTTAACATAATATTTAATGATTTTTCAAATATCTTAAATACGAAGCGTTCGACTATCTCAATACGAAGATTTTATCAATAACAATTCTTCTTAGGCAAGCCCCATTCGGTTTTAATATAATTAGAATTTGATAATTTATTAACTAAAATTGACAAACTTTACAAAATGTTTTCCAAAAATATTAAATATGTATATGAAATTTCTATCTTAAACTGATATACTCTGTATCACAAACAAAATATAAATAGTATAAAAATGAATTCATGCACAAATATGTTAAAAATTTGAATTGAGTTGTTATATAAAATGAACAATATAGTTTTTTTTTAAATAAACACAACGTTAGTATGTATGTACACATACCATATACAAAAATAATAATAATTGTAACCGACTATTATCATTATCTTCATTATGTTTCTATAATTAAAAAAAAGTTGGGTGAATCGGACACGTAGCGATATATGGTTTTTATTATTATAAGCATTACCGAAAAGTAATTTTATTGTAAGAATTTTATATCTCTTATTTTTTAATAGTTAAAAATATTGTATTATACTAACTTGGTACAGAATGGAATTGAGAGAAAAATTAAAAGTTAGGTGGTGTTAAATATGGTGGATTCCAGTAGTTTTCTAATTATAGGTTAATGAATTCATTAAAAAATTTTTTTTTTTTATTAAAGTTTTGTGAATTTATTTTAGATTTAATTATTTTGATAACAAACTCTATTTGAAGGTATTTGTGGGAAGTTTTTGTTATTTTTCTATGAAATCATTGTGTCATTGTGTTTTTTTTTGTTTTATTTTTAAAATTTAATAAAAAAAATTAAAATTAAATTTTAGTATAAGTATGCTATAAACTAAAACGTGCCATTCATTTAGTATAAAAAGAAAGGAAAATGAAAGTGATAGAAGAAATTTTTATAAAAAAAAGAAATAATTAAAACCGAGAAATGCTTAGACCACATAGTAATAAAATGTATTAATGTACTTGTTCCGCCATCTATTGCTATGATGCCGCCTAAGTAATTGAATTTTTCTATCTCATTATTATGATTAATGTAACAACTCTTTTTCTGTAGAATACATGCATTGATTAAAAAATGCATACCTTAAAATAATGAAAGATTTCCTAAATGAAGGAAATCTTTCCCGCTCGTCTCATTGTATCTTTGTCCCTGAACGTTTTCGAATATAAAAACATGGTTTTAAAATAAGAAATTAAAAATAGTTCGAAAAAAGTATAATCCTGTTAAAATACCTGTCGAAATTTTACGAATTTTAAGAATTGAAATCTGTAATTAATTTGTATTTTTATTTAAATTTTCAGATTATGTAATGATTTACAGGCTTTAATACAAGAAAGAGCTGAAATTGAAAAAGGATATGCAAAAAGTTTACGTGCATGGTCAAAAAAATGGGCTGATTTAATAGAAAAAGGTAAATTTAATTTAATAATTCAAATATTAATAATAAATATTTTCTTGTTAATTCAAACTACATTGTAATTACATATATGATAAAAAATATATGTACCAGCAAATGAGTTCAAATCGATAATATTTTTCGTTGCTCAAAATTAATGCGAAGTTAGAAAACCTATTTACAAATTGACTTCAACATATTATATAATAAGTAGCCCCAATATATTCATATACGAGTAAATATCTACCTATTTTTACATAATCCCATTTATAAAATCCTATTTACTTTTATAATCTTTAAATATTTATAATTTAATTATAACATAATATGTATATGAGATGAAAATAAAAAAATAAATATCGTCTACAATTACATTCTTGGTATCTACATACAATATGAAAAAAGAAAATATGTGTATATATAAACATGTATATATATGTATATGTATATATATGTATATGTATATATTGTATATATTAAATGGAGAAAGAATAAAAGAAAAATTGACTTAGAAAGTAAAATTTAAATTGAAAATAAAAAATTTACACGCATTACACAAATGAATATCTGGGCCAAAATAAGTACCTACTTAATTCTATTCTTTTCACAATTTCATTTAACCGTTTATGTTTTGTAATATTATTACTCTATATATCAATATATTATTAAATATGATTGGGAAACTTAAATGTTGAGAATTAAGTACAATTATTTTTAATATTCTGCATAAAGATTTTTGAATACGCTTTAAGTAAATAATAGATTTCATATTGAAAATTATGAAAAATATCATTACAGTGAAATAAAAATGAACTAAACTAAATTAAATTATGATTTGTAAATGTATGTATATAAGTAGTTTTTATATTTATAGAGATTTATATTTATAGATACGCTGAATTTTGTTGTAACGTTGAAGTGCTGTTACATAAACATTGTCTGCTAGTTTTTTACTTGTGCCTAAAAATAAATACCCATTTTATTCCTAAAAGATAACATAAATTAAAAATGAACATAATTATGAATTATAACTTAATACTTATCTTATAGGTAACTGATAGGTTCCCTTAAATTCCATTTTTTTCCTAATTATCTATTAATAGTAAAATTTCTTCATAATTGCTTCATGCTTCTGTTAAAATTGAATTTCCTTCAATTGTAAGATCTAAGCAAAAATTTCATTTTAAATAATTAAACTTAAAATAATTACTGTTCAAATTTTGACATTTACATTTAAATAATTAGTGTTGCCGCTATAGTTACTCTGTAGCATAAAATTAAACAAGCACCTGTTCACACATATTTTTTATTTGTTTTAACATTTTTGAATTTATAAATTTGAAATCATGTTTTATAAATTATTTATAAGTATATACGTGTACATACACATATGTATACCTTCTTGATTTTTATATTCTACAAAAAATATTTCATATTTTCTTGAAATTTATATTAAGAATAAGTTTTAAGTATTTCTATAAAAGTTTCAAATATTATTTTTTAAAAATAATCGTAAACCAGTTTTGTTTTATAATTTTTAAGTACATTTCGATCGTTCATTATTTAATAAATAAATTAATAAAAGCTATTATCGATTGTTACGTTAATTTTATATATATATGTATATTGCGTATATATTTTGTTTATTATAAAATTAAAAAATAGAAAATGTCATCATCTTATAAAAATGTAGCATGCTCATCAATAAATAAAATCGCAAAATAAAATTTTAATATTATTATAAAAATAATCGCAACAAATATAATAATGTAAGAAATTCAAAATCATGTAAAATTGGAAATAAATAAATATATTAAGTATGAAACATGCATTTAAAAATAATATGAAAATAATTTTTTTAATAAGGAATTATTTATTCAAAATGATCGCTCAGTATATGGTATAATAATTGCAATGCGATAAACTCTATTTTAATTTTTGACGTCCGCTTTCCTTTTGAGAAAAATTGGAATACAGTTCGTTGTATATACTCATTTAAGGTGTGTTTAAACTCTCGTATAAAATTAGTTCACCAATCAATTGCACAACGGTAGAGTTCAGTTTGATTTTACTTAATTCTTATGAAGTTTTGACTGAAAAAGTCAATTTTTAAACCTTATTAGTAGTTTTCAGGTTAGAACATTGCTAAATTAGTTCTTATTTTCTTGAAATTTTAAAAAAAAAACAAAAATTTTTTTTTGTTTTGTACGAGTACGTGAGGGAGTTTTTTCTTTTTTATTAAGTTTTGCCTCAATAATGGTGTTCCCAAGAAAATAATTGTTATAAAACAAAAAAAAATTAATTGACTAGACGGAACTACAAAGATTTTGTAATTTATTAAAATTGATGCAAAAAAAAAATAATGATTAATGTGGTAAGGCAAAATATATTTGTTTTCTTCTGTTGTGTCATTTCTATACTCTATAAGACTGAACCGGGTTAAAAGCGGGAATTTGAATGATTTACGTGAAATTTATAAATAAATAATGATTTTTGATTATTTTGTTATAAGAGCCATTAATAGTCCAATATAATATAAAATTCTAAGCTTTTATGTAATCAATGTTTAGTCATTCCTTTACCGTTTTAATGTAGATTAATATGGATTTAAATTTACTCATTGTGTACATATAGAACAAAACTAAAATTTTTATGATGAATTCGTAAAAATGTTAGAATTTTCTCATTATTACATTGTTTTTTTTCTGTTATTTCATTGCAAATAAAAATTAAGTGCTTAATTTTTATGTCTCAAATCAATTTTCATTTCAAGTTTTAAATGAGAATCAATTTTATTTAGTTTTTTAATAGCTTTTAGATTTTGATAATTAAATCATTGTAAAATATGAAAATATAAAAGAACTTTTAAATAATGATATAAGAGATAATAATTGTTAATTTTGTTATATAATCAAACAAGTTTTGTATAATAAACATAAGTATGTATGGGTAGATTAAATTTACACGGTACTTGTATATAAAATTTTGTTTGCAGTAAATTGTAATTTTATCCACCACAAATCTTACAATGTTACAAAAATTAAATTTAATACTAAAGCCATTATTAACGCCCTTATTATTATTAATTAATTATTTAATAATTCTTGGAACTCTATGTAAAAAATGTACATATGTATATTCGAAGATAATTAATAAATTATTAATTAATTATTATACCATACTATTATGTATAAGTTAGGTTATGAATGCATTGATATATTTTGTATACATAGAATTTCAGATTGAATTTTCAATTCATATTTTGCAATCAAATTTCCGTGATCAAAATCAAAATTTTTCAAAATCGATTTTTCAAAAATTGTGTAAGATGAAAGAACTATTATACTCTTGTCAAAAGTGTATTTGTACTGAAATTATATTTTGCGGCCATCTGCCGGTAACATTTTGTTCTTTGTAAATTTTATAATTTGAAACTGGTACATATGTTTAATTTAGCTAATCTATGACAATTTTGTATTTTACATTTCTGTTTATATAGAACAGGTATCATGGAAATCTCAGTAGAATTTTAGAATACTTCTCAATTGTACAGTTAGTTAATATTATTAAATTACTTAATAATAAATATTTGTTTATAATAATTTTCTGGCATAAAACTTTTTAATATTCGTTATCTATTTAAGAATTTCCAATTAATATAAAAGTTATTACTTACTATCTATACGTTTATATTTTTGCACTTCATAAAATTTAGGTAGGTACACAAGATAATAATTGAAAGTAAATATAACAAATGTGTAATTATGATAAATGACAAAATCTTTTACTCTTACAAAAACGAAACAAAAAAAAAATAAATAGTCGATGTTTTATGAGGTGATTAAAATGGTCTACTACATAAATACTAAATTACACCCAAGCAAAATTTGAATGCACCTATAAATAAGTGCCATAAATTTATTGAAAATGCCTAAGTACAATTTTGCAAATTTACATTATATAAATAAAGTATAAATAGGCACTTTAGTGCTCCAGAATTAAAATATTTTTAACATTATTTTAATTTTTCTTTTTGTTATATTGTATATGCAAATATTTGTGTCTTCTTAGTTAAAGTATTTGTGCTAAAAATTAAAATAAATAAATTGTGTATGTATGTATGTTTAATATTGTATACAAATAATATTGAAAAGAAGAAGATATTGAAAAGGTTTCAGAAATCGATTTTAAACAACGTTTCAACAATGCCCATGTTATATGCTCGTATACGAGTAATAATAATCTTTTTTTTTTAACATTTCTCGCTTCTTATAAATTTTTATTTGCCCATTTCATTTGATTCTTCTTGTTTCTATAAATAACTTCTCCAATTTCTCTTTTATACTTATAATACAAAAGTTATAATAGGTTCTTATTCTTCTTTTACTTATTGTAAATTTATTTTTATTTCTCATTATAATTTTTTATTTTCTTTTCATATATACATATTATATGTAAATATGCACTATAATATGTAATATATATAATATGGTGCTAAATTTTTCGCTGATTTAAAATGCAATATTAAAAAGAATTATAGTTCTATTTATTAGTATAGCTGTATATAATATTATTGTATTTTGCTTCTGTACTCTTAAAATGTACGATAAATGTATAAATAATATAAGGTATTTATAAAATACAAAATACTTACTACTTTTTATTTAAACTGAATATTGAATACGAAAAAAAGAATGAAAAAGATTATCTCATTATGAGTAATATGATATATTTATAAATTTGTAAATACATATGTGTATTTTTAAAGCAATTTAAAATCACAAAATAAAAATTTATATAATATGAGAATGTGTGTACTTGATATTCCATTTAAAATTAATATTTATGACATATTTTATTATCGGTGTTATATTGATGATTATTGTAATCAGGGACAACCTCATTATTTTCTTTTTAAATTACTTTTAATTTTCGAATACATAATAATTGTGCAGATACAAAATTAATTTTTTTAAAGGATATGAAATCTATTGAGAAATTTTCATTGAGATAACACTGATTTTAGATATACTTAAGTTTTCCATGTTAATTATGTATAAATTAATGTTCTGTGTACATTTATTAGATTTCAATTATAGATCAACCTTTCAAATTAATTTGATCCTACAAACTTCACTAAAATGAATCAATTGAATATTTAAATCAACATTTGACATTGTTCTGCGTAATCTATAAATATTTCAGAAAAACAAAAACAGATTGCGCAATGGTTGAATTTGGATAAAAGAAAGAAATGCGAAAATCAAACACAGATGACTCTGAGTGACATAAAGGGGAATAAATTAATTTTTGATACACCTAATGTGAATTGTTTTCTGTTTTTAATTATCAAAATTTTACTAATTTGTAGAATGAATAATTTTTATCAAAAATCGAAAATTCGTCACTGATTTTCAAAAAAAAAAGCATTAACAGCGTGTTAATTTGTATAAATGAACTCACTCCCCATGGATATTTTATTATTATTATATTTGTATACAGTTGAAATAAAATTTCTTATTTTACTTATTATTTATTATTATAAATACCATTATTTTTTTTACAATCGTTTATATTATTTATTTAAAATACATAAATGTATAATTTTTTTTAGGTCCAGAATATGGTACAACAGAAGCGGCATGGCGAGGTACACTAACAGAAGCTGAACGTTTATCAGAAGTTCATTTAAAAATAAAAGATAGTTTGTGTAATGATGTAACACAAATGATACGTAATTGGCAAAAAGAAAATTATCATAAAACAATGATGCATCTAAAAGAACGTAAAGAAATGGAAGATGCATTTAAAAAAGCTCAAAAACAATGGGCTAAATTATTAGCAAAAGTTGAAAAAGCAAAAGCTGATTATCATGCTGCATGTAAGACTGAAAAAACGGCAACAAATCAAGAAAGAAATGCAACAGCCGATAGCTCATTATCACCAGATCAAGTAATTATGAAAAAAAAACAAATATATAAATAATATATGTAATTTTAAAATCAATTAATTTTTTATTTTTTAAGGTTAAAAAAATGCAAGAACGTGTACAGAAAACAAAAGATGAAGTACAAAAATGTCGAGAGAAATATGAGCAAGCTTTAGCCGAAATAAATAAATATAATCCAGTTTATATGGAAGATATGTCAAATGTATTTAAAAAATGTCAAGATATGGAACAGACACGTTTGATATTCTTTAAAGAAGTTTTATTTGCGATACATAAAGGTTTAGATATTACAAAAGATACAAGGTGAGTTGTATCAATGATTGTCTATTTTGATCAACTTAAATTTCAATTAACTAATGTTAAAAAAATTTAAGCAGTTTTTTGAGTTAAAGTTGAATCCCAAATGCAAACTAACCATCATTTTTCCAAATTTTTCTTATCCTTAAAAAAAAAATTGATTACTTTTTAATTTTTTATTTTCAGTCTACCACAAATATACGAAGAATTTTATCATACAATCAATAATTCAGATCATGAAAAAGATTTGAAATGGTGGTCAAATAATCATGGTGATAATATGGCAATGAATTGGCCAACATTTGTGGTAAGAATTGAAAAGATATTTGTAAATGCTTTTAGCTTTTATTTTAGTGTTAATAATTTTTTTTTTCTGAAATTAATAAAAACTAAGAGGAATAAAATTTTTTTTCTTTTATTTTGAAGAAAATAATTTTAAATATTCGGTTATCCCCACCCTTCCTTTTACTCTATTAGAAAATGGTTTGGATTTTTAATTTTTCAACTAATTTTTGTAAGAGAAAATCTAAAAATTCTATTAAAAAAAATTTGTTGTTTTTATGTATTTTATTATTTTAATTAATTTGTTTTACTTTTTTTTTTGTTTACTTTATTTCTAACTTATTTTTGTTAAATATATGTTTAAAAAAAATGAAAATTTGTGGAAAATATGTATAGGAATACACGGAGGAATTCCGAGACATCGCTAAAGGCAATAAATCAAAGGAAGCCCTACCAGCAGCTCCAATAACGCTTATTAATCAGCGGCCTGTTGCCGAAGATTTGCATGTACGCATGATTTTATTTTTGTTTTTATTTTAGTTTTTTTTTTTGTTTTATTTAAAAAAGAAAATAATATTTTTATTATTTCATTTATTTTAAAAAAATAACCCATTAAAAATGCTTAAATTTTTATTTTTATATTAAAATAAAATATCTATTTTTTTAAAAAGTTTTTAGTTAAAAATATTATTGCTTTTCCTTAGAAACTAAGCTGTTTCACGCTTTAATGCATTATTTATTTAAGAATACAACACATATAAAATTCACATAATCTGTAATAAATTAATTTATTTATATTTACATAAAATATATTAATTAAAAATAACTTTCTTTTCTTGTATATAGGAATATCCTCCGCCATCAAATAAAAATAGTGTTAATCGTAATTCAGTTAAAGAAAATAATGCTGTTAATAATAGGAATTCGACAAAAACAACAAATGTAGTATCTACAGCACATCATAATAATTCAAATAATTCAACTCCAAATAATCATGACTCACCGTCACCAAAGTCAGATAGTGGTAAAGGAGCTAATTCACCAAACCATCGTAATTCAACAGTAACGTAAGTATATTTTATTAAATAATATTTTCATAATAAAACTTTTGTTTATACTTATTTATTTTTTTTTTTCTTTTTAGAAATGGTTCTACAAGTAAGTCAAATGAAAATCCATTTGAAGAAGAGGAATGGGATGGAGATGAAGCTGACGGAGATAATGTTTTGGTTGATAATGGAGAACCTGGTGTGCCAGTTAAAGCTTTATATGATTATGAAGGAGCAGAAGCTGATGAATTAACATTTAAACAAGGTCTAATTTCCTTTTCTTAAAATTTCTCTTTTATAAAATAAATAAAATAATTTTATATAATATTATGATTTTTAGGCGATGTATTCGAAAAATTGGAAGATGAAGATGAACAGGGTTGGTGTAAAGGAAGAAAAAATGGAAAAGTAGGTTTATATCCAGCAAATTATGTGGAAGCAATAGCAACGTAAAAATTAAAATATTTATATAAAAATAAAAATCAAAATAGAAATACTATGTATATTATACAATATATACATATATATGTTTATCATTACCATGAAATATTTCAAAAATAAAAAAAAAAATTAAATTAATAATATGTAATAGAAAAAAAAAATAAAATAAATGAAATTTATTTTGTATTTAATACTGTTTTTATTTTAAAATTTCAAAGAAAATAAAAAATAACAAAAAAAAAAATTAAAATATATTTATATAATTTCTGTTTTGTTAATTAATTTACACCCTTCTTTAATGTATTATACAATAAACAATTATATTTAGTATACAACAAAAAATATAAAACAAAACTGATTAAAAAAAAAAAATGAAACTAAAGTGGAAGCAATTTTTTATATTTACAAATTAATTATAATTCAAATTATTTAAATAGAAATAAAATATATATATATATATATTTGAAAAATAACAAATTTTTAAAATTAATATATTGTAAACATATATTATATATATATATATACAACATTTATGTAATATAAATTAGGGTTATTCATTTGCAAATCCGTAAATTTGTATCCACATAATTTGAATTCATTATGTTAAAATGAACATAATCTCATATTATATTCTATATTAGGATCTTATAAGTGTCAAATAATACGTATAAACAAATAAAAAACAAAAATATACAAGATAATAAATATTATATATATATTTTTTTTTTAAATATTTATTAAAACAAAATGTGCTAAATAAATTTTTATTATAATGTAATAATATATTTATTTTTTTTTAAAATAACAGCCAATGCTATTTTAACTATAAAATTTTGGAAAAAATGTAAAACTTATGAGATTTTGAAAAATTTTTAGAAAATGTGAGATTATATAAACATTATTTTGAAAGATGATGCTTCACTGTAGTTCATTCTAAAATTAAAATGAAATGTTTATAATAATTATTTTTATGATAACATAAAATAACATGAGAACGAAATTATGGTACAATTTTGTTTTTTGTTTATGGAAAATAAATATTCAATAGCTTAGACAGAAATGAAGATAAATTTTAATTATCATTGCTTAATTAAAAAATATCATGAATTTTTTTTGTTTTAATTCATAATTACTTTACAATAGTGACATGTTTTTCAAAATATGTATATGTTTGGATTTACGTAGTATAACAAAAATTTACGAAAATTTTCAGCATCGAATATCTCTTTGCATGAATAAATAACATTTTTAATTTATAAAAAATATATAGGCATAAATATTATTTTATTACATACTAAATACTTTGCTTTTGTAAATTATTATTCCCTAATTTTATTTTCTTTAAATTAATTTTTTATTTTTTGTATATTATTATTTTTTTTTTGTCTCTATTTAATGTTTTTCCTTTTTTACTTTTGGTTGTATATTGTAATAATGTGTAATTAAAATTAATAAAATTTTTTAATTAGTTTTTTTTTTATTTTAATTTTGAAATTTCAATTTGTTTTGCAAAATATTTAAATTAATTAATCTACAATATAAAAACAATAAAACAAATCATATTTTTATTTATATAAAAAAAATATATATAATAAATATATTTTTTAAATATTTAAATTAATTATTTTCAAAAAATAAAAATATTATACATATAAACAGAAAATTAAAACAAAAAAATAAAACCATATTAATAAAGTTAATATTAAAACAATTGAATGAAAAATTGCATATACAAATATATTAATTATGAAAATAAAAAAAAATATTAATATACTTTAATGAAAATATTTTCATGCATTAAAATTATATTACTCTAGTTTATGGAAATATTTATGCAAATCTGTTTATTTGTATACAAAATGTAATATTATAAAAAATGTAAAATTACAATTTGAAAAAAATAAGAAGAGAAAACAAACAAGTATGTATAATGAAATGATAGACCAAAAGCTATTGATTAAAAGATATTAATAATAAAATATAATTATAAATTATATAATTATAAATATTAATAGATATAATTATTAAAAATTTAGAAATTTCACGTTATTACATTTTTAAAATAAAAAAAAAAAAAGAAAACTTTCATACTTTTAGACATTGGCTTCTGGTCTTCATAATATTATAAAGAGAATTAAAATTATTTTAATTTTTGTTTCTCATTTTTATAATGCATTTTACAATTTTTACATTTTTAAGCCTATTTCAATTAGTTTCGTTAAAAAATGTATCTTTATATAATAAGCATACATTCTATATTACATAGAAATTGTGAGTTTCTTCGGTTAATTATCAAATAAAAGCTGTAAAATTTGTAATTGCAATTCCGAAGAAATCCATTGTATTATTTTACATTTGAAAACTTTAAAATGAAAATTTTTTGTTTAAATTTATTTTAATTTAATAATTTCTACTTACAACTGAAATAAGTATATAAAACAACATATACATCGAAAATATTTTGTATAAACAATTTGAAAAATATTTTAGTGTTAACAACGTCACAAATACAACATCAAATAAATTCTGATCGTCAAATTTTTTTGTTGACATTACAGAAAATGACACAATGTGTCTGAGGCGTTGTAGATGCAATTCAGAAAATACCCACAATATTATATTTTTGTATAAAAATATTTATTCTTAGTTTTTAAATGTTTTTGTTTTTATTAATTTAAAATTTCAAAAATAATCTGAGAAGAATTAAATTACTCAATATCAGAAGAATTAATATACTCAAATTCAATTAATAATTTTTAATATTAAATAAGAAAATCTTATTACCCATATTTCTTTTAAAATTTCATGCAATTGTTAGAAATTTCGAGAATTCAAAATTGTTTTTATTTTTTTTATATTTAAATTTCATTGAATTGCTTATTTTTTATTTATTTTAATATTATTGACTTAATATTAAGATTATTTACTTTCCGTTCCAATTTTCTAGAAAATTTTGTTTTAGTATATTTTCGTTGTATAACTTTTATGTTTAAAACATTATATTTTATTTTTCAATATTATTGTAATAATTTAATTTTAAATTTCTTTATTAAATAAGAACAAAATAAAATGTTAACCACTTGTATTCCATATTTTATTTTGTAAAATATAAAATTATTGTATAAATATTTCATTTCTGTATACATTCTTTTTTTTAAAAATAATATAAAGGACATTTTTAATCGAAATTAATCGATCTTGTAAATGAATAGGCTATATGTAAAAATAAATGCATTTAAATATTTTTTTTTTATTATAAGTTAATAAATCAAAAAATAAATAAATAAATGAAATCAAGATTAGTATATTATTATATTATTATTATTAATAATAATAATTTGTTATAATTAAAAATAATTATAATAAATGAAATATGTAATTGAACAAAATTAAATAAAAATAAAATAATTTCAAAATAATAGGTAGAGCCATTTTATATTTATATTTTATATATATATATATATATATTTAAATAAAAAATATATATATATTATTTTTTGTAGTAAAATTAATGCATCATTAATATATTTATATATATAAATAATTATTTATGTATATAAAGATGCATATAAAATTAATATTTAATTGATATTATATTTTTTTTTATTATTGTATAAATTATAATTTGAAAACATTGTTTTATTTTAAATTTTTTCTTTGAATAATAAAAAATATAAAGAAAGATATTGAATAACATACGAGTATAATATAATTATTATATTTTATGCGTTAATATACAATTTTCATTTAAATATTTATTAAAATCTTAAAAAAACCCTTTCAAATTTTCAAGTCATAAATAAAATTTTACAAGAAATTCTATGAAATTTAATATTGTTTTTGTCCTACTCATAAATTTTTATTATTTATTATTATTTGTTCCCCCTTAAAAAATGTAAATGTTTTCCTTTTATCTTAAATTTAAAAATAAATTCTTATAGAAAACGATATTTGTAAATTAATTGTTTCAATATCATTTGATTTTATAAATAAAGAAAATTTTATAGAGAAACAAAACAAGTGAAATAGAATAGTTATAGTATAAAATAGTAAATAAAATATTTGAAAAAATAATATTAATAAATTAGAAAAAAAAAATTGAATTTTCTTTTAAAAAAAGAAAAAAGAAAAATATTTTGTAATTTAATAAAATATTTATAAAAATAAAGAATAAATGCAAATCCATTTTATGATTTTGCAATTGCCTAGTTTAGTTTTAAAGTCAACATAAATTAAAAAAACAAACATAATTAAATAATTTATATTACATTTATATAAATTTTAGAGATATAAGTAATTTAGAAATGGAAACAAAACAGAAAATAAGAAAAAACACAATAGAATTGAGAAATTCTTTTAACTTTTTTAATTTTATTATTTTGTATATATTTTTTTGTTAGAATATTTAAAAAATTACAATATTGTAATTTAAATTATTAATATTAGATACAAATTAAAATTTAAAAAAAATATTTTCTTTTTAAATTTTGAAATATGTAAAAATTTTTATTTCTTAGTAATATGAGTTTTATAGAAACAAAAAAAAAATTAATTAGAAAATAGAATACATAATTTACCCACATTCTACATAAATATTATTAAAATTAATAAAATGAAATAAAATAAAAAAATAAAAATTTCTTAAAAATTAAGAAGCCATAAAAAAATTTCAAACATTAGGGAACATTAATAATAGTGTAGGTTATATTACAAAAACAAAAACAATTTAAAAATTAATTAATAAAAAAAAAATTTGGAAATTCAAATTCAATAAATTTTATAAAAATTTAGTGAAAATAAAATATTAGAAATAAAAACGAAATGATTAAATAAGTATAAAATTTTTAATGTTCGGATCCAAAAATTTTAATGAAATTACTCCTTAAAATGCGATAAATATGCATTTTTTTTTTGTTATAAATTTTAGTATAATTCCCTTGTAATAAATTTTAGTATAATATGTGAGGCGAAGCGAATGGACTAGACGAATCGAATGGACTAGACAAAACGAATAACATTTATATTAAATTATGATCGGCGAATGCTTTCATTCGTTAGATCATAAAATGTTGGCTACCGCAAGACATCGAAAAAAACCTACCGAAAATAATGAAGGTTAACACAACTCATATTTTACATTGTTTTTGCTTTTTTTTGCAAAAAAAAACAATTGAATTTTTCAATCCTTTTAGCAATGTTGGGGCGGTTCTCCATTTAATTAAATTAAATGTTCGATTTATTTTTGATTCGTTTTTTTTTCACGTTTAAAATAATATTAAAGTGAAATATATAAATGAAAATTTTTTACAATAATTTGTAGAATTTTATAAACTTACTTTAAAGAGAGTTTAATTTTTTTCATTATATCACTATAAATTCTATAATATCAAAAAATAAAATAAAAAACACTTATGTATTATTTTTGATTTTTGATTTCATTCGCCAAGCTTGTCACATAGAATTTTAATTTGACAGATTTGGTAGTTCATTCGCCTAAAGTTTAAACGAATTCACTAATAATAATACGAAAAGTTCATATTTACTAAAAATTTTATTTACTTCGTCAATCATAATAAGGGACTAAGTTTTATACTAAGTAATTCCATTCATTTCTCCTACTGGCACATTCAAATAATTTTTCTTTTCTTATATTTCATTAAAATACTATAAATTTTAATAATCATTTTTTTTTGTTCTTCAATTGAACATATATTCCGCTCAATTAAAAATTATTCAGAACTATCATGAATTTCGTTCGTATGTTTCGCGAAATTCGAAAAATTAAGAATTTCATATTCTCAATTTCGAATTACTAAAATTCTACTACGAATATTCATAATAGATTATTACGTTCATAGCAAAAGGTAATCCTCAATAGTCTAAGAAAGAAATAGTCACACGTAACAAGCAATTTACTAATAAAACATTTTAACAGTTGAAATAATAAAATACTGATTTTGACAATCCGAAAAATTGTATTGTCATTGCTGACTAATAATTTCTACGATACGAATTTGTGATTATTCGTCTACGTCGTAATTAAATTCGTAATTTATAGAATTTTACGAGTGGAATTCATGATAGGGCTGATTGTTTTTTTTTATATAAGTATATAAATTTTACATATATAATTAAATTACATAACATAATTTCTTATATTGAAATTAACGATACATACATACATATATTTATGAGTGAGAAAAATATTTCAATAACACCAAGTTTTATAACCCGTTTTATACATTATTATTATTATTATATAAAATTATGTAATTCGAAAATTTCTTTTCTAATATATTAATTAAATTCTCTAATAATTTACAAATTGAGTAATTAAATATAGAAATGTCTTTTAAATTTAATAGATAACACTTGATTTTCTTATATTCATAATTTCATTAAGATTGCTATTAAGAAAATATACATTCTTTAATTCAGAATTTGAAATTTTATTTTGAAATAATTGTGTGATTTAAGACTTTTTTTTTAATATTGTTGTAATATTAATTCAGAACATCGATAGACAATAGACAATCTATTTTAAAATATTTATTAGCTATACTCTATATTTTTTATGTATTCTATAATGTAGAACAAAACGAAAAATAAAATATTGTATACTTATATGAAATATAAAAAATTTCAATATTTTCTAATTAAATTATTCAATATTTCGGCTTATTAGCGAATTTCTCTACTCTTGTAAAAAAATTACTAAAAAACAACAAAAAAATGCTAGAAAAAAACTAAAACTAGGCAACATTATTCTTCATAATTCAATTAAATTTGGTGAATTTCCAATTTAAAATAAAATCATTTTATAATTTAAATAAAAATAATTATATAAAATAAATGAATTTCACCTCAAATAATTGAATAAAAAAAAATAATAATAATGAAAGAAAACAAATCTAATAAAATAAATTCAATATAAATTATTAATTATTAAGTTTGCAAAATGATGAAGTCTAAACAAAATAGAAAATACAAAAAAAAAATTAAAGTAAAAGTAAAAAATGTAAAACTCTAAAGCTCTAGTTAGTTTAAATTTTAATTTATGATATTTTTGCAAACTTTCTTAGAGAAAAAAAAAATTTTAATAATAATTTCTTATATCATAAATGCAAAAATACTGAAATTATATATATATATATATACATAAATATAATTAAATGAAGAAAGTAAAAAAAACAAAAGAAATGTAACACTGTACTAGCATATTATTGTCATTCGTTAATTATTATTCTACTATTATTATATAATTATTATTAATTAATTAAAAAGAAAAAGAGAAAAAAATTGTTATTAGAATTAATATTTGAGATGAAAAAGAAAATATATATTTAAGTAAAAGGTAAAGAAAAAAAAAATATATTTTGTATCTAGTTCTTATTATTGTAATTTAAAAAATCGGAATTCCTTTTCAATCTAAACTCATTTTAAACTCTCAGAATTAAAAGTAGTAACTTCCTTTACTTGTTAAATAATCCATTTTAAATATGATTTCCTTTCGAAGTATTAGAGAGATTATTCAAAGGAGATTTTCCTTTATGCATGCTGCGCTGAAGGTTCTACATTAGAACTAAAAATTTTTAAGGCGCAGCGTTAGACAGTATGCAGTATTTACGGAGTCTACAAATTCAGAAACTTCTAGAAAATCGGTCGTTCGAAAATAACAGAAATGACATCGTTTATTAAATTGTATCCCAATACTTTTCTAATACGCCTTCCAATTCCCTGCAAAATAATGTAATTTTAACAAAGATTTAAAAGACTTAAAGAAAACTTACTTTAATAACGCTTCAATATCTAAGTCTGCCATTTGGATTTTTTTTGAAATTTAATTAAAAAAAAAAAAAGGCGATTTATTGAGTCAGTGACGACAATATTTTAACTAGAGATCATCTGCTCTACATTTCTGACATTTCTTCATTATAGAATTAATTTCCGAACAGACTTTATTACAGCCAGTAATTTTTGAATGATCTATATTTTCAGTGTATTTAGCGTGAATTTTCGAATGTACTACAAGCTAGAACTATTCTAGCACTAAATAAACGAAAACCCCCCTCCCCTATTTTTTAAGAAAATGAAAAATTTTACATCTTATAGAATCGTTTTAAAATAATTTAAATTCAGATTCCAAAAAAATTCATTCCAAATCAATATCGAAAATAATTTAAAGCAGTTTATTTTTTCAAACAAAATCATTATACCCTACCTACACCACTTTAATAAATTTACTATAAAATTTTTATTAAAATTTAATTATTCTGAACATAAACCAAAATAATAGTTTTAAATAGAAACCATAATAAGATTTGTGTCCATAATAAATTTTAAAATTTTTTTTACGATATAACATTTCTTTACGATATGTATATCGTAAAAGCCAAATAATTTTATTTTTCATATAATTTACATAGGTACATAAAAACGGAAATAGTTCGATAATTCACCACTAGAATTTCTAAAGAAAATTTGGTTTTAAATTGAAATGAAATGAAATTTTCATTTGCTTTTTAGTCAACAGATGGAAACACATGAAATATGAAATTTCATTAGATTTATTGCAGTAAATCGTAAAAATATACGATTTGTGGCAACAAATTGAATATGAAAATTATGATTTGTTTGATTTGTCGGATTTGTGAATTTATGATATTTGTGGTATTTGATTCGTGTTTGATAATAATTGAAACCTTGTTTTGTTTTGTAGATCCCATCTATTATTTGAAAGTATGAATTACAATTATACTAAAATGAAAAGTTACAATTGACAGATTAATATTTTTAAATCACAATTTTTAGCGTTAGTCGCAAGTCTTACATGTCAGTACTTCAAAATTTTTTGATTTTTTGAGATAATTATTAATATTGCTGATTAATTGATGTTGTTGCTCAATAATCGAAATCAACTGCAATTAAATCGACTCGATTTTAATAAGTTTTGAATAAAATTTTATACAAATTCAAGACTAATATCAAAAATCTAACAAATAGTACTAGTCATTAGTGTTTACACTCTAACATATATGTATAATATGAGATAATATTAATGTCTTTAAATCAAGAATTTTCATTTCAAGTGCCAAAAATTGACAATAAGGCGGTGTTCAATTACTTGCATTTCGTTATGTTGTGTTCACCTCAAAAAATTTAAATTAATAAAATTTTGTATTTTTTGAGTAAGTTTAATTGTAAAATATATGAGTGGCGTCATTATTAAGCTTTAATTTTGCAAATATGAATAAAAATAATTCAAAGAAAACTTATAAATATTTTTAATATCCGCAACAATTACATGTCAACGTGTACAAAAAAATTCTTATATTTTTGACGTATGTATCAGTGCTATATATAACATTAAAAGAAATGAATATCTTATATCTATTAAATCACTACTAAATCTCTTTCAATCTCTCAATTAAATTATTTGTTAAATTTTAATTAAATCAAACCCAAATATACCGGATTAAATTTATATAATTGTAGCTAATAAAAAAATAATATCATATAGTAGGGTAAAAACCTGTGTTACATACATTTTTGTACAACCATAAAATAAATAAATAATAAAAATATGACAAATTCACCCACAAATATAAATTTAAGAATATTTTAACAGCAAATATTCAATAAGAATTCTTTTGGAGAAAGATTGGAATTGTTTTTTTTTTTTGTCAATAGAATAACGTGAAAATTAAATTAAGAATTCAGCACATATCATTTCTGCTGTCATAATATAAAACCACTATATTGTTATTATACGCAAAAGTAAGTTCATACACAAATGCACATATTTAATATTGACATTAATCAGGACAGGAACTACAAATATGCATTATCAAATTTGTACCACCCGTTGTTTATTAAAACACTTTTATAAAAATTTATTCTATAAGTCTAAATTTTCAGCTATAGTATAGTTATTATTGCCTCACCGGGATAGGGTGGATTTTTTTTTTCACAATAGCATTAAAAGTGATCAACAATAATATATTTTTTACATGTACGTAATTTTACGATATTGATTAAGCTTAAACTTCCTTGTATGAGGGAGGAAGAAATTCAACTATCAAACAAATAAATACACCAAAAAAATCTGAAAAATCTGAAAAATCAAAAAATATTTCTTTCTTATATACAAAACAATACCGAAAACTGCAATTTTTTATTGATATTTGAATAAATTCCCAGTCTGCAATTAAAGCTGAACAATTTTATTTATTTTCAAATTTTTTGTGAATTAAAATGCAGATTTGAATTATCACAAAATTGAATTTGAAGTTCATCAAATTATTTTGAATATGTGTTTACACAAGAAAACAGCTGATTTTCAAAATATTGTAATATACAGTATTTTAAAAGCGTAATATCGTACGTCTGCACTTTTGAAGCTTTCTATAATTTTTGCTTTTTAAATAAATTTTCTAAGTTAGTCATTCCAAATCTTAAGCTAAACAATTTTCAAACTCAATTAAAGATACGAATTGTACTCTTTATTTTTAGGTGGATATTAATACCTAAGAGCAACTCTAATGTCAACTTGTCAATTCAATTTTAATTGTTATTTTATATCACCAGTTTATTATGATAATCAAGCTCATAAAATTTTGCATTTAAAGCTCATTCAGCTAATATTCAGCTCATATTTAGTTTATATATTTTTGAATATTTAGAATAAATGAGAATTTAGTTTGCATTTTCAACACGTTACGTCACATCAGAGTTGCAATTAAGTAAAGTATTCGCTCAAAAATTTTACCCGGGTAGAAAATTTCTTTTAATCATTTTCTTACATAATTCATATGGACATTTCATATTATTATAAATAAAATACTGGGATTTAATAACTCATTTCCAAAATGTTCACTTAAAAGGATATAAAATCCTTTTTTCTTTTTGTTTTGTTAACACTATGTATATATATATATTTAAAGGTATCTATTTCACTTAATAAATTTTTATTGTTTGTACCCCATATGTCATCTTTCGCTAACAATAAAACTTTGTTTTTTTTTTCCTATTTATTAGAACCCTGTTTCAAATATGAAATTTTTGTATGTGGCATGACTAAAAATTCAAGGTTTAATAACAATTCAACTTCATAAACAATAAAATATAAAATAAAAATGAAAATCATAAATTTAGGGTGAGATGCAACAAATTAAAAAGAATCAACAAAACAGAAGTCGAAAATAAGAAATATGAAAAAAAAAAAATTCTTTAAAAAAATTAAGTCGAATTTTTTTTATATAAAAATTGCCTAATTTACCCCAATTTGACCTTTTGTTCATATTTTTCATTTGTTGCCAATAATTCATTCATTCTTTTATGAATTGCACAAAGAGGAAATTTTTATTGACCCACCCGAATAATATGCAATTTATTTCCATGTACGTACTTAAAATTATTAAAAATTTTGGGGGAAATAAGAAGGAAGAAAAATTTAACATGAAAGTGTTTTTTGGATATAGAACATTATCACATTATCGTGCTGGAAAACAAATATTTTTATCACTTTAATTATTCAAATTTTGACTTCATTAAAATATTCATATATAAACAAATGAAGAAAGAGGAGCTGTGTATATTTGGGCTCGGGAATGCTCTCGTGTTTTCTGACTTGAAAATGGGACTTCGGTACATCATTGGCTTTGTGCACTATCACAGATGTAGTGTATACTCATTTAAGGTTGACAAGACATAATAAGTTTTGAAAGGTTCTTTTAATTTCTTTAAGATTTTAAGATTTTAATTTAATCGTAATCAACTTAAAAATCAAAAGTGAAGAGGTTTTGCTTTTATAAAATTTTAATAATTTCATAATATTTTAAAAACACTAGTAATATTCTGTGGATTATTTAAAGTTTTGACATGTGTCAGTGTCAATCAATATAATTGCAGTAGACATGCATCATGTAGACATTTTTCTGATAGTTGCAGTGCAATTTCTTTTGAAAACTTCATTCTACTATTTATGCACGGCATACAAAGACAAGGCAGTTTACGAAATTATTGACAGTTGTCTGTGACGTCATATGACTTGAAACTAAAAATATAATTTTAACTGAAAATAAGAAAGTATTGCTATAACATATTGAAAGGAAAACCACAAGTATCGTAATTTTTCTAATATTGAAATACAGTTTCTTACATTTTACACTAACTGTCACAAAATGACACAAAATATCACAAAAAGTATCACTGGGCTTTTTTAGCCCCATTCTGAAATTTGATCTATACTCACGTAAACATGTCCTTTGGCAGTCATTTAAAGTTTTTTCCACTTCCTTTCAGTTTTCTAAATTAGCCTTTCACAAACCATATTGTTTTTTTTTCGACTGGCCCGCTAGCGTTTTTGATTTTGATTGCACGTTTCTCAATTCTCAAATTTGTACTACACAAAAAGCAGGAACAAGGAGTTATACACCATTACCATTTATCATTTCAGCAGTTCAAGACTGATTGGCAATAAAACTCAGGGTATTGTTTGTTTTGGTTTATCTTTCCTTCTTGTTTTTCCTATTGATCTTATTATCCATATTTTCACGAATATCCGGAATATTTTTTGACTCGGTACAACGTTTTTTTATATGTTGTTGATGTGTTTAATAAGACATCTCTAAAACAGTAATTTTTTGAACAAACTTTTACAGCATTCATAGAACACTGTTTATTTATAGGACAAGCTTTGCATACAGCTTTGGTGTTGGAAGCTTAAGAAACTAAGTTTTTTATGTTTGTCTACTCTTATAATTCTTCCAGTTTTTTGATTAACACTTTCCAATTTTTAATTTCTTATAAAAAAATGCCACTGAACAATTCTATTAAACAAATGAATTTAAGCGCGTCCAATGACGTCACTAAATATAATTGTCAATTTGACAATTCATTTTGTACATTGGCATTGTTTATGTATGCCATGGTTCTTACATACACTTGCTTTCACATACGAAATTGCGATAATTTTAAATTCTTTTTTTAACAATAGAACTTTTCAAAACTACTCTCTTTGTAATTTTCTTAAATAAAGATGAATTTCGACATCATTTAAAAAACGAGCTATTAAAATATAATATTAATTGTTAATAAAAAAAAATCCCAAAATATTTTTCCCTTTTTTTAATAATTTTTTTTTTTACCATATTAGTCGTAAACAATATCCCTGTAGAGGAAAGAGGTGGGAATATTAAATTCTGATTTCATTATAAAATTATGATAAATGGTTGAATGGGATGATGAAAATATGTAGTTGGATGCAGGAGGAAAATTAAAAGAGAAAAAAAATATGAATTTTATATGTGAATTAAAATTGATAATCTTAATAGCAACAAGGTTCACTTCATATATCCTGCCATTTAAGGACATAATATAATAGTTTTTGTTGTTGGTGTTGTTGTTGTTGAAAAAAGAATGAAAAAAATAATTCTTCTCGTTTAGGTTATCTATTGAGTGTGAAATTGTACACTTGTTTATGATAATGTCCTTTTTTTTTTGTTTTTATATCCTTTATCATATTTTGGTATACATGTATTGTTATAAATTATAATAATTGTCTATTTTATAAGATATATGTAAATATATGGGAATATGATGGATTAGGTTTACAGGGTGGAATCGGTATACAGTATCAAAGAGTGAAGAAATGGAAGAAATTATCGGAAAATTTAAATTTATGCGCTTTATACAAATAAATTCAAGTTCCCGCACAAAATTTAATACTTTACTATTTAGGACGAACTCCTGACGTAAAAATAACAAAAATTCCTAATTTCCTGGTTCAAACTTAACGATCAGTCATGGAAGAAGGCATTGCAGAAAATTTATTTTTGTTTATCATGAAATTTAATTAGGTTATCTAGATAATATCAGTAGTTGAGGCTTATATACTATTAACAATTGTTCATGAATTTTGTTTGATTTCGTTTAATGCAATTTGTTTGATTTGAATTAATGTTTGATTAAATTTTGTTTGATTTGAGTTAAAGTTTGATAAAATTTTGTTTGATTTGAATTAATGTTTGATTAAATTTTGTTTGATTTGAATTAATGTGTGATTAAATTTTGTTTGATTTGAATTTAAGTTTGATAACATTTTGTTTGATTTGAAAAAAAGCCAGATTACCCTCGGTTTGATTTCAATTTATGTTTGATTTAATTGTGTTTAACTTGAACTGAAATTTGATGCTCGTGATGTTAGTACCTGTGAACAAATTTCCAAAAAAAAAAACTGAATTCCATTTAATCCTTGTCCAAGAAATTTATATGAACAATGTTTGATGCTTAAAGCAACTTATGTAATAAAATCTAAGAATAGTGTTTGATATCTAAAGAACTTCATCGAACAAATTCAATTAACAATGTTTGATATCTAAAGCAGACATTTGAAATTCGAGATATTTCAATAATTTTTTGTGCAGACTTTCTTCAAAATTTTTGAACAAATATTTTGTGATATAAAAACTATTTTAATTATTTCTATCATTAGAATGTTTTAAAAATTTGATTCTGGTACCTGCTACAAGTAACTCTTTAATGTCGCCCCAGTACTGAAGATTTATCTCATTCATTACTACCGTTCTGTAATATAGCACGCATCAAATACATCACAAGCGTATGAATACAAGTTACTACAACTATGGTAAAATGATTTTGAACCAAAACGAGGAGGAATTTTTTTTTTTGTTCCATTATTGTTGTTGGGTGTTATCATCTTCAAATACCTTCCATCTTTCAATGTGTTTGTTTAGTGAAGGGTAAGGTTGGTTAGTATATTTGTGTACCTATAGATAGAAAATCTCAAATTATGAGGTTAAAAAATTTTCCGTATCATATACCATTTTTTTCCCCCTTTTTTATTTATTATATTAAATTTCATGTGTGTGTGTGTCTGTATTCGGAAAATGACAAAATGTTTTTTAGTATAATATTACAATGTCATATACGATATACGATATACGCAGTATAAAAGTTACATAGAACTAGAAAAAAAGGGGTTTTCCTCCTTTAAATACAAATTTTGTGTTCACTGATTTTTTTTTCTCTTACATATTGTTAGTGCCAAAAATAAGGAAGTTTGAATATTTAAATGTCATGTATGTATATGTGTTTATGTGTCAATTATTTTATGAAAAATTCTGCTAAATTTGTAATTATAATCTTGTAATAGAAAATTTTTTTTTTTTGTGAAATGATGAAGAATTGTTACTCTTATGTTCACCCGAATTAAAAGAACTAGAAGAAATGAATTTATAAAAGGATGATATTGTTATGAAAGATGTCCTGCGTTAATTTAATGGCAAAAGAAAAATTCAATTAAAGATGACAAAAAATTGTACAAGTACAGGTTTGTTCGCATATGATCTCATTTCTCATTAAAAAATATTGTAAGTTTTGGAATAAGGGGCACCAGGAACAGTTTTATGTCGGGTGTTATCAATGTCGCTACGTTAACATAGTGGAAGGGATTTTTTTATAATAGCGCACAATTAAATTGTGTTAGACCTTGAAGTCCTAGTTGTTGATGTAGAAATAAGGGGGTCGAATATTTAACCTAATAGAATTCAGGTTGACTCTCAGCTTACGAAACCCTTTAGTAGGTATTGCTTTTAATATAACGCAAGATACTGAATGGATTTCTAAATAGGCTGGCTAAACGTAATTGTTTACACTGTGCGTTGATACGCTGATTACTTTATACAACTATAGTGTGAAAGGCAGCATCATGTAAATATAAGCTTCTAGAAATTTTTCACAATTGAGCACAATCTTAGTACCTTAATGTCAACTATAGAAAGTCTTATATTGCTTAATTGATGACAGGATAGAAGTTTAATAAATATAACTTGCCTCTTTTGAGTATAAAATCATTAAACAGTCAAGGTAATTAAGACATTAACGCGTCACTAGAGTCACCTACAAAATAAAGTGTAAATATATCCCAGTTGGATTTCAAACCTGAAAAAGTCTTTTTGTTTCGAATTTACACTACTATTGTTCGACAAGTAATGACATATTTTGCAGTTTTATAACAGAAGAGGGCCGAGAACAACAGTCAAAGGTATTTTGAATATGCCTTCGTCCAAATGGCATCTTCAAACGGATTTTAAAAGTATTTTTAATTGAATAACCTTTAGATTTATAGCCTAGTCAGTTAATGGAATACTTTACGAGGTTTTTGCTTTTGTAGGACTTGTTCATATCACCGTCCAAGAGCTTTATTTTATGTGGCAAAATATCTGTAATTTGTCAGTGATCTAGTGGATGTAGCGAACATCTTAACGAAAGATTCTAAGAAGCTAGAAAGACTGAACAACACCGCCATTTCCTTTTTGTTGATAGTTACAGTTCTTTATGCTGTAAGTTTTTTAAAATAAACCTGTATGAAAGTAGAGTGAGATCATAATTTTTAATAGAAATTTCACTTTGTTATTGCCAAATGTTGTTAAAATGTTGAAAATTTTTTAATTCCCAAATTTTTTTTTAAAAATAATTTTTTTTAAGTAGCATTAAAGGATTAAAATTATGACCGAGACATGTGGAAAGAATATAGAAATGTGGAGGGTAAGAATTACAGAGAAAAGTTTTAGAGTGAATAGTCAGATTAAAAATTTATTTCAGTGTTATTAAAAATTAAGTTGTTAATTTTAAATGCATTCTTAAATTTTCTACTCACGTTGTGTGACTGACTGTAAGATGGTAACTTTAACTGTAAATAAAAAAATTAGTAAATTGTGATTAACTTTTTGCAGCTATTGCAAATTTATTCATTATGAGAAATTATTTTCTTTTTGTTTAAATTTTAAAAAATTTAATTAAATACATACTTTAATATTTGACGTTAAAAACGTCATATTTTTTTATTTTATATGTCGTTCTCTTTATTATCTACACATTTCCGTATAAAAATTTAATGTCCGTTTCACCTACGTAATGTAGTATGAGTAAAAATTCTTGTTTAGATATGAAGAGTAATAAAAGTAATAAGAGCAAAAGAGATAAGTATAAAGAGTAGAAAAAAAACGAAGAAGAAAGAAAAATAAAATAACAGAAATTTTCTTAGAATAACCTTTTTTTTTTAAATAATTTTTTTTTATTATTATTTTTTGTAGGTTTCTTAGACCAATAATGTACATAGCACAAAATTCATATGAAATATACAAGGTGTTACAAAATTATACAAATAGACGCCTAAAATCTGGGGCTTACCATAGACTATGTTTTAATTTATACTATTTAATAGTATTAAATTAGATTTTAACGAAAATATTTTTTGACGGAACAGATAGCACACAGGTTGAAAGTTTATGAACATTTTTCCATACATCTCTTATTGTAACAAATAGGTCTTTAGAATTATTTGCCTTAATTTAAGATTGAGGAATACGTGAACGCTGCTATAATAAAGAAGAAAAATATAAGATTTAATGAATAAAAATATTTCGACCAAATTAAGAAACATGACATATTTGTAAAATATTTAAATATAAAAACCAAACCTCCTCTTGTGATTTTCTCTTGTGCAAAATTTCCTCTTGTGCCATGCAAATATTCCATCTAACTTTAAAAGCAACTTAATTTTATTAGTCTCAAAGACATTCTGTTGCTATGATGTTTTCAATAATCCGCCACATATGATAAAAAACATTGAAGACCACCATAGATTTGAAGTTTTTTGAAGTGACGGATGATAGAATATGATCCCAGATACAAGTCGATTAATAAATGTTAAATAAATCACAATCGGATGAAATTTCATACGACGGCAATGAGTACATGGTGTATCCAATCAAATTAGAACCTTTAACATGAAATATAAAAATCTCTCTTCTGAATGGCCACAATTTGTCATCATTTTTAAGATTATTGTGTACCTGTGCTTGAATAAATATGTGTACAAACACACACACACACACTTATATTGTATGTATGTTTTTATAATTAGACGTTAAGGTCTCGGATTTTTTGTTTATTTTATTTTTTTCTTATGTTTTCCTTTTATATGTCTTGTATTCTTTTAATTTTGTTTACTTGTCATATAACTATAACCTAAGTAAATGTTGAACAAGAAAATGAAAAAACAAAAAAAAACAAAAAATTTTTTTTTTTTTGAGTCTTGAGAAAATCTTTTCAGTTTTTAGTAACGTTATTATCAGGCGAGTTTTCCTCTAAGAAAAACTTTTTCCTTTTTATTATTTGCAAAATTTTCTTCTTATTTTTCTTATTATTATTTGTTATTTTCCTATATTTGGACATGTACTTGACAAAGTAAATAAAATATCAAAGAAAAGTTGGTTCTTTGCAATAAAAAAAAAAATACGAGAAAAAAGAGAATTACTATGAGAAGAGAAATAAGGAAAAAAACAACAACAATAACAATAACGAAGACATTTTTTCATTGAAAGGACATTACAGGACACATCTTTTTTTTTTTTTTTTGCAAAAACTTAGTATGTGTTCGTACATAGATGTTATTTTATATGAACTTAATAATATTATAAATTTTTCTTTTGTTATTTTTCAAGATTTTCAGAAAATTTTTTTTAATATTCCTGTACACTCTGGGTCGAAAGTAATTGTACATTCTTGGAACACTCTGGTTGTTTAAGAAATGTCTGATCAAATTAAGAAATTCGCTACGCTCTATTAGTAATTTCATAATTTTAAAAATTCCCTTGTTATTGCTATTGAAAACGCATATTGTTATGGTAACTAATTTGACAAATACGATTTTTAATCGGAAAATTGCTTGGTGATTTTGGAACATGCTGTGTATTTTTTATGAAACATCTTGGATTGTTCGAAAATCAAGTGAATACACCTTGGACTGGTAATTTATAAACTTGGTTAATTAATTTTTTATAGTGTCTTATTGTTCACAATATTCAATAAATGACATTTTGACAATTTTTGACATTTAAAAAGAATATTATACATTCGAAATTGAATTGTTAATAAATTTTGGTATTAAAGAGAAAAAATGACAGGTCTTTAAAATAAAACACTGATGTTAAAAATTAATATTATAATTATTTCAGAGAGGAAAATAATTTTAAAAAAATTTGAAGTTCTCTCTGTGATATTTTTTGTTTTTCGGCATCAGATACAATTTAGCTTGAAAGAGTAATTACTGATCTAAAAACTGTTAACGTCTAATTTTTTCTTAGTTCATTCTTATTAAATTCAAGCTTATGTCTTCTTTTGCAAGTCTCTTATGTCTTTTTGCAAGTTTTTGTTTTTTGAGAACTACTTGTATTCATAATTGTGGGTAAAAAAGGGTAATTCCTTTTAATTTAAGTAAAGAGAAAAATTATGTTAAAAGATCTTCTTAAAATTAAGAAAACCAAAACAAAAAATTAATTTTTTCACCAAATTGTGTAAGCCAAATTGCCGAAATTTTGTCAAATTTTGTTTGATTTTTGAAAAATATATCATGCCATTTTTACTCACAATTCTTACGCTTGGGCAGTGAAGTGAAAATTTTAGAAAAAACCACCCGAGAATTGCATTCAAAATTAAATTTTAAAACGAAAAACTTGAAAGAAATTAAAAAAATTCAAGATTGAACTACACATTTTTTTTGTTGCCGAGTGTATTCTATGCGTACCTTTGCATTTGTATGTATAGAAAATATACAAATATCATAATATCCATGCTATATACGCATTATTACATATAGAGTGTGTGTAGTTTACAAGAAAATTAGATTTTAAAGTTTTTTATTCGGTTATGGTCTAGTTTTGCAAAAAAAAAAAAAATAAGCAAAGTAAAAATAACAAGAGGAAAACATAAAAAATTTTCCTGATGAGTATGTACACAAAACCCATACACACACCCACACATACACACACAGTCCATATTTGTATTTCATGTTACTTACATATTAGAAAAACTTATTATTTTTTTTGTTTTCTTTTTTTTTTCATCTTTCAACCGCAGAGGAAAATTAAAAACTCACAATAAAGAAAATTATTTTTAAATAAAGAAAAAAATGTAGAAGAAAATTAAAGAAAAAGTTTTTCATTTTCCAACAAATAAACAAAATAATTTTTTTCTATTTTTGTTATTTGTTTCTATATATATATATATATATATATGTATATGGTACATTCTAAGGAGAGGATTCATTTTTATTTGCTAATGTTCAAATAAAATATGGACACATCAAAAGAAAATTAATACGAAAAATAATTTGATTTTGTTCAAGTATAAATATTTGTACATATAGATTTGTTTAGAAGGACATTACAGGACATATTTTATATAACTATATATAAGAACTATATAAAACTATATATATGCATATAAAACATGTGTAAGTAGGTAGATTCTGTATATGAACAAGAAAAATGGAGAAAATTTAAGGATTTTATAAATTATTTTTTTCCTTTTCTCAATTTTATGATAACGCTGATTATGATGATGGTGATAATGATGATGAAAATGATGACGATGATAATGATAAAATCTTTGTGATTTATGATGGTTAAAATTTAAAATTCAATAAAAGTTTTTATAAAATTTTTGTTTGTTTCTTTTTTTTTTTGTTCAGAATTTCCTCCTTTTTTTCTTTCTGTGTAATTTAATGAATGAAATTATTTATTTATTAATTACTGTTATTAAATATTTATTAAAAAAGAGAAATAATAAAACATACATTGTTATTTGTTAGGTACAGGTATACACACAAAAGAGGTTATTTGTGTCAACATAATTAATATAAAAATGACAGATGTCATTATTATTTGTTTCTCTTTTAAAAGGAGAATTGTAAAAAATTAATTGGAGAGAGAGGGGGAGCAATGTTTAAAAAATGTTTTTTTAAAGAAATTATTGAGTTTTTTATTAGATAATTCTTGTTCTTTAGTAGCTCTACAGCCCGATGTGAACCGGTCCGTTACTGCTTTATTTAGATTGATAACTTGTAATATGTTTAAATCGCTTATCATATCGTCTTTTCATCTTAACTTTGGTCTGCTCCTAAATCTGTTGAGTAGAGGCCTCGCGTCATAAATTATTTTTGGAGTTCTACCAAAGTGAGCTTCAAAAGTTTATGAGACTTTATATACCCAACAATGTCTTCATTGCCAATTCATTTCATAAGTTCCTGGTTCGTTCTAATTTCGCATTCGTCATTTTCGTTTCTTTTCGTCTCAAATATTTTTCGTAGTATTCTTCGTTCAAAAGTTCTTAGACTATTCATCTCACTTTGTGGTGATGTTCAAGTTTCGGAACTATAGCTCAGAATTGGCCTTAAGATTGTTTTATATATCTGCAATTTACATTGTCGTAGTAGTAATCTTGATCCTAGTAGATGAGACATTGTATAGTATGCTCTATTGGTCATTAATATTTTATGCTTTATGTCTTTGTGAATATCATTATTTGAATTTATTTGTGCACTTAGATATATGAAATTATTCATACCTTCGAAATTGTGCTCATTAATAGTAACAATACCATGTTTAGTTAGATGCTTAAAAACAATGAGAATGTGTTGACAGTTGTTTATTTAATTTTTTAATTTTATATATGTATATATATGTATATATCATATATATATAACGTATATACATATCTATACCTAGGTATAGATATGTATATACGTTATATATATATATATATATTTATATATATATATAAGATATATATAGATACATATATAGATATATTTAGATGTATATGTAGATGTGTATCTATAGGTATATATATATCTATATATCCACGTATATATATATATATATATATATATATATATATATATATATATATATATATATATATCTGTACACCCATGGATATATAGAATATATATTAGATAAATTATATAAATGGGTATATATATCTATAAATCCACGTATATATATATATATATACGTGGGTATATAGAATATATATCAGATGAATTGCACAGTTCACAATTAACATGGAATATTACACGAAAGAATCAAAACAATTATCATTTAAACGCATAAAATGCGGCTTTTAAATTGACTAGCGAAATCGTCATCATTTGATGACGAGATAAACTAAGAAATTTTCTTAATATAAATGCAAAGTAGATGGATGACGTAGCCTACGAATTTTTTATATCCTTATCTACAATTTCTGAAATAATTTAGGTATATAAATAATATACCTTTAAGGAGTTCATAATTAAATAAAATGTTAACAATTATTCAATATTAATAGTTCAGCATTGGGTATTAAGTTATTGGGTTTCATATACTTCCCTTCCCTTAATAATTCCCTTATAATTACGTTATTAATGTTTCACATATATTACACATTGGGAAGAATTACGACACAACTCAAAAATATAACTTCGATATCTGTAATCTTATGTGGAACTTCCGGAATAATTATAGCCGAATGTAAATTACTATCGAAATTTTCTGTATTACATTTTGTTACAGAAGATTTTTGTACAATTAAAATATAATAGTAATAAAAGTGAGTTTACGACTCTGCATTTCGACTTATGCCATTGTTCTCGCAAATGTCCGATATTTAACATGTTATTAAGTATAATATATGCATGTATACCACACGAGTTACAGTTATTTAATCAAAAAATTTAGAAAATTGACTGCGTTCTAAACTTTTGAAAATTCTCTTAAATGATTTCAAATACTTGGAATTTAGTTGTTTTCTTTTTCGAAAATATTTTTACAATTTCGAACTTTTAAACATTTTTTTTTGTGAATTCTGAAATTAAGGTAAAAAACATCAAGGTAACAAAAAAAAAAATAAAAATTTTACTTTTAAACAAAAAAAAAATTTATTTGAATTTTGCAAAACTATTTTTTTTTTTAAAAAACTACATTTAAAGATGAAAAGATTTTCAACCAAAAATATTTTATTAGATTAACTACCCACATACTCTACCTCATATATTATAAAAAAAAAAAAAAATTGAAATGAGAAAGGAAAAAATTAGGTGGTTAAAATCTTTTCTCTCTCATAACTCAATCAAAGTATGTGCATATATATAAAGGACTTCGACTATAGGATGCGCTCTAAGCATTTGGTATATAGGTCTATAAATATAGAGATTCCATAATATAGAAAGAACTTTACCACGTAATTTTCAAATAATTTTCTAAATAATTTTATATAGAGAAAAAAAAAAATCAAAAAAAAAAAATTAAACTTTTTACTTTTTAATAAAATTGAAATAAGTTGAGAGAAATCTGGCTTTTCGTCTCCAAAAAATCTGAAAAAAAAAAAATTTGCAAAAAAAAAAGGTAAAAAGGAATACTTTAGATATTTTTGATATCCTTTTAACTATGAAAGAATCTCGATATGGATTTATAAAAAAAAATCCAAAAAAAAAAAAAAAAATATTAAAAAAAATCCTTAATTCTCTAGTTCTTTTAATTTTTTTTCATTTGTTTTTTTCACATTCTGTTCTCTAATGCCTGGGATCTCTAAAAGCCATGAACTACTGGCCAATGGAAATTTGCAAAAAAAAAAAATATTTTTTTTTTTGTTAAAGAAAATTGCAAAAATGGATTTTTTTTTTCTTTTCCCCAGATTTTCTTTATTTTCATTTTAAAATTTTATTCAGGTATGAAACAAGAATTTTTTTTTTTCCATTTTGGGTTTTTTTTGGAAAATTATTTTTTATGAAAAGAATCTAAAAACTTATAAGTATACAGAGGAAATGGTTTTACAGTGCACTGCTTGATTATTGGGTGGGCCTAATTATACCGAGGAAATGGGTAGTATTGCAAACGCAAATATGGCCATAAAAAAATCGAATAAATTTAAAAATAAAAAATTTGACGGGAATGATAAATTTTCTAAATACGTATTGTACACATAGAAATTTTCACCACAATTGAGGTGAAAATTTAAAAATTCACCATGTCTTAAATAAATATTCTAAAAAACTTGTTTGGAATGAGTATTTTTTAAATAATGTTGTAAATGTAACAATTTTCATCACAAATGAGGTGAAAATTTAAATATTCACCACGTCTTAAATAAAAATTCTAAAAAAACTTGTTCGGAATGAGTAGTTTTTTAAATAATGTTGCAAATGTAACAATTTTTACCACAAATGAGGTGAAAATTTAAATATTCACCATGTCTTAAATAAAAATTCTAAAAAACTTATTCGGAATGAGTAATTTTTTAAATAATCTTGGAAATGTAAAAATTTTCACCACAAATGAGGTGAAAATTTAAAAATTCACCATGTCTTAAATAAATATTCTAAAAAACTTGTTTGGAATGAGTAATTTTTTAATAATGTTGCAAATGTAACAATTTTCACCACAAATGAGGTAAAAATTTAAATGTTCACCATGTCTTAAATAAAAATATTTTCAAAAACTTTTTCAAAATTCAGATTTTTTTTTCGGATTCTAATGCTGATTTCGATTGTAATTGCAGCAACAGCTTGGTAATGACTGATTACACTATATGTAAAATAACAATGTTAAGTTTTGTAATACAAAAATTTTGCATAAAGTAATTTATTTACTTATACCGTTTAATAAATGCATATATAATATTGTATTTGAACAAAGGATTTCAGTTGTACCTATGATAATTTATTTTAATTGACAATTTGAGGAGCAATCGACCTTAAAAGATATTCCGAAAGTAGGATGTATAGAATGCGACCATAGACAAAATATAGAATGCGACCATAGATTGTTAATTTAAGAAATGACCAGCCTGATTGTTAATTTTACTAATCGAATTAATTTTAAATTCAATAAAGCATAACGACTGGCAAAACTTAACATTTCTCAAAAATATTTTAGGAGTTCTGTGTCATGTATTCGAAAATATTAATATTATGCAAATTTGATCTTTGTTACTAAAAATTTTCTTCAATAAATTTTTTAAATCTTATATTCCAAATTCATGTACTCTTGCAAATCAATGTAAAAATAATTGAAAATAATTTATGTATTTTATTACTTGAAACGTGCTCAGAATATTATGCTTTTGAAAATGATAGTTTGGGACTTTTTTGTTTTTTTTTTCGGGTATGAAAGTCTCCAATAAATTTGAGAATTAACTGTAATATTTTTACCCTCCTGCTTAATGCATATATACTTATGGATCAATATACGTATATAAAGAAGTTTTGACCATTTTATTTGAATTATGTATTCAACTTATATAAAAAAATAAAAATTTATGTATGTAAGACTATGTTCATTATAGCGTTTAAGGAAATTTTTATATATACGTACATATTCCTGTGTGTATAGATATAAGATTTTATAATACATATACATTTTTACCTGTAATACACAGCTGACTAAAACCTCATAAGCTGTCTTATTCCGAATATACCAAAATAGATGTCTGGAACTCTTTGTATGCATGTATGCACGTATGTGTATAAGAAATGAAAAGATTCACAGGTTTTTCTTAACAGAAGGAATTTCTTTCACTTGGATGACCTGCAAAAACCAAATAAAAATAAAAGTAAAAAAAAACACTGAAATCCTTGGAAAACTATTGAAAGAGCTTTCGAAGTCCGCAAAAATTTTGTGTTTTTTTTTTTTTTTTTTTTTGTTATTTTTAACAGGAAAAAAAAAGAAAAAAAAAATGGAGGATTTTTTTTTGGTTTCTTCTCATTTTTTTTTTCATTTTTTTACCTAAAATTTTCTTTTTATGAAAAAATAGAAATTCTTTTTTTTGTATAAGTTCAATTTTTCCGACTTATAATGAGAAAATGATGATGCTGTTGTTACCATTATTAAATAGCAGCAAATAAATATGAAAATAAATTGTATAAATGTATGTGTATATTAGAAGACATAAGTACATGTACAGTGAATTGTGAGAATAGCTAATATAGAATTTTAAATATAGTATACTAATAATAAATACAGGATGATTTAGAATTTTACAAAACTATTTTGTATTTACAGGCTCTAAATATGTTTTACATAGAGATATGTGGTTTGAAAAATAGGTCAACAATAATGGAGCAAAAGGAATTAGGCTTTCTTAAAAAAAGCGGCTAATCTCAACAAGGGCATGTAAACTTTCTAGTTGATATATTATATTCACGTCCCATTTAGTATAGCAATGGTCATACTTTCGAACTTTCGAGAAGAAGAGAGTCGCGAATCATGAATTCATTTTCTAGGGTTTATGGGTCTAACTAAATTCAAATAATGCCGATTTATTTCTAGTCAAGGCAAGACTATCCGCTAATAAAATATGTGGAATTCTCTACTGCTCTTTCATTTTCCTTTATCTCTTCCTCTTACTATATTTCCTTCTTGTGGTCTTCCCATCTTCCTCCCTCCTAATATTCCTCCTTTTTCTGCTTGTTTTCTTTTCTTCCTACTCCATCCTACTCGTTCTATAGACAGAGTAAATATGTCGTACCCAATTCCGAGTTTGTCCATAGACTTCGGAACTTCCGAAAAGAAAAGAGTCCGGAATCATGAATTCATTCTCTGGGTTTATGGGTATAATTAAATTCTAATATCGTCGATTTATTTCTAGTTAAGGCAAAACATTTTGTTAATATCTTTTCCTCTGACCTATATCTCATTCTTGTGGTCTTCTCATTTTCCTCCTTCCTCATATTCCTCCTACTTCGGTTTATTCTCTTTCTTTTACCGCCTTCCTCACTCTCCTGCTTCTATGAAGAGAGTCAATATGTCACACTCAATACCGAGTTTGGCCATATGCGCTGCATGTTGAACAGCTGCCGGCCTGTAAGAACACCTTGGATGCCCGATTTATATTGATCAAAATATCTGCGTTTGCCGAATTAATGCTCTAAGTATATGAACATTTTCGCGTCTTTAGAATGTCAAATTGCAATTCCCGGAAACATCTTGTACAAAATTCAGAAATTCTTCTTTTCTAACAGCTAATGCCATTTTTGTATTAAAAAGTTTTTTTTTTTTTTGAATAAGTTTTTTTTTACAGTTTTGTTTTTTTTTATTGTGTCCTTGTTACTGTATAGAATATGAAATATCCTCCATTTTCTTTTATTTGTATTTTTTTTTTCTGCTATTCTTTATTTTTGTTTTTGCCTCCAAATATGTTATGAAAAAATCTCGAAAACTTCATAAAAACTACAAAGAATGCAAAAAAAAAAACATAAAGTCATAGCTATTCGAATATACAAGAATGTGTACATACACAGGTATACATACAAAAAAAAAATATAACAGATAGCTTATAATGTATTAAAATACCGTTAGTTTTCAATATAAGTTTTTTTTTTCTTTGGTGGTTTTATAAAAGGTATTTTTCTTTCAAGCATTTTTTGTTTTCGTTTTTGCCTTTCTTTTCATTTTATTTTTTTTTTTTTTTTTTTTTTTTGCTTATGGTCAGAAATAATTTTCTTTTTTATAAAAAATATTTTTTTTCTTCTCTGACTTTCTTTCAACTATTTTTCCTATTGATTTTCCACCTGAATGTGCTTTGGTTTCATGATGAAAATTTTCACAGGGAAATAAAGGCAAAAAATTAAATGAAAAAAAAAATGACGAGAAAAATTTCATTATAAATTGTGATCATATTATAACGGGAATGAGTTTAATTTTGATTTGGAATGAATCGGGTGTTAGGGAGCGAGCGATTTCAGGGTAATTCTGTTATTATTGTCTTCAATTGTATGTGCTACGATTTTTTTCATTAAATTAGTATGTTTATGCGAGTATAAAGATAATAATAAATAAACAATAATAAGTTTATGTGGTAAAGTGCACATATTATATTTATGTGTGTATGGCCGTGTGTGTGCTCGTGTATAATAATATAATTTATGTTATCTATAATATTTTTTATATAAAAGTCTACAACAATTCTTAGAAGGAAAAAAATGAAAAAAACAAACCAATTATAATATTTCTATAAAATGAGATTTGTAAGAAATATATTTTGTGACATTATATGTTAGTGGGGATGGGATGGGTTAAAATAAAAATAAATTTATATTAAAATATTGTATATAAAAAAAATGTATATGCTTTATTGTACATTCTTTATTGCGTTTGACATGAAATCACCCTCGAGTGCAATTGAAAAAATAAACTCAAAACAAAAAAAAATATATGCTAAGAAATAACGGTAAGCAGTATACATGCATATCGTATATACAAAAATTTTTTTATATAATATTATGTGCATGCTATAAGAATTATACAGTATAACAGTATATTCTATTATACAGTATAAGAAACGTTGCGCCTGTTTATGTTTTATATTTAAAATATGAATTAAAGTTATATTCTATCCACTGCGTGAATTCAGTTCTGAAATGATATTTTAAATTTAAAATTCGAAATGTGAGATTTTTAAGTTAATTGTAAGATGTTTGGGGCTAGTAAGTGATGGTAAAATATTCTCTGATATTCAAAATATTACAGAAACATTCAATACGGAAAAATTACAGAAAAATTCTGAAACTGCAAACAAAAAGAAATGGAAAATTTTCACATTAAAAAAACAGTAGACATACCAAAATGAACATCATAATATCACTTATAGCAGCAGGCATATCATATGGGCCGACGAAATTAATTAAAACACAAGTAGCCCCCATATTAAAAAAAAATGCTCCGTGGTGGTTTCTTCATTTATATAAATATTGCTTAATATATGACATTCCAAATCATATTGCAGATAAATAACATTTTAATAATTGACGCCCCATGTTGGGTTTTGTATAACTTGTATTGTTAATTTTTATTGAGTATTTTCTTTTAAATAATACCGACGGCATTCGTACTGATTTTCAACTAATATTAAATATTAATTGTATTATCGAACATATTGTTTTCTATACAATATTGGAAATATTTTACAATCATCCAACCAGCGTTCGAAAGCAAAACTTTTCGGCTGAATTGCCCGGTACTGTGACTAGTGTACAATGTTGCATCAACCAAAATATGATGTCAAATATTATGTTACTTTGAAATCTCTGACTTCATTTTCTTCTCAATTACTTATATTTCTATTTATATATACTCGTAAGTTTTGTTTATATAAAAATAATTTTACGATGTAACGGTAATTTATATTAAATCGTACATTTATACAAATGTACACATAATATATTATAGAATGTTATAAATGAGAAAGAAAAAAAAAATAAGTAAATAAAATATTTTTTTCATTTTATCTATATAATTTTTCTGTTATAAAGAAAATAAAATAATTGTTTTGCGGTTTCTTTATCCGGAAAATTACGTTCTCTCTATATCTTATTTTTTTCCATGTCCTTTCTTTTTTTTCCAATTATTATTAATTTTTTTTTCTGTTTTATTTTTTTCTTATTATTTTGGCATTTTTTGTTTTCATTATTTGGATTTCTATAAATGGGACACGACTCCACCCATAATTTATAAATTTTTTTTTTTATATTTTTCAATCGCCTTTTTCTATATTTTCGTTTAGATACTGTTATTACTTACATATTTTGATATTTTATTTTTTTTATTATTTTCTTATAAATTATGGAAAATCATAATTGGTTTAGATTGCGTAAAGTGCGCACCCTCATAACTTGCTCTGTTGTATAACAATTCACCGTCTACATTGACGACGATTAATATACAAAGAAATACAAAAACAACAATACATAATGTTCTTATACATGAAACGTTATAACGGTACAAGTATGTGCAGAGAAAGAAACGGTACTTTATGGTTTATGTTTATGAATTATTATTTTTTTTTATGTAATAATTTTTATATCATTATTATTGTGTTGTTGTTATTATTGAAAAGGGTGGTGTTGTGGCATTATTATACAATAGGAAGTAGATTTGTGTGTTCTCATTTGGTCTATAGAGTAGCTATGCGGCGTGTGTTTTTTTATATGCATGAAGAAAAGGAAAAAATAAAGGGGAAAATTATGTTTTTCGTTATTTTTATAGGTTATAATATTTTTTTTTACGTCAGACTCTGCATGCAATATAGGCTATATATAAAATCATATATCATTATATGATAAGTACATATAGAGAAGGAAGAAGAATAGATAGAGATAGCATACATGTTAAAAATATTATTTTCATATTTTCTTTGTTGAATTATGATTTGTTATACAATTTCGAAAAAGAGTAAAGAAAATATACCGTATTCAAAAAATATGAAAAGATGATTATGATTCGTTGACTTGTAAAATAAAAAATGGCCGAAATTATGGGGATTAAGATTTTTTTAATAAATAATATTAAGATATAAGGGCAAGTATTAAAGATTGTGCTGTTATACTCATATGGGTAACTATTATACTGAGAATCTTTTGTAAGCATCATGCTAAATTTATTTTGGTATAAATGAAAATCAGCTTGCGTGCCATTAGCTGCTCCGAGTTGTAAATGTAATATTATTTTGCTAACCTATAAATTTATATGGAACTTGACGTATATGTATACCATCCGTACATATAAAGCCAACTACAGGATATAAAAATAGTTATATAGAATGTTGTTGTTGGAGATGTAATAACACGTGAAATGTTATGAATTAAAAATAGAACGCAAATAGTTTTTCAAGAAATCGATAATGTAATTAAAAAAGCCATTAATTGAGATAACTGTTCGAAACCGCTGACGTAATAATACTCTCTTGCTCTATATCGGGTATTTTATTGATTGTATTGGTGAGAAGTGAAGAAGTTATTTTTTAAATTTGCATTTATGTAGTATATTCATTTAGTGTTGTTAATTTTTCTTTAATTTTAACTTTTATATTTCGAATTTTATTCGATTCGATTTTTCAATATAAATATATGAATTTATCGGAGAATAAAAAATATTCTAAATTTATTTTAAAATTGCATATCTTTACAAGTTTATCAACAAGTTTTTCTATATACGTTGCTCCTTGTAACATTAACACTGTACATATAGCCGTAGCGCCAAAACAAACTACAGTATAACAATATTTCTGAATCATATGTGTATAAACGTATGTGTATATGGTTTAGCACAAAAATAAAGTTCGTCTTTTATAGAGTTTGCATATGTACTTGCTTTCTAACTAACTTTAATTTCTTCTTTTTTAATATTATAATTTTTTATTGTATTTCTATTTGTTTCCGGTGTCCGGACAACAAAATTTCCAATTAAAAAAATTGTTGCATTTTTATGATATTTTCCTTTATAAAATAATTTTGTTTTACTTGCAATATACTTTTAAATTTTAAAATTACAATTTTTTATCATAACAATTTATTTTAAAAATATGTGAAGGAGTTCTAGTAAAACGTACCTTATTTTTGTACATATATAGTGAATATGAGTGTTGCAAGCTGTCTTAGATTTGTGAAATGAGATATGAAATTCATGTATAAAAAAAAATTTTAACAGGATATGCGAACATTTTGTGTAACATTGTGAATCTTGTGTATTTGTACTAATGTTATACCTACGTATGGAGTAAATAGCATAAGGGTCTGTATAGACATTTCAATGTTTTGTGTATATACGAGTAGTATATATATGTATTTATATTGTATTAGAAAATGAGGAAAATTAAAAACAGACCTCATAAATTTATTTCCTATTTTTTCATTTTCCTTTTTTACTTTAATATTTTTTAATGCAATATAGAAAATATTAAGAGCAAAAGAATCAGTGCAGTGGAACGTAAAAAAAAATAAGGAACAAAAAAAAATTAGAAAAAATTTTATTGTTCCTCTGTCATAAAAAAAAATTAATATTCTCCTTAGTATCAATTAAAAAGAAACTATATTAGATCAAAAATTAACTGGACTTAGCCAACTCGATTGGCCGTAAACCGCAAGATAGGATTATTAAGTCTGTCAAAGCTGACGACATACTCTCTATCTCCGCTACAAAGAGGTACCTATATGAAGGGTTCTCTTTTCCTTTTGTGGTCTATTGTCCTTGATGGATGATTTGATAGTTCCTTTCATAGGCTCTGATGATAAGCTGATAATGGAGCCTTTATCGTCCGGAACAAATTTAAGAATATGATTTCTAATCTATTACAAGAAAATTTAAGGATTGTGGTAGGTTGGTGTAAAGGCTTGTATCTAAATATAAATCTCAATAAAAGCACATTGGTTGCCTTCACAAAACGTAAGAGCAGTTTGAGCAAGATTATATGGAGATTAAGTATTTAAGTGGAATATAAGTAGACTACAATACGTCCTGGCTGCTTGCTGTCGTCGTAGGGAAAAAATTCCTTTGCTCATATCTATCCTCAGTAACCTACAATCTTTAGTTTAGTACTCTATACTTTTAAAGAGCAACTTCGAGGTTAAAAAAGTACTACTACTACTGCTGCTAATCAATGTTAATTTTAAAATATGAATAAATACTTAAGGAACATAAGTCTAGGTGTTATATAATATTCTTCAAACTTGACCAAACATCAACTATAACTGTAATTTATTAAACAACTAAAATTATTATCAGGAGGCGCAAGGTAGCAAGGGTTCAGATGTCGCATCAGACGTTTCAGAATATTAACAATTTGGTCAATTATTGTAACTAAGGCTAAATACGTACATTTCAGCTTTAATCAATTAATATTTGGCATGTTTAGTGTTAATTTCAAATTTTTTAACTAATAAAATAAATAAATCAATTTTGTAGTTTGATTCGTATCCTTAGGAGAGTACAAAAAATAGACCGTTCTACAATTCACCAAATTGAAAAATGATCTAAGTTCAGTTTTAATTACAATTATAAGAGCTTTGGATTACAGAATGATAGTTAGAAAGTTAATCATAACATTCAAGGAATAATCAATATTTCTAAGCTATTCAGTTAGATAACTTAAGATTCGTACAGCATATTGAATTTAAATATTCAAAGAAATTTTAAAGAAATTGAATTGTCATTTAATGTCAATCTGATTTTCCAATATTTTTGGATTCCAGATTATTGAAAATTATTAAACCACTATACAATCTTCGTTTTTTTTTTGAGCTGTTCTCTCTCCATTTATATTTTATATACTTTTATGATAACGTATAAATTTTATTCTTGAATCTAACAAATAAAGTGTTTTTTTCTTATATTCGATTTTCATTTTTATATTTTTTACACAAACATTAATATATAAATTTTTTGTATAAATAAATGTATGAAATAAAAGAAAGAAAAACTTCGTCTTGCACACGTTCTTATAAAAAAATATAAGGGAAAAAAAAATATTAAGAAAAACAAGAGAATGGCATAAATGAGTAAAAATATTTCTTTTGTACTCATATTACGATACGAGTACACACTGTTATATTCGTAAATACCGTTATTTTTTTTCGTTTTCTTATTTAATATACAAACGTGCATGTGTAATATGAATTTTATAATATATATATACATACATATGCATGTAACAATGAGGAAATAATATTTTTGTTCAGTGATATCTTCAGTATTTTTTAAATTTCTGGATCACATTCAAGAAATTGTTTTAAAAAGTTGTTAGGAAAGCAATTGTAATTTTGACTATATTTTCCAAAGTGAGGAATGGATATTTCTGTGCACAAGCCCACTATCCAGAAGTTGTTGGATAATTCAAGATTTAACATTTAATGACGATATAAAGCTTCTCCATGGAATGGTTACTATTTGTTGCAATAAGGATGCCTTGGAAATTCTTTGTGGCGTCACAACAGGCGAGATTGTAAAATGAGGATTTACATGTACAAAAGAGTTAAGCATTTTTTTGAAGAGTTAAGCATAATGAAGATACACTGTTTTCATTTTAGGGAGGAGGATGAGACGATCCTATATGAAGCATTAGAAAACGATTTGATATAACTAAATCCGCGATAATTCATGCTGTTAAAACAACTCTTTTACTAAATCCGTGATAAATTCATGCTCTTAGACCTACTCTTTAACTAAATCCGTAATAAATCCATGCTGTAACACCTACTCTAAGTCCGTTACTTGCGATCGGAATATAAAATTGTTTTAATGAAAGAAATGTTGCTTTATAACAGGTAACAGGAAGTAAGAGGAAGTAAATTTGAGTGTAAATATCATAAAGGCTTTGTAAGTATGCCAACTAGAGTTAATAAAGTTTTCAAGAAATTTCATAAATATGATGATTTAAAATTCTGTTGTAGTAATAACATATCAGTCAAAAAACCCCTGGCTTAAAATATTTATAACAATGTTTGTGCAAAATTTATGTGGTCACGGAATAGTGTCTTCCTTTGCTGAACTCAACAATAAATTTCTTGTTGTGCTTTGATAATTTTGTTTTCAAAATTAGAAAGATTTAGGTGACAAATATTTGAAGTTGTTATGGCAATGTTTTTAAACACGACTTCTGTTGTTTCTTAAAATTTTTACTATTATGGCTGTCTTCTAACTGTGAAAATCTTATTTGTATTGAAACTTCTAGAATGCGACACTGGATAACATCAAAATTATAACGGTATTGAATGTAAATATTATAAAACATTCTGTGAGTTTTCTGGATATAGAAAAAGAAAAAATATAAAAAGAATATTTTTATGTTTGGAATGATATCGTTAAATTGCAAGCCAAGGGATTTTGTTTTTTTTTCGCCCAGTTTTATGTACAATAATGTAGATGTACGATTGTATATAGTTTCACTGTATGTTTGTGTATGAAATATTTCTTATTCATCTTTATTTCTGTTTCTGTCTTTTTTTTTTTCATAAAGCTATATGCAACATTGTTATGTTTGTATGTTATCCTTTTTCTGTCTGTTATTGTTTTCAATTTTCATTTCTTATTTTTGTATGGCGTTTGTTTCACTCTCTAACTTGATATTATTTTATGAAAAAGAGAAAAAAAAAAAATTAATTTTTTTTTCTCATTTTTTTTTTTGCAAAAAAAAAAAATTTCTTAACTTTTTTTTTCCTGTACATTTATTGTTTTTTTTTTTTATATCGTGATAAATTGTAGTTTTCTGGATTTGAAGTTTTTACGTTTTTATTTATTGTACATTATCCTTTCAGATATTACACTAAAACTCATATAGGTGAAATATACTCGTACAGAGTTATGTTGGATTTATTTTTTCCAATATTTTTTTTTCCATTATTGTTATTTTTTTTTTTATATATTATGATATTTTGTTATTCACTTATTTTTTGTATCATTTTATTTTATTGAAGTTCTGAAAAATTTCGAATATTATATTTGTATATTTATTTTATATATGAGTTTTATTTTTTTGTTTTGAAGGGATACCATCATTCCTCTCAATATTGGAAATTAAACTGATATTGGATAATGAGTAATATTTTGAAATAATGAGTGACATTTAAAAACGAGTAATATTTTTCTATTAAAATATTCCTGTATTTCTATATTAAATTAATAATTTTAGTGCCGTCCTAATTTGTCTATACCTTACAAGTTACAAAGAAATTTTGCTATTCTATTCAATTCGGTGAAGTATAGAATGAGTAAATTTTGAATTTGAGTGTTAAAATGAGTAATTTTTTTGAAAAAATTATTATAAAAGAAAAAAAATAATTAAGCTAAGATTCAAGATTATCAATACAGTTTCACATACTTTGATTTATATCTAATTTCGAACTGCAGTTAAAGAGACAAAAAAAACTAGTTGAGGATGCAGATCGTTACCCCACCCTTTCTGGTTAATTTGGACACAAATAATTGAATCGCTGAAAGGTGCCATGACATGTTTGTATGTTGTATAGCAAAGAAGCAGATACTCTTGCTGCTAAAAAGTGGAATAGAATGAAATTGGAATCAATTATTGTTGATTATCAACATGGTTCAAAAGGGCTCTATTTGAAAAGGAAAAATATATTCTCTGAAATATTGAACGGTCAGCGAATTTTGATTGTGCTCTTGTGATGTGTTAGGGAGAGACGTGTCGATTTGATAAGCTCTATGCAGATTACTTGTCTAATGGAATTATGAATACTAGGCTGATGGAATTACAATATTATGAAATTATTTCACGGTTATCTAAAATTATTTTTATTATTTACAAAGTATATGGGCTTAATTTCATTATCACAAAATATTTTGAAACAATTGGTATTTGCAAGTTAGAGAAATCAAGTTCGAAATTTGGTAATTCTGAGTACTGAAGATACGATCTTTTTCTATGTCTAAAGTACCAGTTCGGTGGCAGAGTTTCTGTTTTCCGGTCCTCAAAGGGTGTTCGAGTTTATCTATGGAGGCTGGGTTTCAAGCAAGTATTGTGAAATATGCACAGCGTTCAGATGGAGGCGCTATGCTTCGTCACGGTGTGCTGTTATCACGGATGTTTCAGTTTCACTAGAACTCTATGGTTATTTGCACATCTAGCAAAATTTTGGATCAAGATTATGGTAAGCCTAATTTTCTTATTGTTTCGATGTCTTTTTTTTTTTCAAATTTTTTTTGTTTTATTTCTTCGTATAATATAAAAATTTATTTTTGAAAAGAATAAAAATGGTGGTCGTTCATATAAAATATACGGTTATAAAAAAAAAAAATGTTGCACAATATATGATTTTAACATTAAACCTTCGTATATACACACACTTTCATATACACACGTATATAAAATAATAATATTATAAATGTTATCATACTCCCATATTGCTTGCATGTGTATTTATAAATAAGCAACAAAAAAAAAAAATCTATATTTTTCTAAATTATTTTTTTTTTCTTCATTTTGTTTTTCTTTTTTATATTCCATAAGGATATATTAAGGATATATTATTTTCGATCGATATGACGGTGTATAATATTTTGGAGCAATAAAACAAAACAAAAAAATATGTTGGTGAGAGGAAGCCGTGAAGGGGTGGGAATAGGCGGAGGAGGGGGGGGGAGAAGGTAGAAAAATGAAAAAGAATTATTGTATATTTTATAAGGATCCCATTTTTACAGTTATATTATTATTTTTTTTGTTGTTCTTTTTAGTCTTGTATTATGTTATTCTTATTTATATTTCCAATGATATTTCAAAATAAGGATAGATATACAATTTATATATATATATATATATATGTGGGTATTAAAAACTCAATTTCATATATGTGTGTATGTTTAAATATAAAATATGTGTATGTAATAACAATTTATTTATTTTTTATTATTATTAATATTGTTGTTGTTGTTATTGTTGTTTTTCTTATTATATTTCTATGCCATTATTGTTGATTTTTTTGTTAGATCTTGATATATAACAAGTATGCAAGTATAAGTTATTGTGCCGCACGATTTTGTTAAATTGTTTCAGCAATCGTTTTTCATTTATTTATTATTATTTTTCTTACTTATATATTTTCTTCTTATATATATATATATATATATATATATATATAATATTATTATTTTTGTTATTGCATTTATTATTATTATTATTATTTTTATTTTGTTTTCTGTTTTTAACAATTGAATTGAGGGTTAATCATCATGAAAAAAAAAATAACAATTTTGAAAAAGTGGTAGATTCTATAAGCTTTATATGTACATACTTATATATGGATTTAAACTTGGATTATGTCATATACAGTTGAAAACCTTCATAGCTTTTAATATTCTAAAATATTTTGATTATTTTATTGTTATTAACTTTTAAAACTGTATAATATTATTGAAACGCCAATTTTTTAAAAATATTTTCAAAATAAGTCACCCCTTGAATGTTTAATTATTTAGAACATAAAAAGTGAGCCCAAATAGACGAAGAGCACATGGAATTAATTCTCTAGACCTTATCTTTTATCTCTAGACAAAGGTTTTTCTTTTTCTTCCAATTGCTATATAAAATTCAATTTTCTTAATTATTTTACAAATTGCATTCTAAATTTTAAAGCAATATTACTTTTGTGAAGATTCTAAAAGATTTGCTTATGTTACTCTATTTAAAATCTTATAAATTGCCAATTTATTCGAAAATATGTGCTCTAATAGGATCCACGTGTTGCTTCATTATTACTATACCATATTTCTTTTAAATTTGTAATATTTCCTACTGAACATTTAATTTTTAGTTTTTACAAGCTGTATAAGCTTTACTAGATTTTTATAAATAATAAAATAGTGGATATCCTCCGAAATCATTCTACGGGGCACAATAACTATGTTCGAACTAAATTTCAATTCGTATTGGATAATGGTATTGAAGAACAAATAAATTTAGATTTTATATAGGAAACAAGTTTTCCAAGAACTAATTGTAACTATATGTAAATTCATTATTTATGGTAGATCAATGTGTGACACTAATTTTAAGTGTAATTTTTATGGCAAAGCAAATGATTTGCTTTCTTCTTGACAAAAATTTCACTTTCTTAATTTATTAATTGTTCTAAGATAACTATCGGTAAACTTTTATGGGTTATGAGCGAATATGTACTATGCGAATATGAATATGGCGGACTCGAGTTTCTTTTGGCCGCCCAGATCATTCGATTTAACGTCGTTGGATTTTTTTCTATGGGGTTTTTTGAAGTCTAAGGTTTATGTCAACAAGCCAATATTTTGAAGGCGAAATTCAGCCACATTTATGCAAAACAATCATACAAAATTTCAACAAAAGAGTGTGTGTATGTCAGCAAAGGCATGGAGGCCATTTATCTGATATGCTATTCCATACATCACCCTTTTTTGTATACTATGTATACTACATATACAATTCTGGGACACCCTTTTTGATTGAGTTCTTAAAAATATTTTGAAAAATTTTAATAGTCTCAATCGAATACATTTCTTTATTGCAAGCCGAATGATGGGCAAGCATTTTGAAGGTGAATGAGCCAAATGCTGGCAAATGCTGGAACTTTACCGACGGCTGTTCTAAGGTAATAGAATGGCCATAATTCACCATAGAAGGTCACAAAAGCAAATACGGTAAGCATTATTTTTATGAAATATTTGGAATTACATAATTACTCATTGATTTGTACATTGTAACCTAAAATTTCGACTTGTACCATAATACAAAGTATCTAAATAGTTGTAATTTAATTCTAGTTAAGTTTTTGGTCCTATACTTAAATTTGACTTAAGTCGAAAATTAAAATTATTTTATTCTAATATGGCGTTATCTTATAAAGATTTTACTGTAATTTTATACATATTTACGGTATACGAGAAGTATACTTACATAATATACAATAAAAGTACAATAAAGAAAAAAAAAATAAAATTAGAAAATTATTTCAGAATTGAGTGTATTTAGTATGAGAATATAAAAAACAAAATTTCGAAATGAAATAAATTACGTGCATGTTCATCATAATAATAATGTACAATGTACACATATGTGTACACATACATACATACATATATGAAAATGTAATCAAAAATTAAACAATATAGAAGGAAATAAAGTTAAGTTTGAAAAAGAAATGAAAGCGTAAAAAAAATACAAGAAATGAAAAACAACGATAAATAAAATTGAAACAAAGGATTTATACAAAAAAAAAAGAAAAATGATTAAATTTAGTATTTTTTTTTTTTTTTTTTGTTAATTTCTTAAGGAATATTGTTAAAAAGTTGCAAGCAATTGATTGAATACTTAATAAGAATGATAAATAATTTTTCCATATTCGAATAAATTTTTTTTATGCGCGTTCCTCTACATACGATCGAAATTAAATAAATGGCATACCTACCGCATGGGACACAAGTAATAACGTGACATGTGAATAAGTATGCACGAGAAAAAGGTAGCCATTTTCAACAAAATTATACTGTAAATGACCAAATTTTATTTAAAGACGATTAGGGACCTAGGATTTTGGGTAACAAGTTATCATTTATAAACCATTATGACTACATTATTATTATAAGCCAAACAGGCTCCATATTTATTAAACGAAGGGTCGAAGAAGTTTACTTCTACTTGTGCCTTCTTCATCCCAATCTCGATTATACTTTGCAGGTATGGTCATCCCTAGTAGGCGGTATACATATTAACCGGATTAAGTTTATGTACAATAAATATTTTTGATTTAGTAAAGGACGTGATGTTCCGGATATTTTATTCATTTTTCAGCTTATGAAATATGACTTAATCTCTCCTCTCATTTTAAATAAATTTGTTACTCATTCTAATTTTTGATCTGACCTACACCCGTTCCTTTTATGGTTCCTTCTCGTAGAATCAATTGTAGGAGGTATGAACATGTTTAGTAAAATATTGAGGTTGTGTAATAAATACAAAACACAGGCTAAATTTTTCATTGACGAAAGACTGAGACTATGTATATTTTTGAAAGAACTACACATTTAAAATAATTTATATTTGAAACAGTCAACTCCGTTCTATATAATTTAACGATACGGTATTTTTATATACAGCTTTGAAGCGGCATACAAACTGGTTTTGAAAGAGATAGCTGTAAGTTGATAACTCGAATAGTTCAAAAAGATAGCTGAATTATCACAGCAGAATAAACAGACAAACCATATGGATAATAGAAGATTTTACAAAATTTCTGTTTTAAATCATCACAACGTCACTAGTACTGGCTTGATCATCCAGATTATTTATCGAACTCAATTCTAAAAGCTGAAAAAAGAGTATAAATTAAAAAAAAGATATATTAAAGAATATAAATTAATAAAGGATGATATAAAATACTAGTAAGAATGCAGAAATTCTCGATAGAAGTTATTTGAAGTCAAAAACATACCACATTTCGGTACACCGAAAGATAACATAAACTATTTACAAATTTATTATTATCCTCTTCCAATAATCGCAGTTTCATGTACCAGAGAGGGGTGATCTTTGATACTATTGTAATATTTCGGAGCCAGATGATTATAAATATTTTTGTAATGAGTTAGTCTACTGAATGCGGGATATGTACTATATTTTAATTATTTGTTTTTTAATTCGGAAGCGCTACTGGCTACATAACCTTGTTTCTGAAAAATATTCTTCTCAATTATAAATTCTTGAAGAGAATTAAAAATACACATGGTTAGAGCATTATACGATTAGTATTATTTTTTTTTTTAAAAGTTTTTATGATTTAATTTTGCACCATCAAAATAGTTTCAATTTAATTCGTCTGTGGAGGAAAATGAAGACAGATTGGAATGGTTAATTTTTTATTGTTTCATTTTTATTATTAAATAATATAAGAAGTGTAATGTATATGTATCGGCGAGTATATCTGTAATACATATAATAGAAACATGCACAAGCAAATTATATCAATAATAATAATAATAACCTTTCTGTACATCCCCCTACTCTTCCTCCCCCTTCTTCTTCGCATTCTCCTCCTTTTTATCTTTAATCATATTTTTAGATAAAGTTTTCTTTCTTGTTCAGCCATTCTTATTTTTTTATGTAATTTTTATTTTTTTTATTATTATTATAGAATTTGATATAAAAAGTTATGTAATAACGACATATTTGTCTTGTTGTATATTTGTAACTGACAGATTGTCAAAGAAAATTGTTGCCATCAAAATTGATTGGAAGATTTTGTGTAAGTTGAAAGTTTTTTTTCATTATTATTATTATTATTTTTTGTTGTAACTTTGATTTGATCTGTTTTGTACAAGAACAATTTAGGAGAAAAAAAAAATCCTTCTAATATAGAAGATATGAGGATGAGCTTAGCATTATCAGATTTTTCTTATTATTATTTTTTGTAAGTATTTTATTTTTTTTCTTAATACATATGAGAAATAAGTATAAGCTATTTAAGGTCCTTAAAAACAAGAAACGTTTAAAGAACAACTTTTTTTTTTTATTATTCTTATTGTTTTTGTTATTGTTATTCTTGTTATCATTGTGTTACTCTTATCGTTATTTTTTATATTATTTTTTTTTTGTTGTTTTATTATGAAAAGTAAATCTCAGCGATACCAAAATTTTTGCAGAATGAAGAAAAAAAAAATATAAAAAAGAACAATAATAATGAAGAATAATAATAAAAATAACACGGTAATAAAATAAGAAACCAATTTTAGCTCTTTATTCTCATTTTTATAATTTTGTTGTTCTTGTTATTGTTTTGTTTTTTTGCTAAAGCTACTTAAACAAACTAGAAGAGAGTGGAAACGTTACAATGTTATTATTATTTTTGTTTCATTTTGAAAATCATCTAAGAGTAAAAATTCATTAGATTTTGAGTTGGGATTTGTCAAAGTTTATAGGCGCAAAAAAATTTACTGCATATGTGTGTGTATATATAGAAAATATTTTGTATTAAAAATAATAAGTTAGGGTAATAATGGTAACGTAAAAGAAAATGTCCTTCCAATTTTATATTTTGGAAGGTGGCAGATTATTTACCAATATAGTGCGTTCTTACTAAAGCTTTTTTATGTATAATACCTCTACATTAGCCCTATACCTAGGCTCTTGCGAAAATGGAGCACTGTAACCACGTCAAGGCGTGAGATTTCCGCCGAGGTCTCAAAGCTTTTGTCGAAATATCTCAACTGCAGGCGGGCGACCATCTCTCGTATTTGGTTAATGAAATGTGTGCAATCCTTATCAATGAACTTTATTTAGTATTTAAATCTTGACTCAGAAAAAAATAATATTTTAGAATTTAGTGTAGAATAATGCAATAATAATAATAATAACATTAACATTGTTACATAAATCTTATTAAAATTTCCATTGTTACATAATTAATATAGGTAGAAACATGAAGGCTGCTACAACTCAGTGTAAGATTTATTTGATTCAAGCTTTCTTCGATAATGAGTAAGATAAAGACACGCCTCCGAAATAATCCTGAAATTAGAATTAAAGTTAAAATGATAATTTACTTTTCGTCCTTTTAATAAGAGCTATCAATACTCAATTGTAAGTAAAACAGATTAGATCTTCAGCTTCAAATGTAAATACCTAAGATTTATCGCTTTGGTCATTAATTAATTGGACTGACAAAAAAAGAATATTAAAAAGTGTATTTTTTTTAATTTGTTCATCTATAAGCAATTGAAATAATGTGAAAATAAAATGTAGAAAATTAGGAAAATAAAAAAAAAAAAATATCAAATTCCATCAAATTGATTATCAGAAACAATGAGAAATGAATACAAAACAAAATAATTGTATTCCATATTATTAATATTTTTCATCTCTTTCTATTCCATTGATTATTATTGTATATATGCTGATTTATATATTTTGTTTCTTTTACGATATTGAACGTTTTATAAAAGATTTATGTCCAAAATTAAATTGGAAATTTAAAATTATTTTCGCCTTTATAAATTTTCCAAATAACGAAGATTTTTTTTATGTTTATTTTTTTTTTATTTTGTAAATTTGAGAGACAATTTTTTCTGTTTTCAAAAAATTATTAAACATTAATCAAACAGATGTGTGGTATGTATGGTTGTGTTCCTTCTGTATTATAAACTTTTCAAGATTCAGACTTTTTATCAAAAAAATATTTAATTAAAAGATAAAAAAAATTGATTACATCGAATAATCCTTGAGGTACACATGGAAATTATCTGTTTTTTAAAAATGGTTTAATTAAATTTGATCAAGAATTCTACTAGTCGACCCATAGGATCTTTTGTGATTTCTATCCCCCTACATTAGCGCTATTCCTAGGCCACTGACAAACCGCAGTATGGCAGCCACATCAAGCTGCAAGATCCTCCCCGGGGTCACAAAGCCCCCCCCCCCCCCCCCCCCCCCGAAGCACCTCAGCCGCAGACGAGCAACTGCCTCGCACTCACACAGCAAGTGCTTCATGGTTTCGTTCTCCTCCAGGCATAAACGGCAGACCTCATCCGCCACCCTGCTCTTCCTTTTCAGGTGGACCCTCGCGAGGCAGTGTCCAGTTATTACTTCGTTTCTCTGGAACTATTTCAAACAGGTTTGTGTTTTCTTTTAATACATTAATTATTTTCTATATCAAGGACTGTTCCGCTTGATGTATCAATTTTCTTTTTTATTCCGGTAAAACTTTTGTGTCCGATTTTCACCCGTATCTTTGAACTCTTTTTCTATTGTTCTTTACCAATTAGTGTCCTCCACAAAGTGTGCTCAAACCATCTCCTTTATTCTTATCTGTAAAACCGCTCCTTTATTCTTATATGTAAACTTACATGATCGTCGTTGGCCAGAGCCCATAGGTCAGACGTACAAATTATTCTAAGCTAGAAGATATTGTATAAAATTAATAGGCATCTATTGATGAATACCTGTGTCTTTTTTTATGTTTTTTCGGTTTGTTTGCCACGTTTCCCAGCCCGTATAAAAGGACTTAAAATTGAAAATTCTTATTTTTGTGCTTCTGGTCAGATGTTGTGATCTTCATGTTGCCCACATTTTCCCGAAAGTCGCGCTCTACCCAATCTAATTACTTGGTATGTGTAATTCGTGATCAACTAATATTGTTTTTGCCATAAGCTGAAAGTTTTGCGGAGTTGGAAAATATTGAATTAAATATGAGAATAACTATTGTATTTATGAGATTAAATATAAACGAATGACTTTGAACCCCGTGTAATAATTTAATTGAAAGATATAATGGATTAAATTTTCAAAATTTATTAATTTTAAAATCTAGGAAATCATAATTGGAATTATTGAAATAAATGACTCGTTTCAAATGTATTTACGGATTCTGCTATTAAAAATTTTTTAATAAATATTTCTTTTTTTTGGCTGTTAATTAATCACATTTATCACATACGTGTTTTACATTAAATAGAACACAGAATTTTAATTAAAATAATATTCTATATTATCTATACCGTATATTAAATTAAAAAAATTAAAATAAAAAATTTTGTTTTTTTTTTCAACAACAACTGGTTGTGGTGACATAAAAAAATGTTACAATAAATAGTAACACTCTTTTAACAAGTGAACTTAAAAAAATAATAAAAAAATAAGCATTAAAAAAAAATCAAAAGCAATAAAACCTCAAAAAAATAGTTCAGTTCCATTTTAGCTCATGATGTGACGATGTGTTAATTTTATTTTTGTTTTTTCCTATAGATATGCAACAATTTTTTTTTTCTTTATTTTTTTCTATATATTTTTAAATTTAATTGAAAATAAGGTTAAAAAAAAAAACAAATTGTTTTTTCTTTTTTATTCTATAAAAATTCCATTAAGTTACTGCACTAATGCAATCACTTTATAAAAATTCCCAAAAAAAAAAAAGCAAAAATAAGCCTATATTTATGCAAAATGATTTTTAAGTGACTCTATGTACTATTTTTTCTCTAATGGAATAACGGTTAATGGCTATAGAAATAAAACAAAAAAATCAAAATCAATAATATTCCAAAAACAAAAAGAAGAGAAAAAAAAAAGAAGAGAAAATGAGAAAAATAAAAATTGTGAGCAAAAAGCTTGGCTTCCGCTTTTTTAAAAGAGTAGGTACTCACTATTCTTCTTCAACTATAGCTGTTTTTATAGTTGCAGCATATAGAACGTTCTCGCTCATCACAATACAAAATATTCAACACACATAACCATTTAATAATAGTGTTGTAATTTCTTTTTGCCAACCATTTTTTACACATTTAAACAGATTTGCATATTAGCCCATTAGTTCCTTGAACATTTTTATTGAATATTTTTTTTTTTATTGAACATATAGAATTAATACAGGCCTGTATGTGTGCGTGTCTATATTATATTTATTAAAGAGTGACTAACTATTGATGGGAAACACTTTTTTATGCAAAATATAGAAAAAAAAAACAAAAAAATTAATCAGTTAGTTAAAAAACGCATAATATTTCACGATATTGATAGCGAAAAAAAAAATAAAAAAAAAAAACAAAAAAAATTTTTAAATTCAATTTTTAGTAGATTTTTTTAGATTAAATTCTAAAAACTTAAAGTGTGAGAATAACGTAAAACGTATCTAAAATATATATAGGACAATATTGGAAAACAAAGAGTTTATATAGGAGGTGGGGTCGATGATATTTAAAAAAAAAACCATAAAAAAAATGAATTTTTTTTTTATGGTTATTGAAAAATTATTGAATAAAAGTGGTTTTTGAAAAACACTTTTTTTTTTATTTAGTGTGTTTTTTTTTGCGGTCTGTTGGCGATTTCATCAAATTTTCACTAAAAATTTTTGTGTGAAAATTAAATTTATTAATTTTTTTACAATTTTTTTTTTTAATGGTTCTATTTTAAACACAGTCATTTAATTTTTTATTACTATTATAGCGAAAAAATTAATATTGGGACACGAATTGGAGAATGGAATGTGAGAATTCTTAGGGAACCCTTTAGGGTCCCCTAAGTTGACTCATGTAGAAAAAAAAAAATGATGAAATATGGTATTAAGATTTTGAGCATAGGTGAAATTAGGGGGTCAGGCAAAGGAGAAATATTAATACTATTCGGAAATATGCTTATATATTTGGAAGAGAATACTGATAATGCAGGAGTATGAGGCACAATTCATAGCAATTGGCGTGAGAGCTCTATATTCCATAAAATAAGAACAATCAGGGTAAGCAAATAAAAATAAGAAATATCACACTCGTCTAGTTTTATACTGCCAAAGAGACCGGAACCAAAGATACCAAAGACGAATTAAATTCCCAACCGCTAACAAGGTTGTGCAGAATTTATGTATTCTGAAATGAAATATGCACTGTAATGGGTGACTTTAACGAAAAAATCATAGATAATAAATTTACTATAACAGGTGTATATAGACATAGGGTGTAGACATAGATAACAACGGAGAAAGACTGGCAGAAATATGTGAAGAAGGACGTGATAATCGGCGGAATTGATTTTCTGCATAAGACAATATATAAACACACATGTGTGTAACCGGAAGGCAGAACCAAAAATCAAATAGACCAAATTTGTATGAGTACGCAGTGACTACACCCTTTTCTTATTAGATACAGGTACAAAACTCGCGGCTAAAGCCTTATCTACGCTCCACAAGAAAGAAAAATACTGTAACCAACAAAATGAACAACACAAATATAAAGCATGAATTTATATCAAAAATACAGAGCAAGCGAGTAATGGAAAGGTGAATGACATACAAAACATATACAGAGAAGTGAGTAAAGTCGTATTAAGCACAGTCGCAGAAAAGACGACCTGGCTATCGGATGAGACGTTGGAAAAAATAGAGGTCCGACGTATGATCCACATCAAGTATTATGGCGCTGACGTAAGACCTGAAGATGACCTCTAAAATCCGAAACTGACGTAAGACTAATCTTTTTATGTGCCACGAAAAACTAATTTGACAAGTAAGTTCTGTAATTTTGTTGTTAAAAAATAAAAAGTACTTCAGTCAAATTTTCCACTTATCTGCTGCCATTGAATTGAAATTAATGAAATATTTTGATATTAAAGAAATTTTCTTCCATTCTCTCATAAATCTCTAACGCATTCAATTCGAAATCCCCCTTTTTTTTTAAAATATTTTTGCAAATGAATTAAAAGTTTTACTATATATATAAAAAGTAAGTTTTAATGTTAACAATTTTCCAATTAAATAAATCGAAATTTGAACATATGATGATGATAGTGATGATGTTGATGTTTCAATTATATCCGCCCTCTTGATCATATAACATAGATTTCATTTTCTTGAAATTTTTTCCTCCATTATAATGTTTTTGAATGTATCGCTTAGGTCTAGAGGTTTATTTCTTTATGTACATATACATATTATATATTTTTGACTAGTATATTCTCTCCTGTACTTTAAATTTATGACAATGTTCACGCGCTCTTGAATGATACTTAAGAATTTTATAATAATATAAAAAGTCTTTGATAATGTTATATGTAACAACAATTATTATAATATTACAATGAATAACCATAATGTTAAATACAAAATTATATTAGAAAATATGCGAATACAAACATATACATATATTTATGGATGCTAGTATATAGAAGACAAGTTAAAGAGATTGTATTAAATAGATGGAATTGTATAAAATTACATTAACATTACAATATTCTTATCAAAATTTAATATCTATATTGTGATCTGAATAACATAAATGTTTTGTATCTTCTATACTTTTATAATGTTAATATTAGAGATTTTTATAGTAGAACTGATTTTAAACGAATTATCAAAAAAAAACATTTTTCGTTTTCATTTATTGTTGGCGTTGTCCCTTCAATCTTCATTCTGTTGTTAACCTATTACGATTTTCACTCTTACAATTTCTATTTCTTTATATAATTTAATTTTTATTAATATTATTTGTTCAATTTTAACCAAAAATTGCACCACATTCTCTTCAAAATCCAAAATTCATTTTGAGAATTCTTATATAGAATTTTGTATATGTGCATATTATATAGAGTGGGTAAGCTACAAAAGAGGAAAAATATTCACTTTTACGCAAACTTTTCATTCCACTCCGAGAAATCTCAAGTACATTCTGTATAACATAATTTTTTTTTGCAAAAAAAACCAGTTTGTATATGTGTATTGAAATTATTATACGTACAAATACATATATTTTAATGCTATTGTTAGTATTACACTTTTGATTATATTAATAAAAATCTTTAACACATGAATTAATACATAGTACAATAGAAATATATACGAGTTTAGTAGATAAGCACAATATATACATTGCGTTCTGTGTTCAATACCCTTAAGCTAATCTATGTTTTTTAGTTTCTATATATAAAAAGATATTGCAATATACATTATGTACTTGAAAATATTTCATGTGAATACAATTCACATACTTTATTAATAAATATTTTATTGTGATGATGAATGAACCCGATAATGACTAACAACAATCATCAATTTGATAATTTTTTGACAATTTGACATAAAAGTCCTTTAAGACATTATAATGATTTTGTCTTATAAATCATGTTAACATTAACGAAAGCAAAATTATTTAAGTGATGTATAGTGAATTGAATGTAGATAGGGAAATAATAACTTTCGAATATCTTTAAGAATTTTTCTTGCTTTAATGGTATGAGTTAATGAAATGTCGGAAAGGAGATTCGATGCGATTTTGATTTTGAGAAAAAATAAATATGCGCAACTTGCACAGCAAATTGCAATTATTTCGATTTGAATTACCGCAAATTTGTTGTAATACAATTAATGACAATTGGTTAAAAATATTTTATTAAAAAATTTATTAATTGACAATTATTTGAAATTTGACAGGTTAGTGTCAAAATGCCTTGTAAAAAGAATAATTTATTAAATATTATTTTTATGAATTTCAATAGCAACCTTTTTCTTATTTTACATAGAGTTCGCATATGCTACTTTGACACTTCAAATATACAAAATTATTAAGTGACAGACGAAAATTATTTGTGTTTGTTTTAAAAATGAGAACTTTAAGATTACAATATTTTTTTTTTTTATATGATCAGAACATGCTCTGGGACTTCTTAATCTGTCTGTCTAAGTCTGATAGGAGATTTTAAGCTCAGCATTTGAATTTGAAAAATTTCAATGGTCTGTAGAGCGACATCTATCTTTAAATTAATTTTCATGTTTCCATTGTCAAATTGAAAATTTTTTTCTGATTTCTAACATGCTGTTTACTAAAATTTGTGAAAATGCGTAAACACTTTTTTCTGACAATTAAAAAATATAATATTTATCGAATTAAAATCTTTAACACATATGAATTACAATATAAATTTGATAAAATCCAAAGTAATAAAATTATATAATAAATATTTGTGTTGAAAGGTTGTCCATTTTTAAAAATTCAAGATAATGTCGCAATTTTAATCTTAAATATTATAATTTGAAAAACATTTACATTACAGAATGACATTTAAAATATAGCTGAAAGTGTAAACTACAGTTTATACAATGTAAATTAAAAGTCCAAGTTTGTAACTAGATTTTATAAAATTGCGTAAAAACTATTTGTACATTCTAAAGTAATTAAATTTATAACATTAAACTCTCACAGTTTATTCGTATAAAATCTATAAAAAAAAATTAATGTAATTTTAATAAAATATAGAAGCACCTATCATAAAATTTTTTTGCAACAATCTCAATAGTATTAATAACATCATCATCAATTTAATAATCACTATCACCATCGTCATCATCACCATCATATGACATTAATGTCATATTAACTTTAAATGTAGAATGTTAGTTGACATTATGCAAATATAAATTTAATTTGCAAAAGAGTCATAGCACCTAATTCCACTTGTATTTCAAAAATAGATAAAAATCTTAGAAGTATGTAGAAGAAGAAAATTATGACCAAAAGATTCTCATCAGAAATGCTATTTTGTTTATTGTTTTTGTAAAATTGTGCATTTATTTAGAAGAAGGTCTGAAGTTTTCATAAACTGACATAATTTTTTTTTTCCAATGCTTGTTTTCAATTTTGTTGTTGAAATTTAAACCTTAGTTTCTGTAAAACGTTCTTATTTCATTAGAGAATTAAATAAAATTTTAATATTGGAGTATTGCATTGCATTTATGTTAAACTCATAAGAGAATTTAAGAACTGCAATCACCCGTTTAATAAAAATAAAAAGAGAATAGAACATAATTGCAAAATAGCAAAAAAACAACACATTAATGGTAACTGAGAAAGAATTTAATAAAAATTAAAACAAAATAAGGAGTAAGATTATGATTCGTAAAATAGCACATTTGAAAGTTAAAATTTTTGGAGTATAAACTGTTATTTCGGGTTGCCGTGTGAGAAAAATATATTTTTTTTGAAGATTGAAGAAAAACCTATAAAAAACAATGATGTATTTGATGTGCTCATTCAATAACCATATTCACTTTCTATATCATTAGGAATATTTATTATTTCTATATTAATTAAAATCCATGGACATCTACAAATCGAATTTTAAATAAATCTTCATCAAATCAAACAAAATGAATGAACAGCCTTGATTTGTAAACGTTGTTTAAAATTTTAGCAGCTTCCTATAACTTTAAGATTTTAGCAGTTTTTTAAATTGAATGAATGACGGGGAAACACACCAGCGGAATGCCGAATAGGCAGAGTGGAAGTAATACGCAGATTTTCTTTCAAAACTTATTTGAAAATGTGCTGAAATGAGAAAATATTGTGTAAGGAAGAGTAGAGCGAAGATATAAAAATTATAGAAAAACAAAAATTTTTACAGGCAATTCGGCCCGTGTATAAGAGACAATTTATGATGTACAATGATACAAAGAATCTTGTTTTATATCTTTCAAGCACCATAAGTTTTTTGTTTTTACCTCTTCTTACTTCTCTTATACTTCTTTTTTGTTCTACTTGATTTTAATGGTGCTTATAATATTTTTGGTTTTTTTCTTGAATTTGGTCACAAAATATATATACGACCTATATGAAAATCATAAACTTTGTGTGACAACATAGCAACGAATATGCATTTTAATAAAATTTACTAAAAGGCTTATAAATCACATAATCGTCCCATTCTCAGTTTCATTTTTTTTTAACCATTTTTTTTTTTGTCGCAAAATACATTTCATTTAGGTGGTGGTTATTCTAAAATTTTCTTTACTTAAATGTTATTTTTAAACGTTTTAATTTTTTATTTTATTCACATTTTAAAAAGATGTTGTTTATTAAAGATTTACGTTCATTTCGTTTTTGAACTTATGAATTTTGCTTTGAAGTTATTAGCGCAATGATAATGATATATAAGGTGAAAGATAGATGGCATTCTCATAAAGATGATGCAGTTTCTTTTTTATATACCTGCTATATCTATATAGGCACCCACTTGTATATTAAAAATTTATGCGAATTGATGAAACTGTAAGATAAAGTGTGGGATTAAATGCATCATAAAATTAGAAAATTGTATTATATAATTGGAGAAAAAAAAATCAGATTGTTTTAAGAAATTATAGGATATTTTTTATTAAAATGTAGATTGAATACTACTGTAAGATAACAGTCAAATTAAGTCTAAGTTACATTGCATTTTCCAGATAGATAGTTTCCTAATTTTAAATGAGAACTTTAAATTAAAGCCGGTTTATTGAATTCCCACATCGGCTTCCTCGACCTATCAACTAGCTTAGCTTAATTCTTAATTAATTAAATCAACCATATTTGAACAAATACCGAAACATAATCCGATTAACAGTGTTGGAGTTGTAAAAATCTGACCATGACATTAAATCCATACTGATAGACGGTAATCAAAGGCTTGAATTAATATTGGGCCACATAAGGAATTCTACAGTTTTGACACTCTCAGCAAGTTTTGCAAGTAAACTTCATAATATTTTTTTTGAAGGTTATCAGAATTATAAAATTTGGTGTAAATGAGTTAGGAATGAAATAACTAATATATAACGTTTTTACTACGTATGGAAATATTATGCATATATGGAAGAAAAAGTATTAACTGTACGAAAAACAAAAAAAAAAAATAATGAAGGAACATTGGACCATAATTTTAAATTTTTCGATCTTATATCAAAAATTTAAAAAGTAAATAAAAATGTTTCAGATAATTTTTTATTTGAGAAATAAAAACAAAACTGCATTTTTTCTCCTTATTTTTTTTTTCTCTTCTTTGTGTTTTTGAAAATTAGTAATTTCGTGGATCTTTCGTAAATCTGTCGCATATGTCATATTAATGTATTTTAAAGAATTTTATTTGACTTTTTATGTTCATTTCGTCTCCTGGAGAACCTTTTGAGATAAGATAAAAATATAAGTTAGTTTTAGAATAAAATAACCTTGCAGTTAAGAATGTTAGTTGTTTATAATTGTAGGACTTACATTTTGAAGTTTATATGTATATGCAAATATATTTAATATTATGCAGATAATGATTGAAGTTCGTATATGTACGTAAAATTAATTTATTTGAAATCAAGACGCGTTATTGTTTTTCAATTTTATTATAAATTGCCAAAAGTTTTAATTTGAATTTTATGCTTTAATATGAAGACTCAGTAAGAATTTGGAATAAAAATTATTAATTTTAATAATTATTGCAACCGGTACGAGGGGAAATAATATATTAAAAATTACACAATTGATTTCTTAGCTACATTGATTCCTAATGAGAGATGTTTGGTGTTTTACACAACAACTGCCGTTTGCTGAATATCAACAAATCCTGAATTTTCGAAGAGAAGGTATAGATAACTTTATTTGGACAAAATTATATAGTTTTAGCCTTTGAACTATAAACAGCTTTAGAATGTGATACTTCCCTCATATAAGTGACTAGATTGAATACATTGTGTAACATATTATATTGATTTTTGTTGATATATGTATGTACGTTTCGAAGAGAAGGTAAAGATAATGAAAATTTTGAACGGCCAACCCCTAATAATGTAGTTTATTCATTAATAATATCTCTCCACGTATCTCTCCTAGTTTGTCCGTCTAGAGTTTCCAAACGAAAACTTAACTAATCCAGACCAATATGGATGATTTTATCTGTCTGACATAGAAACCTTCTCTGACATCCTCCAGTTGCGTATTAAAAATCCCGTATTCGGGCTGCCGGTTTTAATATCCAGTATCTTCGCTCTAACCTTAGTCATAAAAGTTGATGCATTCCATATATAAAAAATTTTTAGGTTTCCTTTAATTAAAAATCCTACCAATAATTCGCTTCTAGTGTTATAGTTGCTATTTCACCATACTTTACGATGTGCATTTGCATTTCACCCGATGATGAGAGACAACCTGTTTCTATTGCTCAACCACTTTTTGTATTTCTAATGCCGGAGTGCATGTTACTTCTCCCGTAAACTACGCTAACACGACCACTATATAGAAGTGACTAACAAGTGTGAGATCCCTTTTAATGTACTTTGAAAGTAAAATAAAGTTAATATTTTTTCTTATTAGAATGCAGGTCCATGAATAGGTATAAACCCATTCTATATGTGTATCTCTAACTGACAGCCCTTTAATCTGCTCTGATACAACCTTGAAAAGTAATTTTAAATAATTGATAAAACCAGTAATGTTAGCTGCATAAAATTTAGTCGACACAATGCGTTTTTAAGTGTTCGCTCGAAATCCAGTTTTATTCCTGAAATAATGAAAAATTCAAGTAAAATTTATTGTAATGCAATATTAATTGAACTACTTACATTGCAGATTATTCTCACAAAATTCTAAACTATTGCTATTGTGATTCCTTTGCAATTTAACCTTTCCATTATACATCTAATGTGTTCCTTAAAATAATCCTCAATTATATCATATTGATAAAATGATTCCTTCTGTAATTAAATTTATCTGATTACATAATATTTTACTCTAACATTTTGATCCTTATTACTATAGTCTAAAGGGCATATTGTTTTGTTATAAACGTGTATAGTTAAACAATAATCCTTAAACACATGTAAACATGAATCACTTTTAATGATAATCTAAAAAAAATTATCATAGAAAATGAAAAAAATATAAAAATATAAAAATGAAAATTAGGAAAAAAAATATTTTTTCTTTGTTATTCTTTTGTTTTTTAAATGCTAATAAAATGCAACGACAATCAAGGACATTTAATATTTTTTTTTTATTCCAACATTTAAATGAATGTGGGTAAATGTATACACAAATATAAAATTTTTAAAGATTGTTAGTATGTAATTGTATAGTAGTGGCAGTCACATATATTGTCCTTTATACAACACTAATGTGAGTACGTTCAGAAAACAATGAGAATAAGAAAAGGAAAAAAAAAAGACAGAAAATGAATAGAATATGACGCTTGATATACGCTTGAAATGAACACTTAAAAGTGTGCCAAGGATTAAAAGTTGGTAAACATTGAACGGGTGTCGGGTATCAAAAGAATTTTTTATTTTGTTTTTTTACAGTGAAAAAAAGGGAAGAGGAAATAAATTTATTCCTTTTAAAAATAAAATAAAAATTTTCTACTTCAAAATTGTAATTTCGGAATGAAAATTATGCACATATACGACCCATATGAACATTTTGCTTCTTATAACACAAAACAACAAATAAAAAAATGTGAAGGTTCAAATGTTTATTAATTTGATACTTAAACGAATTACATATTTACATTTAATGTGTCCTTTTATATATGTATGAATAATATGTGTTAAAGATTTTCATCGTGTATACACGTACATTTGCCACTTAACGAGGTGAAAAATATTAATTGAGAATTTGTTATGATTGTTGTGAACCAATTTTTTTTTTATAGGTTATTTAAATACGGTTGAAATGAGAATATGAGCAATCATATAAGTTATTTGAAATATGTTGGCTAGAGAGGGTGGAATTTTTGAATTAGCAATTGTAGTTGAAGAAACTCTTATTCGAAATCTCGTAAATAATTGAGTTCAATTCGATTCAACGGCTTTAAAAATATTGATAAAGTACACGGTTTCAATTTGATATTACCGACACCCTTAAGCCAATATTACTGCCATATTGCTGCATTGTTATGAACAGTGATTCTGATAATGTAAATCATTAATAATTGATCAACTTGAAGCTACGAATAAATTACAATAATCAAATACAGTAATCACTTCAAATTAGTGCCACAAGAACAAAGCCGCATTTAAAATGATTCCTAGGTGAATAATGAGAAAGTACTCATTTCTTGCGATAAAGAAAAGGCGCCGCTCATATTTTGTTTCAATTATTGAAATTCAAATTTTCAATATTGAAAAAGAAAATTGAGATTTCTTGTTATGGCCATTAAAATTTTTTAATAGTAAGTTTTTCCAAAAAATTATCTTAATTTTCTTAAAAAAAAAATAAAATTGTTTAGAGAAAGAAATTTCTTCAGTGGAGTGGAAGAAGGTTTTACTTTATTCATAGTGAAATTTTACTTTTTTACGAAACTTTTATGAAATAACAATAATAAAAAGTAAAAAGTTTGAATCCACCTTTTACTCTGTTAAAGTAAGAATAATATCAATAAAAAGTGATAATAATAATGAAAAAAAAAGGTAAAGTATAAAAAGATTGAAATAAAAAAAGAAATAAATATGAAGCAAAATACAAAAAAAAAATACCAAAGGATAACAGGGTATTTTGAATACAGGAGACCCCATGATTTCGTTAAAATATGGTTAATATAAAATGTTCTTAAAGATTTATAAGTTATAAAAAATTTACATACTATGTGATACTCACGAGTCTGATAAAAGATGTTTTCTTAAAGGTACTAGGGTTCGGCGATATTTGCCTGTCTAATAGTCGGTTTAATTGACTGCAATTGCTTAAATCGTGTGGTTTGGTGAATGTGTTCCCAAAATGGTTAAGTTACATTTAAATTTAGCGTTAAATATTTCCCGGTTTCGAATCTTCACTTTAAGAGTGGTTCAACAAGTACTCTACAAGGTTTTGTTGTACTACACAAGGTTTCCTATTCCCTTCTTGTTCTTTCGTGAACTCAGTATTCTTTCGTGTTGTGGAAAATTTACTTGTTGTATGGCCGTCTTCTTAATATCCGTCGTTATCATTGTCTAACCTCCTTTTATTTGCTTCCTGTTAAGGTGTAAGTTCTGTGGTTCTGTTTTCGAGAGCCGTGTTGAGTAAACCTCGATTTCTCATTGAAGTAACAATTTCACTTCAGTATTCTCTATAATTTTTATGAGCTCATTTTTGAAGATGGTATCTGTGCTTTTATCAGAGCACGATCGCTCTTTTAACATATGCAACATATGTTGTCTCTTTTTACGACAAATTTTCAGTCATCGAATTTGGTTACCATTCACATACATCATACACGGTTGATTTGTTGCAAATATTACTTATTTTGATATTATTAAGGTTGTGTGTTCTCCTATCCTTCTCAAAAATTACTAAACAGTTCGTCGACGCTTTCTGTAACACTACCTGAAGTTTAAAAGTTAACATTAGTGACGGAATTTTCGGATTGAAAGTTTTTACTTAAATAACGTTTCAAACAAAGGGTTTCGGTACTATTTTTAATTTTTTTTTTCAATTTCTATAATATTTATTACAAAACAAAAATTTCTCTCTTTTTCTCTCGGTAAATGAGAAAAAAAAATATTATTTTTTACAATTTATTTTATTTTATTATTTTTTTTTTCGTTATTTCATACTTACGGATGTTGCCTTTTACTTTAGTATTGTTATTATTGTTACAACAACTTTTCAAAATGGTTCAGCAGAGGGCAAAAAAAAAAGACATTGTTTTCTTCTTATATTTTGTGCTTTTCGGGGTGCTTTATTTATTCCACAGATTAAGAAAAATGAAAAAAAAACAAAGAAAGAAATAGCGGCCCCTTCCAGTTAGACCCGGTTTTATTGTAGTCTACTGATATTTTGTTGTTGTTTGTTCCGATGTTTCTATTGTATTTTTTGATATGATATGAGCAAACGCCTGCGTCTTTCGATTTTTTTTTTTTTTATGATCCGACTGTTATGTATCATGTTTCATGTTTTGTTTCTGTTAGATGTTATTTTTTATGTTTTTTATTATTATTAAAAGAAAAAAAAATTAAAATTTTTTTCAATTTTTTTTTTTTTTGCAGTATAAAATAAAAAATGATAAAAATTTTTTTTCTACAAACTGGCGTATGTGGTGGGGTACAATTTTTTTTTTTTTTTATTTTATTTTATTATTACTGTTATTATATTTTTTTCTCAGTTTCTTATCTAATGGTACTTTAAAATGAGGGGTAGTGGTATTAAAAAAAACAACAACAAAAATTAAACAAAAAAAAATTTCTTAGTAGCTATTTTTTATCTTACTCTTTTTTTTTTATTTATTTTTTCTTTCAGATTTTTTATTTTGATATCACAGTTACTTTTGACATGAATATTGGTTGATTCCATATAAATTTTTTTTTTGCCTTTCTGCAATTGAAATATGCGAGTAAAACAAAGACAATAAGAGTTGCAAAAACAATAAAAAAAGAGAGAAACGCAACAATATTTTAAACTGGAAAAAATGTTTCATAAAGTTGTTGTTGTAAAGACTACACTGTACAGTTATGTATAATATGTTGCTATGTGTATGCATGTATGTAAGGAAATTTATTAAATAAATTGTTTGTTTTTTTCTTTGTTAATTAAAATTATTTTCCAGAGGAAATTAATGGTTTTTCAATTTAAGAAGTGAATGAAATATTTCATTCAAACAGTTGCCATTAAACAATAATGACCGTGACTCAGAACTGATAAAGGTAACCATGCTCTGATGCTTCGTGCCAATATTTAAAATGTACTTAGACAATACCTTGGGCAGGAGATTTTGTTCCTTTCGCTATAAACGCATATTTCAGAATTATTCTATATCTTTCTTAGTTTTATATCAATACATATTCGTATTTTAGGGAACCGCAACGCCAGAGCTCAAAATCAAAGCGGCTTCTTTTCTCTTAAAGCTGCTTTGCTGGCAGCTTCAGCAACTCATTGCCTTACCATGTGTTAAGAATAGAAGTTAGAATAAAAGAATAAAATTCTGAAGTAATTCCTTAAATCATGCATTTTGAGGTGTTCATTCTCTATACTGCACAACTCTGTATGCTTGATTCATAGCCCCTTATTAAGATTAACTTAAGTGATAGTTCTTATCTAGTGATTTTTTCTGTAAAAATAATTTAAATTGTGAATTTACGAAGTCGCTCAAGTTGCTTTTAGAATTATTTATAGTTTAATTAGAAGTTTAAAATATTACAGAAAAAGTAGCTGTTTTTGGCTGCTATCTTTGGAGTTAATAACTCAACTGGTTGAATGCTAAGCTTAAATCATGTTACAAGATGCAACAAAATATTTTTTTTTTGCAAGTAACCTGATGTTGTAATTCTTATTTTTGGTGTTTCATTTTATATTTTTGTTTTTTTATGTAATGCTTACCCGTGTACTTGTATGTTTCTATGTTGTGCTTACATACTTGATTTTTTTTTTTCGCTTAATGGGGAGGCAAAGGATTTATCGAATTCAATATGGTGGAAAATTGTTTTGTATTTTTACAATTTTTCTTTTTCACTCTCATTTTTATTTTATTATTATTGTTATTATGTTTCTTAAGTTATGGAGCAAAAACAAAAAAAATGAATGTTTGAATGAATGTAAAATTGTAAAAGGATATGAAAATTTATGTATGGAAAGTTTATATTATTATCTTTGTTGTTGACGAAAAAAATAGCAAGTGGTTTGAAAGGCGAAAAAGTACAGAAAATATGTAAAATTTTTAGGAAACAAAAAAAAAAATTCATTTAAAATTTAAGTATTTATAAACGAAAATTTTTTTTGTTTTAAATTTTATCAAAAAGGAAAAGATAAGGTTATTTCTGTTATTTTTATTTCATATTCATAAAAAAAAGTAAACGAGTTTGAGGGAGGAAAAAATTCACTTAACGTTTATAATATTCAAAAATATTGTGTAAACAGAAGGCAGAGGAACAAGGTGATATCAAAAAATTTTATCAGTACAGGGTGCTTTAAAGTAATTGACAATTTGTTTTCAACTAGTGTTTGGAAGAGAAAGTTGCATTATTTAACTCAATCTGCGTCTTGTGTGTCTTAAATTTAAAAAATTGTTATACTACATAGTTGGCGCATTGGAAAAATTTTGCGACCACGTGATCCTGATACTGACTCCATACCTATTTTAAAATAATTAATTCGTTCTTGATTTTGGATCGCCGTGTCTTTAAATGTCAATGAAATTTAAATGAAAATAAACAATTAAAAAACTTGTCTCTCTCACTGGATCTCACTTATGTATCAAAAGTGAACTCTTTACACAGGATGTTATTCACTTCAATTGATATACCCTATATTAATTTATTAAAAATGTATTTTCTAATATTTACTCACTTCAGACCCTATTGTTCTCACTGTTCTCTTTTTATTTTAAAGCTGCTAGGGTTTGAGTCCGAGATGATTCCTTTACCTTACGTATCATGTCTTTCTTCTTATATAACTATGAGTTTTTCTCTCTTATTTTCCTAATTTTCTAATATTTACTCACTTAAGACCCTATTATACTCACTATTCTTTTTTAATTTTAAAACTCATCATACGTACGACTATTACTTGAATTCAACTTGTACGAGTACTACTATAAAAGTATGTGGAAATAAATTTGGCAAAAGTTAGAATAAAAAAAAAAAAACTTTATTATTTTTATTTATTTTATAAAAAATTTTTATTTTTATTAAAAAAAAAAAAATTTTTTTTTTATATTATTTTAGGTCTTATTGTTTTTGTTTTTAGTAAAAATTCGTATAAAACTTGAATAAATTTTCATGTAAAAAAATTAAAAAAAAAAAATAAATAGAAAAAATAAATCCGCGATAAGCTGTAAAAATCTCATTTTACAAAGGACATCAATTTTATAATAAGAAGGGAACAAAAACTTAAAAAGGAATCATTTAATTTTGATTGTCAAAGAAATAGAATGTTTACGATATTATTATCGTATTTCGTATCGTATATATTGTATATATACGAGTATATATGAAATGTTGAATATGTCACTTTTGGAATTAGTGTTTTTGAGAGAATTAAGATTGTAAATGAAAAAAAAAATAAAAGTTACACAAAATACTTACTTATCTATGGTATTTATGTTTTCATAAAAATCACTTTAAATCAAATGCGTGTTATAAAATTTATAAAGTAAAATTATTGTTAAAATTAATTGGATTTTTTGTTTTTTGAAAATTTTATAATATAAAAGAGGATTTTTAAAATATAAAAATTGAATGTTTTGTTATTTGATCTGGAATTAAAAATTTTTTCTCACAATCTAACTAAATTTTTAGTAGATCTGGAAAGAAAATTCAATGTGTTATTTACGATATTGTTGGACAACGAGGGTCAAAGACCAAAATTGAGTGATACAAAAACGAGCTGTTCAAATTTCTAAATGATATTATTATAGAATTTGTATATTATTGATCAAATCCGAATTATAAAATATGTTTTGAAAGCAAAAATTTGGAACAATTAACATTAAATATGAGTCAAATTTTGTTATTGGCAGAAAAATTTTAAAAATCTCATTTAAGAATTTCTAAAATTATATTTTCAGAACGTTGGCGGTACTTGAATAATCTTATGGGTTTTCTGTTTTATATTCATTAACATCATTATAATTTTAAAACTAAAAATGAAATTAAGAGATTGCAATTTCTTAAACACATTCTTAAAAGTATAACTTAAAAGAGTTCCAATATTAACAACTTATTGCATAGCTACACAATGTACACACTTATAAATTTTACATAGAACATTTTCATATGTATTAATTAATGAAACACGATATACATATAATGTTGGTTGACTGATAAATTATAATGAAATGCGTTTTGTACATCCTTAGTCTTGCATCCTTATCAAATTTGCATACATAATAATCATAATTATTATTTTATAAATGCTTAAGCAGGAAATGATCATTAATTTTTTTTTTTTTGCATAAAATTTAGATAATTATGTATTAGCAAAAGAAAGGTTTAGACTAGACGGATTCATAAAATAAAAAAAAATTTTAACTCATAATTTAAAAGTTTAAAAGTTAAAAATTGTTTTTTTTTTTATTGTGCTCTAAGGCAAAAATTATTTTTGATTGACAACTTTTAATTTACAAATTGAATACTATATAAAAGGTGAAGAAACTGAATGAAATTTTTATGCCTATAATACGTAACGTTGCATATTCTATAGTGTTTAAAAGAACAGTGTATAATTAAAATTTAAAGGTTAAGCATAAGCAATTTAAGAATGCATCCAAATATAATGCTAATAACATGGTAAGTATGTGAAGTAAATTTTTATTCTTTTTCTTCTTCAAGATTTTCTTTTTTTGAAAATCTTTAATAATTTTAATTATGACAGTTGATTGACATTTTAAATGTGCATATATGAGTGTAGTTTTCAAAATAATTTTAATATTAAAGAATCTTCTGATTACGTTATAGTTTTCTCTCACTATAGTTATGTGTACAGTGTAGAATAAATATTAAGAAAACGTAAATCGATTGAGAGCAGTGAATTAAAAATTGTTTTATTTTTGTGTCTTCTCATATTTGAGCATATTTTAGGTATATAAAGAGTGTAACATTCACTTGAAAAGTGAGAATTATTTAAAGATTATTTAAAATTGTGGTGAGTAAACTATTGATGAACTTTTAATAGCGGTACTGTGTCGAAAACTCCAAAATAAAATTGAGATTTTTCTTGTTCGTATGTACTTACATATGCATTGTGCATGTATGTGTGTATATGCACCATTTTTTCTATAGAATTAAAAGAATAATTTAAGAAACGGAAAGTTTTATTTAATTTTTATTTTATAAGCAATTATTTATAACATAATCTATACAATAGTTACTAAAATCCACTGAACATTATTTCGAAAGCTTTTTAGCTGTAAAAATAAGAAATGAGAGGAACGGGATTTTGCTAATATTATATAAGATTTCAACCTTTTAACACATTGCCGACCGAACGAATTTCAACTGAATATATGCTATCCACCGCGCATTTTTGACATGCGACAACTAGTGAAGTTCTCAAATATAAACAACAATTACATATTTGTAAACAAAAAAATAAGCTAATCTTAAATTCTACTGAAATAACTGAAATTATTCTACAAGTAGATCTACTTCCTGGTGCGATAATGTCCACATCACTATTTTCGGTGTCGCTATCAACATCGTCTTCTGAAAATTCTGATTCAGTATTAACGTAAAATTCATCAAAAGCATCTCCAATTTCCTGGGACGTTTTATTGAGGTGTTTTATTATATTACAAAGATATATTATAAAATAGATATAGAGTTGTTCTGCTCAGTACAAAAATTGTATTCAGAATTGAAGTCGGTGATACTATAAGCTATAATCCAATATCGTTATATATAGTGATATGTAGATATACCGTTATATACAGCCAACCAAGAGAAGAGGGTATCAAAATATATAACAAAATATATATATATTTAATATAGTTAAAACTAATGCAGTACTCCATTGCATTACATTGTCAAACGGGGCGACTTTCTCCATCGGTCGTATACTGATATTTTATATAACGGGGAGATCTCTCCGATCGGTCGTACACTGACATTTTTCAAAACTGTGACACTTGGTGAATATGGTCAGATTTCGGTGAATAACAGCATGCTCAGAGAAATCTTACGCGTGATGCTGAATAGTAGGAATCTCGTATTCCCATACTTATAATTATAATCTATTTTTTTATGAATTAAAATTGTAATTTCGAATATTAAACTTTTGTTTAATACTTAAAGTGTTACCATATGTTATCGAATTCAAAATTTCAAAATACAAGACACCTGTTAATTTCTAATCTTTTAATTAAATAATAAATTGTAAGTAAGATAACTGATTACCCTATAAACACATTCTTCATAATTATGTTAATTTATTTAAAACCCTAAGTTCAACATTTTATGTACATACATATGTATACTCGCATGTATGTAATAACTCACCTGCTTAAATCTTTATACATAAATCTATTTGACATTTCTTTTCTTTCATGAATAAGAAATTTTCTTTTTTTTTATAAAGATCATTAAAAAACATAAAAATTTTATTAAAAAAATTTTTTTTTTAAATCTCTAATCTCTAAAGAATTAATTTTTTTTTTTTTTTGGTGTAGTCATACGCGCTATTTTAAACAAACGAGTCTAGTAATAAATAGTTATAAAGTTCAAAATTTTAAAAATAAATTTTCTAAATATGAAAAATTTTGTAAAACATGTTGTTAATCTCCCCAAAAAAGTGCATTCATATATAGAGTTATTCGTTCTATTCTATATGAATTCGGAAACCTTTCATATCCATATAATTTTCATGTCTGTGCCTCCCCCTTTTTAGTTTATAATTTATTAAAAATAGAAATTTATATATTTATGAAAAATTACAAATAAATAAAATCTTATTCATATTATACAATAAATTTTTGATCATATATCCGGCCTTATGTTTCCGAAAATTCCAATTCTATAGACATTAATTCAATTTATGTTATACATACTTTTTCCCACCGGAAACTTAAAATATCTTTTAAACTTTCACCTCCAAATACATAAATTAATTATATATGAATTAACAATGGCGTATAAATGAGAAAAATAAAAATTATTGTTGTTCTCTTTTTTGAAATATTTTTGAATTTATGTTGTAAATTTATTTGTATGAATTCAAAATGAAAAAAAAAAGTCCCTATTCCCCATTTACATATTAAAATCATTAATTTCCCCTTTCATAATAAATTTATTTAGAAAATTTTCTAAAATAATATTTTGATTTGTTGCTTAAAAATGAAAAACTTGTTAATTTTTTCATCAAAATTTTCTTATAATGGCAACAATACAAATTAGGGAAATGGAAGAAGAAGAATTTTTAATTTTTGTCATTATTTTGTCATTTTTATAAAATTTATTTTTCTTTAAAAATTTTAATTTATTTTAGAAAACAAAATTCCAAATAAGCCCTTCTTTTCTTTAATATTAATGCAACAATGGTTATTTGCATGTTATATAAGTATAGGTTTCATCACCCAAAAGGTCTAATAATAAATTAATCATTTTTCATATTGAAAATATGCGCATCTTCTTCAGAATACTTGTCTGGGAATAAAATACATGCAATAATTGAATCCTATATTTTACGTTATTAGTAAATTTTACATTATTTTTTTTTTTTTTTGAAATATAAATAAGTTTTTTAAAAAATTTTGGAAATATTTTTCTAAATTAAGATTAGTCGATGAATGTAGAGACGTGCTTGCGTATTATAAGCAGAAGTGTGCTATTATGATACTTGTGCGATAACAACTTACTTAAATTATCATTTTAACATGAGCTTCAACTTTAAAATTATTCAATTGAATTAGAATTAATTATTTCCAGGTACACTTAACAGCTCCCATTGAATTTGAATGAGAGATGCTTAAAAAGAGGGAAAATTTTGTTAAAGAACCTAGTTAACCTGATGGATGTTGCTATGCTCTCTGATGAAGGAAATTAGTACTTTTTTATTTATCTTTTTATTGGTACTTTAACCGAACCCTTTAACCCTTTTCAATTGCCTAAAATATTAAAATTTGGTTTATATTTATAAGATTTCCAGGGACATTCCGGTCTCTTGATAAATTTTTTCTTAATAAAATCTATTAAATATCAGTTATACAAATTCTGTACTCTGCATAAAACTATATTTAACATATTTTATTTTGGGGACTTGAAGAAGCCACACAGACCTTATTTTCTAAAGCCTCCCGAAACAAAAATTGTAAATCCCGTTGAGATCTTATCAACAATACCCCATATGGTGATATTTATTGATTTTCAGTTTTGTGCAATTGAGCTTAGAAGAGCTCAAAATTTTTTTCTCAAATCATCGAAAGACAAAGATAAGCGGATCCAACCTGTTATCAGATCTATCAATAGTGGGGGATTTTGACCCAAACTTGAACGCACCTGGATGGTTATAAACTCCTAAAACTAGTCAAACTGACTATACATTAGTTTTGCTCTATCGTCCTCTATTTAGCACTTATTAGATTTAATCGAGAAGTCTTGATCGCTTCAGTCTTTTTGTGCAAACCCTCAGCTTTATTAGTCGGGAGGCTTTGACATATATATGCTGTTCCAAATGCGTCTTATGTTTCATGGTACATTTTCTTACCTCTTCACTTACTTGGCCAGATCCCTATATGAATATAATTATTGCGCACAAAAGAGCTAAAATGTCAGGACAAAAATTGTAGAAATCGCTAAAATTTTTACAACAATATCCCGTTTGATGCTATTTTACGACTTTCAATTTTAAAATAACAGGACTTAAAAATGCCCGAAAAATTTTCTAAACCATTTGAACCAACGCGGTTTTCCTGTTAATTTTTTAAATAAATCATCTCGAAAATGTGTTGCACAACATCTCAAAGCATCATATTGATTATTAAAGTTTATGTTGTCTATAAGTTTATTCTTAGTTCGTTCACTGTGACTTTGACTAATATTGTGAATTTTCTTGTCTAGTTTTCACCTATTCGAGGGGAATAGTTTTTGAACTCTGTTATCTATATAGGAAGCGTTTTTACTAGTGTTGATTAGAATTATCTAACTTGTATTTTATTTTGAATGTATTTGAATTATTAAAATGTCAATTTTATGTGTGTGTGTTATTTTTGTGTAAGAATTGAATTTTTGTTCTTTGAAATATATTTTATAATTGTAATGTACATGCTTAACCCATCCAGGTGTTAAAGAAATTTCCGTATATATAAAATTTTTCTAAATAGGAAATGATATTTTTGTAATTTGTTTTCCACACAAAAAAAAAAAATATTTTCCCTTTTCTTGGTTTTAATATTTTATAATTACTAAATTATGCACTTATAAGCGACAATATATGAGATAATGCGACACACGTGTTAAACCCTTCATATTACAATATTTTAAAGAAATTTTTCATAATTACAATATTTGAATATTTTTCAATATTCAATGAAATCATGCGTATATTTACAACATATATATAACATTCATAAATGTATACATAGTTCTAGATATATGAGTTTAAATGTAGCCATAAGAATAATTCCAAAAAAAAATCTAAGAATAGTTTATGATTTGGGAATAAAAAGAAAATTTCAAATGAAAATGATCTGACTCGTGTGCTTATCCTATTTCTCGAAACAAAAAATATCCATAAAGGATTAAGATTCTGTTTCTTTTTTTTTTTGAATATTTTTATAAATAAATTTTTTTTTTTATAATATTATAGTGACGGCAGCCCATAATCACCTTTTAGTGTCACGGCTGTCGTAATATACTCATAAACTTGTAATATTTTATTTAAACACCCTTTCGAAAAAATTTATAAGTCATTTTTTATGTTTTACATGTTTTATGCATATATCAAAGATGAAATAGAAATAAAAAATTAGAAAAACAAAAATTTTTGTTTTATAATATGAAATTTTAAAGATTATGATGAGAAAAAGGATTAAATTTTATAGGCATAAGGTGTATGAGATTATAACAAGTTCTTCACTTTCACAAAATTACACAAAATATAAGGAATATATTGTAAAAGTGTCATTATTTAAAACACTTTGTGTCAAATCACTTTAATCATTTAAGAGCCCTTAATTTTAATAAGTTCAAAGGTTTTTATAAGTGAAAAATTGTTTTTACTATATAAAGTCTAACATTGCTATTCATAATTTTTTGAATATACACGAGTATATGATATTTGTGACTGTATATAGATATATATATATATATATATATATATATAAAGTTCAAAAGAGAATTTTATTTTAAGAATTGTATTCAAGAATTAAGAGTTAGTTGTCTAGTTTTAAGATAAAAATTGGGTTATTCGAAAAAATTAATTAAAATATATGATTAAATAAAGTTAAAAATTTAGATCTAAAATCTTCTTTCAAAAACCTGACTTTCAAGAATTTTTGAATTTGTCCATTTATTTCCATTTGTCCGAGGGTCCGTTGTAAGACCTAAAAATACCATTTTTTGACTTTTTATTTAAAAAAAAAACCACAATTATATTTTTTAAATTTTATAAATGCAAAAAAGTAGTGACTGGTTTCTTCTACCGCTACACACCATAATTTAACATTAAAAGACAAAATGGCTGCTAAAATTAACTGTTATTGAAATCTTCTTTTCCCAAATTTTTGATATTGTTTCTCTGCTAGACAGTAAGTTGTAGGATTCTGAAATTAGCAGCTATTAGATATTAGTAAATAGTTTATTTTATTATAAGAAAATTTTTTCCCAACTCCACACCTCTCAAATTATAGCCTCATGAAATTTTTAAAATTTCAATTTTTTGCATCTTATATTTTAGAAATGGCAAGCTTTTGGAAATTTCTATAAACGAAGAAAGCTATCGGTAAATGTCATTCCATCAGAAAATATAATTATTTTCCTTAACTCACGCAATTAACCTTTGAATTCAAGCTTAAATGTAAAATTTTTTTTTTACCTCATCCTAAGTGTATGCAATCATTTTAAATATTTTCGAATATGAATAAAAGTAATTTAAAATGTAATAGATTGGTTTTTTTTTAATTTTGATAAATATTTATGAAGATAAAAGTTATGAAAATGTTAAATTCAGAATTAATTTTTAGAAAATATTTAAAACCAGCTTAACACATTGATAGTTTTAATTTCTGGTGATTTTCTTCATAAATGCAAATATAATTTAGTTAATTCTAATCAAAATTCCATTGTACATTTCATTTTATTTTACTTTTTTATTTGATTATTTATTTGACTTCATTTTGCAAAGTGAAAATAGGCTTATAACAATATAACTATTAAATATATTTGCATAAATTTACGTGACAAATATTAAATGCATAAATTTAGGAGATAAATACTAAATGCATAGATTTAGGAGACTAATATTAAAATGCATAAATTTTGAATTTGTAAGCAAAATATTGAATTAGCTAAGTCTTGTATAATTTTGTTTTCTTTAAAGTCTATTGTGGGTGTAATTCTATTTCACGCTATAACCCTCAAGATTAATAAAATATTTTTGGTTGTGTCTATAAAACTCAATTGCTGTACGTCGAGGTGAGCTGTAACAAAACAATTCTACAATAATTTAAAATAAAATAAGCAATATAATATATTATTTGTATCTTACCTAAAATAACAAAATCTAATTAAAATGAGTTTAGAAAATTTTACTTGAATAGAATGTAAGAATTTGAATATTCTTATTTTAATCGCTTTTTACAAATTCTTTATAAAAATTTATTAACATTTTGTTTATCTATTGTTGTTTTTTTTTCATTTGTTCCTTGAATAATTTTTAGTTATTTAAATATTTTGATTTTAAATTATTGGGTACCTTTATTGGAATTAAATGATGAAAAAAATAGAAGAAAAAAAAATAGAATTCTATACACAATTTTCGTTTAATTAAATTAATTTCGTATTCAAATCGTATTTTTTTTTTCGCAACAAAATCAAATACCCTATAGCTATTATGTATAAACCATATACAGATACACAAACATATTGGAAAATAAATTGGGGAACCACCATATTTATTTCTATATACCTATGTATGTATGTAATGTATACAAATTTTAATTTAATTTTGGCACAAATTTTTCTATTAAAATCAAATCAAATATTCTGTCAGAATCAGAAAAAAAAAAAAAAACAAGAAAACAAAAATAAAAACAATTTAATTTTTTTTCTTCATTTGTTGTTGTTGTTATTGTTATATTTTCCATTTTCCTACAAATATTTTTTTTTTCGGAATTTTTTTTTTTAATTTTCTTGTAAAATATGTTTTACCATTAAATTTAATTATATTTTATTGACATAAAATTTACATATTTTTAATTTTTTCCATTAAAAAACGTTCTACCATTTTATAATTTGTTTTTTTTTTTGTTTTACATTTTTTGCTTGTGTATATTGGTATGAATGGTGTATAATATGTTTCATACCATTCATTTCATTCCATTTCGTCTCTAATCTTATTAATATTTTGTGTTTAAGAGCTTTGGCATGAATGACTTTTATACGCACATATTTTTTTGTGTTTTTTTTTTGTTATTTATATTATAGAATATTACTGTTTGTTTTAGTGCAAAAATTTATAATAATATACAAAAATAGTATTATAATTTTGGCGTTCCATTTAGAGAAATATCTAAAGATATACCAGTTTTCGGAGTGTTTCAAATTCTCTTGGATATGCAAAATGGTAGTTAAGTATATTTATTCCAATATTTGAACACTCCGAATCATTCGGAATCATTCCGAATCACTCCGAATTATTTGAAAGCACTCCGAATTATTCTGGAGTAAGGTAGATTTTCATACTGCTTTAAATTGTTATATTTTAATATATATTTCATTTTTAACTATGCAATATAATTGTAGAACATAAAACAGAGTTCCATTTATAAAATATTCCAAACTAGGCTTTGTATTTCAATTACACTTTAAAAAAAGTAGCTGGGAAGAATACTTAAGTAAATTTATTCTTATTCCAAAAAACTTCGAATTTTTCTGCATTACTGATAATTACTCCGAATTATACCGAAATCGCGTTGAATCATTTGGAGGAGCAGGAATCTAATATTCCTTTAAATAGAACGCAAGCAGTATTAAGAATAATACAGAATGTTAATAATCCAAAAAAAAAAAATTATAGCATAGAACAGGATACAAAAATAAAGAAAAAAAAATTAAAAATAAAAAAAAAATGGATGAAACAAATCGTTTAATGAATTATCGAAAAACAATAATGTTGCGTCTTGCTGTGAATATTTAATCAGTTTGTTATGTTCATTTATTGGTCCTTTTGAACTCCCAAGAAGAATATCGGTAGAAGAATGAATGTAAATCTACAATGATGTCTACAAAATATATTTTTGAATTCTAAATCCACCCCAAACAAAATATATTCAATAAATAAAAAATAGAAAAAAAAATGTGTTGACGATGTGGGGTAGTATTGAATTTTTTGTTTTTGTTTTCTATACTCTAAATTCGATGAAAGCAAGCAAATTTTTTAAAACAAAAATATTCTGGCTGTTTCTTAATACTTTTACTTATTACATGTTTTCACTTTACTTGACATCAATATTTTGTCCGGTGTTTTTCTTCGCTCTTTTTTTTCTATTTTCACAGTTCTATGGTATTTTTTTTTTTGAACGATTAAAGATTTGCCAATGTCCTTTCCCTGTATTCAATTTTTTTGTATTTTAATAATAAAGGATATAATAATATGTATAGTCGGTGTTTGTGTACCAAATGCGTACGGGATGATGAAGGAACCAAGAGATTTGATTTCACATTTTCGCAAAGGTAAACTTTTTTATATTGAAAATTTCTTTCTTTTTTAACAATTTGACAAGGTATATAAAAGTAAAGTAAGATCCTTTGATTAAAAATGAGAAGTGTATACAAGCCCAAATATACATAATATATATTATATATATATATATATATATATATGTATATATACAAATATTATAAATAAATATTACATGTTATTGCCATGCTATAGTCAAAAAATATTCGATATAGTACAGTAGGATTGCCACTCATGGAAAAATCAATGGACGAAATATTCAAAAATTAAAGGGCGAAACTTAACCAAATTGCGTCAATTTTGATAAATCTGTAAATTTTGCAAATAAAACATTATTATTCGTACTCTAATTTAAATTTTAAATTAAATTTTAATTGCTTTATTTTAAATTTTACATTATTGATAGTTCTAAAGTTAGTTCCTTCCTCCTTCTTCTTCTTAAGGTAGTTCCTTCTTAAAATTAGTCGTTCATTTTTCCAGTCCCTTGTTCTTCAATGACATAATTTTGTTAATATTTTTTCGGTATTTTACCACTAACAACGCTATATATTTCTAATCAAATTTTTAAACTTTTGAAAAAGAGATATGAAAAATGGTCCAAACATTACTAAATACGAAGAGGTCAATTGGGCCAAAAACAATTTTAAAGAGAAAAATGGCAACCCTGATAGAGAGTAATAAAAAATGAGAAGGTGAAAGGATGACAGTATAAAAGAGAGAAAGAGGGGAGGACGTTGAAGAGAAACATGAGAGTGAGAGAGGAAGTACCCATATAAAGAGAAATTTTATACATTTGTAAAATAATATTTGTCAAAAATTGAAGAGATTTAGAATGTTGCGGAGATGTAAAAATCAAAATCAAAAAATAAATTTGAATTAAGGTAAGATGTCACGTATTTTCATTACAGATACATTATGTAATTTTCTAAAAAAATTTTTTCTTGTATTTTATTTTTTTATTGCATTTACGTAACTGTAAAAGAACCCATAGAGAAGGAGAACAAAACAAAAACTACAAATTATTTTTTTTTTTATTTCATTAAATTTTTTTTTTTTAACCTTAGTCCAAGCGATTTTTTTATTTGTTAGAAAAATTCTTTATTTTTATTGCATTTTCAGAAGAAAATTTTTCCATTTAGAATCAGGAGGTAAAGTTTTTATGTTTTACAAAAGTCTAAATATTAAACAGTGTTATTTTCTTTGCAATTTTTTGTAATAGGATCAGGGAAGACAATTGCAGGTAAATATGAAGTATTTCAAATATCAAACATATTTTTGTAATATGGCCGTGTTCCTGGTACTGTAAAGGTAGCATAATATTAAAATTTCATATGAGTAAATGGAGTAATAGGGCGACTTATCATTTAAAATTTAATTGTGATCGTGAAAATGCTGGTAATAGTTGCCATACAGCTCCATAAATAATTTGGTCATAATTCGAAATATTAAATTCAAATTTTGTACAAATGTGGTGGATGATGCTAAGTTAGTAAAATTTTATTGTACTAGGATTTCATATGTTTCATACAAAAGAGTCCCCAAAGATTTTTAATGATTCAACGCTTTTATGAATTAAAAATTAATTTTAATTTTATAATTATTACAAAAAAAGAAATTATTTCAATAATAATCCGTATGAAAAATTCCTATTATACACGCCTAAAAATTTCATGTTACAAATTATTTATTTCCCTTAAAAAAAAAAATTCTGCATATTTAAATTTTAAATTTTCGTTCACCCTCTTTTTCTAATTTTCCTCATTTCATAATAACGGTGTGTGTTTTGCTTTTTAATTCTATTAAGTTTCACGCACAATTTTCATTTGCTAATAAATACATAACGGTAAATAATTTTCATTTTATTGTTTTTTTTTTTTTTAGCATTTTTTTCTTCTAATAAAATTTTTTGGAAACCAGCAAACAATAAAAAAAAAAATAATTTTTATTTTTCAATTTCCAAAACTAACAGCCAATTACTTACGTTTTGATCCGGAAAAATCTTTTGATCCTTTTAACGTACTCCATCCATCCACAACCAAAATAAAAGACAAAAACAACATGAAAAAAATACAGTCATATTCTGGTGTATTGCTCCTTTTTAGCGATTCTCATATGCATATTTAATATTATCATAACGTGGGTGGAGTATAGAAAAAAAAAATAAAAAGGCGACAGAGCTGGGAATGAGAAGGAAAAAGATATTCCAAAAATGAAATTTCCATGCGCCTTTATTATTGTATGAATCTTTTGAACATGATATGCGAAAATATTTATGAAAAAAAAAAAAAATACAAAAATATACATGAAAAAAAAAATATTAAATTTCTCTCTACCCACCACCATTAACCCCCGTCATCATTATGTGAAAAAACAATAACTACATGCATGCTAAATTAACGTATTTTCTTTGTACGAAACAAAAATTCTTTAACGCAGAATGCGAGTGTACACGGAAAATAATTTTATTGTTTGTATTGGTACTTAGCATGGGCAACCCTCCATTCTGTTTTGTAAAAAAATTTAAAAAATTAACTTTAGCGCTGCAATTTTTTCAAAAATATCCGATATTACGATATTTACTAACATTTCCAAGGTTTGTGAATCTTCTTAAACGATTAAATTGAAAGTATGCATTTCAGAAAACTAATTTTGCTCACTTGCAATATCGGTGTGTGTAAACAAGAAACAGGCCTCTGAACAGGCCTCTAACAGGCCTGTGCCGATTTTGAAGTCTATATACCTTTTTTCGTTTCTAAAAAATCAAATTAGAAAATTATTATAAAAATGGACTGGAACTGTCTTTTTAGAGATTTATATCTCAGAGAGAAATTAAAGACAGAAAGCTCTACATCTTTTCGACTTGTCCTGAAGTCCCGAAGTGTCAAAATAGGTTTTGTAATTCTTAATTAAAGCTTTTTTTAATACAAAAATTCTGCAAAATGTGAAAACTATTGACGTGTTTTCTGGCTAAACTAGAGACGATACAGAGGATTTTTAATTAAATTTTAGTAAAATTAGTTAGATTGATAATGAATGTTGAATGAAAATAAATTGGAAAAATTTTAAGACCTTTCTTTGTATACATAAATACGCACACACATGCATACATTTTTGGATTACTTTTTTCATATATAAATGAAATTAACATAAACCCATGAAATTGTGAAATTATGAAAATAAATTTTTTTAACACCCTTTATACTTACGCGGCATTATATAAACGCAATCGTTTTTTTTTTTCGTATATACCGTTACAAATGGATAATAATATGCAAATGTATACCTATTTATTGTTGTAATATGTATAATATTCTTTTATAATATTCATAAAAAGAGATATGAGAGACACCCGAATATTTTCGTACTCGTATTATTATGAATTTTCTACGAAGAAATGAAAGAAAAAAAAATGGTGGGGAGCAAAATTTTTTCTTTTGGGAATAAAGTAGCTTCCATTTAGCTTTATTAACCTATACCATAATGTTACGGAGGTATTAAGTTTTTGAGAATGAGGAAAATTCTTTTTATAAGCCAAAAAAAAAAAAACAATAGAATTTTAAATTTCTCACACCACTCACATAAATTCTACATTTTCATATAGAGTTTATAAAAATTTTATTCATACATACATGTATGTTAGTTTTTGCAACATGGTCTTTGCATTTTCTATTTGCGAGAAGAAATTTGAGATAATTTAGTTTCAAAAAGTGTTTTTAAATTCTAGTATGTACGTCATTTCTGTCATTTTGATCCTAATAAAATTCACAACAAATTCAATATAATATCATATTGCTTGCTTAAGCTACAATATTGATATCGGGCGGTCGATGTAAAAAAAGAGATTTCCACCCTCCTCTAAAAAAAAGAAAACAATCGTTAAATAAAGTATGATTTCAGGAGTCAATTAACAAGTCCAAAATATGAAATTAATTGGTAATATAAGTCAGCGAACATTCAGCTAATATTTTATTCGGACATCCGAGTCTCCTCCAGTTTTAAAATCATCAATGAAATTTCTAAATTATAAAATAGTAAACAAGAAAAAAATCATTCGTTAGTTGATAAATTTGGTTGAATCAGGTGAAATAATTTAGAAAAAATTGAATTTTCATAATGGTGGCAGAAATTTTTATCAAATATAGTTGTCATCTATGTTATATACCAGGTATAACAGTTTGTATTAAACGAACTTTAATATAAAAGTTAAAGAAAATGAAATATTGTTCATTTTCATTAAATATTTTATTAAACACCCTCTTTTAATTCTCTTTCCATATTTATAACATAAGTTCAATTTCACATCATATTACATATTTTTGTTCACTTGCAATACCGATGTGCGTAAACAAGAAACAAACCTTATGTTAATAGTATAGAATTATACATTTGCACTGCTAAGTATAAATTATGAAATGTTCCGTTTAAGAAAGACGTGTATAACTTGATATTTATTACTGTTATTTTTATTATTATCATTATTATTATTATAATGTAATAATCATATGAACAAAAATGTTCTAACAGTGTATACAATTAATTTATTTTAACTTTATTTATTATAAATGACACAACATATACTCATAATATTGCGTTATATAAATATAACGGAATATTATGTGTATATTTTATGGTAATTTGACACTAAAATAATATTTGAATTAGTTGAGCATTAAATAATAAAAATTCAATTTTTATTTTCCCTATTATTTTATCATTTTTTTTTTGTGTTAATATTTTATGAGTATATTAGCATTAGCATTCATACTCGTTTATAAGATGGAAGGAATATAATAGAGGTATGTTTGTATGACGGGTTTTATGTATAGCAAATATACAATGATATGGTGTAATTTTAAATACATTGTAAAATTTTTCATAATAATAAAATGTATAAAAAATGTGTGTATTATTAATAGAAGTGAGATGTATGAATATATGAGTGAAGTATGCATATTATATAGCTATATAGAATATTATAATGTATGTATATAAAATTAAATTAAGTTAACTGTGATGAGATTGAATTAAATCCATATAATGTTGATTGGGGTTAAAAAAGTAAAATATTGAACAAGTTTATATGAAAATGGAAAATTTTTTATGATTTTAAAGGGGTTTCGTTTAAGAATATTACAAAATAATTATAATTTTTTCTTTTTTTGAAAAATGACACTAATATGGCTATATAAAATAGTTTTCTATTTTGTAGTAAATATTTTTAACAATGCCATTAGGGAATTCAAATTATGTAAGTGAACTTAATAAAATTAGCAAATTTTTAAATTTCTTCTTCTTCTGAAGGAAATTTTTAGTATAGGCAGATATTTTTTACATGGAAGCAAAAGCATATTTAAATAATAAAAAAATTAATATAATAATCGGATTAAGAATTTTAATATAAAGTATGTATGTATGTAATAACTAATCTGAGAATGGGAAAATTAAATTCATATGATTATTGCACATGTTTTTCTCATTATTGACATTTGATATTTTAAAAATTTAATAAAGAAAATTTTTTGGGATTGTTTTTAAATTAATTATTATGAAAATATTAATAAAGGATTTTAAATATTAAAAAATAATAATGTTTTGTCAAAATATTTGTACCAGAATTATTAATAGAATGTTAATAAAATGTCATCTATATTAAAGCCGATCTTTTTCTCTGTACAACTTTTTATGTTTGACAATTTTCGTCAAATATCTTTGAGAATTAATTGTAAAGATTCAAAGAATTATTCAATAATCCTTATATTTTAAGTCTAATTTACATTTCTTTTCATTTCGCTTACCATTTGCACAAAATTTTGATCTAATTGCCAGTTAGACCTTATATTTTATTCGGATTTGTATAATTTCTTCAAGTAACCGACTTATTTGTAATCTAAATTTTTTTCATCAATTTATAGTGTTAATATATATTGCTGCCGGGACATTACGGCGTAGACGGAAATGAGAGAGCCATGCTTTGAATTGCCGAAGACAACAGTTCTGCGCTTTCTGAATGATTGGGAACAACTGCCAAGGTCTATCATTGAAACAATTATCCGTGTCTATCTCAGTCCAAAAGATTAATGTCATCCTTGGAGCTAAGAGAACAGGAGTCTAGACAGTTGATTTTGATCGTTCGCATTTGATAGTCTAGATTTGCGGATATTGATGGATGTACTCAATGGACATTGCTTGTCGAAGATTAAAATGAGAAGGATGCGCAATGGGAAGAGATTGAAGAGAGCCTTGGTCTTCGGCGGAACAAACAACAAAAAAAATGGTGCTATTCTTTACTGTGACATTGTGTACTTTTGCTATTCGTAAGTTGGATCTTATTGTTTTGAACTAAAATTGATTTTCTGGTTCAAGAATTTTTAATAGTGTGATGTCAAGATGATTATGCTCAGGATTTTAACGTTAGAATCTTTTAATATTTTACAATATATCTTCTTTCCAGTCTCTGCTCTGGCAAACTGCTTATGAATTTTATGTGAATGGTATTAGATATAGTATTTATGACAATTCTAGAATGTTTTATAATTTTACCAATTTGAAACGTAGATCGAATAGTACTCTTCTTCGTTCCTATTGGGGATTCCAGTTTTTGCATAGTCATGTTTCCCTTCTTTACAGAATAGGGGAGCGCCCTACCTGAAACTAGATGGAAATGATAATCTTTTTTGTGAGAAGCATTAAGGGTATAGTGCTATGAATCAAATTAAAAACTCTTTTTGTATCAAAGAAATATCTGATCCTTGATTAATTAATAAACATTCAGTATTTTTTTTTTTAAATTTCTCGTTCTGTAATTTCAATTTATTTATAATTCATATATAATTTCCACATAAAATATTCTTTGTTTTTAAATAATAAACATTTAAAAAAAAATTCATTTAAAAATAATAAAGGAAATTATAAACATTCATTACAAGAGTTCAAGAGTGCAGTACATCATCCACTTGTTATAAGGACTTTTGTATATTTTAAAAATAATAATTGGAAGTCCTTAAAAAATTAATCATTTGTTAAAAGTTAATTACAATTGTATTTTACAATTCATTCAGAATATTCGAGTTAAAAAGTACAAAAAAATGGTATGAATATTAAAAAAAAAATTAAGATAATAATAAAAGAATAAAAACAAATACATAAATTATTGTATTGGATTCACACATACGTACTTAAAATTTAAACAAAAATTTCCTTCCTTCATAACCCAGATGAAATTATGGACGAAATAATAAAAAATTTTGTTTTTTTTTTGTGTTGTTTTTGTTTGCGAAATACTTTTTAACACAATGGAAAAGGAGCGTTTTATAAAACAGGCAGTATTGCAAAATATTGTAAAAAGGATAATGATTTTCATATTTTGAATTATCTCTCATAGATCATTTTCATTTGTATTGTAAGTTGACTTAAAATTAATATCACTCTAAAAATAAAACGGTCTTTCGTCAATTAACGAATTGAAATATTTGAAAATGAAGTGGAAAAGCTAACTTGTTTTAATATCTTATTGACCGAGACTTTATTGTTTTTTCCAGACTTCCAGGAATTTTTCCAAGTTTTGATTGATTTGAAAATATTGAAATACAGATTTTAACTTGCAACACAAATTATAGCGTAGTTAATTAAAATCAATAAGATGACCACAATCAAAATTCGCCACAGTAGTTGCATTTCACAGTTTTTAAGTTTATTTCAAATTTTATATGTAAATTTTTAGGTGTTTTTGTCAATCTGAGTAATTCTGTTTTGTTTGAGTTACTAAATTTGCAAAATTACAAAACCATTTTATTCATTAAATTTCTTTCAATTTAAATTTGATTTATGATTCAATACAAATGCACATACTTTAAACTCAAAACTGCTGTAAATTTAAAATTATGGTAACTCTGGGTACGAAAAAATTTAATGTTCTCAAATTATACAAAATGACAAAAATCAAAACAAAATCATTTGTGTTCTTTGTTCTAAATAATTGAAATTCTAAATAAAGAGAAATTTTCTATTTCCAATACTCATAAGTAAACTCAAATAATTAAACATAATAATTATAATTTAAACTAGGACTGCAATTATATCCTTTACAAATTATTATCCCGTTTCCAATTATTAAAATATAAAAACCCTTAGTTTTTATTATTATTTTATTGTTCTTCATATAACTTTAAAAACGATATGAACATTCACAATATTTTTTTATCCATTCAATATTTTTGCGAACATTTTTTTCGTATTAACGGGAAGGATAATTTGAAAGGATATGGAAGCTTAATTTTGCGAAAAAAAGAAGTAATGAATATCCATATTTTTTATGGAAATTCTGAAATAATATAAAAGGAAGGAATAGAAATTAAAATTGTAAATTTTTAATTTCAGTAATAAAAATAAAAATAAAGTTGGGTCAAACCAATGGTTTGTATTGTAGCACTTTTCCCTTCAACAAGTGAAAATTCTGCTTTTAAATACAGTCTACGAGTATGTATACTTATCACACTATTAAAATTATTTTCATTTATATACAAAACTATTTCTAGGATTGCATATGTCTAGGATGAACGATTTATGCAGTCTTTGAAATAAAGCAAAAATTAATATAAGCAGGGGTTAACATAATGCTCGATTTTAAGGGTTAATTGTGTGAGTTAAGAAAAATAATTATATTTTTTAATGTCATGAATTTACCGTTAACTTTTTGTGTTTATAAAAATTTGAAAAAGCTTGCGGTTTCAGAAATATAAGGTGTCAAAAATTCAAATTTTACGAATTTCAAGAGGCGATAACTTGAGAGGGGGTGGAGATGGAAAAAAATTTTCCTCTAACGAAATGAACTATTTGTTAATGTCTAAAAGCCCCTAATTTCAAGCTTCTGCAGGCTGGGGTATAGGAGAAAAACGACATCAAAAATTTGGAAAAAAAAGACTTTAGATAACGGTAAATTTGAACGGCCATTTTGTTTTTCTAAAGTTTAACTATAGTATACCGCGCTAGCGAAAGCTTAGCTTATATTCAAAAATGCTTATGGACGGAGGGACGGACGGACGGACAGAGTGAAACTAATAAGCACTTTTTTTCAAAAAATTTTTGGAAAAGTGCTAATAAGAAAACAAAGAAATATAAAGGGAAAAATTTGAACAAGAAAATAGTAAACGTTTATTATCCTTAATAACTTTTTACATTGTATAACATAGCCAGAAAACGCGTTTAAAGTTTTTCAAAGATTTTTTTAAATATCTCCAAAAATATTTTTGCTACAGTCTATTATTATATATTGGCAGAACCTGTATACTCCCAGTGATCACAAAAAATACGTAGAGTCGCTCTATCTCTTCTAGTTTAGCCAGAAAACGCGTTTAAAGTTTTTCAAAAGATTTTTTTAAATATCTCCAAAAATATTTTTGCTACAGCCTATTATCATATATTGGCAGAACCTGTATACTCCCAGTGATCACAAAAAACACTTAAAATCGCTCTATCTCTTCTAGTTTAGCCAGAAAACGCGTTTAAAGTTTTTCAAAAGATTTTTTTAAATATCTCCAAAAATATTTTTGCTACAGCCTATTATCATATATTGGCAGAACCTGTAGACTCTCAGTGATCACAAAAAACACTTAAAATCGCTCTATCTCTTCCAGTTTAGCCAGAAAACGCGTTTAAAGTTTTTCAAAAGATTTTTTTAAATATCTCCAAAAATATTTTTGCTACAGCCTATTATCATATATTGGCAGAACCTGTATACTCCCAGTGATCACAAAAAACACTTAAAATCGCTCTATCTCTTCTAGTTTAGCCAGAAAACGCGTTTAAAGTTTTTCAAAAGATTTTTTTAAATATCTCCAAAAATATTTTTGCTACCGCCTATTATCATATATTGGCAGAACCTGTAGACTCCCAGTGATCACAAAAAACACATAAAATCGCTCTATCTCTTCTAGTTTAGCCAGAAAACGCGTTTAAAGTTTTTCAAAAGATTTTTTTAAATATCTCCAAAAATATTTTTGCTACAGCCTATTATTATATATTGGCAGAACCTGTATACTCCCAGTGATCACAAAAAACACTTAAAATCGCTCTATCTCTTCTAGTTTAGCCAGAAAACGCGTTTAAAGTTTTTCAAAAGATTTTTTTAAATATCTCCGAAAATATTTTTGCTACAGCCCATTATCATATATTGGCAGAACCTGTATACTCCCAGTGATCACAAAAAACACTTAAAATCGCTCTATCTCTTCTAGTTTAGCCAGAAAACGCGTTTAAAGTTTTTCAAAAGGTTTTTTTAAATATCTCCAAAAATATTTTTGCTACAGCCTATTATCATATATTGGCAGAACCTGTAGACTCTCAGTGATCACAAAAAACACTTAAAATCGCTCTATCTCTTCTAGTTTAGCCAGAAAACGCGTTTAAAGTTTTTCAAAAGATTTTTTTAAATATCTCCAAAAATATTTTTGCTACAGCCTATTATCATATATTGGCAGAACCTGTAGACTCCCAGTGATCACAAAAACACATAAAATCGCTCTATCTCTTCTAGTTTAGCCAGAAAACGCGTTTAAAGTTTTTCAAAAGATTTTTTTAAATATCTCCAAAAATATTTTTGCTACAGCCTATTATCATATATTGGCAGAACCTGTAGACTCTCAGTGATCACAAAAAACACTTAAAATCGCTCTATCTCTTCTAGTTTAGTCAGAAAATGCGTTTAAAGTTTTTCAAAAGATTTTTTTAAATATCTCCGAAAATATTTTTGCTACAGCCCATTATCATATATTGGCAGAACCTGTATACTCCCAGTGATCACAAAAAACACTTAAAATCGCTCTATCTCTTCTAGTTTAGCCAGAAAACGCGTTTAAAGTTTTTCAAAAGGTTTTTTTAAATATCTCCAAAAATATTTTTGCTACAGCCTATTATCATATTTTGGCAGAACCTGTATACTCCCAGTGATCACAAAAAACACTTAAAATCGCTCTATCTCTTCTAGTTTAGCCAGAAAACGCGTTTAAAGTTTTTCAAAAGGTTTTTTTAAATATCTCCAAAAATATTTTTGCTACAGCCTATTTTCATATATTGGCAGAACCTGTAGACTCTCAGTGATCACAAAAAACACTTAAAATCGCTCTATCTCTTCTAGTTTAGCCAGAAAACGCGTTTAAAGTTTTTCAAAAGATTTTTTTAAATATCTCCAAAAATATTTTTGCTACAGCCTATTATCATATATTGGCAGAACCTGTAGACTCCCAGTGATCACAAAAACACATAAAATCGCTCTATCTCTTCTAGTTTAGCCAGAAAACGCGTTTAAAGTTTTTCAAAAGATTTTTTTAAATATCTCCAAAAATATTTTTGCTACAGCCTATTATCATATATTGGCAGAACCTGTAGACTCTTAGTGATCACAAAAAACACTTAAAATCGCTCTATCTCTTCTAGTTTAGCCAGAAAACGCGTTTAAAGTTTTTTAAATATCCCCAAAAATATTTTTGCTATAGCCTATTATCATATATTGGCAGAATCTGTATTACTAAACGCGTTTAAAGTTTTTTAAATATCCCCAAAAATATTTTTGCTATAGCCTGTTACTATATAATGGCAGACCCCCGTGATCACAAAAAACACTTAAAATCGCTCTATCTCTTCTAGTTTAGCCAGAAAACGCGTTTAAAGTTTTTCAAAAGATTTTTTTAAATATCTCCAAAAATATTTTTGCTACAGCCTATTATTATATATTGGCAGAACCTGTAGACTCCCAGTGATCACAAAAACATTTAAAATCGCTCTATCTCTTCTAGTTTAGCCAGAAAACGCGTTTAAAGTTTTTCAAAAGGTTTTTTTAAATATCTCCAAAAATATTTTTGCTACAGCCTATTATCATATTTTGGCAGAACCTGTATACTCCCAGTGATCACAAAAAACACTTAAAATCGCTCTATCTCTTCTAGTTTAGCCAGAAAACGCGTTTAAAGTTTTTCAAAAGGTTTTTTTAAATATCTCCAAAAATATTTTTGCTACAGCCTATTTTCATATATTGGCAGAACCTGTAGACTCTCAGTGATCACAAAAAACACTTAAAATCGCTCTATCTCTTCTAGTTTAGCCAGAAAACGCGTTTAAAGTTTTTCAAAAGATTTTTTTAAATATCTCCAAAAATATTTTTGCTACAGCCTATTATCATATATTGGCAGAACCTGTAGACTCCCAGTGATCACAAAAACACATAAAATCGCTCTATCTCTTCTAGTTTAGCCAGAAAACGCGTTTAAAGTTTTTCAAAAGATTTTTTTAAATATCTCCAAAAATATTTTTGCTACAGCCTATTATCATATATTGGCAGAACCTGTAGACTCTTAGTGATCACAAAAAACACTTAAAATCGCTCTATCTCTTCTAGTTTAGCCAGAAAACGCGTTTAAAGTTTTTTAAATATCCCCAAAAATATTTTTGCTATAGCCTATTATCATATATTGGCAGAATCTGTATTACTAAACGCGTTTAAAGTTTTTTAAATATCCCCAAAAATATTTTTGCTATAGCCTGTTACTATATAATGGCAGACCCCCGTGATCACAAAAAACACTTAAAATCGCTCTATCTCTTCTAGTTTAGCCAGAAAACGCGTTTAAAGTTTTTCAAAAGATTTTTTTAAATATCTCCAAAAATATTTTTGCTACAGCCTATTATTATATATTGGCAGAACCTGTAGACTCCCAGTGATCACAAAAACATTTAAAATCGCTCTATCTCTTCTAGTTTAGCCAGAAAACGCGTTTAAAGTTTTTCAAAAGATTTTGTTAAATATCCCCAAAAATATTTTTGCTATAGCCTATTATCATATATTGGCAGAATCTGTAGACTCCCAGTGATCACAAAAAACACTTAAAATCGCTCTATCTCTTCTAGTTTAGCCAGAAAATGCGTTTAAAGTTTTTCAAAAGTTTTTTTTAAATATCTCCAAAAATATTTTTGCTACAGCCTATTATCATATATTGGCAGAACCTGTAGACTCCCAGTGATCACAAAAAACACTTAACATCGCTCTATCTCTTCTAGTTTAGCCAGAAAACTCGTTTAAAATTTTCCAAACGATTTTTTTAAATATCTCCAAAAATATTTTTGTTACAGCCTATTATCATATATTGGCAGAACCTGTAGACTCCCAGTGATCACAAAAAACACTTAAAATCGCTCTATCTCTTCTAGTTTAGCCAAAAAACGCGTTTAAAGTTTTTCAAAATATTTTTCTAAATATCTCCAAAAATATTTTTGCTACAGCCTATTATCATATATTGGCAGAATCTGTAGACTCCCAGTGATCACAAAAAACACTTAAAATCGCTCTATCTCTTCTAGTTTAGCCAGAAAACGCGTCTAAAGTTTTTTAAATATCCCCAAAAATATTTTTGCTATAGCCTATTATCATATATTGGCAGAATCTGTATTACTAAACGCGTTTAAAGTTTTTTAAATATCCCCAAAAATATTTTTGCTATAGCCTGTTACTATATAATGGCAGACTCCCAGTGATCACAAAAAACACTTAAAATCGCGCTATCTCTTCTAGTTTAGCCAGAAAAGTTAGTTTAAAGCGTTTAAAGTTTTCAAAAGATTTTTTTAAATATCTCCAAAAATATATTGGCAGAATCTGTAGACTCCCAGTGATCACAAAAAACACTTAAAATCGCTCTATCTCTTCTAGTTTAGCCAGAAAATGCGTTTAAAGTTTTTCAAAAGATTTTTTTAAATATCTCCAAAAATATTTTTGCTACAGCCTATTATCATATATTGGCAGAATCTGTAGACTCCCAGTGATCACAAAAAACACTTAAAATCGCTCTATCTCTTCTAGTTTAGCCAGAAAACGCGTCTAAAGTTTTTTAAATATCCCCAAAAATATTTTTGCTATAGCCTATTATCATATATTGGCAGAATCTGTATTACTAAACGCGTTTAAAGTTTTTTAAATATCCCCAAAAATATTTTTGCTATAGCCTGTTACTATATAATGGCAGACCCCCGTGATCACAAAAAACACTTAAAATCGCTCTATCTCTTCTAGTTTAGCCAGAAAACGCGTTTAAAGTTTTTCAAAAGATTTTTTTAAATATCTCCAAAAATATTTTTGCTACAGCCTATTATTATATATTTTTTTTTTTTTTTTTTATTTTTAAACTTTATTTTATCCTTAAAACAATTATATTTGACTTAGCCTAGAAAAGTTTACAAAAACGGCTCTATAGCTTGTATTTTTTTTTTAACAACATCTAAATTGAAAACTAAATTTTTATGTTGATGTACTTATGGTAATCCTATTTTTATTACGCTATTTTGGTATTAATTTTTTATTTTTTTTTTTTTTCAAATGACTTTATTGGAAAATCCGGGAATAAAAAACCAATAATTATTTCGTAAAGAAAAATAAAACTTAACCTACCCTAACCTAACTTACATCCTAATTAAAACTTTTTGTACTACTACACAATACTTGCTTATCACTAACTATTGTCCAACCACCAATATTTTTTATGTATACATTTGTCCCTATCTGAAGTTGACATTTCATATATTAAATTTTCCCTGTTTATGTCATCTGGGTTATATTCAATGGCCTTGCACGTAGCCCGTCTATTATAGTGATATAATAGGGGGACGTGCCCTTGGCCCTGAATATAGCCATGTTGATCTAAAAAGACAAAATGCTCAGGGGCTATGAATCCTGTGAGCAACGTCTTTCTAATGTACTCCCCATTGTGGTAGAATATATGTGATATCAGACCATTTTCGGGGGTGTTTTGTGCTTTATCATAATGATTTCGAATCAATTTTACTAGAAAATTGTCGATTCTGATTATGTTTGCTTCTTTGTACAAGTGTTTGTTAGAATAGTAATGTTTATAACCGGTATCTGATTTTCTATATATTCCGGTGCAGACTCTTATGCATTTTCTCTCAAACTTTCGTAGTTTTTCCATTAAACTTGCACTTATGTTGTACCATATTGGTGCACCATATGCAAGTGTAGGCCTTATTAATGATTGGTAGCAAATTATTTTCACCCTGTTACTAATGTTTTTATTGTAAAAAATTTTTTTTGCCATCATAAAGAGTTTGTTACCCTTAGATATTGTATATTTGATATGCTCGGAATAGTTTAAGTTGCGATGTAAAAATATTCCAAGATATTTAACAAGTTTTTTGTTGGCAAGAGGTGTGTTTTCAGGAGTCTTTATAATGAAGCTTTTCCAGTTTTTTTTTATGTCAGAACTTACTTTGTCAACCGTGTTACGAAATAGCACGGTCTCACATTTATTGTAGTTCACTTTCAATATCCATACTTTGCAGTAGTCCAAAATGATATTAAACATTTTTTGAACTCTGTGCTGTATGCTGGATACAGTATTATCTGCGGCATATACTATCAGATCATCTGCAAAGGCGAGGCAGTATGAATTACCTTTTACACGATCCAACAATTTCAGCAATTCAGAAATGTAGATTGAAAAGAGGATCGGCGCATTAACCGTTCCCTGTTGCAATCCATTCTCAATTACGAAATTTCCACTTTGGCAATCCTGCGACATCTGTATCATAAATTCATTCCCATACAACATACTACATATCAGTGCAGTTAAATGACGAGGAAATTTGTATTCATGCAATAACTTATAAATTAGTCCATCCAACCAGACCGAATTAAAGGCCTTTTCAAGGTCTATTAAACAGGCACCCACACCAAAGTCCTTGTTGACAAACCAGCAGATGTCAGAAGTCAGTTTAGTTACAGCATGATATTATTATATATTGGCAGAACCTGTAGACTCCCAGTGATCACAAAAAACATTTAAAATCGCTCTATCTCTTCTAGTTTCGCCAGAAAACGCGTTTAAAGTTTTTCAAAAGATTTTGTTAAATATCCCCAAAAATATTTTTGCTATAGCCTATTATCATATATTGGCAGAATCTGTAGACTCCCAGTGATCACAAAAAACACTTAAAATCGCTCTATCTCTTCTAGTTTAGCCAGAAAACGCGTTTAAAGTTTTTCAAAAGATCTCCAAAAATATTTTTGCTACAGCCTATTATTATATATTGGCAGAACCTGTAGACTCCCAGTGATCACAAAAAACGCTTAAAATCGCTCTATCTCTTCTAGTTTAGCCATAAAACGCGTTTAAAGTTTTTCAAAAGATTTTTTTAAATATCTCCAAAAATATTTTTGCTACAGCCTATTATCATATATTGGCAGAATCTGTAGACTCCCAGTGATCACAAAAAACACTTAAAATCGCTCTATCCCTTCTAGTTTAGCCAGAAAACGCGTTTAAAGTTTTTCAAAAGATCTCCAAAAATATTTTTGCTACAGCCTATTATTATATATTGGCAGAACCTGTAGACTCCCAGTGATCACAAAAAACACTTAAAATCGCTCTATCTCTTCTAGTTTAGCCATAAAACGCGTTTAAAGTTTTTCAAAAGATTTTTTTAAATATCTCCAAAAATATTTTTGCTACAGCCTATTATCATATATTGGCAGAATCTGTAGACTCCCAGTGATCACAAAAAACACTTAAAATCGCTCTATCTCTTCTAGTTTAGCCAGAAAACGCGTTTAAAGTTTTTCAAAAGATTTTTTTAAATATCTCCAAAAATATTTTTGCTACAGCCTATTATCATATATTGGCAGAATCTGTAGACTCCCAGTGATCACAAAAAACACTTAAAATCGCTCTATCTCTTCTAGTTTAGCCAGAAAACGCGTTTAAAGATTTTCAAAAGATTTTTTTAAATATCTCTAAAAATATTTTTGCTACAGCCTATTATTATATATTGGCAGAACCTGTATACTCCCAGTGATTACAAAAAACACTTAAAATCGCTCTATCTCTTCTAGTTTAGCCAGAAAACGTGTTTAAAGTTTTTCAAAAGATTTTTTTAAATATCTCCAAAAATATTTTTGCTACAGCCTATTATCATATATTGGCAGAATCTGTAGACTCCCAGTGATCACAAAAAACACTTAAAATCGCTCTATCTCTTCTAGTTTAGCCAGAAAACGCGTTTAAAGTTTTTCAAAAGATTTTTTTAAATATCTCCAAAAATATTTTTGCTATAGCCTATTATTATATATTGGCAGAACCTGTATACTCCCAGTGATTACAAAAAACACTTAAAATCGCTCTATCTCTTCTAGTTCAGCCAGAAAACGCGTTTAAAGTTTTTCAAAAGATTTTTTTAAATATCTTCAAAAATATTTTTGCTACAGCCTATTATTATATATTGGCAGAACCTGTATACTCCCAGTGATCACAAAAAACACTTAAAATCGCTCTATCTCTTCTAGTTTAGCCAGAAAACGTGTTTAAAGTTTTTCAAAAGATTTTTTTAAATATCTCCAAAAATATTTTTGCTACAGCCTATTATCATATATTGGCAGAATCTGTAGACTCCCAGTGATCACAAAAAACACTTAAAATCGCTCTATCTCTTCTAGTTTAGCCAGAAAACGCGTTTAAAGTTTTTCAAAAGATTTTTTTAAATATCTCCAAAAATATTTTTGCTACAGCCTATTATTATATATTGGCAGAACCTGTAGACTCCCAGTGATCACAAAAACATTTAAAATCGCTCTATCTCTTCTAGTTTAGCCAGAAAACGCGTTTAAAGTTTTTCAAAAGATTTTGTTAAATATCCCCAAAAATATTTTTGCTATAGCCTATTATCATATATTGGCAGAATCTGTAGACTCCCAGTGATCACAAAAAACACTTAAAATCGCTCTATCTCTTCTAGTTTAGCCAGAAAATGCGTTTAAAGTTTTTCAAAAGTTTTTTTTAAATATCTCCAAAAATATTTTTGCTACAGCCTATTATCATATATTGGCAGAACCTGTAGACTGCCAGTGATCACAAAAAACACTTAACATCGCTCTATCTCTTCTAGTTTAGCCAGAAAACTCGTTTAAAATTTTCCAAACGATTTTTTTAAATATCTCCAAAAATATTTTTGTTACAGCCTATTATCATATATTGGCAGAACCTGTAGACTCCCAGTGATCACAAAAAACACTTAAAATCGCTCTATCTCTTCTAGTTTAGCCAAAAAACGCGTTTAAAGTTTTTCAAAATATTTTTCTAAATATCTCCAAAAATATTTTTGCTACAGCCTATTATCATATATTGGCAGAACCTGTAGACTCCCAGTGATCACAAAAAACACTTAAAATCGCGCTATCTCTTCTAGTTTAGCCAGAAAAGTTAGTTTAAAGCGTTTAAAGTTTTCAAAAGATTTTTTTAAATATCTCCAAAAATATATTGGCAGAATCTGTAGACTCCCAGTGATCACAAAAAACACTTAAAATCGCTCTATCTCTTCTAGTTTAGCCAGAAAATGCGTTTAAAGTTTTTCAAAAGATTTTTTTAAATATCTCCAAAAATATTTTTGCTACAGCCTATTATCATATATTGGCAGAATCTGTAGACTCCCAGTGATCACAAAAAACACTTAAAATCGCTCTATCTCTTCTAGTTTAGCCAGAAAACGCGTCTAAAGTTTTTTAAATATCCCCAAAAATATTTTTGCTATAGCCTATTATCATATATTGGCAGAATCTGTATTACTAAACGCGTTTAAAGTTTTTTAAATATCCCCAAAAATATTTTTGCTATAGCCTATTATCATATATTGGCAGAATCTGTAGACTCCCAGTGATCACAAAAAACACTTAAAATCGCTCTATCTCTTCTAGTTTAGCCAGAAAACGCGTTTAAAGTTTTTCAAAAGATCTCCAAAAATATTTTTGCTACAGCCTATTATTATATATTGGCAGAACCTGTAGACTCCCAGTGATCACAAAAAACGCTTAAAATCGCTCTATCTCTTCTAGTTTAGCCATAAAACGCGTTTAAAGTTTTTCAAAAGATTTTTTTAAATATCTCCAAAAATATTTTTGCTACAGCCTATTATCATATATTGGCAGAATCTGTAGACTCCCAGTGATCACAAAAAACACTTAAAATCGCTCTATCTCTTATAGTTTAGCCAGAAAACGCGTTTAAAGTTTTTCAAAAGATCTCCAAAAATATTTTTGCTACAGCCTATTATTATATATTGGCAGAACCTGTAGACTCCCAGTGATCACAAAAAACACTTAAAATCGCTCTATCTCTTCTAGTTTAGCCATAAAACGCGTTTAAAGTTTTTCAAAAGATTTTTTTAAATATTTCCAAAAATATTTTTGCTACAGCCTATTATCATATATTGGCAGAATCTGTAGACTCCCAGTGATCACAAAAAACACTTAAAATCGCTCTATCTCTTCTAGTTTAGCCAGAAAACGCGTTTAAAGTTTTTCAAAAGATTTTTTTAAATATCTCCAAAAATATTTTTGCTACAGCCTATTATCATATATTGGCAGAATCTGTAGACTCCCAGTGATCACAAAAAACACTTAAAATCGCTCTATCTCTTCTAGTTTAGCCAGAAAACGCGTTTAAAGATTTTCAAAAGATTTTTTTAAATATCTCCAAAAATATTTTTGCTACAGCCTATTATTATATATTGGCAGAACCTGTATACTCCCAGTGATTACAAAAAACACTTAAAATCGCTCTATCTCTTCTAGTTTAGCCAGAAAACGTGTTTAAAGTTTTTCAAAAGATTTTTTTAAATATCTCCAAAAATATTTTTGCTACAGCCTATTATCATATATTGGCAGAATCTGTAGACTCCCAGTGATCACAAAAAACACTTAAAATCGCTCTATCTCTTCTAGTTTAGCCAGAAAACGCGTTTAAAGTTTTTCAAAAGATTTTTTTAAATATCTCCAAAAATATTTTTGCTACAGCCTATTATTATATATTGGCAGAACCTGTATACTCCCAGTGATTACAAAAAACACTTAAAATCGCTCTATCTCTTCTAGTTCAGCCAGAAAACGCGTTTAAAGTTTTTCAAAAGATTTTTTTAAATATCTCCAAAAATATTTTTGCTACAGCCTATTATCATATATTGGCAGAATCTGTATACTCCCAGTGATCACAAAAAACACTTAAAATCGCTCTATCTCTTCTAGTTTAGCCAGAAAACGCGTTTAAAGTTTTTCAAAAGATTTTTTTAAATATCTCCAAAAATATTTTTGCTACAGCCTATTATTATATATTGGCAGAACCTGTATACTCCCAGTGATCACAAAAAACACTTAAAATCGCTCTATCTCTTCTAGTTTAGCCAGAAAACGTGTTTAAAGTTTTTCAAAAGATTTTTTTAAATATCTCCAAAAATATTTTTGCTACAGCCTATTATCATATATTGGCAGAATCTGTAGACTCCCAGTGATCACAAAAAACACCTAAAATCGCTCTATCTCTTCTAGTTTAGCCAGAAAACGCGTTTAAAGTTTTTCAAAAGATTTTTTTAAATATCTCCAAAAATATTTTTGCTACAGCCTGTTATTATATATTGGCAGAACCTGTAGACTCCCAGTGATCACAAAAACATTTAAAATCGCTCTATCTCTTCTAGTTTAGCCAGAAAACGCGTTTAAAGTTTTTCAAAAGATTTTTCTAAATATCTCCAAAAATATTTTTGCTACAGCCTATTATCATATATTGGCAGAACCTGTAGACTCCCAGTGATCACAAAAAACACTTAAAATCGCGCTATCTCTTCTAGTTTAGCCAGAAAAGTTAGTTTAAAGCGTTTAAAGTTTTCAAAAGATTTTTTTAAATATCTCCAAAAATATATTGGCAGAATCTGTAGACTCCCAGTGATCACAAAAAACACTTAAAATCGCTCTATCTCTTCTAGTTTAGCCAGAAAATGCGTTTAAAGTTTTTCAAAAGATTTTTTTAAATATCTCCAAAAATATTTTTGCTACAGCCTATTATCATATATTGGCAGAATCTGTAGACTCCCAGTGATCACAAAAAACACTTAAAATCGCTCTATCTCTTCTAGTTTAGCCAGAAAACGCGTCTAAAGTTTTTTAAATATCCCCAAAAATATTTTTGCTATAGCCTATTATCATATATTGGCAGAATCTGTATTACTAAACGCGTTTAAAGTTTTTTAAATATCCCCAAAAATATTTTTGCTATAGCCTGTTACTATATAATGGCAGACCCCCGTGATCACAAAAAACACTTAAAATCGCTCTGTCTCTTCTAGTTTAGCCAGAAAACGCGTTTAAAGTTTTTCAAAAGATTTTTTTAAATATCTCCAAAAATATTTTTGCTACAGCCTATTATTATATATTGGCAGAACCTGTAGACTCCCAGTGATCACAAAAAACATTTAAAATCGCTCTATCTCTTCTAGTTTCGCCAGAAAACGCGTTTAAAGTTTTTCAAAAGATTTTTTTAAATATCCCCAAAAATATTTTTGCTATAGCCTATTATCATATATTGGCAGAATCTGTAGACTCCCAGTGATCACAAAAAACACTTAAAATCGCTCTATCTCTTCTAGTTTAGCCAGAAAACGCGTTTAAAGTTTTTCAAAAGATCTCCAAAAATATTTTTGCTACAGCCTATTATTATATATTGGCAGAACCTGTAGACTCCCAGTGATCACAAAAAACGCTCTATCTCTTCTAGTTTAGCCATAAAACGCGTTTAAAGTTTTTCAAAAGATTTTTTTAAATATCTCCAAAAATATTTTTGCTACAGCCTATTATCATACATTGGCAGAATCTGTAGACTCCCAGTGATCACAAAAAACACTTAAAATCGCTCTATCTCTTCTAGTTTAGCCAGAAAACGCGTTTAAAGTTTTTCAAAAGATTTTTTTAAATATCTCCAAAAATATTTTTGCTACAGCCTATTATCATATATTGGCAGAATCTGTAGACTCCCAGTGATCACAAAAAACACTTAAAATCGCTCTATCTCTTCTAGTTTAGCCAGAAAACGCGTTTAAAGATTTTCAAAAGATTTTTTTAAATATCTCCAAAAATATTTTTGCTACAGCCTATTATTATATATTGGCAGAACCTGTATACTCCCAGTGATTACAAAAAACACTTAAAATCGCTCTATCTCTTCTAGTTTAGCCAGAAAACGTGTTTAAAGTTTTTCAAAAGATTTTTTTAAATATCTCCAAAAATATTTTTGCTACAGCCTATTATCATATATTGGCAGAATCTGTAGACTCCCAGTGATCACAAAAAACACTTAAAATCGCTCTATCTCTTCTAGTTTAGCCAGAAAACGCGTTTAAAGTTTTTCAAAAGATTTTTTTAAATATCTCCAAAAATATTTTTGCTACAGCCTATTATTATATATTGGCAGAACCTGTATACTCCCAGTGATTACAAAAAACACTTAAAATCGCTCTATCTCTTCTAGTTCAGCCAGAAAACGCGTTTAAAGTTTTTCAAAAGATTTTTTTAAATATCTCCAAAAATATTTTTGCTACAGCCTATTATCATATATTGGCAGAATCTGTATACTCCCAGTGATCACAAAAAACACTTAAAATCGCTCTATCTCTTCTAGTTTAGCCAGAAAACGCGTTTAAAGTTTTTCAAAAGATTTTTTTAAATATCTCCAAAAATATTTTTGCTACAGCCTATTATTATATATTGGCAGAACCTGTATACTCCCAGTGATCACAAAAAACACTTAAAATCGCTCTATCTCTTCTAGTTTAGCCAGAAAACGTGTTTAAAGTTTTTCAAAAGATTTTTTTAAATATCTCCAAAAATATTTTTGCTACAGCCTATTATCATATATTGGCAGAATCTGTAGACTCCCAGTGATCACAAAAAACACCTAAAATCGCTCTATCTCTTCTAGTTTAGCCAGAAAACGCGTTTAAAGTTTTTCAAAAGATTTTTTTAAATATCTCCAAAAATATTTTTGCTACAGCCTGTTATTATATATTGGCAGAACCTGTAGACTCCCAGTGATCACAAAAACATTTAAAATCGCTCTATCTCTTCTAGTTTAGCCAGAAAACGCGTTTAAAGTTTTTCAAAAGATTTTTCTAAATATCTCCAAAAATATTTTTGCTACAGCCTATTATCATATATTGGCAGAACCTGTAGACTCCCAGTGATCACAAAAAACACTTAAAATCGCGCTATCTCTTCTAGTTTAGCCAGAAAAGTTAGTTTAAAGCGTTTAAAGTTTTCAAAAGATTTTTTTAAATATCTCCAAAAATATATTGGCAGAATCTGTAGACTCCCAGTGATCACAAAAAACACTTAAAATCGCTCTATCTCTTCTAGTTTAGCCAGAAAATGCGTTTAAAGTTTTTCAAAAGATTTTTTTAAATATCTCCAAAAATATTTTTGCTACAGCCTATTATCATATATTGGCAGAATCTGTAGACTCCCAGTGATCACAAAAAACACTTAAAATCGCTCTATCTCTTCTAGTTTAGCCAGAAAACGCGTCTAAAGTTTTTTAAATATCCCCAAAAATATTTTTGCTATAGCCTATTATCATATATTGGCAGAATCTGTATTACTAAACGCGTTTAAAGTTTTTTAAATATCCCCAAAAATATTTTTGCTATAGCCTGTTACTATATAATGGCAGACCCCCGTGATCACAAAAAACACTTAAAATCGCTCTGTCTCTTCTAGTTTAGCCAGAAAACGCGTTTAAAGTTTTTCAAAAGATTTTTTTAAATATCTCCAAAAATATTTTTGCTACAGCCTATTATTATATATTGGCAGAACCTGTAGACTCCCAGTGATCACAAAAAACATTTAAAATCGCTCTATCTCTTCTAGTTTCGCCAGAAAACGCGTTTAAAGTTTTTCAAAAGATTTTTTTAAATATCCCCAAAAATATTTTTGCTATAGCCTATTATCATATATTGGCAGAATCTGTAGACTCCCAGTGATCACAAAAAACACTTAAAATCGCTCTATCTCTTCTAGTTTAGCCAGAAAACGCGTTTAAAGTTTTTCAAAAGATCTCCAAAAATATTTTTGCTACAGCCTATTATTATATATTGGCAGAACCTGTAGACTCCCAGTGATCACAAAAAACGCTCTATCTCTTCTAGTTTAGCCATAAAACGCGTTTAAAGTTTTTCAAAAGATTTTTTTAAATATCTCCAAAAATATTTTTGCTACAGCCTATTATCATACATTGGCAGAATCTGTAGACTCCCAGTGATCACAAAAAACACTTAAAATCGCTCTATCTCTTCTAGTTTAGCCAGAAAACGCGTTTAAAGTTTTTCAAAAGATTTTTTTAAATATCTCCAAAAATATTTTTGCTACAGCCTATTATCATATATTGGCAGAATCTGTAGACTCCCAGTGATCACAAAAAACACTTAAAATCGCTCTATCTCTTCTAGTTTAGCCAGAAAACGCGTTTAAAGATTTTCAAAAGATTTTTTTAAATATCTCCAAAAATATTTTTGCTACAGCCTATTATTATATATTGGCAGAACCTGTATACTCCCAGTGATTACAAAAAACACTTAAAATCGCTCTATCTCTTCTAGTTTAGCCAGAAAACGTGTTTAAAGTTTTTCAAAAGATTTTTTTAAATATCTCCAAAAATATTTTTGCTACAGCCTATTATCATATATTGGCAGAATCTGTAGACTCCCAGTGATCACAAAAAATACTTAAAATCGCTCTATCTCTTCTAGTTTAGCCAGAAAACGTGTTTAAAGTTTTTCAAAAGATTTTTTTAAATATCTCCAAAAATATTTTTGCTACAGCCTATTATTATATATTGGCAGAACCTTTATACTCCCAGTGATTACAAAAAACACTTAAAATCGCTCTATCTCTTCTAGTTCAGCCAGAAAACGCGTTTAAAGTTTTTCAAAAGATTTTTTTAAATATCTCCAAAAATATTTTTGCTACAGCCTATTATCATATATTGGCAGAATCTGTATACTCCCAGTGATCACAAAAAACACTTAAAATCGCTCTATCTCTTCTAGTTTAGCCAGAAAACGCGTTTAAAGTTTTTCAAAAGATTTTTTTAAATATCTCCAAAAATATTTTTGCTACAGCCTATTATTATATATTGGCAGAACCTGTATACTCCCAGTGATCACAAAAAACACTTAAAATCGCTCTATCTCTTCTAGTTTAGCCAGAAATTGCGTTTAAAGTTTTTCAAAAGATTGTTTTAAATATCTCCAAAAATATTTTTGCTACAGCCTATTGTCATATATTGGCAGAACCTGTAGACTCCCAGTGATCACAAAAAACACTTAAAATCGCTCTATCTCTTCTAGTTTAGCCAGAAAACGCGTTTAAAGTTTTTCAAAAGATTTTTTTAAATATCTCCAAAAATATTTTTGCTACAGCCTATTATCATATATTGGCAGAATCTGTAGACTCCCAGTGATCACAAAAAACACTTAAAATCGCTCTATCCCTTCTAGTTTAGCCAGAAAACGCGTTTAAAGTTTTTCAAAAGATTTTTTTAAATATCTCCAAAAATATTTTTGCTACAGCCTATTATCATATATTGGCCGAATCTGTAGACTCCCAGTGATCACAAAAAACACTTAAAATCGCTCTATCTCTTCTAGTTTAGCCAGAAAACGCGTTTAAAGTTTTTCAAAAGATTTTTTTAAATATCTCCAAAAATATTTTTGCTACAGCCTATTATCATATATTGGCAGAATCTGTAGACTCCCAGTGATCACAAAAAACACTTAAAATCGCTCTATCTCTTCTAGTTTAGCCAGAAAACGCGTTTAAAGTTTTTCAAAAGATTTTTTTAAATATCTCCAAAAATATTTTTGCTACAGCCTATTATTATATATTGGCAGAACCTGTAGACTCCCAGTGATCACAAGAAATACTTAAAATCGCTCTATCTCTTCTAGTTTAGCCATAAAACGCGTTTAAAGTTTTTCAAAAGATTTTTTTAAATATCTCCAAAAATATTTTTGCTACAGCCTATTATCATATATTGGCAGAATCTGTAGACTCCCAGTGATCACAAAAAACACTTAAAATCGCTCTATCTCTTCTAGTTTAGCCAAAAAACGCGTTTAAAGTTTTTCAAAATATTTTTTTAAATATCTCCAAAAATATTTTTGCTACAGCCTATTATCATATATTGGCAGAGCCTGTAGACTCCCAGTGATCACAAAAAAACACTTAAAATCGCGCTATCTCTTCTAGTTTAGCCAGAAAAGTTAGTTTAAAGCGTTTAAAGTTTTCAAAAGATTTTTTTAAATATCTCCAAAAATATATTGGCAGAATCTGTAGACTCCCAGTGATCACAAAAAACACTTAAAATCGCTCTATCTCTTCTAGTTTAGCCAGAAAATGCGTTTAAAGTTTTTCAAAAGATTTTTTTAAATATCTCCAAAAATATTTTTGCTACAGCCTATTATCATATATTGGCAGAATCTGTAGACTCCCAGTGATCACAAAAAACACTTAAAATCGCTCTATCTCTTCTAGTTTAGCCAGAAAACGCGTTTAAAGTTTTTTAAATATCCCCAAAAATATTTTTGCTATAGCCTATTATCATATATTGGCAGAATCTGTATTACTAAACGCGTTTAAAGTTTTTTAAATATCCCCAAAAATATTTTTGCTATAGCCTGTTACTATATAATGGCAGACCCCCGTGATCACAAAAAACACTTAAAATCGCTCTATCTCTTCTAGTTTAGCCAGAAAACGCGTTTAAAGTTTTTCAAAAGATTTTTTTAAATATCTCCAAAAATATTTTTGCTACAGCCTATTATTATATATTGGCAGAACCTGTAGACTCCCAGTGATCACAAAAAACATTTAAAATCGCTCTATCTCTTCTAGTTTAGCCAGAAAACGCGTTTAAAGTTTTTCAAAAGATTTTGTTAAATATCCCCAAAAATATTTTTGCTATAGCCTATTATCATATATTGGCAGAATCTGTAGACTCCCAGTGATCACAAAAAACACTTAAAATCGCTCTATCTCTTCTAGTTTAGCCAGAAAATGCGTTTAAAGTTTTTCAAAAGTTTTTTTTAAATATCTCCAAAAATATTTTTGCTACAGCCTATTATCATATATTGGCAGAACCTGTAGACTCCCAGTGATCACAAAAAACACTTAACATCGCTCTATCTCTTCTAGTTTAGCCAGAAAACTCGTTTAAAATTTTCCAAACGATTTTTTTAAATATCTCGAAAAATATTTTTGTTACAGCCTATTATCATATATTGGCAGAACCTGTAGACTCCCAGTGATCACAAAAAACACTTAAAATCGCTCTATCTCTTCTAGTTTAGCCAAAAAACGCGTTTAAAGTTTTTCAAAATATTTTTCTAAATATCTCCAAAAATATTTTTGCTACAGCCTATTATCATATATTGGCAGAACCTGTAGACTCCCAGTGATCACAAAAAACACTTAAAATCGCGCTATCTCTTCTAGTTTAGCCAGAAAAGTTAGTTTAAAGCGTTTAAAGTTTTCAAAAGATTTTTTTAAATATCTCCAAAAATATATTGGCAGAATCTGTAGACTCCCAGTGATCACAAAAAACACTTAAAATCGCTCTATCTCTTCTAGTTTAGCCATAAAACGCGTTTAAAGTTTTTCAAAAGATTTTTTTAAATATCTCCAAAAATATTTTTGCTACAGCCTATTATTATATATTGGCAGAACCTGTAGACTCCCAGTGATCACAAAAAACATTTAAAATCGCTCTATCTCTTCTAGTTTAGCCAGAAAACGCGTTTAAAGTTTTTCAAAAGATTTTGTTAAATATCCCCAAAAATATTTTTGCTATATCCTATTATCATATATTGGCAGAATCTGTAGACTCCCAGTGATCACAAAAAACACTTAAAATCGCTCTATCTCTTCTAGATTAGCCAGAAAACGCGTTTAAAGTTTTTCAAAAGATCTCCAAAAATATTTTTGCTACAGCCCATTATTATATATTGGCAGATCCTGTAGACTCCCAGTGATCACAAAAAATGCTTAAAATCGCTCTATCTCTTCTAGTTTAGCCATAAAACGCGTTTAAAGTTTTTCAAAAGATTTTTGCTACAGCCTATTATCATATATTGGCAGAATCTGTAGACTCCCAGTGATCACAAAAAACACTTAAAATCGCTCTATCTCTTCTAGTTTAGCCAGAAAACGCGTTTAAAGTTTTTCAAAAGATCTCCAAAAATATTTTTGCTACAGCCTATTATTATATATTGGCAGAACCTGTAGACTCCCAGTGATCACAAAAAACACTTAAAATCGCTCTATCTCTTCTAGTTTAGCCATAAAACGCGTTTAAAGTTTTTCAAAAGATTTTTTTAAATATCTCCAAAAATATTTTTGCTACAGCCTATTATCATATATTGGCAGAATCTGTAGACTCTCAGTGATCACAAAAAACACTTAAAATCGCTCTATCTCTTCTAGTTTAGCCAGAAAACGCGTTTAAAGTTTTTCAAAAGATTTTTTCAAAAGATCTCCAAAAATATTTTTGCTACAGCCTATTATCATATATTGGCAGAATCTGTAGACTCCCAGTGATCACAAAAAACACTTAAAATCGCTCTATCTCTTCTAGTTTAGCCAGAAAACGTGTTTAAAGTTTTTCAAAAGATTTTTTTAAATATCTCCAAAAATATTTTTGCTACAGCCTATTATCATATATTGGCAGAATCTGTAGACTCCCAGTGATCACAAAAAACACTTAAAATCGCTCTATCTCTTCTAGTTCAGCCAGAAAACGCGTTTAAAGTTTTTCAAAAGATTTTTTTAAATATCTCCAAAAATATTTTTGCTACAGCCTATTATCATATATTGGCAGAATCTGTAGACTCCCAGTGATCACAAAAAACACTTAAAATCGCTCTATCTCTTCTAGTTTAGCCAGAAAACGCGTTTAAAGTTTTTCAAAAGATTTTTTTAAATATCTCCAAAAATATTTTTGCTACAGCCTATTATCATATATTGGCAGAATCTGTAGACTCCCAGTGATCACAAAAAACACTTAAAATCGCTCTATCCCTTCTAGTTTAGCCAGAAAACGCGTTTAAAGTTTTTCAAAAGATTTTTTTAAATATCTCCAAAAATATTTTTGCCACAGCCTATTATCATATATTGGCAGAACCTGTAGACTCCCAGTGATCACAAAAAACACTTAAAATCGCTCTATCTCTTCTAGTTTAGCCAGAAAACGCGTTTAAAGTTTTTCAAAAGATTTTTTTAAATATCTCCAAAAATATTTTTGCTACAGCCTATTATTATATATTGGCATAACCTGTATACTCCCAGTGATTACAAAAAACACTTAAAATCGCTATATCTCTTCTAGTTTAGCCAGAAAACGTGTTTAAAGTTTTTCAAAAGATTTTTTTAAATATCTCCAAAAATATTTTTGCTACAGCCTATTATCATATATTGGCAGAATCTATAGACTCCCAGTGATCACAAAAAACACTTAAAATCGGTCTATCTCTTCTAGTTTAGCCAGAAAACGCGTTTAAAGTTTTTCAAAAGATTTTTTTAAATATCTCCAAAAATATTTTTGCTACAGCCTATTATTATATATTGGCAGAACCTGTATACTCCCAGTGATTACAAAAAACACTTAAAATCGCTCTATCTCTTCTAGTTCAGCCAGAAAACGCGTCTAAAGTTTTTCAAAAGATTTTTTTAAATATCTCCAAAAATATTTTTGCTACAGCCTATTATCATATATTGGCAGAATCTGTATACTCCCAGTGATCACAAAAAACACTTAAAATCGCTCTATCTCTTCTAGTTTAGCCAGAAAACGCGTTTAAAGTTTTTCAAAAGATTTTTTTAAATATCTCCAAAAATATTTTTGCTACAGCCTATTATCATATATTGGCAGAACCTGTAGACTCCCAGTGATCACAAAAAACACTTAAAATCGCTCTATCTCTTCTAGTTTAGCCAGAAAACGCGTTTAAAGTTTTTCAAAAGATTTTTTTAAATATCTCCAAAAATATTTTTGCTACAGCCTATTATCATATATTGGCAGAACCTGTAGACTCCCAGTGATCACAAAAAACACTTAAAATCGCTCTATCTCTTCTAGTTTAGCCAGAAAACGCGTTTAAAGTTTTTCAAAAGATTTTTTTAAATATCTCCAAAAATATTTTTGCTACAGCCTATTATCATATATTGGCAGAATCTGTATACTCCCAGTGATCACAAAAAACACTTAAAATCGCTCTATCTCTTCTAGTTTAGCCAGAAAACGCGTTTAAAGTTTTTCAAAAGATTTTTTTAAATATCTCCAAAAATATTTTTGCTACAGCCTATTATTATATATTGGCAGAACCTGTATACTCCCAGTGATTACAAAAAACACTTAAAATCGCTCTATCTCTTCTAGTTTAGCCAGAAAACGTGTTTAAAGTTTTTCAAAAGATTTTTTTAAATATCTCCAAAAATATTTTTGCTACAGCCTATTATCATATATTGGCAGAATCTGTAGACTCCCAGTGATCACAAAAAACACTTAAAATCGCTCTATCTCTTCTAGTTTAGCCAGAAAACGCGTTTAAAGTTTTTCAAAAGATTTTTTTAAATATCTCCAAAAATATTTTTGCTACAGCCTATTATTATATATTGGCAGAACCTGTATACTCCCAGTGATTACAAAAAACACTTAAAATCGCTCTATCTCTTCTAGTTCAGCCAGAAAACGCGTTTAAAGTTTTTCAAAAGATTTTTTTAAATATCTCCAAAAATATTTTTGCTACAGCCTATTATCATATATTGGCAGAATCTGTATACTCCCAGTGATCACAAAAAACACTTAAAATCGCTCTATCTCTTCTAGTTTAGCCATAAAACGCGTTTAAAGTTTTTCAAAAGATTTTTTTAAATATCTCCAAAAATATTTTTGCTACAGCCTATTATCATATATTGGCAGAACCTGTAGACTCCCAGTGATCACAAAAAACACTTAAAATCGCTCTATCTCTTCTAGTTTAGCCAGAAAACGCGTTTAAAGTTTTTCAAAAGATTTTTTTAAATATCTCCAAAAATATTTTTGCTACAGCCTATTATCATATATTGGCAGAATCTGTAGACTCCCAGTGATCACAAAAAACACTTAAAATCGCTCTATCCCTTCTAGTTTAGCCAGAAAACGCGTTTAAAGTTTTTCAAAAGATTTTTTTAAATATCTCCAAAAATATTTTTGCTACAGCCTATTATCATATATTGGCAGAACCTGTAGACTCCCAGTGATCACAAAAAACACTTAAAATCGCTCTATCTCTTCTAGTTTAGCCAGAAAACGCGTTTAAAGTTTTTCAAAAGATTTTTTTAAATATCTCCAAAAATATTTTTGCTACAGCCTATTATCATATATTGGCAGAATCTGTAGACTCCCAGTGATCACAAAAAACACTTAAAATCGCTCTATCCCTTCTAGTTTAGCCAGAAAACGCGTTTAAAGTTTTTCAAAAGATTTTTTTAAATATCTCCAAAAATATTTTTGCTACAGCCTATTATCATATATTGGCAGAATCTGTAGACTCCCAGTGATCACAAAAAACACTTAAAATCGCTCTATCTCTTCTAGTTTAGCCAGAAAACGCGTTTAAAGTTTTTCAAAAGATTTTTTTAAATATCTCCAAAAATATTTTTGCTACAGCCTATTATTATATATTGGCAGAACCTGTATACTCCCAGTGATTACAAAAAACACTTAAAATCGCTCTATCTCTTCTAGTTTAGCCAGAAAACGTGTTTAAAGTTTTTCAAAAGATTTTTTTAAATATCTCCAAAAATATTTTTGCTACAGCCTATTATCATATATTGGCAGAATCTGTAGACTCCCAGTGATCACAAAAAACACTTAAAATCGCTCTATCTCTTCTAGTTTAGCCAGAAAAACGCGTTTAAAGTTTTTCAAAAGATTTTTTTAAATATCTCCAAAAATATTTTTGCTACAGCCTATTATTATATATTGGCAGAACCTGTATACTCCCAGTGATCACAAAAAACACTTAAAATCGCTCTATCTCTTCTAGTTTAGCCAGAAAACGCGTTTAAAGTTTTTCAAAAGATTTTTTTAAATATCTCCAAAAATATTTTTGCTACAGCCTATTATCATATATTGGCAGAATCTGTAGACTCCCAGTGATCACAAAAAACACTTAAAATCGCTCTATCTCTTCTAGTTTAGCCAGAAACCGCGTTTAAAGTTTTTCAAAAGATTTTTTTAAATATCTCCAAAAATATTTTTGCTACAGCCTATTATTATATATTGGCAGAACCTGTAGACTCCCAGTGATCACAAAAAAATCGCTCTATCTCTTCGCTTAAAATCGCTCTATCTCTTCTAGTTTAGCCAGAAAACGCGTTTAAAGTTTTTCAAAAGATTTTTTTAAATATCTCCAAAAATATTTTTGCTACAGCCTATTATTATATATTGGCAGAACCTGTATACTCCGAGTGATTACAAAAAACACTTAAAATCGCTCTATCTCTTCTAGTTTAGCCAGAAAACGTGTTTAAAGTTTCTCAAAAGATTTTTTTAAATATCTCCAAAAATATTTTTGCTACAGCCTATTATCATATATTGGCAGAATCTGTAGACTCCCAGTGATCACAAAAAACACTTAAAATCGCTCTATCTCTTCTAGTTTAGCCAGAAAACGCGTTTAAAGTTTTTCAAAAGATTTTTTTAAATATCTCCAAAAATATTTTTGCTACAGCCTATTATTATATATTGGCAGAACCTGTATACTCCGAGTGATTACAAAAAACACTTAAAATCGCTCTATCTCTTCTAGTTTAGCCAGAAAACGTGTTTAAAGTTTCTCAAAAGATTTTTTTAAATATCTCCAAAAATATTTTTGCTACAGCCTATTATCATATATTGGCAGAATCTGTAGACTCCCAGTGATCACAAAAAACACTTAAAATCGCTCTATCTCTTCTAGTTTAGCCAGAAAACGCGTTTAAAGTTTTTCAAAAGATTTTTTTAAATATCTCCAAAAATATTTTTGCTACAGCCTATTATTATATATTGGCAGAACCTGTAGACTCCCAGTGATCACAAAAAAAATCGCTCTATCTCTTCGCTTAAAATCGCTCTATCTCTTCTAGTTTAGCCAGAAAACGCGTTTAAAGTTTTTCAAAAGATTTTTTTAAATATCTCCAAAAATATTTTTGCTACAGCCTATTATCATATATTGGCAGAATCTGTATACTCCCAGTGATCACAAAAAACACTTAAAATCGCTCTATCTCTTCTAGTTTAGCCAGAAAACGCGTTTAAAGTTTTTCAAAAGATTTTTTTAAATATCTCCAAAAATATTTTTGCTACAGCCTATTATCATATATTGGCAGAATCTGTAGACTCCCAGTGATCACAAAAAAACACTTAAAATCGCTCTATCCCTTCTAGTTTAGCCAGAAAACGCGTTTAAAGTTTTTCAAAAGATTTTTTTAAATATCTCCAAAAATATTTTTGCTACAGCCTATTATTATATATTGGCAGAACCTGTAGACTCCAGTGATCACAAAAAAATCGCTCTATCTCTTCGCTTAAAATCGCTCTATCTCTTCTAGTTTAGCCAGAAAACGCGTTTAAAGTTTTTCAAAAGATTTTTTTAAATATCTCCAAAAATATTTTTGCTACAGCCTATTATTATATATTGGCAGAACCTGTATACTCCCAGTGATTACAAAAAACACTTAAAATCGCTCTATCTCTTCTAGTTTAGCCAGAAAACGTGTTTAAAGTTTTTTAAAAGATTTTTTTTAAATATCTCCAAAAATATTTTTGCTACAGCCTATTATCATACATTGGCAGAATCTGTAGACTCCCAGTGATCACAAAAAACACTTAAAATCGCTCTATCTCTTCTAGTTTAGCCAGAAAAACGCGTTTAAAGTTTTTCAAAAGATTTTTTTAAATATCTCCAAAAATATTTTTGCTACAGCCTATTATTATATATTGGCAGAACCTGTATACTCCCAGTGATTACAAAAAACACTTAAAATCGCTCTATCTCTTCTAGTTCAGCCAGAAAACGCGTTTAAAGTTTTTCAAAAGATTTTTTTAAATATCTCCAAAAATATTTTTGCTACAGCCTATTATCATATATTGGCAGAATCTGTATACTCCCAGTGATCACAAAAAACACTTAAAATCGCTCTATCTCTTCTAGTTTAGCCAGAAAACGCGTTTAAAGTTTTTCAAAAGATTTTTTTAAATATCTCCAAAACTATTTTTGCTACAGCCTATTATCATATATTGGCAAAATCTGTAGACTCCCAGTGATCACAAAAAACACTTAAAATCGCTCTATCTCTTCTAGTTTAGCCAGAAAACGCGTTTAAAGTTTTTCAAAAGATTTTTTTAAATATCTCCAAAAATATTTTTGCTACAGCCTATTATCATATATTGGCAGAATCTGTAGACTCCCAGTGATCACAAAAAACACTTAAAATCGCTCTATCCCTTCTAGTTTAGCCAGAAAACGCGTTTAAAGTTTTTCAAAAGATTTTTTTAAATATCTCCAAAAATATTTTTGCTACAGCCTATTATCATATATTGGCAGAACCTGTAGACTCCCAGTGATCACAAAAAACACTTAAAATCGCTCTATCTCTTCTAGTTTAGCCAGAAAACGCGTTTAAAGTTTTTCAAAAGATTTTTTTAAATATCTCCAAAAATATTTTTGCTACAGCCTATTATCATATATTGGCAGAATCTGTAGACTCCCAGTGATCACAAAAAACACTTAAAATCGCTCTATCTCTTCTAGTTTAGCCAGAAAACGCGTTTAAAGTTTTTCAAAAGATTTTTTTAAATATCTCCAAAAATATTTTTGCTACAGCCTATTATTATATATTGGCAGAACCTGTATACTCCCAGTGATCACAAAAAACACTTAAAATCGCTCTATCTCTTCTAGTTTAGCCAGAAAACGCGTTTAAAGTTTTTCAAAAGATTTTTTTAAATATCTCCAAAAATATTTTTGCTACAGCCTATTATCATATATTGTCAGAATCTGTAGACTCCCAGTGATCACAAAAAACACTTAAAATCGCTCTATCTCTTCTAGTTTAGCCAGAAACCGCGTTTAAAGTTTTTCAAAAGATTTTTTTAAATATCTCCAAAAATATTTTTGCTACAGCCTATTATTATATATTGGCAGAACCTGTAGACTCCCAGTGATCACAAAAAAATCGCTCTATCTCTTCGCTTATAATCGCTCTATCTCTTCTAGTTTAGCCAGAAAACGTGTTTAAAATTTTTCAAAAGATTTTTTTAACTATCTCCAAAAATATTTTTGCTACAGCCTATTACCATATATTGGCAGAATCTGTAGACTCCCAGTGATCACAAAAAACACTTAAAATCGCTCTATCTCTTCTAGTTTAGCCAGAAAACGCGTTTAAAGTTTTTCAAAAGATTTTTTTAAATATCTCCAAAAATATTTTTGCCACAGCCTATTATCATACATTGGCAGAACCTGTAGACTCCCAGTGATCACAAAAAACACTTAAAATCGCTCTATCTCTTCTAGTTTAGCCAGAAAACGCGTTTAAAGTTTTTCAAAAGATTTTTTTAAATATCTCCAAAAATATTTTTGCTACAGCCTATTATTATATATTGGCAGAACCTGTATACTCCCAGTGATCACAAAAAAACACTTAAAATCGCTCTATCTCTTCTAGTTTAGCCAGAAAACGCGTTTAAAGTTTTTCAAAAGATTTTTTTAAATATCTCCAAAAATATTTTTGCTACAGCCTATTATTATATATTGGCAGAACCTGTATACTCCCAGTGATTACAAAAAACACTTAAAATCGCTCTATCTCTTCTAGTTTAGCCAGAAAACGTGTTTAAAATTTTTCAAAAGATTTTTTTAAATATCTCCAAAAATATTTTTGCTACAGCCTATTATCATATATTGGCAGAATCTGTAGACTCCCAGTGATCACAAAAAACACTTAAAATCGCTCTATCTCTTCTAGTTTAGCCAGAAAACGCGTTTAAAGTTTTTCAAAAGATTTTTTTAAATATCTCCAAAAATATTTTTGCTACAGCCTATTATTATATATTGGCAGAACCTGTATACTCCCAGTGATTACAAAAAACACTTAAAATCGCTCTATCTCTTCTAGTTTAGCCAGAAAACGTGTTTAAAATTTTTCAAAAGATTTTTTTAAATATCTCCAAAAATATTTTTGCTACAGCCTATTATCATATATTGGCAGAATCTGTAGACTCCCAGTGATCACAAAAAACACTTAAAATCGCTCTATCTCTTCTAGTTTAGCCAGAAAACGCGTTTAAAGTTTTTCAAAAGATTTTTTTTAAATATCTCCAAAAATATTTTTGCTACAGCCTATTATTATATATTGGCAGAACCTGTATACTCCCAGTGATTACAAAAAACACTTAAAATCGCTCTATCTCTTCTAGTTCAGCCAGAAAACGCGTTTAAAGTTTTTCAAAAGATTTTTTTAAATATCTCCAAAAATATTTTTTCTACAGCCTATTATTATATATTGGCAGAACCTGTATACTCCCAGTGATCACAAAAAACACTTAAAATCGCTCTATCTCTTCTAGTTTAGCCAGAAAAACGCGTTTAAAGTTTTTCAAAAGATTTTTTTAAATATCTCCAAAAATATTTTTGCTACAGCCTATTATTATATATTGGCAGAACCTGTATACTCCCAGTGATCACAAAAAACACTTAAAATCGCTCTATCTCTTCTAGTTTAGCCAGAAAACGCGTTTAAAGTTTTTCAAAAGATTTTTTTAAATATCTCCAAAAATATTTTTGCTACAGCCTATTATCATATATTGGCAGAATCTGTAGACTCCCAGTGATCACAAAAAACACTTAAAATCGCTCTATCCCTTCTAGTTTAGCCAGAAAACGCGTTTAAAGTTTTTCAAAAGATTTTTTTAAATATCTCCAAAAATATTTTTGCTACAGCCTATTATCATATATTGGCAGAACCTGTAGACTCCCAGTGATCACAAAAAACACTTAAAATCGCTCTATCTCTTCTAGTTTAGCCAGAAAACGCGTTTAAAGTTTTTCAAAAGATTTTTTTAAATATCTCCAAAAATATTTTTGCTACAGCCTATTATCATATATTGGCAGAATCTGTAGACTCCCAGTGATCACAAAAAACACTTAAAATCGCTCTATCCCTTCTAGTTTAGCCAGAAAACGCGTTTAAAGTTTTTCAAAAGATTTTTTTAAATATCTCCAAAAATATTTTTGCTACAGCCTATTATCATATATTGGCAGAATCTGTAGACTCCCAGTGATCACAAAAAACACTTAAAATCGCTCTATCTCTTCTAGTTTAGCCAGAAAACGCGTTTAAAGTTTTTCAAAAGATTTTTTTAAATATCTCCAAAAATATTTTTGCTACAGCCTATTATTATATATTGGCAGAACCTGTATACTCCCAGTGATTACAAAAAACACTTAAAATCGCTCTATCTCTTCTAGTTTAGCCAGAAAACGTGTTTAAAGTTTTTCAAAAGATTTTTTTAAATATCTCCAAAAATATTTTTGCTACAGCCTATTATCATATATTGGCAGAATCTGTAGACTCCCAGTGATCACAAAAAACACTTAAAATCGCTCTATCTCTTCTAGTTTAGCCAGAAAACGCGTTTAAAGTTTTTCAAAAGGTTTTTTTAAATATCTCCAAAAATATTTTTGCTACAGCCTATTATTATATATTGGCAGAACCTGTATACTCCCAGTGATCACAAAAAACACTTAAAATCGCTCTATCTCTTCTAGTTTAGCCAGAAAAACGCGTTTAAAGTTTTTCAAAAGATTTTTTTAAATATCTCCAAAAATATTTTTGCTACAGCCTATTATCATATATTGGCAGAATCTGTAGACTCCCAGTGATCACAAAAAACACTTAAAATCGCTCTATCTCTTCTAGTTTAGCTAGAAACCGCGTTTAAAGTTTTTCAAAAGATTTTTTTAAATATCTCCAAAAATATTTTTGCTACAGGCCTATTATTATATATTGGCAGAACCTGTAGACTCCCAGTGATCACAAAAAAATCGCTCTATCTCTTCGCTTAAAATCGCTCTATCTCTTCTAGTTTAGCCGCCAGAAAACGCGTTTAAAGTTTTTCAAAAGATTTTTTTAAATATCTCCAAAAATATTTTTGCTACAGCCTATTATTATATATTGGCAGAACCTGTAGACTCCCAGTGATCACAAAAAACACTTAAAATCGCTCTATCTCTTCTAGTTTAGCCATAAAACGCGTTTAAAGTTTTTCAAAAGATTTTTTTAAATATCTCCAAAAATATTTTTGCTACAGCCTATTATCATATATTGGCAGAATCTGTAGACTCCCAGTGATCACAAAAAACACTTAAAATCGCTCTATCTCTTCTAGTTTAGCCAAAAAACGCGTTTAAAGTTTTTCAAAATATTTTTTTAAATATCTCCAAAAATATTTTTGCTACAGCCTATTATCATATATTGGCAGAACCTGTAGACTCCCAGTGATCACAAAAAACACTTAAAATCGCGCTATCTCTTCTAGTTTAGCCAGAAAAGTTAGTTTAAAGCGTTTAAAGTTTTCAAAAGATTTTTTTAAATATCTCCAAAAATATATTGGCAGAATCTGTAGACTCCCAGTGATCACAAAAAACACTTAAAATCGCTCTATCTCTTCTAGTTTAGCCAGAAAAATGCGTTAAAGTTTTTCAAAAGATTTTTTTAAATATCTCCAAAAATATTTTTGCTACAGCCTATTATCATATATTGGCAGAATCTGTAGACTCCCAGTGATCACAAAAACACTTAAAATCGCTCTATCTCTTCTAGTTTAGCCAGAAAACGCGTTTAAAGTTTTTTAAATATCCCCAAAAATATTTTTGCTATAGCCTATTATCATATATTGGCAGAATCTGTATTACTAAACGCGTTTAAAGTTTTTTAAATATCCCCAAAAATATTTTTGCTATAGCCTGTTACTATATAATGGCAGACCCCCGTGATCACAAAAAACACTTAAAATCGCTCTATCTCTTCTAGTTTAGCCAGAAAACGCGTTTAAAGTTTTTCAAAAGATTTTTTTAAATATCTCCAAAAATATTTTTGCTACAGCCTATTATTATATATTGCCAGAACCTGTAGACTCCCAGTGATCACAAAAAACATTTAAAATCGCTCTATCTCTTCTAGTTTAGCCAGAAAACGCGTTTAAAGTTTTTCAAAAGATTTTGTTAAATATCTCCGAAAATATTTTTGCTATAGCCTATTATCATATATTGGCAGAATCTGTAGACTCCCAGTGATCACAAAAAACACTTAAAATCGCTCTATCTCTTCTAGTTTAGCCAGAAAACGCGTTTAAAGTTTTTCAAAAGATTTTTTTAAATATCTCCAAAAATATTTTTGCTACAGCCTATTATCATATATTGTCAGAATCTGTAGACTCCCAGTGATCACAAAAAACACTTAAAATCGCTCTATCTCTTCTAGTTTAGCCAGAAACCGCGTTTAAAGTTTTTCAAAAGATTTTTTTAAATATCTCCAAAAATATTTTTGCTACAGCCTATTATTATATATTGGCAGAACCTGTAGACTCCCAGTGATCACAAAAAAATCGCTCTATCTCTTCGCTTATAATCGCTCTATCTCTTCTAGTTTAGCCAGAAAACGTGTTTAAAATTTTTCAAAAGATTTTTTTAACTATCTCCAAAAATATTTTTGCTACAGCCTATTACCATATATTGGCAGAATCTGTAGACTCCCAGTGATCACAAAAAACACTTAAAATCGCTCTATCTCTTCTAGTTTAGCCAGAAAACGCGTTTAAAGTTTTTCAAAAGATTTTTTTAAATATCTCCAAAAATATTTTTGCCACAGCCTATTATCATACATTGGCAGAACCTGTAGACTCCCAGTGATCACAAAAAACACTTAAAATCGCTCTATCTCTTCTAGTTTAGCCAGAAAACGCGTTTAAAGTTTTTCAAAAGATTTTTTTAAATATCTCCAAAAATATTTTTGCTACAGCCTATTATTATATATTGGCAGAACCTGTATACTCCCAGTGATCACAAAAAACACTTAAAATCGCTCTATCTCTTCTAGTTTAGCCAGAAAACGCGTTTAAAGTTTTTCAAAAGATTTTTTTAAATATCTCCAAAAATATTTTTGCTACAGCCTATTATTATATATTGGCAGAACCTGTATACTCCCAGTGATTACAAAAAACACTTAAAATCGCTCTATCTCTTCTAGTTTAGCCAGAAAACGTGTTTAAAATTTTTCAAAAGATTTTTTTAAATATCTCCAAAAATATTTTTGCTACAGCCTATTATCATATATTGGCAGAATCTGTAGACTCCCAGTGATCACAAAAAACACTTAAAATCGCTCTATCTCTTCTAGTTTAGCCAGAAAACGCGTTTAAAGTTTTTCAAAAGATTTTTTTAAATATCTCCAAAAATATTTTTGCTACAGCCTATTATTATATATTGGCAGAACCTGTATACTCCCAGTGATTACAAAAAACACTTAAAATCGCTCTATCTCTTCTAGTTTAGCCAGAAAACGTGTTTAAAATTTTTCAAAAGATTTTTTTAAATATCTCCAAAAATATTTTTGCTACAGCCTATTATCATATATTGGCAGAATCTGTAGACTCCCAGTGATCACAAAAAACACTTAAAATCGCTCTATCTCTTCTAGTTTAGCCAGAAAACGTGTTTAAAGTTTTTCAAAAGATTTTTTTAAATATCTCCAAAAATATTTTTGCTACAGCCTATTATCATATATTGGCAGAATCTGTAGACTCCCAGTGATCACAAAAAACACTTAAAATCGCTCTATCTCTTCTAGTTTAGCCAGAAAACGCGTTTAAAGTTTTTCAAAAGGTTTTTTTAAATATCTCCAAAAATATTTTTGCTACAGCCTATTATTATATATTGGCAGAACCTGTAGACTCCCAGTGATCACAAAAAACACTTAAAATCGCTCTATCTCTTCTAGTTTAGCCAGAAAACGCGTTTAAAGTTTTTCAAAAGATTTTTTTAAATATCTCCAAAAATATTTTTGCCACAGCCTATTATTATATATTGGCAGAACCTGTATACTCCCAGTGATTACAAAAAACACTTAAAATCGCTCTATCTCTTCTAGTTCAGCCAGAAAACGCGTTTAAAGTTTTTCAAAAGATTTTTTTAAATATCTCCAAAAATATTTTTGCTACAGCCTATTATCATATATTGGCAGAATCTGTATACTCCCAGTGATCACAAAAAACACTTAAAATCGCTCTATCTCTTCTAGTTTAGCCAGAAAACGCGTTTAAAGTTTTTCAAAAGATTTTTTTAAATATCTCCAAAAATATTTTTGCTACAGCCTATTATCATATATTGGCAGAACCTGTAGACTCCCAGTGATCACAAAAAACACTTAAAATCGCTCTATCTCTTCTAGTTTAGCCAGAAAACGCGTTTAAAGTTTTTCAAAAGATTTTTTTAAATATCTCCAAAAATATTTTTGCTACAGCCTATTATCATATATTGGCAGAATCTGTAGACTCCCAGTGATCACAAAAAACACTTAAAATCGCTCTATCCCTTCTAGTTTAGCCAGAAAACGCGTTTAAAGTTTTTCAAAAGATTTTTTTAAATATCTCCAAAAATATTTTTGCTACAGCCTATTATCATATATTGGCAGAACCTGTAGACTCCCAGTGATCACAAAAAACACTTAAAATCGCTCTATCTCTTCTAGTTTAGCCAGAAAACGCGTTTAAAGTTTTTCAAAAGATTTTTTTAAATATCTCCAAAAATATTTTTGCTACAGCCTATTATCATATATTGGCAGAATCTGTAGACTCCCAGTGATCACAAAAAACACTTAAAATCGCTCTATCTCTTCTAGTTTAGCCAGAAAACGCGTTTAAAGTTTTTCAAAAGATTTTTTTAAATATCTCCAAAAATATTTTTGCTACAGCCTATTATTATATATTGGCAGAACCTGTATACTCCCAGTGATCACAAAAAACACTTAAAATCGCTCTATCTCTTCTAGTTTAGCCAGAAAACGCGTTTAAAGTTTTTCAAAAGATTTTTTTAAATATCTCCAAAAATATTTTTGCTACAGCCTATTATCATATATTGTCAGAATCTGTAGACTCCTAGTGATCACAAAAAACACTTAAAATCGCTCTATCTCTTCTAGTTTAGCCAGAAACCGCGTTTAAAGTTTTTCAAAAGATTTTTTTAAATATCTCCAAAAATATTTTTGCTACAGCCTATTATTATATATTGGCAGAACCTGTAGACTCCCAGTGATCACAAAAAAATCGCTCTATCTCTTCGCTTATAATCGCTCTATCTCTTCTAGTTTAGCCAGAAAACGTGTTTAAAATTTTTCAAAAGATTTTTTTAACTATCTCCAAAAATATTTTTGCTACAGCCTATTACCATATATTGGCAGAATCTGTAGACTCCCAGTGATCACAAAAAACACTTAAAATCGCTCTATCTCTTCTAGTTTAGCCAGAAAACGCGTTTAAAGTTTTTCAAAAGATTTTTTTAAATATCTCCAAAAATATTTTTGCCACAGCCTATTATCATACATTGGCAGAACCTGTAGACTCCCAGTGATCACAAAAAACACTTAAAATCGCTCTATCTCTTCTAGTTTAGCCAGAAAACGCGTTTAAAGTTTTTCAAAAGATTTTTTTAAATATCTCCAAAAATATTTTTGCTACAGCCTATTATTATATATTGGCAGAACCTGTATACTCCCAGTGATCACAAAAAACACTTAAAATCGCTCTATCTCTTCTAGTTTAGCCAGAAAACGCGTTTAAAGTTTTTCAAAAGATTTTTTTAAATATCTCCAAAAATATTTTTGCTACAGCCTATTATTATATATTGGCAGAACCTGTATACTCCCAGTGATTACAAAAAACACTTAAAATCGCTCTATCTCTTCTAGTTTAGCCAGAAAACGTGTTTAAAATTTTTCAAAAGATTTTTTTAAATATCTCCAAAAATATTTTTGCTACAGCCTATTATCATATATTGGCAGAATCTGTAGACTCCCAGTGATCACAAAAAACACTTAAAATCGCTCTATCTCTTCTAGTTTAGCCAGAAAACGCGTTTAAAGTTTTTCAAAAGATTTTTTTAAATATCTCCAAAAATATTTTTGCTACAGCCTATTATTATATATTGGCAGAACCTGTATACTCCCAGTGATTACAAAAAACACTTAAAATCGCTCTATCTCTTCTAGTTTAGCCAGAAAACGTGTTTAAAATTTTTCAAAAGATTTTTTTAAATATCTCCAAAAATATTTTTGCTACAGCCTATTATCATATATTGGCAGAATCTGTAGACTCCCAGTGATCACAAAAAACACTTAAAATCGCTCTATCTCTTCTAGTTTAGCCAGAAAACGCGTTTAAAGTTTTTCAAAAGATTTTTTTAAATATCTCCAAAAATATTTTTGCTACAGCCTATTATTATATATTGGCAGAACCTGTATACTCCCAGTGATTACAAAAAACACTTAAAATCGCTCTATCTCTTCTAGTTCAGCCAGAAAACGCGTTTAAAGTTTTTCAAAAGATTTTTTTAAATATCTCCAAAAATATTTTTTCTACAGCCTATTATTATATATTGGCAGAACCTGTATACTCCCAGTGATCACAAAAAACACTTAAAATCGCTCTATCTCTTCTAGTTTAGCCAGAAAACGCGTTTAAAGTTTTTCAAAAGATTTTTTTAAATATCTCCAAAAATATTTTTGCTACAGCCTATTATTATATATTGGCAGAACCTGTATACTCCCAGTGATCACAAAAAACACTTAAAATCGCTCTATCTCTTCTAGTTTAGCCAGAAAACGCGTTTAAAGTTTTTCAAAAGATTTTTTTAAATATCTCCAAAAATATTTTTGCTACAGCCTATTATCATATATTGGCAGAATCTGTAGACTCCCAGTGATCACAAAAAACACTTAAAATCGCTCTATCCCTTCTAGTTTAGCCAGAAAACGCGTTTAAAGTTTTTCAAAAGATTTTTTTAAATATCTCCAAAAATATTTTTGCTACAGCCTATTATCATATATTGGCAGAACCTGTAGACTCCCAGTGATCACAAAAAACACTTAAAATCGCTCTATCTCTTCTAGTTTAGCCAGAAAACGCGTTTAAAGTTTTTCAAAAGATTTTTTTAAATATCTCCAAAAATATTTTTGCTACAGCCTATTATCATATCAGTGGCTTCAAGCACAAACGACTTAAGTCTGTTTTAGTGATTTCGAGATAAATGCATTTTAAACTTTAAATTTAATTTTGAAAAAAGTTATGAAGTTTTTTGAGCCAATTTTTTTTTTGATCGAAAGATAATTAAAAAAAGAAGCGATTAACTCATAATCTGAAGTAAAACAACTAATAGTATTCTCATAATTATGAAAAAAGTGAGATAGGCGGTTATACAAAATTTATAAAAAGCACTTTGCAAAGCATAACTCGACTTAGGCGATTTGTGAAAAATTACTTTTGCATTTTCGTCAAACTTAAGTCGACTTAAGCTGTTGTTGCAAAACTGAAGATATGGTTTTAGGTGACTTAAGTTATACTAAAAAGGGAAGAAATATATATATTATTTTTAGGTTATTTGATTTTTCACTCTTTTTTCAAATCATTGTCATAAAAAACATAAATTGAGGTAAAAAATGAATAAACTTCGAGTAAAAATTATTTCTAAAAGTTTAAAAATAATTTTTTCATTAAATTTAAGAAAGGTGACAGTATCTTTTATTCTCTCTCGGATTCTCCAACTAAATATGGATGAGTATCTGCGAAATCTCCAGTCTTTATCGTTTTGTAAAATTTGTAAACCAACAGATAAAAAAATTGCATTAAGTACTCTAAGTTTTTCTTTTTTGGTACTAATTTTCTCTTCTTCTTCAATTTGGAGCATGTGTTGAAAATCTAACTATAGCTAACACCTCGTCTTAAAATATAAAAAATCTTTGTATAAACTGTTCTTGTAAAATATTTTTGGAAGTGAATTTTTTGAAATCTGTGGTGCGACTCTTTCCACTTAAGAGAATTTCAAAAAGTAATTCAATTACAAAAAGGCTTCATTGTGCAACGGATCTGACAAAGTTGTTAATGAGCACATAAAGTAATCTCTAAAATGAGTTTATGAGTTTGGTGTTTGTTATTTTATTTATGTACTATAGTCCATACGACTTTCTTACTTGTTCATAATGATACTAAATGCGAATTAATTAAAATTTTTAAATCAAAAACAAAATGAAATCGAGTGTGAGTCATTACAAATACTGTAATGAAAAGTCAAATTTGATAGTGAACTCGAACTCGTATAGAAAATAATAATTCGATACTTGTGAAAATTAAATCTTGGAGACGTATTATTAATTACATATAGAAAATGATTTGTTCGTCAGTTTTTCTCTGAGTTCTGCCGTAAAAAGTATATAGATCTCCTTAAAAAGTTGTGGTAAAGTAAATTGGTTCGGAATTTGCTCTCCTATCATAGAGTATATAAGTATTTGATTATCAAATAAACAAAGAATATTGTAAGTTTGCTCGACATTTTTATTTTAGCTGTCAGCATTTACTTTTCAATTAAGACTCCATACAAATTAACCACGAGTCAGTTTCGAGCGTTCATGTACTTGAGCGCATTCAGGAAGCCCGGTCGCGAAAGATTAAGCGAATTTTCTAACCGTTCGGCATATTGTAAAAGGATTTTTCTTAAAAGAATAAAAGAAAGCCTTTCATATTTTTTTATCTTTACAGATATGTTCACATGCCCTATAGGACTCAAAAATTTGCTTTTGAAGGTTGTCAATTTTAAAATCAGGATCATTAATACAGTCACCACGACCAAAGTCAATTGCGGTTTTCAAAACTGAATTAACTTCGGTTTTCAAAGTAAGATCTGTAGTGTAAATACTTGTTTATTAACTATAGGACCAGTTTCGCTAATTTCTATGCTTTAAAACACACTATTGTGTTTTAAAAATATATTGCAATACCTCTAACATCCGCCACAATCATCTCAGCTCTCCTAGCAAGTTCCAAAATTTTTAACGTACATTTATTAAGCGTGAATAAAGTTTATATTGGATAATTTTTGCATTATTTAACAATTTCCAACATCAGCACATTTAAAAACAATAATAAATAACTGTCTTTGTAAAAAATACTTCCTTCGAAATAACAAAAATATAATAAATATTTGAAAATCGAAGAAATTTAATCTCACGGAAATGAGTAATAAAAAGTATAACAAAATATTGTTATTCCCAGACGTACCAATTTTATTTATTGAAAACCCTTGCAAATTATAATAATTTTTTCCTAAAAAAATGTGTTTTACTAGTGTATAATAAAAGTATTGCTTTGTAATACAATAATTAGAATAAAAACTCTTGTTAAACACAAAAATTTGATCTTCCTAATAACATGTGTTTTACAAGGGCGTCATAAGACAACACTTTGTTTAATAATACAATTAGACTACAAAAGCAAAACAATCTACCATCAGGTAGCTAGCCACGTGTCATTTTAACATGGAAACTCCGTCAATTGAAAAAAACATTTGTCGCAGGTAAATCACGAAATGACCTACAATATTATTTGTTAAATAAAAAAATTCAAATCTTAAACATGGGATGTTTGGGTAATTAGAGCATTAATAATGCAGGTAACTTGTGCAGATGTTTTATATTTTGGGTTAAAAAATACAACTATCTTACTTGTCGCTGAATGTAAGATTTAATTTTAACTATAGTGAACAAGTTTTAAACCATCAACATAAAGTACCTACACTATATATCACATAAAATAATATGTTAAGCGTTATAAAATATTTTTTATTATAAAAAACTGAAAAATATTCTATACTGATCATGTATTATTTCGAACACTAAACGCTTAATTTTGATATTTTGTTCTTACTTGCACGCGTTATAAAAACCTAACTCGACATAAGAAGCCTTTTGGAATATAATTGCATTTGCAATAATCGCCTAACTCGAGATGAGTTTAAACAACCAACAATAATTATTTTACACAAATCGCTTATGTCGAGTTAGTATTTAAAAAAACTCAAAATTAATTTTGCAACAAAAGCTTAACTCGAGATAAGCGGTTGTAAAAATTCATACAAATAAAAAAAAATGTCACTAATTTCGATTTGCAACAATAGCCTATCTCGAAATAAGTGGTTTGTCCAAAACATAAAAAAGATGTTTTCTGCTCTTAACTCGATTTAGGCGATTAGTGCAAGTGCATATGGTTGCCATTTCGAGTTAGGTCATGTGTGAATCCGACAATAACTCCGGCTGCAATAGTCGTAGAACCACCAAAATTTGTGAGCATATGAAACTCAAAACGGAGAATTCGCTGGTAAACATATCTCATTTTTGTCTTAACTCGAGTTAGGCGGTTTGTGTTTGAGGCCACTGATATATTGGCAGAATCTGTAGACTCCCAGTGATCACAAAAAACACTTAAAATCGCTCTATCCCTTCTAGTTTAGCCAGAAAACGCGTTTAAAGTTTTTCAAAAGATTTTTTTAAATATCTCCAAAAATATTTTTGCTACAGCCTATTATCATATATTGGCAGAATCTGTAGACTCCCAGTGATCACAAAAAACACTTAAAATCGCTCTATCTCTTCTAGTTTAGCCAGAAAACGCGTTTAAAGTTTTTCAAAAGATTTTTTTAAATATCTCCAAAAATATTTTTGCTACAGCCTATTATTATATATTGGCAGAACCTGTATACTCCCAGTGATTACAAAAAACACTTAAAATCGCTCTATCTCTTCTAGTTTAGCCAGAAAACGTGTTTAAAGTTTTTCAAAAGATTTTTTTAAATATCTCCAAAAATATTTTTGCTACAGCCTATTATCATATATTGGCAGAATCTGTAGACTCCCAGTGATCACAAAAAACACTTAAAATCGCTCTATCTCTTCTAGTTTAGCCAGAAAACGCGTTTAAAGTTTTTCAAAAGGTTTTTTTAAATATCTCCAAAAATATTTTTGCTACAGCCTATTATTATATATTGGCAGAACCTGTATACTCCCAGTGATCACAAAAAACACTTAAAATCGCTCTATCTCTTCTAGTTTAGCCAGAAAACGCGTTTAAAGTTTTTCAAAAGATTTTTTTAAATATCTCCAAAAATATTTTTGCTACAGCCTATTATCATATATTGGCAGAATCTGTAGACTCCCAGTGATCACAAAAAACACTTAAAATCGCTCTATCTCTTCTAGTTTAGCTAGAAACCGCGTTTAAAGTTTTTCAAAAGATTTTTTTAAATATCTCCAAAAATATTTTTGCTACAGCCTATTATTATATATTGGCAGAACCTGTAGACTCCCAGTGATCACAAAAAAATCGCTCTATCTCTTCGCTTAAAATCGCTCTATCTCTTCTAGTTTAGCCAGAAAACGCGTTTAAAGTTTTTCAAAAGATTTTTTTAAATATCTCCAAAAATATTTTTGCTACAGCCTACTATTATATATTGGCAGAACCTGTAGACTCCCAGTGATCACAAAAAACACTTAAAATCGCTCTATCTCTTCTAGTTTAGCCATAAAACGCGTTTAAAGTTTTTCAAAAGATTTTTTTAAATATCTCCAAAAATATTTTTGCTACAGCCTATTATCATATATTGGCAGAATCTGTAGACTCCCAGTGATCACAAAAAACACTTAAAATCGCTCTATCTCTTCTAGTTTAGCCAAAAAACGCGTTTAAAGTTTTTCAAAATATTTTTTTAAATATCTCCAAAAATATTTTTGCTACAGCCTATTATCATATATTGGCAGAACCTGTAGACTCCCAGTGATCACAAAAAACACTTAAAATCGCGCTATCTCTTCTAGTTTAGCCAGAAAAGTTAGTTTAAAGCGTTTAAAGTTTTCAAAAGATTTTTTTAAATATCTCCAAAAATATATTGGCAGAATCTGTAGACTCCCAGTGATCACAAAAAACACTTAAAATCGCTCTATCTCTTCTAGTTTAGCCAGAAAATGCGTTTAAAGTTTTTCAAAAGATTTTTTTAAATATCTCCAAAAATATTTTTGCTACAGCCTATTATCATATATTGGCAGAATCTGTAGACTCCCAGTGATCACAAAAACACTTAAAATCGCTCTATCTCTTCTAGTTTAGCCAGAAAACGCGTTTAAAGTTTTTTAAATATCCCCAAAAATATTTTTGCTATAGCCTATTATCATATATTGGCAGAATCTGTATTACTAAACGCGTTTAAAGTTTTTTAAATATCCCCAAAAATATTTTTGCTATAGCCTGTTACTATATAATGGCAGACCCCCGTGATCACAAAAAACACTTAAAATCGCTCTATCTCTTCTAGTTTAGCCAGAAAACGCGTTTAAAGTTTTTCAAAAGATTTTTTTAAATATCTCCAAAAATATTTTTGCTACAGCCTATTATTATATATTGCCAGAACCTGTAGACTCCCAGTGATCACAAAAAACATTTAAAATCGCTCTATCTCTTCTAGTTTAGCCAGAAAACGCGTTTAAAGTTTTTCAAAAGATTTTGTTAAATATCTCCGAAAATATTTTTGCTATAGCCTATTATCATATATTGGCAGAATCTGTAGACTCCCAGTGATCACAAAAAACACTTAAAATCGCTCTATCTCTTCTAGTTTAGCCAGAAAACGCGTTTAAAGTTTTTCAAAAGATTTTTTTAAATATCTCCAAAAATATTTTTGCTACAGCCTATTATTATATATTGGCAGAACCTGTATACTCCCAGTGATTACAAAAAACACTTAAAATCGCTCTATCTCTTCTAGTTCAGCCAGAAAACGCGTTTAAAGTTTTTCAAAAGATTTTTTTAAATATCTCCAAAAATATTTTTGCTACAGCCTATTATTATATATTGGCAGAACCTGTATACTCCCAGTGATTACAAAAAACACTTAAAATCGCTCTATCTCTTCTAGTTTAGCCAGAAAACGTGTTTAAAATTTTTCAAAAGATTTTTTTAAATATCTCCAAAAATATTTTTGCTACAGCCTATTATCATATATTGGCAGAATCTGTAGACTCCCAGTGATCACAAAAAACACTTAAAATCGCTCTATCTCTTCTAGTTTAGCCAGAAAACGCGTTTAAAGTTTTTCAAAAGATTTTTTTAAATATCTCCAAAAATATTTTTGCTACAGCCTATTATTATATATTGGCAGAACCTGTATACTCCCAGTGATCACAAAAAACACTTAAAATCGCTCTATCTCTTCTAGTTTAGCCAGAAAACGCGTTTAAAGTTTTTCAAAAGATTTTTTTAAATATCTCCAAAAATATTTGTGCTACAGCCTATTATTATATATTGGCAGAACCTGTATACTCCCAGTGATCACAAAAAACACTTAAAATCGCTCTATCTCTTCTAGTTTAGCCAGAAAACGCGTTTAAAGTTTTTCAAAAGATTTTTTTTAAATATCTCCAAAAATATTTTTGCTACAGCCTATTATCATATATTGGCAGAATCTGTAGACTCCCAGTGATCACAAAAAACACTTAAAATCGCTCTATCCCTTCTAGTTTAGCCAGAAAACGCGTTTTAAAGTTTTTCAAAAGATTTTTTTAAATATCTCCAAAAATATTTTTGCTACAGCCTATTATCATATATTGGCAGAATCTGTAGACTCCCAGTGATCACAAAAAACACTTAAAATCGCTCTATCTCTTCTAGTTTAGCCAGAAAACGCGTTTAAAGTTTTTCAAAAGATTTTTTTAAATATCTCCAAAAATATTTTTGCTACAGCCTATTATTATATATTGGCAGAACCTGTATACTCCCAGTGATTACAAAAAACACTTAAAATCGCTCTATCTCTTCTAGTTTAGCCAGAAAACGTGTTTAAAGTTTTTCAAAAGATTTTTTTAAATATCTCCAAAAATATTTTTGCTACAGCCTATTATCATATATTGGCAGAATCTGTAGACTCCCAGTGATCACAAAAAACACTTAAAATCGCTCTATCTCTTCTAGTTTAGCCAGAAAACGCGTTTAAAGTTTTTCAAAAGGTTTTTTTAAATATCTCCAAAAATATTTTTGCTACAGCCTATTATTATATATTGGCAGAACCTGTATACTCCCAGTGATCACAAAAAACACTTAAAATCGCTCTATCTCTTCTAGTTTAGCCAGAAAACGCGTTTAAAGTTTTTCAAAAGATTTTTTTAAATATCTCCAAAAATATTTTTGCTACAGCCTATTATCATATATTGGCAGAATCTGTAGACTCCCAGTGATCACAAAAAACACTTAAAATCGCTCTATCTCTTCTAGTTTAGCTAGAAACCGCGTTTAAAGTTTTTCAAAAGATTTTTTTAAATATCTCCAAAAATATTTTTGCTACAGCCTATTATTATATATTGGCAGAACCTGTAGACTCCCAGTGATCACAAAAAAATCGCTCTATCTCTTCGCTTAAAATCGCTCTATCTCTTCTAGTTTAGCCAGAAAACGCGTTTAAAGTTTTTCAAAAGATTTTTTTAAATATCTCCAAAAATATTTTTGCTACAGCCTATTATTATATATTGGCAGAACCTGTAGACTCCCAGTGATCACAAAAAACACTTAAAATCGCTCTATCTCTTCTAGTTTAGCCATAAAACGCGTTTAAAGTTTTTCAAAAGATTTTTTTAAATATCTCCAAAAATATTTTTGCTACAGCCTATTATCATATATTGGCAGAATCTGTAGACTCCCAGTGATCACAAAAAACACTTAAAATCGCTCTATCTCTTCTAGTTTAGCCAAAAAACGCGTTTAAAGTTTTTCAAAATATTTTTTTAAATATCTCCAAAAATATTTTTGCTACAGCCTATTATCATATATTGGCAGAACCTGTAGACTCCCAGTGATCACAAAAAACACTTAAAATCGCGCTATCTCTTCTAGTTTAGCCAGAAAAGTTAGTTTAAAGCGTTTAAAGTTTTCAAAAGATTTTTTTAAATATCTCCAAAAATATATTGGCAGAATCTGTAGACTCCCAGTGATCACAAAAAACACTTAAAATCGCTCTATCTCTTCTAGTTTAGCCAGAAAATGCGTTTAAAGTTTTTCAAAAGATTTTTTTAAATATCTCCAAAAATATTTTTGCTACAGCCTATTATCATATATTGGCAGAATCTGTAGACTCCCAGTGATCACAAAAACACTTAAAATCGCTCTATCTCTTCTAGTTTAGCCAGAAAACGCGTTTAAAGTTTTTTAAATATCCCCAAAAATATTTTTGCTATAGCCTATTATCATATATTGGCAGAATCTGTATTACTAAACGCGTTTAAAGTTTTTTAAATATCCCCAAAAATATTTTTGCTATAGCCTGTTACTATATAATGGCAGACCCCCGTGATCACAAAAAACACTTAAAATCGCTCTATCTCTTCTAGTTTAGCCAGAAAACGCGTTTAAAGTTTTTCAAAAGATTTTTTTAAATATCTCCAAAAATATTTTTGCTACAGCCTATTATTATATATTGCCAGAACCTGTAGACTCCCAGTGATCACAAAAAACATTTAAAATCGCTCTATCTCTTCTAGTTTAGCCAGAAAACGCGTTTAAAGTTTTTCAAAAGATTTTGTTAAATATCTCCGAAAATATTTTTGCTATAGCCTATTATCATATATTGGCAGAATCTGTAGACTCCCAGTGATCACAAAAAACACTTAAAATCGCTCTATCTCTTCTAGTTTAGCCAGAAAACGCGTTTAAAGTTTTTCAAAAGATCTCCAAAAATATTTTTGCTACAGCCTATTATTATATATTGCCAGAACCTGTAGACTCCCAGTGATCACAAAAAACATTTAAAATCGCTCTATCTCTTCTAGTTTAGCCAGAAAACGCGTTTAAAGTTTTTCAAAAGATTTTGTTAAATATCTCCGAAAATATTTTTTGCTATAGCCTATTATCATATATTGGCAGAATCTGTAGACTCCCAGTGATCACAAAAAACATTTAAAATCGCTCTATCTCTTCTAGTTTAGCCAGAAAACGCGTTTAAAGTTTTTCAAAAGATTTTGTTAAATATCTCCGAAAATATTTTTGCTATAGCCTATTATCATATATTGGCAGAATCTGTAGACTCCCAGTGATCACAAAAACACTTAAAATCGCTCTATCTCTTCTAGTTTAGCCAGAAAACGCGTTTAAAGTTTTTTAAATATCCCCAAAAATATTTTTGCTATAGCCTATTATCATATATTGGCAGAATCTGTATTACTAAACGCGTTTAAAGTTTTTTAAATATCCCCAAAAATATTTTTGCTATAGCCTGTTACTATATAATGGCAGACCCCCGTGATCACAAAAAACACTTAAAATCGCTCTATCTCTTCTAGTTTAGCCAGAAAACGCGTTTAAAGTTTTTCAAAAGATTTTTTTAAATATCTCCAAAAATATTTTTGCTACAGCCTATTATTATATATTGCCAGAACCTGTAGACTCCCAGTGATCACAAAAAACATTTAAAATCGCTCTATCTCTTCTAGTTTAGCCAGAAAACGCGTTTAAAGTTTTTCAAAAGATTTTTTTAAATATCTCCAAAACTATTTTTGCTACAGCCTATTATCATATATTGGCAGAATCTGTATACTCCCAGTGATCACAAAAAACACTTAAAATCGCTCTATCTCTTCTAGTTTAGCCAGAAAATGCGTTTAAAGTTTTTCAAAAGATTTTTTAAATATCTCCAAAAATATTTTTGCTACAGCCTATTATCATATATTGGCAGAATCTGTAGACTTCCAGTGATCACAAAAAACACTTAAAATCGCTCTATCTCTTCTAGTTTAGCCAGAAAATGCGTTTAAAGTTTTTCAAAAGATTTTTTTAAATATCTCCAAAAATATTTTTGCTACAGCCTATTATCATATATTGGCAGAATCTGTAGACTCCCAGTGATCACAAAAAACATTTAAAATCGCTCTATCTCTTCTAGTTTAGCCAGAAAACGCGTTTAAAGTTTTTCAAAAGATTTTTTTAAATATCTCCAAAAATATTTTTGCTACAGCCTATTATTATATATTGGCAGAACCTGTAGACTCCCAGTGATCACAAAAAACATTTAAAATCGCTCTATCTCTTCTAGTTTAGCCAGAAAACGCGTTTAAAGTTTTTCAAAAGATTTTTTTAAATATCTCCAAAAATATTTTTGCTACAGCCTATTATTATATATTGGCAGAACCTGTATACTCCCAGTGATCACAAAAAACACTTAAAATCGCTCTATCTCTTCTAGTTTAGCCAGAAAACGCGTTTAAAGTTTTTCAAAAGATTTTTTTAAATATCTCCAAAAATATTTTTGCTACAGCCTATTATTATATATTGGCAGAACCTGTATACTCCCAGTGATTACAAAAAACACTTAAAATCGCTCTATCTCTTCTAGTTTAGCCAGAAAACGTGTTTAAAGTTTTTCAAAAGATTTTTTTAAATATCTCCAAAAATATTTTTGCTACAGCCTATTATCATATATTGGCAGAATCTGTAGACTCCCAGTGATCACAAAAAACACTTAAAATCGCTCTATCTCTTCTAGTTTAGCCAGAAAACGCGTTTAAAGTTTTTCAAAAGATCTCCAAAAATATTTTTGCTACAGCCTATTATTATATATTGGCAGAACCTGTAGACTCCCAGTGATCACAAAAAACACTTAAAATCGCTCTATCTCTTCTAGTTTAGCCATAAAACGCGTTTAAAGTTTTTCAAAAGATTTTTTTAAATATCTCCAAAAATATTTTTGCTACAGCCTATTATCATATATTGGCAGAATCTGTAGACTCCCAGTGATCACAAAAAACACTTAAAATCGCTCTATCTCTTCTAGTTTAGCCAGAAAACGCGTTTAAAGTTTTTCAAAAGATCTCCAAAAATATTTTTGCTACAGCCTATTATTATATATTGGCAGAACCTGTAGACTCCAAGTGATCACAAAAAACACTTAAAATCGCTCTATCTCTTCTAGTTTAGCCATAAAACGCGTTTAAAGTTTTTCAAAAGATTTTTTTAAATATCTCCAAAAATATTTTTGCTACAGCCTATTATCATATATTGGCAGAATCTGTAGACTCCCAGTGATCACAAAAAACACTTAAAATCGCTCTATCTCTTCTAGTTTAGCCAGAAAACGCGTTTAAAGTTTTTCAAAAGATTTTTTTAAATATCTCCAAAAATATTTTTGCTACAGCCTATTATCATATATTGGCAGAATCTGTATACTCCCAGTGATCACAAAAAACACTTAAAATCGCTCTATCTCTTCTAGTTTAGCCAGAAAATGCGTTTAAAGTTTTTCAAAAGATTTTTTTAAATATCTCCAAAAATATTTTTGCTACAGCCTATTATTATATATTGGCAGAACCTGTATACTCCCAGTGATTACAAAAAACACTTAAAATCGCTCTATCTCTTCTAGTTTAGCCAGAAAACGCGTTTAAAGTTTTTCAAAAGATTTTTTTAAATATCTCCAAAAATATTTTTGCTACAGCCTATTATTATATATTGGCAGAACCTGTATACTCCCAGTGATTACAAAAAACACTTAAAATCGCTCTATCTCTTCTAGTTCAGCCAGAAAACGCGTTTAAAGTTTTTCAAAAGATTTTTTTAAATATCTCCAAAAATATTTTTGCTACAGCCTATTATCATATATTGGCAGAATCTGTATACTCCCAGTGATCACAAAAAGCACTTAAAATCGCTCTATCTCTTCTAGTTCAGCCAGAAAACGTGTTTAAAGTTTTTCAAAAGATTTTTTTAAATATCTCCAAAAATATTTTTGCTACAGCCTATTATCATATATTGGCAGAATCTGTATACTCCCAGTGATCACAAAAAGCACTTAAAATCGCTCTATCTCTTCTAGTTTAGCCAGAAAACGCGTTTAAAGTTTTTCAAAAGATTTTTTTAAATATCTCCAAAAATATTTTTGCTACAGCCTATTATTATATATTGGCAGAACCTGTATACTCCCAGTGATCACAAAAAACACTTAAAATCGCTCTATCTCTTCTAGTTTAGCCAGAAATTGCGTTTAAAGTTTTTCAAAAGATTTTTTTAAATATCTCCAAAAATATTTTTGCTACAGCCTATTATCACATATTGGCAGAACCTGTAGACTCCCAGTGATCACAAAAAACACTTAAAATCGCTCTATCTCTTCTAGTTTAGCCAGAAACTGCGTTTAAAGTTTTTCAAAAGATTTTTTTAAATATCTCCAAAAATATTTTTGCTACAGCCTATTATTATATATTGGCAGAACCTGTAGACTCCCAGTGATCACAAAAAACACTTAAAATCGCTCTATCTCTTCTAGTTTAGCCAGAAAACGCGTTTAAAGTTTTTCAAAAGATTTTTTTAAATATCTCCAAAAATATTTTTGCTACAGCCTATTATCATATATTGGCAGAATCTGTAGACTCCCAGTGATCACAAAAAACACTTAAAATCGCTCTATCTCTTCTAGTTTAGCCAGAAAACGCGTTTAAAGTTTTTCAAAAGATCTCCAAAAATATTTTTGCTACAGCCTATTATTATATATTGGCAGAATCTGTAGACGCCCAGTGATCACAAAAAACACTTAAAATCGCTCTATCTCTTCTAGTTCAGCCAGAAAACGCGTTTAAAGTTTTTCAAAAGATTTTTTTAAATATCTCTAAAAATATTTTTGCTACAGCCTATTATCATATATTGGCAGAATCTGTATACTCCCAGTGATCACAAAAAGCACTTAAAATCGCTCTATCTCTTCTAGTTTAACCAGAAAACGCGTTTAAAGTTTTTCAAAAGATTTTTTTAAATATCTCTAAAAATATTTTTGCTACAGCCTATTATTATATATTGGCAGAATCTGTATACTCCCAGTGATCACAAAAAACACTTAAAATCGCTCTATCTCTTCTAGTTTAGCCAGAAATTGCGTTTATCTATCCTCTTCTAGTTTAGCCAGAAATTGCGTTTAAAGTTTTTCAAAAGATTTTTTTAAATATCTCCAAAAATATTTTTGCTACAGCCTATTATCATATATTGGCAGAACCTGTAGACTCCCAGTGATCACAAAAAACACTTAAAATCGCTCTATCTCTTCTAGTTTAGCCAGAAAACGCGTTTAAAGTTTTTCAAAAGATTTTTTTAATATCTCCAAAAATATTTTTGCTACAGCCTATTATTATATATTGGCAGAACCTGTATACTCCCAGTGATTACAAAAAACACTTAAAATCGCTCTATCTCTTCTAGTTCAGCCAGAAAACGCGTTTAAAGTTTTTCAAAAGATTTTTTTAAATATCTCCAAAAATATTTTTGCTACAGCCTATTATCATATATTGGCAGAATCTGTATACTCCCAGTGATCACAAAAAGCACTTAAAATCGCTCTATCTCTTCTAGTTTAGCCAGAAAACGCGTTTTAAAGTTTTTCAAAAGATTTTTTTAAATATCTCCAAAAATATTTTTGCTACAGCCTATTATCATACATTGGCAGAACCTGTAGACTCCCAGTGATCACAAAAAACACTTAAAATCGCTCTATCTCTTCTAGTTTAGCCAGAAAACACGTTTAAAGTTTTTCAAAAGATTTTTTTAAATATCTCCAAAAATTATTTTTTGCTACAGCCTATTATCATATATTGGCAGAATCTGTAGACTCCCAGTGATCACAAAAAGCACTTAAAATCGCTCTATCTCTTCTAGTTTAGCCAGAAAACGCGTTTAAAGTTTTTCAAAAGATTTTTTTAAATATCTCCAAAAATATTTTTGCTACAGCCTATTATCATACATTGGCAGAACCTGTAGACTCCCAGTGATCACAAAAAACACTTAAAATCGCTCTATCTCTTCTAGTTTAGCCAGAAAACACGTTTAAAGTTTTTCAAAAGATTTTTTTAAATATCTCCAAAAATTATTTTTGCTACAGCCTATTATCATATATTGGCAGAATCTGTAGACTCCCAGTGATCACAAAAAACACTTAAAATCGCTCTATCTCTTCTAGTTTAGCCAGAAAACACGTTTAAAGTTTTTCAAAAGATTTTTTTTAAATATCTCCAAAAATTATTTTTGCTACAGCCTATTATCATATATTGGCAGAACCTGTATACTCCCAGTGATTACAAAAAACACTTAAAATCGCTCTATCTCTTCTTGTTCAGCCAGAAAACGCGTTTAAAGTTTTTCAAAAGATTTTTTTAAATATCTCCAAAAATATTTTTGCTACAGCCTATTATTATATATTGGCAGAATCTGTATACTCCCAGTGATCACAAAAAACACTTAAAATCGCTCTATCTCTTCTAGTTTAGCCAGAAAACGCGTTTAAAGTTTTTCAAAAGATTTTTTTAAATATCTCCAAAAATATTTTTGCTACAGCCTATTATTATATATTGGCAGAACCTGTATACTCCCAGTGATCACAAAAAACACTTAAACTCGCTCTATCTCTTCTAGTTTAGCCAGAAATTGCGTTTTAAAGTTTTTCAAAAGATTTTTTTAAATATCTCCAAAAATATTTTTGCTACAGCCTATTATCATATATTGGCAGAACCTGTAGACTCCCAGTGATCACAAAAAACACTTAAAATCGCTCTATCTCTTCTAGTTTAGCCAGAAAACGCGTTTAAAGTTTTTCAAAAGATTTTTTTAAATATCTCCAAAAATATTTTTGCTACAGCCTATTATCATATATTGGCAGAATCTGTAGACTCCCAGTGATCACAAAAAACACTTAAAATCGCTCTATCCCTTCTAGTTTAGCCAGAAAACGCGTTTAAAGTTTTTCAAAAGATTTTTTTAAATATCTCCAAAAATATTTTTGCTACAGCCTATTATCATATATTGGCAGAATCTGTAGACTCCCAGTGATCACAAAAAACACTTAAAATCGCTCTATCTCTCCTAGTTTAGCCATAAAACGCGTTTAAAGTTTTTCAAAAGATTTTTTTTAAATATCTCCAAAAATATTTTTGCTACAGCCTATTATCATATATTGGCAGAATCTGTAGACGCCCAGTGATCACAAAAAACACTTAAAATCGCTCTATCTCTTCTAGTTTAGCCAGAAAACGCGTTTAAAGTTTTTCAAAAGATTTTTTTAAATATCTCCAAAAATATTTTTGCTACAGCCTATTATCATATATTGGCAGAATCTGTAGACTCCCAGTGATCACAAAAAACACTTAAAATCGCTCTATCTCTTCTAGTTTAGCCAGAAAACGCGTTTAAAGTTTTTTCAAAAGATTTTTTTAAATATCTCCAAAAATATTTTTGCTACAGCCTATTATCATACATTGGCAGAACCTGTAGAGTCCCAGTGATCACAAAAAACACTTAAAATCGCTCTATCTCTTCTAGTTCAGCCAGAAAACGCGTTTAAAGTTTTTCAAAAGATTTTTTTAAATATCTCCAAAAATATTTTTGCTACAGCCTATTATCATATATTGGCAGAATCTGTATACTCCCAGTGATCACAAAAAGCACTTAAAATCGCTCTATCTCTTCTAGTTTAGCCAGAAAACGCGTTTAAAGTTTTTCAAAAGATTTTTTTAAATATCTCCAAAAATATTTTTGCTACAGCCTATTATCATACATTGGCAGAACCTGTAGACTCCCAGTGATCACAAAAAACACTTAAAATCGCTCTATCTCTTCTAGTTTAGCCAGAAACCGCGTTTAAAGTTTTTCAAAAGATTTTTTTAAATATCTCCAAAAATATTTTTGCTACAGCCTATTATTATATATTGGCAGAACCTGTAGACTCCCAGTGATCACAAAAAACACTTAAAATCGCTCTATCTCTTCTAGTTTAGCCAGAAAACGCGTTTAAAGCTTTTCAAAAGATTTTTTTAAATATCTCCAAAAATTATTTTTGCTACAGCCTATTATCATATATTGGCAGAATCTGTAGACTCCCAGTGATCACAAATAAACACTTAAAATCGCTCTATCTCTTCTAGTTTAGCCAGAAAACGCGTTTAAAGTTTTTCAAAAGATCTCCAAAAATATTTTTGCTACAGCCTATTATTATATATTGGCAGAATCTGTAGGCGCCCAGTGATCACAAAAAACACTTAAAATCGCTCTATCTCTTCTAGTTTAGCCAGAAAACGCGTTTAAAGTTTTTCAAAAGATTTTTTTAAATATCTCCAAAAATATTTTTGCTACAGCCTATTATTATATATTGGCAGAACCTGTATACTCCCAGTGATTACAAAAAACACTTAAAATCGCTCTATCTCTTCTAGTTCAGCCAGAAAACGCGTTTAAAGTTTTTCAAAAGATTTTTTTAAATATCTCCAAAAATATTTTTGCTACAGCCTATTATTATATATTGGCAGAATCTGTATACTCCCAGTGATCACAAAAAACACTTAAAATCGCTCTATCTCTTCTAGTTTAGCCAGAAAACGCGTTTAAAGTTTTTCAAAAGATTTTTTTTAAATATCTCCAAAAATATTTTTGCTACAGCCTATTATTATATATTGGCAGAACCTGTATACTCCCAGTGATCACAAAAAACACTTAAAATCGCTCTATCTCTTCTAGTTTAGCCAGAAATTGCGTTTAAAGTTTTTCAAAAGATTTTTTTAAATATCTCCAAAAATATTTTTGCTACAGCCTATTATCATATATTGGCAGAACCTGTAGACTCCCAGTGATCACAAAAAACACTTAAAATCGCTCTATCTCTTCTAGTTTAGCCAGAAAACGCGTTTAAAGTTTTTCAAAAGATTTTTTTAAATATCTCCAAAAATATTTTTGCTACAGCCTATTATCATATATTGGCAGAATATGTAGACTCCCAGTGATCACAAAAAACACTTAAAATCGCTCTATCCCTTCTAGTTTAGCCAGAAAACGCGTTTAAAGTTTTTCAAAAGATTTTTTTAAATATCTCCAAAAATATTTTTGCTACAGCCTATTATCATATATTGGCAGAATCTGTAGACTCCCAGTGATCACAAAAAACACTTAAAATCGCTCTATCTCTTCTAGTTTAGCCATAAAACGCGTTTAAAGTTTTTCAAAAGATTTTTTTAAATATCTCCAAAAATATTTTTGCTACAGCCTATTATCATATATTGGCAGAATCTGTAGACGCCCAGTGATCACAAAAAACACTTAAAATCGCTCTATCTCTTCTAGTTTAGCCAGAAAACGTGTTTAAAGTTTTTCAAAAGATTTTTTTAAATATCTCCAAAAATATTTTTGCTACAGCCTATTATCATATATTGGCAGAATCTGTAGACTCCCAGTGATCACAAAAAACACTTAAAATCGCTCTATCTCTTCTAGTTTAGCCAGAAAACGCGTTTAAAGTTTTTCAAAAGATTTTTTTAAATATCTCCAAAAATATTTTTGCTACAGCCTATTATTATATATTGGCAGAACCTGTATACTCCCAGTGATTACAAAAAACACTTAAAATCGCTCTATCTCTTCTAGTTTAGCCAGAAAACGTGTTTAAAGTTTTTCAAAAGATTTTTTTAAATATCTCCAAAAATATTTTTGCTACAGCCTATTATCATATATTGGCAGAATCTGTAGACTCCCAGTGATCACAATAAACACTTAAAATCGCTCTATCTCTTCTAGTTTAGCCAGAAAACGCGTTTAAAGTTTTTCAAAAGATTTTTTTAAATATCTCCAAAAATATTTTTGCTACAGCCTATTATTATATATTGGCAGAACCTGTATACTCCCAGTGATTACAAAAAAACACTTAAAATCGCTCTATCTCTTCTAGTTCAGCCAAAAAACGCGTTTAAAGTTTTTCAAAAGATTTTTTTAAATATCTCCAAAAATATTTTTGCTACAGCCTATTATCATATATTGGCAGAATCTGTATACTCCCAGTGATCACAAAAAACACTTAAAATCGCTCTATCTCTTCTAGTTTAGCCTGAAAACGCGTTTAAAGTTTTTCAAAAGATTTTTTTAAATATCTCCAAAAATATTTTTGCTACAGCCTATTATTATATATTGGCAGAACCTGTATACTCCCAGTGATCACAAAAAACACTTAAAATCGCTCTATCTCTTCTAGTTTAGCCAGAAACCGCGTTTAAAGTTTTTCAAAAGATTTTTTTAAATATCTCCAAAAATATTTTTGCTACAGCCTATTATTATATATTGGCAGAACCTGTAGACTCCCAGTGATCACAAAAAACACTTAAAATCGCTCTATCTCTTCTAGTTTAGCCAGAAACCGCGTTTAAAGTTTTTCAAAAGATTTTTTTTAAATATCTCCAAAAATATTTTTGCTACAGCCTATTATCATATATTGGCAGAATCTGTAGACTCCCAGTGATCACAAAAAACACTTAAAATCGCTCTATCTCTTCTAGTTTAGCCAGAAACCGCGTTTAAAGTTTTTCAAAAGATTTTTTTAAATATCTCCAAAAATATTTTTGCTACAGCCTATTATTATATATTGGCAGAACCTGTAGACTCCCAGTGATCACAAAAAACACTTAAAATCGCTCTATCTCTTCTAGTTTAGCCAGAAACCGCGTTTAAAGTTTTTCAAAAGATTTTTTTAAATATCTCCAAAAATATTTTTGCTACAGCCTATTATTATATATTGGCAGAACCTGTAGACTCCCAGTGATCACAATAAACACTTAAAATCGCTCTATCTCTTCTAGTTTAGCCAGAAAACGCGTTTAAAGTTTTTCAAAAGATTTTTTTAAATATCTCCAAAAATATTTTTGCTACAGCCTATTATTATATATTGGCAGAACCTGTATACTCCCAGTGATTACAAAAAACACTTAAAATCGCTCTATCTCTTCTAGTTCAGCCAAAAAACGCGTTTTAAAGTTTTTCAAAAGATTTTTTTAAATATCTCCAAAAATATTTTTGCTACAGCCTATTATCATATATTGGCAGAATCTGTATACTCCCAGTGATCACAAAAAACACTTAAAATCGCTCTATCTCTTCTAGTTTAGCCTGAAAACGCGTTTTAAAGTTTTTCAAAAGATTTTTTTAAATATCTCCAAAAATATTTTTGCTACAGCCTATTATCATATATTGGCAGAATCTGTAGACGCCCAGTGATCACAAAAAACACTTAAAATCGCTCTATCCCTTCTAGTTTAGGCAGAAAACGCGTTTAAAGTTTTTCAAAAGATTTTTTTAAATATCTCCAAAAATATTTTTGCTACAGCCTATTATCATATATTGGCAGAATCTGTAGACTCCCAGTGATCACAAAAAACACTTAAAATCGCTCTATCTCTTCTAGTTTAGCCAGAAAACGCGTTTAAAGTTTTTCAAAAGATTTTTTTAAATATCTCCAAAAATATTTTTGCTACAGCCTATTATCATATATTGGCAGAATCTGTAGACTCCCAGTGATCACAAAAAACACTTAAAATCGCTCTATCTCTTCTAGTTTAGCCAGAAACCGCGTTTAAAGTTTTTCAAAAGATTTTTTTAAATATCTCCAAAAATATTTTTGCTACAGCCTATTATTATATATTGGCAGAACCTGTAGACTCCCAGTGATCACAAAAAAACACTTAAAATCGCTCTATCTCTTCTAGTTTAGCCAGAAACCGCGTTTAAAGTTTTTCAAAAGATTTTTTTAAATATCTCCAAAAATATTTTTGCTACAGCCTATTATCATATATTGGCAGAACTTGTAGACTCCCAGTGATCACAAAAAACACTTAAAATCGCTCCATCTCTTCTAGTTTAGCCATAAAACGCGTTTAAAGTTTTTCAAAAGATTTTTGTTAAATATCTCCGAAAATATTTTTGCTATAGCCTATTATCATATATTGGCAGAATCTGTATCCCAGTGATCACAAAAAACACTTAAAATCGCTCTATCTCTTCTAGTTTAGCCATAAAACGCGTTTAAAGTTTTTCAAAAGATTTTTTTAAATATCTCCAAAAATATTTTTGCTACAGCCTATTATTATATATTGGCAGAACCTGTAGACTCCCAGTGATCACAAAAAACACTTAAAATCGCTCTATCTCTTCTAGTTTAGCCATAAAACGCGTTTAAAGTTTTTCAAAAGATTTTTTTAAATATCTCCAAAAATATTTTTGCTACAGCCTATTATTATATATTGGCAGAACCTGTAGACTCCCAGTGATCACAAAAAACATTTAAAATCGCTCTATCTCTTCTAGTTTAGCCAGAAAACGCGTTTAAAGTTTTTCAAAAGATTTTGTTAAATATCTCCGAAAATATTTTTGCTATAGCCTATTATCATATATTGGCAGAATCTGTAGACTCCCAGTGATCACAAAAAACACTTAAAATCGCTCTATCTCTTCTAGTTTAGCCAGAAACGCGTTTAAAGTTTTTCAAAAGATCTCCAAAAATATTTTTGCTATAGCCTATTATCATATATTGGCAGAATCTGTATTACTAAACGCGTTTAAAGTTTTTTAAATATCCCCAAAAATATTTTTGCTATAGCCTATTATCATATATTGGCAGAATCTGTATTACTAAACGCGTTTAAAGTTTTTTAAATATCCCCAAAAATATTTTTGCTATAGCCTGTTACTATATAATGGCAGACCCCCGTGATCACAAAAAACACTTAAAATCGCTCTATCTCTTCTAGTTTAGCCAGAAAACGCGTTTAAAGTTTTTCAAAAGATTTTTTTAAATATCTCCAAAAATATTTTTGCTACAGCCTATTATTATATATTGGCAGAACCTGTAGACTCCCAGTGATCACAAAAAACATTTAAAATCGCTCTATCTCTTCTAGTTTAGCCAGAAAACGCGTTTAAAGTTTTTCAAAAGATTTTTTTAAATATCTCCAAAACTATTTTTGCTACAGCCTATTATCATATATTGGCAGAATCTGTATACTCCCAGTGATCACAAAAAACACTTAAAATCGCTCTATCTCTTCTAGTTTAGCCAGAAAATGCGTTTAAAGTTTTTCAAAAGATTTTTTTAAATATCTCCAAAAATATTTTTGCTACAGCCTATTATCATATATTGGCAGAATCTGTAGACTTCCAGTGATCACAAAAAACACTTAAAATCGCTCTATCTCTTCTAGTTTAGCCAGAAAATGCGTTTAAAGTTTTTCAAAAGATTTTTTTAAATATCTCCAAAAATATTTTTGCTACAGCCTATTATCATATATTGGCAGAATCTGTAGACTCCCAGTGATCACAAAAAACATTTAAAATCGCTCTATCTCTTCTAGTTTAGCCAGAAAACGCGTTTAAAGTTTTTCAAAAGATTTTTTTAAATATCTCCAAAAATATTTTTGCTACAGCCTATTATTATATATTGGCAGAACCTGTAGACTCCCAGTGATCACAAAAAACATTTAAAATCGCTCTATCTCTTCTAGTTTAGCCAGAAAACGCGTTTAAAGTTTTTCAAAAGATTTTTTTAAATATCTCCAAAAATATTTTTGCTACAGCCTATTATCATATATTGGCAGAATCTGTATACTCCCAGTGATCACAAAAAAACACTTAAAATCGCTCTATCTCTTCTAGTTTAGCCAGAAAACGCGTTTAAAGTTTTTCAAAAGATTTTTTTTAAATATCTCCAAAAATATTTTTGCTACAGCCTATTATTATATATTGGCAGAACCTGTATACTCCCAGTGATTACAAAAAACACTTAAAATCGCTCTATCTCTTCTAGTTTAGCCAGAAAACGTGTTTAAAGTTTTTCAAAAGATTTTTTTAAATATCTCCAAAAATATTTTTGCTACAGCCTATTATCATATATTGGCAGAATCTGTAGACTCCCAGTGATCACAAAAAACACTTAAAATCGCTCTATCTCTTCTAGTTTAGCCAGAAAACGCGTTTAAAGTTTTTCAAAAGATCTCCAAAAATATTTTTGCTACAGCCTATTATTATATATTGGCAGAACCTGTAGACTCCCAGTGATCACAAAAAACACTTAAAATCGCTCTATCTCTTCTAGTTTAGCCATAAAACGCGTTTAAAGTTTTTCAAAAGATTTTTTTAAATATCTCCAAAAATATTTTTGCTACAGCCTATTATCATATATTGGCAGAATCTGTAGACTCCCAGTGATCACAAAAAACACTTAAAATCGCTCTATCTCTTCTAGTTTAGCCAGAAAACGCGTTTAAAGTTTTTCAAAAGATCTCCAAAAATATTTTTGCTACAGCCTATTATTATATATTGGCAGAACCTGTAGACTCCAAGTGATCACAAAAAACACTTAAAATCGCTCTATCTCTTCTAGTTTAGCCATAAAACGCGTTTAAAGTTTTTCAAAAGATTTTTTTAAATATCTCCAAAAATATTTTTGCTACAGCCCTATTATCATACATTGGCAGAATCTGTAGACTCCCAGTGATCACAAAAAACACTTAAAATCGCTCTATCTCTTCTAGTTTAGCCAGAAAACGCGTTTAAAGTTTTTCAAAAGATTTTTTTAAATATCTCCAAAAATATTTTTGCTACAGCCTATTATCATATATTGGCAGAATCTGTATACTCCCAGTGATCACAAAAAACACTTAAAATCGCTCTATCTCTTCTAGTTTAGCCAGAAAAATGCGTTTAAAGTTTTTCAAAAGATTTTTTTAAATATCTCCAAAAATATTTTTGCTACAGCCTATTATTATATATTGGCAGAACCTGTATACTCCCAGTGATTACAAAAAACACTTAAAATCGCTCTATCTCTTCTAGTTTAGCCAGAAAAACGCGTTTAAAGTTTTTCAAAAGATTTTTTTAAATATCTCCAAAAATATTTTTGCTACAGCCTATTATTATATATTGGCAGAACCTGTATACTCCCAGTGATTACAAAAAACACTTAAAATCGCTCTATCTCTTCTAGTTCAGCCAGAAAACGCGTTTAAAGTTTTTCAAAAGATTTTTTTAAATATCTCCAAAAATATTTTTGCTACAGCCTATTATCATATATTGGCAGAATCTGTATACTCCCAGTGATCACAAAAAGCACTTAAAATCGCTCTATCTCTTCTAGTTCAGCCAGAAAACGCGTTTAAAGTTTTTCAAAAGATTTTTTTAAATATCTCCAAAAATATTTTTGCTACAGCCTATTATCATATATTGGCAGAATCTGTATACTCCCAGTGATCACAAAAAGCACTTAAAATCGCTCTATCTCTTCTAGTTTAGCCAGAAAACGCGTTTAAAGTTTTTCAAAAGATTTTTTTAAATATCTCCAAAAAATATTTTTGCTACAGCCTATTATTATATATTGGCAGAACCTGTATACTCCCAGTGATCACAAAAAACACTTAAAATCGCTCTATCTCTTCTAGTTTAGCCAGAAATTGCGTTTAAAGTTTTTCAAAAGATTTTTTTAAATATCTCCAAAAATATTTTTGCTACAGCCTATTATCACATATTGGCAGAACCTGTAGACTCCCAGTGATCACAAAAAACACTTAAAATCGCTCTATCTCTTCTAGTTTAGCCAGAAACTGCGTTTAAAGTTTTTCAAAAGATTTTTTTAAATATCTCCAAAAATATTTTTGCTACAGCCTATTATTATATATTGGCAGAACCTGTAGACTCCCAGTGATCACAAAAAACACTTAAAAATCGCTCTATCTCTTCTAGTTTAGCCAGAAAACGCGTTTAAAGTTTTTCAAAAGATTTTTTTAAATATCTCCAAAAATATTTTTTGCTACAGCCTATTATCATATATTGGCAGAATCTGTAGACTCCCAGTGATCACAAAAAACACTTAAAATCGCTCTATCTCTTCTAGTTTAGCCAGAAAACGCGTTTAAAGTTTTCAAAAGATCTCCAAAAATATTTTTGCTACAGCCTATTATTATATATTGGCAGAATCTGTAGACGCCCAGTGATCACAAAAAACACTTAAAATCGCTCTATCTCTTCTAGTTCAGCCAGAAAACGCGTTTAAAGTTTTTCAAAAGATTTTTTTAAATATCTCTAAAAATATTTTTGCTACAGCCTATTATCATATATTGGCAGAATCTGTATACTCCCAGTGATCACAAAAAGCACTTAAAATCGCTCTATCTCTTCTAGCCAGAAAACGCGTTTAAAGTTTTTCAAAAGATTTTTTTAAATATCTCTAAAAATATTTTTGCTACAGCCTATTATTATATATTGGCAGAATCTGTATACTCCCAGTGATCACAAAAAACACTTAAAATCGCTCTATCTCTTCTAGTTTAGCCAGAAATTGCGTTTAAAGTTTTTCAAAAGATTTTTTTAAATATCTCCAAAAATATTTTTGCTACAGCCTATTATCATATATTGGCAGAACCTGTAGACTCCCAGTGATCACAAAAAACACTTAAAATCGCTCTATCTCTTCTAGTTTAGCCAGAAAACGCGTTTAAAGTCTTTCAAAAGATTTTTTTAAATATCTCCAAAAATATTTTTGCTACAGCCTATTATTATATATTGGCAGAACCTGTATACTCCCAGTGATTACAAAAAACACTTAAAATCGCTCTATCTCTTCTAGTTTAGCCAGAAAACGCGTTTAAAGTTTTTCAAAAGATTTTTTTAAATATCTCCAAAAATATTTTTGCTACAGCCTATTATCATATATTGGCAGAATCTGTATACTCCCAGTGATCACAAAAAGCACTTAAAATCGCTCTATCTCTTCTAGTTTAGCCAGAAAACGCGTTTAAAGTTTTTCAAAAGATTTTTTTAAATATCTCCAAAATATTTTTGCTACAGCCTATTATCATACATTGGCAGAACCTGTAGACTCCCAGTGATCACAAAAAACACTTAAAATCGCTCTATCTCTTCTAGTTTAGCCAGAAAACACGTTTAAAGTTTTTCAAAAGATTTTTTTAAATATCTCCAAAAATTATTTTTGCTACAGCCTATTATCATATATTGGCAGAATCTGTAGACTCCCAGTGATCACAAAAAACACTTAAAATCGCTCTATCTCTTCTAGTTTAGCCAGAAAACGCGTTTAAAGTTTTTCAAAAGATCTCCAAAAATATTTTTGCTACAGCCTATTATTATATATTGGCAGAATCTGTAGGCGCCCAGTGATCACAAAAAACACTTAAAATCGCTCTATCTCTTCTAGTTTAGCCAGAAAACGCGTTTAAAGTTTTTCAAAAGATTTTTTTAAATATCTCCAAAAATATTTTTGCTACAGCCTATTATTATATATTGGCAGAACCTGTATACTCCCAGTGATTACAAAAAACACTTAAAATCGCTCTATCTCTTCTTGTTCAGCCAGAAAACGCGTTTAAAGTTTTTCAAAAGATTTTTTTAAATATCTCCAAAAATATTTTTGCTACAGCCTATTATTATATATTGGCAGAATCTGTATACTCCCAGTGATCACAAAAAACACTTAAAATCGCTCTATCTCTTCTAGTTTAGCCAGAAAACGCGTTTAAAGTTTTTCAAAAGATTTTTTTAAATATCTCCAAAAATATTTTTGCTACAGCCTATTATTATATATTGGCAGAACCTGTATACTCCCAGTGATCACAAAAAACACTTAAACTCGCTCTATCTCTTCTAGTTTAGCCAGAAATTGCGTTTAAAGTTTTTCAAAAGATTTTTTTAAATATCTCCAAAAATATTTTTGCTACAGCCTATTATCATATATTGGCAGAACCTGTAGACTCCCAGTGATCACAAAAAACACTTAAAATCGCTCTATCTCTTCTAGTTTAGCCAGAAAACGCGTTTAAAGTTTTTCAAAAGATTTTTTTAAATATCTCCAAAAATATTTTTGCTACAGCCTATTATCATATATTGGCAGAATCTGTAGACTCCCAGTGATCACAAAAAAACACTTAAAATCGCTCTATCCCTTCTAGTTTAGCCAGAAAACGCGTTTAAAGTTTTTCAAAAGATTTTTTTAAATATCTCCAAAAATATTTTTGCTACAGCCTATTATCATATATTGGCAGAATCTGTAGACTCCCAGTGATCACAAAAAACACTTAAAATCGCTCTATCTCTCCTAGTTTAGCCATAAAACGCGTTTAAAGTTTTTCAAAAGATTTTTTTAAATATCTCCAAAAATATTTTTGCTACAGCCTATTATCATATATTGGCAGAATCTGTAGACGCCCAGTGATCACAAAAAACACTTAAAATCGCTCTATCTCTTCTAGTTTAGCCAGAAAACGCGTTTAAAGTTTTTCAAAAGATTTTTTTAAATATCTCCAAAAATATTTTTGCTACAGCCTATTATCATATATTGGCAGAATCTGTAGACTCCCAGTGATCACAAAAAACACTTAAAATCGCTCTATCTCTTCTAGTTTAGCCAGAAAACGCGTTTAAAGTTTTTCAAAAGATTTTTTTAAATATCTCCAAAAATATTTTTGCTACAGCCTATTATCATACATTGGCAGAACCTGTAGACTCCCAGTGATCACAAAAAACACTTAAAATCGCTCTATCTCTTCTAGTTCAGCCAGAAAACGCGTTTAAAGTTTTTCAAAAGATTTTTTTAAATATCTCCAAAAATATTTTTGCTACAGCCTATTATCATATATTGGCAGAATCTGTATACTCCCAGTGATCACAAAAAGCACTTAAAATCGCTCTATCTCTTCTAGTTTAGCCAGAAAACGCGTTTAAAGTTTTTCAAAAGATTTTTTTAAATATCTCCAAAAATATTTTTGCTACAGCCTATTATCATACATTGGCAGAACCTGTAGACTCCCAGTGATCACAAAAAACACTTAAAATCGCTCTATCTCTTCTAGTTTAGCCAGAAACCGCGTTTAAAGTTTTTCAAAAGATTTTTTTAAATATCTCCAAAAATATTTTTGCTACAGCCTATTATTATATATTGGCAGAACCTGTAGACTCCCAGTGATCACAAAAAACACTTAAAATCGCTCTATCTCTTCTAGTTTAGCCAGAAAACGCGTTTAAAGCTTTTCAAAAGATTTTTTTAAATATCTCCAAAAATTATTTTTGCTACAGCCTATTATCATATATTGGCAGAATCTGTAGACTCCCAGTGATCACAAAAAACACTTAAAATCGCTCTATCTCTTCTAGTTTAGCCAGAAAACGCGTTTAAAGTTTTTCAAAAGATCTCCAAAAATATTTTTGCTACAGCCTATTATTATATATTGGCAGAATCTGTAGGCGCCCAGTGATCACAAAAAACACTTAAAATCGCTCTATCTCTTCTAGTTTAGCCAGAAAACGCGTTTAAAGTTTTTCAAAAGATTTTTTTAAATATCTCCAAAAATATTTTTGCTACAGCCTATTATTATATATTGGCAGAACCTGTATACTCCCAGTGATTACAAAAAACACTTAAAATCGCTCTATCTCTTCTAGTTCAGCCAGAAAACGCGTTTAAAGTTTTTCAAAAGATTTTTTTAAATATCTCCAAAAATATTTTTGCTACAGCCTATTATTATATATTGGCAGAATCTGTATACTCCCAGTGATCACAAAAAACACTTAAAATCGCTCTATCTCTTCTAGTTTAGCCAGAAAACGCGTTTAAAGTTTTTCAAAAGATTTTTTTAAATATCTCCAAAAATATTTTTGCTACAGCCTATTATTATATATTGGCAGAACCTGTATACTCCCAGTGATCACAAAAAACACTTAAAATCGCTCTATCTCTTCTAGTTTAGCCAGAAATTGCGTTTAAAGTTTTTCAAAAGATTTTTTTAAATATCTCCAAAAATATTTTTGCTACAGCCTATTATCATATATTGGCAGAACCTGTAGACTCCCAGTGATCACAAAAAACACTTAAAATCGCTCTATCTCTTCTAGTTTAGCCAGAAAACGCGTTTAAAGTTTTTCAAAAGATTTTTTTAAATATCTCCAAAAATATTTTTGCTACAGCCTATTATCATATATTGGCAGAATCTGTAGACTCCCAGTGATCACAAAAAACACTTAAAATCGCTCTATCCCTTCTAGTTTAGCCAGAAAACGCGTTTAAAGTTTTTCAAAAGATTTTTTTAAATATCTCCAAAAATATTTTTGCTACAGCCTATTATCATATATTGGCAGAATCTG